>NC_056687.1:102797399-104044899 GCF_018350215.1 Panthera leo | reverse complement strand
TTTTCTTAATTTTTACCTAATGTCCTTTTTTGTTCTAGGAACCTATCTAGGACACCCCATTACATTTACTTGTCATTTCTCCTTAGGCTCTTCTTGGCTCTGACAGTTGCCTAGACTTGTTTTGTTTTTTATTATCTCAACATTTTTGAGGAATACTTGTCAAGTATTTCACAGAATACCTGGAGTTTGTCTGATTTTTTTTTTTTATGATTAGACTGAAGTTATGGATTTTTGGAGGAAGACAACACTGTGATTTATCATTGTTGATGTTGACGTTGATCACCTGGCTGAGATATTAAAGGCATTTTTTTTTTAAGTTGCAAAACACTAGAGTTAACCTAAAATATTTCTGTGTACGGATAATGGTACATGCATGCAGTGGTGTGCTATGCCACATTAAGAGTAAAAAGTATATGATAATATATGATAATATATGTATGTAGTATAGGATAATATATGATATTCAAAAGATATTTGAGGTGAATATAAAAAGTAAGTTACAAATAGTATGATCTTATTGATGCAAAAAGAACATATACATAAACATTCGTATATGGAAAAACATTTTCTGAAATGATACCAAAGGTATTTTAAAAATGATTGCCTTGGGGCGCCCAGGTGGCTCAGTCGGTTAAGCGTCCGACTTTGGCTCAGGTCATGATCTCGCACTCCACGAGTTCGAGCCCCGCGTCAGGCTCTGGGCTGACAGCTCGGAGCCTGGAGCCTGTTTAGGATTCTGTGTCTCCCTCTCTCTCTGACCCTCCCCCGTTCATGCTCTGTCTCTCTCTGTCTCAAAAATAAATATATATTAAAAAAAAAAAAAAAACGATTGCCTTTAGTAAGTGGAAATGTGAGGTTGGGGCATACTTTTACTTTTCAATGTATGCCTATCCTTCCTACTTGAATTTCTACCTGGGGGATGTGTTACTTTTATAGTGGAACTTTTGAAAGCAAATATGATCTTACTTTTGTAAAATAAACATATTTTTTTCTGTGTATTGAAAAAACAAATCTAGAAAGATAGACATCATTGTTAGTAGTGGTTAATATCTCAGTAAACTACAATTCCATTTTACCAGTTGCACAGACCAAAAACCTAAGAATCATACTTGACTTTATCTCTCTCACCTCACATTTAATCCATGAGCACAGCCTGTGGGATCTATTCTCAAAATACATGCAGAATCTGACCATTTCTGTTTCCAGCCTGGATTATTGCTATCCAGACTTCCTAACTTGTCTCCTTGATTTCACCCTTGGTCATCTGCAGTCCATTCTCAACACAAACACCACAGATAGAATCATACTATTCTCTTGCTCAGAGACTTCCTGTGTCTTCCATCATATTCTGAGTAAAAGCCAAAGTTTATACAGTGTCTTATCATGTCCTCAATGATGTGTCCACCATCCGGTACCTTTTTACTGCTCACCCACCTTTCCACTTCTTTTCTGACCTTTCATATTAGCTTCTCTGCTGTTTCTCCAGTCTCGGTTCATTCCTCCTTCTCCGTGTCCTTGCACCTGCTGTTCCTTCTGCCTGGATGCAATTACTCTTCCAATTTCTCACCATCTACTTAACTTGCTCCCTCATCTCCATCAGGTCTCTGCTCAAATGGCAGGAGTTCAGGTCTCTGCTCAAATGGCAGTAGTAGGGAGCAGTGGATTTTCTGGGAGGCTATGGCCATACTCCTGGGAAAGGATGAATGATGGCTTATGGTGATAGCTGTGGAGAGGAGGGGAAACAAATGGATTCAACAAGTATTTAGGAGGTATAATCCACAGGAGTTGGCATTGGAGGGGTCAAGGAAGAATTCCAAAATTTAATGGGAACTCCTGGAGAAACACCAGGTTTTGGGGAGACAATGAAAAACAGAATTGCAAGAGACTTTTACTTTTTATGTATTACATGTGATGGATGTCTGGAGATACAGAACTTTAATTTTTTTTTTTTTTTTAAGCATAAGAATTGACACTCTCCAAGGGGCTCCTAACCATTTTTTGTGCTATGGACCCTTTAGATAGTCTGGTAAAACCTATGGACACTCTCAGAATAACTTTCTTTTTTAGTTTATTTCTGGGAAAGAGAGAGAGAGAGAAAGACAGAGGGAAAACCAGCAGGGAGGGTCAGAGAGAGAGGGAGAGAGAGAATCCCAAGCAGACTCCACACTACCAGCGTAGAGCCTGGTGTGGGGCTCCAACTCACAAGCTGTGAGATCATGACCTGAGCCAAAACCAAGAGTCAGACACTTAACTGACTGAGCCACACAGGTGCCCCTCAGAATAACATTTTTAAAAGCATAAAATTAAGTAAATATAACTTAAAATTTTTTTTTAATGTTTATTTTTGAGACAGAGGGAGACAGAGCACGACTGGGGGAGGGGCAGAGAGAGAGGGAGACACAGAGTCTGAAACAGTCTCCAGGCTCGGAGCTGTCAGCACAGAGCCCGATGAGGGCCTCTAACCCAAGAACCGTGAGATCATGACCTGAGCCGAAGTCAGGCACTCAACCGACTGAGCCACCCACATGCCCCTAAATACATATCATTTTAAAGAAAATGAATTATAATGAAAAATCAGGGGTCTGTGGGCCCCGGATTAAGAACTCCTCTATGGAATAACTCCTGTTTGAGTCTTTCCTCCCTTCCTGAATAGCCACATTTGGCCCCATGCATAAGGTGAATGTGCACATTGTGAAAAGAAAGATACAGAAACCATGGTGACTTTGTCAAGAGTGTTGATCAGCAAGGACAACAGGTCACTACTTTCACAGCAATCCTGAATGGCAGCAACATGAGCAATCAGACAAAAGAGAGGTTAGCTATTCCCTGGTGGTGACACTATTCTGTTTGGAAGCAATAAGCCTGATATTTCTGCCTGAGTAAGCCTAGCATTCTTGGCCAAATGAAGAGAAGAAGAGGAAGCCTCAGACAGGAGATACGGGGCTTCCTGCATGTAGGAAAATATGGGGCCAAAGTAATTAAAGAGAAAATAAAAGAGATACCACTGTGGTTGTATCTCAGCCTGGTGAAATGGGTTATATCTAATGCACTCATTTCTATATTTTTTCTATATTTTTTCATTAAAAAATTTTTTTTATAATGACTGTGTACAACTTTTGTGACAGAAAAAAAAGAGTGTGTAGGACTTTCCTTCCATTTCATTAATGATATTGTCTCACTTACAGTTGCCTGGATTCAAATATCTTAAGCCTTTTGACAGATGTTGTGGAATTTGAGAAAGGATTAGCAGACCCTAGTTTACCTAGAACCAGGGGACATTTCTGCCAAAAGAAAGAGACTGTGGAACTCCATAAATTCTTACCGTTTACACATATTCCCCTGACTCTGATAGTAGTAAATTGGCAATAAATGCTCAGAGTATATGATGCTCAGGAGACTTGATTGTTATTGACTCCTGAATTGAGGGATCAATAGGAACAATATATGCCTGGAGACAGATGTCTTCATGTTGTGTGATCTCAGAAGAGTAGGGAGCTATGGAATCCCCCTTGGGAGCTGAAGGCAGCAGAGGAGTGTTCAGAATAGGAATGGAGCTTAGCTGCTTTGTTTAGTTTTGCATGTTGGACTCTTCATCCTTTGAACAAAGGGATTGGGACTAAAATAAGTTTGAAAACAGCAACATTAAAACCTATTTTTTAAAAAGATTTTTTAGTTTTATTTTAATTTAATTTTTAATTTTAATTTTTTTTTAGAGACAGAGAGTGCTAGAGAGAGCATGAGGAAGAGGGGCAGAGCGACAGAGAGAGAATCTTATCTTTTTTTGTTTTATAGATATATATACATTAATTAATTTTATTTTTTAAATTTAGATCCAAATTAGTTAGCATATAGTGCAACAATGATTTCAGGAGTAGATTCCTTAATGCCCCTTACCCATTTAGCCCATCCCTCCCTCCCACAACCCCTCCAGTAACCCTCTGTTTTTTTTCCATATATAAGAGTTTCTTATGTTTTGTACCCCTCCTTGTTTCTATATTATTTTTGCTTCCCTTCCCTGTGTTCACCTGTTCTGTGTCTTAAAGTCCTCATATGAGTGAAGTGCTATGATATTTGTCTTTCTCTGACTAATTGCACTTAGCATAATACCCTCTAATTCCATCCATGTAGTTGCAAATGACAAGATTTCGCTCTTTTTTTAAAAAAAAAGTTTTTTTAACGTTTTATTTATTTTTGAGACAGAGTGAGACAGAGCATGAACGGGGGAGGGGCAGAGAGAGAGGGAGACACAGAATCGGAAGCAGGCTCCAGGCTCTGAGCCATCAGCCCAGAGCCCGATGCGGGGCTCGAACTCACGGACCGTGAGATCGTGACCTGAGCTGAAGTCGGACGCCCAACCGACTGAGCCACCCAGGCGCCCCAAGATTTCGTTCTTTTTGATTGTTGAGTAATACCCCATTGTATATATATACCAAGTCTTCTTTATCCATTCACCCATTGATGGACATTTGGGCTCTTTCCATACTTTGGCTATTGTTGATAGTGCTGCTATAAACATTGGGGTGTATGTGTCCCTTCGAAACAGCACACCTATATCCCATGGATAAATACCTAGTCGTGCAATTGCTAGGTCGTAGGGTAGTTCTATTTTTAATTTTTTGAGGAACCTCCACACTGTTTTCCCGAGTGACTGCACCAGTTTGCATTCCCACCAGCAGTGCAAAAGAGATCCTCTTTCTCTGCATCCTCACCGACATCTGTTGTTGCTTGTGTTGTTTATTTTAGCCATTCTGACTGGTGTGAGGTGGTATCTCATTGTGGTTTTAATTTGTATTTCCCTGATGATGAGTGATGTTGAGCATTTTTTCATGTGTCGGTTGGCCATCTGGATGTCTTCTTTAGAGAAGTGTCTATAATGTCTTTTGCCCATTTCTTCACTGGATTATTTGTTTTTTGGGTGTTGAGTTTGAAAAGTTCTTTATAGATTTTGGATACTAACCCTTTATCTAATATGTCATTTGCAGACATCTTCTCCCATTCCATTGGATGCCTTTTAGTTTTGCTGATTGTTTCCTTTGCTGTGCAGAAGCTTTTTATTTTGATGAAGTCCCAATAGTTCATTTTTGCTTTTGTTTCCCTTGCCTCCGGAGATGTGTTGAGTAAGAAGTTCCTGAGGCCAAGATCAAAGATTTTTGCCTGCTTTCTCCTTGAGGATTTTGATGGCTTCCTGTCTCACATTTAGGTCTTTCATCCATTTTGAGTTTATTTTTGTGTATGGTGTAATAAAGAGGTCTAGGTTCATTCTTCTGCATGTCGCTGTCCAGTTTTCCCAGCATCACTTGCTGAAGCGACTGTCTTTATTCCACTGGATATTCTTTCCTGCTTTGTCAAAGATTAGTTGGCCATACATTTGTGGGTCAATTTCTGGGTTCTCTATTCTGTTCCATTGATCTGAGTGTTTGTTTTTGTGCCAGGAAAGAGAGAGAATCTTAAGCAGGTGGGGCTCGATCCCATGATCCTGGGATAATGACCTAAACTGAAATCAAGAGTCAGATGCTCAACCAACTGAGCCACCCAGGAACCCCTAAAACCTATTATTTGTTGGAGAAATAGATTTGAATTGGCAGAAGTAAGTTCTAGGTGAACAGAGCAGATGTTACTGACACTCTAGCTAGCATACACAAGTCAAATTTGTGGCTACTCAAAGTCCACTAAGTGGAGAGTTAACAAGGAGCTTCCCAGGTGCTGGAAAACTCCCCAAATTGCTGGTTTGTATGTAAGTCAGTGAAATGTAGCAAGATGGAGAAAATCGGATTTATGAAAACTTCCCTGGGGGAGATGACTAAAAGTCGTTGGAAAGCATTCGTTCAGTTATTCATTAAATATTCACTACTTGCTTTCTGTATGCCTAGCATTGTCTTGGATGCTGGGGTTAAGTAGCGAACAAAAAGCCAGAGCTCCTGCTCTTGTGGCGACTACATTCTAGTGGGGGATAGAAACAGTACAGAATAACCCTAGAAAATTCCAGGGAGTGACAAGAGCTATGAAGAAGTTAAAGTGGATTAAAAGGGAAGAGTGATGAGAGGAGCATTTTGCACAGAGTGGAGAGGAAAGAGTTTTCTATTAAGGTGACTTTGAGCAGAGATCTTACAGGGTAAGGGAGCAATGGGAGAAAACAAACCACAAAGAGGAAATAGAAAAACAAAGGCCAGGAGGCAGAGGCTTCAGAGGCACTTGAGGAACAAAAAAGAGGCCAGTGCCACTGGAGTGGAGGAAGACAGGAGAAAAAGATGTGCCAGAATACTTTTATCAGGTAGTGAATGTAGATTATGAGACCTCCAAGGAGACTTGCTCAAGGAGCAACAAATCATCACTAAATTCCTTCAAAAACGTGTAGGTCTGTGTGGTTTATTTTGCGATGCGGCTTTTGTTTTGATGATTGGGTAGGGCATACAGATTTGGAGCCTGAGCTGAGCCTCTCAGAGCAGGGAAGCCATGCTTTGCACTTCTCACCTTCTGGGCCTTTCCTGCACACAACATGCACTGAAAGAACAGAGGATGGAAGTAATGTGTGAAATTATTAACCTGTCTTGGTGCCCACTTATTCCTAAAATTGTCTTGTCTGAGGACCAGATAAAATGAGAAGGGTCTGAAAACTCTGAAAAGATAATTCCCTTGTTCAGACCCCCTCACACCGTCAAAGCTAGCAGTGTCTAGTCAATGCTTTCTCCTGATGCCAAATCTTGGACTCTGACTCTTTTGTTTTCCTGTTCCCCATTTAAGGACTCTTGTGATTACGTTGGGCTCACCCAGATAATCCAGGATAATCTCTTTATTTTAAGGTCAGCTGATCAACAAACCTAATTCTATTTACAACGTTAACTCCCTGAAGCCAGGTAGTATAACACATTCACAGGTTCTAGGGACTAGGGCCATTATTTTGCCTACTACTATCACACTCCATAAATGCAATGCGGTCTCTTTCTTATGGCCTTGATTTTTTTTATTTCAATATTAATTTCGTTGTATTTATGGTTTTTAATATAAGCTTCCTCAAACCTGTTTTGAAAAAGAGGCAATGAAAATGGGCTCTAATATGCTTAACAAATATGAATCATGGACATACTGTATGGTGGTAGAGAAATCTAAGAGTTGTCTTGTGGTTTTCCCTCCACCTGCACCTCACCATTAAAATAAAGGGAGTGGGGCTGCTTGGAAAAGTGAGTTGATAACCTTGGACCCACTCTCCTTTTTTCAGAGCTGACAGTCTATTTTACAATGTTCTCAATTCAGTCTTTGGGGCAGAAAAGGACTGAATTGGCCACTATATTAGTTGTTTATTCCTGTTTACCAAGTTATCTCTGAATTTAGAGGCTGAAACATAAAACATTTATTATCTCATTGTTTCTCTGGGTCAGATATCTGGGTACAGCTTAGAAGGGTGTTTCTGGCTCAAGATGCAGTCGGGTGATATCTGAAAACTAGGGGAGGATCCACTTCTAAGCTCACTCATGTGTTGTCGCAGTATTCAGTTCCTTATAGGTTGTTGGACTGAAGTGCCTGTTACTTGCTGGTTATGAGTTGGAGGCTTCCCTCAGCTTTTTGCCATCTAGGCTCTCCACTGGGTACTCAAACATGGCAGCCAGCTTCCCTCAGAGGGAGAGTCTCAGATGGCAGCCACCGTCTTTTTGTAACCTGATCTTAGAAGTAACATCCCATCACTTTGGCCATATTCTGTTCATTAGAAGTGAGTCACTGGGTCCAGCCCACACTCAAGGGATGAGACAGCACAAGTTCATGACTACCAGGAGGGGGCGGACTGTCAGGAGCTGTGTAAGAAGCTGCCCATCACAGCCATGTGGAATCCATGAGGACATAAAGATACATGTGTCTATTTAACTCCCATCAAAGAGAGATAAATGTAGAGGATGTGACATTAGAAAATGATGCATCTCAGAAGCAACAATTTGCACTTTGATTAACAAATGTAAACTCTGTATATCAAACAGAGTAGCCATAATACAATTGTTACTACTATGTAACAGAAGGATTAGACAGAATTTGTCTATGCTAGACTAATTTTCCCCCCACAGAGTTTGCAACTGACATCATAAACAACAAAACAATAAAAAGATAGGAGACATATGTTGAAATGAGTGGGGCCTAAGAGCATGTTGTTAGAAGAGTGAAAGTATTAAATATGAAGCCAAGCCAAAGTCTGCATTACTAGAATCCATTCTGGGGTAGCAGAAAAGTACCATACTAATCTAAACATATTAGAATGAAAGGAAAGCCATGCATCAGAACGTTCATAGAAACTCACAGTATGTCATGGATTATTGCTAGAACAATTTAATGCAAAACAAATAGTAAGGCGTGGCAAATGTATTTCTATAGTGAGGGACTGATGATATTGAAAAACTCAAAAGAGGGGCACCTGGGTGGCTCAGTTTAGCGTCCGACTTTGGCTTGAGTCATGATCTCATGGTTCGTGGGTTCCAGCCCCACATCGGGCTCTGTGCTGACAGCTCAAAGGCTGGAGCCTGCTTTGGATTCTGTGTCTCTCTCTCTCTCTCAAAAATAAACATTAAAAAAATTTTTTTTAAAACTCAAAATAAATAGTATCAAATGGATAGCAGTATCTGTGGCAACATAGATATGACTTATATTTGTGTGTTTTTAATGGTAACGGGCATATACAACTTTAAAAAATAATCATTGTTATTGCTTCTCCTCTATTTCCCTTTTTCCTTGGTTCAATTTCCTTTTTTTTCTATTTAATTTTTTCTGTTTCTTCTATTTTTCACTTCTTAAGTTATTGTTGGTTAAACTATGTTTCTAATTTAAAAAGCATAGCTGGGTTCTACAATAATACATCTTGAATCACAAGTATTTGGAAGAAATATTTCAGTTACTGTCTGGTTACCAACTTATTTTCCTCAAAGGAAGGTATTGAGAGGGTGTTAGCTTTCTCACCTGACACACCTTGCTTGCACAATGGGTAATTGAGCATCCTCTTCCGTTTAATATCTTTGATCTTGAATTCACTGAGGTCCAGGGACTTTGTGTTTTAATATTAAAACATGGATCAGGTATGACCGTTAGGGTACCACTACTAATTATAACTTGATTATTTTAACACCTTTATTGAGGTATAATTGACACATACATAAAATGAACATTAAAAACTTGAATCTGAATTTTACTTTTTTCTTTTCACTTTATGATTTTGCTTTGAGTATTTGGAGAGAAATGTTTCTCCTCAAGGTAGAACATAAACAACTTTGTAACAAATCTTTTTGATGATATCCTTGGTGGATATGACAATACTTAGTTGCCAATGCAGCCTCCTTAAGAGCCCTGATTTTTTTCAGATTATCAAGTGGCAATGTACACAGGAAGGCGGGATCCCTTCTGAGCCCCAAAACACAAATTATGTGTAATGCCCCCGATTTCGAATCCGAGAGACCACCAAGGAGCCGATACTGATGCAAATGCACGAGGGTTTATTTGCAAGCTTGAGCTTGGGCCCAAGTATACCCGACACAGCGGAGCAGGGACTTGGACCCCTAGGTTAAAAGGCGTAGCAGTTTTATAGGGCCAGTGGCCAGTGAGATTGTAACACACACAGAAAGTTGCACAGTCATGCCAGTCCACACGCAGGTGGCCAATTGAATTACAATTTACCCTATAGTAACTGTTTGAACTAGCCTATCACTCTGGTCAGAATTGCCGCACAAGTTTGGCGGGCAAAAGGTGGGGTTTACATTCTTTGGGGGTTAGGGGTTCCGCATTCCTATTTGAGCCGGTTTCCAGTAAGGGTGTGCTCAGTGGCTTGACTAGGGTGGGGGAGTGTCTTAAGCAATAAGCAGGTCATGTGGGGGTTATACATGAGATGGTGGGTGTAGCACAAAATGGAGTTAGTCTTGCTCTGCTTGTCCAGGGGTAGGGGATTTTTGTTAAATTCCTTGGATCCCACATATGATTTTCCCAATCCCATTCATTTTTGCTTTTTGTAGGGAGGTGGTCCAGTTCTGGTCAATGGGATGTGAGTCAAAGTCTGCAGGACACTTCTGCGAAATGTTTTTCTCCTTGCCAGCTAACTTGGGACTGCAAGGGTGGAAGCCAAACCTCTGAGGATGCAAAGTGGAAACATGAAGGAATCTAGGTTTTTAATGATCTTGTTGAGTTGCATACCGACTGACCCTGTTTCAGGTCTACCTCTGAACTTATGATGTGATGTTATAAATAGCCTTATCAGAGCCACTATATTCTGCAACTCCAGGGAGAGCCATTCACACTGTACAACATAGCGGTCCTGGATCTTACTGTTTAAGCCACTTTTAGATAGATATTCTACAGTTGCAGCCAAAAGCATCCCACTTCATAAAATGGGGCAGATGGTGTTCCAATATTAAGAAACTTTCTCTGTGTGCCAGTTTATACCTTGCAAAAGACTATTACTGGAAAGTTTTAAAATATATGTAACAGAAGCCACAACTCAGAATAAACAATAAAAGGAATTCATTGGCTCAGAGGTAGGGCAGGCTTCAGGGGGTTCGATTTAGGATTTCTTGAGGTCATCAGCAATCTGGCTTTTTTCCTGCCTAATGTTCTCAACTCTGTCCTCCCTATGTTTTGGCTTCTTCTTCAGGCTGTCTTTCTTCATGGTGGCAAAACTTTACAGTTATTTCAGACCTCATTCTACCCCTCGAACTCTGTTGAGCCACCTGCTTAGCTTAAGTCACACACTCAGTTTTAGGAGCTGGGGATGGAATCAAATTTCCAAGAAGTCTCCAAATCAAAATTCGAGGTTGGATAGGAGAAATGAAATGCTGGGGACCCAAACATGAAGTGTCCACTCCATGGACTTGGAACTATAATGCAAATGAACTTTTTAAAAATGTGCTTGAAATTTACTTATTCTCACTCTCAAAAGAATGTGAGATGGAGATAACCAATGAACTTAGGCCCATGGGTTACCTATACAGCATGAGATTTGGTGAACTCTTGGGGAACTAAGTACAGATCTGACTGTCTGTGAACCTCTGCTAAGTCCTAGTTTGAACATTTGTGAGACAAGACTTCCATTTATTTCTAGAACTAGATGTCAAGGCAATCAATAGTGATTTAAAGCAGCTGCTTCGGGAGAAATGTCAAACTCTTTGCTCTTTAAAAATGTTAATGGAAAATTTAAAAATCTGTGAACTCTTTTCAACACCTTCACTTTTCTGAAATCCAAAATTACTAGTGTTAAAAAACAAAATTCAACTGAGTGAATTTAAAGATCAAGCTGGCTTTATTAAACAATTCATGAATCGGGCAGCATCTCATCCAGCAAATAGAAATGAGGTCTGAAGAACCAATACAAAATGGAAGACTTTTTTATAGGCAGAAAGGGGCAGGAACAAGAGTGGATTGCCTCATCTTTCTTTAGGGGGAAGAATGGGCCTATCAGGTGGATTACCATATTAGGGCCAACCAGGAAATTCCAGTTTTACTGGTTTAAGGTTTACATTCCTGGTTGAAATTAGGCGTTCAGTCTTGGTTTGCTGATGTGGTGCTTAGCACAAGTCCAATTTGGATTTGTTGTCTATCTCTCTTTTTTTAACACTAGCATTAAAAAAAAAAGAATGCAATGCAATTTAGTCAGATCCACGGACACTTAACTGCCACAGCTGCCATTTGCACCAGAAAATTAAGCAAAATTGGCAGAATACACAGCTAGCTATTTGCAGAGGCACTTGAAATCCACAGCCTATGTTTGCATGGATTCTTGGCACACGGTGCTCAGTGGCAAACCATGGTCATCTGAGAGCCTGGATTAGGTACTCATCACCCTGTAAACATTAAATCTATTTCACACCTGCTTTTGAAACCTGGAAATACTGCCAACTTATTTTCCCAGATGGATTTGGCAAAAATTCCAGCATATTGTACAAAATTATAGATCAGAGTAAATTCAGTTCTCAAATTTATTGGACATCTGGAATCGGTAAAAAATGTGGTATCTATTTGAGAAAGGAACTTGATGCCCTCAGCGGTCCTGATCATTTTGACCAGAGTGGTACAAACTACGAACAGAGAAGCCCAGGATTGGCTTGCCCAGGATTCTCCCTTCAGGAACATTCCTAGTTAGGTGCCGCTAGCCACGCCCCGCAGCTGTAACGAATTTGCTACCTTCTCTCAGAAAACCATTTTACAAGTTAATTGCTTTTATTATGGAAATGTATTCCCTGACTGAACTGGAAGGGTGATTTTGAAAATTCAATGTCATACAATGTGTATATAAATAAGCTGCTTAGGAAAAGGAGGAAACAGATAGCCAATGATAATTCTTTCCTAATGCTCTGAGATTGTCTGTAGTTTAAGCAATTAACCTTTTATTTTTTTTTTTCTTCAATTTTTAGAAAAGACAATTTGGGCACTTTAAATAACCACAGCAGTGCTATGTTCACACTGTAAGTAGAAAGTGCAAGTAATGGAAAACATCAATATTTTCCTGACCATAAACTCCAGCTTTCTTCTTTCATGTACTAAAAAGGCTGTATAGGGTAGTGGTTAAGAGCTTGGGTCTAGACCTGATTGCCTGAATCCTGGCTTTGCCATTTGTCAACTGGGTGATCTTGGATAGGCTACAAACTTTCTGAGCCTAGGCTTCTTTATGTATGAAATAGAGATAATAATTGCCTGTGCCATAGGGTTGCTAGAAATTGTAATTAGTTAACACATGAAGACCATTTAAAGCAGTAAGCACTATTTAAGCATTAACTGTAATTATTTGATACATTTAACTTTCAGATACATTTGCCAAAGGAAGCTTTATTGGAATCCCAAGATAACTAAATCATTGTGTACTTTCATACTGTATTTTTGCAGACATTTGCCTTGAAAAGTCATTTAACTATCTCAATGAAAGATGAATAGCACTATTAATAAAATGATGAAGTCTTCATTCTATGCAAACATTCCAAAATGTATATTATTTGAAGGTTCTCTGATGCATTTAACAAATATTTCTGGAGCACCTGCCATATGTAAGGCACTGTTCTAACATGGAGTTGATGGCATATATGTGTGTGTGTGGCTTACATGGCGCTTATAGCCTTGCAGGAGGACACAGGCAGTAAATAAACAGGTGATTTGTGAAATGGTCATAAGTTCTATGAAAAAATAAAGCAAGGTCAGGATAGAGAATGATGGAGAGTAGGCTTTTATAGAGAAGGCTTCTCTGAAAAGGTTACACTTGAGAAATCAGCTGAAGAGGTGAGGGGATGAGCCATATGAATATTTGAGGAAAAGGTTGCCTGGGAAGAGGGTACTGCAAGTGCAAAGACCCTGGGGCAGGAGAGGGCATTTAAGGAGTGGCATTGGGGAGTTGAAACCCAGGAAGTCTGTCTCCATCTTGCCTCTATACTCCCACATTATCTCCTGCACTCTTCTTCTTCACAAGCTCTCTGCTTCAGATAGGAAAATTATGTGAGAAAAAAGAAATAGATCACCACAGTGAAATACAAGTTATATAGATTTACATTTGTTAGGCTGACCTACTCACAGATTCCAAAGAATCAGTGTGGATGACAAATTTGACTTTCCCTTTTCAAAAGCTGCTCAGACTAGACAGCAAAACATATTCAATTAAGAGCAGCAACTAGGACCTTCTGGAATGCTTCTTAGCTTAGAAAGATCTACAGCCTAGCGTTTTTGTGTAAAATTTTGCATGCTTAAGTCTTTTTCTGGGGTGAGTGCTGGGTCCCTACAGGGTCTCTGAGCTCAATAAAAGCTGAGAATCACCAGGTCAGTGAACAGGGTTTTTCGAAATAGTAGAAATATTTTTGATTTGTTTTAAAAAAATCTCAAATGAGCAAAAATGTATCAGAAAAATAAACATATTTTTGATTGTCTTATGTTGTTAAAAAGGGGAGTATAAGGAAACTAATTGCTTTTTTTAAAAAAAGGTTTTGTGGATATGGCATCATTTAGAAAATAATTACTAATTTGTTGGATTAAAGCTGAGAAGTTAAGTCTGGAAGAGCTTATTTTGAGGGCAAATTGTAAAGAGTAGCGGCCAACTTCATAGAAAAGCAGCCACCTGGCTAGAGGAATATTCTGAAGAACATTCACAACTGAGTATTACACGTTTTCTATTTTTAAGGCAGTCCAGAAATTCTAGTTAAAGAGAATCTAAATCAGTGGTTATAAATTAAGAAAGTGTGTTATTCTGGGTCCTCTGAGAATCAGCCACCAAAATGGGATTAGATTAAGAGAGACATGTGAGTGAGAGAAAATGGGGAAAGGCAGATAAGCAGGGAGAGCTATCACATTACGATGCATATCTGACGGAATGAAGGAGATAGAGAAGGAAGGTTAGGGGGAAGTATCCTAGGTCTCCTGCAGCCCAAGGAAGTTTAGCAAGGCTGTCACGGAGTCCTAGAGCCAAAGTCATGTGCTAGAGAAGTCCCATGTGTCCCAGAACTGGGCCTGTCTTCGTCCTTACTGTCTCTGCAGCATTCAGTCATTAGCTGGGAATAGCTTGTGGGAAGCCTAGCCTTGGCCCAAACTCAGCAATGGATTTCAGTGCAGGGTGATCAATTACGCTATAGTTGATGTCAGAGACGTGCATTCTCATGGCCACAGAGAGAGTATCGAAATCACCTGGGGAGTTGTCTCTCTGCAGCTTCCACCCCTTCCAGTCCTGGCCCCTCCACCCAACTCAAGATGTCTTTAGCAGCCATGGGAGCTGCTGCCTGGGAGAGAAGCACTGGTCAGACCACCAGAAACCGGTGGGGCTGTGTCATGTCCTTCATG
Source organism: Panthera leo (assembly GCF_018350215.1). Classification (NCBI taxonomy): domain Eukaryota; kingdom Metazoa; phylum Chordata; class Mammalia; order Carnivora; family Felidae; genus Panthera; species Panthera leo. Next base: position 104,030,133 of record NC_056687.1, on the reverse strand, counting down.
CGTTCTGAAGTGGTGAAAGTGGTGAGACCATGGGAGACAGAAAAATATCTTCTGTTTGATGTTTATTTTATAAAGGCACTATTGGAAAGGATCTCTTATGAATGGCTTCCTAAGGATTAGTTACAAAGTTACGGAGTAGCTGACACATTGCTATGTCTCCTTCTCTGATTTGTTCTAAAAAGTCAGAGGACAGTTGTTGAGGAAACAGTTTCCATGGTCGGATGGACAGAGCCCACTTCCTGTGGTCTCAAGAACATTTCAACAAAGTGGAAATACCCACTCATGAAGAGTAGCTCAATGAAGATTATGGTGTGGTTAGCTGCAAGGCGGGGGTTTCAACAATACATCTGACCCCCACACACTTCAGGCATGCGCCGTGTGCGTGTGTTCTGCTCTTCCTCCTCACTGAACACTCTCTTCTCAGTCTGTTTCAATGAAGTGCTTCCTACCTACTACAGCCCTTAAGCATGTCTCTTTTTACATTGGGATCTGACCTAGAGTATAGCATTGGCTTATAAATAGGCCTCTCCCTCTGAACACGGCTCGTCCAGTGCTGAAAGTCAGGTGTTATGTGCAACAGACATGAACTAGGTCCTATTTGTCATTATTAAAAATTGTTTTTTAACATTTATTCATTTTTGACAGACAGAGGGAGACAGAGCACGAGCAGGGGAGGGGTAGAGAGAGAGGTATATAAAGAATCTGAAGCAGGCTCCAGGCTCTGAGCTATCAGCACAGAGTCCGATGTGGGGTTTGAATCCACAAACTGGGAGATCATGACCTGATCCAAAGCTGGATGCTTAACCGACTGAGCCACCCAGGCGCCCCTATTTGTCATTATTTTAAATGGAAAAAAGCATAATGTAACCATTGATCAACATTAAGCATTTCCTAAAATGCAACATAACACAGTGAAAAGTCTAAAAGTAATAAATAAAATGCTCATGTTAGGATGTAAATTGCGCAAATCATCACTTTCTGATCACCAAAAAAAAAAAAAAATAGTGCAATTATTAACTAATAATTGTTTTGTATATGGTAATGTGCACAGTTTGCATATTCTATGTAGCTGTGATGGTTGATTTTATGTGTCAATATGACTGGCTTAAGGGATGCCCAGAAGCAGGTAAAACATTAATTTTGGGTATGTTTGCAAGGATGTTTCTGGAAGAAATTAGCATTTGATTCAATAGACTGCATAAAGAGATTGCCCTCACCAGTGTGGGTAGGCATTATCCAATCTGTTGAGGGCCAGAAGAGAAGAAGAAGGTAGAGAAAGGATGAATTCTCTTTGTCTTTTCTTGCCCTAGGACAGCCATTTTCTCCTGCCCTTGACGTCAAAGCTCCTGGTTCTCAGGCCTTTGGCTTCAGACTGACTTACACCGCAGTTTTCCTGACTCTCTTGGCTCTCCAGCTTGCAGATGGCAGACTGTGGGATTTCTTGGCCTCCATAACTGCGTGAGCCAATTTCTACAAGAGATCTCCTCCTATATATCCTCATATAGTGGTTCTACTGGTTCTGTTTCTGTGGAGAACCCGGACTAATACAGTTGCAGACACTGTGACCCTGGCCTTTTCTGCAGCAATCTGATTTCTAGCTGCCAACACCTGGGATTCTTTGCCTGAGGGTTTTCACAGTCCACTGGATATAGACTTTGTGACTGGGTAAAAAGTGTCTTCCAATTAATGCCCTCCTGGAGCAGTTCTTCCCCAATAACTGATGGGAATGGGTGGATAAAGGCTGTTGCTCCCTTACCCCTCAAGTGGAATAACTCTGAGGTGCCTATTCTATACTGACTTCCTTACTGGTGTTTCCCAGATCATTAACCAAATAGGTATTTGCACTCAAATACTTGTCTCAGGTTTCTGTTTTTGAGGGACCTAACCCAAGACTTTTTATCATAAACTTTATGCACTAGAGATGACTATGATATTTCAATCTATTTCTTAACTCCAGCGATATCCCAGAGGGACATCCTTTTCATTGACAGTCTGCACATTTTTCAAAATATCTATGATTCTGACATTCTATCAATTTTATTTAGAATATAAACCATTACTTTCCTCTTACATAATTTTGTTTAAAATGTCTTTAAGTTTTGAGGATGAAAATACAATTTTTACTATATAAATATTGATGTAAAACAGCATTTCAAGAGATATGACATTGTATGGAATTTGAGTGTTAAAAAAAAGAAGCACAGGATGCCTGGGTGACTCAGTCTGTTAAGCGTCCGACTCTTGATTTCACCTCAGGTTAGGATCTCATGGTTCAGTTTGTGAGACTGAGCCCTGTGATGGGCTCTGTGCTGACAGTGCAAAGCCTGCTTGGGATTCTCTTTCTGCCCCTCTCTCCCTGCCCCTCCCTCACTTGTGTGCACGTGCTCTCTCTCTCTCTCTCTCAAAATAAATAAACTTAAAAAAATCAAGAAGTATAAAAATGTGGAAAAACCTAAAATGTCCATTGATTGATGAGTGGATAAATAAGATGGGGTATACACAAACAATAGAATATTATATAGTCATGAAAAGGAATGAAGTACTGATACATGTTAAAACATTGAAAATATGCTAAGTGAAAGGAGCCATGCACAGATGGCCACTAATTGTATGACTCCAATTAAATGGATGTCCTGAATAGGCAAATCAAGAGACAGAAAATAGATTAGCAGTTGACAGGGGCTGGAGGAAAGGCAAACGAGAGTAACTGCTAATGTGTTCAGGCTTTCTCTTGGGGGTGATAAAAACATTCTGGAATTAGATAGTGGTGATGGTTGCACAGCCTTGTATACATACTGAAAATCACTGAAATCAAGAGGCATACTACCCTTAAAAATATTTACTTTTGGAGATGAGTCGCTTCAAAATTTGTGCAATTATTCTAAAAAGTTTGGAAACTAGTAGTCTACATTTGGTGTATGGGCACTCCACATCAGCTATCCTATATATCCTGCCTATTTATTTATTTAGTAATTTCTACACCTAACATGGGGCGTGAACTCATGATCCCATGATCCAGAGTTGCATGCTCTTCCAAATGAGCCTGCCAGACACCTTAGCCTTCCTTCTTAATTAGCACCTTTAGATAAGCACCTTTGTTTGGTGCTAAAGACCCTTGGAACAAGAACTGAGTAGATCATGGCTTCTCAAACTTTGATTTTTTAAAAACATTTTAAAGAAAAAAATTTTGTTTTCCAAATTTTTATTAAATTCTAGTTAGCATACAGTGCAATACTGGTTTCAGGAGTAGAATTCAGTGTTTCATCAATTACATACAACACTCAGTGCTCATCATAACAAGTGCCCTCCTTAATACCCATCACCAATCGAGCCCATCCCCCTACTTTCCTCCACCAAACCTTCAGTTTGTTCTCTATCTTTAAGAGTCTCTCATGGTTTGTTTCCCTCTCTCTTTCTCTCCCTCTCCCATATGTTCATCTATTTTGTTTCTTAAATTCCACATATGACTGAAATCATGTGATATTTGTCCTTCTCTGACTTATTTCGCTTAGCATAATATACTCTAGCTCCATCCAAGTCATTGCAAATGGCAAGATTTCATTTTTGATAGCTGAGTAGTATTCCAGTGTGTGTGTGTGTGTGTGTGTGTGTGTGTGTGTGTGTGTACCCATATATATATATATATATATATATATATATATATATATATACACACACACACACACACAACATCTTCTTTATCCATTCATCAGTCGGACATTTGGGCTCTTTCCATAGCTTCACTATTGTTGATAATGCTGCTATAAACATTGTGGTGCATGTACCCCTTCAAATCTGTATTTTTGTATCCTTTGGGCATATACCTTATAATGCAATTGATGGATTGTAGGGTAGTTGTATTTTTAACTTTTGAGGAACTTCAATATCTTTCTTCAGAATGACTGTGCCAGTTTGCATTCCCACCAAAAGTGCAAGAGGGTTCCCCTGTCTCTCATCCTCCCCAACACCTGTTGTTTCTTGTGTTGTTAATTTTAGCCATTCTGACAGGTATGAGGTGGTATCTCACCATAGTTTTGATTTGTATTTCCCTGATGGTGAGTGATGTTGAGTATCTTTTCATGTGTTTGTTAGCTACCTGGATGTCTTCTTTGGAAAAGTGACTATTCATATCTTCTCAGGGCTTCTCAAACTTTTGAAGCCTGTACCCACTCCATTAACTGTCTTCAGTGTCTGTCTCAGTCATGAATATTTCCATGATAAGATAAGAAATGCATTTCTTTAATCTCCTAAATTAAACCTGGTTTGAGCTTCCTACTCAACAAGGTTGGTAATATATTTCCAAATATTATTGGTCATCCTTCTAGCACCTTCCCTTTTCTTAGGACACATCCAGGGATATTTTATCCATGAGACCTTAGAGTCGGAGTGCTAGGACCCATGAGCTTTTCAAGGGTTTATGATAATATTTAAGATCTGAAGATTTAAAAAGTTAACTCATTAAAAAAATGCTAGCCAAATAAAAATGAATGCATGCTTAGTTAAATTTTTATAAAATGTTCTATTATTGCATCATATTTATTAATAATTAAATTTAGTATAAAAAACACCATCACATTTGAAAGTGGTTAAAATTTTTTGAGAATATACATAATATCTTCCTCAAAAATTAGAGCCAAACATAATTAAATAACTTAGGCATAGAAAAATAATCTCAGAAGCAAAATTACAGAAACTCAGAAAGCTTTTTCTGCCAAAGAAATTTTACTAAATGTGGGACATAGGTGCATTTCAATATAGTTCATATGAGATAAGGTGAGGTCTCTGAAAGTAAGTGCTTGGGGATTACAGCAGCTTTAAAACAGTCCCATCGACCAGGGTCTTAGGCAATTGTGACTGGAAAAGAAACCTCTCTTCAAGCCCATCCAGCGGCCTTGACCATCTGAAGCAGGTTTTGCTTACCTGGCTCTGTGCCCAGGTCAGCTTGCTCTTGGCTGCATCTTGAGGCAGCATCCATTTGATGGATGGTGGCATCCATTTTTCCTGTCCCAAGCTTGGATCTCTGACTCTGGACTGAGCACAGTTCTATAAGGTCACTCAGCATCCCCAGGGTGCTATGGCCCTACCCTTTGGTGCTCCTCTTCTTTAAAAATTCTGTCCCAACCACAGTTTTAGACCTTCCAAACCAATGTGAGTGGGCTGCTGAACAACCTCAATACCAGTGAATAAAATGCTTGTGCCCTCCTGGGTTAGGGGAACCCAGGTATCTAGAGCTAAAGGTCTGGAGGTTCCTCCTCAGAGAGGAAGAGGGAAATAACTTACTTCTTTTTTTTTCTCCCAACGCTTTAAGGACAAAACATAAAAAATTAAAAATTAATAAAAAAGAATGGATTTATTTTAAGTTATTTTTTCCAAATGTTTATTTATTTTGAGAGAAAAAGCATGAGTGGGGGAGGGAGGGAGAGAGAGAGAGAGAGAGAGAATCTCAAGCAGCCTCTGAGCTGTCAGCACAGAGGCTGATGTGGGGCTTGAACAAATGAACTGTGAGATCATGACCTGAGCCAAAACCAAGTCAGATGCTCAACTGACTGAGCCACCCAGGTGCTCCAAGAACTGATTTATTTTAAACTCAACATTATGTTTGTAATTCTTTATTAAAAATTTTTTTTAAATCTTTATTTATTTTTGAGAGAGAGAGACACACACACACACACAGAGTGCAAGTGGGGAAGGGCAGAGAGAGAGGGAGACACAGCATCCTAAGCAGGCTCCAGGCTCTGAGCTGTCAGCACAGAGCCTGAAGCGGGGCTCGAACTCATGGGCCATGAGATCATGACCTGAGCTGAAGTCAGACACTTAACCGACTGAACCACCCAGGCACCCCTGTTTATTTTTTTTTAAAGGAAGCTTTAAAAATATACTTTGTCAAAATATACTTCATGCCTCTTCCCATCTAATTCTCCTGTATACTCTTTTCTCTCCTCTTCTCCCCTTATACCTAATGAGAGTTACCTGTGGGAATGAGTCTTTAATGTTCAGTAACTTAATCTTTGGGATGAATCCCAAATAAAAATGGACTCCCCTCTTAAGCTCTAAAATCACAGGCTATTTCTGTTGTAAGGTTATAGGTATTTCAAAATGAAATTCAGACATATAATGACATCAATCAAACCTCCTCTTCAACTTCTGACTAAATCTCATTCAGCAAGCATGGATTCTTTTTGAAAGATATTTTCATTGAATAATAAGTGTCTACAATCACAATGGAGTGATATTTTATGCTGTATGTCCACTCAAAACTTTCTGTTCCTAAAAGTATAACCATGATTTCAATATCTGTCTTAAATGCACAGTATTTAAGACTTACTGTTTCTTAATGTGCTTCTAGATATTGTGATACTAAAGTTGCATTGGTTTGAGCTTGATGTCCAGAGGGTTGTATCTGTGGAGGCACTAAGTCCAAATGTGATCAGCCTGCTTAAAGGAAGAATTTGCATAAAACATAGACCTGACACTGTTAGCACATAAATAAATGTTATAACCAGGCTAAGTCTTCTTTCCAAAAGGACTTAAAATCAGTTTACTGGTGGTAAATACTAAAGCTGCCAGCATCAAGGTCTAAGATTATTCTTACTATTATTATTGTGGGCAAAAAACACATAACATAAATTTACCATCTTAACCATTAAAAAAAATTTTTTTAATGTGTTTTTTTTTTTATTTTTGAGAGAGAGATAGAGATAGAGCACAAGTGGGGGATGGACAGAAACAGAGGGGGACACAGAATCCAAAGCAGGCTCCAGGCTCTGAGCTGTCAGCACAAAGCCTGGTGTGAGGCTTGAACTCACAAACTGTGAGAGCGTGACCTGAGCTGAATTTGGCCGCTTAATTGCAGGCACCCCAACCATTTTTTTTTAAGTTTATTTATTTTGGAAAAGAGAGACAATGTGAGTGGGGTAGGGGCAGGGAGAGAGGGACAGAGAATCCCAAGCAGGCAGAGCCCAATGTGGGCTCAAACTCACAAACCATGAGATCATGACATGAGCCAAGATCAAGAGTTGGATGCTTGGGGAGGAGCCAGGATGGCGGAATAGCATGCAAGTTTTTTTGTCTTGCGTCCATGAAATACAGCCAGATCAACACTAAACCATCCTGCACACCTAGAAAACTAGTTTGAGGATTAACAAAACAATCTGCACAACCTGAGCCACAGAACTCAGCAGGTACACGGCGTGGAGATGTGAACTGGGGGAGAGAAAAGGGGAGAGTTCGGGAAAAGCACCCCCCAAAAAATAGCTGGAGAGAAAGTGAAAAGAGAGAGTGAAAGAGAAAAGTGGAAACAGCCTCAGGGACTAAACTAAAAAGGGAGAAAGGAGAAAGGAGAGGGTTTAAATTCCATTAAGACTCTATAAACAGGGGGAGTGCAGAGTCTGAAACTCCACAGCTTGATACCTGGCAGTGCTCTGGTGAGAAGAGCGAATCCCTAGATGCAGAGTGAAGTCCAGGGGGACTTCACTGGGGCCAGATGGGGAGAGGTCGTTCCCCCAACTGGGAGGACATCTGGTAAAGACTGTGTGGGTCCCCCATGACAAAGGCCCCAGTGGACCCGGGAGAACAACCACATTCATTGGTGCTGGAACAAGTTCGTTAAAGGGGAAGCCTGATGACAGATGTATGTTGTGATTTTCCATAATCCCTGAAATGCTGCTGCTACATGATCATGTCCCTTTCTGGGGCAGGCTGGCACCTAGCTGCAGTCTCTGGGCATCTGCAGAAGCATGGTCCTGAGAACGTTCCTAGGTGAGGCCAGCATCTGGCCATTGCTCAGTGATACCCTCCTGCAGGGGCAGAACGGGTCAAAGCCATAGTCCCTCAGAAGTGAGGGGTCAGGAAAAACAGCCACATCTGAGATAAAACTCAGGAGGGAGGTGCTGCCTGGGGTTTGGTCATGGACAGTGTAAAAGCGGGGTGTGGACGGAAGCTGAAGACAAAGGACAGGCGCGCAATTGCTGATCTGGGAGAACAGAGTTCTGATGCTAGAGACTGGGTAGCTAGGTGACGCCATTTTCACCACTCCTGCACTTGCGCATACACACCTACAAGCACCACAACAATCCACCCCAGTAAGCTAAGCAGCGCCATCTAGTGGAAAATGGAGCTGTTACACTAAGTCCCGCCCAACTGGGCCAACCTTGCGCTTCAGGAACACAAATCTCTCTGCCTGCTTAGTTTATGGACTATAAAGCGCTTCATAGTTTGATTTCTAGGGGAAAACAAAGTAATTTCAATCGTATTTCAGTCTGTTTGCTGGTCCATGTATTCAATTTTCCTTTTTTTCTCCCCTTTTTCTTTTCATTTTCTTGAATACAGAAAGAGAAAAAATTTATTTTAATTTTCAATTTTTATTAAAAATATTTTTCTTTATTTTTTTCTACCACATTTTTTACTTTTGTGTAAATTTTTTCAAATTCAACTTTATTTCCATCATTTTATTTTATTCTATCTCAGTGTATTCATTTTTTTCAAATTTTCAAATGATTTCCTTTTTTTTTTCTTTCCCCTTTTTCTCTAATCTGTCAAGCCCCTTTCAACACCCAGACCAAAACACACCTAGGATCTAGCATCATTTATTTGCTTTTTGTGTGTGTGTGTGTGTTGTTGTTTTAAATTTTTAAATTTTGATTGTTTAAATTTTAATTTTTTTACATCATTAGTTCCTTTTCTCCATTCAAAATGATGATACGAAGGAATTCACCCCAAAAGAAAGAGCAGGAAGAAACGACAGCTAGGGACTTAACCAACACAGATACAAGCAAGATGTCTGAACCAGAATTTAGAATCACAGTAAAAAGAATACTAGCTGGAGTAGAAAATAGATTAGAATCCCTTTCTGCAGATATAAAGGAAGTAAAAGTTAGTCAGGATGAAATAAAAAATGCTATAACTGAGCTGCAATCTCGAATGGCTGCCATGGATGAGATAGAGCAGAGAATCAGTGATATAGAGGACAAACTTATGGAGAATAATGAAACAGAAAAAAAGAGGGAGACAAGGCAAAAGAGCACAATTTAAGAATTAGAGAAATCAGTGACTCACTAAAAAGGAACAACATCAGAATCATAGGGTTCCCAGAAGATGAAGAGAGAGAAAAAGGGGTAAAAGGGTTACATGAGCAAATCATAGTGGAAAACTTTCCTAACCTGGGGAAAGACACAGACATCAAAATCCAGGAAGCACAGAGGACTCCCATTAGATTAAAAAAAAACGACCATCAACAAGGCACATCATAGTCAAATTCGCAAAGTACTCAGGCAAGGAAAGAATCATGAAAGCAGCAAGGGGAAAAAAGTCCTTAACCTACAAGGCAAGACAGATCAGGTTTGCAGCAGACCTATCCACAGAAACTTGGCAGGCCAGAAAGGAGTGGCAGGATATATTCAATGTGCTGAACTGGAAAAATATGCAGCCAAAGAATTCTTTATCCAGCAAGGCTGTCATTCAAAATTAGAAGGAGAGATTAAAAGTTTCCCAACAAACAAAAATTAAAGGAGTTTGTGACCACTAAACCAGTCCTGCAAAAAATTTTAAGGGGGACTCTCTGAGGGGAGAAAAGATGACTAAATAAATAAATAAATACCAAAAGCAACAAAGACTAGAAAGGACCAGATAACTCCATAAGAAACTCCAACTCTACAAGCATCATAATGGCAATAAATTCATATCTTTCAGTACTCACTCTAAATGTCAATGAACTAAATGCTCCAATCAAAAGACACAGGGTAACAGAATGGATAAGAAAACAAGATCCATCTATATACTGTTTAAAAGAGACCCACTTTAGACCTAAAGACACCTTCACATTGAAAGGAAGGAGATGGAGAACCATGTATCATGCTAATTGTCGACAAAAGAAAGCCAGAGTAGCCATACTTATATCAGACAATCTAGACTTTTTTTTTTAATTTTTTTTAACGTTTATTTATTTTTGAGACAGAGAGAGACAGAGCATGAATGGGGGAGGGTCAGAGAGAGGGAGACAAAGAATCTGAAACAGGCTCCAGGCTCTGAGCTGTCAGCACAGAGCCCGACGTGGGGCTCGAACTCACGGACCGCGAGATCATGACCCGAGCTGAAGTCGGCCGCTTAACCGACTGAGCCACCCAGGCGCCCCTAGACTTTAAAATAAAGACTGTAACAAGAGATCAAGAAGGGCATTATATTATAATTAAGGGGTCTACCACCAAGAAGACCTAACAATTGTAAACATTCATGCTCCAAACATGAAACCACCCAAATATATAAATTAATTAATCACAAACATAAAGAAACTCATTGATAAGAATACCATAATAGTAGGGGACTTCAACACCCCTCTCACAGCAATGGACAGATCATTTAAACAGAAATTGCACTACTAGGTATTTATACAAGGGATATAGGTATGCTGTTTTGAAGGGGCACATGCACCCCAATGTTTATAGCAGCACTATCAATAATAGCCAAATTATGGAAAGAGTCCAAATGTTCATTGATGGATGAATAGATAAAGATGTGGTATATATATACAATCGAGTGTTACTCAGCAATCAAAAAGAATGAAATCTTGCTATTTGCAACTACGTGGATGGAACTAGAGAATGTGCTAAATGAAATTAGTCAGTCAGAGAAAGACAAATATCATATGACTTCACTCATATGAGGACTTTAAGACACAGAACAGATGAACATAAGGGAAGGGAAGCAAAAATAATACAAAAACAGGGAGGGGGACAAAACATAAGAGACATTTAAATATGGAGAACAGAGTGTTACTGGAGGGGTTGTGGGAGGGGGGATGGGCTAAATGGGTAAGGGGCACTAAGGAATCTGCTCCTGAAACCATTGTTGCACTATATGCTAACTAACTTGGATATAAATTAAAAACAAAAAAAAAAAAACAACAACTGCCATTAAAGTGTGAATTGGACAATTAAAACAACATTTAAGTGTGAATTGGGACAATAAAACAAACAAACAAACAAACAAAGAGTTGGATGCTTAACTGACTGAATCACCCAGGCACCCCTACTACCTACCATCTTAACCATTTTAAGTGTACAGTTCAGGAAGTTAAGTATGTTACATCATTGTGCAAAAAAATCTCCAAAACTTTTGGGACACCTAGGTGACTCAGTCAGTTAGGCATTTGGCTGTTGACTTCAGCTCCGGTCATGATCTCACGGTTTGTGAGTTTCAGCCCTGCATCTGGCTCTGTGCTGACAGTGTAGAGCCTGCTTGGGATTCTCTCTCTCTGCCCCTCCCCTGTGTGCTCTCTCTCAAAATGAATAAGCTTAAAAAAATCTCCAAAACTTTCTCATCTTGCAAAAGTGAAACTCCATACCCACTAAAAAAACAGCTCCCCACTAATCCCACCCAACAACCCCTACTTTATGTTCCTATGAATTTGATTATTCTAGATACCTCATATAAGTAGAATCATAAAGTATTTGTGTTTCTGTGACTGACTTATTTCATTTAGCATAATGTCCTCAAAGTTCATCCACATTGTAGCATGTGACAGGATTTTCTTCCTTTTTAAAGCTGAATACTTCATTGCATGTACATACCATATTTTATTTGTCCATTCATTTCTCAATGGACATTTTGGTTGCTTCCACTTCTTGGCTATCATGAATAGTGTTGCTATGAACACGGGTGTACAAATACAAGGTATAAGGCTTGAAGCATATTTTCCTACTCTGGTGATGGATCTGAGTGGATATAGTCACATTATAGTAACTATATTTCTGATTTTGTTGTTCTTTCAAAAACTTCCAGCCTCTCCGTATATATAACTAATGAAATAATATAAACTTATTATTCAAAGCTCTCCAAAATACATGTGAAGTGATGAATCCTGATTTATCTCCTGCTACTCCTCTAAGCTTTCCTCTTTTTGAAACACTGTGAGCAAACAGAATAGTGCCATTTTGTCTTTTTGGAAGTTTATCCCCTGTATCCAACCCCACTTTTCCTACATGTCCAAATCCTCCTATCCCCTTCTTCATGAAGCCTTCCTGATCCCTCCAGTCAGATATGATTTCTTTCTCCTAAAAGTCCCCACAATGTCTTGTGGCAGATGTATTTGTGGTCTGTATTTATGAGTTGCCTATAAACTTACTGTCTCTATTCACTCCCTTCGATTAATAATTATTTGCTTCTATTGGGCGCTTACTATGTACCAGGTAATGTTCTAAGCACTTCATGTATATTAGCTTCTGTAATGGTTAAAATGACCTATGGAATAGGTATGATAATTATTTTGCTGATGAGAAAATGGAGGTACAAACAGGTTAAACATGTCTAGCCACATAGTGTGTTTTGAGTGGACGAGATGGGCTTGTGGTTTTGGAGTGGAAATGACAAGAGATCAGAGTGGTGGGAGTAGTAGTTGTGAGAGCGCCAATCCAAGAATGGCAATTTATTCAATTACAGAAGGGCTGCCAGCCCCTTTGCCTGACTTTACAATCAGCATGTTCACCACAGGAAATATATACCACGTGCTTATGTTTTTGTTAAGGACATTTGTCAATTTGTCGTATATTTATGAGTGATTATATGTTAAAGAACTGTCCTTCTCACTATAAGCTCCATGAAGATAGGAAACATGTCAGTTTTGCCTGGTTCCTAGTACAGTGCCTAATACATAATAGGTGCTGAATAAATGATAAACTTATAAATAGATGAATGACTAAATGAATGAGTTATACTCTGCACTGTATTGGGAATGGTGGGAGAAACAGCTGGAGAAATGCACCCTGAGTGCATTGCAGATTCTGGTGTCCGTGGAGGAATAAAAAGCTTACTTGCCCACTCTAAGCATAATATAAAAGACACAAATTATAAAGAAAAAAGTAGAATTAATTTTATAAAAATAAAATATAAACCACAAAACCAGAAATGAAGCCCCTTGGGGCCCCTGGGTGGCTCAGTCAGTTGAGCATTGGACTCTTGATTTCAGCTCAGGTCATGATCTCACTGTTCTTGTTAGAGCCCTGAATTGGGCTCTGTGCTGACAGTGCAGAGCCTACTTGGGATTCTCTCTCTCTCCTTCTCTCTGTTCCTCCTCACTTGTGCTCTTTCTCTCTCAAAATAGATAAATCACCTTAAAAAAATCCTTATATTTCTTTTCTTTTTTTTTTTTTTAATTTTTAATGCTTATTTATTTTTGAGAGAGGCAGAGACAGAATGCAAGTGGGTTAGGGGCAGAGATAGAGGGAGACACAGAATCCAAAGCAGTCTTCAGGCTCTGAGCTGTCAGCATCAGAGCTCCACGTGGGGCTTGAACTCACAAGCAGTGAGATGGTGACCTGAGCCAAAGTCAGACGCTCAACCAACCGAGCCACCCAGGCGCCCCCCCAAAAAACATCCTTATATTTCAAAGCATCATAAACAATGGAAAAGTAAAAGGTAAGACGGGAAAAATATTTACAGCTTGGATAACAGTCTTAAAATATGAAAATTTTTGACACTTCAAAAGAAAAAAGATAAATACCCTAGTAGAAAAATGGACAAAGGACACTCATTTTGTAAAAATGTTTGTTCTCGCAAAGAATTTCCCTGTGTCTATAAATGAAAATATGATCTTAAGATGAGCAACAATGTAAAAAAAAAAAAAGTAAAAAAACTGAATGGCCTTTAACGTTTTGTCTGTTAGTAAAATCAATTTTCAACTATCCATGGGTGAGTTATTCTTTGACTTTTCTATTGCTACCCAGGATTCAGAGGCACATTGATTAGTTTCACTTATTACCAGCAATAGTAGAGAGAATTTGAGTGGGGCTGAAATAATTATTTTAGAGTAATTACCTTCATTCATTCATGAACAAATATTTATAGTATGCTAACTATGTGCCAGGCATTATGTTAGGTGTTGGGGTTATACTGGAGAGTAAAATAAAAAGGAACATATAAACTATAGTGAGAGTGGGGGCTGGGGGTGGGGAGCAGACATGAACTTAAAAAAAACCCCACAAAATATATATGTACAACTTTGATGAGCACTCTGAAGTAAAAGTACAGGTTGCCATGAGAGAGAGCAAGAGGGACCACACTTGGACTGTTGAGTCAGAAAGGGCTCTTGAGAGAATGATACATGAACTGAGATTCGAGGGATTGTAGTTAACCAGGAAGTGTGGATGGAAGAACAGGTTTGGGAAAGGTGAGCATTCCAGCTAAATGGAACTGCTTGAACAAAGGTCCTGAGTCAAAAGGGAGCTTGACACTTTACAGGAACTGAAAGAAGTCAAATGGGGCTAAAGTGGATGGGCTGAGGGAGTAGGTGCCATGGCATAGACCGAGAAGGACAGGAAGGCCATAGCTAAGATTTGTGGGTTGTTTTTTTCTTTTTCTTTCTTTCTTTCTTTCTTTCTCTTTCTTTCTTTCTTTCTTTCTTTTCTTTCTCTCTCTCTCTCTCTCTCTCTCTCTCTCTCTTCTTTCTTTTCTTTCCTTCTTTTAGAGAGATAGACAGAGAAAGCAAGCAGGGGAGGGTTGGAACGAGAGGGAATCCCAAGCAGATTCTGAGCTGTCAACACAGAGCCTGGTGTGTGGCTCCATTTCATGAAATAGGAGATCATGACTCAAGCCAAAACTAAGAGTTGGATGCCAAACTGATTTAGCCACCCAGGCACCCTGACTTGTGCCTTTATTCTAAGAGTGCTGAGAAGTTATTTAGGGGTTTTAGGCAAGATTATCCAACTATTCATAATGTTTCATATTATAAACTAGCTAGAATGTTGATGTGGGTTAATTAGGATAACAATTTTAGGTAATGCTTCAGATTAACTTTATAATTTAGGAAGCTTGTTTGAAGATTATTGTAGAGAAGCCTAGGACAATCAGATGAAGGATTCTTAGGAGTAGTATGGTTTATGTGCACAGACTTGATGTAATGATAGAAACATCTTATTCAGAAAACTGGTATCTTTTTAAAAAAATTTTTCAGTGTTTATTTTTGAGAGAGAGACACAAAGCATGAGTAGGGGAGGGGCAGAGAGAGAGAGAGGGAAACACAGAATCCAAAGCCGGCTCCAGGCTCTGAGCTATTAGCACAGAGCCCATGTGGGGCTTGAACACATGAACTGTGAGATTATGACCTGAACTGAAGTCAGACACTCAACAACTGAGCTACTCAGGTGCCCCAGAAAATAAGTATCCTTCATATATCCCTGTAATGAATATAAAAACTTGGGTTATAGAAAAGGACCTTGTGTTTTTGGAGTCCAGTGAAATAAAATCGTATTACACCCTAACATGATTGGTGTCTGTCAGATTAGTTCTCCATTTGACATAACAATTGAGGGGCGCCTGGGTGGCTCAGTCGGCTAAGCCTCCGACTTCAGCTCAGGTCACGATCTCACAGTTCGTGGGTTCGAGCCCCGCGTCGGGCTCTGTGCTGACAGCTCAGAGCCTGGAGCCTGTTTCAGATTCTGTGTCTCCCTCTCTTTCTGACCCTCCCCCGTTCATGCTCTATCTCTCTCTGTCTCAAAAATAAATAAACGTTAAAAAAAAAAATTAAAAAAAAAAAGACATAACAATTGAGATATTAAAATTACAAGTCCAGATTGATATATTGTGCTTACTTAAAAGGATGAATTTTTTTTCTTAGTTATACTACTAAAACAGATTTATTTCTTCTTAAAGTGCATTTAAAACTGAAGATTAAATTTTGCATCTAAGAAAGTTTTATAAGAAGCACTGAACATTAAATATGGGTTAATAGTTCATGATCATGGTTAATCATTTAGAGATTAAATGACCAGAGGACAACACACAGTAAGATAACTCTTTTTATAAAAGGCTTAAAACCAAGCAAAACTAAAAAAAAGCATATAGGGAGCGTAATGGCAAATTATTTTCATAAGGCATATTCTATGGTACTCTTTTCTTCAGATATTTTACCTTAGCAATAAATCTTTCAGACTTTTACATAGAGATGAAGGACAGTTTACTTGTACTTGTACTCTGCCCAGCACATATTCTTAGTGAATGAGGTGAATACTTACAGTGCAGTGCTGACAAGGCTGAAATCAAAGGCTAAAGTCAGAATCGTGGAATAAGAACCTGTGTATTCTTTTTGAGATCTCTCTAACAAAGAACCACTGAAATGTTACTAGAGAAGCATAAAAATTAGACTAATCATTGCAGTATCACTGGACAATCAATGGATGTTAGAGTATTGAATTGGTGGTCAGAAGAACTGAGTTTGATTTTCCAACTTCCTACAATGAATTGTGGTATTCCTTAACATCTTTGTACCTCATTTGCCTTCTATTTATAAACATATAATAGCTCCTTTATCTGCCTCATAGGATTATTATGAGAATGGAATAAATTGGTATATGTGAAAAATTTTTATAGTTTCAAAGAATATGTAAAAGTTAGTCACTAGAGGAAAGCCTTTTTCTCAAATATATTAAAATTCATAGTCAACTATAACAAAATGCCTTTTTAGGCCTTTAAAAGTTATTATGTAAACAATATGAATTGCTTAATAGAAAAAAGAAAATGCCTATAGGGTCTGCTTGAAAAACCATTTTATTGATTTTTCGCAAAAATGAACTACTTAGATATAAATGTCAAAGCATATCACTACAAAATCCATAGGATATCTAGATTTATTAATCAAATCAAGCCCTCCTTTTGCTATTTAATCTCCAGAGAAACCAGAATGGTCCTTTCTCTTTATTTAGGTATGGAGGAAACACAAGTCATACCTCTCATGAGTATCTGCTGCTATCATCAATATAGTAATTTTGTGGACAGGCTGGATGGGACCGTAGGTTTGGAATTTTACTTCTGCTCCAGGGACTAGTTCGACTTGTAGTTCCAGAATCTTGATCAGTTTATCTGGAAGTTGCCTTTGCTATTAGAGAAAGATTCATGTACTGAGAAACTGATAATGCACCCAAAACTCATTTGCTAATTTACAGTAAGAAATATTGTAAACTCATGTCTTCATGACAACACTAATGTATTACTTTTGCTTTATAGTTCCTAAAGACTTTTGAATTCATGATCTCATTTTGGAACCTCATGACTTATGACTTTTGAACACAGTGACTTAATTTATTTCAAAATTGTTTATCAGGTGGAATATATCAAAAAAGCTCAAAGCAGAACAGGGGACCATATCTTAGTTGTCAAGAATAACATAGTTAACAGTTCTTCATATTTCCTTCCTTTTCTATGCATGTTTATATAATTGACAATATATTGTATATGCCATTTAAATGTCAAAGTTTTTTTTTTTCTGGTTATGATGGCAATCTATACTTTTGTAAATATTTTGGAAAAGTTGTAGAAAGCAGACAAAAGTCCAAAGCAGAACATGAAAATCACATATAACCTACTACTGTAGTTAACCACAATGAAAAATTTGGTGTATTTCCTCTCAGTATTTTTTTCCTTTTTATTTTTTGTTTTTTCAAAACCGTAGTTGAGATCGTACCAAGGTAGGAATGCTTGGGGAGACCAACACTGGCTGGGCTTGGATCAGGCAGCCTCTACTCTCCGGTTTAGCGGACTGGAAGCTGCAGATCAGCACTTTTCTTCCTGGACAGGGGTAGTGAGAGTGAATATTTTCCTTTAAAGCTCACTTCTTTCTGTGTTTTAAGCTGTATTTGTACATAGATTCCTCCCCCCCCAAATCTTCAAAGCTATCGACACTTGCCCATATTTCAAAAAGTTATCCTTGACGGCTTCTGGAAGCCCGTGCGACCCTTCACTTCTGCTCATCGAAAGACTCCCGCCCTAACTTCACTTTCTCCCGCGATAGTTGAGGAGGTGGTAGGAAGTCTCAAGTTTGGAGCTTCAAAGGGATCCTGAAACTCCCAACAGCCGAGTCACAGCCCTCGCCCCGCGGCGGGGTCAGGAGCGCCCCGGGGCTCCACTAGTAGGCTTCGTGTCTCTCAGCGGAAGGGTTGCGACCACGGAAGGCCTTCGCGGTTACGTGCTCTGCTTCAGGGGCGGCCGCAGTCCTCAGGGACGCCAGCCCATCCTCGCCCCTCCCGAGGTTACCCTCAGAGCGCACTTCCATGTGTCTCCGAGTCCTCACATCCCGCTGTTCTCGGGAGGGTCTTTTCCCATCTTGAGGAGGCTTGTAGGCCTCAGGCTCGCTCTCTGCCTCTCGTGAGATCCGGGCAGGCCTCTGTCACAGAACCCAATGGTCGGATCCTCTCCGCCCCGCTTTGCGAGCCTGGAGAAGTGCGTCCCTTCTCGCTTGCCTTATGCCTGGCGAGGCGGGGACCACACTACCGTGCTGCCTGCCGGAGGGGGGAACGCTCACGTGCGGCACTCTGCTTTCCAGCCGGTGACAGTAGCTCCCGAGAAAACCAACGTTCAGACTACCCGAATCAGTATTATTTTGTCCTGGGAGCCCGCACAGGAGGGCGGAAAGAACAGCTACTCGAGTTGGGCAGTGGACGCGCCCCTCTTCTCCCCCTCGGTTCGCCTGAACCGCCCGGAGCTGCAAGCGCGCCAGTCGCGGCGGAGCTTCCTCAGCCTTTGACAGCTCCGCGCGAGCACCACGGGCCTGGAGTCCCAGCTCCAGGGGCGGGACGGGGCGGGGCGAGAGCGCGAGGGGCGGGGCGAGCGCGAGTCGGGGCCAGAGGAGGGAGCGCGCGAGCGGAGCCGAGTGGTGCCGAGCGGAGAAGGGAGGTTCTGGGGAGAGGCAGGCAGAGCCCGCCGGCCGCCTGCGGCTCAGCGCGGATTGTGCTGCGTCGCCCGGCTCAGCGTACCCCCGCCTCTGCCCAGGCTTCCGCAAAACTTTTATTCTCTGGGGCTCCCCGGGGTGTCTGAAGGAATCGGAGCGCTCGGCCGGCTCTACGCTCCCCTGTCGCGGCGACTGAGGGGACGTGCATCCCTTGCCCGCTGGGCTCTCGTGCCCCGCGCCTCACCTGCTGCTGATCCGCTCCTCAGAGCGGCGAGGGGGCACCCGCGGAGAGGCCGCGCGGGCGCCAGCGCCCCCGAATTCTCCCGCCCACCGCGGTGGACTCGCCCGGCGCAACTTTAACTTGATTCCTCTAGCCCAGCCCGGGCACCAGCTGCTGCTGCTTTGCTCCCACCGCTGCCGTCTCGGCCGCCGCCTCACAAAGGGGCGCGGGAAGGGAGGCGGCGCGGTCCGCGGGCACAGGCGCCGGTGCGCAAGGCGCGGGCCTCCGTGCCGCCGAGGCCGGGAGACAAAAGGGAAACTGCCTCTGTTCGCCGTGCGGGCTGGGAGCAGCCAGCTCGTCCGCCTCCTGCCCGGCTCCGCGAGCCTCCTCCCCCCACCCCCGGCTGCTGCTCCGCCTCCCTCCCCGCGGGCTGTCCCCGCAGTGCTCCGGGACCCGGCGAGCCTTCGGGGCGCGCGTCGCTGCTGGTGGTTGGGGCTGTAGCGATAATAAATGATAGAGGATACAATGACTTTGCTGTCTCTGCTGGGTCGCATCATGCGCTACTTCTTGCTGAGACCCGAGACGCTCTTCCTGCTGTGCATCAGCTTGGCACTGTGGAGTTACTTCTTCCACACGGACGAGGTGAAGACCATCGTCAAGTCCAGCCGGGACGCGGTGAAGATGGTGAAGGGCAAGGTGGCGGAGATCATGCAGAATGATCGGCTCGGGGGGCTCGACGTGCTGGAGGCCGAGTTTTCCAAGACCTGGGAGTTTAAGAGCCACAACGTGGCCGTGTATTCCATCCAGGGCCGGAGAGACCACATGGAGGACCGATTCGAAGTTCTTACGGACCTAGCCAACAAGACGCACCCGTCCATCTTCGGGATCTTTGACGGACATGGGGGCGAGGTAGGAGTTCTCTGGGGTTTTGTTTGAGTGAGTGTGTGTAAACAGGATGTGTGCGTAGTAGGGTAAGAACTGGGTGCGAGGGGCGTGGTGATGACCTGGTGCGGGGCTGGACAAAGACATTAGATCCAAATGTGGCTCAAGTTGCTAAAAAATAGTGCTGGCTCCAGACCTCTTGGGATTCGGTGGCCAATTTGGGGGACGGAGGGTCACCCATAACCTATTTTGTGCCTCATAATTTATGAGGTTTCCCAGGATCAGAACCCAGCAAATGACTGTGCTAGTTTTGGGGGGGAGAGTTTATGGTTTCTACAGGGAACTTTGGCCCAGGGCCTCAGCGCCCCTGTTCTAGGGTTTGAGGCCAAGCTTAGGCATAAAGAAGGAAGAAAATATCTTTGATTCTCTTAGGGAAAAGAGACCAAATCTGCAGAGCCGAGTCAGTGAGGGCTCAGTGAAGATGAAGGAAGCTGTGACTCCTTCCTATTGCATTCTCCTAGAGGAGGAACCCGAGGGGCACCTCTGCGCTTCTTCCCAACTCCCATTAACTTTGCAAGTGCAATCGGGCCAGTTGACAGCAGCGCCTCGCTGGTCGTCTGCTTTTAGCTGGATCGTGGCGCGGGACCGAGAAGCCTCTGGCCTTTGCAGAGGTGGCAATGCCTGCAGAGGCGGCGGCTGCCCAGATCTCGCCCCTGAGTCCTGGTCAGCGTGGGCGCGCAGACGTCTCCTTCCTTCTAAACTCCTTTATTTGGTGTTCATCTGGGAGCAAGAGATGATGTCGGAGGCCGGTTCAGGTCCCTCTGCCGCATTTCTGCGGCACCTTGATTGCGCGCCGGAGCTCATATTTCCTGGAGGTCGGGCGGGCGAGGGTTGGCTCTGGTCCTCCGGCATCTGCTCAGGGGAAGTGAGTGGCAAATGTGGCTCCAGCGCCGTTCTCTCAAGCGCACCAGGCCAGCCACACCATCTCTCTCAATTGGCAGTTTGTAAGAGTTTCAATGCTGTAGTTTTTTATTTTTTTGCAGCATACTTTCTTACTCATATTCCCCCAGTCCCCATCGCCACCCTTATTTCATTAACACCTCACCCCACCTCCCGTGCTCTGTGCTGGCATCCAACTTTCCCTCCAACTCTCTTCTTGGTCCTTCTGGTCTCTGGTGAGCTGTAGGGGAAGTCTGGATGTCATTCTGTTTCACGAATTGCTTGTGTTTTGGCCTTTGTTTTGCTCAATTGGTTATCTAATTTGCATTCTGTCTTTGATACAAAGTCATTTCACCCACCACACTCTGTTAATCTTTCCGAGATAGTGTACCCATCTACCTTAAACCAACTTTGCCAGGAAAGACAAACTTAGTGGGAAAATTTCTTTGGTAGAACTGAGATCAGATTTTGCTATTTTCCATCCACCCTAGCCCTATGTTCTGTCTTTCAAAATGAAGGATTCTTACTGGTTGTAATTTTGTAGCTTCTCGTGTAGTGTGGGGTTCTATTTCCCTTGGTCACATAATAGGTGAAAAATATGAAATTAATTGAGGGAACAGGTGCTGTGTGCCTGGGAAGACACATACCTGAATGATAATGTTGCCAATATAATGACTGAATTGTTTTCTTGGTTTGATCAGAATGCCTATGTTTTCATTGTATGTGCCTAGACCATTGTAAATCATTTAATAAAGCTTATATTTATTATATATTTTTAAATTAAAATTGGCAGCTGATAATCTGCTTCTGGTCTTAGAAAGCACAGTTTTATTTTTAATTTAAAGTTCTGGATGTAATATTAGTGTTGTGAAACTTTGGGTTGTGCTTGCCTGGGTGTGCTGTATTGGCATGTTTTGATCCTGCACGTGCAAGTGAATGAGTATTTAAAATTTTCTGTTAAGTTGATATTCTAAAATCTGAAAATCGCAGACCTAAACAGATTTCAGGTTGAAAAATTTCCAGTACTATCTTCTGGTAAACGTATCATCCAGAAAAGGGACATGATAAATGTTTTTATTTAAATAGAAGCATTTTACATGTATAGGTACTCTCCTTAAAAATAGAGTAATCATTCTATCTATAACCTCTTATAGTATGTAGCCAGTTCATTCATTTTGACTTCGTTTTAGGGCAAAATAAGAAAAGTGATATAAAAGGTAGTTATTTAGTTGTTGGAATGTGATAATAACAAATAATATTAGGTGATTTCTCTCTTGCTTTTTTTTTCATTCAAGGAAAAGCCCCATCTAATTGTCATCTTTTGTGTTGTTTAGCTCCTTTAACATTCACCAGAGGAGGGTGCCACTGTTTGATTTTGGTATAGATGATAGTTGTCTCCTTTCAGAAAAGAGGAAGATTTTTCTGAACTCCCTATTATTTATATATGTTGTGTGAGAAGATAAATGAGGACTTTAATTTTATTTCTAATAATTCAAACTAATAAGATGGGCTATAAAAAATGAGGGCCCATCTGTGATGATACTGCTTTTTAAATTTCATAGAAAAGACCTAAGTCACCTTGTATATGTACATTTCATCCCATTTTTTAGATGAGATGTTTGTTGATGGGCTTAAGATGTGACCTTTGTAAGGCAAGTTCAAGGCCTTCATTTTGGTGATTTTTATATTAAACTGCTGGACAAATTAGTTTGCATATTTGCCTAGATAGATAGCACACTAGGGATACAAAGGTGAATGAGACATGATTCCTATCCTCACAAAGTTTCAGTGTAGAGAGATAGATCTGTAACCAAAAATTACAGTTGGAGCATGCTTAGGGTATTATGGGAACACTGAGGAAAAGCATTTAAATCAGACTGGGAGGTGGGAGGCCCAGGGAAAGACACTTTGAAGGCATTATTTACTTTAAGTTAAAAGCACAGGCTTTGGTTTGAGATCTTGCTTTGAATCTCTGCTCTGCCTTATACTGGCTGTGATCATGGACAAGTTGCTTAGTCAACTTTATCTGGGAATTTTTAGTCTGAAAAATAGGGATAATAATGCATGTAAGGTAGAACTCCATCAGTTGT
This sequence comes from Panthera leo, assembly GCF_018350215.1. Classification (NCBI taxonomy): domain Eukaryota; kingdom Metazoa; phylum Chordata; class Mammalia; order Carnivora; family Felidae; genus Panthera; species Panthera leo. Next base: position 104,007,353 of record NC_056687.1, on the reverse strand, counting down.
ATTATACCCTGTCTAGAGAAATACTGAATGGAGAAAATGATGTGGAAAAAGAAAGCTTAGAGACCAAGAAGTCTGCATTGTTAGGGCAACAATATCTTAGGAAGAGAGAGTCTTCATATGAAAGCCACAATTTCGATCACTAGAAAGGCATATGTTAGATATGGATAATTTATTAGGTATCCCCCAAACTCTCTCTTTGTTCTAACTTGTGGTAAACTGGTTATTAATTCAGGATTTCAGGTATATTAGCATTGGGAAACCAGCATCCAGGTTTCCAGGGCAAATTTTCTGATTAGTGAAAAGGAATATTCTCTGTGATTAATTAGTAAGTTGGTATTCTGATTTACACTTCAGCCTCTTAGCATGCGTTGGTTCTCTGGAGTCTACTCAATTGTGTATTTTTGACAAAGATATATCTCTGGACTTATGCTGAGGACCAGACTCTGGAGAGCTATGACTTCTACATGGATGACATCTTAGAGAGCCTGTCTCAGTGGTCATACAGGCCAGCTTCCTCACTTGATGCCATTGTGCCCTTGAAACATTCTAACCATGATACTGTGGGTGGATGGTTGGTTCTGAGTGTGTGTGTGTGTGTGTGTGTGTGTGTGTGTGTCTAAAGCTATGGCAGTGATTGTTTTTCTGTATAACAAAATATTTACAAAGATTAAAACATTGAAAAGGTAAAAAAATAGCTCAACTTATACCAACTGATGTGGAAAGGTTATTTTTATAGATTTTTTTTAAAGCTCGTTTATTTTAAGGATTGGGGGGAGCACAAGGGGGGAGGGGCAAAGAGAGGAGAGAGAGAATTCCAAGCAGGCTCCATTGTGCTGTCAGCTCAGAGCCAGATGCGGGACTTGATCTCATGAACCGTGAGATCATGACCTGACCCAAAACCAAGAGTTGGACACTTAACTGACTGAACCACCCAGGTGCCCCTGATATGGAAAGGTTATTTTTAAAATTAAAAAAATAATGTTTATCAAGAAAAAATTTTGTGTGTGTGTGTGTGTGTGTGTGTGTGTGTATGTGTGTGCTTATCTGCATTTTTTAATCTATAGGCAAAAGGTGTTTTTGTTTGTGTTTTTGTTTTTGTTTTTTTTTTTTGTTGACTTGTTTTACTTTTTACATTATGCAGAAGAAATAGCACCAATCCTTTGAGGCAGCTGTTCATGGCTGAAACCTCTCTGGAAAAACAGATTGTTATGTGTTCCATCATTACTGTATTAAAGGTCGTATATCATTGTATCATACAGTTGACACACAGCTTGGCCAGTGGTTAAGCTTAGAGCACCACACTTCACATCAGAGAAGCTGTACTTGAGATGCTTTTCTGGGGGGGTAGTCTTCAGGCTCCTCACTTCTCAGAAGTGAAGAGGAGAAACTGCTTATAGAAGGTTGCCTGTAGGATATATATAGTCTAGTTCTTTAGACCAATGGTTCTTAACTTTTCTTGAGTTATGCTTTGTGGATGTTGTAAAACTACAGACATATCCCCAAGAAGAATGGACACATGCATCAGGTTTTGTTTATAATTTTAAAGATAAGCGAATGCATGAAGCCTCTGGATTTTAGGTTAGTCTAGATAGAATAAAATCTGTTTCTAATAAATCTAGACCTGCAGGGAGCTGTGTACCTGGACCCCTTCCTTGGCCTGATTGTTGTTTTTTCCATTATTTGCATTTATTAACTTGTGTGCTGTCGTTTGCCTGTGAGGGTTGTTTTGAGGAATGGTTGTCCAAAGTTCTCCAACAAATCAACTGCAAATATGTCCTTGAGGACTTTGTGCATTATGAGGACCAAGGGAAAGACAGTTCTCTGACAGCTTTTTGTTTTTATCTTAAGGGTATTGAATCATGTGACTGGCTCTCCCTGTGTTTGTTGGCTACTAGAAATGTTAGATATGAACCTTTGACCTGCCTCTAACAAATATGCAGAATCTTATAGAAGACATTAATCTGGCATATGAACCTCACTCCCAGGACAGCTTATCTTTCCTACATTCAGTTTTCCTTTGTTTTATTTTTTTCTTTCTCCTCTCAGATATGTCATTTTATCTTGTTGTGGCATATATATTTATGTAAGTTTCATTGGATCCTTTCTGAAATAAGATATAGCTCTGAATTATTAAATTAGGAGTGGCACGATGAATGATCTGCTTTTCAGACATTATAACTGCTCTTAGTAAATGTTGAGTTCCCACATTAGTGAGGTACAGGAGGCCTGTGGATTCAGTGTGGACAAATGCCTTATGATTTAAGAGAAAATTCAGATTACTTTGGTTTAAAATGACACATTGACATTTCTGCCAAAAAAGGAGGGGTAGTTTCCTTCTTAGTCAGCCTCTCTCTTGTGCCAAGGGGCCTCCGTGTAGGTGAATGCAAGATCATGACTGCTGACCTCGATGCATCTTCTGAACAGATTGTTTAGAAATTCAGTTCAATTAAACCGACATTTTCTATATAGTCTGACATATGTGGAAAACAATGTTATGTTCTCTGTGTTGCCTAAAGATGAATCAGTGCATTCTCTGCCCTCAGGGAACATTCCATCAACTTGGAGAGATGAGCTTCTTCATAGCAGAGCTACAAGGTACAGTTGGGCTACCTATAAGAGGTGATGGCCTGACTAAGGGAGCGTGAGGAGTCTTGGGTAATTTTGAAGAGAAGTTGACGTTTGATTATGTCCTAGCATTTCATTAGACAGAGATTAGGAGGGAGGATGAGAAGATGACTTTACAGGTTGAAGAAAAAATAAAATGACACAGAGGAAGTAAAAAGCAGGCACAGTTGGAAAAAAGGCAGGTAGCCCATGTGTTTAGAGCAGGATTTCCCCAACTGCTATCATTCTATTAGCCTATTCATTATTTTTTTCATTTTTGAGTACCTTCTGTGTTTTGATATAGTCAATATTATTTTTTAGATTGACTATTTTTTTTAGTCAAGTAAATTTATTTAAAAAATAAACTTCCTATTAGCACTGTTGAGTAGAAAATCATTAAATGAAGTTCTTAGCCTCCAGTCTGCTAAGAAGCTGTCTCCATTGTGATGAAGTGGAATGATTTTTAGATGGTTCTTCTCCTAGTCTCTGGTTGCCTCTAGAGTCCCTCTATCCCCCTCTCCTTGCTTTTTGTAAGCAGAAAGGTGGCTTTTAAAATTTAATTTTTGGCCATAGTAAGAAGAAAGGCAGGCTGCTTACTCCCTTCCCAGGTGGAAGGTATCTCTAGTGATGCCACTCCTCAAAGAATTCTGGTTTGGAACTCTTTCCACTGTGACTTATGTGACAGATAAGATTTCATGTGTAACATACATTCATGGGGAACCCAGACTTATGGTCAGTTCCCAGTGGTGTAGCAGAAATCCCACCCCGCTTTCTGATGCAGGTAAATGAGAAGACATTAGAGTAATAAATTTGAATCCTTTCTAGCTTAGTTTAAAAAGTAAATAATTCACAAGTTTTGATACTTGAGTCATTATTGGTCACAAAAGCAAGCTCAAAGGCACAGAGAACAGATTGGTGATTGCCAGAGGCAGGAGTGAGGCACGGGCAAAATGGATGAAAAGAGTCAAAAGGTATACAATTCTAGTTGTAAAATAAAAATAAGTGATGGCGATGTAATGTACAGCATGGTGACTAGAGTTATTGCTATTGTGTTGCATATTTGAAAGTTGCTAAGAGAGTAAGCCTTTTCATCACAAGAAAAAAAATTCTTTAACCATGTGTGGTAATGGATGTTAACTAGGCTTATTGTGGTGATCATATCTCAATACAGACAAATTTTGAGCCCTTGTTGGATACCTGAAACTAACATAATGTTGTATGTCAACTGTACCTCAGTAACAAAAATACTTGCAAAAACTAAAAAAAGTAATATTTTTATTTTGAGTGCTAATATTTGAAATTAAAACAACATTTTTTAAAACTTTTATTTTAGAGAGAGATAGAGAGAGCGAGCGTGCACAGGGGAGGGGTAGAGGGAGAGGGAAAGAGAATCTCAAGTAGCTTCCATGCCCGGTGCCCAGCATGGAGCCTGACATAGGGATGCATCCCACAACCCTGGGACCATGACCTGAGCCGAAATTAAAGGTTGGACACTCAACCAACTGAGCCACCCAGGTGCCCCTAGTATTTGATTGTTCATAATTTCTGTTTTGAACTTTACCCACTTCAGTAATGTATTTTTGTGGTTTAACTTTTATTATCATTTGAATAATCCTATTTAGTAGATATGTCTTAGCAAGTTAAACATATTTAAAAGTAAATTAACTTTAAAATTATAAAATTAATGTGACTACGTGATAGATAGTATGGAAAAGAAAAAGTCACTCAAAACCCCATTCTCTTGTCGCATCCACTATTAGGATTTTGGTGTATTACTTGCTTATTGTTTTTTATATGCATTTTAAATATAATTTTACATTGTTATAGTGTTGTACGTTTGGTTTTTAAATCTTGGCTTTTTTCCCACTTTTTATAAGCCTATAAACACAAAGTCATTTTCCTCCATATTTCTTTTTTTTTTTTTTAATTTTTTAAATGTTTATTTATTTTTGAGAGAGACAGAGACAGAGTGTGAGTGGGAAAGGGACAGAGAGAGAGGGAGATACAAAATCCCAAGCAGGCTCCAGGCTCTGAGCTGTCAGCACAGAGCCTGATGCAGGCTCAGACTCATGACCCATGAGATCATGACCTGAGCTGAAGTCGGATGCTTAACCAACTGAGCCACCCAGGCACCCCTCCATAATTCTTTATTATATTCCTAATGTGTTTCTTAGCAATAGATTAATATTATACTGAATGGTTGGCTGTTTGATAAATCACTCAATAGCTTTCTTCCTGGTATACATTTAGGTTCCTCTAACTTTTCACCTTTGTAAATAACATTGTAATAATAATAATAATAATTTTTATATATTTTTATAATTATAATAATTTTGTGCTTCTACTGTAGTTTGTGCAGGTGTTTCTACTGTAGAAATCTACTGTAGGTGGATTTCCAGAAGTAGAGTTTCTGGATCAGAGGATAAATAAAGAAACCACCGTTATTGGTAATAATAATAATAATAATAATAATGGCTGACATTTATTGAATATGTTTAATATGCCAGGCAGTGTTTTAAGGTACTTTATATATATTATCTGATTTTAATTATCATAACAGTGTTTGAGGTAGGTACTATATATCTCCATTTATATATGTAGAAATTAAGGTACTGAGAAATTAAGTAATTTATCCACAGTCTCTTGTAGCTCGTGGGTGGTGAAACTAGAATTTGAAAGTGGGATTCAGATTTGGAGCTATCTGTCTCCAAACCCTATGCTTTCAGCTTCTGGTTTAAATTCCACGAATCTCATAATTTCGACAGTGAAGTGTGGATAGCATTGTTAGATGGACATTGCCTGGTCTTCTCAGGTCGCTCAGTAGGACTTGGAGTTTCTCATTTGATTCTGACAGTTGTGTCCCTGTGGCATGTGGTATTGTTCTTGGAAACTCTATGCTGGAAATCTCAGTAGGTAGATCTATTTACCTAAGGAAGTCCTGCAGTTAAAAAAAAATTGGGCTTAGAAGTTAGAGCAGATGCTGACTCGCAAGCAGCCATTCTCATCCACTCCCCTTCTTTGCTGCCAGAATCTCTGTCCCACTGCAGAGAATCTCTAACACTTCTGCCTGTTAGCTCATGAAAGGCTTGCATAGAAGTTATGGTGGCATCAACATAGCCATTTGCAAAAATGATTTAGGTTTTATTTTACTTTAAAGTACTAAAGGCTTGACTTTAGAATAAATGTGGTGTGTATGTGTTTGCATTATTTCTTTTTATACTGAAGCGGTGTGTTTTTTTTTTTTTTTTAAGAACTAAAATAATTTCCTAATCTGTAAACAATTGTTAATTTAATTAAAAAGTTTTTAAAATTTATTTTTGAGAGAGGGAAAAAAAAGCAGGAATGGGGAGGGGCAGAGAGAGAGGGGGACAGAAGATCTGAAGCGGTCTCTGCACTGACAGCAGAGAGCCTGATAAAGGGTGTGAACTCAGGAACGGTGAAATCATGACCTGAGCTGAAGTTGGGTGCTTAACCGACTGAGCCACTAGGTGCCCCAATTTAATTCTTGTTAAGATTTTATTAAAAAAAAAATTTTTTTTAACGTTTATTTATTTTTGAGACAGAGAGAGACAGAGCATGAACGGGGGAGGGACAGAGAGAGGGGGAGATACAGATTCGGAAGCAGGCTCCAGGCTCTGAGCCATCAGCCCAGAGCCTGACGCGGGGCTCGAACTCACAGACTGCGAGATCATGACCTGAGCTGAAGTCGGATGCTTAACCGACTGGGCCACCCAGGCGCCCCAGGATTTTATTTTTTAAGTAATCTCTGCATCTGACATGGGGCTTGAACTCATAACCCTGAGATCAAGAGTTGTATGCTTTACCGACTGAGCCAGCCAGATTTGACAACTGCTAAATTAACAGTTATTTAATTTTAAATAGCAAAATATTATTTTTTTCATTTGTTTACAATATTGTGTTGGTATGTTTAGTTTGAATAGATGATAGTCATGTGTTTCCATTCTAGAAGGCTACCTAATACACTAGCCAACGTTAACTTTTAGCCAACGTTAAGTTAAGCCCAAGCTTTGGTGATGGCTAGTTATAATCTGTTTTTAATAAGAATCTTCAAAGGTAAAGTTTAAAACAAAGGAAGCCATCATTTAAAAAAATAGTTGATGGCATTATAGTACCATTTGTAGCTTTCTTTTATAATTATAGGCCTCTCTACAAAGCACTTTAAGTAAATATTTGTGTAGAGAAAATTGGGCATATTGATAAATTGATATACTTTCAATAAACTTGAAATCTGTGCTAGGAAAAGCTGTGCTTAAAAAGTGAAGGTATAATAATTTACATCTGAGAAGCAAATCTGAAAATTTTGATCACTTGGTCTTTCTGGAGAGTATTTTTTTCCCTTTCTCTGTTTAATGAGAATAGGACCCAATTTAATGGAACCTTAGCTGCCTCCAGCTTGTCTAGAATGAGGGAAGGTTCTGGTAGTTGAGTCTGTTAAAAATGAGACTTACTTACTTTTCTCCATTCCTAGAAGACAAGGGAGTTCTTGTCTGCTACTGGGCACAGAGCCCCTGAAGGTAAGTCTGGGCTACTGCAAATAATTACATAAAATGTTCATTGTACAATGATACCAGATAGAGACACGCTATTTCTTTTTTTTTTTTTTTTTTTTTTTTGCCAACGTTTTTTATTTTATTTTTGGGACAGAGAGAGACAGAGCATGAACGGGGGAGGGGCAGAGAGAGAGGGAGACACAGAATCGGAAACAGGCTCCAGGCTCCGAGCCATCAGCCCAGAGCCCGACGCGGGGCTCGAACTCACGGACCGCGAGATCGTGACCTGGCTGAAGTCGGACGCTTAACCGACTGCGCCACCCAGGCGCCCCGAGACACGCTATTTCTAATGTAGAAAAGAACTGTCTGCTCCCAAGCTAGGCACAATCACTTGGTAAGGGTGCCTTTTTCTAATTTGTACAGAAGTGGAAGGCACCATAGCAATAGTCTGTATTTCTGAGACTCACATTCTTTACCATACCATCCATCATTATCGCACTCCTTGTTCTGCTCCCGTATTGAGCAGCTGACAGATAATCTATTGGTCTTAGTTGCTAAACCAAAGACCAGTTATCCATTTCACATCATGTCGTCAAACCTTATGACTTCCCTGGAGAAGTGCACACTTATTTGCATTTGCTTTTCAAGATGAATATTCCAGGCTTTAGTCATTGTAAATGTGAGTGGGGATTTAATGGCCTGTAGCAATACATCTTAAATATTTCAAATTGTATTTTTAATAGAACAGTCTATATTCAGCACTACTCTCTTGGACAATAAGGTTTTTCATCTGAAAACATTTAAAAAAATATTCTTTTAGTTATAGAATTGCCATATGGCAAAAACTGTTTTATTCTGATAAGTATATACCATTTCTTTCTAACCTAGTAAGTGCTTTCAAATTTCTTTTAATTAAATAACTTAACTTTCAGTTTAATTAGTCACTGGACATTTTCTGGCCAAATAAGTCTCTTACTGACCCTTGTATTTTCTAGAAATTGAGACATAGTAGAATTTTTGGTCATACTATTTACCTTTTTGCTGCCTAGAATAATAAGGTGAATTTGCTGTAACAACTGGTTTGCATAGGTATATGATAAATATGATTGACCCAGAATTTGGGATTAAGAAGTTTCAGCTTCCCTTTTATTTAAACTTAGAGGTTTCCTACATTTCTGTTTAGAAAGAAGATACATTTTCTCTTTAGATAGGCCTGGCAGGGATCTTGAATTGTCATATAATTCAAATATAGTGCCTAAGGCTTCACAGCTACATGAATAATCTATTTTTAAATACTTTCATCAAGGAGATTCCATACTGTCCCTGGAGACTTTTTTTTTTTCTATAGTCCTTTCTCTCAGGAAATTCGTTATATATGAACTAATTCCCTTTGGTTTAAACTTATTTCTTAGTCTGCCCTTAACAGAGATATAGTAGAATTCAGTTGTTGCCATTTGTAAGTCAATAAGATTATGGTAATCAAAAATCTTCTTCCCCTCATGTTAAATAAGTACATCAAATTATAGGAGAAACACTCATCACAAAGAAAGGAGACATAAGGTAATTTCTACCAAAGACAGAATAGTTTCCAAATGATCAATAATATCTCCTCTTTGTAAGGAGCTGTTTTGGCAATAAAGGAAATGTCCTTTCCCTTTATTTTTACAGATTGGTTAGTTTTGTCTTTTTATGTCCATTGTCAGAGGCTTAGGCTATAGGTGGAGTAAATTTTGTTAGCTAGGAAGAAGGGGAATGGGAATCGTTGGGTAGCCTTGGGGAGGGGGTTCAGAGAACATGGCCTGGAACATTTCTTGTCTGCACATTAGCAAACTCGTTGGAAAATGTTGCTGTAAAGTATATAACATTGACAAGAGGGAAAAAAGAAAGCTTTAGAAGACTTGATAAAAGGGTAAGCCATCTTATTTTTGGATTGGCTTAGAGGTGACTTTACCTGGGAGCTGAAGTATAAATTTGGTATTTTAGGGCCCCAACAAGTTTTAGGAAACTATTAGTAGGTAGTTTTTTTTAAATTCAGATTTTCTGTCTGTTCTGTATATACTGGCAACAAAGAAGGGCTTGAGTGTTTGGAGAACAACAAGGTGCTTTTTGCTGTGATACATGACTGTGTGTTCAGTACAGGTAAGTCTACTAATGAGTGTGGAAATATCACAGCAGTTCTTTTGTTGGCTACCCATTTCTCTTTTACTATCTTCCTGTTTTAGACAATGAATTTCTTCAAATGCAGTAGGATTTTTGTCTCTTAATTATTAGGAATCATAAGTTTTGTTATTATGTTTAAAAATATTCTGATCTACTCCAGGCCAGAGAGAAGAGATTCCTGGGAGGGCTGAAATTTGTGTACACATTTTGCAGGGGGACAGCCTAGCAGTGGTCTGGTCTCCAGTGAGAGGGGAGGGTGTTAAAGTCTTCTGATGTTTCTGGAGGCCAAAATGAATGCATTTGGAGTAAATTCTGTATGTGAGGATGAAGTGCTCATCCTGCTGCTGCTGCTATAAATTGATTACGATGAGGCCATCTTTTCATTATGTCTTCCTGACTGTTTATTACTAGTCTATAGAAATGCTGACTGACTAAACTTCCTATTTAGTTTTAGTAGCTTTTCTGGTGATTCATTCTCTCTACTTTGTTTTTTTCTTTTAAAAGATATGCAATCATATTGTCTACAAATAATATAATTTTGTCTCCTGCTTCCTAAATTGTTATACTTTTTTTTGTTTGTTTCCTGCCTCATTGCATTAACTAGAACAGAACAATGTTCTGTAATACTCATGATAGTGAGTGTTCTTATGTTCCTATATTTGAGATTATTTAAAAAGTTTGAGATCAGGGAAATGTGAAATGGCTTCAGTTTATGGATAATAGGGCTAAAGTTTCTTTACTGAAAGATGAAATCCAAAGGTAAAGTAAGAGCCAAAGAAGAAAGGATATTCAAGGTATGGTAATCAAGAGAATTCATGATCACGAGGATGGACTAGAACTTGGTATAGATGTGTTGCTGAAAACTAACGTGCATTGAGTACATGCAGGGGAGAGCCCTGTCTTTTCTTCTTTGGGTAAAAATTATTATCACTAGATCCATCTCATGGGAATGTCCCAGAAAGCATTAGTCTGAACGATAAGCACAATATCTATTGTACAAGATACTGATTGTGCAGGTTGTGAAGACCTAGCAAGATACACACAGGAATCTCTTCCCCTGGTTCTAGAGTAGTGGGAAGTCTGGAGCCATCTTGCCCTTGGAATTCTGCTGGTTTTGGTGAAGGTTGTCCTTATTTTATCTGGGATTTCCTGTGCAGAAAATCCTTGCCCTGTTTCTATTATCTGTCTTGTAAGGAAACTGCAGCTGCTTACAGATTTTCATACTGAGTGGGGTTAGGTTGTATTAGTGTACAGAGACAAAATCTTAATTGTAAGATCCCTCAGATTGCCCATAAAGAAGAGTGTTTGTGATTTCCACCTCTTATTCTGTAGAGATATATGTAATTATAAATGTATAACTACATATCCAAAGTAATTAATAGTACAGAAAAAGTGTGTGCATGTAAAGTATAGGAATGTATAGTTATAAATATGTAACCACATATCGCAAATAATGTATAGTACAGAATAAAGTGTGTGCATATGAAATATAGTTTTATAGTGTTTTATTTTTATTTATTTATTTATTTATAAAAATTTATTTATTTATTTTGAGAGAGAGAGAGTGAGCATGAGTGGGAGAGGGGCAGAGAGATAGGGAGAGAGAGAGTCCCAAGCAGGCTCCATGCTGTCAGTACAGAGCCTGACATGGGGCTTGATCTCACAAACCTTGAGATCATGACCTGAGACAAAATCAGGAGTTGGATGCTTAACCAGCTGAGCCACCCAGCCACCCTTATAGTGTTTTAAATAAGAAAAGAGTTTCTGGGAATGTCAGCTGGTGCAGCCACTCTGGAAAACAGTATGGAGGTTCCTCAAAAAACTAAAAATAGAAGTACCTTACGATCCAGCAATTGCACTACCAGGTATTTATCCAAGGGATACAGGTGTGCTGTTTCAAAGGGACACATGCACCCCAGTGTTTATAGCAGCACTATCAACAATAGCCAAAGTATGGAAAGAGCCCAAATGTTCATCGATGGGTGAATGGATAAAGAAGGTGTGGTGTATAGATACAATGGAGTATTACTCGGCAATCAAAAAGAATGAAATCTTGTCATTTGCAACTACATGGATGGAACTAGAGGGTGTTATGCTAAGTGAAATTAGTCAGAGAAAGATAAATACCATATGACTTCACATATGAGGACTTTAAGAGACAAAACAGATGAACATAAGGGAAGGGAAACAAAAATAGTATAAAAACAAGGAGGGGGACAAAGCATAAGAGACTCATGAATATGGAGAACAAACAGAGTGTTACTGGAGGGGGTGTGGGAGGGAGGATGGGCCAAATGGGTAAGGGGCATTAAGGAATCTCCTCCTGAAATCATTGTTGCACTGTATGCTAACTAATTTGGATGTAAATTAAAAAAAAATTTAAATTAAAAATGTCAAAAAAAATAAACATTAAAAAAAAGAAAAGAGTTTCTTGGGTTTGTGTAAATTTGTGAATGGTGCTGTTTCACTGTACCTTCTGAAAGATAATAGAATAAGAAATTGAAGAATATTTTGACATTTTCAGCTGATGACAGGAACTTTTTATTTCTTTTAAAGAGCATTTCGTATATTTCTGTATGTGATCACTTTGAAAAATTTAGTTTGTTAAAGTTTTAAAGCTACAAAACAGAATAAACGTGGCTTTTGGAGTTAGGAGTAAGATTAATTTATCGTGATTATTTTTAAAGTCAATTTTAGAAAGATAATTATAATGCCATATTGAGAGCTTTATTTTTAATCTAAGTGCCAGCCATATCTTTGACACCAGATGGGAATATGGAGATGGGCACTCAGCCCGGTAATTTATGCTCATAAATACATACAAAAAGTTTACACTTGCTGTTTCTTTCTTGCCTGTGGCTTGAGACCCTGGGGGATTTTATATTCCAGTGATTTCAGAAGAGAGACCAATCGGGGATTCTGACCTTTCCTATTTTCCTGGCATCTATCCTGTGTACCTGATAAGGTGCCTGTAGGTCTAAACTGTTTTTGATAAATGTCTGGTCATAGGTTTGTCTAAGAGTGAGAGTCTTTGAGCAGCAAAGAATTCTTGGAAAGGAAGCTCGTATTTTTAATACTATCTACGAGATCCAAGTGGCTGTTGCTGAAGAAATTACATGGGTAGAGAACTGAGAAGCTGACGGTGGCCAGAGAAGTTCTCTGTACCTTCCTATTAGAGCCACATACAGATGGAAGTTGTTTATCCCCAAAGGATTATGTAATGCAAACAGTTTTAGACGTGAAAGAGTACAGGCAGGCATGTACTTTGGAAATATTGCTTAAGAGGGAATTCTGTGATGAAGAGAACATCTAGTAAAAAATAGGATGACAGTAGATGTTCCCAGATGATATACCCACTTTACCAGAGAGAAGCCCTCATCCCCAGCCTTCATGGTGACTTTATGTTATGGGGATTAGGACATCTACTTTCTTCAGTGTTAAAAATTGATCATTGTTACAATATTATTATCTGATACAGAGTCCATATTCAGATTTTGCCAGATGTTTCAACTGTTTTTAAAAATAACTGAGGTATGATTGGCATAAAATAAGCTACATATATTTAATATACATATAATTTGATCAGTTCTGTATATATTTGTGAAACCATCACCACTATCAAGATAATGAACACAGCCAACACTGTCCAAGGTTTCTTTATGCCCTTTGGTAATACCTTCCTTCTGTCTTTCTCTAGTCCCTCCCTCCATCCCTAGGCAACCATTAATCTGCTTTCTGTCACTATAGACTTAGTTTGCATTTTGTAAAATTTTACATAAATGGAAATGTAGAGCATGTACTCCTTTTTTGTTTTCTGGCTTTTTCCCCCACTCAGCATAATCATTTTGAAATCCATCTATGTTGTTGCATCTATCAATGGTTCATTCATTTTTATCACTTGATATTGTATTGTATGTATATACCAAAGCTTGTTTATCTGTTCACTTATTGTTGGACATTTGAGTTGCTTTCAGTTTTTGACTGTGAACATTCATGTACAAGTCTTTGTATGGACATATGCTTTCATGTCTCTTGGGTAAATAACCTAGGAGTAGAATTGCTGGATAATATGGTAGGTGTGTGTTAACTTAAAAAAAAAAACACACAAAAAAAACCACACCCAAAACTGCTAAACCACTTTCCAAAGTGGTTGTATTATTTTACATTTCCATCAGTGATGTATGAGAGTTCTAGTTGCTCCATATCCTTGCCAGTCTTTTTAATTTTAATCATTCTAGTAGATGTGAAGTGGTTTCTTACTGTGGTTTTAGTTTGCATTTTACTAATGACTAATGACACTGAATATCTTTTTTATGTACTTTTTGGAAGACGGCCTTCTTTTAAAAATATTGAAGAAGAATGGCTGTCAAATCTTGGTTTTCCAGTAAAATCTGAGTTTTGTCTTTCCCTGTATGATGTAAGCGAACGAAAAAGAGAGGCAAGAGGTATAGGAGTGATACTTTCTACTGAAAGGAGAGAGGCTCATAAGTACAGCCTAGAAATGAGAGGTATTGAGAGGTTGCACAAAGTAACCAATAAATCAAGTGAAACAAGGAGAGCAGAAGAGAAGGGTTAGGGCCTGTCACCACTAAAGACAGTTTGTATTATCAGACTCTTTAATTTTCTTGTATTCCAGATAAAAAAATCTGAATGAGACTTCTCTTAGAAAAGTGCATTTGAAAGCATGGACTGTAGACCCTTCTTCTGCTTTCTTCTGACTCACTCATTTCCTTTTAACTCCTGACACCTATTTTGAATGTGTTTTTTGTTTTTGTTTTTTAAGGTCTGCAGGGATCTCATAACCATGTATGATGACCTGTTTTCAGCCCTTAGAGTTTTCTGTAGGTTCTTGCTTTCTTCACCTCTGTCTTCTTGAGACTCATGGTTTTTTTTTTTTTTTTAATAAAAAAAATTTTTTAATGTTTATTTTTGAGAGAGAGAGAGAGAGAGAGAGACAGAGCACAAGCAGGGGAGGGGCAGACAGAGAGGGGGACACAGAATCTGAAGCAGGCTCCAGGCTCTGAGCTGCCAGCACAGAGCCTGACGTGGGGCCTGAACTCACGAACTGTGAGATCATGACCTGAGCTGAAGTTGGATGCTCAACCGACTGAGCCACCCAGGTCAAGACTCATCTTCTTCACCTTGGTGACAACACTTGCATTTTTTGCTCCATGCTGGTTTTTTTTGTTTGTACCAGCAGCTTCCATGAAGTCAGTCATCCAACCTGAGCATAGGGCTTTCCTTCCCATGTTGAGATCATGTCTTTCCAGGCTGACTTAATATTTTCTTTCTGGATGTTACCTCAATAAATAACCTGTCTGAAACCATATTTGCCTTTTGTGTCCTTAGATTAATTTCCTCCCCAGATTTGTACCTTCCTCTCATGGTGCTGTCATTCTCCCAGTCTCCCACTCTTGAAACTACTTTATCATCTTTGCTTCTTCCCTCCTCATTGTGAGACTTTATATAATACCTGTCATCCCTGTTTCCATCTTCATAGTCTTACGGCCACCATGCTAATTCAGCCTTTCATCACTTCCTGCTGGGATTGTGACGGTGGCTTCTGAACTGATCACTTAGTCTCTAGTCCCTCTTCTGTCCACCCTACTCACTGATGTCTCTGATAGATGAATCTTCTCAACTCACTGGATTGTACATTGTTTATTTTTTTAAAAAGTCTGTGATTTATACCAACCATGATTTATTTCTTTGAAATTTGTTCGTTGTTTTGGTTCCCCTAATGGTATCCCTGACTACTTTATCTTACTCAACCTTATTTTCTGTGGTTCCTGTATACAAAACTCTGAGATACAGCAAAAATGGTCTATTATTCCCTGAATACCCAATGGATACATATACCCACTGCTGCTACGTTGTCCACTCTATTCCATTCTCGGAGAGATTTCTCATTCTTCTTTCCATACCTGTTGTCTTGTCCTAATTTCAAGGCTCCCCTCAATTTCCAGCTCTTCCATGAATTCTTGCTTGGTCGTGTCAACTTTAAGTAATCATTCCTTCCTTTGAACTTATCGTCTGTGACAGGCAATTGAACATTTTGTGTTATTGTTCATTTTCAAGGTACTTCTTCTCTCCAACCAGAGTTCAGCTTCCTTGAGTTTCATACCTCTGATGAGTTCCTGTGGTGTGCTTGAACTGTCCCAGATGCTTGCATCTTAATAATAACAATGCCTATCAGTATTTCTGTGAAGAATGATGCCTAAAACATCAAGTTGTATGATTGCATTTTTGATCTCTTAAGTGTGTTGAAAACCAAAGGGCTCTGCTCATTCTGGCTTTTGAGTGCATGCAACATGTCAGATGCTTTCATTGATTCTCTGTCACTGAATCCTCATGATTTTTTTGAGGCAGTTGTCATCCCATTTTACAGTTGGGGAGACTGAAGCTCAGACTATTGTGTGCCCAGGGTTACACAACTGCTAAGTGGCAGAGCTGGGATTAAAATATTTCCCATGTCTGCCTGATTCCAAAGCCCTCTTCTTCTCTGTAGCACACTGCCTTTTGTGGGGCTGGTTTGGCAAGGCATTCCTATGGGGGTCATCTCTGAGGTATCTAACACTTTAGATTATCTGTAATAAATGTTTCAAGTACATGGGAATGGAATCAAGTTGAGGAGATAAAGTAATTTATTTATACCACTCACTTGCATTTACTCTCTTTGTTTCTTTTATCAACTTTCATGGCTTATGAGGTATAGAGTCTGTCCAGAAGCCCTTTGAATAAAGACCAAGGGAAACACAAATTAAGTATGTAGAATTCTGCAGGATAGCCTAGGCAAGTGGTTTTCATCTGTTTGACAGGCAACTCTATTTCTGGTTGTAAGGCAGGAATTGTGGGAAAGTAGGCTGCTCTCAAGGAAAGTAGGCAACATTTTCAGATTTAACTCAGTGTGACCTTCAAAAGGTAGTTCACTTATTTGGTTAGTGGTGTTATGGATTATAGGATTTTAGTCATGCCTCAGTTTTCAAATGCAAGTACCAAAGAACACTTCCTAGAGCTCACTTGAAAAAAGTTCCATCTATAGCTTCCCTCCCAAAAGCATCATGCAGAATAATATTGTACATAGTATTTAGTGAGTATCAAAGAGTGGGGAGATATAAATGAACAATTTCAGCTGCCTGGGGGTGGAACCAGTGATTCATAGACTTAAGATTTAGAACTCAAATATTCTTGGTTTGTACTCAATGAAGAGCGGGATCAATAAATTTTATGAACAGAAAACAGTTTACTGATAGTATGTGAATACTTTAGAAACGAAAGGAAATCATCAACCTTATTTTATTTTATGTAATGTCATCAAAATATATTTGTTTCCTCTATTATACTAATTTTTGAGTTAAATGGCATATTTAGAAAATATCCAACATGTGGAGTTTATAGAGTTCTCATGTACAAAATGGACATTTTCTACTTTGGGGAGCTTTATGGATCATATTGAAAGCCATAGTAACTCAGTTCTTAACAGTGAACACCATTAGCTACCTCTGGCTCAGCTCCTCCAACCTTGGGAAACAGAAGCTGCTTTGTGGGTTTTTTTCCCCCCCACTCATGCAGTTATCACTAATCATCATTTCAGAGAAAGTTGAGGTCTCAGGATGAAAACATATTTCCTCAAGCATTAGATTAAATTCCCCATTGGCAGTATTGAATCTGAGTGGAAAAACATTTTTACTTTCTTGAAATTGGGTAAAAGTTATGGCTATGAATGTTTAGGCTAGCATTATGCCTTTCTTGACTCTTCAGTTCTTGTATGCCTATTTTCAGATATACTATATTACCTCAGTGTTTTATCCAGAGTGGGTACCCCATAAATGTTTCTTAAATTAATCATTGAGTATTTATTTGTCTTTTGTGACTAGCTTATTTCACTTAGCAAAATGTTCTCAAGATTCATCCATGTTGTAGAATGCAATAAGATTTCCTTCCCTTTTTAAAAAAAAAATTATTTTTATTAAAAATTTTTTAAATGTTTATTTTTGAGAGAGAGGGGCAGTCCATGAATGGGGGTAAGGGCAGAGAGAGAGGGAGACACAGAATCCAAAGCAGGCCCCAGGCTCCATGCTGTCAGCACAGAGCCTCATGTGGGGCTCGAACTCACGAACTGCGAGATCATGGCCTGAGCTGAAGTCAGACACTCAACTGACTGAGCCACCCAGGCGCCCCAATGTTTATTTATTTATGAGAGAGAGAGACAGAGTGCAAGCGTGGGAGGGGCAGAGAGAGAGGGAGACACAGAATCCGAAACAGGCTTCAGGCTCTGAGCCATCAGCACAGAGCCTGACGCAGGTCTGGAACCCACCGACCGTGAGATCATGACCTAAGTTGGCCGAAGTTGGATGCCCAACTGACTGAGCCACCCAGATGCCCCAGATTTCCTACCCTTTTAAGGCTGAGTAATATTCTGTTGTGTGTTATGTACATTTTGTTTATCCAGTTATCTGTCATTTGATGTTTGGGTTGCTTCCATCTCTTGGCTATCATGAATACTGCTGCTATGAACACAGATGTGTAAAGACCTCTTCGTGATCTTGCTTTCATTTCTTTGGGATATATACCTAGAAGTGAGATGGCTGGATCATATGATAGTTCTATTTTTAACTTTTTGAGGAACTACCATGCTATTTTCCTTAGTGGTTGCCCTATTTTACACTCAGCAACAGTGCATAAGGGTTCCTTCTTCTCTACATACTTGCCAAAACTTATTATTTTCTGTTTTTTAAATAGTAGCCATCCTAATCGGTGTGAAGTGACATCTTGTGATTTTGATTTGAATTTCTGTAATGATTAAGGAAGTTGAGTATATTTTCATGTACTTGTTGGCCATTTGTGTATCATCTTCATGGAGATGTCTATTCAAGTCTTTTGCCCATTTTTTTAGCCAGGTTATTTGTTTTTGTTGCTGTTGTTGAGGTTTGGCAGTTCTTCATATTCTAGATATTAACCCCTTACCAGATGTTAGGATTTGCAAATAATTTTCTTGCATTTCTAAAAATATTTTCGTAACTTTTTATATTGATATAATTTCAGACTTACAGAAAAGTTGCGAAACTAGTAGGAGAAACTCCCATATACCCTTTGTTCAGAGTTATTGTGTTTTTTGTTTTTTTTTTTCAGGAACACCTGGATTTCTTGACACTTTGTTGAGCCCTCTAAACAGAATGAATTACTTGCAGCTGTGGGAGATGTAAAAGTATAAACATGGTCCCTGTTTGAGTATGTAAAACAAATAAAGATGTTTATAAAGCAACCAGTACAGATGAGAATCATACAAATAAGAACAAAAGTGAGAGGGGGCCAAAAGTAAGAATAATTTGAGTTATTAGAATTGGAGACCTGTCCCAATGTTTTTCAACATGGGATGATTTTTCTCTCCTAGAGGACTTTTTGTAATGTTTGGAGACAAACTGTCACAACTGCAGCTGGCATGGGAGAAGTTGTAATACTGGTGTCTAGTGTGTAGAAACCAAAGCTACTGCTAAACATCCTACAATGCACAGGACAGTCCCATACAGCAAAGAATTATCCAGTCCAAATGTCTGTAGTGCCAAGGCAGAGAAACCATGCCCTATCCTGGGGAAGCAGACTTTGCAGAAAACCTATCTTGAAGACTTTAAGGGCTTTGGGCCTGGAAATTCTCTCAAACACATCCAAAACACTTGAATGGCACAGTGAAGGCTCTGCCTGGTAAGATAATAAGGTATGAAAAAATATTTTCTTCTCTTTTTTGGTGCATAACCCATAATAAGAGGGCTTAGTTGCTCTCTGCTTACTATGAATTTTCTGCAGTAAACTGGCGAAAAATGCTTTCCCTGGTTTTATTTTGTATTGCAGTTTCTTATAGCTAACATATTCTTGTTATTGCATTCTTTTTTTTTTTTTTTGCCACTTTATGCTGTAAAACAAAACAAAACAAAAAAAACCCCAAACAAACAAAAAAAAAACCCAAAACCATGTAAACTCTGAAAAAAGCAAACAGTATTATACAAAAGATCCCGAAGCTTAGAGGAAGCCAGCAGAGGTGTTGGGAGAATGTGCTTTAGAAGGCTTCCTTTCAATCCTCTGTTCCCTGCAGAGAAGCGACGTGTCAGTTCTGTTTTATCACTAAGTCCAGTAAGCCAGGAGGAGAATGAAAGTAGCATGGGCTTTGATATCCTGTAGACCTAGATTTGAATCCAGGCCCATTCTATACTAGGTGTCTGACCTTGGGCAAGTATATAATTTACTTGTGTACTCTGAACTCAGTACAGAGTACTTCTCTGCCAGGGGGTAATATCTGCTTCACTGGTGGTGAAGGGCAGTAGAGTACAGTGGGTAAGGCTGTGGACTCTCACACCTAATTGCCTGGCTTCAGATCTTCACTCAGCTACTTCTAGTTCTGTGCCCTTTGGTAAGTTTCTCAACCTTTTCTAGACCTCCATTTCTTCATTTGAAAAATGAGAATAATTGTATCAGTATTTACCTCATAGGGCTGTTAGGACATTAAATGAATTAATAAATGTAAAACACTTAAAAAGTGGTGCTGGACAAATAGTAGGCACAGGAAATGTCAGCTATTTTGGAGATTAATTTGAGATAAAGGATGTAAAGAACCCTGTAGTGTCTAGCAAAAGAAGGTGCTTGATAACTGGTTTTTCAAAATTTAAACTTTAGTAGCTGACAGTTTATTATAATATAATGCCATTATAATAAAATCACTAGCCCCTGAAGTTAAATTAGTGGGGATTTGGTCTTAAGTCTTCAGGATACAAAAAGGAAACTGCTCATTCTTTTGCTTCTTACTTGTTCCTGGCCAAGACTCCTTTGGATCTATGTTCAAAATGTGCTTAAAGAATTGCAGGCCTAGCCAGACTTTTGTGGATTTATAAGAGGCAACTAGAACAGCCGCCTGAGTGCATGGAGTGGTGAGGGATGTTTGGGTTGGAAATAGTTGTTTCTCTAGTCCGGCTTTCATGAAAGCCCCCTGGGCGGAGAGGAAGTAGAGAAATAGCAGGAAAAGTTTGCTTGTTTTTGAACTCCCTGCTTATCCTTGGGGTGTGGGTGTGTGTCAGGTGAAGAGGTCCCATCCTTCTTGATGGTATAGGGGATTTAGACTCACTCGAAGGTAATTTACAGTGGAATCAAATATCCAGTTATACCTGTCCCTGTTAGATATTGGGTTGTAGACATATTTATAGCGCACACATGGGCCAGCCTTTTCTTAGAATATGAGAATATATTATCTCATGGTAAGATAAAGTGTATGTAAAGGGGTTAGCTTGGCATTGTGCTTTATTAAGAGTTAGCTGTCATCATCATCATCATCACTGTCCTTACTCTTAAACTTTATGTTTTAGTTAAGACACTAATGAAGTCTTTAATAGTTATTCAGCAATTCTACTTCCCCTTTTTACTTTTTTACTTCTTAGGGCATACACACATTCAAAGGAGCGCATGTCATAATTTTACAGCTTGATGAATTTTCACAAACTAAACACACTCATGCCTTCAACACTCAAGGAACATACTCACTAGTATCCTAGAAGCTCCACTCATGGTCCCTTCTTGCCATTATCCTTCAGTTTTCAGGAAAAAAATTGTTTTTCTCTTTAGTGACATTCAAAGCTACTCATGCATGGCTTTATGTAAACTCTTAATAGCTATGGCTGACAGTTATAGCTGGCCTTATTACACCCTTTTATTTTCTTACGCTTTAAAAAGCACTTCTCCTGGAAAGGGTTTTAGTCCTATAGACTGTTACCTTTGGACATGAATAGGCTGAGTGATCTCGTAGATCATCCTCTGCAAATAGGTGATGTGTTTTTTGCTTTTATTTGTCCATATTATAGAAGTCCATTAAAACCCAAAAGTTGTCCATTGTACAAAAAGAAAAGGAAATTGACTCAGCTGCACAGACCTCTTAGATGTCTTCTCTAAAAGCATTCCACATTGAAAAGAGCTCAAGGCACATGAAAGAAATCCTATGTTGGAGGAAGACTACACAATGCTGGGTGCACTTTGGGGGCTCTCATCTTCTGCCATCGAACAAGGTGATAAGGCTGAAGGACTGGCTACTTTTGGAAGTAATGGACCTCAGTTAGTTTCCTGTGCTTTTGTCTGGGCATAGTTAGAAAACCATGGAGAATTTTTCAGAAGGCAGCTTCTCAGAGGAAGAATAAAACTGTGGGGGTTGAGTTTGAGGCTCTTCACAGTACTGAAACATTCACTCTGGAATCACCAGGGCATTAGCCTTGCTTTGCATGACTTGTTTAACTTTGTGGGCCCAGCTAATGGCTCTGCTAAAATATTGTGTATGCATTTCAGAATATTATTAGTCATTTTGGCCATTGCTTTATTTCTTAATATTTATTTGTTAATTTAAAAACATTGAGATCTAATTCACATACCATAAAATCTACCCCTTTAAAGCATCCAGGTCAATGGATTTTAGTGTGGATATTTATCATCACTATCTCATTCCAGAACATTTTCTTCTCCCCTGAGAAGAAACCCCTGCCCATTAGCAGTCACTCTCTCCATCCTATTTACTTAGTTTTGCCAAATAAGTGTCATTGCTATCTTTATTTCATAGAAGTCTTTCCTCTATAGGATGTCATGACAGTTGTGTGACCTTTTACATAGGGTGTGCCCCATCTAACATCCGTTGTAAAGTTGAATTGGGGGTGCATTATCAGCACTACCACCAACCCCATGTTGATTGAAATTGTTTTAGGACATAAAATGACAGTATGTTTACTTACAGTCACTTACAAAAACACCCAAAAAATGAATAATCCAATTAAAGAATGGGCAGAAAGCATGTATAGACATTTTTCCAAAGAAGACCTACAGATGGCCAACAGACACATGAAAATATACTCAACATCACTGTTCATCAGGGAAATGCAAATCAAAACTACAATAAGGTATCACCTCATACCTGTCAGAATGGCTAAAATCAACAACACAAACACCAGGTGTTGGCAAGGATGTGGGGAAAGGGGAACCCTCTTGTACTGTTGGAGGGAATGCAAGCTGGTGCAGCCACTCCGGAAAATAGTATGGACGTTCCTCAAAAAGTTAAAAATAGAACTACTGTATGATCCAACAATTGCACTACTAGGTATTTACCCAAAGGATACAATTCAAAGGGATATATACGCCCTGATGTTTATAGCAGCGTTGTCTGTAATAGCCGAATCATGGGAAGAGTCCACGTGTCCATTGATGAATGGATAAAGAAGATGTGGTATTATATATACAAAGGAATATTAGTCATAAAAAGAATGAAATCTTTTCATTTGCAATGACATGGATGGAGCTAGAGAGTATCATATGAAGCAAATAAGTCAGAGAAAGACAAAGACAAATACCGTATGAATTTACTCGTTTGTGGAATTTAAGAACAAACCTAATTCTATTAGGGTACTTATAGCAAAGGGGAAAAAAAAGAGAGAAAGACAAACCAAGAAACAGATTCCTAATTATAGAGAACAATCTGATGGTTACCAGAGGGGAGGGGCATGGGGAGGACGGGTGAAATAGGTGATGTGGATTAAGGAGGGCACTTGTGATGAGAATTGGGTGGTGTTTGGAATTGTTGAATCACTATATTGTACACCTGAAATTAATATAACATTGTATGTTAACTATACTGGAATTTAAAAAAATAATGATGATGATGGTGATGATGATGATGATGAAGAAAAGGCATAAAAAAATTACTGTTGTCTTTTCCTGGTCTAGTGGAGCTTCTGAGCAACTGTGGAAATGTACATGCTTACAAAGCTGGGTCTGTTTGTCATCAAAGAAGGCCGTGAGTCCAAAACTCTTAAAAAGGCCTCCTCCCTCAGAGCAGCTTTTATCCAAAGACTTTTGGACCAAATGACTTCTATCTTATGTGAATCTTTCCAGGCACAAATATTTCATCATGGTGATACAGTTGAACATGTGTACTTTTCAGTTATTCTCAGGAATAGAATGGCATTTATCATGTGCTATGTATAGACATTAAATAGGAGGCATCAAAAGTCTGTGGTTAACTGGATTCACCAAAAAAAAGCCCCCCCGTCCATTAAATGCCTCTTTTTTTTCACTCTTAAATCTGGTATTTTGCATTTTCTTCTGGAGTTTCCCAAAGACTCTTTGTAATTATGTAGGGATGGTTGATTAGAACTGCATTCTTGGGAATCAGTTATTGGACTGAAGAAATGCGTTAGAGATAGAAGAGGTGTCTCTAGCAGTAAGCTTTTTGAAGTATTGAAGAGGCATTTGGAAGAGAATCCTAAATTTGTTTCAGGTCACAAGTATCTAGGAAGGCTGCAGAATGGATGTGAACTCCTACTCAAAATAAACAAGTTGGATTCAGCTATTGCCTGAACAACTAGCTAATAATGGATCTAACATCTTTAATATCTTTGAATGTGCAGTAATGTTTTCATTCTATTAGGGTAACTTGTAGCAAATTAATTTTAGGATCTATATATCTATCTATCTATATATATCTATCTATCTATATATATATATATCTGTATCTGCACTGTATTTTTAAAATGGTTTAATACTGTTCTCATCTGCCACACTGTTTCATTCATATACATAGTATCATATACTGGAGTTATGTGGCTGTTGGACTGTGACTTGATATTGATAATGGAATGGAAAAAGTTGTAAAGAGCCAAGCAAACCATTTTCTACTATATGAATAGTTAATCAGCAATAAGAGTATCTTGCAGAAAATGCTGGAGCTTTAATGGATATTATATAGCACTTACTGTTGAAAGAGAAAATGGAGAAAAAAATGCTACGCAGTGTAAAATGAGGTCAGGTTACACATACTCCGTTTTCCTCATAAAACAGAGAAGAATTTGTAGGCTCTGAAGTTTACCTGGTGTGTTCAACAGTCCACAAAAGGTTGGCTTTATACTTATTAAATACTACTTAAAAAGATTGTTTTTGTTTTTTTCCCTGCCTGCTTTCTCATCCAAAGGTAAAAATTCATTTCCTGTCAAGCATTAATTTATTTCAGCAAATCCTTACTATCTCCTACTATGTAGTAAGCACCGAATTTTGGATAAGTACTGAATTTTGGATAGATCAGTGGTCAGTTGGGTTAGTTGAAAGGAGAGTAGTTCTTCTACTTGTCTCAGATAAACCTTACCAGAGGAAGAATTGGGAGATTGAAGAACAGGTATCTTGATCAACAAGCTAGGATCAGGAAGACAGAAGTAGGGATTGTTTGGGAAAGAGTATTATCAGGAAACCACTCTAACCAGTATATCTGGCTCTGTGGTGGTTCTGAGGGTGACTAAACACTTTGTAAGCCTTTGACACAAGGAAGTGATTTCTCATATTTGAAGACTAGTATTGGGGAGTATGTTTTGTTTTACCCAATTCATTTTTTATCTCATCCAACAAGCATTTATAAAGTATTTGCTTACTTTTTGTTAACCAGCGTGCTATGTATTTAAAACCAGTGGTTAAGTTTAAGGGTCTTAGTATCTGTATTTTTATAGAAAAGAGCTTTATTACTTTAAAATTTTTTTTTAATTCTCAAGTTAGTTAACATACAGCATAGTTTTGGCTTCAGGAGTAGAACCCAGTGATTCATCTCTTACATGTGACACCCATGCTCATCCAGAAAAGGGCCCTCCTTAATTCCCATCACCCACTTAGCCCACCCTCCTACCCCCATTGACCCTCGGTTTTTATGTAATTTTTCCTTCCCTTTCCCTATGTTCATCAAATTCCACATGAGTGAAATCATATGGTATCTGTCTTTCTCTGACTTATTTTGCTTAGCATAATACCTTCCAGTTCCATTGACGTTGTTGCAAATGGCAAGATTTCGTTCTTTTTCATCACCAAGTAGTATTCCAGTGTGTGTGTGCGTGTGTGTGTGTGTGTATGTATACACTACATCTTCTTAGAGTTCATTCATCAGTTGATGGACTTTGGGCTCTTTATAGGAAAGAACTTTAAAAGTTCACTTCCTGGAACATTGTGAATGTTCTATGTAATTTTAAGCTTTGTGAAATAAATAGTAAATGGTTATTTATTTAAAAAGAAAAGTATTTATTTAAAATAAAAATTGGTGATTTATAAGTAAGATGAAAAATATATTCTTTTTTAAAAATGTTCATTTATTTTGAGAGAGGGTGGGGGGAGGGACAGAGAGAGAGAATCCCAAACAGGCTCTGCACTGACAGCTGACAGTCCCAATGCGGGGCTTGATCCCACTAACTATGAGATCATGACCTGAGCCGAAATCAAGAGCTGGACACTTAACAGACTGAGCCACCCAGGTGGCCCCTATTAAGAATTTTTAAAATTAGGAATTTGTGGTAATTTTATCAAACATATTTCAAAATTTATAGATGTTATCATTTTTTTTCTCCTTTGACCTGCTAATGAGATCTGGTAATCTCCTAATATTGAACCATCTTTGTCTTACTAGTAAGAGACTCACATGATCATCCATGTATTATTATTTTAAAGGATTGATGGATTTGTTTATTGATATTTTCATCAGGATTTCTATATTGATATTTACATGACTATCATGAATCATAAATGAGATGGCTCTATGGGTTTTTATCTTTTTTAAAAGGTGTTTGTGTCAGTGTTTTTCTAGCAGTATACAAAGAATTTTGAATCTTTCTACCTACTCCCACACATTTAAATATATTTAGAATTATCCATTCCTTTGAAAATTTGGTAGAATTTGTCTGTGTATGAATTGGGTTTGGTGCTTTGTGAGGTAGAGCTTTGATACATTTCATAGTTACATAAACAGTTATTAACCTATTTTGATGGAGTCTAATGCTAATTAATGACATGTTTATATATTTGACACTTAACTATTTGTGAGATTTTAGAGTGTCATTTTTAGCATTTAAAGTTTTACTATATTCTCCTTCTCCTATAACACCTTAGAAATTAGACATTCTTCTCCTTCTTCTCCTCCTCCTCCTTCTCCTCCTTCTCCTCCTCCCCCTCCTCCTCCCCCCCTCCTTTTCCCCCTCCTCCTCCTCCTCCTTCTCCTTCTTCAGAGAGACAGAGACCATGAACAGTACAGATAGTCAGAGGGAGAGGGAGAAAGAGTTCCAAGCAGGCTCCACACTTAGTGTGGAGCCTGGCGTGGGGCTGGATCCCATGACCCTGGGATCATGACCTGAGCTGAAATCAAGAGTTGGATGTTCAACTGACTGAGCCACTCAGGAGCTCCCAGGCATGCTTCTTTAATAATAAGGTGTAGAAGAATTTTTCAGTGTAAAAATGTGGCACACTTCTTTGCAAATATGTTGTATGTAAATATATAACATGATAAACTAAGTGGAGGAAGGCAGATTGGCCTAGAGAAGCAGTGAAATCTAGGGCGCTGAACACCTTTTTTTTTTTTTTTTTAAATGGGAGTTCTGCCTATTGGGGAAGATCACATTTGGGAACACAGACTCTGGAAGGCAGAGGGATATGAATGGGAGCCTGTGATATAGTGGAAATGCTCTGAGGGTAAGATCTATCACTGTCATGAAGTCTTGCAGAGGATTATGTTACTTGTTAGTGCTCTGTGCTGTTGGATCTTCTTTGTGGAGATAGGACAGAGTGACAAAGTCAAGTTTCAGGGGATCATGGCAGAGCCTGCCATGGGAAGACCATCGAAGGCTTGGCATTTACATTTATATATGTAACAACTTCATATTTTCTCATTCATGCTAGTCAAAGTATGTATGTTTGACTTGGGAAAGGAAATTGTTAAGGGTTAAGTTGATCTGGTAGGGTTATTTTCAGGTTGCACAGTGTTCGTAGAGTATTCTAGGCGCCAGGTTTCTTGAAGTTATCTTTCAATTGAATTTGAACTAGGTGTTTTGGCCAATAGAGAGATTTAGCAGGTCTTCGACTTGTAAACATCTCACACAGCTCACAGTATTTTCATTCATTGTGCCCAGCTCCGTAAGTGCTACTCTGTTTTCTGGTCTCACTCACTAGTTTCATCAGGCTGGGGTCATAACACAGTCGCTGCCATCAGCATTTTACTAGACTGCCAGTTGTCAGGAGGCCATTTTTTAAAGAGGGTCATAAAATGAAGAATTGAGTTTATACATTAAAGAATGAGTAGAAAGAGCACACAGGCTTAGAGTCAATCAGATGTGCAATCATGTTACTTTTGCCATTGAACTACTTATTAGACTTCTCCCAGCCTTCATCTGTAAATGGTAAAGAGGGATAAGGACTGTTGGATAAAGTGACATTTTACCGAGACCTGAATAACAAGAAGGAGCCAGCAGTGTTAAGATCTGGAGGAAGAACATTCCAGGCAGTGGCACCAGGTAGTGCAAAGGTGGTTGTGAGCCTGTTATACTGCAGGAATAGAAGGCTGGAGCTGTTCAGACAAGGGCCAGGTATTGAGGGACCTCATAGGCCAGCATGTGGAGTTTGGTGTGAAGGGAGTTTGTGGAGTTTCTCATAAACCTAAGATCTATGGATGTGTGTTAATTATCATGGCTGAACTGTTGTGGTAATAGTCTAATCTCAGCATGCACCCAGATAATATACATAATATTATCCTCTGGGGAAAATGAGAATGAGAGCCTTATCTTAATATGGTGAAATAAGTGGATTAAAAATCAAAGTGAGTCCTAATACACATAACTAATTTTTATGTTAGCTAATGAGAAGTGATTAAAGTAATATACTCATATAATTAACTTTTAATTATTTTTCCTGGTGACATTTAGTTTATGATCATTCTTCTTGGGATATTGTGGCATAATATGAAAAGTTACAATCACTGAGGTAACAAATTTGTTCTGAACATCACTCATTTAATGATAACTTAGAATTAGGATAAAGGTATGGGGCGCCTGGGTGGCTTAATCTTTGAGTGTCCAACTTTGGCTCAGGTCATGATTTCATAGTGCATGAATTCGAGCCCTGCTTCAGATTCTGTGTGTACCTCTATCTCTGCCCGCCCCCACCCCCCCACTCTCATAAATAAACATTAAAAAAAAGAATTAAGATATAGGTATGTGTATATATATACTTTAAATGTTTTATTTTTTTTAGAGAGTGCAAGTGGAGGAGGGGCAGAGAGAGGGGAACAGAGGATTAGAAAAGGGCTCTGCACCGACAGACAAGGCATATGTGGGGCTCGAACTCACAAACTGTGAGATCATGACCTGAGCCAAAAGCGGATGCTGAACCAACTGAGCCACCCAGGGGCTCCTAGGTACATATATATTTTTAATGTTTATTTATTTATTTTGAGAGAGAGAGAGAACAGGGGGAGGGGCAAAGCGAGAGGGAGAGAGAGAATCCTAAGCAGGCTCTGTACTGACAAAGGGCTCCATCCCATGAATCATGAGATCATGACCTGAGCCAAGTTGAAGAGTCAGATCATTAACCGACTGAGCCACCCAGGTGCTCCTAAAGGTATGTATTTTTAAATAAACTTTTTAGAATAGTTTAGGCTTGCAGAAAAGTTATAAAGAGTACAGAGGGTTCCCATATATTGCACATCCAGTTCTGCTCTTATTAACATCTTCTGTTAGTATGGTACATTAGTCAAAATTAAGGAACCGATATTGATAAATTCATAAATTTTTACTTGCAAAGCAAATCCCTTTTTAAGAAAATTTTTAATGTTTATTTCTGAGAGAGAGAGAGAAAGAGAGAGAGAGACAGAACACGAATGGAGGAGGGGTAGAGAGAGAGGGAGACCGAATCTGAAGCAGGCTCCAGGCTCTGAGCTGTCAGCACAGAGCCCGATGCGAGGTTCAGACTCACAAACTGCGAGATCATGACCTGAGCTGAAGTTGGGTGCTTAACCAACTGAGCCATCCAGGCACCCCTACTTGCAAAGCGATTCTGATGCTAACTACCTGGAGGTAGTGCACACTCACAGGTTGGGGTCACAGTTCTCCACAAGCTGCTTCTCATTTCAGACATCAGCGGGAGGCTTTGGGGTTGCTAGACCACCTGTGTTTCTGACCAAGTAGTTATATAAATTCAGGGATTTCCACTAACTACTTCTCAGGTAAATGACTCAGAACTTAGGAAAGTGCTATATTTATGATTACAGTTTTCTTATAAAGAATACAAATCAGGACTATCCAGTGAAGTGATGCATAGGGCAAGGCATGGGAGGTCCCAAATGGGAAGCTTCCATGGCTTCAGAATGCATCACCCTGAGGCACACTGATCCATGATCACCAACCAGGAAAGCTCACTGTAGAATGTCTCTCAATTTAGGTTTGTCAGATGTTTTTCTCATGATTAAATTGGGGTTATGGTTTTTGGGGAAGACAACCATGGGGTAAAGTGCCCTTCTTACCACACCATGTCAAGGGAACATAATCAACATGACTTATGATAGTTGATGTTGACCTTAATTATGTGACTGTGATAATGTTTATCAGATTTCTCCACTGCAAAGTTACCCTTCCCCCACTTGCCCCTCTTCATATTGTGCTCTTTGGAGAGGTTACTGTGTTCAGTCCATGCTTTAGGAGTGGGGAATTCAGCTCTTCCTCCTTGAGCATGGAGTAAGATAAAGAGATTTTTGATAGAGAAAAGATTTGAAATGTGTAGGTCATTAAGAATCTGTTAACCTTTTCAAGTATTAGAAAAGTGAAATCTTAGACCTGGATGGGACCTTGAGGGGCCATTGAGTTTGAGACCAATAGAATCCTCTGCTGGAGTGAGGGACCATAATAACCCAAATACTGCATGTACACATTTCTGTTTCAAGTTGTTATCTGTGGAATGTGAGGTGACTTGTGGGAAGGGAACCCTGTTGAATAAAAAGCCACTTGTCTCCTCCCAACCCTTGCCTCTACCTCTCAAATGTGTTTTATGCTTCTTTCCATGTGTAAAGTGGTGTGCACGTTACGTAATTTCAGCTCATTAAAGTGGTATATGTGTTATTTTCCATGAAATTTAATTCTTCCATAGGTTAACTTTTAGAAATTGAATTTTGAGGGGCACCTGGGTGGCTTGGTCAGTTAAGGTTATGGTTATGGTCTCAGAGTTTGTGAGTTTGAGACCTGCATCAGTCTCTCTGCTGTCAGGGCAGAGCCTGCTTTGGATCCTCTGTACCCCCTCTCTGCCCCTCCCCCACTTGTGCTGTCTCTCAAAAAAGTAAATAAATAAACTTAAAAAAGGAAGTTGAATTTTGATTTTGTTATTGTTGTTTCTATCTGGAAAGTTTCAAACTCTGGCTTATGGGACAATTGTTTTAATGTATTATATATGTTCAGGTTCAATACTGTGGTCAGGTATTATATATAATATATAATAATATATATATATTATACACTATATAATATAATGTATTATATAGGTTCAGGTCTGTGGTCTGGGACGTCAAATTACTTATAGGACTGTTTGGAGAAAAGATGATCACTATATTAAATCTGATAGTTGGTGAATGGGAAAAGTACATTCTGAGTTGGCTGAAGTATTTGAGAACCCTACTGTGACAGGTGTCTTCATGCAAATAGCTCTCCTCATGATAAAACTCTAGCTTCCAGCCATATGCAAATAATATGAAATTTTAAGTCGGAATATTCATTGAAAGGCATTTATTTGGTCTGGGATGGGGGAAGGAGGGAGAAATGTTGTTCACCTTGTAGTTTGATTTGCATCTTTTTAATATTATTCCTTCAGGTGCTCCAAGCAGAGAGCATCATTTGTAACATCTAAAAACACTCAGCCCCTTTTGTCCTCATTATAAAACATGCAGTTCTTCTTAATGGGCTGATTAATCCAAACAACACCCTCTGAGAGCAAGAGTGTTATCTCCACTTTATGGAAAGAAGAAACCCTGGGGGTGATGGTGAAATGATCAGATTTGAGGCAGTGGCTGAACCTGGGAGATCAGTTTTGGTCGCTTTGAATGGGTCCAT
Source organism: Panthera leo (assembly GCF_018350215.1). Lineage (NCBI taxonomy): Eukaryota > Metazoa > Chordata > Mammalia > Carnivora > Felidae > Panthera > Panthera leo. The sequence continues at coordinate 103,976,179 of NC_056687.1, read as the reverse complement.
ATCTAACTGAAAAGAAAAGCTGCTTGTTCTATGTTAGCTGGTGAACTTCACCCCACCATATAAGGAATAACACTTCTAGGAAGCAACGTTACTTAATGACTGGAAAATGGGAAAGTACCGCACAGACAGATGATATAATGTATTGCTGTACCTTTTCGTTTTCAAAATGTTGATCCATCAATAAGTATTGTTTTCCCCGGTAATTTTTTTCTTTCTTTCTATCTATCTATCTATCTATCTATCTATCTATCTATCTATCTATCTATCTATCTATATCGTCTATCACAAACATACTCTTTCTCTCATTAACTTTAGACCAGGGTTTGTCAACCTGGATACTGTTGGCATTTCAGGCCAGATAATTCTTCATTTGTGGAGGCTGTCCTGGTCATTGTAGGGTGTTTAGCTGCATCCTTGACTCCTGCTCAAACCCCACCCCATCTCAGAGTGTGACAAACAAAACTGTTTTCAGACATTACCAAATATCCTTCAGGAGGCAAAAATCATCCCTACATGGGAACCACTGCTCTAAAATTAGCAAAGTGACCTTCAGACCCCCGTTTTGACTGTGCTGTGTAACTAGGCAGTGTCATGCATCACCACCAGCCTCCTTTTCTCCAACTGTAACATCAGGACCATTATTTATGCCTGTTTATGGTGTTTCAGGATTTGGTTTAGAAGATAAAACACTAATGAATAACTTTGTATAGCAAATTTATCTTGACATAGTGTTGAACAGTTTTAAAGTAAGCCAAATTATATTTACAAGTTAAGTACATTTCCCCAGGTGAATTTAAACTATCTTCCGTCACCGCTTAATTGTATTCATAGCTTTTTCTTCTAGGAAAACTGCAAATATTCCCTCATTTACCTCTTCGTAAAGCTTCCCAGGGCTCCCCCAGCAGTTTTTGTCTGCAGGTCTTTGATCTCAGAGTGGTTTTGCTACCCAGTGCTCAGTGCTAGTGATTTCTGCTAGTTGTTTCCCTAAATACTTGATGGAGTGGATCTCAGACATCCCTTTCCTATTTTACTACTTTTCCTTAAATCTGAACTTAATGCCGAGAAAGGGAATACTTTCTTTTTAATCAGGGAACCAACTAGACACCGCAAATTTCCTTCTCTCAACCTCCTCCTAATTCAAAGCCCAGAGCTTAGGAAAACCCTGGCCTGGGAATACCTAAAGGGATAAATGTCTACTACTCTCTTTGAACATCTTGTGCATCTCGTAAATAAAGATACATGCTATTTGCTTAGATGCGCTTAATGTAAAAATGGAGGAAAGCAAAAGAAAACCTGCAAGCATCTCTTGCCCCCATCATCTTTTCCGTTTGGATATATGTATATATTGTATTGAGAGGTTGCTTCTGACCAGGGGCTAGAGTTAGGAGTGGGGATGGGTGAAGGGGGTAGAATGAGCTGCCTAGACTCTGTGGAAGGTATTTTTGGGCTGCATCTTTGCTACTTTGCTTCCTGATCTATCCTTCATTCTCAGTGTTTGGAAGTATTTTTCACATCGGTTAGCACACTAAGTGTCTTCTTTTGGGTTATTTGAAAAAATAAGAAACCCTGAGTAGAATGTGCACATAGAAGAATTGCATGGGTATCAGCTGTGTAACTTTATTTTTCCCTTTGTCAGACCTTATTTAATGTGAATGTTCTCCTTTTTACAGCTGGTACCTTTGGTCATCCCAGGGAAGCAGAGGACCGTGATGATTAAGGGTTTCAACTTTGGAGATGGAAGGATCTGTATTTAAATTTGGTTGTGCCCATTCCTAGCCCTGTCTCCTAACTTCTCTGTGCCTTATCTGTAAAACAGGTGTAACAACACTAGTTTCATAGGATAGGAGCATGGATTAAATGAGATAATGTCTTTTCTCAGGTTCTTAGCAGGAGCTCAGTGACATGTGCTTCCTGTCTTTTCACTCTCTTTTCCTGTCTTTCACTTGCTGACACCATTTAATTCCATATACTTTGGATAATCCAGAATAAGAAAAGGGACTTCCTTTTCCACCATCCCCCCACACCATGCTCACTCTGCCTATCCTTTCTTTTCTTTTCTTTTCTTTTCCTTTCTTTTCTCTTCTTTTCTTTTGATTTAGTTTCTTTAATGTTTTTAATTTATTTTTGAGAGAGTGCAGGTGGGGCAGGGGCTGAGAAACGGGGACAGAGGATCTGAAGCAGGCTTTGCACTGACAGCAGAGAGCCTGATGTGGGGCTGGAACTCATGAAACATGGGATCACCATCTGAGCTGAAGTCAGATGCCCAACTGACTGAGCCACCCAGGTGCCCCTTCTGCCTATCTTTTATAATCCTCGACATCCCAAGTGTGTTCATGCCTCAGGGCCTTTGCATTTACTTTCTCTTTGCCTGGAACATGCTTCCCAGATACCCATGGGACTTGCTTCTTCACTTCCTTCTGGTCCCTATTCATATCACTTATCAGAACAACCTTCTCTGATCACTCTCTGTGAAATAAGACTTCTCAGTTTCCTGGCACTTCCCATCCACCTAGTCCTGCTTATTTTTTTCTCCATGCCACTCATCATCTGTTGGCATATTTTTCTGTACTGTCTGTCTCTCCCTGCTAGAATATAAGCTTCATAAGGACAGGGGCTTGTTTGCTAATTGCTATATGCTCAGTGCCTAGGACAATATTTGGCCTGCTTTTGGTACTCAGTCAATATTTGTTGGGTGCATGGCTAAATAAGTATCTTTTATTCATGCTATGTTTTTGAGTTTTTCAAGAAAAATTTGTGGGTTGATTTTTAAAAATAGTTAAAATATTTGAATTTTCTTATTGTTATTGCCTCAAAATATTATTCAACTTAGAGGTGACCATTTTTAGCCTTCACTGTTTTGTATTAAAATATGATTTCTTCTGAGGCTTTTTTCCCTTTATACAGTTTTAATTTTAGAGAACTTTTAATTGTATCATTAACATTCCTGTCTGTAGGTCACTGTTGTGTGGTGGATTGGGAAAACAGGGAGAGTCCCATGTTCCACTTACATCAGTTTTTTGTGACCTTCAGCTGATTGTCAAAATCCCAGTACTTTTTTCTTTTTATGGAGAAGTTGAAAAACACATGATATTTTGAGGTAGATTTTCTTAATAACCTAAATTAGCATCAAGAGGTATTTTGTGATCAAAAACCAGTTGGCTATTATGGGGAAAAATTGGAATTGCTCTTTAAAAATTAAATATTGAAAATTAAATTAAATTTTAAAAATTGAAGTTAAAAGAAAATTAAAATTAAAAAGAATTAAAAATTAAATATTAAATAGCATGCAATATTTAAACAACTGGAGTTGTGGTCATGTTAATTTTAGCAATTCTAATGATAATTATACTTGTCATCCAGATGATTTGCCATGTATCTTTAAAACTCTCACCTAAGATGCTGTTTCGTTTCAGCTGTATTTGAGCTTTACCTCTGATTCTGTACCTAGACGCCTTTGGATTAATAAAGCATTCTAAGAACAGGAGTATCTGGTATCCTTATGAATTCTATGACTTTCACATATTTTCTGTCTTTTTATTTCAGGGAGGGAACAATGATAAACAGTTCAAATATATTTTTGAACAAACTTTGATAAGAGATTTTTTTTGTGAGCTAGTTCATGAGTTCTGGCCTTTTTTTTTTTTTTTTAAACTGTATAAAGAATTTCATTGTTTATTTATTACTGCCTATTTAGAAAATGTTATACTTTGTTTTTATAATTTACTTGAGAAAACATAGACCTATAAATTAATCCTTTTAATGTGGAAATGATGAGATTTATTAAATGTTTACTAATATTCATATGGCAGAAGGGTTTTCTTGGTCCTTTTAGTAGTGATAAGAGAAAAAGCAAAAGTATTTACCACATTTTTTACCGTACCTGCTGAGACCATCCCAAACATTTGTGATTTCTATCCAGGTGGTTTAGGGCCAGTCTTTTCTGAATATGAAAATAAAGCCTTTGCTTTGAAGGACATTTTACACTTGGAGCAAAGCAAAATTTGTTAAGTAAATGGATCTTGTATCCTGTGGGGCTAGAGAAGGAGTAGTATTTTCTTTCTGGCACCCTGGGATGGATAACACTGTCCGATTTAAGATTGCCGGTCCACGGCCATTCACACAGTGAGGAGTGTTTAAAGCAGAACTATCTACATTTTCTGTTTTATGTACATCAGCAAATAATTCAAACTGTGTTTGTTCCCGTGTGCCAAGGGCTTCTTGCGTTGTTGTGATGCAGCTTGGCACAGCACGGCCCTCCAGCAGAGCAGTACCCGGCTGTGCCAAGGTAACTTGTACTCTCTTTACTGTACTCAGGGGACTTCTGCAGGTTTGTTTGTCTTTATTCCCCAAACGGTGTCCACTTCCTCCAGTGCATTTTTCTTTTAGTATTTTTCCTCTCTCGGTGTCTCAGCCTGAGATAATTTAACTCTCTGTAGTGTATGGGAATTTGGGGACTTATATTACCTACAGAGTAGGATGTTATATAGAGTCCTGTTGCTCAGTCCTGGTTAGCTCAGTGTCACACGGAGTTTGTGTTTATACAGCCATTCGTAGCTCCCCTTCCACTTTCTCCTACTTTCAGCCACTGTCTAATCTGGGCTAGAGCTATTTCTATCCATCGGCTTGGTCACTGGGAAAGCAAGCTCCAGCTTCCACCCCGCCCCACTTAGCTTCAGAGATATTTTTTTGTAACTTCACAGAAGGCATCTTGGTGGCTAATCAGGGGCCTGCCCAGCAGGACCCTACTTAGATGTTTTATCTTAGGAATTGACTCTATAGACTCTTCCTTCCTGATCTGATGATTGCTTACACTGGAAAGGCTCATCTTTGTCTTTTTGATTTGACAGTGTTTCCAAAAGCTGTAGCTTTCTTACAAGTCTGCCCTCATGGTTTTGCTCTACTTTTTCTCTCTTGTTGTAAATGTTTATTTATTGTTGAGACAGAGACAGAGACAGAGACAGAGAGACAGAGTGCAAGTGGGGGAGGGGCAGAGAGAGAGGGAGACACAGAATCCAAAGCAGGCTCCAGGCTCTGAGCTGTCAGCACAGAGCCCAACACGGTGCTTGAAGTCATGAACTGTGAGATCATGACCTGAGCCGAAGTTGGACGCTTAACCGACTGAGCCACCCAGGTGCCCCTCTACTTTCTCTTACCCGGAGTCCCCCAGGCCCACTCCAGGCATTCTCTGGGATCTGTGACAGGGCTTGGTCATGTGATTAGTGAAAGGCTGTATTCATCATGTGGCTAGGCGGTGGTATGCTATATAAGCAAGTGGCTAGAAGCCTGCAAACCAGAGTTCAGAATCAGAGTTTAAAGATGCCATTGTGATCCTATGCAGATTCAACTCTGTTGGAATTCCTTCATTTTAAAAAGGTGGGCAGTTGGGTCTTAAAAGATAGGAAAGGCACTAATGTTTGTTGAGCCCTCACAGCATTCCCGTGGAGGTGCAAGTGGGTGGCAGATGCATGTAAGAAAACACGCATATAGATACAAGAAGGTGCACACATTATTTTACTGTAAATTACAAATGTGCCTAATAAAGTCATGCTAGAATACAGCGTGGTATGGGATGGTTTTGGAAAGTCACAGAGACCTGAGTTTAAATCTCACTTTTATCCCAACAAAAGCAGTAGTTCTACTGGGGCAATGTACTTTTTAAAAGTTAATTTTTAAAAGAAAACAAACACAGAGTTTTGGTTAAAAAAAGTATAATTTAACATTTTTTAAAAAAATTAAAAATACCTTACTACTCATAGCAGTGGTATGGTTGTACGGGTTCCTTGGAGGTAGGACATGGACTCTGTTAAGAAAGAGAATGGCAAAATTCCCTCCATGGATTAACTGCACGATGCCTAGATTTTTCAGAAAGCCCACACAGGTGACGGGAAGAAACAGGGCTGGCCAGCTGGTCTGGCTGCAACATTAAAGCAAACCCTGGGGATACCTCAATACTCAGTGTAAAATATGCATAGGGGAAATTTAGGGTGTTACTCAAAAGCTAATCCAGGAATAGTACAAACAGTTGGGCTTTTTGTTTGTTTGTTTGTTTTTCCCCTCACCAGGCAGGCATATACTTCTTTTCCTTCTTCCTTGTGTGGCGTCATTAATCTAGGCCTCATTCCTTGGCAGGACCAACCTGTTCCAGCATCTGATGGTTTGTTTAATCAGAGTTACATTGTCTTTCAATAAAAACTTCAGAAAATAAAAAACTTGTTCCATACTTTAAAGAAACCACTGGTAATTTTTGCACAAATATTAATTTCTGCATCAAGAGAAAATTAAAATAGTAAGGTAGACAAATTTAGATAAGATACATTCTAATTTGCAATACTTTGTAATACATGCTTTATGGGTTCACTAAGGTGACTATTTTCTCACTGAAAAGAAAAACCTCTTCTAATGATTTCGCTGCTATTATTTCTTTATTTAGCGATTTAATTATACATGACAATTGATGGATGGAGAACAGTTTTTCAAATTAAGCTCTGAGCCTTTGTATTGAAAGGTATTTTCCCTTCTCTGCCTTTAGAGATCTTTTTTGAGTTTATGTAATATTTCACCTTTAAAAATATTTGAGAGACTCAGCATAGGGATTTTTAAATGTAATTTAAATAACCTCTTCCTTATGAAAGAGAGGACAATTGTTTTTGCTGAATTATGAATGTTATTGTATAATTTCAAGCTTTCAGAGATTCTAATGTCTTGGAGTTCAACAACTCCTCTTTGAAAGTCAGAATGCCTGAGAGAATCCCATTTTCATATCTAAAATTAGAAATGGCATGCAGAGACTCAGGCGTTTTACCAGACATAGTAATGATATGTTTTCTCTTTTTGTAAAAACCTGAAGGAAAAAATCAACCAGGTAGCTCTCTACTAAATAAGTAGTCTATCTTTCTTTGGACAGTACTTTTCTGTCCATTTATTTGATCTGAGAATCAGTTGTAGCTGTATAGCTATGATCTATTTCTTACCACTGCTCAGTTATTGATTTAGGATTTTTTTTTTCTCTTAATCAAATCTGTAGGGTCACACAAATGTTCTTGCTACCGTATTTTGTTTAGGGACAACTGTATTTGTGAAATGCACCTTTGCCAAATTTAAGCCTAGTGTTATAGGTATTTTGGAGAATCTTCTGGACGTGCTCTGTTTGCCATGCATGGGGCTTTGCCTTGTGACTTTAAATAGATACCAGTAGAGAGTGCAGAGAATTCTCATTTGCAGTTGGCCCCTACATTATTTGACAGCTGATCATCATGTGTAAGGAATCTGCTTTTCCCTTGCATTTGGAAAATTGACTTTGGGGAGGAGATTGAGGAAGGGACCAAATGGAAGAAGCAGAGTCCTCTCTGGGGATTGGGTGACCTTCTCCTGGCATCTGGCTTTTCTACCCTGTCCTGTCAAGCCTCCCTGCTTGGGCAGCTGGCTGTGTGCCCAGCCTACAGAAGATCCCTACCCAGGGCCGAGAGCCCTAGCCCAGCTTGGCAGATCATCTGTGATTTTTTTTATTACTACCTCTTTACTCCAGCGGCATGTGTAATTCAAATCTGACTGTAATTTACATCACCTGGAAGCCTAATAAGTGTAGTCTTTACCTGCATCTTAATATTTGCGAAATTGTTTTTTCTTCCTACAGTTAAAAGTAAGAAGCTCTTATATTAAGTCTGAGAAATGAAAAAGTAGGGGCTGAATTTCAGAACAGTGGTATCTTGACTAGCATTACTCTGGGGGGAAAGCTTTGTGCTGTTGGACTTGTCAGATTGCTATCTGCAACACTGCAGTTTAATTTCACATTTAAAACCGTATTGAAATCTAAATTGGACACTACCCCCTTCTTCCCTTTAAGATCCTTCAGTAAGGGGTGCCTGGCTGGCGTGGAGCATGCAACTCGTGATCTCAGAGTTGTAAGTTCGAGTTCCACGTTGGGTATAGTGATTGCTTGCAAATAAAATCTTAAGAAAAAAAAAATCCTTCAGTAATTGTTCATAATGTAATGAAAAAGTATAGCCCATACCTGCAGCCTATTGGCAGTAGTTGGCCTGTAGACTGTTTATTGTCTTGCTCAGCATTTAAAAACCTGTAAGTTTCACATAAGGAGCAGATTCTCAGCATCCCTTGAAAATCTGGAAGATGTGTCAATATTGAGCCTTTATTCTCACATTGGCTGGAGCTAAGAAGAAACAGCCCCCCCCCACCCCATTGGGTTGGGCAGTCTGCCATACCAACTGTTGCCTTATGCTCTGACTACTTGGTCCATTTACATTACCCATCTGGGCCCTCTAGGCACCCTGGAAAGGAGGGCACCTCCAGCCTCATTTCCCTTTTGTATCCACATCTCCTTCTGCTTTACCTGTAAAGAACAACTGGCAGAATTCTAAGGAGAGGGTCATCCTCACCAGCTTCTGGGCTTTTGCACATTCTAGTCTCTCTTATTGAGACACCTTTCCCTACCATCTCCTCCTGATCGACTTTACTTAGCATTCAAAACCCATCTTCCTCACTGTATTTGAGAAGCTGCCACTCCCTCTCTGCTTGTTTGTGTTACATACCCCACCCCTAGGCTCCCTTTACTGTTCTCTGTGCCTCAGTCATAGCACTTAGCACACCGTATGGTAACTGTTGACTTATGTGTCTTTCTCTCCCTTAGATTCAGGGCCTTGAGGGCAGGGTCTCTTTTATACCTGTCGTTTTACTCAGTAAATCACAATTCTTGACTCATCATAAATTCACAATACAGTATTATAATTGATAGGTTTAACATTGTGTGAGGCTTCTCTACCTTAGCTGTATGTTAAAATCACCTGGACAGATCTAAAAAAATCCTAGTATCCAAGCTTCACCCCAGACCAATTACATCAGAATCTGAGTGGGGCCTAGGAATCAGTAGTGGGTTTTTTGTTTTTTGTTTTTAATGGTTACTTATAAACATTAGAGAGAGAAGGGGAGAGAGACAGAGAATGGGTGGAGGAAGGACAGAGAGAGAGAATCCCAAGCAGGCTTCTCGCTGTCAGCACAGAGCCCAGGGCTTGATCTCATGAACCTGAGATCATGACCAGAGCCCAAATCAGCAGTCAGACAATTAACCGACTGAGCCACTCAGGTGCCCAGGAATCCATGGTTTTTAATGGTTCCTATGTGATTCTCTACAGCCAAAGTTGGGAGCCACTGATCTAAGATGTTTGACTAAGGTAATCTAAAGAAATTTGCTATGATTTTAGTTTGGGATTAGAATATTTTATTATGATTTTGAGAGTCTAGTTACTTTGGCAGTACGTGGGCATTTAAATAAGTAGGGGCCTATCTTTAAGAAATCAGTTTCTCTTGCAACAGTCAAACAATTTTGCAAGCTATAGTGGTGACAGATAGCTAATCAGCAATGTCATGTGCAGTACATTAACAGCTTTTCATAATTTTGGTAGTTTATGTTGTGTAACCATGTGCCATTTTCCACCTTGCTGCTTTTTGATTTAAAATTCAAGTGAATTATTTTTCAGTCACTCTATAAATTCACTCAGGAATTTGTTGAGTTTCCAGTACCAACTGCTTCTGCATATTCTTTTTTGTTTTATATTGGGACTGCTAGTTGGAAAATAGACAAAATCCAAAACATTATTGGTATCATGTGGAAAACACACTTGGGATGAAAGCCGTTTTGACTTAGTGAAGGCTATCACCAGCTGCATTATCTAGTAATTAAATGATCAGTCCTAAGCTCATGATTAGTTTGGAGAGGGTTCAGAAAAAGAAAGAAAGAAAAGAAAAGAAAGAAAATAGTAGAAGAATTGAGGAGACATTTGTGACTTGGGGTTGTCCTTAGGTTGGAGAAGAATAGACTGAGGCAAAGCAATTTTTTTTTCTTTTTGTGGATGGTAACTTTTGTTTCCACTGAGAATGAGGTAGTAGGCATTGGGCTTAAAATTAAGGAAGTTTTAGGGATTTGTGTCTGAAGGATCATTTCTTGTTTATAAAGACTGTTAGTGGAATTAACTGTGTGATCTCTTTTAGGAGAGCTTTATGAAGATTGACTACTATCTGGGTAACTTCTTGAGATTTTTTTCATCTCTATGATTAGAAAATCTCTTCCAATTAATCTTTTGTATCTGAAGCAAGTATCTTTCTGAAACTTCCCGTTTATCTCACTGGGAAAGCTGATTTATCTAGATTGACTCCAGCAATAAATAGTACCTTCTTGCTGTAGTATTTTAACTTTTCTAAAAATTTTCTGCTTGCTCAACTCTGTTTTTCCCTTTGGGCTAACGGAGGCTAGTGGGGAGGGGCCTGGTTGTTCTGACCTCTCTTCACAGTGATTCTCCTCATCATGGGAGGAGGGTGGGGAGAAGCTGGGCTTCTGGAGGGATGCAGGAATCTATTAACCTGTTAGAGTCAGGTTAGTGGCTACCAGCCAAGCTCTGGCCAGGAGCTCTGGCATCATTTTCCAGCCCTACCCCTTAACCCCAGCTGGCTCATTCTGAGGCCCGGAACAATAGCATTACTTGACCTGGAGAGAGAGGCAGCCAGCCCAGACCCAAAGCTCTGCCCAACCTGGGTGTCACCTTCAGGTACCTGAGGACACCTGGGATGTAATTTCATGTCTTGACACAGTGTCTTCCATCACAGAGCAGAGAAGGGGACTGATTAATCACCTAGTCAGCCTGGCACACTTAGCTGGATCTCTCTTCAGTCATAGCCTACCGAATCAGGGGTTGAATTTTGAAATCCTACCTCCCCACCCCCCTACCCCCATATTTGTAGAGCAGTTCTTTCTTTCTGGAGAGGAGAGGAAGGTCATCATTGGAGGCATTTTCTGCTTCCTGGACACCTGTCCTTCTGCTGACTGCTTCTGCTGCCAGCTGCCTTCCCTTCTGCCTGCCACAATCCAGGACTGGCTTTGGAACATTTGCTTGGATGACTTGGGTAAAGAAATGGTAGGCAGTAGCCCACAGAAGGGTGAGAGTGCTGGCACCGAGGGCAGGGGAGGGATGCCAGCTGCTAATGTCGTTGTGCCTGGCACCAGTGTTCTTCCCAGAATCTGCTCCTGAGACCCAGCTCTGCCAGCATGAGGCTGCTGTGTTTGGAAATACAAAATTCTGATCTAATTCTGGCAAGAATGCTTCTTTTTTTTTCTTGAATTAGCTTACATTATTATCTTGATTCCTTCTGTTCCATTGATTGTGGAGATTTGGCCTTCTGTGTAGGTTATCAATGTGATAAAATGGAAAGGAGAGTTGACTGTATTTGCCATGGCCCTGAAGTAAAAAATTGCCAGTTCTATTGCCTTTTACTTCTATTGAAATAAAAAATTGCCTAGCCCCTGCCTCTACTCCCTCTTCGTCACCACATCAAGTTTCTCATCTGAAGACTCAACTTTAGTTCCTGGACCAATCTGGAGCCAAGATGGACAGTATTTAAACAGCTTCAGCCTCTTAGTCAGTGGAGTTCAGGTTACCTTTCATGACAGGTGACCCCTCTGGACTCCCATGGTGCCAACCAAGTATCAGTTTCTTCCTTGCCCTTGTCTCTAGCCTCATGTTGACAGCGCTGGGCCTTGGCAACTAACTTTGGGAAGATTGTTGGTGCCAAGTATGATGTCGTTTGCTCCTGTGGCACTTGTGTCCTGACTTGTTCTTGCCATCTCTCTCATGGGATGGCCTGAGCTTGGAGACCTGCTGCTTACCAGTACTCTCTGCCTGTCTGACTCCTCCTGAATGTTGTCTACTCCACACTCTGTTTTGGTAATTTTCTTGTGGATGACAAAATCTGATGGAATAAAAGGGCAGGTTTGATGCCAGACATACCCAATTCAAATGCCAGGCCTGGTATTTCCTACTTGTGTGATTGAGGCTGAGTTCTTCCATCTGCAAAATGGAGGTGCTAATTCCTGTCTTACAAGTTAATGGTGATTATATCATTTACTGTATGTAACATGCCTAGCACGCTTACAAGTCCTTAGGGGGAACTCCCATCGAGTTTCTTTCCTTTCTCTGCTTGGTGTCTTCATCATGACTGTAATTGCCATGCCCTTTGTACACAAAGAAGCACTTCCTTTGCTTGACTGCACCATGTTATTGGCTTTTTCAGTTGGTCACTTTTGCCAGTCTTTGTTTATGTGTGTTAGTAGGTCTTAGGCCAGCTCTTTTTTCTGACTGTCCTGGATTTCACAAGAGGGGATTATGCAGTTGAACAAAGGGAGCAAAATCCAAGAAGGGAGCACTTTAATTGCTTCACTCTTGTTCCAGTTTGCTAGCTGTTCCTGTGATTAAAATTGGCCTTTATGTATTTACCTGTAGAATGGGCTATGTTGTTCTACACGCAGGCTTATGAAATAAGGCACCAGTCTTTGGAATCTGTGGTCTTCTGGCTTCCAACTTGTTTAGCTCAACAGTGAAATAACCTTTGTTGCTATTAAATTGGTCCCTAGTGGCCATCTTCTGTTTCCACTCTGTGGCTACCACGCAGCTGGGCATGAATCAGCAGAGTTGAAAATACTTAAACCAGAAATACCTGGACCTGGTATTGCCTGGATCAAGGCAGAGGTCAGCCATCCAACTGACAGGGCACATGGCTAGTGTGTTCTTTATGGATGGCCTGACAGCAAATCCTGGATCCAGGTTCAGTATCTAAGACAATTAAGGAGGTTATAAATTGTACATTATTTTACCTTGCATAGCAAAATCTGAGTGTCATTTGAAATGCATTTCATTATGTGCTGTAGTGTTGATGAACTGGATCCAGTTTGCAACATCTGTTAGGTTGACTTGATTGTTATTGTAAGTTGCAGGGAGTGTTCATAAGCCTGTTTTACAAGTGTCATAAAGTAAATGGAAAATATTTTCTATAATTTCAAATAACAGAACCCCAGAGGCCTTTGATCATATTGAAAGAGCCCATGGTCAGCTCAAATCTACCTGTGTTTCTGTTCATTATGTTTTGGCCCTCTGAAATAGTCAGTTTTAATTAGACTGCAGAAAGAATTGATTTTCAGTGACATATTAATGCCTAACTTGGAATATGAAAAGACATGGATATAGAATGAAGAAATAGATGAAATAAATGCAAGGTAGCCTCTAAAACTACTCTAATGAGTCTAGGTAAGGGACCGTTATTCCTTACACTTTATAATGGAATGTATATGAAGGGACCGGACTGGGTACTGATTCTCTTCTAGCTTCCTCTTTTGTCCCCATCTCGAAATGAAAAGCGCCTTGGCAAATTAAGACATTGAGTCAATGCCACAGTTCACATCCATCAGAATCACTGAGCTTTGCTTGGACCATGTGTTCTAACACAGGGGTCGGCAAACTGGCCCATGGCCAGTTTTTGTATAGCCTCATGAACTAAGAATGGTTTTTATGTTTTTAAAAGTTGTAAGAGAAAACAAAAATGGATATTCGATGTGGCTTGCAAAGCCTAAAATAGTCACTGCCTCTTTACAGGAAAAGTTTGCCAACTCTCGTTTTAATATAAGATCTTTCTCTTTATGAGCTTAAATTGGACTTTTTTTTAAAAAATGTTTATCTATTTTTGTTTGCGAGAGAGACAGAGAGTGAGCTGGGAAGGGGCAGAGAGAGAGAGGGAGACACAGAATCCGAAGCAGGCTCCAGGCTCTGAGCCATCAGCACAGAGCCCGATGCAGGTCTCAAAGTCACAAACACCAAGATCATGAACTGAGCTGAAGTCGGATGCTTAACCCACTGCGCCACCCAGGTGCTCCTAAATTGGACTTTTTAAACTGTGCCCTACTGGATGTCAGCACAGTGTGAGAGTGGAAAAGGTGTGGACTGCAGAGCTAGATAGACCTCGTTCTAAATCCTGATTGTGTGGCTTGTACCTGAGAACCTCAGGAGAGTTACTTTGCTCCTTTCAGCCTCAGCTTCCTCAGGGTTGTAACTCTGTGCCTTGCATGTATAGGATCATAGCAAATGATAATTCTTTTTTAAAGATTTTATTTTTAAGTGATCTCTACGCCCATTGTGGGGCTCGAACTCACAACCCCGAGATCAAGGGTCACAAGCTCCACTGACTGAGCCAGCCAAGTGCCGTGCAAATGATAATTCTTGATCATTTGTAAAGCCTGTAGAGGGCTGTAAAAGGCTTGCAGCAGGCTTGCCTGCAAATGGGCAAAGAGGACATGGCAGGCACTTGGTTGGCACCAAGCAGGCATCATCTTATCACTTCAGTCCCTGAGCAGGTTCCCCCGGGCCGTGGTAGTGCTGTTGCTCCTCCAAAGCTGGCCCTTGCTTCTGACCTTGATGAGGGCACTTTTCTCTAGCTCACTGTTGTGGTGCTTTCGGTGCTCCTCAGATGCCTGAAGATGGTCATCCCTTTGAGTGTAAGCGCTGGGCATTTTTCCAAATCTATGTGAACACTTGGGCCTTTGATTTGCTGCCAAGAACTATGCTTTCTCCCCTCTCCTCTTTTCTTTTTCCTTAAAGACAGTGTGTGTATTAACAGAGTCAAAAAGAATTTGATCCTTCTTAATTGTCTCTCTTAATTGTCCTCTTTCCTAAGTTGTACTGTGATTTCCAAGTGACTTCAGGAAAAATATCTTTCTGGAAAGATATTTCTCTTGTCCTTTTATGTATTATCAATAGTTTTTTGTTGTTGTCTTTCCTAAGTTGTACTGTGATTTCCAAGTGACTTCAGGCGAAGGATTGAAACTGTTGTTTCTTTTTCTTTCAAAATAAAACAAAACAATAATATCTCTGCTTTACACCAGGAGGACTCAGAAGCATTACATTTGGTGATGAGTGCACCTGGGCTGAAGTTGTGGATGTGGCTCTCGAAAAAGTCTCCTTTATACTTGCTGTTTTGAAATGATCAGGGCTGAGAAGTTCTCTGGCTGTGGAATTATACACTGTTTGATTTTCCAAGGACAAGTTTGATAGATTATTCCTATGGAGCTCCATGCTCAATCTATGAGATTCTGAGAGGTGTTTGTAGAGATCAGGCTGTTCTCCTTTTCCTGGAAGGGTAAGGCTGCTGGGCCAGCTTGGCTTTAGAGCAGTGCTTAGTATGTGACCTCAGGGATGGGCTGCTTGCCAGGATTTCTAACACCCATTGCAGGTAGCAGATGCTAGATTAGGGCTCTCCATGTCTAGCACGTGGCTGTATTTAGCAGGAAACGAAGAAACCTGAATGTGAGAAAGTCCCTGCCAACCTTGTAATAAAGTAGATGATGTTTATAATGCCTCTTATTTATTTATTTATTTATTTATTTTTTTATTTTTTTTATTTTTTAATATATGAAATTTACTGTCAAATTGGTTTCCATACAACACCCAGTGCTCATCCCAAAAGGTGCCCTCCTCAATACCCATCACCCACCCTGCCCTCCCTCCCACCCTGCCCTCCCTCCCACCCCCCGTCAACCCTCAGTTTGTTCTCAGTTTTTAACAGTCTCTTATGCTTTGGCTCTCTCCCACTCTAACCTCTTTTTTTTTTTTTTTTTCCTTCCCCTCCCCCATGGGTTTCTGTTATGTTTCTCAGGATCCACATAAGAGTGAAACCATATGGTATCTGTCTTTCTCTGTATGGCTTATTTCACTTAGCATCACACTCTCCAGTTCCATCCATGTTGCTACAAAAGGCCATATTTCATTTTTTCTCATTGCCACGTAGTATTCCATTGTGTATATAAACCACAATTTCTTTATCCATTCATCAGTTGATGGACATTTAGGCTCTTTCCATAATTTGGCTATTGTTGAGAGTGCCGCTATAAACATTGGGGTACAGGTGCCCCTATGCATCAGTACTCCTGTATCCCTTGGATAAATTCCTAGCAGTGCTATTGCTGGGTCATAGGGTAGGTCTATTTTTAATTTTCTGAGGAACCTCCACACTGCTTTCCAGAGCGGCTGCACCAATTTGCATTCCCACCAACAGTGCAAGAGGGTTCCTGTTTCTCCACATCCTCTCCAGCAATAATGCCTCTTATTTATGTAGCATTTTCCTTTTAAGGACAGAAGGCTTTTTTTTTTTTTTTTTTTTTTTTTAATGTTTATTTTTTTTGAGAGAGAGACAGAGACAGAGAGTGATTGGGGTGGGGGGCAGAGAGAGAAGGAGATACAGAATCCAAAGCAAGCTCCAGGCTCCAGGCTCTGACCTGTCAGCACAGAGCCCAATGTTGGGCTCAAACTCATAAACCCCAAGATCGTGACCTGAGCCGAAGTTGGGCGCTTAACTGACTGAGGCACCCAGGTGCCCCAGGATAGAAGGCTTTATTACAATGTTACTTAAATATTCTGGAAAGATATTTCTTTTGTCCTTTTATGTATTATCAATAGTTTTTTGTTGTTGTGTAAGGGCCAAATGGCTCTTCTGAACTGTTTTGAGAAACCCAAGTTTTCTGGATGTCAAATTGATTTGATGTTTTTTTTAAATGTTTATTTATTTTTGAGAGAGACAGAGACAGAGTGTGAGTGAGAGAGGGGCAGAGAGAAAGGGAGACAGAATCTGGAGCAGCCTCCAGGCTCTGAGCAAGCTGTCAGCACAGAGCCTGACTTGGGGCTTGAACTCAAACTGCGAGATCATGACCAGAGCTGAAGTTGGACGCTTAACCAACTGAGCCACCCAGGCGCCCCTCAAATTGATTTTATATACTTAATGCCACTGAACTGTATTCTCAAAAATAGTTGAGAGCAAATTTCGTGTTATGTGTATTTTACCACAATTTTTAAAAATCTATTTTAAGGGGCGCCTGGGTGGCTCAGTCGGTTAAGCGGCCGACTTCGGCTCAGGTCATGATCTTGCGGTCCGTGAGTTCGAGCCCCGCGTCGGGCTCTGTGCTGACAGCTCAGAGCCTGGAGCCTGTTTCAGATTCTGTGTCTCCCTCTCTCTAACCCTCCCCCATTCATGCTTTGTCTCTCTCTGTCTCAAAAATAAATAAACGTAAAAAAAATTAAAAAAAAATCTATTTTAAGTTATCAAAATTTGGTTTTAAAGAAATTAATAAATAGCAGTTATCTCTTGGTAGTTTTAATTTTCTTCTTTCTCTTTTTTATATTTTCCAAGTTTCTTGTTGTTGTTGTTTTCAATAAATGTGCATTGACGTTTTTGTTGTTTTTTAAGCACTGTTCTATAAATTCTAACAAGTACTCCCTATCACCTCATACTTTAATACCAAATTTAGCTCATTGGTTTAGCTTCATGCATGCATTTAGGACAAATTTTTATTTTGAAATTAAAAAAATATATATTTTTAATAACTCCTGCCTGAGAAATTCAGAAGTGAAGGGAAAGATTTTGATTCACTGGAACACAGTGTACATGTCCTTTGTTCTAGAAAGCAATAATTTTTGACAACTTGACATACAGATCCCTACATCTGAAACAAAGTGGGGCAGTAGTCTAGTTTACACATTTTAGAAACTTCGTAGATACATAGAAAAGTAGAGATTTTTTTATTCTCAAGGATTTTATCATTTAAAAACAGGGACTGGCAAGATATATTAACTTGCTTGGACCAAAGAGAGTTAAATAAGGAAATATTTGGAAGGAAGTGGGTGTTAGGGATGG
The DNA here is from genome assembly GCF_018350215.1 of Panthera leo. Lineage (NCBI taxonomy): Eukaryota > Metazoa > Chordata > Mammalia > Carnivora > Felidae > Panthera > Panthera leo. The sequence continues at coordinate 103,958,665 of NC_056687.1, read as the reverse complement.
GAATTTAGCTTACAACCTTCTAACACTAAGAAGTTGCCTCTCTTCTCCCACCTAGTGTCTCATTACTCCCCCTCCTCTTTGGAGCTGTGTTTTCATACCTGTCTGGGGCCTGGTGGGGTCTGAGCAGTAGATCTGCCCCAGAACATAGGGAAGGGCAGATGGCGCAAAGAGAGAGATTTAAGAGGAGCTGCCCAGGACTGTCCCACACTCGGCGTCTCTGTGCCTTTCTTCCCATTTCTGCACGGTCATGTTTTATCCATTCTAAGGACCTGGCTCACATGTTCTCCCGTGAGGCTATTTCTGATTTTTTCACTCCAACATAGGTGCTGTCTGCTTTCTGTGAATTCTCCAAGCACAACTTCTTCCAGTTCCTTTGGCAGAGCAGCGAATAGATACTCACTGAAAATAGCACTGGTCAAACAAGTCTGGGATTCCCTGCATGCCAGAACTGCTTCTTGTAGAGTCCTGAGTGCTCATTAACATGCTAAATGTTCGAAAAACCTGTTTAATCCAGTACTTAAAAAGAAAAAGAAAACAAAAACTTTTGATTATAGAATTTTTCTTTTCCAGGAACAATGATTGACATTTTGAGGAAGGCCTGAATGGTCCACAGTTGATGCTTAGTAATAAGTGTTCTTCCAATGAATGAGTGTCCTTATATCCTCATAGTATAACATTTGATATTCTACTGTTAGAAATTATTCCCAGGGGCTGTGCAGGGAGCACCAGATTTCTGAGATATACAGTTACAATCAAAGAGAAGGGGAAGGGTAAAGAATGCAGAAAGAGTTTTTGCTAAAACAAACCAAACATTTTACATATTGCCTAGGGCAGGGCTCTGAATGAGGACAGGGCTCTGAATGTGAATCTGAGGTAGATTCACATTCAATCCTGTGGACAGATATGGGAGCAATGAAAGGTCATAAATGTTCTACGTCCTTTTTTCTCTAAGGTTAGTGTGTTTAACTTAGATGCCAAAAGTTGAAAGGAAGAGAAATCCTAAATGTAAATGCCACTCCTCAGTTACCTGGAAGTCCTCTTTCTCTCCTCTGCATTTTGCATTCTCTCAGAGATACACTGTCAGAATACATATGGTCTTGCCTTTTGCACAGAGCACCCAATTTTTCCTTCAGCTATGGAAGAGACAGAAGAAAATATCTGGAAGGTTGAAAATACCTGGATATCAATTAAACTGATTCTTCCTTCTTAGGAGTAAAAAGTATCAGGGCTAAGGAGAAAGGAGTGAATTGTGTGTATGTGTATGATATGTGTGCTATTAACAGCAATTTCATTTTTAGGTGAAACCCACAGACCTAAGATTGGGGCTTTAAATATCTGTGAGTACAGTGAGAATTGTTGGTTATATTTCATTTCTGTGAAAAACAGAACATTTATGAAATGGGAAAGAAAAATCATTTTCCTTTGAAGATGTAAATCTGGCCTAAGAAGAAAATGCAGTTGAAATGTGAAATTTATGAAAGGAAGACAAAGTGTTTGTTTGTTTGTTTGTTTGTTTAACCCAACAAATTACAGGCTCTGTAAAGACAAAATATCTTTGGTTTGTTGGGGGGAGTGGAAGATAATATTAAAAATGTCCCCAAATTCCTTAGTTTTATATTGAGTTCTTTTCTATGTAGTATTTATCTATACTGGAGGAAATACTGGAGCCCTATACTGGAGGGCTCTGTCTAGCTTCTGATGAGATATAGGGGCATGTCTAGGAAACTATACTGAGAGATACTATGTTCATGCTACTTCTGTATTCCTGAATAAATGGGCAGCAAGGCAAACTTCATCCTCAGTGAGGCCTCCATTATCAGATATGGGAGCTTGTATGGCTTCACTCCTGACTTTATCTTAGGATGGCAATGAGAACCTTGGATACATGGTTATTACACAGCTAAGATCTCCTTCCTCCCATTTCCATTCTGTTATGTCTGAGTCTTTCTTTCCTTTTTTTTCCTTTCAATCTTTTAATTATTTATTTAAGTAATGTCTACACCCAACATGGAGCTTGAATTCACAGCCCTCAGGTCAAGAGTTACATGCTCTTCCAGTGGAGCCAACCAGGTGCCCCATATCTGAGTCTTTCTTGTTGTAACTACTGACTAGAACAGTGGTCAGTGTTTTTAGTTCTTAGAGTTACTGCATATTAAAAATTCCTGTTGGTGCCATTGGCATAGAGAAGAAGGTAAAAAAGAGATTAAGTATAAGAAAGTGGCAGAAAAGAAGAAAAGTTATGAAGAGGAAACTAGGAGGAGAGAAAAAGAATGAAAAGGAAGCTGTAGTGTGAGTTGGATCTAGGAGTCATTTCTTGATCTCACACCTGCTTGCATACTTCGAGTCTGTGAACTGTGAGGGTGTATCTGAAGTAGAAGGTCTTCCAGTCACAAAGCCAGGACTAGAATCTAAGATTATATGTCAGACTAAGGAGTTTGAAGAGTCACTGAAGGTCTTTGGTTAAGTGAATGGTATAAAAACTTTGAGATACCAATTGATGTCAAAGTTGATGGGCAAAGTGGATGGGAAGAGGGGCTAGATCTGTTAAGATGTGGGGCGTGGAAAGCCTGAACTAGAGCAATGGTGTTGGTGAGTAGAGAGGAGTGGGGGGATAGCTGTGAAGACAAGAAATGCTAAGATGGGGGTGACAGTAGTTGGGTGTGTATGATAGCCACACATCTGGATTTTTACATAGCCCGTACTTATAAATATCTGTCCTCAAACTGTAGTGATATTTGACAAATCCCAATATTCAAACTATTATTTCTTTAATTGCTTTGCTTTTGTGGTGGCACTTTTTTTTTCTTTCAGTTTTGTAGATCATCTCCTGATTTTGTCTCCATAAGTAAATATTTCAGAACCTTAGTGGGCTGAAGGAGACAGAGAGGCAAAGGTGACTCTGAAGGTCTATATCTTAGCAATTGAGAGAGCTGTGGTGTCATTGATGAAGACAGAGAAGTTGAGGATGGGAGCTGGTTTGATTAGGGAGGAGTGGTTTGGAAGAGGCTGTGTTCAGCTTTGGACGTATTTATTATTTAAAAATTTTTTTATGATTAAAAATATATTTATTTTTGAGAGAGAGAGAGAGAGGGAGAGCAGGGGAGGGGCAGGGAGAGAAGGAGAGAGAGAATCCCAAGCAGGTTCTGTGCTGTCAGCACAGAGCCTGACATGGGGCTGGATCTCACAAACCATGAGATCATGACCTGAGCTGAAATCAAGAGTTGGACGCTTAACCGACTGAGCCACATGGGTGTCCCCAGTTTTGGACATACTTAGATTCAGGAGACTGTTGTCCAAATGAGTATCTGTTATTGGCTTTGGACTGAATGGATAGTGGGGACAGGGACCGGAACTAGAGAGTTGAGAATCAATTATGAGGAGCTATTGCTTAAAACTGTGGAATGCACTCTGTTCATCAAGGGATAGTTAGCAGATGGAGGAAAAAGCATAATTTAAAGAGAGGTAGAATCATAGTATGAGAAAACCAGAAACATCTAAGTCAGGGAAGCTCAAGGAGGAGAGAGTTTGAAGAAAAAGTTAAAAATTGCCAGATGCTGCAAAGATATCAAAGTGAACTCAGCACACTGGCTTTGTCAAAAAGTGTGGAAATCTTTAAGAGCAGTATCAAACACAAAAGAAAGGTTATAGAACAAAGACAAAACTGCAACTTGAGAAAGGTTGGTGGTGAAGTTGAGACTAGTATAGCCTTAATAAGAATAGGACATGTTTTGTATGAAATTAGTGCCTTACTCAAGATTGCTTGGACAGTGTATTTATTTAAAAGCCTTTGTCTAGTATTTGCGACACAGTTCAAGTAAACTGGAATGCCTTTGATCTGATATCCAACTGAGTTATTGAGCTCACTGCCCTCCATTTTTTTTAAATTTCTTATCTCATTTAGTAGCATTCCTAGTACATCAAAATATTGACTAAAATAATCAATTGATAGGTTTTGAACTCTGAAAAATTATATAGACCACAGAAAAATGTGGCAGTTATACTCTTAAAAATGTGATTCTCCTTGTCTTTCAACGGCCATTGGTTTTTTCAGACTGCTTGTCTTCTGCCATCATTTTAGAGTGTCTTCTGATATGTTTTGGGACAAGCAAAAACAAGCCTCCCTTTGTTTTACTTGTGCACGGTAACTTCTAACTTCTAACTTCTGTTGCTCTCTTTTTGTGTACTGCTAGAAGTCTTGCCTTGATATTTATAGTTTGATCAAAAGTGATAGATATATTGCTGTTTAACTATCTTGGTGACAAAATTGGCCAGCAGATGAAAAGAAATTCAGGAGTATAAACTGAGCACTATAATTATGGTAGATGGTAGCACTGGATCTAAAATGATATTGTGAGTCCAAGAATTCTAAACCAGCCTGTAACAGGTCTGACTTTAGGCAAATTGCTTCATGTCAGTTGGTCTAAATTTCTTCTTTTACATTATAACAAAAGCTTTTTTCGAAATTAAAAAAAAAAAGTGTAAGGTATGCTGAGATATGTGGGTTCATGACATTACATGGTTTCATTTAATATAGCTTAAGAAACTGAGTAGTTCCAGTCATAAGAATCACTTAGTGGAGGTCTAGACTGTAACTGTAAGTTTTTATTCAGATTCCAGCATTGTTGAAGGCAAGATGTTTTGTCTTTCCAAAATTCACTTCCCATTATCATTGAACATGTAGTAGGAAAGGCCATACTACAGACACAGTAATAATGACAGCAGCAGTTAACATTAGCTGAACATTTATTTTGCCATGTATTGATCATTCCTTCAACAAGTATTTATTGATTACCTACTATGTGTCAGGTGGTATTCTGAGTACTGGGGGTATAGTAATGAAAAAATTCTTGCCTTCTTAGAGTTTATACTGAAGAAAAAGTAACTAACTGATCAGTAAATAAAATAAATATGTTTCACTGCCTAACATACTGTAAATTTTATGTATTGCTTGTTGGTTGTCTTTCTTTATCCACTAGCATGTAAGATCCATGAGGGAACGTAGATTAGCCAGGAGAGCTATTATTATTTTTTTTTAAATGCACCTCAGGTATATAGAATTAGATTGATTATTATCTTTGCTTCATGACAAACTGGAGCATTGGTCATTTTATTGTTAGTTTTTTTTTTAATGTACTAATAATATGAAGAATACCTGTGAACCCATCACCAATGCCAAGAACTAGAACATCGACAAGAACTTTGACCTACTAAGTAAGTTCTGTTCATGCTTTATTTTGAAGTGATTTTTTAAAATTTTCTTTTATTCTTTCTTTTCTTTATTTATTTATTTTAATATGAAATTTATTGTCAAATTGGTTTCCATACAACACCCAGTGCTCATCCAACGGGTGCCCTCCTCAATACCCCTCACCCACCCTCACCTCCCTCCCACCTACCATCAACCCTCTGTTTGTTCTCAACTTTTAAGAGTCTCTTATGTTTTGGCTCCCTCCCTCTCTAACCTCTTTTTTTTTTTTTTCTTCCCCTCCCCCATGGTCTTCTGTTAAGTTTCTCAGGATCCACATAAGAGTGAAAACATATGGTATCTGTCTTTCTCTGTATGACTTATTTCATTTAGCATAACACTATCCAGTTCCATCCACGTTGCTACAAAAGGCCATATTATTTTGAAGTGATTTTTAAAGGACTTTATCTCTCTTTATTATTATTACTTAAAAAAATTAATTCCAGTGTGGTTAACTTACAGTGTATATTAGTTTCAGGTGTACCATGTGCTGATCCAATTCTATACATTACTTGGTGCTCATCATGATAAGTGTATTCTTAATCCTCTTCAGCTTTTTCACCCATCCCCCCGCCCATCCCCTCTCTGTTAACCATCAGTTTGTTCTCTAAAATTAAGAGTCTGTTTCTTGGTTTGCTCTTTTTTTCTTTGTTTGTTTGTTTTTCTTAAATTCCACATATGAGTGAAATCACATGGTATTTGTCTTTCTCTGACTATTTCAGTTAGCATTATACCCTCTAGATCCATCCATGTTACTGCAAATGGCAAGATTTCATTCTTTTCTTTAAAAAAAAATCTTTTTTAATGTTTATTTATTATTCAGAGACAGAGAGACACAGAGCATGAACAGGGGAGGGGCCGAGAGATGGAGAGACCCAGAGTCTGAAGCAGGCTCCAGGTTCCGAGCTGTCAGCGCAGAGCCCGATACGGGGCTCGAACTCAACAAACCGCGAGATCATGACCTGAGCCGAAGTTGGACGCTTAACCAATGGAGCCACCCAGGCACCCCAAGATTTCATTCTTTTCTATGGCTGAGTGATATTCCATTGTATGTATACACCACATCTTCTTTATCCATTTATCTATTGATGGACACTTGGGTTGCTTCCATAATTTTGTTACTGTGAATAATGCTGTAGTAAACATAGGGGTGCATATATTTTTTGAGTTAGTGTTTTTGTATTCTTTGGGTAAATACCCAGTAGTGGAATTACTGGATCATATGGTAATTATATTTTTAATTTTTTGAGGAACCTCCATAGTGTTTTCCACAGTGGCTGTACCAGTTTGCATTCCCATCAGTGGTGCATCAGAGTTACTTTTTCCCCATATTCTCGCCAGCACTCGTTTCTTGTGTTTTTGCTTTTAACCATTCCGACAGGTGGTTTTGAATTGCATTTCCCTGATGGTGACTGACGTTGAGCATCTTTTCATGTGTGTTGGCTTCTATATGTTGAAGTGATTTTTTAAAGCAGGCAGTGGGGACAATATGGAGTCCAGACAGGAGGTGGGTGGAGAATGAAATGAGATGACCAGTTCAAGGTGAGGGATGCGAGGCATAACCTGAGCAGTGATGGTGGAATGAAGAACTGCTTGGGGTTGGATTTAAGAGAGAATGCATTATTGCATTGCCATTGTGGCACAGAGTTGTTATTTGCTAAGTGTTCACGTGTGTTTAGATAAGGTGCACGATGATGAAATCACCACTGCTTTTGTTTGCTTTCGTACTTTTAGCATTTGGTGATACAAAGCTAGAGAGTCTCAGCATTTTTATATGAGATTTAAATTTTTATTATAAAATATTTAAGATATAAAAAGATATGCAAAAGGACCTAAAATTTAATGCATTAGACTCCCATATTCACAATTCCTAGTATAAGAAATTAAATATATTATTTCCTGTATTCTGCTCCTTGATTTCATTTCTTTCTCTTGAGCCTTAGTAGTAACTCCACTATTTAAATTGGCTGTTTATCATTCCCTTTTAAACCACCCCCCCGAACTACATATGTGTGTATCTCTAAGAAATTTATAGTATCATTTTGTGTGGTCTTAAACTTTATATGTATGGTATTATGCTGTATATATTTTTCTGCAGCTCTATTTAGCTGAGTTGTTTATGAGATTCATTCAGGTAGATGCATGTAATATTAGTTCACTTATTTTCACTGCTGTTCATTGTGTGGCCATATTGTGATTCATTTTTGTCTTTTTCTGTTAATGAACATTTCAATGATTTCCATGTTTTGGTAGTATAAGCAATGCTGCTATGAACATTTTTGTACATATTTCTTTTTATATAGGAATTTTTAGGATATATTTGTAGGAGTGCAATTGCTAGGTGATAAGATATGCATACTTTATACTTTAGTAGATATTACTGAATTCTTCTCCAAATGGGTTGCACCAATTTACACTTTCATCAGTAGTGCCTTGCAGAGAGTGTTCTTGAACTTGACAGCTAGGAAGTGAGCCTGTATTTTGTAGGCAAGTGTTGCTGCTGCTGCTGCTGCTGCTTCTTCTTCTTCTTCTTCTTCTTCTTCTTCTTCTTCTTCTTCTTCTTTGATGTTTATTTATTTTTGAGGGAGAGAAAGAGAGAGCCAGGGAGGGGCAGAAAGAGAGAGTGACAGAGGATCTGAAGTAGGATCCAAGCCTTTAGTGCAGAGCTCAGCGTGGGGCTCGAACTCACAAGCTGTGTGATCATGACCTGAGCTGACGTTGGATGCTTAACTGAGTCACCAGGTGCCCCTGTTTTTGTTTTTTTAAAGTAAGCTCTACACTGAATGTGGGGTCTGAACTCACAATCCTGAGATTAGGAGTAGCATGCTTTACTGACTGAGCCAGGCAGTAACCCTTAGATAGGAATGTTTTAGTATAATAAAACCATAATAGATAATTAGGTTTCTTTGATAAGTTTTAGTTTAAAACAGTACAGCTAAGAGCCCTGCAAGAGGTCTAGGATTCAGCCTTGTCAACTCTGCTAGGTTAGTTATGATTCATCCCTCTGTTTCCCACCTCCCCAAATTTTGTTGTTATTGTCTTCTCTTCTCTTTTCATTATATTTGTTTATTTCTTTATTCTGAATCTCATTACATTCTAGTAGAATTTTGAAAGAGTACAAAACTAAATATGTATTCAATATGCCTTCTCTTAATGGTAGTGATACTATTATTTATGGAGCCCTTACTATGTGTTAGGCACTGCACTGAATATATTACCTATCTAATTTTATTTGAATTCTCTTTCTTGATAGCTTTAGAAGTAAAGAGGCAAAGGTGAATCAGAACTGAGGTCTTTTGGTGGCCAAGACTGCGTTCTTCCCACCATGCCACATAGCCCCGAGACTTTTTTTTAAAATATACTTTGAAAAACATTTACAATATGGTGTGTATATGTTTTATTTTTTGTACTTTTTTGTAACAGTGTTAATTTTATGCTATTTAAGATCACCCAACATAATTGTCATTCTTTTAAAATATATTCTTTTTTAAAAATATTTATTTATTTTTGAGAGAGAGAGAGAGAGAGAGCGAGCTTGAGCAGGGGAGGGGCAGAGAGAGAGACATACAGAATCTGAAGCAGGCTTCAGGCTCAGGGCTCGAACCCACAAACCGTGAGATCATGACCTAAGCTGAAGTTGGATGCTTAACCAACTGAGCCACCCAGGTGCCCCTAAAATATTTTCACCTTAGCTTTTCTTTATAAAAGTTGACCTCTTGGCAGATCATCAAATGGTTATTCCTTGTATGAAGAAATTAGTGTTCTTTTAATGAACATAATAAAGTCATCCCAGGATTCTGGTTCCAAAGGACTCAGAACTCTATCATTTAAATGAACTAAAATAGTTCTTACCTTTTCTCATCTTTTCTTCTATAGTAATTGTTATTTGTTACAGGACACCTGCCATGGTTAAGGTCCTCTCAAAGCAAAATGTTCCTAGGGATATTTTATATCTGTTAGAATGTGTGTGTGTGTGTGTGTGTGTGTGTGTGTGTGTGTGTGTATACATATACACACATATATACATATATAATTTATGGGTATGTTTATGTATAATAAAAGTGTTACTGGGTCCAAAATTTTTTGTGCATTTGGTATTTAATGTAATACTGTTGTCTTTAGATTCTTTAAAAGTCTCTTTTATAAAAATTGCCTGCTTATTTTCCATAAGTAAGCTTTTTTTCCTAATTTTATTGAGCATCATGATAGTAATTATCCATCAGCAATATAGATTGGAAGGCATATTTCAATTTGAAATGTTGTCAAATAGAAATTACCAAGGGGTGTCTGGGTGGCTCAGTCAGTTAAGCATCCAACTTCGGCTTAGGTCATGGTCTCATAGTTTTGTGGGTTTGAGCCTTGTGTGAGGCTCTGTGCTGACAGCTCGGAGCCTGGAGCCTGCTTTGGACTCTGTGTCTCCTTCTCTCTCTGCCTCTCCCCTGCTCACCCTCTGTCTCTGTCTCTGTCTCTCTCAAAAATAAATAAACATTAAAAAAATTAAAAAAGAAAGAAATTACCCAAATGTAAGTGATAATTTATGTAGTTCCACGATGGTGAAAAGTATTAGTAGTAATGAAAACTAACATGCACCAGATCTAAGAATGTTGAAATAGCTGAGCTACCCACAGATACTATACTACAATTAGTGAACAAATAGTTGAAGTATCTATTATGTTTAAGGTACCATCCCAGGCCCTAGTGCACAAAATTGAATGTAAATTAAGAAAAGTTGAATTAGAATATCTAAAAGGAACAATTTTCAAAAAAGGATTGTGTTTAAGAAAGAGAACATGATTTAATTAGTTTTTTATGGCTGAGTAATTTTCCATTGTGGAAAAAGAAGATATATATATACATATATATATATCTTCTTTATCCATTCATAAGTCAATGTGTATTTGGACTCTTTCCATAGTTTGGCTATTGTTGATAATGCTGCTGTAAGCATCATGTATCCCTTTTGAATCAGTACTTCTGTATCCTTTGGGTAAATACCTAGTAGTGCAGTTGCTGGATCATAGGGATAGTGCCTCTATAAACATTGGGGTGCATGTACTCCTTTGAATCTGTATTTTTGTATCCTTTGAGTAAATACCTACTAGTACAATTACTGGATTGTAGGGCAGTTTTATTTTTAACTTTTTGAGGAATCTCCATACTATTTTCCAGAGTGACTATAGCAGTTTGCATTCCCACCAACAGTGTAAGAGTGTTTGTTCCCCTTTCTCCACATCTTCACCAAAACCTGTTGTTTCCTGTGTTAATTTTAGCCATTTTGACAGGTATGAGGTGATATCTCATTGTAATTGATTTTTATTTCCTTGATGGTGAGTGATGTTGACTATCTTTTCATGTGTCTGCTAGCCATGCATATGTCTTCTTTGGAAACATGTCTATTGATGTCTTCTGCCCATTTTTACCTGGATTGTTTATGGTTTTTTGGTGTTCAGTTTGATAAGTGTTTTAGAGATTTTGGATACTAACCCTTTATCAGATATGTCATTTGCAAATATCTTCTCCCATTCCATAGGTCGCCTTTTAGTTTTGTTGATTGTTTCCTTTTGTGCAAAAGCTTTTTATTTTAGTGACATCCCAATAGTTTATTTTTTGCTTTTGTTTCCCTTGCATCAGGAGACATATCTAGTAAGAAGTTGCTATGGCCAAGGTCAAAAAGGTTACTGCCTGTGTTCTCCTCTAGGATGTTGATGGCTTCCTGTCTCACATTAGGTCTTTCATCCATTTTTAATTTATTTTTGTATATGGTGTAAGAAAGTAGTTGTTTCATTTTTTTGCATGTTGAGATGATGTGGATGGAACTAGAGTGTATTATGCTAAGCTAAATAAGTTAAAGACAAAAATACCATATGATTTCACTCATATGTGGACTGTGAGAAACAAAAAGACAAGCAAAGGAAAAAGAGAGAGAGAGAAAAAAACCATAAAACAGACTCTTAACTATAGAGAAGAAACTGAGGGTTGCTGGAGGGGGGGTGGGTAGGGGGATGGGCTAAATGGGTGATGGATATTAAGGAGGGCACTTACTGTGATAAGCACTGGATGTCGTACGTAAATTCTACACCTGAAACTAGTATTACACTGTATGTTAACTAATAGGAATTTAAATAAAAATTTGGAGGTAAAAAAAGAGAACATGAGTTCAAAAGGGGAAAACATATGAACAAAAACTATGAGACAAATAGAATATAAAAAGTGAGTCTTAGAAGACAAAGAAAGTAAAAAAAAGTCACTACTCATAACGATAAGATTGGAACTGTCTGCTGTTATCTCAAGAGAAAAAAAAAGTCCAATTTACATAAATTAGTATTCATCATTTGTACAAGCTCTGGATGCCTGGAAGATTGCCAGCATAGTCTTTGGTGAGACAAAGTTCAGGGGAGTTCTAATTTACAAGGAACCAGTTAATGTTTTCTGTTCTTTATCTGGTTGTTTCCTGCCTTTGATTTTTCTTAATGCTCTTCTTGATTACAGATGGTTAGAGTAGTGAGGGAGTTTTAAAAAATGGTTGATGTATCATATATTAATATGAAGTAATGTTAAGACTCAGTCTGTTGTGCAAACGTATAAGTGATCATACTTTTGATCTTCATATATAATGATTTATCTTTATAATGTTTGTCATTCATTTTCTCTATTTGTAAAATCAGTATTAGTATAGATATGACCAGAGGTAGTTAGTATAACAATAATACTACATAACTGCTACAGTTTTTTCAATATTTACTATGTGCCAGGTACCCTGCTAAGTACTTTTTATGTATTAACTTATTTAATTCTCACAAGAACCCTATGAGGTAGGCATATTAGTACCCCTCATTTACAGATGATGAAAGTGAGGCACAGAGGTGTTAAATAATTTAAGTTCCTATAGCTCCCAAACCTGGGATTTAAATCCAGGTGTCTGACATTGGAGCTGTTGACAACAATTATGCTACTCAGTATAGATGACCAGGCCTGTTTTTTTTTTTTTTTTTTTTTTTTTTTAATTTGAGAGAGAGAGCGAGCATGAGTGGGGTAGGGGGCAGAGAGAGAAGGAGAGAGAATCTTAAGCAGGCTCCACTCTCAGTGTGGAGCCTGATGCAGGGCTCAATCCCACAACCCTGGGATCATGACCTGAGCCAAAATCAAGAGTTGGATGTTCAACCAACTGAGCCACCCAAGCATGCCCCCCGCCCCCTTTTTTTAATTGACTAAGTCTGATTTAATCTCAAGTTGGTTTCTTTGAATTACTCTGGATATAATATCCAGAGACCAAAAGAACTCTTGCTTTTGTTATGCAGTTCCTATCTAGACATAAAGTTCTTACTGAATTTCAAAACTGGTTATTTATGAGTGCTTGTTAATCTACTGAATCATGAACTTGGTGGTATTTTGAATACATGTTTTAGCACTGTTAGTGTGTGATTAGGGCAGGAAGTTCTTATGAGGGAAAGGTCATGGGCTGGAATCCTGTGGGTGTCTGTTAGCTCGTTCATTCTGTGTGGTCAAAGTCTGTCCTTTGAACCCTAGCTGCCCATCTGACAAAAGTGGACATTTGGAGGAGGGGTGCCTGGGTGGCTTAGTCGGTTAAGTGTCGGGCTCCTGGTTTTGGTTCAGTTTATGATCTCCTGGTTTGTGAGTTCAGGCCCCTCATTGGGCTCTGTACTTGCTGCACGGAGCCTTTTTGGGATTCTTTCTCTCTCTCCCTGCCCCTCCCCTGCTCATACTCTCTCTCTCAAAGTAAATAAATAAAGTTAAAAAAAAATTTTTTTATAAGTGGGCATTTGGGCATATGGGTGTCAGATGTGAGGATGTGGATAGATCAGTGCACCTCCATCACTAGGGCGATGGCCACAAATCCAAGCTCTGTCACTGAAAGCCTCAGTGGAAAAAAAAATTATATGCAGTAGTCCCCCCTTATCTGTGGTTTTGCTTTCTGAGGTTTCAGTTACCTTGTCAGGATTTCATTGTTTTTAGACATGACCTCACTGTAGGTGAAAGATAGTCTTGCCTCCAAGATTAGTCTTATGATAGACATAGAAATGTATTGACATCTAGGTGTTTCAGCCTTAACTGTTGAAAGGATATGATGAACTGCAGCTTGGGTTTTAAGATGGATTTTGATCCATACCTCAGACTCTGGTTTGGGGTCCTTGTTAGACCCTGGCTTAATGATGCCGTTTGCTTTTGTTTTTTTCATTATACTTTTAAATATCATCAGGAGCCATTAGAACAATTGGTAAATTGAGCATAGTAAATGAAAGAAAATGTTTTGTGAAATTAATAGATATGGAGATACATTCATAGCAACAACAAAAGTCACACTTGAGTATTACGGAGTTTCTTTGGCAGTTTTATGTATTAATTGTTAAAAATGTATCAGCACATTTTATGTGATTATACTTACCAGGTACAGATGAATTCTGTTCCTGATAGAATCATTATATAAAGTCTATTTAGGTTTATTTCATCTTTATGTCTCTTAAAGCTCATTTTTTTTTAAAGATAATGTGATCTTGGAGTAGGGCTTGCAGCAAATTGTGAAAATGTTATCTCCTGATACTATGCATCCTAGTGTTTCTTATTGAAAAGTAATACCTTTAAAAGAAAATACATATTTACGTTTATTGAAGCAAATTTATTGGATAATGGCAACAATCCTTGGGTCAAAAACAGCAATCACAATCTGACTTAGTTTTATCACCCTCAGGAATTTTTATTAGATCCCCTGTACAGTATTATCAGCTATAAATAGAGATCAGCTAATTTGATGAAGAAACTCTAGGTCTACAGATAATTGAACAAATATATCATGGTTTAAAAAAAAACTCACATGAGATGACAGTAATAGTGAATAGGGCAGAAGAAAGAAAAGAAGTAGGAAAGAAAAGGGAAAGAAAATATAAAGGAACAATGGTGGATTTGTGTGCAACAAAATGCGGTTCCAATACCGACCTACTTAACACACTTTCTCACTGGGAGGCCATTGTTCTTTCTCGAACTCTTTTTGCTTGGCTGCATTCCCTCCCCATTTAGAAGGAGGACAGTCCCCCTCCCTCTTCCTCTGGTCCTTTGACCAGAGACTAATGTTGCTGAGGTTGTTGGGGAAGTAATGGCATTTTGCATTTGCAAATGTGGTCAGCCTCTGCAAGGGTTCGCTTCCAGCAGAAATCTTGTTATCCTCTGAGATACATTTTTACTAGCTGATTAAAAAAAAAAAATCATTATGTCTAAAGAGGTTTATTTGATAGAGAAATAAGATTCCTTTTTGTTGTTCTCTCCCTTTTCCCCCTTCTAGAGGGGAAATTCCAAGGGTAGGACTGGCAGAACTGGGGAAATTGTGTGCATGCTCTATCATCCAGAAAGACTTCTACTTTTAAAGAAGACCCTTGGAGAGGTAGGACAGAAAGTATAAAAGAATGGCCAAATTACAATGCCTAACAAAGGGATAGCTCTTAGACTGTTTTCACACAGGCTTCTGTGCTCCATCCAATTGAGTGATGGCGTAATGTTATTAGTGTAGGATAATGTATGTAGAAACCATGTGGATTAGTGGGTTAGTGCTTCTTGATGCTATATAAATATGGTGCTTAAGTATCTTTAGAAAAACTAAACAAAAGCACAACACCCCAAACACCTTTTATTTATAATAGGTTACCAAAATCAACTAAAATGGCTTAGTAACAAATACCCAGATAACCTGAGAGAGATGCATAATTAAAAAAAAAAAAACAACAACACTTGCTCTTCACTGAAGCATTTGTGTCTGAATCTGTGTACCTCCAATAGCACGGTCATTCTTAAGTTAGTTAAGGAGACCAGTTGTTAGAAGGAAGCAGTAATTCCAGGGCAGGGAAGTCACACAGCGAGAACATGATACATGTTGTCATTTACTGGCCCAAGGAAGAGCATGTGGTAGAAGACTCTGGTCTCCTCGGTATTCCAGAACATGCTCTGTGCTTGTTTACCTCTCTGCACAGGTTGTTTCCCCTACCAGTTAAGTGGGTTTCTTTGACCTGGAATGCCCTCCCTCTTCGTTTTTATTTATCAAAACTCCACCCATCTCCTGGAAGATAGGGACCCAACCCTTTGTCTCAGTATCCTTAACAGCCCCTGTGGTATCTGGCACCAGCAAGTGGTCAATAAATGTGTAATATATGAACAGGTGAATGGAAGGAAAGAGGGAAGCACAGCTGGCATTTGCCTACCTCACTTCTCAGCCCACAAATAGTTGTTAGAAGCAGCTTTTCAAGACTTGTCCCATCTCTGATTTGTCTTACACTCTCCTTCCTTTCACATTCTTCTCATTAAAACAAAGCAAAACTGTGGCTAAGGAGGCTGCCAGACAACTCACTCAGCTACCAGAGAGGGATGCTCTTCTGCTTTGTATCTGTAAATACATCAGATACACTTTATTGTTTTTTCATCCACCTTTAAAAAAATGGCTGATTTTCCCTTATTGGGGGCCTTCTGTTCCCTTCTTGCCTCACTAAGTCCATTTACATCCTGCAGGTAGACAGGCTGGAACAGGGTTTCATTTGTAACCTGTCAGCTCTACTTGTCAACTGGCAGAGATACAGTTGAGCATTAGGAGGGTCTTGGGAGGTAGGGTTATTAAGGGAGCAGCAGCTTGGTTTATCAGGGGAGTGGGAGGTGTGGGATGAATACACAGATACTTTCCAGTTCATTAAAGTGGGCAAAAATCTCAAGCTTTGGTCCCAATGTCCTACCTTTCCTCGCCTGTTCCTCGACACATTAGGGTGTCCTTCACACATGCTGCACCAGCCTACAAAACTGTAGCCTGGCAGCTGCTTCTCAGTCCTGGAAAACTCAAGTGGATTGGCCTATCACATAAACAGGACTGAAATCCTTAGGGTAGTTGAGAAAACAAGAAAGAATTTCAGAAACCTGATGATGAATCTTGGCTTTATGAGCTGACCTTGCTCTTTGTTTGGGCATTTCTTTGAGTACAGTGGTTTTTAGCTTAACTTAAAACAAAATGTGAAGTTTTCTTTTGTTATCATCATTCTCATCCTCATTATCCTTTTGGTAATTGTCATAGCTGCTATTATTATTTTTTTTTTAATTAAAAAAATTTCTCTTACATTTATTTATTTTTGATAGGCAGAGAGAGACAGAGCATAAGTGGGGGAGGGGCAGAGAGAGAGAGGGAGACACAGAATCCAAAGCAGGCTCCAGGCTCTGAGCTGTCAGCACAGAGCCAGACTTAGGGCTTGAACTCACAAACCACGAGATCATGACCTGAGCTGAAGTCGGACGCTTAACCAACTGAGCCACCCAGGCACCCCCGTCATAGCTGCTATTATTGAATGCCAACCCTGAACCAGCCATGGTCCTTATGCTTTACATGGATTAACTCGTTTAATCTCCCAGTAACCTTCCTAAGGAAAAATTGACCCTGACCTATAATAATCTAGTACTAGATCAGAAGGAAGAAGCACATACATTTTCCTTTGGAGGCATTAGTTTGAGGTAGGGTAAAGCCATGAAGGGAAGTCATTTATAAACTTTTTCCTGGGAATGAGAGTACTTTATATTATTCCTACCCCACCCTAAAAGTTTAATATTTAGTTTTCTAAACGGTTTAGGGAAATTTAGATTTACATGGAAGAGAGACAAGTCAAATCATAATTACACTTTGTGGCTCTGAAAATAAATTTTCATTTATTGCTGAATTTTTTGGTCTCAAGATTACATGAGATTGATAGGTCAGATTCGATCCTTAGTCTACAATTGCACATTCTGCAATGGGGGAAAATTAAGACCTAAAAGTTATACTCAAAGCTTTTTTTTTTTTCTCCTGGTGAATCTTGATATTATATTTTCTCATGCAATTTCAAAACTTTAAATAGTTTAAAAATATCCTTAAGTCTGCTATTTGTAAGTGTGCATAAGATTTCAGCAGTAGTAGATTTAAGAGTATTTAAGAACTATTTAAAGAAGCTTTCTAATTGCCCACTTGAGCACAGATTATAAATCAACACAACATTTTCCAAATTCCTGTTCTATGCCAGGAACTATGTTGGGTGTTGGGGTTGGAATTCAGTTGAACAGTACCAGCTATAGCCTCCACCTACCTTGGACAGCACCCAAGAGGGTTTAATGTTGGATGCATTGGAATGCACTTGTTTAAACATGTTTCATATGTTACCAGGGAGAACCCGAGTTTTTCATTACCGGCCACATGATTAAAAATCAACCTATGTGTGGTCTGAGTTAACTTTTTAATAAAAATCAGTGATGAGTTGGGGGTAAGGAGGAAGTATTAGGTATGTTTTGAATATGAGTTGATGGCAACAGAGGCTTTGCTCGTATATATTTTCTTTTAGTCAGCAATCCTTTGTGATACTCAGTATCATTCTGTAATTTGAGTGGAATTAAGCTTAAACAGCTCAGAATTATATAACTAAGACATTATGTTTTAAGTACTCTTCTGAGTTAATCTCAGCCAGCTAGCATGACCCCTGTTATACAAAGACGGGTATAGAGAGGATGAGAGGCAGGTGGCTAGGCTCTTCTGCATTGCTAGTTCATGGGACTGATTTAGTGTTTTGGATTTTTCAGCTAAATAATCCTAGGCTACCTTCTAGGGTCAGACAGGCTGTGTGTGAGAAGCTCAGGATCCATGTGAAGCAATGAGCAGAGGCATAAGAAATCTAGATTTGAGTCCCAGCTCCTTCTTATATGCCACCTATGTTATCTTAATGAAGCTTAAGCTCTCTGAAATTTGGCTTTCTTATCAGCAAAATGGATATAATGGTACTTACTCACAGATTGTTATGAAGATTAAGTCCAAAGCACCCAGCACAATGCCTGACATGTTTAAGACCAGTGCTGGCAGTCTCTTCAACTCCTAGTGATTTCCAACTGGAAAATGGTGCTGGGGCAGATATCCCAGATTGTTCTACAAGCAATATTTATGTAGCTAATGATAGTTTTATATTGTCCTATAACTCGTTCTTACACTGATTGCAGTTTGGAATATCATGTTTTCATTATAAATTATGTGTAAATTTATATTTACTTATTACATACCTTTTATGCAGCAGGCATTTTGGAACATTAGAAGTATAAAGATGAGTAAGACTTCCTTTTACTCAAAGAATTCACAGTATATGGGGAAAAGGAATGCAAAGTTCACTAACCAGAATACAATGTGGGGACGTGTTTTACTCTCTGAATGGATGCACTGCTGTGGATTATGGGGATGGCGGAGAACAATCTGAACTCTGCCTTGTTGGGTGGGGGAGCTCAGACCAGGCAGTGCTTTCCAGATATGCCATTGAACTGGGTCTTGAGATATAATGGAGTTCAGAGAGACACAGAAGGGGTGACGTGGAAGGGCATTCCAGCAGGAGGAGACAGCCTGAGAGAGGCATGGAATGCTGGCCAGGAGACTCAGGAGCCTTCTCCTGTAGTTCTGATCTTGTAGCTCTCTAGCAAGAAGATGTGTGCCTTTGAGAGAGTCATTTAACCTGATTTTCATAATTTGTAAAATATGGGGGCTCAAGTGAGGTTTTTTAACTCTAAAATTTGGTATCTGTGATCAGGAGATGCAGAGAAGCTAAATGAGTCATGTAATGTTTTAGTCAGTTTAGGCTGCTGCCACAAGATACCTTAGACTGGATGGCTAAGCAACAAATATTTCTCACAGTTCTAGAAGATAGGAAGTCCTAGATCAAGGTGCCAGCAGATTTGTTGTCTGGAGAGGGAGGGCTCTCTTCCTGGTTTGCAAATGACTGTCTTCTTGCTGTATCCTCATATGGGGTGGTGGGAGAGAGAGAGAGAGAGAGAGAGAGAGAGAGAGAGACAGAGACAGAGAGAGAGAAAGAGAGAAAGAGAGAGAGAAGGCTCTGGTCTCCTCCTTGTCTTACAACAGCACTAATCCCATCATAGGGACTTCACCCTCATGACCTCATCTAACACTAATTGCCTCCCAAAGACTTCACTGCCCAATACCATCACGTTGGAGACTGGGGCTTTAGATACAAATTTTGGGGCAGACACAAATATCCGTCCATAGCACTGAGGGTCACATGATTCACCCATGGGAGGGCCAACACTGGAACTCCAATGTCACTGTTACATTTCACTCTCCTCCCTCATCTCAGTCCATGTAGCATCTGCTTTGTACATGGATAGTCATTTAGCAGGGTGGAGGCTTCTATGCTTTCTAAAGGAACTCCTTTAGTCAGCTGAGCAGTCTTGGTTATTACCATGTACATTCCAAACATTTTTAGGTTCCTTTGATTGGTTGGTATCCTTTTGGCCTC
Source organism: Panthera leo (assembly GCF_018350215.1). Classification (NCBI taxonomy): domain Eukaryota; kingdom Metazoa; phylum Chordata; class Mammalia; order Carnivora; family Felidae; genus Panthera; species Panthera leo. Next base: position 103,939,129 of record NC_056687.1, on the reverse strand, counting down.
TCAGTGGATCTTTATCACTCTCATTTGATAAGGACTGTAGGAGCCCTAAAAATTGTTCTCTTAATGCAAATTGATATTCTACTTCTCTCTCTATTAAATTCTTTTTAATGTTTATTTATTTTTGAGAGAGAGAGAGAGAGAGAGAGCAGGAGAGGGGCAGAGAGGGAGGGAGACACAGAATGCGAAGCAGACTCCAGGCTCTGAGCTCTGAGCTCTCAGCATAGAGCCTGATGTGGGCTTGAACCCATGAACCATGAGAGCATGACCTGAGCCAAAGTCTGAAACTTAACCAACTGAGCCACCCAGGCACCCCTCCACTTCTCTTCCTAAAAAGATATTAACTACAGTGGAGGTAAAAAAACACAAAAGCTTATTTTATCTTAAGAATCAGAGTTCTCTTGCCTTATAATCTAAAGCATATTTTCTGCATTAAATTATTTGAGTTCCACTTTGATATTTTTCCTTTCTAGGTGCCACCCCTGTTGTTATTTCTTTAATATTTTTCATTAAAATAATGCACTTTATTTTATTTAAATACATTTTAAAAATGTAATAACTTTGAACTCACAGGTTGATATTATTATATTCTTTTTAAAAAATGTTTATTTCTTTTGAGAGAGAGAGAGAGAGAGAGAGACAGCTCGAGCAGGAGAGGACCAGGGGGCGGGGGGGAGAATCCCAAGCAGGCTCCATGCTGTCAGCACAGAGCCTGACATGGGGCTTGATCCCGTGAACAGCGAGATCATGACCTGAGCTGAAATCAAGAGTCAGACGCTTAACTGATTGAGCAACGCAGGCAGCCCTATTATATTCTTCATTATATTTGTTTATTATATATGTTTGTTTATTATATATTTTATATTGTTTATTATGTTTCATTATATTGTTTTCTATTCACTTTAATATAATAAAGCACCTTGTGCCATCTAAAACCTTCCTACACATAGTAAAACCATGTATATGTACTATGCTTTGGAAAAATTTAAGACTATCTGGGTTTATTGGTTGAATGGTGAAAGAAGGGAGGAATAAAAAAGATAAATAAAAATGATACTATTTTAAGTGTATACGTTATATGAGTGATTTAAAAAAATGGAAACATGAGTTTATAGGAGACAGACAAGTAAGTTTGCTTGATTTCAAGCCCCTGTTATTGTCAAGGTAAATTGTGCATGTAAAGAAGGAAGTTGAACAAAATGACATTCCTTTTTGGGCCTTGAATATTTGCACATCTTTTTTATGATTCTTGTTTCACTCAGTAGCACTAGGGTCATGCGACCATATAGATATAAATGCTATGCTGTATATCTTGTCAAGAAGGGTAATGTCTGGGGCGCCTGGGTGGCGCAGTCCGTTAAGCGTCCGACTTCAGCCAGGTCACGATCTCGAGGTCCGTGAGTTCAAGCCCCGCGTCGGGCTCTGGGCTGATGGCTCGGAGCCTGGAGCCTGTTTCCGATTCTGTGTCTCCCTCTCTCTCTGCCCCTCCCCCGTTCATGCTCTGTCTCTCTCTGTCCCAAAAATAAATAAAAAACGTTGAAAAAAAAAGAAGGGTAATGTCTGTGCCAGGGAAAGGAATTCTTGTTCTTATTGTGGGAAGGTAAAACAGAGTCAGAAGCAAATGAGATCAGATTCAGCTTGTCAAGCCTAGGGCAGGACCCTTGGAATCCAGAAAAACAGATTGGAGAGTGAGTTTAAAAGAAAGGGGGTAGGGGCGCCTGGGTGGCTCAGTCGGTTAAGCGTCCGACTTTGGCTCAGGTCACGATCTCGCGGTATGTGAGTTCGAGCCCCGCGTCCGGCTCTGGGCTGACTGCTCAGAGCCTGGAGCCTGTTTCAGATTCTGTGTCTCCCTCTCTCTCTGACCCTCCCCCGTTCGTGCTCTCTCTCTGTCTCAAAAATAAATAAACGTTAAAAAAAAAAATTAAAAAAAAAAAAAAAAAGAAAGGGGGTAGGTAGGGCTGGCTTCACAGGCATGTGACCTCTGTGGTTGTACAGGTTTCCACATTTAGAAAGGCCCTGTACTCGATTTAATGTTCTGCTCTCATCATCTTAAAAGTCTTAATAATTTTTGAAAAAGGGACCTACATTTTTATTTTGCACTGGGCCCTAGAAATGTAGCCAGTTCTTGGGTTAGGGTAGGGAGATATTTATAGAAGACTTTATTCAAAGTTTAGGTTCATGGGGTAGAAATGGAAGAGTGAAAACTAGAAATGAGTTGTGAAAAGGAGGTTTCAGGTCTTACCTAATGGGTCTCTTCTGATTGACCGTGGCTCATAGGTTAAGAGATCCAACAAGGATTTCTTGTGCCTTAAACTCCTTAAGCACTGGAAAACATTGTGCAGTAAGTTGTTCTCTGTGAATTACCTTGCAGAGTCAAGTTATGGTGGATCAAGCGGGGGCTGGCAAATGGAAATGCCTGCCAAGAGCGGCTCTAAAACAACAGGGAGTGGTCAGCAGGGGGGTGGGCACGAGGGGAACATGGTCTGTATTCTGCTTCAGCCTGTATTTGCCACTTGATGTTCAGCCATGTCATTGTCCAGAGTGGCTGAACCCTCTGGTTCTTTAGGAGCTAGAAATGTGGATTTTTTAGCTGTGACGGTTTCCAATTAAAAAAAAGAAATGTGCTGTGTGGACTAAATAAAACATGTGTAATTGAATTCATTTCAGTCTTTAAGCAGACATTTTTATTTTTTTATATTTATTTATTTATTTATTTTAATGTTTTATTTATTTTTGAGAGAGAGAGACAAAGTATGAGCTGGGCAGGGGCAGAGAGAGAGGGAGATAGAATCCACAAAGCAGACTTCAGACTCTGAGCTGTCAGCGCAGAGCCTGATGTGGGGCTCGAACCCATGAACCATGAGATCATGATCTGAGCCAAAGTCAGATGCTTAACCGACTGAGCCACCCAGGTGCCCCTAAGCAGACGTTCTTAAACAACTTATTTTCTATAGGTAAACACGGAAAGTGACTAAATTAATATTTTAGGGGAGGGATCTATGGATCTAATGGACAATGGACCTAATTTTGGTATCTTTGGTGAAGACATCCCTAATACAGAGATGGGGTTAGGAAGAGAGCTGCCAGTGGATGTTGAGGATTATGGTACAGAATAAGCTCTAGATTCTCTTTCTTTTCTTTTTTCTTTTCTTTTCTTTTGCCTTCTCTTTTCTTTCTTTTTTTTTTAAAGTTTATTTTATTTATTTTGAGAGAGAGAGAGAGCAAGTGTGAGCCTGAGTGGGGGAGGGTCAGAGAGAGAGAGAGAGAGAGAGAGAGAGAGAGGATCCCAAGCAGGCTCCTCAAGGATTCAGAGCTTGATCCCATGGACTATGAGATCATGACCGGAGCAGAAATCAAGAGTCAGATGCTCAACCAGCTGAGTCACCAGGTGCCCCCAGATTTTCTATATTGGAGGGGCTTAGGGGTTACAAGGGATATTGGTTTACGGGGACCTATTTTGAGCTGTGTTTGTATAACAAACTCATTGTTTTAGATAATATGACATAGATCATAAGAAGCCAGCTAGCTCTCTAGTACATTTTTTCCCACTCTTCAGGTAAGATTGAAATGACAGCAACTGGTCATTTTCAGGAATGGACCGAGGAGTTTTAGGGCTGCTAGCGATTAAGGAGGAATACAAGCTTCTCAACCCCCCAGACCAATCTTTTGTCCATTACTGTTATGGTTTATTGTTAAAAGAAGATATTATGAGATGGACACATTAGCCTAATGTGTCCATTAGTCTGATGCCATTAAAAATGCAATTCATCTAACCATTTCCCCCCGATTCTGTGCTCACCTTCTGAATATGATTTGCCTCCCAAGTGAATCTACCAGAGGGAGAGAATGAATGCGTTCTACAATTTAGAATATAGGTGTTTTTATAGCTACTTATTGTTAATTATAATCTAATCAATTGACATTCTGGTGTTGTGTGTTATGACTATAGTACTGTGGATCTTCCAGTGAAATGTAGAATCTCTTTGATATGCTGACAAACTCAATTTTGAACTTGCACAGCTCAGGGCCAGACCTTATACTATGGCAAATTTGCCAAAATAACGAATGCCACTTTGGGAGACCCTCTGGGGGGCCTTTCCTTAAGTGACACCTAAAATATACCTTAAATGTATGCAACTTTCCTATTTGAATTTCTTTAGTGATAGAGACACGATATATAGTACATAAAAATCATGGGGTAAAGTGGGATAGCCCCATGGAAGTCTTACAAGGATTTCAGATGTTTGAGAGCTGCTGGCTCAAGTGAAGGTAAATTGATTTCTTTTTTAAAAAATTGATTTCTTTTTAAGAGCACTTTTCTAAAACATTTTATCTAGCCAGTGATCTCCAGTAGAAATACATTGTAAGTAGTGTTTCCCAACTTCATTTGCTAATGGCTCCTTTAAAATGTTTCCTTTGGCAACCAGTGCCTTTGGAAAACATCATGAAATATTTGCAAAGCGTGGCCTTAAGATTGCGCTGAAATTGAGGTATTTCTGGAATTCTCCTGGGGGAAAAGATGTATCTAATCAGTTTTCAGAATTTTTGTTGAATCACAGTTTGCATCGGGTTCCATAAGATCTACCTGAGTGTTCTGGAGTGTTTGCTTACTAGCTATTTGAACCTGGAATTGTCCCAGCATTGACCTGGGCAGAAATGGAACTTGGCAATCTGGATTTTGCAATTTGGATCATATTATGAGTCAACCTGGAATTCCCGGAGTCCAAGACTTCCTTTATTAGTATGTTTCTTCTCCTGATAGTTCACGTCTTAAAAAAGAGGTTGGGAATTTGCTTCTTAAGACCTATCTTAGAACTCAGCCATATTCTCACAGCTAGGACTCAATGAACATGATGGTTAGCCAAATAAAGATTATTTTCAGAAAATCAGAGATCAGCTTATAGAGTAATATAGTTTTATGGATACATTATTTTCTTTAATTCTCAAATGAGGAAAGTGATTGCAGAACTCTATTTCCAAATATGAAATGGTGATTGCAGGTACAACTCAATTGTGTATTCTTAGTGTGTAATGACAATATTGAGAGGAAAATTGATTAGTATTTTTAAAACAGCAGGAAAATTATTTCCTGCCCAAACATTGATTAGTCTTTGAATAGGCTTTCTTACAATCCTTTTCTTCCATAGACTGCAGGGTGCAGCACAGTCATATTTTATGTGGAGTCAAGCAGAGAAACCTACTTGATGCGATTAAACTTATTGCTGCTTTTTCAGCAGGTGCAAAAATAACTTTGTCTTCAGTAGTTACACTTTTCCTGGCTTGATAACACATCAGGACTTCTGTAGTTTTATTTTGATAAAAGAGATTATAGGAACTATTGTATTATGTTATGAAATGTGCAAACAATGAAGTATTGAAGTTTTCTGGTGATATATATTCCTCCCTTTGACTTATAAATAGCAATTTGCTTAGCATGCTTGCATGAGTGCTTTAAAATCCTATTAGCTGAAGGTCACATAACATTAGCTTATTCCTGATTAGGTGTTATGTAAAATATAGGGATAAAGAAGACTGAAGTTCTTTCCCTCAGGGAACTTAAGATCTACTTGAGGAGGTAAGACATAGAATTAAGATAAATAAATATTAGATTGAGAGAGTTTATGATGAGTCCCAAATGAGTGGTTTAGAATATTACATAACTGGTATAGTATTTCACAGGAGAGAGATGTTTCCTGCCTCCTGAGGTAGTTGGGGAGCACTCCTGCAGGAGCTGGGCCTTGAGCTGGTCCCTGGGGACAGAAAGGATTCAGCCAGGTGGAGAAGATTAGGCAGGATGCTGGTGGCGGTACCAAAGGCAGCTAAGCCAGAATGTGTCTGCCTTTTCAGCAGTGAGTGGATCTATTTGGCTCTAATAGAGGACTCATGAAGGTGAATAATGGAAAATAAAACTGGAGAGGTAGGTTGAATTCAAATTGGAAAGGGCTTTGAACACCAGGCAAAGGAATTAGGACTTTATTCTGTAGAAAATGAATAAATAGTAGAGGTTCCTGAATAAAAAGAAGCAGAAAATGCAAGACATGGCTTTGTAGTTAGAGTAGAAACAGTGCACAGCTCTGAACTGAGCTGCCTTACGATGGAAGACAGTGGTGAAGAGAAGTGTGAGCATTTCTGTCTTCGTTTCTGATGGGAATATAAGTTGGGTTAGCTGTTTCATTTTCATTCTTCCCTTTATTTTTCCTGTTCTCTTTTAAGCCCTGTATAAAACCTTTTTTTTTTTTTCAGTCTTAAAATACATTAATTCAAATTTGACCTTCCTTACTGCATGATAGTTTGAATGCCCAAAGCTATTTTCAGTTGTTCCAGATTGTCATAAGAGTTTGATGTCCAGGTGCCAACTGGAAGGGCCAAACCTGGCCTGTGGAGGATTGTTTTTAAAATCTGATTCTAAATTAAGCACTTTGGGATAGAAAAATGAGATGTGGCCTACTTCTAACTCAGCATTTGACTGAAAGTATATGTGTTTTTTCTTCTCTGCTTAAATATTTGTCTGGCTCTTTCAGACTCAAAAGGCATATAACTCAGAGCTAAGAATATTTAGATTCCTCTTCCTTCCTTTTTTCCAGAGTATTTTTTAGCTTCCACTATAAAAAGTGATACTTATAAAGGAATTTCTCCAAATATTGGGTAATAATTCTTAAAAAAATTTTTTTATTCCTAGTCCTCCTATTTCATACCTCACAAATTATTGAAACAGGATTAAAATTTTTTTTGAAATATGAGCCATTGGTAGAAGTTAGACTTTTAAATATTTAAAATTAAGTTCTTTTTGTAATGTTTATTTTTATTTATTTATTTATTTATTTATTTATTTATTTATTTATTTTTTAATGTTTATTTAGTTTTGAGAGAGACAGAGACAGAATGTGAGTGGGTTAGGGGCAGAGAGAGAGGGGAGACACAGAATCTGATGCAGGCTCCAGGCTCCGACCCGTCAGCACAGAGCCCGATGCAGGGTTCAAACCCACGAGCTGTGAGATCATGACCTGAGCCAAAGTCGGCCGCTCAACCGACTGAGCCACCCAGGTGCCCCTGCTTATTTTTATTTTGAGAGAGAGAGAGAGAGAGAGAGAGAGAGAGAGAGAGCGAGCGCACTCGCAAGGCGGAGGGGCAGAGAGAAGAGGAGAGAGAATCCTAAGTGGGCTTCGAGCTGTCAGAGCAGAGCGCAATGCAGGAATCCATTTCACGTATCGTGAAATGATGACCTGAACTGAAATCAAGAGTCAGACACTTAACCAAATGGGCTACCCAGGTGTCCCCTAAAATTAAGTTCTAAATGACAGTGACCACATTGGTAGCAATTGTGATACAGGGGAACAGATCATAGTATACATGTTTTGGAGCCAGAGAAACCTGGTGTCAGCGCCCCCCCTCTGCCATTCAAACTGGGTGACCTGAGTGTATTACTATGATTACACATCATTTTCTAAGTTCCTTGGGTAGAATTCACAGCAGGTTCTTTTCTCTATATATAAGTGGAATTTATTTGGAAACTCACAGTGACAGAAAATGGATAAAAACACACATAGACTTTTAAGGGTATCTCAGCTTAGAGACCTTCTGAGACCTGCTGAGATACAGAGTAGAGGATGTGGAGAGAGTCTGTGGGCATAAAGGGAGATTGATGGTTGTGTCACCTCAGATTCCAGGCCTTTATCCTCTCTGAGCCTTAGCTGCTTCATCTTTGAAATGGAGAATAATACTTACAGGGTTGTTATGAAGACAAAAATAGATAACTTAGAGCAATACTAGGCTCTCAGTAAAACAGTAGCTATTATTATTGGTGGTGGTGGGATTTGGGTGGGTTTGACTTCTTTTTCAGCTCCACCATTTTTTCCCCTGTATTTTATTTCCTTTTCTACCATCCTAGAAGATGTGGATGTGTTCAGAGCCTAGGATCTTGAGCTAGGAGAAAGAAAAAAGAAAAAATCCTTAGTGATCAAAGGAGTCTTTCAAGGAACATGCTAAGACACTATCATGTGATACTTATACTTTCATTCCATTGGCCAAAACTTAGTCACAGCACCATACCTGGCTGGAGTGGAGGCTGGGAAATGTAGTCTCTTCCCTGGCTGGTCTTTACATGGAAGAGGGGAAGATGAAATTTTGATGGCTAACCAACAGTTTCTGCCAAGGTATTCAGTGTGCTTTTATGACCTGAGTGTTTCCAGTGTCCCCATGGAAACAAAACCAATTATGATGGTATGTAAACATTTTAAATATTCCATAAATGTGTTACCATTTGACCAGTACTCTTAAGATAGAATATTTTATCCTCAGTTTTTAATGTACTATAAAGCACTTTGACTTTCTAATTAAAAAGGTTAAGATTTTGTTTGTAATTATTTAGTCCAGCATTACCATTATTCTTTTTTGTAGTTATGAGGTCTTAGAATTTGGGATTTGATCTCAACAGAGTCTCACCTCACAGCCTCCATTGACATACACTTTGTGTCAGTTTCTGCTTTGCAGTCACAGATACCTATACTGGTCATCACTGCTAGAATTCTGAGGGTCAGGCTCAGTAAAATGTATGCCATAATCACATAACAACAAACATATAAAAACAATTGTCATGTATCTGAAAATATCCTTTTGTGTACTCAGATCTGCCATTGTAAAAACTTTTGTCTGTTTTTCATCATCTATCTATTTGGGTCTTTAAACTGGATTATTATTTTTTTTTTTTTAAATTTTGAGATAATTATAGATTCACATGCGTTTGTAAGAAATAATAGAGATATCCTACACACCCTTCACTCATTTTTCCCCGGGAGTAGCATCTTGCATGACTGTAGTACAACAATACAACCACTATTCACAGTGCTTATTTAGATTTCACTGGTTTCACATGTACCCGTGTGAGTGTGTATATGTATGTGTGTGTGGTCCTGTGCAGTTTTATCACATGTATAGATTCATGTGATCACATCACAGTCAAGATACAGCACAGCTTTATCAACACAAGACTCCTTTGTGTTACCCTTTTAGCCCTAACCACCACTCTCCTTCCCTAACTCCTGACAATCACTAATCTGTTCTCCATCTTCGGCCATTTCAGGAATACTATATAAATGGAATCAGGCAGTATGTTTCTTTTTTTGGGGCAAACATTCTGCGCCTAGACTAAGTCTTAGTCATTTACCACAGGAGGACAAAGAACAGCTAATCCCCTAGGCTCTAGGTACCTGTCCTATTTCACAGAGATGTTTATGAAAATACATAAATCTGATGTGCAGGGTTTTTTTTTTTTTTTTTTATTAACTGAGGTAATTGCATATGTGAGCTTTTGAAATTGGCTTTTTTTTTTCACTCCACCTGATTCCTTTGAGATCCATCCAAGTTGTATGTATCAACAGTTCATTCCTTTTTAATGTTGAGAACTATTCTTTGGTATGGATGTACTATGGTTTGATTAACCATTCACCCACTGCAAGGACATTTGGATTGTTGTCAGATTTTGGCTAATACTTTTAAAGCTGTTATAAACATTTGTGTACAGCTTTTTGTTTGTGTGGATGTCAGTTTTCTTGTATGCAAGATAAATGCTCAAGAGTGCAATTGCTAGGTCTTATAAGAGACACATTTAGTTTTATAAGCAGCCATACTCCTTCCTAGAATGGCTGTAGAATTTTACATTTCTATAAGCAAAGTATGAGCGATCCAGTTTCTCTGCATTCTTGAATCCTCGCCAGAATTAGTATTATCACTGTTTTTTTGTTTTTACTTTAGCTTATCTGATAAGTATGTAGTGATATTTCCTTGTGATTTTAATTAGCATTTCTCTAATGGGAAAATATATATACACCCACACACACATATACACATGCACACAGACACATATATATACACATGTGCACATTTTATACATATATTTTTTTTTTTCAGAGTAATATCTATTTGGATCCTTTGCCCATTTCAAAATTGAGTTAATTATTTTTTTATTGTTGAGTTGTAAGAGTTCTTTATATCCTCTGGAGGTAAATCTCTTATCAGATAGATGATTTACCAATATTTTCTGACATTCTTTGGGTTGTCTTTTCACTTTCTTGATGGTGTCATTTGTAGCACAAAGGTTTTTAATTCCACTGAAATCCAATTTATCTTTTTTTTTTTTTTGTTCATTTGTGTGCTTTTGGTGTTGTATCTAGGAATCCACTGCCTGACCCAGAGTCACAAAATTACCCCAATGTTTTAAGAGTTTTATAGTCTTAACTCTTATAATTTAGGCTGGTGGTCCATTTGGAATTAATTTTTATGTATGGTGTAAATATTTCTTATGCTTTAAATTTTTTCCGCTTTATTGAAATATAATTGACATACAACATTGTGTAAGTTTAAGGTGTACAAGGACAAAGATTTGATACACAAATGTATTGTGAAATGATTACCATGGTAAGGTTGGGTTAACACCTCTGTCAGCTCACATAATTACCTTTATTTTTGGAGTGATAACGTTTAAGATCTACTCTCTTAGCAAATTTCACATTATACAGTATTGTTAAATATAGTCACCATACTATACATTACATCCCAGAACTTATTCATCATATATCTTATGCTTTAAAGTTTTATAACTTTATATTTTACATGTAGATCTGTGATCCATTTCAGTTATTTTTGTAAAAGTTATGTCCAGTTGTGCCAGTACTATTTGTTGAACTCAAATACAATTTTTGGTTAAAATCTAACTGTCCCATATGCAGTCAGACTTCAAGCTGGTTTTTCTTCTGAGAAAGAAGTATATCTGAGATGAAGTGGGGATATCAGGAATCTAATAAGTGGCTGTACCACCTCAGTTTTCTACCTGCAAAAGGAAGATAATACTTCTTGCCAAAATAAAAATATAAGGATTAAAATCAGAAATACCAATTTCTTGTCATAAAGGTACTTGATAATGTCACTTAAAAGACTTACAAATGGAATAACATTTGGTAAGTTTACCTCCCAATAAAGAAAATGGAAAGGAAGTTTCTCCTTGAAGATGAAAACATATGTATTATTTTAACACTTCTAAGGACCTCAAGCTAAAATAATGAACTAGAATAAAAAAAAAGAAAAGAATTGGCTTTTCACATTTCAAGTCTTTTTGCCTGGAACTTTGTTCATCCATGGCTTTTTATTAGGTTGTTTGTGAACAGTTGGTGCACATATGGTACAGTTACACCTCATTAATAGAAAATAAATTTTCCATGTGGTTTTGTTGCCTCTTTCTTTGCAGTTATTTTGCTTTAAGACAAATTTCTGTTTCATGAAAGTTTGGCCTTTCTGTCTTAGGAAATCTCTGCAGACACTTTATGTTTGTTTGAAATTACTCATCTTTAAAAAAAATTTTTTTTAATGTTTATGTATTTTTGAGAGAGAGAAAGGAGAGAGAGAGAGAGAGAAAGAGAGAGAGAGAGAACATTAGCAGGGGAGGGGCAGAGAGAGAGGGAGACATAGAATTTGAAGCAGGCTCCAGGTTCTGAGCTGTCATCACAGAGCCCAATACGGGGCTCGAACTCACAGACCATGAGATCGTGACCTGAGCTGAGGTCAGATGCTTAATTAACCTACTGAGCCACCCAGGCGCCCCATTAAATTACCCATCTTCTCTTAAGTTTTGCAGTCATGCATTAGATACTGTATACTTCATTGTGTTCCTTTAAAAATTTGTATCATTAGGTTGCTCAATTTGAAAGACATATTTCAAAAAAGATTTTGGCACATAAGATAAGGCTTTAAAAGTACAACAATCTCCTTTTATTTAGAATAGCTGAATAACTGAGAATTATATATACTAGAGGTGGGTTATCAGTGAAATCAGTGGTTAGTTATAAAGTATATTTTGACAATGTGTATAGTGCTTTCGCTATTCTTTTTAAAAGATTTTTTATTGGCATGCAATTTTATAATTCACATATAAAATTTACCTTTTTAAAGTGTACAAATAGTGTTTTTTAGTATTTCACAAAGTTGTGCAATGATCACCACTAATCCTAGAATGTTGTGTTGATTATTTGTCAATCCCTTTTGATTTATTTTTGCTAATTTTACATGTCAAAAACAGATTAGAGGTGGTTTATAATGGGATACTTATTATAACAGTATGATTTAAGATTTCAAAAACACTAGTTGGAAGGGAGGAATAAATATACCAAAAGTTTTAACTGAAGGTAATGTAATATACTTTTAAGCAAAGCATGTAAATCTAAAACTTTCAGTGTGATAGTGCTTCATCTTCTATCATGGATCCAAACTTGTATTCCTAAAAACAGATATCACTCTGCTTCCCTCTTTAAAACGCCCTCTTGGTTTCTACAGCCAGAGGTCATCTTTCAAGTTAATGGATGAGACTCATTCAAAGTTATGAATATAACCTTGCTGGGTGGGTAGGGGTTTGTGTGTGTGGGTAACTTTGCACATCTTTTTGTACCATCAGTTCTACCTAAACATTTTAGAGAAGCACCAATATTTTATATTAACTTGAAGATATTGATTAATATAAAAAATACCTAATGGGTAGAATGCAAAATTTGTATGAAATACATTAGACATCAAATAAATGTTGTGCTTGATCTCAGTTGATAAGAGATATGATACCAGGAACCCTTCTTAACACATGTTCTCTTTTGCCACTAGCAATTCTGCCTAAAAACTAACTGTGGAGTTCTGGCATACCCAAACAAACAAATACAGAACCAAACAACCCAACAAACTCCAGAGCCCTACCCCTCAGCCCTTAGATTGGTATGAAGTCGCTTCACATTGTACTAAATGTCTCACAGATCTGGTTCAGTATCTAACCCTTTTCATATTCTTTTCCTGGAATGTCCCTACTATCAACCCGATCTGCCCTGCACTATCAGATTCCCCACCCCTTCCTCCATTCCTGGCTCACATAATTTCTGTCCATGTGTTCCCTATTATTATGCTGCCCAGGTACATTCTTCCCGTCTCTGTTGCTGTAATTGCCATGGTGTATTATTATAGAATCACAGGAGGTCTGGTTAGGTAGAGAGAGGTGGTAATGGATGTATGTCTCTTTGTAACTGTAGATGCCTCAAAGGCAGGGCTCATCTTTTATTCATCTTTATATTCTGGTACATCATATGGATCGTAACACATAGTGGATATTTAATAAATGTTTTCTTGAATTAATGAATGAACTTTGGATGACACAAATTTGTGGACGATAGTAGTGCAGATAATTTTGTTTTTTGAAGCATTGTAGTTTTTTTTAATATCAGGATAAATTGAGCTTTTGGTACTTGTTATTCCCTCTTCAATGCATTTCAGTGACTTGCTCTTGGCAAGTCAACAATGACCTAGGTCCAAATCCAATGTACTTTTTTAACCCCAATGCTATCTTTTTGGAGCTCTCTGCTGATGTGACACTGTTATACATCTCTACTTTTGAAGCTCTTTACGCTCTTATTTCTGGAACAGTGCCCTCTCTCACATTTTCTCATGTCAACCATCACACTTTTACAGGCTCCTCTTCCTCTGACTGCATCTTAAGTTGGTGTCCCCAGGTTGTGTCTTTGGCTCCCATCCTTCGCTACACTGCACTGGAGCATCTCAGCCACTCTCCCTGTTTCTGTTTTCTGACCATAATCCCCAGATTGGGGTCCTTAATTCAGTCCTTTTGAGTGAGCATCCTTCTCATCTCTGTGCCTCCTTGGCATTGCTGCCAGGATAGTTCAAAGCCTCACAAACTCTACATGTCTAAAATGAAATTTCCCTTCTTTCCTGCTGAATTAATTCTTCTCCTGTGTTCTCATTTTCTGTCTCTCATTTGCTGAAACCACCATCTACTCAATTACTGAAGCTAGCAACCTAGCAGTTCTCTACAATCCTTCTTCCTCACATATCCCTTTCAAATTAACCAAGAAGACCTCTCAGTTTTATTCCCAGATATTTTGCAAATTAATTTTGATATTCCAAAGCTATTGCCTTCTCCCTCCGGTAATGCTGCAGAGTGGAGAGTTCATGTGGGAGGGTAGAGAGATTGACATTGTCCAGCCCAGTGATTGCATTTTGAACATCAGACTAGCATATGGGCATATATCAAACATTAAATATTTGTGTTGTTTTCTGGTCCTGACATTTCTGGACCAGAAATCTGTCTTTTTCCTCCTGACCTACACATGTACTATTTCTTGATTTCTCTGCTGGTATGGACTGCTTTAGAATTCTCTGGACTGCCCTAGACCTAGAAAGACTTGGGTCTTTAACAGAGCCACATGGCATGCCCATTAAGGAATGTTCTTTAGACCTTCTCTCACATCCAGCATACCCCATATTTGAGTGGCAGACACAGGCTTCTGCTATTTCCAGGAGACCTGTGTTCTCCTGCTTGCCACAGAGCTTGGGCTGGAATCAAGGGCAGTTTTAAAATTTTCTGGGCTGCTTAGCTCACTCCATGTCATGGTTACACTGCTGATTTCATGGGAGGAGGGAGCTTACTTCACTTTAAGGAAGTCTGCTTTTTTGTCATAGTTGTCTTTATTCTCTCTCTGTCCTTCCCTACACTTGTCAGAGACTAATTACTTTCTATAGTCATTCCTGCAAGGGTTTCTATGTCCCTTCCATTCCCAGTGCCCAACCCTTTCTAAAGCCATCCTTGTAAAGATTGTCAATCTACACATTTATTATTATTCTCTTCCTTCTGTCACAAAGGATTTGAAGTATTTTACAGCTGTAAGAGCTGACAGATGTTAAATTTCACTTATCTTGTAGGCAGGATTTATTTTAAATATGGGAGTGGTGTGATGGGGTCTTGTTTAGAAAACCACAGGGAGAGCCTCTGCCATCAGAGATGGTTACAAATTAAAGACAATACCTGCCTCTTGTTAATCTGTATTTACTTAAGCAGGTGTATTGTTTATTAAAATTTTTTTTTAATGTTTGTGTATTATTTTTGAGAGGGGAGAAGGGCAGAGAGAGAGGGAGATACAGAATTCGAAGCAGGCTCCAGGCTCTGAGCTGTCAGCACAGAGCCTGACACGGGGCATGAACCCATGAACCACGAGATCGGGACCTGAGCCAAAGTCAGACACTTAACCCACTGAACCAGCCATGCACCCCAAAGTAGGTGTATTTTTGATTGTCTATCATCTAAGGTTTAAAAAAAGCATTAAAGCAGTGACTTTATTTTTTTCCTTTGGAAAACTGAGGACTATATCCAAACTTGAGACCAACCTATGTGAAAAAGAGCAATTCAAATGCCTGTTTTTTCTTAGAAGTAATTTACCTCTGCTAGTAGGTTCCATGGCTGCTTAGCAAGGGTAATTTGGTTCAGCACAATGTTTTCTAAGTTGAGATAAATTATTCCTTTTAGGAAGTTAGATCTTCCTGGGAGAAGTAAACACTTCATCTTTGAGAAGAAGAGCTTATCAAAATATTGAAAGGATTTGTTGGAACATCTAACATGAAACTTTGACGGGGGAAGAAAAGAGATAAATTTTTGAGAACAAGACTTTTTATAAGGGGATGTCTTGGGTAAAGTGCCTTGTAGGAACATTGGTTAGCTAGGGGGAGAGATCAGATATTCAGGGAATGGGGAGAGGCAAGCCAGGAAATGCAAAGGAAAAGAGGATTGTGATAAGGTACCTAGACACACACTGCCCTTCTTCCTTAGAGTGGCCCCGGCCGGAGCCTGTCTCCTGTGAGCCAAGATCTTCCACTCTTTCAAGGGTCAGTCCTCGTTTTGCTCTTGGTAGAAAATGAGTTCATTGTTGTTTTTGATGTTGTGTCGATTTCCCCCCTGTGGGATAGATAATTAGAACTCTCTGATGAAGAAAAGGTCCTCTCTGTTTTATAGATAATCATTTTGTGAACCGTCAAGTGAAATTCAGCTTTAATCTTCAGAGCAAATGAAGATTAGTTAGGATGTATTAAACTCTGTGAGTTTAATGTTCATGACAAGTGTTTCATAAAGGAAGATGTTCTCTATTATCCTTCGTCAGAAGGAAATTGTTGATAAGAAACCATTTTGAGTAGTAGAATTTATGTCAACATCAGAAGCTAGGGAAGCTGGGGCAGCTGAGCATCCAGGACAAACAGGGCAACTGGGGCATCTGAGATTTCTTGTGTAGTGTTATGTCTTTACAAAAAAATCACATATTTATGTAGTCTCTTCCCTCCAGAGCAATTAAGGAAAATATTTATTCTTTAAAAGTAAAACTCTCTTTTAATGGAGTGTGTTAATTCCTGACAGAGTTTTGTGAAAAAGGATACCAAGAAAGATCTTCTCCCATTCTTGTCTTTGTTCCCCCCCCCGCAGATAAAATTGTTATAGTTGGATAATCTATTGATTTAGGATACACTGGGTTGGTAATTTTATCTTGATCATCCAAAGAAGGATGTGACCCCAATGTAAAAAGTCAGACCCTTATGCTGCAAAAACCAATTCATCCTCTTTAAACAAACTGGTGGGAAGGTTCCCAACTTTTCACTGTCAGTCAGCAACTATGCTTTTAATGTTGTAGTTTCCCAACTGTATTCCGTGCACAGTCATCTCTAAAGGTTTATTATAGAATTTCTGTTTATAATACAATGATACCTGTGTTTTCTTTTCTTTGGAGTTCACCCAAAGCAGCGTCTTTTCCCCAGTTAACTGAAAACAGATATTCTTTATGATACTGTATAAATTTCTTTTTTTTTTATTTTTTTTTTAAATTTTTTTTTTTTTCTTCAACGTTTTTTTATTTATTTTTGGGACAGAGAGAGACAGAGCATGAACGGGGGAGGGGCAGAGAGAGAGGGAGACACAGAATCGGAAACAGGCTCCAGGCTCCGAGCCATCAGCCCAGAGCCTGACGCGGGGCTCGAACTCACGGACCGCGAGATCGTGACCTGGCTGAAGTCGGACGCTTAACCGACTGCGCCACCCAGGCGCCCCAATACTGTATAAATCTCTTGTTGCTGCTGTTACAAATCACTATAAAGTTGGTGGCTTTAAACAGTAGAAATTTATTCTCTCACAGTTCTGGAGCCTGGATGTCTGAAATCAAGGTGATGGCAAGGCTGTGCTCCTTATCAAGGCTCTAGGAAAACATCTGTTCCTTGACTCTTCCAGCTTCTGTGGCTCCTGGCTTTTTTTTGGCTTGTGGCTGCATCAACTCCCAATTTCTGCCTCTGTGGTCATATCAACTTCTTGTCTGAAAACTCCTTCTAACTACATTTAGGACCCACTAAATTCCTCAAGATCTTTGATGCAATTACATTTTGTCATACGAGGTAGTATTCACAGATTCCAGGTATTAGGGTGTGGACCTCTCTTTTTGGAGGCCATCATCCAGCCCACTTTGTCCTTTCTTCTTTGTCTATAAGATTTAGAATGTTCTATCTATTCTGCCTGCAGTAAGAATATATCATCATAATCTTTCTAAAATTCTGAGTAGATCTAGATAGAGGTGAAAATATGAACTTTTGCCTTTCCCAATAATCAACCTAGATTTAATTATTCATGTTATAGACTGCACTAGTGGAATAGATAATAGAAAATATGAAAGGGAAGATAATCCCAGTATCAGTTATGTTTGACCTTGGCCAACTGTAATGTAGAAAAATATTAAAATCGTTAAAATATTCAAAATCATTTTTACCATCATTTATACAGCTGGGAAGTATTGAGCAATAAGAGATACATTTGGGTTATGCTGAATGGGTATTGAAAATAATTTATTTGAGGTTGAAATTTTGTCAGTGAAATAACCTGTAAGGTGCATACATTGTGAGCATTAGCAAGAGTATTTTGATATAAAGTATTTGTGAAACTAAAGATAGTTGGCACTGGATTTGTTTCCAATTTAATTCATTTTGACAGATGATAACAAAATGTTTCTTCTTTTTATAGTATTCAGAATAAAGAGACATGTAATGTCAAACTTTAATTAAACTTTCTCTGCCTGTACCTGGACTTACCTTACATAAATAGATGTTTATAATTATGAATCCACATACATCAGTTACTGATAGCAGTGTCAAGTTAGCGTGCACCCAATTAGTAAGGTTACCGGATTTTTAGGTGGTCTTGGAATGCTAAGCAGGCAATGCCAAGTTATTTAGAGAGATCTTTCTTTCAGACCTTAGAAATGTCTTTTGTGTGTAAACCAGATAGATATCTTGACCACTATGTGGTTCAGCTAGTTTAAAAGTGAAGACTGGGGTCTGGGAAACAGTTACTCCTGTTTGCTGATGTGTACCTGAAATTCAGGGAACTCATTTTGAAGGAGCCAGAGCCACTTGGTGTATCTCTGGGGACTGTCCTTAGACTCTTCTCTGGATGGCATTTTCCTCCTCCTTCCATACTGTGGTAAAAGTGGTGGAACATACAAGGTGAGGTCTTTTTAGAATATACCTGTCTGGGTGTCACAGAGGGTAAATAGGGAACAGTGAAAGATAAGAGTAGAGCCATTCATTGAATCCTGATCACGGAAGGCCTTGAATACTAGGCTTAGAAATTTGGATTTTCTACTTCCTTTGATCCTTTTCTTCTTATTTAATCTCCTTCTCCACATTTATTTCATCCTAGATGGCAGTGAACCTGCTTAAATTTTTTGTGTGTGTTGATCAGTAATATTTTCCTTTCTAATAATTTTAAACAAATTTCTGAAACTCCTTTCCAAAAGCGTTTTGAGGTTTGATTCTAAATTTCCTATCCTTTACTTCGCCAAAACAAAAAACCTGAATTTTGAATTTTTAAAGTTTTTACCACTTAAAAAAAAGAAGTTAATATTATTTATGTTACACTTCTCTTTAAAAAATGTCTTTGGTTTCCAGACAAAATATGGAAATTTTGCTTCCAGAAGGTCATGGTCTCTTCTTTTCTAATTATATTCTTTAAAGTTCTGACCGTGTGGGTCCTGCAAATTATACTACCATAACTCTTAGATGTACTTTCCATAACATTCAACATATTTCATTTTTAGCCCTTACAGTTCTTAGGACTTTAACCATTATTCATAAAAATTAGAAGTTTAGAATTAAAAAACAAAACAGAACTCCTGTTTTGATACACAACTAAAATTGTTTTGGTTGTGTTTCTGGTTGGATCGTCAAGGTTAGCTCTGGGACTAAGTGGTGTGGTTAAGATGGTTGTGTTAAAAGTATAATGCAAAAGCCAATCAATCATCTCTTGTCTTTTGGGACCGTATCATTTTCTGAATTTCATATATATAATATTCTTTTTTTTTTCCTGTGGACTCCATTCATTTATATTCTACTGTTTATTGATTCATCCTTTCATATTGAGTATCTATTCTATGCTAGTTCTGTGAATACAGAAATGCAAGGCGGGATCCCTATGCTGAGGAAGTTACAGGCTGTGGGAGAGGCAGGCATATAAACAAATAATAATGGCCTAAAATAATAAATGCTATTATAGTGGTAAGACAAAGTCCTCCTTGTGGCTTAAACTCTTTACCCATATTCCCCAACTGATTATTTTCTTCTGTGGGTCTTTTGTCTTTGTCCCTCAATTTCTTTTTCAGATACACACATGTATATATTGCTTACTTACTCTTTTCTACTTTTAGTTTTCCCCATTTTAGGTGTGAAAACTTTTTCTTATGACTGCTTGCTTTCCTGGATGTTTTGGTAGCCCTCTCCAATATTCTGGCATTCCCTTTAAATGTCAACAGAGAGAAAAATAATGTGTCTCATTTGTGAAACATTTAAGGTGTTGCAGTTGATATGAAAAATGGCAGAGCCTATTGTCCCAAAAGGAAAATTATCCATATTACATAATATGAACTATTTAGAGAATATAGAACCATATGTGTGTGTGTGTATATATATATATACATACATACATACATACATACACGTATATATGCAGTAAGTAAAGCATTTAAGAACACTTTAGGACAAATAGCTTTCAAAGCAGCTTTAAATGTGATGAATCACAGTAGAGACCTATCTTCTTATTTGTTTTTATAATGAAAGAGAATATATTACCCTTAAAGGGAAATTTCTCTATTTTATAATATTTTGAGTGAAAATACGAGGCTTAAGAGTGTTTGTTAAACAAGGAAGCACAGGTAAGTAAAATCCAAGATTATTGGTATAGGTGGTATTAATTTATCTGTTTAAATTCTGAATGAATTACTGAAAGCTTGAGATAGAGTCTTAACTCTTTGAGCTCGGATAATTTGGGTTTTCCATCTGTAATAAGGGGTTGGTATGGAAGATACTTGTTTTTCTGCTCAGCTTCCATTCCTTGTTATTCTTGGAAGAGTTGCTGCTTTTCCATATTTGGTCTTCATTGTTCAGATGGGTCCAACCCGGTCCAGTCCCTTTTATCCAGAGGTGTGCATGTGACCCAGCACAGGTCATTCATTGCTGCTTCCTCTGGTCTCTGTGGTTGGTTATGGTTGGTGGGCAACCTCAGGTGGATGAATCAGAAATCAACTGCTGGCCTTTGTCTGGAACTACTGAGAAGTTACTTTTCATAAGGTTCCTAAGTTAAGCAGGATGGAAAGCTGGAATTGTAGGGAAGATCTACATGGGGAGCTAGATATGGGGCCTATACAGAGGAAAGCAGATCGACTAACTACCTTTTCAGAGATTTGCCCAATAATATTTGTTGTCTTTCTTAAGTCAGTTTGAGTTGTCCTTTCTTCTGTCTCATGAAAATGGCGAAGTATAGTCTAATTCATTTGGGTTAGTTAACCTCCACACCGTTCCATTTTCCATATTCTCTGATTCTCTACCTTCTTGTATCACATGCAAGTTAGATTACTCTGATCGAACAAGGTTAGACAAATAGTAACTGGATATTTTCTGGAGGAGTAACTTCATCTCAGAAATAGCAGTGGAAGGAGCAAGAGTAGCTGTTTTACATTTTGAGCTCATTTATCTTTATTTTATAGCGTGCTTCATCTTCTGTAACTTTTACACACCTTTGATCCAATTGTATTCACTAGAGCCCACAAAATATAACAACAGCAAAAAAAGAAAAAAAACACACAACTCTGCTCGATACTAGAAATGAATCACAGGGACATGATTCAGAAATGTCCCTTTCTGAATCACAGGGACAAATGGTCCCTTTCTGAGCCACCCCACCGCTGGGTTAATATGTGTATTTTGTGATGATGACTTTTTAAGGATAGTACATGAAGGTAGAGAAAAAAGAAAGCACCTGTGCAGTGCCTGAAAAACTATGTGTTTGTGAGTGTCCATGAGATGGCGAAGTAGAACGGATGCAGTAACATGGTAACTGGTATGTGGTAATGAAGTATTGTGGATACAGAAGCCCCAGGTAAGGGTCCTGGATCCACCCCTTATTTAGCTGTAACCTTGACTAAGTCTGTAAACTACTTTCATCTACTTTTATGTTTGCGTTGTTGTGAGGATGATGTGGTATAAATTTTGTGAAAGCAGTTTCCATATACAACTTGTTGATGGTTGAAGTCATTTGGGAACGAATGAGCCTAGCTTATAATTCAATGGGTTTCATTGATGAATTTGTGACAGAAGCAACAGATTGGGAAACATTGGGATATAAGATTAGATATGAAGACAGTTTCAGATTTTGAAATCCAGCCTGAGAAGTTTTAACTTGTTTAAAGAAGTGAGTGTTAGCTACCACTTCCAGGTGCCTTCCTTCAGATCATATCTTAACCTTTGTTCTTGTCTCTTCATTCCCACAACCAGTAAAAACTCCTGACTCACCTGGTGGGTGCCAGTCTGTTCCATATCCAACATCCTGTTGCCACATTTCTCTTCTTCAAAAGTAATACACTCTAATTACATGAAGTAGGCAGCTGGATGTGGTAACTGATAGAACATAGAAATTGGAAGATAGGATTGAGGATAGAGTAAATATATATCTGAGAGATAGGACAATCATGGTATTATTAACAGAAGGAGGCAGGTTGGTAACAAGCCCATGATGAGGTGATAAGACATCCAAGTGGAATCATTGTGTAGGAAGTTGCAGGTTTGGGACAAGCACTTAGGAAGTGGAGTCCCTGTATAGATTTGGAAGTTATAAGTCATTGAACTTTATATTTTAAAGGGTCCTATCTTAGATGAGGCTGCTATAACAAAATACAACGGACTGGGTGGCTTAAGCAGTAAACATTTATTTCTCACAGTTCTGAAGGCTGTGACGTCCAAGATCAAGGTGCTGGCAGGTTCAGTGTCTGGCTGAGGCCTTCTTCCTGGTTTGCTGACAGCTGCCTTCTTGCTGTATCTTCGCATGGTGGAAAGAGAGGGAAAGGAAGCAAGCTTTCTTGTGACTCTTTTGAGGGCCCTAATCCCATTCATGAGGGCTCCACCCACAGGACCTAATTATCTCCTCAAGACTCTACCTCCAGATACTATCACTTTGTGGATTATGGCTTTGGCATATAAATTGGGGGTTGGGAGGAGGAATTCAGTCCACAGCAGGATCTTGCAATGTCATTTGGCTTTGATTTTTTTCAGATAAGAAGTTGAATCAAAGTGAAAAGTCACATAGTGTATATTGTTAGTAACATAGCTAGAAATAGATTTTTATTTGCTGACTCCAAGGCCACTGTTCTTTCTTCTCCACCATATAGCCTGCCTGTGATATCCACCCAGAGATTACAATGGAAGCTATGATGATAGAGTTAGGAATATAATGAGGATCAGCTGTGTACTGATGTCTGCACCTCATTATTTAGTGGCTTAAAACCACATGAGTTTATTATTACAGTCCGGAGGTCAGGCTTCTGAAAATGGGTCTTATGGGGCTAGCCAAGGTGCCAACAAGGCCATGTTCCTTTTATTTTATATTTTATTTTATTTTATTTTATTTTATTTTATTTTATTTTATTTAAAATATATTTTTTTAATGTTTATTTTTGAGAGACAGAGAGAGAGAGAGAGGGAGAGAGAGAGAGAGGCAGATTGTGAGAGGGGGACACAGAATCCAAAGCAGGCTTCAGGCTCTGAGCTGTCCAGCACAGAGCCTGATGCAGGGCTTGAACTCATGAACCATGAGATCGTGACCTGAGCCGAAGTCAAGATGTTTAACCAGCTGAGCCACCCAGGTGCCCCCTGTGTTTCTTTTACAGGTTCTGGGGAAAATTTGCCCCTTGCCTCTTATTGCTGTTAGAGACCCGCCACATTCCTTGGCTCACAGCCCCCTTCCAGCAGTGGCATCACTGTGACTTCTGGTTCCAGTGTCATGTTTCCTCTGACTGTGATGGTCCTGCTTCCTTCTTGTAAGGATCTTTGTGATGACATTTGGCCCACTTATATAATCCAGGATAAGCTTCTCATCCGAAGATTCTTAACATCATCATATCTGCCAAGTCCCATCTGCCACGTAAGATAATTTCTGTCATGTCAGGGATTAGGATGTGGACATCTTTGGGGATCATTGTTTTGCCTACCATACTGATGGTAAAGATTATACTAATGAAGATAATCAGGAATAGTAGCTACTATTAATATTTCACCTGCTCCCCAAATTACTTCTAATAATTTTGTCAGAGAAAACAAACTCTTTCATCCCAAAGCATATATGAAGAGCAAGGCTGGCCGAATAAAGGGATTGAGCTGATTTGATAAACGTTTCTTTACACTGCAGTTAAAAATGGCTTCTTTCACAGAGCTGCCTGGAAACCCCTGGAATGTTTACATTAGTCATCCTTTTGATTCAAGCATTGAAATGCTAGCAAAATACAATTATGTTTTCTGGAGAGAAACCAATTGTCAGCCTAGCACAAGTGACTATTAGGAAAGTCAAGTGAGGCACTGAGGAGATGTGAAACAAGACAGGTGAGTTTTGATTTAGAATGAGGTAAAGGAATTGATCATAGCAGAAAGTCGGTTTTCATATTTGAAATATTGAACAATTTGGCTGAAATTTGGTGAGGGGACGGGGACAGTCTTTACACAGAAGACGCACAGAAAGTTTTAGTCTCATCTCTGATCCCCCCCTCCCCCACCACACACACATGCACACACTCAGAGTTCTGAAACCAAATTCCCAAATGAGTCTTAGTTTTCAGACACCATGTTCTGGAAAGTAGTAAAAGAAAAAAAAAAGCTTGAGTAAAGTGGCAGTAAAATAAATGATGATTAGTTTTTTAAAATCAGTAGTGTCTTGCTTTAATTAAAGTCTTGCTTTAATTTTCCTTCTAATTTATTATTAGTTATAGGTCTGCTGAGGAGAAAAGTAAAGAACAGGTTGTCACGTCCTTTAAAAACAAATCAGACAAATTGTTACACAGCATGAGGATATTCCACTAATTTTGACATCCACTTAATGTGTTCACATACTAGCCTTTCTCAGACACAGTACCCCTGTAGCTTTTATTTTTTCCAGATTATTTCCCACAATACATTTTCACATATTGGGTGTTTTTGTTAATTTATAACAAGCATAAATTAGAATATTTTTTCCCCAAATAAAATGCCACAGATTAAAATAGTGATTTTAAAAACTAAAGTCTGTAGAATGTAAAAAATGCAGATCTGGAGACCACGTTCAGAACAATCTATAGTGAACCGGAGGCCTCAGTTATCCCATCTGACCATAGCTTTCTAGCCTTCATTCCTACCTCCTGGGGTCCCCAATGCTATATACCAGCCAGCTAAAGTCACTCTTTCCTGCTTGGCACTTATCAGTTTCCCTTCACCCCACTAACTGTCTTTTGGTATTAAATTATTATTTCCTACAGAAGTTTATTTATACCATCATTATTGGTATATACCATTATTTATACCATTTATACCATCATTATTGGTATCTGGAAAAAGCTTGGCTCTCATCACCCAGTGATGAAACAGGTTGTCATTTTTCATTAAAGCTCCAACCCCTGATTGTGGCCCTGGTTTAATCCATATGCTGTTGTGAAAAGTGTCCAGTACCTGCATAAAGTGTGACTCTGAAGTTATTAGACAGTGAAGGCCACTTTCTAGATGGGGCAGTTTTCAAGTATGTTGCTACAGTTTGAACGTTCACAGTTTATAAGTAGTTGGCCCCTGGGTCACACAAATACTTCTAATTCTTCAAGTAAGCTGTTCCTTCTATCTGCAACCCTCATGTCCCACTTTTCTCTTGAACAGTCTTTTCTTCCAAGTGTCAAAGGTGCAATTCCAAGGACTTGATAGTCCCGTAAAAGCTCCCATGGAGAACTCAGGGTGAGAATGTTCATTCTGTGAGGAAGTTAACTAATATAATTGAAGTATTTGGACTAGAAAAACCAGCTGAATGGATGTAGTTATATGAAGGAAGCCTGGGTAGATAAAGAGGCTGATTTCAGCAGTGCCTGAAAGTCTTCTGACAAACCGTCTCAGAATCTCTACCTTGATCACTCAGAATTCTATTAGATTTGCTACCATCCTATATTGAACTGTAGGTCCCTCTGACTCTTTTTAAAAAATCATGTCCCAAGGAGATCTTCGAACCTCATTCTCCCTGTCTTTCTTGACCACCATCTACTGCTGTTCCAGAAGGAAGATGTGAAAGGATACGTAAATGAAAATTAGAAATTAGAACATTAAAATTCCAGAGTAATCTATTTATCTCTGTGTAGTTGCTTTCAAATGTTAATCAACTGTTTCAGCAAATATTTTTTTTTAAGTTTTATTTGTTTATTTTGAGAGAGAGAGAGAGAGCACAAGTGGGGGAAGGCAGAGAGAACGAAAAACAGAATCCCAAGCAGGCTCCTCACCTTCAGTGCAGAGGCCGACAGGGGACTCAAACTCACAAACTGTGAGATCATGCCTGAGGTGAGCTCAAGAGTTGGACGCTTAACCTACTGGGCCACTCAGGTGCCCCAGCAAATATTTTTTTTGAGCAGCTACTATTTGCCAGGTGCTAGGCTTAAATGGATGATTGAGACATAAGTCTTGTCCTCATGGATAACCACCACCACTGACATGGTGCTGTTTCCACAAGAGATCCTTCCTATCCCCAGGGAAAAAGCCTGATGTCCTTGTTCCTTGGGGAATGATTGTGCTTTATTCTCAGTGGGAAATGAAGGTTGCAGAAATTTCTGGATAAGGCATTAACCAAGATTTTTCTAGGAGTTTATGTCTTTTTTTCTTTTTTTTTTTTGGTGGGGGGAGAACACAAGCAGAGGAGGGGCAGAGAGAGGGGGACAGAGGATCTGAAGAGGGCTCTGGGCTGACAGGCTGACAGTAGTGAGCCTGATGTGGGGCTCGAACTCACAAACTGTGAGATGATGACCTGAGCTGAAGTCAGACACTCAAACTACTTAGCCACTCAGGCATGCCTAGGAGTTTATATCTTATGCGTGAGCAGAAAAATTGGTAACGAATTCAGAGTTTCAAGTTTAAGGAAATATATACACTAAAAAATCCAATGCTATTTCTAAAAAGATGGATTTGAATCTATCAAGTGTCCAAGCTTCAGGTAAAAGTTTAATCTACCAAGTGTTGTCTGGAGATGAAGACAACCCACCATAGCAGTTTGTGCAGGTCAGTAAAAACCAGCCAAACAAGAAAGGGTTTTTTGAAAAGCAAACCAAATTTTAAAAATTCTAGTATCTCTGTCCTAGTTATAGTTTGTTTTTAATGTATCCAGTTTTGATGTCAAATATCAGAAAGCAGACAGCTGAGATGTTTATGGGAAAGTCAGTAATTGAGGCTCTAAAGAGCTTCGCTATAATGACTAACCAGGCAGACTGACTTTCCAGAAAGACAAAGTCTCAGAGAAGACATGATCCAGGTTTTCTGAAATCATGAAGTATGTGAATAGGGCAAATATGAACTTGTTCATCCAATTCAAGAAATGTTTTAAAGCTTTGAAAAAGTAATTTTAGGGTAGATGGAAGGTCACAGGAATTGTATTTTATTGTTGACCTTAAGGTCTAAGCTGTAAGATTGCCTAATGTGAAACTACTTTAAGAAGACTATCTTTTGCTGTTGTAGTAATTATCCCCCCTTGGATTAGTTTCAAAATTGTTCTTTTTTTTTTTTTTTTTTTTAATTTTATACTTCTAAGGCAAATGGGTCTTTTAGCAGATTTTCAGATGTAAGTAGAAATTATTTCAGTTGAGTGATAAAGACTTACTAAATTAATACTTGTTAATTAGTGGATGGTAGATTCATAGTGGATTATTAAAGAAATAGACAATGTCAAATGTGATAAAGACTTACTAAATTAATACTTGTTAATTAGTGGATGGTAGATTCATAGTGGATTATTAAAGAAATAGACAATGTCAAATGTGTATCTCTTAGCATCAGAAGTTGTCATGGAGAGCAAATGTATTTTTTTCTTAAAATGTGTTTTGATATTTCTGTCAGAGACCAAATACCAAGTCAACAATTAGTCATTTAGTAAGGCATCTCTTGTGTTATCCAGAACTATTACAGCTGCTGTGGCTCCCCTAACTGCCTCCCCGCCCCCCCGCCCCGCGCCCCCCCCCACCCCCCCAACACCTGTTAGACATACTCAAGGAAGTTTTTTCCTCTCTATGTCCAGAAAGGTACTATTGGCTCAAGCTTTTTTGAATATCAAGAGAGTAAAGCCTTCTACTTACAAAATATCTGCTTTGTATTTAGTACTATGCAGAATGGTCATGCAGGCACTCTTTTGGGATTTTAATGTTAATGGGATGGTTTTACTTCATTAGTTTTATAAATTATAAAGGCCATTAGAGCTGTTTGCTACATTCTACCATAGGCCCAAGGGAGAGAGGCCTTTATCTATGGAAACATGACACACCTTTACAATTTCGTCTTGCTTTTTGGAAAGGTCCATGTCCATGTACACTTTATGACTTGCTCACATTTTCTTTAGAAATATTGAACACTGAGTGCTGAATTCTTACCATTTTAGATGATGATGTGTTCATGATGAGAATAATGATACTGAAATAGTGAAAGGTATCACCACATAATATAAGCATTGAATATCTTTGAATTTTAAGATTTTCAGTTCAAAACCACTTTAATAGATCTCTTAAAAAAAAAAAAGTTGATTGTGATATCCATGCTACCGCACAAAGGTGTGATCATGGTAAACCATCTATCCCAAAATAAAGAACTTATTCTCTTTTATATTTTATGTGCTTTATCTTTATTCTTGAGGTATTTTTTGGCATCTAATATGACATCTGATTACCTCTCTTTTTTCTAATTCATAATCTCTCAGACTAATTGTTAACCTAAACAAAAACTTTTTTTCATTGCCTTTTTGTACTTTTTAAAAATGTCTTTTTATAGTTAGAATCAATTGATTTTATAACTTTTAAAAGAACTGAGTGAAAAGACGAACAAATAATATGAGTTACTGTAAATTACTTGACTGTTTTTGAATTTTTAATGAATTCTTAAAAGCACCTGAAGCTTTACTTGATTGAGCAAGAATCTTACAATTGGACTCCCCTTTATATTATTTTGGCCTAAAGTCATTTCCATATCCTATTTCTTGCAGTAGGGCAAACAGACTTACTGTTTGTAGTTTTATCCTTTTATTTCCAATTTTAAGTACATATACCTGAGTGTCACTTTGGGTTCCCCGTCTCCCTCTTCTTCTCTCCCTCCCCTGACACACACCTTGTACTGTTAATCTGTCATTAAAATTATGTTAGTTGTAGGTAACTTCCCTTGATATTTCACATTTTCTAGCCTTCTTCACTTCCTACTCTTTCCTTTAGATGTTTAAATCTAGAAGAAATTTTTATCCTGAAAAAAATACTTTTTAGTCAGTATTGCAGACGGATGATTGTAAACTTCATCTCTGTAGATGAAGTGTATGAAAATAGGATTCATTTTCTCCTTTGTTGTTTTGGTTAAAAACTTGAGATAATGTGTTGACGAAATGCAGCTGGCACAGCGCAGTTGGTGGCATGCTGTCATTCTAAAGGTTAAACAGCTGTGCTGGAAAAAGTCATTTTGGTTTAGTCCTTTTAATTGGGAACTGTTTTGGAGGCTGAGTTCCAGGACAGAATGTCTATGACACTTTAACATATTTAACATATTCTCAAAAATAATCAGAATTCAGCCTAATAACCTCAACCACTTGACTTCCTACTGGATTACATTTTGGTTATATAAAGAAAATAAGGTTAGTTTTTTAAAAGAGCAGGCTGGTCTGCAAAAAGGCTATGAAGAAATATCAGTCTTTGATGAAACTGAGACGTATTATAGAAGCCTTAGGCTTCTAAGACTGAGGAATTGGAGGCATCCTGTTTTAATCCCCTGTAACCCAGCCACATGCGTCACACTGAGTGCTGTTAATACCTGATATTTTTTAAAAGGGTAAGAGACCTGTTTTTCCATGTATAGTGACAAATTCGAAAGTGGCATCTATTGCCTGTCCTCCCTATTCTCCCATATCTGGTCTGAGAGAAGGAGAGCCTTGCCATTTGTCACCTGCAAGTGTAGGTAGCTGACAGCATATGCAACGTTGGTGACTCCCTGGACTGTGACTTGTCTGCAAGGCGTCCTGCCAAGACTTCAATGTGGGGGGAGCTGGAGGATTAGAGTCAGGTTTCAGGGCCTCACCTGTGCAACATGGCCATAATATTAACTCCAGTAGCCCTGATGTGTCAGACCATTTATATAGCACTCCTTCCTTCCTGGCCACCAGAGCAGGGCCTACTTGTAACTGGTCCCTTTTCCTTGGATGGGTTTCAATAAAAGTGTGAGGTTTATTTTTCACTGGTTGTTTTCCACCTAAAACCCAATCTGAGGAACAGAGATCTAATTACTCTTGATGCAGCTGCTTTATTTTACTGAGGTAGACAGAGTTTAGTGACACTTAAGAATTAAGTTTTTTTTCAAGTCAGGGTTTCACTAGGAGTACAAAGTTATCTGTATTTTAAATCAAACACTTAATCTTTGAATCTAAAAATATTTAACATGACTCTTAACTTTGCCTTTTCCAAAATGAGAAAGTTACAATCAGAACTTGAAGAAATTTCCTATGTAGCTAGATACAAACATTTCAGATTCATGAAATGTGATGCTTCTGGCCTTCAGTTGCTGTTTGGATTTAAAACTCTGAGGTCTAGCCTTTGTTCTCAGGGGGCATCTTTTATCTGAATAGAGTTTCTAGGACTGTGCAGTGCTCAGAAGCTGTATCCGAGCTCTGAACTGGAAATCTGGTCTTTGTCATACCTGTGCAGAGAATTTGCTTAAATCACTCGGCTTCTCTAAACCTTAATTCTCCCAACTGTACAATGATATCTAGCTCCCCGGGTTACTATAAGTTTGTAATGAGCTCATGTTTGTGAAATCTAGTAGTTCAGTTCCGGGGACAAAAATATTCCTTCTTCTTTCCCTTTTTTGTAGCCTACATTAATAACTGGACATTTAGGAACATTAGGGTGGAGGTAGAGCTATAAAATTACCATTATCTAATAGTAATAGTACAACTATTTATGTAAAAAATTTTCTGCCTGTTCTTTTGTGAATTTCCTATTCACATACTTTGCCCATTTCCCTATTGTTTGTTCAGCTTTGGTTTGATTTGTAAAAGCTCCTAGCTATTATAGATATAAACCTTATGTTAGGCATGTTGTGAATGTTTTTTACTGTTTTGTCTTTTAATACTATATGTGGTGTTTTCTGCCACGTAGAAATTTAAAGTTTTGTTTTCATGTCGTGAGATCTATTGTTTCTCTTTGAATATATGAACCATTGATTATATGACATATATTGATTTTATGGATGTCAAAATGTGAAAAAACAAAGTCTTAGTTTCATTAAAATAGAATATCAATTTTTTCTCTTACAGTTCTTGTGTTTGGTGGTGGTGGTGGTGGTGGTGGTAGTGTGTGTGTGTGTGTGTGTGTGTGTGTGTGTGTGTATGTGTGTGTGTACAAGTGTTTGCATGTACAGACAGTCCTTAAATTACAATGATTTGACTTAGGATTTTTTGACTCTAGGATGCTGTGAAAGTGATACATGCTCAGTAGAAACCATACTTTGAATTTTCAATTTTCATCTTTCCTGGGCTAGTGATATGCCGTATGATCCTTTCTTGTGATGCTGGGCATCAAGTGGCAGCAAGCCACAGCTCCCAGTCAGCCAGTCAGTCATGAGGGTAAACAACTGATATACTGACAACCATTCTGTACCCATACAGCCATTCTGTTTTTCACTTTCAGTATAGTAGTCAATAAATTTCATGAGATATTTAACACTTTATTATAATATAGGCTTTGTGTTAAATGATTTTACCCAGCTGTAGGCTAATGTAAGTGTTCTGAGCATGTTTAAGGTAGGCTAGGCTAAGCTTTGATGTTCAGTGGATGAGGCATATTAAATGCATTTTTGATTTATGATGTTTTCAACTTACGATGGGTTTATCAGGACGTGACCTCATCATTAAGTGGAGGAAGGTTCCATGTAAATTGTGCTTATTTTCAGTTCTCAGAGATAATGCAAACATGACCAGCTAAGACAATTCTAGAAAGAATGTAGTTGGACAGAGCTCAGAAACCCTAGTATGTACTTCAGGTATTGCTATAGGCTTATCCATTACCTGAATGATGTGCTGCCCTGGCTGATGCTCTTGTTCAGCTGTCACTGTAACTTGATCCCTCCTTATATCTATCTGTGGTGGCAACAATGCAGAATTGGCCCTGGATTAGTATTTCTTGCCTGCACCTGCCGGACCCTAACTATGAAAGAAAGAGGGGAGGAGGAAGACAAATCCTGTAAAGCAGGCCACAAAGTAGAAGGCTAAAGTACCAGGTAAAAGCTCTCAGGGCAGAGTGCTATAACTACCTCTTCATCGCTGTAAGAAAGTCATCCTGGCCTTTTCTCCAAAAAAGAGTCAAGGTTGGTCTAAGGCCAAGAAGCAACTGTTCTCCTAAAGTAACCCAAGAATCTAAGAATATAATGGAAGATTGCTTATTTGGGAGTCAAGACACCAGGAATAGTTCAAAAAGGATTTTGCATTTATTGCCCATTAAAAAAAATCATGACACTGTAATAATTAAGAGCCACTTGCTCTGGTGCAGAGCATGGTAATCATCTGTGAATCAGTAGTTGATGACGTCACAGTGGCCCAAGACCCACAATGCAGACAGGGTGGTGAACATTCAGCAGAACATTATTGTGTCTCCGTGGCAATTCATGAACTGCAACAGTTCTTTGTCATTCCTGTGTTTTGGCAGGTAACAGTGGCTTTAAAGCCATCGAATCTAAAGCCTTAAAATTGTAATTTGTTGTTCTGTAGCCGATATTAGACTTGCTGAGGTCCTCCCACATACGACAGGGGTTTACACGCAATTTATGAAAATGGAATAATTGATAGAGAATTATTTAAATTTGTCTTCTGTAATATTTCATTTAAATAAATATTGTAGTAAGGTTTTAGCTCTTGGCAAATCCTGACAATAATAATAATAGTAGTAATAATAATAATAGTAATAATAATAATAATAATGTGAAAGCAGCTGTGGAAAAGAATAGTTATTTTTAAATCTCAGTAGACAAGTGGGACCTGCTCACTCATCTATTGAGCACACCTTTGTGATTTCTCAGAAATTAAATAGCATGACCCTTTGATTGAATCCAAAGCTGGAAATTTAAATAGGTAACTTCAAAGTAATTGGCTTGAAATCCAAGGATCTATTCTGGGATACTTTAGAAATTTTTATTTCCTTTTCACCCCAGCCTTAAATATATATGTGTGTGTACACACACACACACACACACACACACACACACACACATATATGTCAAGGCTTCAAAGTCTGCTGTTATACTTCCTCTAAACTATTTTTTTATAATTGGCACTGTTCAATCCTTTTCAGAATAAGATTTAAACTTGAGTTGGAAGAGAAGATGGTTTGGAAGAATCAAGAAGTATATAACAGTGGGATCTAAAAACCAAAACAAAAAGAGGTTGAAGGGACAGATCTGATTTATTCCAGAGAAGCAAGAGTGGGAAGGAGGTATATTATCATAAAGGACTTCATGCACATGAAGTGTTTGATTTTAGACTTTGGGGATTAGCTGTTCTCCATCTCTGCTAAGGGCAAAATAAAAGGAAGTGGTTTTAAGACTGAAACATGAAGAGGCTAACATGAAATAAGGAAGCATTTAGAAATACTTGTTTGTTAGGAACCCTCTTGCACTGTTGGTGGGAATGCAAATTGGTGCAGCCGCTCTGGAAAGCAGTGTGGAGGTTCCTCAGAAAATTAAAAATAGACCTACCCTATGACCCAGCAATAGCACTGCTAGGAATTTACCCAAGGGATACAGGAGTACTGATGCATAGGGGCACCTGTACCCCAATGTTTATAGCGGCACTCTCAACAATAGCCAAATTATGGAAAGAGCCTAAATGTCCATCAACTGATGAATGGATAAAGAAATTGTGGTTTATATACACAATGGAATACTACGTGGCAATGAGAAAAAATGAAATATGGCCTTTTGTAGCAACATGGATGGAACTGGAGAGTGTGATGCTAAGTGAAATAAGCCATACAGAGAAAGACAGATACCATATGGTTTCACTCTTATGTGGATCCTGAGAAACATAACAGAAACCCATGGGGGAGGGGAAGGAAAAAAAAAAAAAAAAAAAGAGGGTAGAGTGGGAGAGAGCCAAAGCATAAGAGACTGTTAAAAACTGAGAACAAACTGAGGGTTGATGGGGGGTGGGAGGGAGGGCAGGGTGGGTGATGGGTATTGAGGAGGGCACCTTTTGGGATGAGCACTGGGTGTTGTATGGAAACCAATTTGACAGTAAATTTCATATATTAAAAAATAAAAAAAAATAAAAAAAAAAAAAAAAAAAAAAAAAAAAGAAATACTTGTTTGTTGAACTAAATACCTGAACCATCTTAAACAAGACTAAGTGTATCAATAATTCTACCCTATTAGTTTGATTAGGTTGTAGACTCTTGAGTCTTCCCTAGATAGCTTTTATTTATTTATTTTTTTAAGCTTATTTATTTTGAGAAAGAGTGAGAGAGCAGGGAAGGGCAGAGAGAGAGAGAGAGAGAGGGGGGGAGAGAGAGAGAGAGAGAGAGAGAGAGAGAGAGAGAGAGAGAGAGAGAGAGAGAGAATCTCAAGCAGGCTCCATGCCCTGCGTAGAGAGATGAGATGGACACAGGGCTTGGCTTGATCTTATGAACTGTGACGTCATGACCTGAGCCAAAATCTAGTCAGGCACTTAACTGATTGAGCCACCTAGGTGCCCTCCTAGATAGCTTTTAAACTGACATGAGATGATTAGGTATGTCTCACAGTTTATTTCCAATCCTAAAATTTAGTGATTTATTCCAGCAGGCTCTGTAGCTAAATTATGTGCATGTTTCTCTCCCTCCTCTCCTTCCTTCCTCCCTCCCTTTTTTTCTTATTTTGTGTAATGTTGAAGACTAGTTTACATAGGTGTCATTTAAAAGGTTTATATTTATATTGAAGTCTCCCCTTTGACTGTGGTTCATATTGTATATTCAGACAGCATAATCTGAATATTTTTTATTAAGCTGAAAAAGGCCACTTTTGTGTTCCAATTAAAGCATCCTTAATATATTATTTATTTTTAAAAGCAGTTCCTGAACACTGAAGCTATGTTATATGCAACACAGATCTTTTCTCCATCTTACTCGGAACAGTAATTCCAGAGAACTAAATCTTTTCCCCAAGTGAGACACTCCTATCGTGTTGAAAGGTGATCTGGGCTTTTAGTGTGCACTGAAGCTGATGGCTGGTGGTCACTCAGCAGTTTAAGAAATATATGTTGGTCATTCGGGGGGTGGGGGCAAAGAGGTGAAGCATCTGAATTTTGGAGGAGAAGGGTTTAGAGGTTATTAATAGCATCCAGCTGTCCAGAAGAAATGAATGAACCACACTTATAGAAGATATCACTGGCCTAAATATTTTTTCTAAAATAACTCATTATTACTTTCTTTTCAAAACTGTTTTTTTTTTTTAATCCTCTCTCTTTCCCATCCATTTGAAGCTTCAACAACAGCCATTAATTTTTGTCAAGCACCTGCCATATACCCCATGCTAGGAACTGGGGATATAGCACTGAACAAGACAAGGTAGGGCAGGTTCCTGGCCTCATGGAGTTTACATTTTACTCCATTATTTTGTGCTCACATGATAAGGAACTAGAATTAGTGTCTGAGATGTAGCTCATAGTAAACATCTCAATTATATTTTAATTTATTGTTAAAGTAATATAGGAAAAACAACGTACTACTAGTTTTATTACATTCAAAACTTATATAAAGATATTAAATGTACTGTTTAGGATTTGGGGAGAGTTACTTGTCTGGCAACAATTTGCGTTCAAAAGTTTGTGAAAGATTGAGGTAGATCCTTTGTCCTCATATTTAGGTGGTGTCTGAGATGATTTTTAAAAAGTCAAGGTGCAAAATTTCCTTCCATACAGAGAATCCCCTTGCCACGGAGTCTTTTCTTCCCACCGTATCAGTGCACTTCCTTTGCCGCCACTAAAGATGAGGCAAGGAGGGTCTGTTGTCAAGACTAAGACAAGAGTGTTCAAGGTTCTGATGAGCATGTGGGTATTCTCCCTCATTAAAGCTATGTTCTAAATACTGTTTATGGGGGCACCTGGGTGGCGCAGTCAGTTAAGCGTCCAGCTCTTGATCTCCGCTCAGGTTATGATCTGTTTGTGAGTTCAGACCCTGCGTTGGGCTCTGCACTGATGGTGCAGAGCCTGCTTGGGATTCTGTCTCTCCTTTTCTCTGCCCCTCCCCCACTTTTTCTCTCTCTCCCTCCCTCCCTCTCTCTCTCAAAAACAAATAAATAAACTTTAAGTACTGCTCATGTTCTATAGGCAATTTTATTGTCTGTAGTCTACCACATACATTTTTTTCAGATTAATTAGATGCTTATGTGTCAACCTAGCAACCTAATTGTTGTTGGAAAATTTTGTTTTAAATTCAGAACAGCTGACCTATAGGTGGATGTTGGAATATTACCTACCCTTGCACTGGGTATACGAGGCCATCTTCTGTGAAGAAAACAAGCACATTTCTATTTGTGGGATGTCTATAGTGTTAGAATTCACTATGCTACAGTAGAATTATTATCTTAGTTAATACATTTCATTGTGAGGAATTTTCTTATTCTTATGGATTGCATCATGGATTGAGGATTTGGTCTTTATTCCATGCTAAAACCTGATTATTAATTAGCCTCTATTCTTCCTCTTTGCTGCCAGAAAATGGTATGATCTTTCATTTCAAAGTTGTAGAGGACTGTTCGTTTTCTTTGTTTACCAGATATTTGCTGGGATTTTGGCTACCCAGCACCTGAACTTCTATTCTTGTTTGGGTG
The DNA here is from genome assembly GCF_018350215.1 of Panthera leo. Lineage (NCBI taxonomy): Eukaryota > Metazoa > Chordata > Mammalia > Carnivora > Felidae > Panthera > Panthera leo. Next base: position 103,902,892 of record NC_056687.1, on the reverse strand, counting down.
AATTATTTGCTGTATGGGCCTTTGGGGGGGGGGCAGGGGATCAGATCTTCCCTCTTCTTGTCCCTGTTGTTAGGTCTCAGACATGTGATAGGCTAAGCCAGTCGGAATTACTCAGATCTTTGAATCTTGAAAGCGTGACTCAAAGAAGCATGGGCAGTTTATTGTTGGCAGTGGTAGTGTTGAGAGTCAGGCACCACCACTGTCCAGTCAAGGCAGTGGGGGTGAGAAAGGTATGTTAATGGGATTCTTCTGAGGCCGAGACTTCTGTTTCCCAGCCTCCCTTAGCTCTGGCTCATTTCCAGGCCAGGCATCCAGCTTTATCTTTGAGTCTTAGAATTTTCAATAACCTTCGAATTAACTCCTTTTTTTTCTTCTTTAAGTCTGCCAAAGTTGGTTTCTGTTGTTTATAACCAAGAACCTTGACTGATTTATTGTGTGAAAGCTAACTGCTGCTGAGTATATCTTCCAAAAAATGGTCCCACTAACATATATCCTATCCTAGATGCCCTTTTTACAGTGTGGTTTCACAGACCTAGAGGCGGTGTGCGTTCCCACTCCTTAAACCTGGGCAGATCACTAGATTGTGGTGGAGCTGATGATGGGTGACTTCCAAGGTGAAGCCATAAAAGGCAGTACAGTTTCTTCCTGGTTCTCCCTCCCGACCCCCCTTTTTTTGGGACCCTGAATCTACCATGCTAGAGGTACCCTGAATCTACCATGCTAGAGAGATCACGTGGAAAGACAATTACATCGAGTGAGAAGGGATGCCAGAGGAGTCCCAGCTGTTCCAGTTCCCAACTGATGAGTTTTCCCCATTTAGATAACATACAGATATGTGAGTGAGTAAGCTTTCAGATGATTTCAGCCCCCAGCCTTTGAGCTGGCCCAGCAGATGCTGATTGGAGCAGAAATAAACTATCTCCATTGAGCTGGCATTGAAGATTCATGAACAAAATAGGCATTGCTATTGTTTTAAAATACTTTTGGGGACATTGGCTTAGTCAGTTAAGCATCAGACTCTTGATTTTGGCTCAGGTCATGATCTCACGGTCCTGAGATCAAACCCTGCATCGGGGCTGTGTGCTAGACATGCAGCCTGCTTGAGATTTTCTCTCTTCCTCTCCATCTGCCCCTCTCCCCTGCTTGTGCTCTCTCTCTCTCTCTCTCTCTCTCTCAAAAAAAAAAAAAAGATACTTTGGGTTTATTATACAGCATTATATATCCAGAACTATGACTATTATACATATTTAAACCAGAACACCTAGTTGTAACTACTAGTATAGAATCATGTCTTTAGATTTTTAAAAGACAGGATTATTGATATAAAATAAACTCACTGATCTAGTTTCCCCCTTTTTGCATCTTATAGATTAAGAGAGTTTATTTGGTCTATTATAGAATTACTTAGCTGGAATAATATTAAAGAGCTTTATTGATGTTGGAATTACAAAATATCAAGGCTATCTTCAATATTGAGCTGTTAAAAATACTAGTTTTCTGGATATTTACAGCAGCTTTGCATCTGATTCCATTGTGGCCGGGATAAAATATTGCTTGGGCATCCCCTGTGTAAATAAGTCTCTAAATGTGAATTCATTCCCTCTATTAAGACTCTAGCACATCTTTCAAAAAGCAAAATGAAAATCCTAATTTTCTTCTGGGTTGGATGTCCCACTTAACAGGGAGATTTAGAGGGAGTTTTAAAAATTAGGAAAAAACAGCTCAGAGTTGTTGAGGATTTAACTACGTGTCAGGTACTATGCTAAGTGCTTGCATATCTTCTCATTCAATGATCATTTAAACAATCTTATGAAGTAGATTCTATTACTCTCCCTATTTTATAGGAAGATAAATGTGTGAGGAAACACATTTAGGGTAAATAAAACTTGTCCAGATCACATAGCTAGCAGCTGGGATTTGAACCCAAGACTCTATGTGTCTTCAGGACCATATATGCCATGCTGTACATCCAGAATGGCTGTGAATGATACTTGAACATTTAGGCCCCTGGATTACCTTTGGGGCCCCTAACATTCAGTGACAACACACACAAACCCTAGCTTTTTTGCAGATTTCACTCTCAGAGTCAGACAAAGAGATACTTTTCACACCTTCTCCCATTTGCTCTAAGCCCTAGTCTTTAAATGTTTAAAAAGGCTCCCCTTACTCTTTTAGGAAAAGCATGAGAACAGAAGCTTTACGGGGATCTTGATGGTCTCAGTGGCACCTGTTTTGACCAATTCTTTGAAGCAAATCTACTTTTTGTAGGAAGTATACAACTTGTATACGAATGATGCAAAGTAATCTATCCTTCATGATGACACTAATTGGTAAGTGTTTAAAGTAGATTTTCATCTCTAATACTTGAAATTTGAGTCACTTGTGACAGTAATGTAAGGGATTGACGGCTTCTGAGGGAAGAACTTGGAGACCATGCTGCCACATTGCTAGCCTGGGATGATGGCAAACTGCAGACCTCGAGTTGAAGGAGAACAAGGAAAATGATACTGGTGTTGGATGAGATCCTGATTACTTTAGTTTTTTGTTGTTTTTTTTTTTTTAGGTTTATTTATTTATTTTTGACAGAGAGAGTAGGAGACGAGCAGAGAGAGAGAGAGAATTGCAAGCAGGCTCTGCATCAGCAGCTCAGAGCCCAACACAGGACTCAAACCCACAAACCATGAGATCATGACCTGAGCCAAAACCAAGAGTTGGACACCCAACTGACTGAGCCACCAGGCGCTCCGGTTTGTTTTTTTTTAAATGTGTATATCATGCCTAGCTTCTTCAGCAGAGATGACTTGTAGGAGAAAATTTGCAAACAGGATGTTAGAAAAAATCCATCACTGTGTTTCCAACCAAAATTCAAATCTCTTCTCTGAATGTGCTCCTGTATGCTACTGCAGATACTGTACTACTCCATATGACAGCACCACTAAATTTTATATTTAGAGGAATTGATTTCGTAGTGAACAACAGAGCCCTGGAAATTCAGAACTCCCATATATCCTGCACTGGGTTACCAGAGATCTTTTTAACGCAGAGGCTCTGTGAGGGAACAACTACAATGGTTGAAGTACCTTATTGGGAGATGGGCATGTCCCATTTTCCCTAATGACACAGAGGGAGTAAAAAAAGATTTCATGTTCTTTTTGAGTCTTGCACACAACAACCTGAGCCTAGCATGTGACAAAAAGCCTTTGGTCTTTTTATATCCTTTGAGAATGACTTCTGCACCTAGGTAACCAATCATAGGCTGTGGACCACTAACTATGGAGGAAAAGGGCAGTTTTGCTAATTAGCCAAGAGAAACGGACATTGCCACATTCTAGAGCATCTAGGTTTGCAAGAATCCAGCCTAGGACAAAGGTTTGCATTTTTTAAAAGTCTGATATTTTCTCAGGTGTTTCAATGCAGAGACCTGGATTTAACTTGAATTCTCCTCTAAGGACTGTTTATTATGAGCTGTGTGTGTCACAGGTATATATCTGACTTCAAATTGAGGTTTGTAAGAAATATTCAGTTTTAAAATTCTTTCTGGATAGCTGAATTTTCAGCAGAGGACTTTGTGCATTCTCAACAGGCTGGAGAGAAATTTGGTCTTTGCCATCTTTAAAGTTCTTCCCAAGTCTTAGTTCATGGCAAGCTGGGGATGGCAGTTGTTTCTGCTGAGATGCCTCTTGCCTTAGTATTCATCTCCTCTTGAGGTCTGACAGCTCTCTTGCTTTCTGATTGTGCCTGGTTCCTAGAAACCATTGTGTTTTTTTGGAGGCTGGGCAGCTGGTTCCTTCTATCTCCTCCCCATAGGGCACCACTTATATTGGCCCAGTTGGACTGTATACAGATAATTTAGCTCATACCTGCATTGGCATATACAGATAAAATGTTTTCTTATCTTTACTAAGAATTTGGGGAGAGAGGTATAGTGAGAAGCCATGGAGGAGAAAGAAGCTCAGGGTTGGGGCCTACATTAGTCTGCTCAGGCTGCTGTAACAAAATATGATAGACTGGTGGCTTAAACAATAAACATTTATTTCTTACAGTTCTGGGAAGTCCAAGATCAAAGTATGACAGACTTGACTCCTGGTGAGAGCTCTCTTCCAGGCTTATAGATAGCTGCCTTCTTGCTTTGTTCTCACATGGCAGGGAGAGAGAGCAAGCTCATGCATGAACTCTCTGATATCTTAGGAGTGCACTAATCCCATCATGAGGACCCACCTTCATGACGTCATCCAAACCTAATTACCTTCCAAACGCTCCATCTCTAAATACCATGGGAGTTAGAGTTTCAACATAAATTTTGGGGGCTTATAAACATTCAGTCCCAAAGAAGGCCCCTTTTCAGATTGGGTTGAAGAACCTGCCAGATGTATTCATTGGAGGAGTGGAGGAACCTAAGAGAAGCCTTACTCTCAAGTGTGCAGACACTTAAGAAATACGGGGTTTAGGACAAGGGAGGTACAGGTGATCCTTGCCATCATAATGTGGAACATCTCTAAACATTCAGCTTAGCAGGATACATACTCAATGCTAACAGAACCCGTCTGAACAAATTTCATTTATTTATGCCAGATGGAAGAATTCCTCCCCAGGAACCACCACTAAGTTCCCAACATTTTTTAAACTCATAACCTGAATCATTAGCAACTGAGCAACTAGTTCCACTTTGCCCAAGGATAGAGAGGACACCCTGTGTGTGAGGGGAGGTATTTACCTTTTATGTTGTGAATGTAGCGAAGAAAGAGAAGGCAAACAAAACAGCACTTTCATATTAAAAGAGGTTGGAAGGCTAGATCTTGCCAGAGGGGTAACTAATGAACGTTCCCCTGTATGTGACTCCTACTATGTGCTTCTGAGAAAGAAATGCTACCTCTTCTTCTCCGCTCTATTCCAGGTTGCCAAGCCTTTGAGGGAAATATTTTATATAACTTTTAATTTTTTTTTCAGTTGGATTATCCAAATTCTGATGCTGAGCAGTTCTATCTTAAGAATGAGTGAGTCCTCTCTAGACTGTAAATTGGAGAACTCAGGCCTTTTATTCCTAGATTTTAATTAAGGAAAATAGATATCTCAGGTGGACTAGAATATCCTGTTCAAAAAAGAACTCTTTCCAAGGTTCTCCTCCCCGGTTCCTGTCCTTAGGAATGCTCATTATATTACCTTTGCTTATTAGCTCTAGGAAAGGTGCTGGTGGGTAAGAGAAGGCTAAGGGGACAAGAGAGAATTTTTGCCCCAAGGATTTTATAAATTAGTTGGAGAATATATACATATGAAAATGTTTAGTAACAATTCCAGTAGCATATGATTAAAAGCCAGAATGAATTGGCCGATCGTAAGTTGCTGTAGGACATGGTTAATCAAGTCAGAATCCTATCCAATGCTTGTTGAAACAAATTCATATGCCCTATCCCTAGAGTTTCTGATGCTGTAGGTCTAGAGTGGGGTCCAGTAATTTGGATTTTTAATTTCCCAGCTGGTGCTGATGCCACTGATCTGGAGACAACCATTTGCTAACTGCTGCTCTAGGAGATCAGGGAACAGATAGATGATGGCAAACGTATGATTGACAGGTATTGAGATGGTGCTTCTTGCTGTCACTCACTTGATGCAGTTACCCACGCTTCGCTTTTCTGGCCCCATTTTAGGAGGACAGCTTGTAGTACTCTTTAAAATATCCACTTTTGATGGATATAAGCAGACAGCATACTCTTTCCTATAATTAGGTAATTCTTTACAAGGAGAGGAAATTTCTGTCATCTTCCTGGCAACAATAGGAAGAAAACAATATTCTTATTTTTGCTTTGACCATTATTATTTTCTTTCACCATTCTCCTACCTTCCACATTCACCCATGCATTCCCTAATGTACATTAAGTTTTGTTTTTTTTTTTCAGCAGCCAAATGAAAATAGGAAACATGTGTCTTTGGATTCACAATCAGTTAAGTTAAAATTGGGTAAATGGAGAGGAGTAAAATTTAGAAAGAATGTAGGGTGAAGAGTTCAGAAAACAAGCTTCCTTGGAAGGAGTTATTTGGTGCTTGGGGAAGAACACTCGCTGATTGAGTATATACATTTCTGGAAAAGAAATGCAATAACATTTTCACATCCTCTAGATGGGGGTTTGTCATAATGTTTTACTGCAGTAAAGTGGAAGATTTCATTGCTATTAAGTTAGTAGCAATCCAAATGATTCTACTCTCAAATATGTGTTCCTATTACTTCGTATTACTGAGGAAATAGCATTATGCAGTTTTGTTTTTTTTTTTAAAGCAAGGAATCCTTACTTTAAATGCATTTGAATCCTTACTTTATTGCATTTGAAGTTGCTACCAAATACCAGTACAAGCAGAATAAAAAGTTGTACTGAAGTATCTCTAGTCCTCTGGGGGAAACCAGCTCCTAACATGTCAAGAACTTAAGGTTGATCTAATCAGGTTGATTTGGGGCATTTTGAGCAAGAACAAGTTACCACAAGTCCTTCTCCCCTCCAACCCAGATTTTGCAGCTTTATCCCTTTTCTCCATTTTCTTCCATTGATTACATTCAACTCCCCAAATACAGTGGTATTAGGATTTGGGGATATAGTGAAACTCAGTGTGTATTTCATAGGATAGTAGTTCTTTGTTTTACTTTATGGTAATTTTTTAAATGCTTGGTTGCATGTGATTCCTAATATAGAGAGCAGCTTGTTATTTTTTCTTACTTTTTCAGCAGCATTTTAAAAATACCACTTTGTAAGGTAATGTTCTTTTATTTTGAAGCATACCAATGCATACATATAATTAGGCACTAAGGAGGACTGTATTTTTTTTTGCAAAGGTTTTAACTATAGGTTTACACAACAATCCTTTGGATGTGAATTGAAGATGCATGTTAACATGGTGTCTGATACTTTTGCTGTATTTTTACTTCTACGAAGATTGAGGACCTGGTTCCAAGAGAGGGCACCATTTCTCTTAAATGTTTTCTTCCAATTTTTTTTTCATGCTGAGAAAACACTAAATTATGCTGTCAATTTCTGGAAACTGAGTTAACAATTTTTTCTTAATTTGGCAATAGCGTAGAAACAGAAGGTTAGGAGAGAGAATAGTGTGAAGAAGTTTGTTGAGCCTGATTTGTACATAATTTTGTTTTTGATCAGTGTCTCCTCAGAATAAATTCAAGACACTCTTCCCCTTCTTTTTCAAGATGAAAGAATCCTCCAACTTAATTAGAAAATAAAATTTCTAATTTTCATTCTCTTAACACCAAAGTTTTAATGATTTCCGAATCTGCTTCCATTTTCAACTATTCTCTCATGTATTTCTTTTATTTATTTATTTAAATGTTTATTCATTTTTGAGAGAGAGAGAGAGAGAGAGCATGAGAGGGGGAAGGGCAGAGAGAGGGGGACAGAGGATCCAAAGTGGGCTCTGCACTGACAGCAGCAAGCCTGAGGCGGTGCTCGAACTCATGAATTGTGAGATCATGACTTGAGCTGAAGTCAGATGCTCATCTGACCATGCCACCCAGCTGCCCCTCAAGTATGTTTTTAAAATTTTTATACTTATTCTTCCTTTTCAGAATTCTTATTAGGGTTTTCATGCCATGGCACATATCCAGTGACCTCACTCTCTTGCAGTTTGCATCTTATCTCCCAAGATCTTTCTTGAAACAGTTAAGTAATTAATATATATTTGATATCATTAATCTTTGAATAGAGGGAAGGAGAAAGATCATCTCTCTCTTTACATGGTTGACTAGCACTTAAAAACTTGATCTTAATCTTAATTCTCCAAGATACATGAATAATGCTTTTACTATGAGTTGATACAATCTATTTCCTCTATAATTACTTATTAGAGTAGACATCATCTTAAAGGCCAGGAAGTGTCTGGTTTCTGGATTCTCTAGAACCTTTCCCAGGCTACCACATCTGGCACAGAATTAGCACTTTAGTTGAAGTTTGAATAAATGAATGAAATGAACAAAGGAACATGTAAAGCTTTGAGGAAAAGTAGCATATTTTAGTCATGGGTTCAAGATGGTTAATAAATTATAATATAAAAAAGAGCAGAATTTGGAGTACCTGCCTGGTTCAGTCAGTAGAGCATGCGACCTTGATCTCAGGGTCATGAATTCAAGCCCCACATTGGGAGTAGAGTTTACTGTAAAAAAAAAAAAAAAAAAAAAAACAAAAACAAAAAAACCACAACAACTTTTGGCTTACTTTGTGATTTAAAAATATTTTTTATTAGACTTTTTAAAAAGTTTACTTGTTTATTTTAAGAGAGAGAGAGTGCATGCAAGTAAGGGAGGAGCAAAGAGAGAGAGAGGGAGAAAGGGAATCCCAAGCAGGATCCATACTGTCAGCATAGAGCTGGACACAGGGTTTAATGTCGTCACTCATGAACCAAGAGATCATGACCTGAGCTGAAGTTCAGTCATTTAACAGACTGAACCACCCAGGTATCCCTAGACTTTGTTTTTGAGAGCAGTTTTAAATTCACAGCAAACTTGAGTGGAAAGTACAGAGATTTCCTGTATACCCCCTATCCCACACATGGATGACCTCCTTAGAGTGGGAGAGAGCCAAAGCATAAGAGACTGTTAAAAACAGAACAAACTGAGGGTTGATGGGGGGTGGGAGGGAGGGGAGGGTGGGTGATGGGTATTGAGGAGGGCACCTTTTGGGATGAGCACTGGGTGTTGTATGGAAACCAATTTGACAATAAATTTCATATATTAAAAAAAAAAAATTATCAACATCCTGCACCAGAGTGGTACATTTCTTACAGTTGATGAACCTGTGTTGATGCATCATTATCACCCAAAGCCCGCATTTTACATTAGAGTTCACTTGGTGTGGTACATTTGATCATTTGAACAACTATATAATGACATGCATCCACCATTATAATTTCATACAGAATAGTCTCACTGCCCTAAAAATCCTCTGTGGTCTGCCTATTCGTCCCTCCCCCTAACGTAACCCCTGGCAATTGCTAATCTTTTTATTGTCTTCATAGTTTTACCTTTTCCAGAATGTCATATGGTTGGAATCGTATAACGTGTAATCTTTTCAGATTAGCTTCTGAACATAGTTATATACATTGAAGTTTTTTCCATGTCTTAGTTCATTTCTTGTTAGCACTGAATAATATTCTGTTGTCTGGATGTACCACGGTTTATTTCTTCATTCACTTACTGAAGGACATCTTGTTTTTTCCAAGTTTGGATTTATAAATAAGCTGCTATAAGCATTTGTATGCAGATTTTTGTGTGGACATAGTTTTCAACTTCTTTGGGTATAATACCAAGGAGTGTGATTGTTGGATTGTGTGGTAAGAATATGTTGAGTTTGGTAAGAAGCTGTCAAATTGTCTTTCAAAGTGGCTGTACCATTTTGCATTCCTCCCAGCAATGAGTGAGAGTTCCTGCTTGCTGCTGGCCAGCATTTATTTGGTGGTGTCAGCGTTCCAGATTATGACCATTTTAATAGGTATGTAGTGGTATCTCGTTGTTTTCATTGGCATTTCCCTGATGACATATGATATGATTAGAGCATGTTTTTATATTCTTACTTGCCATCTGTATATCTTCTTTAGTGAGGTGTCTTTTAGAGCTTTAGCCCATTTTCAATTGAGTTGTTTGTTTTCTGTTTATTTACTTGTCTATTTTACTATTGAGCTGTGAGAGTTTGTGTGTGTGTGCATGTGTGTGTGTGTATTTTAAATGACAGTTTCCTTTATCAGATATATCTTTGCTAATATTTTCTTCCAGTCTGTGGCTTGTGTTTTCATTTCCTTGAACTTACTTATTTTAATTTGATTGATTTTTGAATATGGGGTATAGTTGCAATGTAGAAAATTTTAAAAGTGTTGTGTTTGTTTCCTAAGGTTGCCATAACAAAGTACCACTGTAGGTGGTTTTAAACAACAGGAACTCATTCTCTTTAAGTCCTGGACACTACAAGTCTGCGAACAAGGTTGTTGGTAGGGGCATGGTCTCTCTGAAGGCTCTAGGAAAGAATCCTTCCTTGCCTCTTCTAGCTTCTGTTGGTTAGGGGAAATTCTGGTTTGCAACTCTATTTCTCTGTCTGCTTCTGTCATCATTGGGGTTCTCCGTGTGCCCCTCTATGTCTGCATCCAATTTTCTCTCTTCTTTTAAGGACATTAGTTATTGGAATATGGCCCACCCTAATCTACCATGACCTCTTTTCTACTTGGTTATATTTGCAAAGACCCAATTTCCAAATAAAGTCACATTTTATAAGTATGGGGAGAGAGGTGTTGCGACTTGAATAGATTTCTTCTTGGGGACACAGTTCTACCTACTACAGATATAAAAGTGTGTAAATGAAAAATTTCTCACCTGTATCCCCAAGTCACCTAGTGGCACTCCTGAGAGGCACATATTATTTGAGTTTATTTTAAATAACTGCAACTAGTCTAAAAATGACTTAATGGAGGAAAGTCTCATTTTCTCCTAGAAGAATCAGTCTTATTCTCATCTTTTTCATTCATCAAAACTTCGTGATTTTTAGTCATCACATTTATCCCATGTCCTTGGCTGAGTTCAGGGATGGGGGAAAAAAAGGTGAAATGTTCAAATAGAAACTAAATATAGTGAACCTATATTAATCATTGAGTGAAACATATTCTGTATCCATCCATGTGACTCCCTCATTAAATGTCAGACATTGTGTGGGTAGCACTTAATCACTCACTTGCTGGCACAAAGTAGACTGTTGCTAGTTTTAAATCCTAGTAACATTAAATCCTATAGTATTTGGTTATGATAGTTCTTATTTAGATACATGTTATTAAGTGTTTTGAAATGAATTTTTTGTTATGTATATATTATATTGTGAAAATGATGTTATTAAAATAAAACTCTTTGAGGCACTGCTCTATTGAGTTAGATGAAACCTATGGAGGATAGTTCTGTTCTTTGATACTTAAAATAAGTGCCAATATCTTATGCCTCTAAAAATATGAAATATATATACAAAAACATATATAATGCTGCATGGTAGCATATTAAATGGTGTGCAAAGTCGTGCAGTAAGTAACCAATATTTTTAACTTTGTTTAGCATACAGTTTCCCATAAAGCTCTTTCTAAAACATGATTTACATCTCTCATTACTATTGTTTCCAAGAATATATTTGGAGGAATGAAGGTCTACAAGCAGAAGGTAGAATTAACACATGGAGTCAGAAGCCAAGCAATGAGGCAGGGCAGATAGGTAGAACTTTTATGTGTCCTGTCTCCAATAGATTGTGACTTATGGTCTTTTTGTTGCCATGGGAACCATTGACTTGCTGTCTGAGAGTTGGAGGGAATGGAGGATAATGGCAAAACCCTGGGTTTGGGGGTTGGACAGATCTGGTGTAAATCTCACTACTGCCACTTACTAGTTAAGTGACCTTTGGCAAGTTGCTACATTTTTCTAGGCCTAAATTTCTTCATGTATATGGGGAGAAAAACACAGTTCCTATCCCTAATGGATTTACCATCTAATTGGAGGGTGAGGTTAGAAGACCTGTGGTTATATAATAAGAATTTGATTCTTGCTTTAAGAGATACTCACAGTGGTTGGGGGGTTTAAAAGCAGGTAGAAGTCAGCCAGTTGGAAAACCAGAAAAGGCTTCATGGGGGAACTGGTGTTTAGGTAGGTAGATGTACCTGGTTTAGTAAGACTAACATTTGGAGACCTAGTAGGGGGAGCATTCCAGGCAGAGCAAAAACAAAAGCAATGGTGTGGAGATGGGAAAGGAAAGGCATTTGAGATATAACAAGTGGTCTTATTTCTTTAGAGACAGTTGAGATTAAACAGACATTATAACTTTGTGCCCTCTGTGCTGTCAGGGACCCAGTGGTACAAATGGTTTTAGTAGTGCTAATGGTGGCTTTTGAGCAGACTAATGCATTTAATAACTACTATGACACCATTACCAAGTAAATAACCTTGTACTTGAATAAGATTTAGCTTTTACTAGATGTTCTTAAAAATCTGGTCACTGTACTAAAGTGCCAGTATACACATCTTCTGACACAGAGCCCCCATACAATGGAATAGGGACATTTTCATAAATATTTCAGGATTTCTAAATTATTTTCCCAAGTTAGTGTTGAGGGAAAGCTTCATAGATGAATAAGATTTTAATATCATTGAATAAGGTTTAACAGGTTTCTTTATTCCTAAACTTCTCAGTTTATTGTGCTAATGTGCAGCGTGAGCCCCATGAAGGGAGATTTAGTGTGTGTCACTTCCCGAGCTTATTGGACCTCCGAATCCTTTGTTCCTTGACTTAATATTAATATCTCCCCAAAGATGTTGTCTTTCAGTCATCAGGGTCAGTATTCTTACACCTGTCGAGCTTTTTCAAAAGGCAGACATACTTATCCTTTTCCTTACTCATGCCCTTTTTCAGTGTAACAGATTTGCAGTGGGGCAGGACTGGGACAGGTGCTCAGAAGGTTAGGAACAATGTGGGCTCCTTGATGATTCTGATATCTCACGTCCATTCTTCCAACCTCCTACTTCCTGTCTCCACCCCATCTTTGACTTGACCTAAGGTATAAATTATTCTCTCAGTGGCGTGAACAGTTAAGGCTCAAGCCCTAATTGCTAAACTTTTGCAAGAGAAACCTTATTAAAAAGTCATGAAGAAAAGTATAAATATGAACATGAACATGTAAGCAAAGGCTAAATAGGTTATATAGATCACCTCTAGAATAGCAGCAGATAATGTACCAGGACTATTATCATGCAAAGGGAGTACATTTTAGAATTTACAAGTTTATTTCTAAGCCTAATTTACTTTTATATGAATATTTTAAACCCACATTAATGTATCTTCAAACAATACAATATATAGGAAACTTTCTGCTAAAGATTGAGGTTTGATATTTTGAAAATTCAATAAAACAAACACATAATTTGGCTCAGAAGTATCAAGGATGTGCTGTGCAACTGATACTACTTCTCTTTGTACATTTCTTTCTTTTTTTTTTTTAAGTTTATTATTTATTTTGAGAGAGAGAGAGAGCCAGAGAAGGGCAGAGAGAGAGAGGGAAAGAGGATCCCAAGCTGGCTCTGCGCTGGCTGCACTGAGCCTGATGTGGGGCTCCAGCTCACGAACTGCGAGATCATGACCTGAGCCAGAGCCAAGAGTCAGATGCTTAACCTACTGAGCCACCCAGGCACTGCAGCACATTTCTTTTGATTCTTAGATTCTTAGCACTTTTGTAAGAGGTCAGAAAAAAGTTAAAATTCAGATTTTTGCTATATGTTATCATTTGTGGAAATTGGAGGGAGTTTATAATTGCTTATTAGATTCCTGTAATTCATTGATAGTAGGGATCAATCATTTCAGTAAAAATCATTATTCTTTTGGCTGTATAACTGTTTATTTTTTTTAATCTATGTGTTTAGTTTTTTGACAAAGATCTGCATGATAATTTTTTCTTAATAGTTCTCAGGTAGAAGTGTGTGTGTGTGTGTGTGTGTGTGTGTGTGTGTGTGTGTGTGTATGTATGTACAAAATTGTATACATAATGTAGTATCATGTAGTAAACCCATAAAGACTGTCCTCAGTGATTCTCGGAAGCAAGATGTCTTTACTTCTTGATCAAGTACCTCAGAATATACTGAACTTGCTTTCCTTACATCATCAAAATGCATATGCTTCCTATTGGAAATGATAATATCTCTCCTTTTTATGATGGATAAGAATTTTCTGTATATAGAATGCAGGGAACCAATATAGGAAAGTGCCTAAAGGAATGTGTATAAGTTGCCAAAATTTATACCTCCTGAGATGTTTCTAAGAGCATCATAAATAGCATATAGTGAATGCCTTCCCTCCAGCTGAGCTTTTGAAATAGCTCACTCAGCACTTTTGTTAAATAATATCCCTGGGACATGAACCGAATAGCATTTCCTGTTCAGTCTCATCTGTCATTTTCCTGATTCCACAAACCAGTCTCCAGATGTCAAAATATAAAGGTGAAAGTGAGTGAAATTGTTTTTATTTACAGAGCTCCCTAAATCAAACCAGGATTATCTCCTGGCACCATGACCCTATGAAATTCTAAACCATCTTTAACCTTCATTGTAGTTTAAAACAATATACTATACTTGGAGACCATTTTAGCTGAGTTGTATAATCTGCTGTTATAAATTCTGCCAGAGTAAAATTATCATGAGCCTGGGATAATCGTTGTAAAACGTGCTTGTAGGACCTTTATAAATACTACACTGAAACTCTATTGCTACTTAATATCTCCAGCATTGCAAGAAAGAGATAGACTATTGGTTTCTGTTTCTCTTGCAAGTACTTATGAGTGTGGCTTCAAGGTGTGAAGGAAACATGAAGCGAAAATGCACTGTGAAACACCAAAGTGCTGTGTAAGTACGGGTATTACAGTGGTTTCATGAAACTTGACTTATCTGTTTTGTGTGCATTTTAGGTTTTCAGATGTGCAAGTTTTATTAAATTCCATTAGAGGAAAATGGCTCATGTAGTCTTTTCAATTGCCTCTCATATGTCCAAAAGTTTGGGTATTAATAGACTCAATTCTAGAAAAGAAGAACTCATAAATAATACCTAGTTGAGTTGTTTCATTTTTCAGATTAGAAACTAAGGTCTAGAGAGATGAGGTACCTTGACCAAGCCAGTTAGTAGCAGCTCTGAGTTAGAAGCTGTCTGGCTCTCTAGTCAGATCCCCAGTTTATTATTCATACCTCAGTAGATATGGAATCTTGTTTACCAACAACATCAACAACCACAAAGCTTGTTGGCCTTGCCCATATTTTTAGCATACTTTGGGTTTTTTTTTGCATAAAAAACATACTCAATAATAAACTTGCTTTCAGCAGATTTGATTTCCCTATAATCAGGCATCATGATCAATTTAGAAATGTGGATCTAACGATATTGAAATTCTAGATTTTATATGATATTTTAATTCACTTCATAGGAACTTGTTAACTTATTGTTATCTGTTTTTATTTTTGCTAAAATACAGGTCTTCCACTTTTTTTCTCCTGGGCCTTTTATCACACAGTGTCTTGGGGGAAGAAAAGGAAGTTATCATAGTTTGTATTTGATGTTACGTTCACATTATTGCCTAAAATAGGGGTTAGATGTCACTTGGGACTTTACAGTGGTATAGCCTGACTCTGAATTTCATCCTCACATTGGTGAGCTAGTGTGAAAAGCTCTTAACTTTGGAAGACCTGGCTGAGTTCCTGCAAGCGCTCCTTTTCACCCACTGTTTTCATTTGGGTCATCACTATCCCCTCTGAACCTGTTTTGTGATGGATACAATGGGAATAATACTTGTCCATCTGTGTTTTAGAATGTGATGCTCATACCATTTCTGAGAAATTTATAAAAGAGTGCTTTATTTTGTTTGGAAGCCCTTGATCCTTTGGGTATTTTCTCTCAATAGGGACATCAAGGAGGCACCTCAAACCCCTAATATCTGTTCCTGAAGAAGAAGGAGGGGAAGGAAAGGAGAAAATGTTTTATAAATTGAAAAATGCAGTCTAAAGACAGTATAAAGTTCTCTAATATTGTTAGCAGGAAACAACTCCCCCTCTTTCAAAAGGTTTTTAATTGATACCTTAGGACGAGGAAATTGCTCTACTCTTCTATTTGCTGTCCTGTCCTATTTTGCAAAATCTTACTCTTCCCAAAAGTCCCCTCTCAAATGCTGCTGCTTCTTTAAGCTTCTCTGATTCCCCTCTCACATTAGGTTGGGTATCATAGTGGTTTTTTTGTGCTTATTCTATAACTAGAATGAAAGCTTCTTCAGAGGTTGTCGTGATGAAACTTTTAGGAGAAGGCCTTGCACATTGTAGTTGCTCAGTAATATTTGTTAAGTTGATATTGGGGTCAATGCATTTTTTTTTTAGTATTGTTTCTCAATTCCTTCCTTATAATTTTACTTTGAGTTATTTACCTAGCGTTGAAACAATAGTGTGGGGAAAAAAGTCTTTAACTTCGAATGTCTTTCAGTACATATATTTTTTATTAATTGGAATCAGAGCAGTTGAAAAAAAAGTGGTATTTTAAAAGTTGTAGCTTATTTTATAAATCAGCTCAGCTGCACATCTTGACTTTTAAATCTTATTTTCCATTCATATTTTTTCTAGTGATCATATTTAAATATTCAAAGTTAAGAACTGAGTTTTGGGCAAATGATTCCTCAAAAAATTATATTTATTTATTTTTATATTTTTTAATGTGTATTTTTTTTGAGAGAGAGAGACAGAGTACGAGTAGGAAAGGGACAGAGAGACAGAGAGGGATACACAGAAGCGGAAGCAGAATTCAGGCTCTGAGCTGTCAGCATAGAGCCCAATGTGGGGCTTGAACCCATGAACCATGAGATCACGGCCTGAGCCGAAGTCAGATGTTTTTCCAACTGAGCCACCCAGGTGCCCCCAAAATTATATTTATTAAAAAAATTTTTTTTAAATGTTTTAATTTATTTTTGAGACAGAGACAGAGCCTGAGCAGGGGAGGGCCAGAGAGAGAGGGAGACACAGAATCCAAAGCAGGCTCCAGGCTCTGAGCTGTCAGCACAGAGCCTGACATGGGGCTTGAACTCATGGACTGTGAGATCATGACCTGAGATGAAGTTGGACACTCAACCAACTGAACCACCCAGGCACCCCAAAATTATATTTATTTTTTAAAAGGAAGTTTATTTCAATTTACTCATGGCAAATCAATTTTTAGAAGAAAAGTGTGTTGTCTTAAAGATTGATGACATATTCAAGCTGGTGACCAGAGCATTCCTACCTTCTTTCAAAACT
This sequence comes from Panthera leo, assembly GCF_018350215.1. Lineage (NCBI taxonomy): Eukaryota > Metazoa > Chordata > Mammalia > Carnivora > Felidae > Panthera > Panthera leo. The sequence continues at coordinate 103,886,076 of NC_056687.1, read as the reverse complement.
AGGTGTAGGTGTCATGTGAACAATGATGCATCACATTTTATTTTCTACTACTAAAGTGTTCTGACGTGATAAAAATCATCATTTACAATATTATGATCAAAAAGAAAAGGTATTTATTGGCTGAGAGGCTTGTGTTTCTAAATCTTTGGAATTATGATGGAAATTTTGACAGAATCATAAACCAAGTTGACATTAATGGGAATTGCTTCCATTATGATCTTGTCTAGCCTTATTAGAAGGTCATTTGGAAACTTTAGATAATCAGATGGTTCTATGACCAAGTAGAAATAGTGCTTTATCTTTTGTGTTTTAACCTTTGGGTGCTCCCACCAAGTGTAGTTTTAGTGTGTATCCTTCCTTTGACTGTTAACACCTCTTACAATGATTACTAGTCTAGTCACTGTGACTAGCTGACATTTCTGTTATTACTGACTTTCATAAAGATTCATTATCAATTGATGACAATGCTCCTGAAGTCTCTAGCTAGGTAGTCACTTTTTGCTTTTCGTAGCCTTCTACCGTCACCCCTGCATGAATCTCTATAGTGCTGGTGGTCCTTACCTCTAATCCTAACGTGAAGGAATGTGGAATGGGGCAAAGAGAACAGAAAGCTCAATGCTAGCATTGGCTCTGACCACTAATGAGCTTTAAAGCTTTGAGCAAATGATTTCTGATCAGTAATATGTAGGTTGCATTAGGTAATTTTAAAGATGCCTCTGGCTCTGAGATTCTGTAATTCATCAAAATTCATCTTTCAGAATGGCACTGTAATAATTAGGTAGACTGACAGCTGGATGCAGGGAAATGACAGAGCCAGAAGCTTCAGTCTACACTATCCCTGGTGAACATTCATGTTTGCATATTTTAATAACAGTATTCTCAGCATCCCACCTCTACCCAATCACTTACTTAGCAAGAAGCTTTGTCCCTCTTAACATTTTACAACTATGTAATTTAATGAAATTCATTAGTACCAACAAAAGGAGTAACAGTGATATTTTAATATGCCTTTATTATCATTCCTTGTATTTGAGAAACCAATTGAAAGACTTTTAGCTTTGACTTCTAAGGAAGAAAAAAATCGCCTGTCTTTATTTAATGGAGGAAAAAAGATCTCCAATAAAGAATAATGCCCCAGAATTGTCATTCACTTCACACTTGCTCCTCTTTAGGCATGCAGAACCTCATGTGTTCTTAAGCATAAAATGGAAGGTGACACATTAAATGAAGGGTCTTTCTGAAAAATAAAGTAGGCAAAATCACTTTACTCTCAAGAATAGTTGTCAAGTGAAAACCAAAAATAATAGCTTATTCATAGTCAATATTTGGAAGTATTTCTTAAGTCCAGAAAGGTCAGAGGGAAATCCAGTAAATGTCAACACTGTTTGTCAGGTGGGGAGATTCACAGCATCTCCTGAGAAATTTAATTTATATTAATGAGGAGTGAAACCTGCCTAGGGCTGTCTCAGAGATTGCTCTGGTGTCAATTTTAATGATCTAACTTCATGAAAAGGATTTTTACCAAATTATTCAGCAAGACAACCTCATATGAGATTACTTTTTAATTGTGAGGCCTCAGTTACTCTGACCCCTGCTGAACCACAGTCACACATGGGGGCTTCTTGCCTCACTAAATTGATAACTTGCTGTCACTTCTGACCCTTTTTGGATTCTTAGGGGACCATGCCAATCCAAGTGAGATTCTGACAGTAAAGTTCTACTTCAATTCAGCAGACATTCATGAAGACCTCTAACTGAGGCAATGTGGCAGTGACAGCAAGGGCTACTGTTTATAAACACTTATTGTGTTCCAGGTGCCCTACTAAGCGTTTTATATGGCCAATTTCTAATCTGTAACTTCACAGAATTACAGAGGAGGAGATAAGGATTCAGAGATGTTAAGTTTGCTTGCCCAGGATCATACTGTTAAGTGATTGGCAGAACCAGGATTTGAGAAGTCTGTTTGGCTTTCAAATTCCATGGTTTTTCACTCCTCCCCTATTTCTTGGGTTTTTCCTTTACTCATGGAATGTTTCAAAGTTCATAACAGCTTCCATTTATCTAACAAAGGTATGTTTCAGACATTGTGCTTGGTGTTTTATTATGTAAACCTCTGGAAGAGATGACACTGGCCCCACTTATAAGTGAAGAAGGAGGGCTGGAGGGTTAAGCAGCTTGCCCCAGTTCAGACAACTCCAAAATAATGAGGCTAGGATTCTAACCTCTTCCCAAACTACATTCTTACTGTTAGAGAGCTGTGACTCTAACAGTGCTGTGTCCTGGGTTGGTAGAAAGGTGACAAAGCCAGTTCTCTATCCTCTAGTAAGTAGCAAGAAGTCCACTGGGTTCAGATGGACACAAACTCAAGTGTCTATAAAACCAAGCAGAATGATGTAGATGTGAAATGAAGTGATTTTTAAAAGGTGCTGGGGAAGCACAGAGGCAAGAAAGTTAATGCCAGATAAAAGGTACAGAATGGTTTTGCGAATATGGAGGCATTTAATGAATCGGATTGCAGAATACAGAGAATGCAAGGAAACACACTTCAGGCCAAGGAACTAGTTTCCCCTAGAGTACAACTTTGGCCGTATTTCCTACATTTGAATGCATAGTGTTTTTGTTATTAATTTCAAATAGTTTGTAACTTAGTTTTAATTTTCTCACTGGTTCATGACTCAATTTCTATTGTCAGAGTCTATAACTGGTTAGATTTTTTTGTTTATTAAGTTGTTTTATTTGTATTGTTTTGGGTCAGAGAAAATTACTGAACTCTTCTTGGTTTAGGAATTTGTGTGCTCTATTAAATGATCAACTTTTATAAATGTTCCATGGATATTTGAAATGAATATGCAAATATAGATACATTTTCTAAAGAGTCAAAGGATTGGATTGAATTATTCTAATTGGATTGGATTATTCTAATCCTCACATATTTTTTCTTTGAGGAAATAAATCCTGAGATGAGAGTTTCTCACTGGTATCTTGGATTGAATAAATTCTATATTTCTTAGTTTTTAATTCATGTAATTAGATGCTATGTGTTTTGGTGTATAAAAATGTGGGATTATTATGTCTTCTTAGATTATACTTGCTAATCAGTATAAAATACCTATCTTAGGGCATCTGGATGGCCCAGTCAGTGAAGCATCTGACTTTGGCTCAGGTCATGATCTCACGGTTCGTGAGTTCAAACCCCATGTCAGGCTCTGTGCTGACAGCTCGGAGCCTGGAGCCTGCTTCAGATTTTGTGTCTCTGTCTCTCTCTGCCCCTCTCCTGCTTGTACTCTGTCTCTCTCTCTCTGTCAAAAATAAATAAACATAAAAATATTTTTAAAGTATCTATCTTGTTTCATTTAACTTTTGTGAACTAAATTTATTGTAAAACAGGAGCCTGGGAGATTCAGGCTTCTGGTTATGGAATGAGTAAGTCATGGGAATAAAAGATGCAGCAAAGGAATACAGTCAGTGATCATTGTAATAGTGATGTAAGGGGGCAGGTGGTAGCTATACTTGTGGTAAACACAGCATAATGCATAACTTGTCAAATCACTATGACAAGTATGCCTGAAACTAATGTACCATTGTGTGTCAACTATACTCAAATTAAAAAACAAAAGATTAAAAATTTACTGTCAAACAAATGTGGTCATAGCTAATCTGTTTATATACGAGACGCATTGTACTCACCACCCTTTTGTGTCATATTATTTTAGGATGATTTTTTATATTCACAGTTTTTTACTCTTTTAAAAAATGTAGCCTATTAATATATATTTTGATTGCTCATATGGTCCTATGCCTGTCATTTAATTTTGTATGTTCTGATACTTTTGGGGGGTGTTTTATTTTAGCTTTCTTTTCTTTCTTTTGCTTCACTGATTTCTTTTAAAAATTCTTGAAAATTATTATTCATTTTCTTTTCTACTAGTGATGGTTCTTTAATCAATACACATATACTTAATCAATATAAAAAATAAAAATATCTATAACCTCTAAACAAATAAGAAGACATATTTAGCATGCTTTAATTTGTCCTTTCTTACATTTACCTCTTCCTTAATACTTCAGATATTTTATAGACATAACCTGAAAATTTATTTTCACATCACCATCCATGTAGGTATATTTTATCTATATGTTTTGTCTTAAAAAAAAAAACATTTTCAGGGGTGCTTGGGTGACTCAGTTGGTTAAGCATCTGACTTTGGCTCAGGTCATGGTCTCATGGTTCATGGGTGTGAGCCCTGCATCAGGCTCTGTGCTGACAGCTCAGAGCCTGGAGCCTGCTTCGGATTCTGTGTCTCCCTCTCTCTCTGTTCCACCCCCACTCACACTCTGTCTCTCAAAAATAATAAATAAACATTAAAAAAACCCCAACCCCCCCCCCTCACATTTTCTTGATAATTACGTGAACATTTACAGCCACAGTGAAGTAATTTAACTTTGTTTTACTGGGTTCATTGCTCCCATTTTGTGCCTGCTATCTCACCATTTCTTGAGTTTTTTATTGGATTACCATTTGTCACTTGGCTGGCGTAAGTTTTCTCTCTCAAGTAGTTGTTACAGAAAGGGTAAATGAGTGGACAATATTATTGGTACCATCAGTGACTTTCATAGCATTGTACCTACTAATCAGTTCTTTGCCCTCATCTTATCTAAGCTTTCTATAGCAACTGACAATCACTTTCTCTTGTCTTCATTTGGTTTCTAAGATGCCACTTTTTAAAAATTCTTTTGTCTTAACTATAGAGAACAATCAGATGGTTACCAGAGGGGAGATGGGTGGGGTGGGGTGGGGGATGGGTGAAATAGGTGAAGGGGGTTAAGAGTACACTTATCTTGATAAGCACTGAGTAATATATGGAACTGTTGAATCACTATATTGTACACCTGAAACTAATATAACATTGTTAACTACACTGGAATTAAAAAAAAAATTAATTCTCCTTTTAGCTCATTGGACACTATTTCTTGGCTGGTTCTTCTTTATCTCCCTCGTCTCTTTATGTTGAAATGTCTTAGCGCTTGTTTTTCAACTCCATTTTCTTCTGTTTTCTTTCATTCCCTAGGCGATCTCATTCAGGTCTATGGCTTTAAATGCCATCTATATATAGCCAAAGTTACATCTTTTGCTTTCACATCTCCTGTGAATGAATACTTGATATCTTGAAATTAACATGCCCCAAACTGAACTCTCATTTTCCCTACCCAAACCTGAACTTTCCTAAGTATTACTCCTTTTATTAAGTGTCAAATCTAGCAGTCTACTTGCTTAAGCCAAAAACATTGGAGTCATGCAGTTCATCAAGCAAAATAAAACTTTGGGTTGTCAAATTCACTGAAAAATCTTGTAAGCTGTATCTTACAAGATATATCCAGAATTGGACCATTTCTTTCTTTCTTTTTATAAGTTTATTTATTTATTTTTTTAGAGAGACAGAGAGACAGAGAGACAGAATGAGTGGGGAAGGAGCAGAGAGAGAGGGAGAGAGAGAACCCCAAGTTGGGTCCGTGCTGTCAGTGCAGAACCCAATGTGGGCTCTATCCCATGAACCGTGAGATCATGACCTGAGCTGAAATCAAGAGTCGGACGCTTAACTGACTGAGCCACCCAGTCACCTCCAGAATTGGACCATTTCTTGCCATCATCCTGGTTACTACCCTTGTCCAAGCTACTAGTGTTTATTTCTGTTATTGCATAGCTTCCTAGCTGGTTTCTCTACTTCTGCCTTTGGCCCCCTACAGCCCATTCTCCACACAGCAGCCAGCCAGCATCTATTTCACTAAGAGTAAAAGTCCATATCCATATGATGGTCTATAAGATCTGTACCCACCCCCCACTCTGAGCTCATCTTCCCTTAACACTCTCCTCCTCACCTACTCTTCTCTAGCCACATGGATTGCTTTGTTGTTCCTCCTTCATAGCAAGTGTTTATTTCAAGGCCTTTGCATTTGCTGTTCCTTTAGTGGGAATGCTTTCCCTCACATTTCAACTGGGCTCTCTCCTTCACTTCCTTCAGGTCTCTGCTCATAGGCTGCCTTATCCCTTATCTCCAGTGCTTGGAATGTGCCTCACATGTTGTAATTCCTCAATAAACATTTGTTGATGTCTGTGCATAGTTGAAAAATGTTTTAATCAAGACTGGGCATAAAATTTTACATCCTAATCCTTTTTTCTTAGAACTCTGATCAGACCAATTTTTAAGAATCTTTTGGGGAGAAGATATTTAATAAATGGTAGCAATTATTTTTAAGGATGATATTTTCTATTTGACTATCATATTTATCCAGTAAACATTTATTAAGGGTATACCGTATATTGGGCATGTGTTAGGTGTTTATAAATAGGTGTTCTTATAAAAAGGTGTTTATGAAGAAGATAAAGATGTGTAACATAAGCCACTTATTCTCTAGGAGTTTATACTCTAATGGGGGGGGTATTATATTAGGAATTATGGATAAATAACATTGTAAAATATGTATGTACGCTATTGGTATATATTTATATCTACACTTACATTTATCTTCACCAAGTTCTCTTTGTATCCATCCATCCATCCAAACATCCAATCAGTGGAGCCTTGTTTCCATATTTTCCCTGAATTGAGGAGGGGGAAAAAAAAAGTCTTGGATGAACCTACTCTGGTAAGCATTGGTTGATGATTGTAGTGGGTCAGGCAGCTCTGTTGTTTAAAAAGGTGTTGCAGAGACCTTTTTCAGAAGGAGTGCATGAATGAAATACTTTTCCGGTGTGGACCAAGGCTAAAGCTCTACTCGCCTATAGGTTTTGTAATGTTGCTCTAGATGATGTGTACTGTTAAATTATGATTCACCTATATGATAAAATAGTATGAAGTTATTACATCATTCTAAAAGAGTATTTGACATTAAAAAAATTTTTAGGTAGGGGAAAATTCATATAAAATATTACTTAGTATAATATTTATAAGTATTAAAAATGACTGGAAGAGAATATGCCAAAAAGTTCACAGTAGCTGTTTTGGGATAAAGGGATTATAGCTGGTTTGGATTGTATGCTTTATGTGTTTCTGTTTTTATTAAGTTTTCTAATATAAATATTTATTACTTTTTTAAAAATTGTGGTAAAATCCCTTGTATGTGATGATTCACTTTTCTCTTGCTGCTTTCAAAATTCTCTCTTTGTCTTTTGAAAGTTTGATTATACTGTGTCTTAGTATGCATCTCTTTGAGTTCATTTTGTTTGGGATTCCTTGGGTTTCTTATGTGTTTATATTCATGTTTTTTATCAAATTTGAGAAGTTTTCAGCCATTATTTTCTCAAGCGTTCTCTCTGCCCCTTTCTCTCTTTTTTGGATAACGAAAGCATCCATTTTTCACTTTATAATGAAATAATATTGAGGGTATTATAAAATTGTTTTCTAGTTAATGAATGGATGCCAAGAAAAGAGAGAACTGGGCATTGTGTGGATGGACAAGAATTTGTTTGCTGGTTACCTACCCCAACTCTTCTGGGTATGGAGATAGTGTGGATAGTGGATGTGGCATACTATCCAGCATTCTAAGACAATGTTTTCAAAGTGTGGTCCTTGGGTGCCTGGGTGGCTCAGTTGGTTAAGTGTCCGATTCTTGATTTCAGCTCAGATCGTGATCTCATGGTTGGTTGTGAGATCAAGCCCTGCATCTGGCTCTGTGCTGGCCATGGAGCCTGCTTAAGATTCCCTGTCTCCCTCTCCCTCTGCCCCTCCCCTGCGAGCTCACTCTCTCTCTCTCTCTCTCTTGCACACACATACTCTCTCTCTGTCTCTCTCTCACTCTCAAAACAAAAGCAAAAATAAAAAATGAAGTGTGGCCCTGAGCAGCCACATCAGCATCAATATCGGCATCACCGGGCAACTTGTTAGAAAGGCAAATTCTACTTGGGGAGAGTCTTCTTCATTTAAGAAGTCCTCCAGATGATTCTGATGTGTGCTAAAATTTGAGAACCTGTTGTTCTGTAGGAAGGGTCCTTAACTTGAAGTTTAATATCTACACTATTCCTCTCTATCCTGTGCTCTGTTTGAACATTTTTTTTTCTGTGTATGTATTATAGGAAGGGGATATCTCATATCTTTTTACTCTGTGTAATTGATCCTTGCAACATCTGGATGAGGTTGCAAGGAATCTGAGGTATAGAACTTAAATAAATATTCAAAGGCTATTGAGGCAGTGTCAGGAATAGACTCAAGTCTTCAGATTCAGAACTCTGTCCACAGGAACATACATGCTCAGATTTTCCTAGTGACAGATTAACAAATTGTAAAAATTAATCATAAGATTTAAAAAATTTTTGTAATGTTTTTATTTATTTTTGAGAGAGACAGAGAGAGTGTGTGATTAGGGGAGGGGCAGAGAGAGAGGGAGACACAGAATCTGAAGCAGGCTTCAGGTTCGGAGCTGTCAGCACAGAGCCTGATGTGGGGCTCGAACTCATGAACTGCCATCATGACCTGGGCCAAAGTTAGATGGTTAACCAACCGACTGAGCCACCCAGGTGCCCCAATTGTAAGATTTTTAAAAAATGTCTATTTGTTTATTTTGGGAGAGAGAGAGAGAGAGAGAGAGAGAGTGAGAGTGCTAGCAGGGGAAAGGGGCAGAGAGAAAGGGAGAGAGAATCTTAAGCAGGCTCTGTGCTCAGCATGGAGCCCAATGTGGGGCTTGATCCCACAACTGTGAGATCATGACCTGAGCCGAAGTCGAGGGTCGGATGCTTAACCAAATGAGCCACCGAGACACCCCAGTTACAAGACTTTTTTTGTTGATGGTTTTGTTTTCTTTTGCTTTTAATTATCTAAATATTAATTGATTTTAATTAAAAATTATTAGTTAAAAATTGTTTGGTTGCTGTTTTTTGCTCTCTGTATTATCACACCGCCTTGCTGTTTATTAGTTCTAGGTACCTTGTACTGGCTAAGAAAACCATTTTGGGCCCTTAGGGTGACACTAGAGAACCAAGGCTTTCTAGTGGTTACTTTTCAACTGAGCCCTGTTTTATTTTCAAAGGTAAGACAAATAAAGACCAGTACTTTAAGATGTTTATTTGATTCCATATTTATTTTCTTTTGAATTATATTTATTTTCCAATAGCTTTGGTGAAGTGAAAATCAGCAAAAAAAAAAAAAAAAAATCAAGAACAAGTATTTAAGGATAAAAATCAGTTGATATTTAGGGCAGTACACGGTGTGGATAAAATATACTGAAATACATGCCACCTAGAGCAAACAGGTAAAATAGAACAGTCAAAACTCAGTGTTCCAGAAGCTGGCATGAATGGAAAACCCATCAGCTAAAGCAAGTTGTCAGCCAAATGAATCCATTTTCATGCACAAAATGGATATATAGTATATACCATATAAGAGCAAGGTTTTCTTAGGTTAATATCCATTAGAAGAACAGGCTCTTTTTAAAAAAGAAATACTCATTTTACTGTCTCTGTTGTATTTTCTAGATTTGAATTGGTTCTGTGTTTTGGGATTAAATTGCTCATTGATGGATAGAGGCTAACTGAAATAAACATGCTAATTATGTTTTCTGTTGTCATAATGCCTATTCAAATAATTCATTTTTAATTAACTCTCTTGTATGGCATATAAGTTCTTCAGCCTTTCTATTAGTAGAATTTTAACTAGGCATTTTTGTCTCTTTTTCTCTCTCTTCCTTTTTAAATCTACCTTTTAAACTTAAAAAATTGATAAGAAGGGGGTGTTTGATTTTTGTAGCAGAATAAAATCTCAGATAACTTCTTTGATTTCTTCATATAAGCAAATAATCTCAGCTTTAAACCAGTTTCCCGTTTCTGTGTAGGCAAAGGCCACTGTCCATACTTTGTGGACAAAAGCCTGTCAAAGACTGTGAAGCCAGAATAGATATGATACTTTGGACAGGATTTGATTTGGAGAGTTTTGTGGATTGGCACAAGGAGCTAATGAGGGAAAGGTGTTGGTTTGATATCCTGGGAGTCATTTGCTTCCTGTTCATTATAAGTAAGTCCTGGGGCTTCACCCTACCCAGATACTTAATGCATTTTATTCCAGTAACAGCAGCAACAACATCATCATCATCATCTTCTTCTTCTTCTTCTTCTTCTTCTTCTTCTTCTTCTTCTTCTTCTTCTTCTTCTTCATCATCATCATCATCAATGATAACATTTATTTAAAGTTTACAATGTGCTAAACACTATACTGGGTATTTATATATGCTATCTGCTTTATCTTCATAGCAGTCCTATTGCAAAATGAATATTATTATCTCCATTTTAGATGGGAAAAGAGAAGCTCACAGAGTTTAGCAACTTGCTCATTGTCTCAGTTAGAAAATGGCAGCACTGGGCTATGAACTCAGATTTATTGGACTCCAGAGCCCCAGCTCGTAAGCATTAGGCTGTAATACTTCACAAGAGATTCTTTATAGTATGAGAAAAAAGATTTCAAAAAATGATATAGTGGGAAATAGAGGCATAATGTAAAGCCAGAAATGATCTTGGAGCAATTACTGTCTACGATAACGCTTATGTTTCTAAAAAGAGAAAAGTTGAGGTCTAGAAAAGTCACGGGACAGTTCACGTTCACACAGCTAGTATAGGGTAAAGCCAGTCTAGAGCCCAGGTCTCTTGACTTTTAGAGTGGTGTTCTTCCCACTACCTCTCTTCCTCCATGTGTCTGCCTTCTGAGGTAGGGGAGTACTTAGTGTAATCCCAGTATAGAAAAGGAACAAATGGTAATGGTATGGCTATGGCCTATTGTGTTTAGAAGTTGAGCTCAAATCAATGGGCCAAAACTCTTATTGACCTTGATTTTTAAAAGTATCAGTGCTACATTGCTGTCAGTTGCCCTTATAACTAGATATTTTCTACCCTGCTCCACTATAGTGGCGTATTGTCATATGCGCATCATGTTATGGGAGTAGAAAGGGAAAGGAGAAGGCGAAGGAAAGGAGGGAGGGGGGGAGAGAGAATATAACATCTTTCGTGATATGAGTGATTCCCTGTGCTGTTCCTGGAGCAAGTGTGCAGTGTGAGATGTGAATCTGCTGTGCCTCAGTCATCTTGGCTGCTTTGTGCCTTTCACGTTGTGAACCTCTTGCCATTCTTGGTGCTATTTTGGTGTTGACAGATATGTGATTTTGTACAGCATTCTCCAACTTCATCTGGTTTACAGCAGAGAAATAAAGGCCTGATTCAGTGCTGGAGGAAGGACTGGCTGAAAGATGTTACAATCTGTATTCCCATGACCCTTTCTAAGGGATCTTTAAGGGTGATTCTGACGGTGTGGTTTGCTAACCTAACTTCATGTAAAGTTACTCTACTGAATTTCTTTTTGCATCTTCTCTCCAGTTCTAATATATAATATTGTCTTTCAGAATAAGTGTTCTCTTCCCATTGTGGCCCTCCTTTGATACCACTCTCCATTATAAAGAGCATGTTCTGTCAGTCGGTCATTCTTAATCTCATTATACCCCAAACTGAATCCTGTGGTTGAAACTGTTTCATTGATACGTGTGGAATATTGACCTTCTAGTCACTTGAATGGCCATCTAGTTGTTCTGAGAACTGGGTTTTATTTTTCTCGTTTTTTGGTTTCTTCTCTCCCTCCCCCAATCATTGATGTTAAGCTTAGAAAACAGTAACTTCTAGGACTGTCTTCTTTTAAATAGTCCTTATCAAAATCATAATGTATTTATAATTTTTATACATTACAGATACTTTTAGATAATTAGGACAAGTGATCATCAAGAGACTTAAGGAATTTCTTTTAGTATCTAAGAGCAGAAGTCATCACATCAGCAGAATCAAGTCTGTGTAGCTTTTTATATCATCTTTCACTCATTCTTTTCCTTCCTTGGGCCTTGTACCCTTTAAGAATAGTTTTCTGTTGTTGAAACTCCAGTATTGGTTAACCCTTTCCTCATTTTCTTTTTGATGGGAAAAGTATAACTAGAGAAGACATATTTTAAAACCTTTTAGGGTGCCTGGGTGGTTCAGTTGGTTAAGCAACCGACTTTGGCTTGGGTCATGATCCCACGTTTCATGGGTTCCAGCCCCGCATCAGGCTCTGTGCTGACAGCTTGGAGCCTGGAGCCTGCTTCAGCTTCTGTGTCTCCCTCTCTCTTTGCCCCTCCCCTGCTTGCTTGCACACTCTCTCTCAAAAATAAATTAAAACATTAAAAAAAAATTTTTTTCTTAAACATTTTGGGGGCACCTCGGTGACTCAGTCAGTTAAGCGTCCAACTCTTGGTTTCGGCTCAGGTCATGATCTCACAGTCAGTGAGTTCAAGCCCTGCATCTGGCTCTGTGCTGCCAGTGTGGAGCCGGCTTGGGATTCTCTGTCTCCCTCTATCTCTGCTCCTCCCCCACTCATATTATCTCTCTCTGTCTCTCTGTCTCTCTCTGCCCTCCTTTCTTCTCTCTGTGTCTCTCAAAACAAATAAATTTAAAAAAAAACCTTTTAAAAATGCCACAGATATGTAACACAAGATGGAGCACCCAAGATGGAAACCATAATCTTTTTCTAACTCCAGAATCATCACTTTTGCCTTATTGTTTTCATTTCAAACAAGTTCCTTGGTCCAGCACACATTCAAGGTGAGGGATTACAGAAGGGCATAAATACCAGACAGCAGTGATTATTGGAGGCGATCTTAGGAGTCATATGTCACTGAATGTGTGTTAAGAACAAAACATAATATGGAAGTGTCTTGGTGGCTCAGTTGGTTAAGCATCTGACTCTTGTTTTTGGCACAGGTCACGACCTCATGGTTTCCTGAGTTTGAGCCCCATGTTGGGCTCCATGCTGACAGTGTGGAGCCTGCTTGGGGTTCTCTGTCTCCTTCTGTCTCTGCCCCTCCCTCTCTTGTGTTATCTCTGTCTCTCTCAAAATAAATAAATAAACTTAAAAAAAAAAAAGAACAAAACGTAATACATACTTGGATGCAGCAAAAGCACCACTTCCATGGAAAATGGAGGGCAGTAGAAATACAAAGTTGAGATAAATACCCTGAGTTACAACACTGTAACAGTGGCATGACTTTGTAAAAATATAGATAATAGGAAGTAGTTTAGGATAAAAAGTAAAGAAAGCTTTTTTTATCATTAGTATTTCCAGTCTACTTAGAAAAAAATCACATCAAAAACAGAATCATTAAGAAATTTATGTTTAGTAAATTATCATAAAATAATAAAAAAAACTTCTACATGCTTTTCTCTTTTTCTCTCAAGTTTATATTTTTTATTCTTCATTTCTTCATTTTTCTTGATTGACAATTTAGTGTTTTCCCTCTTAGGTTTATATTATGTTTTTTATTTGTTTGTTTTATTTATTGCTGAGATTCAATCAGTAAATCAGTTTTCATCATAAACTATCTTGCCAAATTCCTTTCCAAGTTTTGCCCCTATATTAATGAAAGGACTATTTGCAAAAGTTAGAGTTATGGGAAATCAAAACACCCTTGGGCCAGCAACAGTGGGAAGCTGTTATTATCCTTAAGCCTTAGAGCAAGGGGTATCATGTCATTGGAAACCATTGAAGCTGAAGATAAGAGATATGAAAATATGAGAGAGGGACTGTTCAACAGGAGCAGGGACAGAGCTACTGCCAGCCTATAGTCTAGCAGGGAGGAATCCAAGGAGATGAATATCTTAACTTCATTCTCTTCTCATCTTCTGATCTCCTGCTTTCCGTTGGCCAGACCCAGTGAGAAGCCATGAGGCAAGGGAGTCCAACTGATGCATCAATTGATGCTGGCTTATATAGATCAGTTTCTCAGGGCAGAGCATGGTAGAAGATGGAGAATGATTCTGGAGGGGTGAAAGGAGAATGGTTAGCAAAGAAAGAAAAGTCTTTTTATTTCTTTATATTGCCCTTGTTTGAAATATGAGCTTCTTCGGGTGTACCCACTGTCTACTCTAAAAAGTTTTGAGTTTTTGCAAGTCTTCAAACTTGAGTGACCCTGTAATGGTTACAACAAACTCAAGACACTTGGTCTCAGGCTTTCTTTTTTAAGTATTAGATCATGTTTATATTAGATTCTATTTATGATCCAAGTCATGACCTAAGAGTTGCTTTTACTGTGGATGTTTGACCTTGAAATGACTTGTATGGAAGAAATATGGATCCTTGTGAAATTCGGAACAATAAGAAATGGATGCCCTGTTGTTTATGCAAATAAATAATTTTTGTTGAGGAGTTGTTTATCAGTTTCTGTAGCACTATTTTATAAATATCAATAAACTTGAAGAAGAAAGTCTGTTTGATATAAGTTGAGACTAGATGTGATATAGTTATCACTATTCTCCATTTTTAAAAGCAATATTTTATATTTAGAAACAGTAATCATTACACAGAAGCAAAGAGGATCAATGAAATTTATTCACTAAATATTTATAGAGTCCTGTCCACTTAGTGTGAATGCATGGAGATAAGTGGTATAGGAATATGGTGGTTACCAAGATAGTCTTTGCTCTCAAGCAGTTCACCACCAAGTAGAGCAATTAAATGTGTAAACAACTGACAGTAATGATGGGCAGAGTCCTGTATACTCTGTTGGAGGTATAGGCTCTCTCCACTCCTTTAGAAGAATGCAGAGTGATCACAAAGGGATTAGTATTTGAACTGAGCATTGAATTGTGAGTACAATATTACAGTAGAGGAGGGGGAATTCATTTTGGGCTCAGGGAATGGCATGAATAAGGCACAGCTGAATAAAAAATACAAATGTGAAGGCGGGTGAACTCCTATATGTACATGCAATGAAAATACTAAAGGGTTTTCAAGAAGCATTTGGTAGAAGATTAGGCCAGCAAGAGAGAACAGAGCTGGATCATCAAGATGCTTGAATGCTTTACTAAGGAGTTTACATTTTCTATCTGGCCTCTAAGGATTTTTTTTGAAAAAAGGGAGACAACTAGTGATAAAGGAAGGGGTCATCTAGAGATGTAAGAGAATGGTACACAGAGGCTGCTGGCAATAGTGCAAGAGTGATGAGGATGAATTTGCATGAAGGCCATGACATGGGGATAAAATGGAGACCACAGACATAAGACATCTTAGGTGCTGATAATAGATGTGTGAGGGGGTTTCTTGATTTTCATTTGGGATGATTGGTAGAAGGTGATGCTGTTACCTGACAGGCAATAGAAGAGAAAGAGTTGGCCTAGGAAGCATGTTAACAGGTTCAATTTTAGACTGGTTAAGTTTGAGGTTTTGGAACAATGATCTAATATAGATGTACACTAGACCCATTGGAAATTTTAGTCAGAAGCTCAGGAGTCGCCTGGGCTCAGAATAGAAATCTGGGAACATCAGCCTGGTGATATTTTTAAAGCCCTGAGAATAAATGAGCCCTCCCCCATGGAGAGAGTTCAGAATTCAGAGTGGGCCAAAGAGGGAACTGTTTAAGGAGAGGTTGAACAAAAGGCCATAAAAAAGACCGAGAAGGAGAAATCAAAGAGGAGGAAAATCAGAGGACTGCAGTTATCGTAGAAGTTAAGGGGAAGGAGTTTTTAGAAGTTAATAATGCGACATTAAGAGTGCGTGTTTATAGCAACTTGTAGATTTGCCCCCCTTTTCCCCAGGAACTCTAAATTCTGCCCATATGGTGGGTTGAGGGGTCTGCAGCATTTGCAAGAGTAACTTTAGATGTCTAAAAAATTAAGGTGGTCCCTATAGCTGACGTGGTACTTTGGCCTAGTTCATACCCTTTAGTTCTGCAAAGGAACAGGGTGTGGCAACAAAATCCATTTCTTGTCATGATAGGTTCCGTCGTGTCTGAATCTGGTCATGGATATTAACCATTTTCCCTTCAAGCCACAAGTAAAAGAAGAAACTGGCTGTTCTGTTAAAACATTTAACACATAGGAAGAACAATAATGCTTTCTATTATGGATTCTCAATCTTCAAATATAATCAGAACTTGAAGTATTTCAAGGTTTTTTCAGTTAACTTCATGGCTTGCTTTCTTTCTTCTTTCTTTCTTTCTTTCTTTCTTTCTTTCTTTCTTTCTTTCTTTCTTTCCCTTTTTTCTTTCTTTCTTATCAGTTGTTTCCCAAACCTTTTTTTTTGTTTTTTGTTTATTTACTTATTTTTTTAAATGTTTATTTTTGACAGAGAGACAGAGCATGAGCGGGGGAGGGGCAGACAGAGAGGGAGACATAGAACCAGAAGCAGGCTCCAGGCTCCGAGCTCTCAGCACAGAACCCGACGCAGGGCTCGAACTCACAGACTGCGAGACCATGACCTGAACCGAAGTTGGATGCTCAATGGGCTGAGCCACCCAGGCGCCCCTTATTTACTTATTTCTAATGTGTATTCATTTTTGAGAGACAGAGCACGAGCAGGGGAGGGACAGAGAGAGAGGGAGACACAGAATCTGAAGCAGGCTCCAGCTTCTGAGCTGTCGGCACAGAGCCCAATGTGGGGCTAAAACCCATGAACTGTGAGATCATGACCTGAGCTGAAGTCAGATGCTTAACCAACTGAGCCACCCAGGTGCCCCTCCTAAACCTTTTGTTAATGTGTGTATGTTTAAAATTTTCTTAACAATTACATATGCTAAGTGAGATCTGGTTAAGTATTTCTTTTGGTTTTTGTGTTTCTGTTTTTTCAAAGAAATTGAAATAACTTAAAAAAATTTTTTTTAAGTTTATTTATTTTGAGATAGAGACAGACAGAGAGAGAGAGCAGGGGAGGGGCAGAGAGAGAGAGAGAGAGAGAGAATCCCAATCTGTTAGTGCAGAGCCCAACGTGGGGCTTGAACTCACGAACTGTGAGATCATGACCTGAGCCAATGTCAAGAGTCAGACACCTAACTGACTGAGCCACCCAGGTGCCCTGAAATAACTTTTTAAATGTTATCATGGTTGGAGCCTGCAGTAGGTAACCAAGATGATATGCACCATGGTAAGCCATTTCTTTTGGGACTCAAAGACATTTCTTGAACTCAAGTGATTTAGGAACTAAAATTTAAATATACTGTACTATATAAATGACTTCAGCAATACAGCATTTTTATACATTGTTTGAAGATGAAAGAGCAAGAGCAAACAAGACAGATTAGCATTCAATTAGGACCAGCAAAATTAGCTCTTAATGTGTGATGGTTTGCATGTCAGGGATGTGCATCTATAGCTTCGTGGACAAATTAAGATTTTTATTGGTATTTTTTCTATCACAGCAGTACTGTTCTGATAATAATAGCTTCATCCTTTACCTCTGTATTAGCTATGACAGAATATAAGTAAGAAATCTCAATAACGATTAATGTTCAGTGTTCTTGGTGGGAGTGTACATCACTGTCAGAAGTGAGGAGATTTAGAGTGAAATTGTATTGTATTGTCTCTGATGGAGTGAGTTCGAGGGGTGGCTAGGCAGGACCCCAAACCTCAGCCATAGCCATCTAACACTGTCATAGGTTCTGCAGAGAGCTCTGTAGTGCAGCCTCTCCTAGCAAATGCACTCTTGCTCATTGTTGCTGGGCTTTGACCCCAAAGCCCTCTGTGGAAGCCCTAGCTCTGGTGGGCTGACCTCAGCCACTCATGAGTGGGTACTCATTTTATCCCTCTGATCTATGACTTAGACTGAAAGGAGGCTCCTTTCACTAGGTCCAACCTTCTTTTTATCCTTGGTTCCTGTCATCCCGATGGTACGGGAAAAATAAACCCCAGGAGCAGAAAAAAGCGTTCACTAGCATTACTTCCTAGTCTGCCTACCAAGCACGAGGCAGCTTATTACACATGGAAAGAGGCATTCAAAGGAAGGACAGTAACCTGTATTGATTCTGATCTAATAGAGTCAATAACCTCTATTGACTCTAATAACCTCTATTGACTCTATTGACTCTAACCCAAAAGGAGCATGCCCAAGAACTTTGGACTGTCCCACTTTCTAATGTGGATCATTTGGCATTGATCTCACACCAATACCAATTCTTCCGTTTTTTTCTTTTTTCTTTTTTTTTAGAGAGAGAGAGAGCACATGCATGGGGAAGAGACAGAGGAAGAGGGAGAGAGAGAATCCTAAGCAGGTTCCATGCCTAGCATGGAGCCTGACTCAGGGCTTGATCTCATGACTGTGATATCGTGATCTGAGCTGAAATCAAAAGTCAGATGCTTAACAGACTGAGCCACCCAGGCACCCCCCCCCCTCCTCAATTCTTCTGTTTCTTACAGTGACAGAAGGGGAGTCTTAAAATCCTGAGGGTAGTTTGTATTTCTGCATTTAAGATGGAAAACATAGAAGATGGTAGAAAAGGGTTTTCACTTTATGAGATTAATCTGTGTTAAATCAGGGGCAGAAGAGAGAGTTGAGTTTTAAAAGGCTTGGGAAGACCTGAATAATGTTGTGTGCAAAGCCACAAGATGCATAGTTTTGACAAGGCTAGAATCATATACCCTGAAATTTGAACAGAATTTAGAGAATACCTGGGGTGTTTAATTTTCAAAACTCCTCCTGAGCCCAGGGCAGACCTTTCACCCTTTCCTAAAGTAGTGTCTCAGGCAAATTCTTATGCAGGGTGGGGTCTACTTGCCATCCCTTTGCAAATCCATGCCTCCCCACCTCTTATAGGTTAGCAAATAATCCTTTATATTTGTTTAGTATTGCATTTTCAAAGGGCTTTCCATATATTAACATTTAACCCAGTGCATTAATCACAGAAGAAGAAATTGAGGCACTCTTAGTGGAAAGCCTCTGTCTAGGGTTGATGGTCTTTAAACCGCCACAGAGCTCCCTTCTTTTCACAGGATTCTGTGTTGGGACAGCAAGCCCTTAAATACAGGGAAAAGCATACTAAAGACAGTTGTCTGAGAGATTCTGAAGACATTCCCTTTCCCCTACTAAGACCTTAAATTCCATCAATTCTAACAATTTACTTCCCTAGGTCTTCTAAACCTTCTGTAAGAATGTGACTATCCATGCAAGAGAGTTATTTGCTTAAATTGAAGTGTGTCACATTGAAATTGTTGAAGAAGTAGTAATTATAGCAGATTGGTTGGTAGTTTGATGTACAAATGCATGTGGCAAACAGTTATTAAGAAATTGTGAAGTTCAGAGCACTGAACTGTGGAATAATAAGTGATCCCTTTCCCAAAGATTTTACAGTGTAGTAAGAGATCCTCCAGTGGGAACGGGGGAGATTTTGGAAACAGAGTAGCTGTGGGAAGTGACGAATAGTGATATAAATAACCCTGTTTCCTTTTGTGAAAGTTGGATTTGGTGACCAATTTAAGAGGTTTATTTGGTGGCATTATATAGTGTGATGGGGTAAATTGAATATGAGGCAGGTTCCAAGAGGGTGGATGAAATGCTTAGTGGGATGTCCTATAACTAAGATGTTCTGTGAATAACACATGAGTGTTCCATGCAGATGATATATGAATTTTTGAAATAAATGAGCTGTCCTGGGGCTGTATTTAAAAGGAAGGAGAGCACACTCAAAGAACAGCACAGAGAGTCCTGGGTCTCTCAATAGATGGATTAATGAGTTTGAAGGAGATAATGTAGAAAAAATTAAATTATGAAGTTGCAAAATAGGTAAATGCTATATTTTGAACAAGTGTGGGGGACCTAGGCTCTCAAGGAGTAGACAGTGGACTCTGATGTCAGAGGCTGAAGAAAATCTGATTTTTTGAGTTTTGTTAACATGAAACTACTTATTTTAGTTTATTTTGAGAGGGAGAGCGCAAGCAGGGGAGAGAGGCAGAGGGAGAGAGAAAAACCTAAGAAGGCTCCACACTTAGCACAGAGCTTGACTTGGGGATCCAACTCATGACCCTGAAATCATGACCTGAGCCGAAATCAGGAGTCAGTGCTCAACCAACTGAGCCACCCAGGTGCCCCAAAATGCCACTAATTCTTTAAAAAAATTTTTTTTAAGTTTATTTATTTATTTTGAGAGGAAGAGAGGAGGAAGAGGGGCAGAGAGAGAGGGATAGAGAGAATCCCAAGCAGGCTTTGTCCTGTCAGCAAGAGCCCAAAGTGAGGCTCAAACTCACCAACCATGAGATCAAGACCTAAGCTGAAATCAAGAGTTGGAAGCTTAACCTACTGAGCCACCCTGGTATCCCTGCATGCAACTAATTCCTAAATCAACTTATTGAGGTATAATTTATCTATAACAAATCATTTTAAGTACGTTTCAGCAAGTTTTTATAAATGTATATAGCTGTGATCACCATAGCCGAGATAACAGAACATTTCGTCATTCCAGAAAGTTCCCTTCTGCCCCTTCTCAGTTACCCTCTACCTCTACCTTGGTCCCAGGCAACAACTGGTATGCTTTCTGTCACTATAGATTTAAATTTGTCTTTTCTAGAGTTTCATCTGAATGAACTCGTACAATTCGACACTTCTTTTGTGTCTGGCTTGTTTTTGCTCAGCATGTCTCTGAGATTCATCTACGCTGTTGTATATATCAATAGTTCCTTTCTTTTCATTTCTTTGTAATATGTACCCATTCAGCTATTAATGGATATTTGGGTTCTTTCTAGTTTTTGGCTACCATCAATAAAATTGCTGTGAATATTCATGTACAAATCTTTGAAAAGAAATATGTTTTCATTTTTCTTGGGTGAATACCTAGGAGTGGAATTTCTAAGTCGTACATATCTTCTTTGTGAAGTGTCTATCCAAGTCTTTGGTCAATTTTTAAAAAATTGTTCTGTTTGCTTTCTTATTATTGAATTGTAAGATTTCTTTATGTATTCTGGATAGAAATTTTTTGTCAGATATATGTGCTGTGAATGTTGAAACTAATTTTTGGCCACTAGAAATTACTGAAAATCTTGCCATAGTAGTGGGTTCAGTGCGTAATTGAAATAAAAATAATGGTCTGTATGCTAAAATGTAACCCTTCTGCTGTAATGTCATTCATTTGTGTATAATAGAAAAATATAGATTAAAAATACTCTTTGTCATATTCAACTTTAATGATCTCAGATTTCAACCAAGATGCCTGCCTACATATCTCTCTTTTCAGTATACTCTTAAATCCACCTTTTTTTAAAATATATTTTTTTAGACAGCTGCCAGTTGAGTGCCAGTTTTATATTTGAGTTTTTTCCTGGCAGCACCTTTGAGAAACATATGCTTCCAACTTCAGCTACTGCTTTTTGCTCCATATGCTTCTTGTTCCATTTCTAGGTATCAGAAAGGCATTTGGGTTGAATATGTGCATGATTAAGATCAAGGAGCTTACTGGTGGAGTCAGGCTTTCCAAATGTGAGAGAAAAGAAAATCTGACCACGACCAAACTTCAGAAACATATAACACCAAGCCCTTTTCTGCCAGTTACTTTAATTTTTAAGCTATAGGAACACTTGTTCGTCAGCTCTTTCTTGCTCTATTTCTGTGCATTGTTCTAAGCTTAACTTCACGGGACAGAACACAGACAGACACTGCTCTCAAGAGCTTAGAGAACGGGTGCTGAGGACAAGAGAGGGAGTTCGAATTCTCGGATGCTTCCAATGCCATTCATTTCTGTTCCTCTACAACTGCATGTTATCATCTGGTCTCATTGACTTAGAGGCTTTACATGACAGTATTTGGTTCAGAGACATTGAGTAGACATTCTGCAAATGCTAGTGGGACAAATTTGGTCTCACAATCCCACTAATGCTTAAAAGTATTACAGAAATCTCCCAATCCCTGGCATTATAAATAGTCTGTTCTAGCTAGATTCATCTAAGCTTGTATTGTTATGTAAACTATAGAGTGATGGGCCAGTGAAAGTGTTTCTACTTATAGAAATTGTGGATCCTTCTTGAACTTGAATTTTTGGGCTCGATTATTTTAAATATAACTAATCAATGGACAGTAAACAAAGTGATCTCTGGATGACTAAAATAGATATCATACGGTCTTTCCTTCCTATCTCATATACTTTAGGCCTAGCAGAAATCCTTCAGCCTTGTGCATAGCTTATGTATTCTTATATTAGACACGATTTTCATAAGCTTGGTTATCTGGTTTCCACATGCACTGCTATTAAAAGCAAAAAGGCAGGTGGAATGGAGAGGGACTCTTATATGCAGAAACACTGATAGCAGATCAGAGGAAGAGACCACCATATAAAAAACAGGACATAACAGACACATGAAAAGATGCTTAACATCACTCATCATCAGGGAAATGCAAATCAAACTACAATGAGATATCACCTCACACCTGTCAGAATGGCTAAAATAAAAAACACAAAAAGACCAATAAGTGTTGGTGAGAATGTGGAGAAAAAGGAACACTGATGCACTCTTGATGGGAATGCAAACTGGTGCAGCCACTGTGGAAAACAGTGTGAGGATTCCTCAAAAAGTTGAAAATAGAATTACCCTACCATTCAGTAACTGCATTACTGGGTATTTACCCAAAAAATACAAAAAACACAATTCAAAAGTGTACATGCACCCCTGTGTTTATTGCAGCATTATTTACAATAGCCAATTTATAGAAGCAACCCAAGTGTCCATTGATAGATGAATGGTTAAAAAAGATGCGCCTTATCTATCTATCTCTATAATAGAATATTACTCAGCCATAAAAAAGAATGAAATCTTGCCATTTGCAATGACATGGATGGAGCTAACAAACTGATATTTACTAGAGGGGAGGTGGATGGAGGGAAGGGTGAAATAGGTGAGGGGATTAAGAGTGCACTTATCATGATGAGCACTGAGTAATGTGTAGAATTGTTGAATCTCTATATTGTACACCTGAAACTAATATAACACTGTATATTAACTATACTGGAATTAAAAATAAAATAAAATAAAATAAAATAAAGGGCATGATTCGAAGCCAAGGCAATGTAGAACTATTTAATATGGTTGTAGCAAATCCCAACGGAGCCTGAGGGCATTTCTGTGTTATATGATGTGATGGCCCTGTATTACAAACAAAATACTAAATTATCATCAGTGTTCTTTTTGTCCTTTGTTTGTAATAAAATTCTAGACTGATTTCAAACCAAAATGATTAAATATAAGTTGCTGTGCCTCAAGATTTAAGGTCTTGACCATCAGGAAAACTTTTTCCTGTTCCCTGTCCTGATTCCTCTATGCTCTCCCTCCACTCCTCTGCACATGTACAACATACACGCTGACTCCTCATCCCAGACTCACCTGCTGAGGGCATTTCCCTTAGGAAAGAGTGGTTTAGCTGCCCCTCCTTTGGGTGCCCTTTACTTGTACTCTCATGACTTTCACAACCCTGTATGGTAATTGCCTGTTTACTTGCTAATCTCTCCTAGCAAACCAAAATCTATTTACTAATATGTATGCTTACTACTTTGCACAATAGCACCTGGCAAATAATAGATGCTTATAGATACTTCTTGAATAAATGGATGGCTGAATAAATGTGAGTGAATCCAAAACAACTTTTGGGTAGCCAACGTTCATTTGTATAGTAGTTTAGAAAAGTAGCCTGCCCAAACCTTTTGAAAATTTGTCTTCTAATCTGTTTGGAAATTTCTGTCACAAAGCATCACAGTGGATAAGAAACAAAATTGAATCTAAATTCTAAATCTAAATCTAAATCTAAATCTAAATTAAATCTAAATCTAAATCTAAATGGGTACTATGTATAAATATTCTAATATAATAGAGACATTATGGAATAAATGTATTGTTCCTTAAGAGTTCTTGTTTGATATTAAATTATCCACATCAAATCACACAATTGAATAGACTCCACTCCTATAATTTAAAGAATTATTTTGGAAAATACTACTTTAAGAACCATTAATAGTTCATCATTGACTTGGCTGAAAGAGAACAATAGGAAACATGTTATTTCATGGATCTAGTAATTAAGAAAAAATGCTGTTATATGGAATAATTTAAATTCAGAAAAAAGAAAAGCTTATTTCTGACAAGTTTACTAATGACCAAAAATTAGATGGCAGTAAAAAATATTAGGTGATAGCATTAAATTTCAAAATGCCACATTCAAGTCATCAGACTTGGAAGTACAATGATACATATGAATGAAGAAGGCGCAGGGTTTAAAGTACAGCGCCAGGAATAAAACAGAGATTAAAGAGAAGGGTTATTAAACCCTGGATGGTTGGTGAAAAAGATTATGACATTTTTTCATACTAGGATAATGGCTTTGAAATTCCTTTTATTTGTCTGAGTGAGAATCATAGCTATTAGTATTACTTAGTGTTAGAATAAAATTGGTGAAACCCACTAATACAGGAAGAGTCGGATTAGACTGGATATTTTAGGGCCTCTGTGAACCCTCTGACTTAGCAGGCTGACTGCCCCAGGAGCCTTTTCTGAGGTCTTTTCTTTCCTTCCTTTCCCCCCTTCATCTGGCCTGTGTCAACTATGCTTTTTCATTATCTGAGATCATAATTGGACCCCATAAGAACTGGGCTTTGTTCCAAAATAGATATTTGGCTGTGGCCATTTAATAGTGTTGCCTTAAAAATAAAAAGGCACACTAAAAAACAAAAACAAAAACATTGAATATACTAAGTATGCACAGACTTCATCCTCCTGCCACTGTGGTAGGTACCCCCATAGGCTCAGGATAGAGTGAGGCTCTTGGAAAGGAAGAGGATGTCTGTTGAACATACTGTATGATTTGTTGTACAAAAGCTAATAAAGTTTAAATTAAACAAAGTTTAATAGTTTGTTTTTGGATGGAATAAAAATTGCCTCCTGTCAGAAATAGCTGCATCAAAATGTCTGCTTTTTCCTTTCCTGTTTTGCGTTAGAAAGTTAATAAGAGAGTAGCTGGTGTGAATTGCTCTATGAAACTTGAGCTCAAGAAAACATTACTTGTCTATTTTTATCACTCAAATCACTTTCTGAGTGTTTCTTGCCAGGGCTGGTGAAGAATCTGATGTCAGCCATTATTTGGGTTCTTTCCCCACCCCCCTCCACCCCCACCCCTGCCACATACATGCACACACTGTATCGTCCTGGCCTTGGTCTCCCAGGGCTCATTTGGTCCTGGGTACATTGGGAGAGGCCTGGTCCTGAGCCATCGTCATGGTCACCATGGCTCCTTCTATTCATTTTGCCAAGTGGGAAATGGGCATGGTGAGCTCCCAGAAGTGCCCACCCATGCTCCTTGTCCCTGCAGGCAGGTTCCACAAGTGCCAGTCAAGGGCAGCATGCTCCAAAGCCACCTATTTGTGGGCACCCTACTCAGATATCTGCCACCTCTGGGTACTCTATGGGAATAAGGGCTGAGGCCCCCAGACTGGATTCACTGCACCCCCAGCCTGCCCCTTCCCTTCCCGGCCCCCTAGTACCTCAGCTCTGGAAGGGCTTTTCTTGGCCTCCTCTTTCACAGTGAGGTTTAATGATCCATCTGGAAGCCCTAAACGGACAAAACTTTATGACCACAAAAGCCTATTTACCTTTCCTGCACATAAAAGGGTTTTAATTTTTAGGAATGCAATAATATGGCCTGCCATCTCCCAAGGATAGACTCTATATTTACTTTAGCAGGTGGAAACCAGCAGTTGCGTTTATACATTTAGTTTTCATATCCTTCCGCATTGAATTCTCAATCACCCACATTCCTCCCCCACCCCAGGTTTTGCATGTTTAATCATGGCATGTTCTAAAGGTTAAGGATTTAGGATCTTATATTCCTTGGAAGTGTATGACTATCACAATCTTAAAGACTGGTCTATTTCTCTTTCTTTCATCTTTCTCTGTCTGTTTTTGTCTCTGCCTTTCTCTCTCTCTCTCTCTCTCTCTCTCTCTCTCTCTCTCTCTCCCCCCTCTCCTCTCTCTCTCTCTCTCTCTCTTTTACACACACACACACACACACACACACACACACACACACACACTGTTAAAGATCTGAGAATATTTGTTTTGTTCCAAAACAAATCTCTTAGCAATCAAAGAATGGTGGCGAGGGAATTTTTGTCTCGTAATGCTAAATTGTAATTATTTTACTCATCCCCCAAACTTTCTCCATATATTAGAAACTTACTATAACATGATCCAGTTGTAGTATGGAATTTAGCATACCCAGGTGCCCTTGGCAGCTAAGAAGGCATAGTTACTGGGTAGTCCTTATAACATGGCCACATGTGTGACACAGTGCATAGTAGTGACTATGGCAGGCTTTCCTTCTATTAAAACATTTTTTTAATTTTTTTTTTTTTGTATTTAAGACAGAGAGACAGAGTGCGAGTGGAGGAGGAGCAGAGCGAGAGGGAGACACAGAATCCAAAGCAGACTCCAGGCTCTGAGCTGTCAGCACAGAGCCTGATGTGGGGCTTGAACCCATGAACTGTGAGACTCAAGACCTGAGCCAAAGTTGGATGCTTAACCGACTAAGCCACCCGTGTCCCTCCTTCTATTTTTATTTAGCCTTCCAATCCTATTTTTATTTAGCCTATCTTGCTTAGCTTAAATCAGAAATTTATAAATCCCTTTTTAAACTCTGATTTTGCCAAAGATATACAAGTCTGATCAGATTTTGCCAGTCAAAAGCCATTTAAACTCCTGAAATTTAGTTTAGACAATCCCTGTTCTTCTCTGTAGTATGTTCCTATAAAGGATATAGAAAACAAAGATAACAAAAAATTAATATAAGTATACCTAATTCTATTGCACTTCACTTTATTGTGACCTGCACATTTTACATTTTTACATATTGGAAGTTTGTGGATCTGCATCAAACAAGTTTATGGGCACCATTTTTCCAACAGCATTTGCTCACTTTGTGTCTCTTGTGTCACATTTTGGTAATTTTTGCAATAATTCAGAATTTTTTCTTATTATTATATTTGTTATGGTGATCTGTGATCAATGGTCTTTGATGTTACTATTGTAATTATTTTGGATTGCCATGAACCATGCCCATATAAGATGGTGAACTTAATCGATAAATGTTGTGTGTGTTCCGACTGCTCCACTGACTGGCCATTCCCCGTCTCTCTTCCTCTTCTGAGGCCTTCCTATAGAGAATAGAGACACAACAATATTGAACTTAAGCCAATTAATAACCCTATAATGACTTCTAAGTGTTCAAGTGAAAGGAAAAGTCACATTAAAATCTAGAAATGATTGAGGCGCCTGGGTGGCTCAGTCGGTTAAGCGTCCAACTTCAGCTCAGGTCACGATCTCGCGGTCCGCGAGTTCGAGCCCCGCGTCGGGCTCTGGGCTGATGGCTCAGAGCCTGGAGCCTGCTTCCAATTCTGTGCCTCCCTCTCTCTCTGCCCCTCCCCCGTTCATGCTCTGTCTCTCTCTGTCTCAAAAATAAATAAACATTAAAAAATAAAAATAAAAAAAATTTTAAATCTAGAAATGATTAAGCTTAGTGAGGAAGACATGTTGAAAGCCAAGACAGGCTGCAAGCTAGGCCTCTTATACCAAATAGCCAAGTTATGAATGCATGGGAAAAGTTCTTAAAGGAAATTAAAAGTGCTACCCCAGGGAACACACAGATGATAAGGAAGTGAAACAGTCGTACTAGTGACATGGAGAAAGTTTGAGTGGTCTGGGTAGAAAATCAAACCAGCTACAACATTACCTTAAACCAGAGCCTAATCCAGAGCAAGATCCTAACTCTCTTAAGTTTTGTGAAGGCCAAGAGAGGTGAGGAAGCTGCAGAAGAAAAGTTTGATGTTAGCAGAGTTTGAATCATGAGATTTAAGGAAAGAAACCATCTCGGTAACATACAAGTGCAAGGTGAAGCAGCAAGTGCTGATGTAGAAGCTGCAGCAAGTTATCCAGGAGATCCAGCTAAGATCAGTAATGCAGGTGGCCACACTACACAGCAAATTTTCAATATAGATTAAACAGCATTGGAAGAAGATGCCATCTAAGGACTTTCATAGCTAGAGAGGAGAAGTCAATCCTCTGAGGCTTCAAAGCTTCAGAGGACAGGCTGACTCTCTTATTAGGGGATAATGCAGCTGGTTATTTTAAGTTAAAGCCAGTGCTCACTGATCATTTTGAAAATCCTAGGGTCCTCAGCAGTTATAAATCTATTTGTGCTCTATAAATAGAACAACAAAGCCTGGATGACAGCACATCTGTTGCAACATGGTTTCCTGAATATTTTAAGCTCACTGTTGAGACCTACTGCTCAGAATGAAAGTTTTTTTTTCCAAAATATGACTGCTCATTGACCATGTACGTGGCCACCCAAGAACTCTCATGGATGTGTAAAAAGAGGTTAATGGTGTTTTCATGCCTGCTAACACAATATCCATTCTGTAGACCATGGATTAAGAAGTAATTTAAACTTTAAGTTTTATTATTTAAGAAAAATACATTTCATAAGACTATAGCTGCCATAGATAATGATTCCTCTGATGGATCTAGGCAAAGTAAATGGAAAACTTTCTGGAAAGGATTCACTATTCTAGATGCCATTCAGAACATTCACTCTTCAGAGGCATGTGTGTGGCTCAGTCAGTTAAGCGTCCAACTCTTGATTTTGGCTCAGGTCATGATCTAACAGTTTGTGGAGTCATCGAGCCTGGTGTTGAGCTCTGTGCTAACAGTGCAGAGCCTGCTTGGGATTCTCTCTCTCCCCCTCTCTCTGTCCCTACCCCACTCGTTCCCTCTCTCTCTCTCTTAAAAACGTAAAATAAAAAAGAACATTCACGGTCCATGGGAAGAGGTCAAAGTATCAACATGAACAGGAGTTTGGAAGAAGTTGATTCCAACCTTCATGGATGACTTTGAGAGGTTCAAGACGAGTGGAAGAAATAACAGCAGATGTGGTGGAAATAGCTAGAAAACTAGAAGTGGAGGCTGAAGATGTGAATGAATGACTGCAATCTCATGATAAAATGTTAACACAGATGAGGAATTACTTCTTATGAATGAGCAAAGAAAGTGGTTTCTTGAGCTGGAATATACTCCTGGTGAAGATGCTGTAAAGATTGTTGAAATGACAATAAAGGAGTTATTAGAATATTGCATAGATTTAGTTGGTGAAGCAGTGGCAGGATTTGAAAGGATTGACTCCAATTGTGAAAGAAGTTCTTCTCTGGGTAACATGCTATCAAACAGCATCACATTCTACAGAGAAATTGTTGATGAAAGAAAGAGCCAATCAATGAGGCAAACTTCATTGCTGTCTTATTTTAAGAAGTTGCCACAACCACCCCAACCTTCAGCAGCTATCATCCTGGTCAATCAGCAGCTGTCAACATCCAGGCAAGACCCTCCACCGACAAAAAGATTAAGACTAGCTGGAAGCTCAGATGATGGTTAGCACTTTTTAGCAACAAAGTATTTTTAAATTAACGCATATACATTTTTTTAGACATAATGCTGTTGCACACTTAATAGACTACAGTAAAGTATACACACAATTTTATATGCACTGAGAAACAAAAAAAAATTTTTTTTTGACCTGCTTTATTGTGATATTTGCTTTTATTGCAGTGGTCTGGAACTGGATCAGCAGTATCTCAAGAAATGCCTGTATTTAATCTTCTCTCCTCTGTATAATTACTGTAGAGCCTGCAGTCACCCTTTGAAATCAACGTTGTGAAGCCTAGCTTTGGTACTTGGCCTATCAGTAGGCTGAATATTAGGCCGAGGGAGACAGAGGTTGTGGGTGATATGTGTTGGTTGAAATTTTGTGTGTGTGACCAAAAGGACTATACAGAGGGTTTCATTTTGGTTTTAAGAATTTTTTTTAATTGAAAATCAAAAAGCCTAGTTCTGTAGGCATTTCAGTTCAGTTTCTAACTCTGATTTCTTCTTTTTTATGTATAAATCAGACTACATTTAGCAATAATTTTAAGGGGCCTTTGTTTGGTCCCATTTACAAAATTGATTAACTAAACATTTAAGCTGCTTATAAATTTAAGATCTTTACTGTTTTCTTTTTAGGTAATTAAATTGAGTTAAACAAAATGTTGGTAGGTGGTAAATACTACTTTGGTCTTCAAGTTCTCTTAAATGTTCTAAATACATAATATTACAAGAAAGAATAGATTTTTGGATAGGAAATTTTTTTATTTTAAAAAGTCTTCTATACTTACATTTAACTTTTGAAACTTCTGGGGCATAAAAGACAAAAATCCCTTTTAAGGAAGGCAGGTGACATCTCAGTTAGCTAAGGTTACTTATGACCAGAGATTTCGGTCAGACTTGCAAAGACCCAGAACACCTCTCATCACCAGCTAGGAAAACCACCAAATGCCAAACAATTAGGGCTATTTCTCAGTATACTGAAATTACTAATAACCTCGGATTTCCATCTGGACATTGATTAGATTCTAGTCAGCCTAGAAGGCACACATAGAAATTATTTTATAATTGTTCTCTCATAGATTTCATAGTCTTGCATATTCGTATGTCCATGGTTTAGATTACATACACCTTACCAAGTTCTGATTGCTGGCACAAGTTCTATCATATGCCAGGGCCACTGTTTGCATCCTTTTGGTTCCTAAATTATATAAAAGACTTCCATTTAAGTCTGAAGACTTTTGAGCTAGATGTGATTTTTTTTTAATGTTTGTTTACTTGTGAGAGAGAGAGACACACACACACAGAGCATGAGCAGAGGGGCAGAGAGAGAGGGAGACGACAGAATCCAAAGCAGGCTCCAGGCTCCGAGCTGTCAGCACAGAGCCTATGTGGGTCCCGAACCCATGAACTGAGAGATCATGACCTGAACTGAGTCAGACGTTTAACTAATGAGCCACCCAGGTGCCCCTAGATATAATCTTTTCACATGTTCCTAGGACCACATACTCTCTAACTTAAAATGATCTATATTGAATTGGAATATTTCAGTGTCTACCTTAAAGTCAACTCTCATGAAGTCATAGTTTCTACAGTAGTAAAAACTGAAAACATTTATGCATTTTTGGCATTTGCCAGTAAGCAAACTTAGGTATCAACTTTTCTTTTCTTTTCTTTTTTCTTTTCTTTTTTCTTTTCTTTTCTTTTCTTTTCTCTTTTCTTTTCTTTTCTTTCTCTTTCTCTCTTTCTCACTTTGCTTTGCTTGCTTTTCTTTCCTTTTCTTTAGTTTTCTTTCCTTTTCTTTAGTTTTCTTTTCTTTTCTTTTCTTTTCTTTTCTTTTCTTTTCTTTTCTTTTCTTTTCTTTTCTTTTCTTTCGAACCACCTCTGTGCCAGGCACTGTGCTAGGCAAAAGGAATGTAATCATTGTTGAGGCAAACATGGATTCTCTCTTCTTAAAGCATATGATAAAGTTGGGTTGACCATATCCTAGTAGTAAAATTGGGGACTATAGGGCAAGTATTTGTATATTGGGGCTGATTTCTGCCAATGAATAAACTACCTCAAGGTACTAATTTTCTCCTTCTCTGGAGTGAAACTAATGCCTGTTCTGTTGGAGTTGCTATAAAATTAACTTGGAGATAATTACTAGCAAACAACTAGAATTTGTGTTTGGTTACATCAAGAGTAACCTCATGGAACAAAAAAGTTCACTTCTGAAAGCAATCAGTTTATTCCCTATTCACTAATGAGCTTTATGTTAAAATGATGCTACTTTGCCTTTTAAGACCTTACTATCAGATATCACAATAAAGCTTGCTCATTGGATATTGGAACAAGTCACACAGTACAGAACCATTTAGGCCAATTCCTGCCTTATTTCCACTTGGAAAATTTTTTGAATGGAACATTTATCATTCTGAAAGAACTTCATGTGAAAACTCCATGTTTTACTTCCTGATTCTCAAGAATTTATTTAGCATTTAAGAATTTAGAAGTTATTCTAATCAGTCAAGATGACTTAAAAAATGTGGCCTTATTTTCACAAGTTTTAGGTCATTAAATAGTATATGCAAATGGGTTTCTAAGTGGGTTCAACTCATGGCAACACTTGGGAAATAGCTTTATTCTTCTCTCACTACTGCTTTCAAGTGACATAGCATCAAAGGATATGGAAATAGGTCCTAGAAGATTAAACAGAAAAGTGGTTAGCCATTAGGAATATCAGTTTCCTCTTCAGTCATTATCATTTTTAAATGAATATTGAGGAGAATCAGATGCTACCTGTGTTTGATAGGACCCAAGAATGATTCTCTGCTAGGCAAAATAGTCTTTTTCAACAAAGCATGTCAGGGTGCATTTGAACCTTGGAGAATAATAAAGTCTCAGGATGATCTTTTCCTGGAACTCTGGAAGTCCTGACACCTTCACAAGATGTTTTTTTTTCTTCTCAGGGGAAGCAGATGGAATTAACAGACTCCATTATCTGCTATTCTTAGGCAAGCTAAACCACGATTTGTGCTCCCCTTTCCCAAGAGGATGAGATACTTTAGCAAAAAAAGATAAATTTTTTTGCAAATGCAGTTAAAAGTCTCTCTTTAGAAATTATAATCACTGTTTCTGTTTCTTTTAAAAAGAGTATAAGGTTTACCTGCTCTCCCAAATGATGAAAGAGGATGTGATTGGATGTTGTCAGTGAGCCACAACTTCTGCCCCAGGGAAAATAATTACCCTCTTCGGAATAGTCAGTTGGTTGCTCCTGAAGTGCTTGGCTATGGGCTATGAGTAAAACCCAGCCACATCAGCTTGAAGCCTAGAAAGATTGGATACATTGAAGAATCCAATCTTTTACAGAAGGTTAGAAGCAGTGTGGGTAATAACAAAAGATTGTATTTGAGAGGGATATTTAAAACTTTTGTTTTTTCTCTTTTTATATCCTGAATCTTCCAGAATCAAAGGAAGGTATAGCCCAGAGAGGAAATCATCTGTAGTTTTGGCATGTTCTATCATAGTGAATGAGAGAAGCAAATCTAGCCAGCCAAGTCTAGCCTGATAATGAATGGGGCAACTTCCAGATGGTGGAATTCAGCACGCACCTACCTACCTATATTGTTCTCTAGGACAATATAAAATAGTTTAGTAAGTCACAGAGCTTAAGTGTTAGAAGAATGCAGCATTCTCCATATAGTTGATGCCTGGAAAAACGTTTGCTGTTTCAAGGCTTGACAGAGGTACTGACATATGTCCTCCTTAATCTAAATGTAATATGTAGCACTTCATGGCATATCATAAAGAAAAATCTCTAGAGCAGAGGGAGCAGTTATATAATGGTAAGGCTGACTTCTCCATATGGGACCAAGATAGGTCAGTTATATTTTTGCAAAATGAACCTAAAATTACAAGCTAAATTCTGACTTATGTCTGGTGATAGGAAATAATTCACATTTAGATTTCCTCACAGATATGTTATCCTTCTGTCAGCTGTTTACTGACATGAAACCTCATTGTAGAAAAGCTAGAGGTTCATTTTTACCTAGCTCAGCAACAATGTGTAAAATGACTATTTTCTCCTGTTTGTTTTATATTCCCTTTAAGAATAAACTGCATCTGTCCAAACAAATTCAACTTGTAAAAAATCAGAAAATCAGGAAGCTATTCCTAATCATTGAAATCAGCTCTTAGAATTTTAAATATGGAAACTACGTGTTATTATCAAATGAGAAGCAGTCGTGACCGTTTGCAACAGCCGCTGTTCTGCAAATCTGATATACCAGTTCACTAAAACCCCTATTTATAAGTGTCACATTTGCATGCATAAAATTGAACTGCTCATTCCAATTCATGCTGCCAGTGAATTTTGGAAGGAGGAATCATGAGATTTTTGAGAGGCTCTTTATTTTATTTAGTATCCATATGTTATGGAGCACATAGATGGAAATACAGTATAGTTGTACTTTAAGCTAGCCATTTGGTGATCAAAACGACGTTTGAGTCGAGTTTGGCATATTATTCTGATTTTGTCATTATTAACAAAATTTATGGTTTTGAATTTTTATAGCAGTTGTCCTTGGGTCCTCAGGGGGCTGTTTTGTTGTAAACTAGTCCACTATTGCTGGAAGGGGAATACCAGACTCTTTTCATTCTTTATCTCAATAATTTTTTACATCTGTATCATTATTAATAAGGATAAAAAGAACTACCTTATATTTTTAGAGAGCTTAAGATTTAGTCATACTTAGTGTTTTTTTTTTTTTTACACCCAACATGGGGCTTGAACTCACAACCCTGATATCAGGAGTCACGTGCTCCAGTGACTTAGCCAGCCCAGCACCCCTAGTCATCGTTATTGTATCATGTAGTTTCTTCACATAAAATTGGTGATACAGCTAAAGCAGATATTTTGAAGGAGGGAATTGAAGTCTAGAGAGTAAATGACTGGTCCAGGTTTGAAGAATTAGTTAAGACTAGAGCCAGCCAGCCAGAAACCCTGCTCCTTCTGCTCTTACAGGGTGCTAGCATTCTTTACAGGACGGTCTTGACAGAGTTGATGGGGGTAGATGGTTGTGTCTGCTTCTCTGCCAATTTTAAGTCTAATGAATTCCTCTCTTGCTGGAGGGCTGCAGCAGCACCCTCCTTTATGCTTTCTGAACCTTAACAGGTTGCACCATGCATTTTGGTACTTGATTAGAATTCTAGAATTGGGGAACAAAAACTTAGATCATCTAGCCAAGGCCTTTGTTCAAATGAGTGGAGTGAAGAAGCTGCTGTGTTTGAGATGCAGCAGCTAATAAATAGTAGTCCTGGAACCAGAACTCCTCTATCCTATCTCTTTCCACCACATGAATTGTTCTCTGTAGTTTCATTTCGATAAGCCAGACTCCACACCAAGAATTTAAGCTTTTGGAGGACAGGGACTTCTTAGATCTCCCCATGACCATTCCACAGTGCTGAATACATTCCCAAGGTCATGGAAGTGCATACTGAATTGATTTCAGAGCAAAAGAATTCTGCTAGTTGTGCTGGCTCTGGCTCCCTCCAACCAAGTGCTTGTGGGGGGGAAGGGGGGAGATATTTGTCTCAGTTTGACAAGTCCTTTTCTGGCTCTGCTGTGAATGTGCTATAGCAATGGTGGCTGTGGGTGATGGATACAAAGTCAAGTACTAATTTCACAGGACTGCACTCTTTCCTAAATAGATGGTCATCATGAAAATATTCTCCTGAGCCTCCTTGTTTGTAGTACTGGGTGTGTAGAGCATGGATTGATAGAGGGACTTCTTTAAGAGGCAAGGCACTCATGCTTGTTTCATTTCAAGTATATTCCAAGGAGTTGTTATAGCCCTATAAATAATCATTGATCCTTCCAGGATGCCTCACAGCAAGTGTTTCTGTTTTGCAGATGAATCAAGAAAGTGAGAGTTGTTAAGTTTTCTACCTAAGGCAAATGGGTTGATACTGTGCAAGCAGATAGATACTCTGAAGGACGATGGGGCAGGAGGCCTTTCTCTGCATCTTTGCCTTTGCCAGATGTGTGTACAAGGAACATCCCATGCCTAAAGGGAAGATAGAAAACTCTAACCTGTGTCACTTTAATACACCAACATCAGCAAAGGCCCAGAATCAAAGCTGGCTGTGTTATCTCTTCTAACCAGAAGCTCTCTCAGGAAAGTACAGTTGGAAAAGCAAAATAATTTCCAGTTGTGTCTTTGAAGTTGTCTGGTGTGTTATCATGGGTTTTTAATACCTACTGTGGATATTTTTAAAATAGAGAGAAATTATAAGGTGATAAATAGAGGAACTGTTTGAACAACTACATCTGAGGCCTAAAAAGTAACCTACATAAAATTTTATTTTCCTCCTTTACTTTGCAGCTGTGTCTGTATTCTGATGCTGGAGAATTTTCTTTTTAAATTAGAGACTTATACATGCTGGTAGTGAAACTGTTATACATTATGTGATTTTTATACCATGAAGTTTCTCATTTTTATGAGATCTATCATTTCCTTTGCGCGTGCGTGTGTGTGTGTGTGTGTGTGTGTGTGTGTGTGTGTGAGTGTGTTAGTGATTAACATGTCTATAAGAAAATCTATTTGCTTCAGTCTTCTCCTGTGGCTGGTCAAATGAATCTTGCCACTCATGGCTCATTTTAATTGGTGACTATATGAGTTTATTATACTAATTTTTCTGTTCTTTTGTCAGGCCACTACTGGGCAGTTCAATGGTTTAGTTCTATTTTGGGGCTCCTACACGAGCAATACAGCAAGAGAAGAGTGCCTGGCATGTAGCAGGTAATAGGTGCTCAGTAAATGTACATTGAATGAACTAAATAAACTGCAGAATGAATAACTCCAGAGCCAATCACAAAATATGGAATACATCAGTTAATGACCTATTTTAGAATCATAGAATGCTATAGCAGGAAGTGACATTAGAGGTCACTTAATCTAGTTCCCTGTTAGGAGATATCAAATGAACTAGATCTGTTTGCTGTAGAAAAGCTTTTTTTTTTTTTTAAATATTAATTTAATTTTGAGAGACAGAGGGAGGGAGAGAAGAGAATGAGTGGGGGAGGGGCAGAGAGAGAGAGGGAGACACAGAATATGAAGCAGACTCCAGGCTCTGAGCTGTCAGCACAGAGCCCCTGTAAGGCTCAAGCTCAGAAGCTGTGAGATCATGACCTGAGCCAAAGTTGGACGCTTAACCGACTGAGTTACCCAGGCACTCTTGCTCTAGAAAATCTTTTTAAAGAGATTTGGAGTATTGGAAAGGATTCTAGGTTTACAGACAGCTAGATGATCTAGGCGCCATGCCAGCTAACCACTTGCTTTTTTGCATGACCCTGGAGATACTACTCAGTGTTTGCCCTCTTAAGGATAAAATGAGACAATGGATGCAAATTGTAGGGTTCATGTATTTCATCTCCCTCCTACCCTTTTGCACTTTTAGCAACAAATGACACACCCATCCTGAACACTGGGCACAGGGCCTGGTACCTCACCTCAACTGAACACAGCTATTGGTCTAGGAGGTGGAAACATGATTGAAGCAGGACCAGTGTTAAAAAACAAACTTCAACCAAGTATATTTGAAGGTTGAGTTGGCTTTGTTAACGCTTCATGAATTGGGCAGCATCCCATCTAGCAAGTAGGTTGGGAACTCTTGAGGAGTTCTTCAGAGTGTAAGCTTTTCCGTAGAAGGAGGGTGAGTCAAGAAAGTCGGTAGCGAAAAAGGATTGTTCCAGGCAAGGGCAGCTAGCTTTCCCTTAGGGGAAAAAGCAAGGGATCTTATCACACAGCTTACCTCATCTCTTTTGGGGGATGGAGAGAGCTCAGGAGGCAGACTCTTTGGTGCTGATCAAGAAATTCCTGACTGACCAGTTAAGACTACATTTCTGGGGGAGGTTGAAACAAATTGGATTATGTATTAAGCCCCAGTTTGGGGACTCTGCCAGAGTGACACCATTTTGGGCCTGTGGTTTTCTTTTTAACACCAGTTAGTCTTTCTGTGGGATTCTTCAAACCAAACCTGACAAGGCCCATTCTTTTAGTCCTCAGTTGCAGTAAGGACTTGAGCTTGGAACCGCTAGTGGTCAGCCCCAACTTTCCTACTCCCACTGTTGGAGAGAGTAAGAGGACAGACAGTAATAGAGATAAAGGGGAGGGGAGGCTTAAGTTCCTTGGCCCTGAGGAAGCCTCTTGTTTTTGCTGCAGTTTTCCTCCTTGCTAACCTCAAAATTCCTATTTAGGACGTAAGGTGTAGGGTATTAGTTTACTAAGGCTGCCAAAATAAAGTAGCACAGACTGACGGCTAAAGAGCAGAAATTTATTTTCTCACAGTTTCAGATGCTGGAGGCCAAAATCGAGGTATTGGCAGGGTCAGTTTCTTCTGAGGCCTCTCTCTTTGGCTCGTAGATGTCTGACTTTTCTCTGTGTGTTCACAGGGTCTTCCCTCTGTGGGTGCCTATGTCTTAATCACCTCTTCTTATAAGGGCACCAGTTATAATGGGTTAGAACCCGCCTTAAGAACCTCATTTTAACTTTATTACCTCTTCAAAAGCCCCGTCTCCGAATACAGTCACACTCTGGGGTACTGAGGGTTAGGACTACAACATATGAATTTTAGGGAATACAACTCAGCTCATAACAGGCATTTTGTTGGATTTCTATGACTTCCTACTGAAAGAGTGTCAGTTAATCTGGTAACCATAAATTGAATAAACAAGATTCATGGGATCTAGTCAGAAAGCATCTTTTGTTTCCCACTGCCCATTAGAATCTGTTCAATAGAGGAAGTTCTTTCCCTGCCCAAGCATGAAAACTTGGGCAGTCGCATGACTTTTCTGATAATTTATAAGGAATGCACTTGATTACAGTGACTTTTAAGTTATAAATACAAGCTCAGATCAGAGAGTAGAAAGGCCAGTTTGATGAGGTAATAAAAACTTCAAACTTGATTTGAAATTAAATCTTCTCTTTGCTTCTGTCCCCCCACTAAGGCTTTTGACAGTTGGGAATCCTGCCTTAAGTTTCTGATCTCACTAGGGTGTAAGCTGGAAAAGGAAGGAAAAGAAGGAGAGAGGGGCAAGGAAGTGCTTCTTGATGGGTTAGTGACACAAAATGGCTTTATGCTCTCAGTGTCTCATAAGTGCTTTCTCCCCTGGTTTCTTTGTGAGTTTTTCAGCCACAGCAGTAGATGCCCCTATGTTTTACTTATTTGTAATGCAAGCAGTGCATTTTCCTTACCTCCTGTTTTTTAGCAGGTCTGCTCCATACAGGTGCCACTGTGGGGTCCTTTTACCCTTTGAGGCAGCCCTCTTGAGCAGGACCTAAGTGGCTTCAGTCTAGCTCTCTCCCCCATGTGGCCCACATCTGTCCCAGGAGGTCATCTGTTCCCTGGACAGACTGATAGAATAGGCCTGTCTGGCATGGTCATGTCACCCACCTTCAGCTCTTGCTCCCGTCCCTTTTCCAGGCAGGAGTCAGACCTACTTCCCCCATATACTCCTAACTGGGGCACATGCTAGGCTTTCTCAGTGGCCCTCTCAAAGCCCCTCTGTCCTGACCCGAAGCGAGTGGAGATGCATCCTTCCTTCTGGGTTATGTGTGAGAACGGACACATAACACGGCACTTTCCCACGAAATCGCCCTCAGAAACCCTTCATTTTCATTCTCTTGACCCTCTCATTTTGTATGTGGGTTAGGGCTTTTTAGAATCACAGGGCGGGTTGTTAAATGCTGCTCTGACAAATGTGGATATGGGCCTGGACTTCAAGTTGGAATGTCTTGACCACTATGTCTTGGTATCTCGGTTGGAACTTCCAATTTAACAGATGTTAAACAAAAACAAAAAACAAAAACAAAAACTGTGTAAACTGTGAAGTGCTACAAAAACGTAGGGAATTAACTCCCTTTGCCTTGAGGAGGTACTCAATAAGATAGAACAGAGAATAAGATGTGGCTGTACTTCTTGAAGAAGCAAACATCTCCAAGAGATTTATGTAGGTTGGTCTGGGCAACTTCACTTTCTGTCTAATTAATACATACCTCACTACTTAGTTAAGGTAGAATTGTTAATAATACGCACACTGCTCTCCTGACTTTATGTGCGAATGGCAGTAATCAAGACAGTAGGGGACAAACATTTGAATGAGAGATGAGAGTCACCCGTGGAGCCAGCATTTCTCTCTCAGTTTACACAGGCTGCACTTTGCACAAACACACACCATGTCCACCCATTCAGTGTGTTTTGGTGGTTATGGTGCTTTGCAAAAGCGTATAGACTGAACATCTCATACTTCACTCAAAGGAGCACTTTCTTCACTGAAGGGTTGGAGAAATTGTCAGAAAAGTAGAGAGCCCGTGGGAAACTGCACCGATCACTCGGAATCCACAAGTCCTCATTCATCCATTTAGCTCATTCATGTAGTTATTTACTGGACACCTACTTTTCCCAGGTGTTTATGCTAGCCACTCAATCTGTAGTGGTCAGTTAAACCCGCAGGGCTTGCAGTCTAATAGGGGAAACAGACAAACACTTAACTGTACAGTGGCAAACCGTGCTAAGTGACAAGAAGAATAATGCCAGGACAGGGGAGGGCAGGGATCTCCTGCCTTCATTTGGGGTTTAGGTGGGGGAGGCATTCTTGGCAGAGGAAGTATGAAGGGTGGGTCCCACTATCTGTCCAAGCCTGTGGTTCCCATGTATTCCTAATTAAATAGTAGTAGCCAGGGGGCGCCTGGGTGGCTCAGTCGGTTAAGCGGCCGACTTCGGCTCAGGTCACAATCTCGCGGTCCGTGAGTTCGAGCCCCGCTTCGGGCTCTGTGCTGACAGCTCAGAGCCTGGAGCCTGTTTCAGATTCTGTGTTTCCATCTCTCTCTGCCCCTCCCCTGTTCATGCTCTGTCTCTCTCTGTCTCAAAAATAAATAAACGTAAAAAAATATATTTTTTTAAGTAAATAGTAGTAGCCAGTAATTCTAAATGAAATATTACATTTGATTAGGACATGTGTTTTTTAAGGGTACCACTCAGGCCTTTTCTTCCAAATGTTATTTTCTTCAGTTGGTGCTCTACCCTTTTCCCACACAGAGCTTAGAATTTGTTTAAAAAGACTACTCTGGGAGAGATCGTTGTTTATTGGAATAGAAGTTTATGTGTAATATTTTCTCTAAGTGGTCAAATCTCCCCTCTCAGAGCTTCTTGTTATCAGAAATCTGAAGAGCTGTCCCAGAGGAGTTATTCTTTTGTTTTCCACTTTCTCATTCTGTGTAGTTAATCCCTCTTATTTATTCCATTTCAAAGCAGGGAACTCAGGGAAGGGGAGGGGACGGAAGGAAGAGTGAGGAAAGCCATTTTGACCATGAATGGTTTACTAATAAGAATGTCTTCTCCAAAAACAAATCACTTAACGTTTTCTTCAAGAAAGCAAGAAAGTGAATATGGTTACGAACATATTGTGAACACAGAGCTATTTGGCTAGACAGAAATGTGAGGTACAATGTCTGCTTGACATGTGGATGATACCTGCCCAAGCTATCAATTGTCAGTATTATTTGATAAAATGATTCTTGAATGCTCTCTGACATGGGAGAAGTAGCACTGGGAAGTGCATTAAGAAACTTGGTTTATAGGGGCGCCTGGCTGGCTCAGTCAGTTGTGCATCTGACTTCAGCTCAGGTCATGATCTCACGGTTTGTGGGTTCAAGCCCTGCATTAGGCTTTCTGCTGTCAACACAGAGCCCACTTTGGATCCTCTGTCCCCATCTCTCTCTGCCCCTCTGAGACTCTCTCTCTCAAAATAAATAATTAAACTTAAAAAAAAAAAGAAACTTGGTTTATGACTTCTGTCTTGCCACTGACTAGTGGTTGTCCTTGGTCATCACTCGATGGTATCTATCTCCACGTCCTTAGCTACAAGATGAGGGTAGTGGTAATACCTGCCACACTACCTCTCAGGTTTGTTGTGGAGAATAAGTGCAGTAACCTTAACATGTTTTTGATAATAAATACTTTCACACTGGATAAATCATTATCATTACCATCTGTCTGTTTTTAAATTTTCTTAATATTTATTTTTGAAGGAGAGAGAGACAGAGCGTGAGGTGGGGGGGGGGGGGGTGGGGGCAGAGAGAGAGACACAGAATCCGAAGCAGGCTCCAGGATCTGAGCTGTCAGCACAGAGCCTGATGAGGAGCTCAAAACCACAAACCACAAGATCATGACCTGAGCTGAAGTCGGACACTTAACCGACTGAGTCACACAGGTGCTCTCTGGGCACTCAGTCTTATACTGATTGTGATCACTCTTCCACAAAGTCCTCCTTTTGGTTTCTAACCTTCCTTGCCTTAGTTTTCTTATTTCCTTTTTCTTTTCACAGAAGTAAAATTTAGAATATATTTGATTTATAAAGCCACATGTGAGTCCATGAAGATAAGGTTCCATGGTTGATATTACTCTGGTTCTGATGTATATTAGCTGTAAGATGCTGGAGCAGTTGTCTGCCATTTATGTTGGGCTAGGGGATCTTTCTAAGATGCCTTCCATGGTTTTTCTTGTTCAAATTCAGAAGAGTATCATTAAGAACAAACCCAAAGTTGGGGAGCCTGTTTCAGATTCTGTGTCTCCCTCTGTCTCTGCCCCTCTCCCTCTTGCGCTCTGTCTCCTTCTCAAATATAAGTAAACATAAAAAAAATAAGAACAAATCTAAAGCAACACATATATTGGCAGGTCTGGCAAAAGCCCTGAAGATCATAGAGAACGACAAACTGATGAATTCTAAAGTTGTCAATGATCAGTGGAAATAATGCCGTGGGACCTGGCTAACATTCTGTTTCTATTCAGTGGGTGGATATCACCCTTACTTGAAGACAGAGTTCAGTTTTGGTCACTGCATTTAAAGAGGGTGGTGGAGAAAGTGGCATATGATAATGAGTAGCAACAGAATGGAAAATGGGTCCTTTCCATAGGAACAGGTCAAGTTTAAGGGGTTGGATATAACATTTCTTGGTTGAACCACCCGGTTTTATAATTCTGTGGCTTCTAGTTATTGCTTTACTTTTTCTATTTTTTAATTTCTTCTTTTGACTAATATACGTTTTTATTCCATTCCATTGCTTTATTGTGCTACTTTATTTTGTTTTGTTTTAAAGACAGAGTGTGCATACATGGGTGGGGGAGGGGCAGAAGGGGAGAGAATCTCAAGCAGGTTCCACGCTCAGCACAGAGCCTGACGCAGGGCTCAGTCCCTCGACCCTGAGATCATGACTTGAGCTGAAATTGAGAGTCTGACTCTTAACCAACTGAGCCACCCAGGCGCCCCTGTTCTACTTCTTTATCCTGTACTCATTTATTATTGTCTTTTGGATGCAATTTTAAGTTGACACTTCTTTGTTCAATTTCTTTAATTTCTCATTTACTCAGCACTTAATTTATTTTCTTGTTTTTTATTCATATTGTTATAATCTTCCCCATTCTCACGCACAATCTGTTCTGTTTTTTACTTTATCATTTCTTTGTTTCCTTGTATCCCCAGTGACAAAAGAGGGACGCTGGTATCAGGGTGAGCCCCAGAAGTTCTAATCCAGGGTTTATTCACTGCTCTGGTACAGTGGGGGGCACAATATGGAATCTGGAGTAAAATAGCAGGAGACAACTAAAAGTTCTAATGACAGGGGCTCCTGGGTGGCTCAGTCGGTTGAGCGTCCGACTTTGGCTCAGGTCATGATCTTGCAACTTTTGAGTTCGAGTCCCGCGTCGGGCTCTGTGCTGACAGCTCGGAGCCTGAAGCCTGCTTCGGATTCTGTGTCTCCCTCTCTCTCTGCCCCTAACCCACTTGCATTCTGTCTCTGTATCTCTCAAAAATAAATAAACATTAAGAAAAAAAAGTTCTTATGACAGCTTAATTTTTTAGGTAATCACCTGGGTCAATTTTTCTGGCACTCATTTTCCTCATTTCAAAAATACTGATTCTTTGCCTTTCAAAGAAATGCAAAGATTAATGAGATGATGAGTATGACAAGTCTTGCTCAGTGGTTGGTACATAAGCCTTAATTAAATGTTATATCTTTCCCTTAATCACACATACCTGCTCATTTTAGTATCTGTGACACACACACACACACACACACACACACACACACACACACACACCCCTTTCTCTCTGGATTGACAACCTATATCAGTTTTCTTTCTGTCTTTTCCTCTGATCCCTGTATACTTACTCTTTTTGCCTAGTTACTACATACTCAAAACCAAAGTCAAATGTATGACAAAGATGCAAAATAAAAACATCAGGAAACAATCAGTTAAACAAATCCTTGGTTGATTTTAATTAGCAAGACAGATTATTTAGAGTATGTAAATGTGGAAATTTACGTACTCTATTCTGATAATCACAGCTTACCTACAATACTTCATATCTCCCAAGAACTAATATTTAATCATTTGTTCTAACTTCTTTTTTTTTTTTCAAATCAAAAAGTCGCTCGGCTTCTAATCACTTAGACTATTGCATAAATTAAGCAAACTGTCCCTTTACTAAAGGTAACTTCTAAGTGTTATGTGTTTAGGATTTTCCACAGGCTGGAGAGGATTTTTTTTAATGTTTATTTATTTTCGAGAGAGACAGAGACAGAATGCGAGTGGGTTGGGGCAGAGAGAGAGGGAGACACATTATCCGAAGCAGGCTCCAGGCTCTGAGCTGTCAGCCCAGAGCCCTATGTGGGTCCTGAATCCATGACCTGATAGAGCATGACCTGAGCCTAAGTCGGCCACCCAACTGACTGAGCCACCCAGGTGCCCCATACCATCTGTCTGTTTTTGAGTTTTCTGTTCATGACTGATCTTAGCCTATAAAACCATTCTCCCCAAGTTCATTTACCTTGAGGCTGAGATTTCTGACATCTTACCTGTGTACCTGGCTGGGTAAAAGTTTTCTGACATGGCTGCCACTCATGCAGGGATCCCTCATGGTGTATATGACAAAGTATACCTTTTGAAGCACAAGAGAACTGGGTTTGAATCTCAGCCCCGTTATTTACTGCTAAGTGACCCTGGGGGTGGGGGAATTACTCTTTCTGTGCTTCAGTTTCCTCATCTGTGAAATGGCTGTGAGGAATGAAATGGTACAAATTATGAAAACACTTACCACACTGCCTGGTGTTAGGATAGGCTTTTCAGAAATGCTAGCTCTCTTCTTTAAAACAAACAGTGTGGAACCCAGGATTTGCAAAACAGGTTTTTGTTAAGTAAAAGGTTCCATCCATGAGGGGTTATGATGAATACAAATTCAGTTTTTTTTCAAATGGTGCTGTAGCCAAGAAAACGAAGCACTCTGTACTAGCTTTCTGATAAAATCATATTTTAAAATATTTTAGTATTTAGAAATATCAGAAGAGGCCATTTATTTTTATGTTATTACAATTTGAAATTTTACCACTTGAGTAAATTAATTTTTTTTAAACGGGGTTTATCTCTTACCATTTTTCAGAAAAGTTTGAAAATTGTTTACAAAATGAAGCCCAACAGAAAACAAAGCAATTAAAAATGTAATTGGAAAAAAAAAATAAGTGGCTAGCTATCCTCAGAGGCCTGATGACAAGCCACAAAAAGTACCTCCAAGGGAAGAAGACAACGAGAGCCCTTGATTTTTGTGTGTCTTGTGCGGGCAGTTTGCATTGTCCTCCTCGGAGTGTGCCCCACCTCCTTCCC
This sequence comes from Panthera leo, assembly GCF_018350215.1. Classification (NCBI taxonomy): domain Eukaryota; kingdom Metazoa; phylum Chordata; class Mammalia; order Carnivora; family Felidae; genus Panthera; species Panthera leo. Next base: position 103,841,180 of record NC_056687.1, on the reverse strand, counting down.
TGCCCTGCCTCTTCACTATTTGTGGGAAAGGGGGCCCGGAGCTCTTGAGGTCGGTGGGAAATGAGCCAGAGCTGACCAAGAATTTGCAGCACACAAATAGAAAAGTGTACATTCTTTTTGTTGCCTTGACACTTTTTCCTGAATTGAGAGCTTCACATATTGCATCTGCATGTGTATTGTCTCTTGCCTGGGATATAACCGAACTTTCTTTATCTGAAATGTTTCTGGGCCAAGAGTGGTGAAACAGATGACTTCAGGCAATCCGATCACAAAAAAAAAGAAAGAAAGGACTTTGATACATAGCTTTCTGTTTATGAACTTAAAATGACTGAATTTCTCTTTTATAGAAGTGCCTCTTGAGGAATGTGTTTAATGGAGGTTTATGCTCTTATGGATATTTCAACCTAATGGTGTAATTACCATATGTCATTAATCCTATTCCTACAGGGAATTTGTCTTCTTTTTTTTTTCCCAAAGCTAGAGGGTAACAAGAGCAAATATTTTCAACTTTAGCACATAATTCATTTTAAATGTAATTTGACAAGTTGAGGATATGAAAAACAAGAAGTCAAGATGATCAGTTTTTTAAAAAGTGGAAACCATTAAACTGTGTTACAAAGAATGCCTCACAGCACCCTTCCCCCGTGCTGGTATTAATGTAAATGTAAAACAACTTCTAGCTGCATCTTCTATTTTTAGACTTTGATTTTCTGTAGGTTGCTTCTGTGCCAGCTCTGCTCTTCCCCACCCCGAATACTTTTTTGGTAGGTTTCCTGCTGCGACCAAAGTCAAATGACTGGAAATGAGGGAAAGTTAACATTTAAGGGGTACATTTAAGAGATTATACATTCGCTGTTCCTTTGCTCACTCTTTGGGAGAAGGAGGTAGTATGGGTCTTACTGGCTTTTTTTTCTTCTTCTCTTCTTTTTACCCGAGATTCTTTTATTACAAAAGTAATACGTACTCAGTGCAGAGATCCTAAAAAGTACAGAAAACTTGAAGGAAAATAAAATCACTTGTAATTCCTCCACCCGGAGAGAACTGCCATTGATCGTGATTCTGTGTAGTGGTATATACATCCTTGTTTTATGTGTCTGTGAGTTCACACCATAGGGCAGTTTGGTAAACTTTCTTTTTCAACTAGCAATATACTGTAAATATTTCACGTTGTTGAAACTTCTTCTCCATCACCATTTTTGACGGCTATATGGTATTCTGTCATTTCGATGTATCTAAATATGGACCAAACATATCTACCTGAAGACAAAAGCCTTCGTGTCCTGAACCCTGAAGGTAAGTCACAAGCCATTTAATTCGGGCACTAGTGAGGACCTGTGCATGAGTTGCTGAAGGCTGGGCTGCCAGGGCGGCCCAGGGGAGTCATCGGACTTTAACAAGGGACTGCATTGTTCCGTCCCTGTTTTCTTATGCCTGGTGCCTCACTTCCTTAATGGCTGAAAAAACCCTGGGGAGAGGGTTTCTCAGGTATCATTGCTTAGAGTGAGCAAGATAATTTATATACAATTTTTTTCCGCCTTAAAGCCCTGAGAATGTGTACTCTGCAGGGACCGTTCAACTCCTTTTAATTATAAATAATGATACCTGTGAACTTGATACTGATAGTCATTTAATTCTGTCATTCTGCAGGATGTAGTTTAGATTCTAATCTATTAATCTAATCTCTGCTCCAGCTCTATCTTTAAAGGATTGGGTAATTTTGCAACAGCCAGGATAACCCTTCTGGTGGGGAGGAGGCTAAGGGAATGCCTGGCTGCGTACATCCATATGTGTATATCAACGCCTCTTTCCTGTATTTGGTTTCTTGTAGTCAAGAGAATAGTGATCCGTCAGTTACAGTTTGCCGGTGCAGAAATGCTGCACTGCAGCAGAGACACTGGAAAATGTGAAGATAGCATGTGCTCAGGCAGTGCTGAAGTAGCGTTGTATAAATAGCGGATGCTGCCTTGTCCCGGGGCCTGGCGCTGTGCACCTCAGGAACCAAGAGGAGAATGGGCCTCAGTAAAGGAGTCCTAATTGCACCAAATCAAAGCTCATTGAGTCAGCCAGGTCATTAACTCCTTGATATTTAATTACTGGCTGCTCCACTGCTGGAAAATGTCATCAGGCCCTTGTACTAAATCAGCTCCTAAAGAATGCATTCTCCCTTTGAAGGGTTCATGTTTTATTGTACTGTAGAAAGATCAGAAAAACATTTTGACAATCCGGTAAAGCTGGAGGTGCCAGCTGCTGTGTCCCGAGCCGCCATTGCTCTCCCAGGCCTGCCTCTAATGGCTTGCAAGACCATGCAGAAGAAATTCGAAGATTTGGCAATAACCTAAGACTCACCCTGGTCAAATTTGAGGCGGATCCTTGATCTAGGCATTTTGTCTGTTCCTCTCCTCTATTACAACTGTTTTGTGCAGGGAATTGGGGGAGAATTTTTAACTGAATTTCTTGACGTTACTTTAATGGCCCATATTCATTCAATCCTGGGCATATCAGTCTCATGACACATGAAGAACTTCTGCGGTATCTTCTCTACACAGCTTTAAGTGAACAGAGTCTGAAGAGGTTTTTAGTATTCCCAAGGGTGTGTTTGGTTTCGTGTTTTGAAAAATGATTTCAGTATCAATTGTTTTTTAACATACTACGTATTTTACTTTGTGTAATTATACCAGATAGCTAATGGCACAAACATTATAATGTAAAACAATCTAAAATATGAAGCATTAGAAATAGTTGTGAGATTTATGTTTCCCAGATGGGCTTAATAATTCCTGCCTAATAATGGCATATTTCTTTTTTAGGAGAGTTTAGTTAATTTGCACCATAATTATTTTATTGGTCATGACCTTTTAAATTACTTTCTTATATTTTTTATCATTTTGCATAGCCGGAGCCCCATATATATTAATAATTATGCAATGTTTGACAGAATAATTCTGAAGTAGAGAGAATTTCACTTGTGGAATTTTTGTGCTAAGTGGATATTTTTCCCTCCCAATTTTTGTTTATCTTCATTGCAATAATACATGTATGGTTCTTAGCTCGGTGCCTGGCCCATAGTAAATGCTCAATAAATGTTAGCAGTTTTGAGCATTTTCATTATAGTCACCAAAATATTTCAGTTCATTTTTTTACCTCTAGTGGCAGCTCGTGTGTTTTTGCTTGAAATAATTAAATTTCTGAGTATTTACATAGTCTCACAGAATTAAAAGAAAAGTAAACTCTCAATAAATTTTAATAAAATATGTTTCCCAGGAGCTAGTAAAATAATTTAAATTCATTCCAGAGTCATCTCTGAATTATAACTCTTCTCATTTATCATCCATTTCATTTGATGATAAAAGAATGCAAAACCACGTAAGGGAAATCTTTGACATAACTGGAATAAAATGTCTATTGTCTTGTTAAAACATTTCAACACTTTGTACTATTTTAAAAATTCTATATTCATTTAGCTCCCAGATGTTTTATGCCCAAAAGTGCAATAAATTAGCATGAGTCATTGAATCGTACAAACTGTTATGCCACACATTCAGGTTATCCTTCTAAGTGTGTGTAATTCAATATTTAAAATATTGTTGAATATCATTTCTTACAGGTATAGATCTACATAAAGTTGAGAGTGTGTGGTTTTTAAGTTTGATGATTTCAATTTTTTAAAAAAAGGTTAGCATCAAGACTGTTTACCCTAAGTGTTGTTTTTTTAAATTTTTACAAGTATTTCTTCTGCTCTACTCTTAAATCCTGACTGCTTATTAACATCATACTCTTGTATTGTTGAAAGCCAGTCACACTAGGTCTCATTTTTGCTGCCTTAGTTAAGACAAGAGAATTGCTGTTCTTTAAGAAATGGATTTGTTCATTGCTGCTTATGTGACAGAAGGAATTTGAAGCCATGTGATTTCTTAGCTGGTTCTGTTAATTCAGTAATGGCTTCATACTGCCAGTTGATGGCTTCTAAGTCACTAAAGCTAACACAGAGGTTTGTGAGAAATTCTGTTCCAATGATACATGAAAATATGAGCATATTTTTAACCATCTGGATGATCAATATGCCTTCTGTTGGTTAGGCTTATATAATTTAACCTGGAGAGATTACTACTTAATATGATACCTGCAAAAGAGAAAGTTTGCAAAACAGTTATTAGGAACCTATGAACTATTATTTTTCTTCTGCTATTTTCTACCAAATTATAATGAACTCTCAGGCTTTCTATGTTATATAGATCTTACACATTCTTTGTATCCTGACTTATATTACTCACTAGCACCTCCAAAGTAGGATGGTATGATAAAAGGAAATAATTAATAGATGATTGATAAAATTTTAGAATTCATAGAATAAAATTTAAGACACAAAAGGATTTTGAAGATCCTCCGACTCAGCATTTTCCCTTCAGCCCACTCCTCTGTCTTACCAATGAGGATACTGAAGGCCAGAGATGTTCAAGAGCACACAGCTGCAGAGTGGGCCAATTGCAGTGTGACCTCGAACCTAGCTTTCCTATCTTGTTGGGGACTCCTTCCAGAAGAAGCTGGGAAATGGAACACTTCATTGTCCCACATTTTACTGTGGAATAGAATGAATTGCCCAAGGAAAGAATGCCTAGCCTACTTTCAAAGGTTTTTAAAGTAGGTGGGTGGTGGGAAGAGACTATGGCTAGAATGGGTCCCTACTGGGAAAGAACCCAAAGACAGACAACAGCACTCACTGCTCCACCATATTGTTTAGGATGAGTTCTGCGAATTAGCTGAGCAATTTATTTCTTAAAAAAACATCTATCTGTAAATTGGTTCAACTCTTTTTTTAAAGTTAGAGAACAATAACTCCATTTTTTATATACTCTCAAGCTTTGATCCACTTAATTCACAAGTCTATGAAATAGCTCAACAAGAATGTTATATTTCTTCCTTTTTCCTCTGAGTATATTAGAAAAATGTTATCTATAGGTTGTTTTAACTCATTTCTAACTTGATTATTCTGTACTTAAAGAGCAGGTGGATTCTACGGTTGAAATTTGCTAAGAGAGTAGAATTTAATTGTTACCACAAAAAAAAAAAAAAAAGAAGAAGAAGGAAGAAAAATGTGAAGTGATGGATGTGTTAATGAACTAGATGGGGGGAATCCTTTCACAATGTATTCACATATCAATTCACCATGAAATGTGCTACTTTAAATATCTTACCAATTTATATGTCAACTATACTTCAATAAAGCTGAAAAAGGAACTGAAATTTGATTCAATAATACCTTGGAATTTCTCTGGGAAGTATTTAGTTTATAAAACCCCAAAGCATAATTAACTATGCAGCCTGGAATTTGTCTCTAAAAAAACTTTTAATCTCAATATGATAAAGTCCGTTTAAGGGCCCTGTTAAGTAATTGTGTTTGAAAATAATTTATCTGTTTCCATGTGATTTAATTTAATGAACTTATATATCTACTTCAGGTCTTTCTTCTGCCAGACTTTCCCCTTATCAATTCATCTTTCACACTGCTGCCCCACTTTATGTTTTAAATCACAAACCTGGTGGTCTATTCTTTTGTTTAAAACACTTTAAGGAATTGTATATATTGTAGACTTTACAAGAAAATCCATTACAAACGACAGATTTAATAATTTGATCTCAGAACCAAATAGTGACTTGGGTTCAAATCTCAACTTTATCATTTACTAAGCTAAGCAAGTTAATTAACTTTTTTGGACCTTATGTGAAAATGGGTATAAAAATAGTACATATTTTTTAGAGTCATAATGAAAAGTAAATAAGATAATGAATTTGAATACTTGGCTTAGCATTCAGCATATAGAAACGTTTCAATAAATATTAGCTATTGCTGTTTATTATTGTTATAGAATTTAGTTACTTATTTAATTTATGAGAGAGAGAGAGCATGCGTGCATGTTCAAAGGGGGAGGGGTAGAGGGGGAGGGAGAGAGAATTCTAAGCAGGCTCCATGCCCAGTGCAGACCCCAATGCAGCGCTCAATCTCACAACCTTGATATCACCAATTGATCTGAAATCCAGAATTGGAAGCTTAACCGACTCAGCCACTCAAGTGCCCCTATTATTATAGAATTTAAATTTGTAAGTATACATACGGGGTTCCAAGTATACATACATGATTCTGCCTTTTGTTCCACGTTTTCCTCTCCCTTGAAACATACATATAGACTCTTCACTCCAGCCCTTAAACCCAATTTAACCTCAAACATACCGTGTTTTTCATGCCTTTGTGTGTGCCCTGTGTTCTTTGCCTGGGTTGCTACTCTGCTTATTGTTCTGCTCTAACCTTACATCCCTCAAGGCTCAGCTCACATATGTCATGTGTCATGGTGTTTCCAAGACTTCCCACCTACAGAAGTTTATCGTACTCTTTTGTAGTTGTTTCTTTACCACTCATCTGCTTCCTTAAATCATAAGCTTTTTGAGGGCAAGGATTCTTCTTTTTGCTCTCTCTGTTCAGCATAATACTAGGAGAATCGTTAACACTCAGTAAGTGTTGAAAGAATGCATACTCGAATGAATTACTAGGCCTGCTTTGTAACCCAGTACAGGCAGCCATCTGCATTTCATAACTGAATTTTGACAGTTGTTCATCCAGTAGACAGGATGACAACCACACCTTAATACATTTATTCAGTTTCCCTCTTGAGTATCATGGAAGTTGGGCATTTCGCTTGATTCATGGATGCCATCTGGTGGAGGAAAGAGTAACTACAGGTGTGTGTGTAACCAAAACCATATGGAAGTGAACATGAGTACTGTTCATTAATATGGAAGTTTCCACAGTTTTACAGTGGTTTCTAGAAGCATAGTCAGGAATAACTCCCTGGTTTGTTCTTTAATTCTTGTGCATTTGTTTTCTTAATATTTGAAGAAGTTGTTCATTTACAAGTAATGTTTGAAAACATTACTTTGGCTAATAAGATTATATGACTAAGTATTGTTCATCTGTTCCAGTATGTGATAGAACAAAACTGGAAAGTCTTATAATGCATGTTTATAAAAAGATTTAAACTCTTATGAATTTAGGAACTTCCCAGACTCTATTTCTAATTGCTTTAGCTCATATAGAGAATAGCGAAAAAGCGTGGCAGAGATCCTAGAGTAAATGGGCCATCCATTGTATACAACTCTAACTTCCTATATTGCATATGAATTTTTTTAATAAAATTGAGAAAAATCTAGTGTAAGAACTTAAGTGAGTTAAGGTCAACTGATTATCTAAAATTTAGATAGTGAATTTTAAAAATGCTTCTGTGATAATGAGGTCTTTTGATTCATTCATTCCTCAAGCAGTGAGCATGTACCTAATGCCTGATATTGTACAAAGTACTAAAGAACCAGAGATGAAAGTCATAGTTCTAATTTTGGCCCAAATAATGAATATTTAGGTAAGCGTAAAGCTAAATAACTTTTCATAAGACAAATCATACCAACTCCATTTAGATTTTCATGAATTCCTTATATTTATTGACCCATCTATGTGAATCATAAGCATCATGGTTATAAAGTTACTAGTTTTATTCTTGCTATTTTGATGGATTTTCTTAGAGTATATGAATCTAAAGGGAAGTTCTTTATGATTTTTAATAAGTAGATATGCATTCAATATTCACATTTTTAAATTACATTCTATCTGAAGGATAGACTGTCATCCCCCCACCCCCTGTTTCAACTATCTGGAGCACTATAATGAACCAGGCAGTAAACAAAAAAGGACTAAGGAGAAAATGATAATCATAAAGTCCATGAAGAGCTTCCCACAGCAATCAGAGTGGTTGGATGTGGGAACCAACTTCATGTATAGGAGAAATGAATGTTTCCACCTTTTGTGTTCTAAAGATGGTCTTAACAAAAAATGCTAGATTTTCTTCTGTATTCTCGTTGAAAAACTGTGGAAGTATGTGTTTCACTTCAGAAACATATCCATCAAAGGAGGTTAAAATAATTTTTCATCATTTAGAGTAGTAGAGTTAAATGGGACATTCACTTATGTGGAACTCTTCATTCCCTGATGACACTTGTTAAATGAGGTATTACAGAATTGAGCTATCATTTATAGAACTTTCATTTGAAAAATTACATAGGACACACATACAGCCAAATCTCATTTTCTCTTTAAAGAACTGGAATGGACCCTGAGAATTTACCTAGTTCTTGGGAAGGATACCATTAAAGTGTTACATTAAAATGTGTTATATATAAAATTTTGTTTTGTACAGGTCATTTCAAACCAAACTGGCAACTCACTTATAAATAGCTATTCAAAGTTAAAATGGCCAGCTACCTGTCTTCTAAAGTTCTGTTAACCTTCTATTTAATTATCTAAATGAAGATACATGATTGGTATTAGAACAGAAAGTTTGGTTTGTTGAGTGCATCTTGTAAGTCACGTAGACTTATTTAATGACCTCTTCATCCTAGGGCACTTAGATCAACATAATATGTTTTGAAGAAGACTCATAGGTACTACCTTGTAGAATAAAAGGAGGGTGTAGATGGCAAAGTTTATACTTTTTATAGTCTGATTACTTCCATACTAATTTATGACATTTGGAAATTGCTTGTTGCAACAATAAATCTTTAGGTGAATTTCCCTTGGATATGGACTATCTGGATACAGGACCTAAAGATAGACCCCTGCTCCATAGTAAATGGTTTTTGCTTGCCATTTCATAGACACCAGCCCTTACTAAGCAATTCATTATTTTCTAAGGTTGAAGCAGCTGTGGATTACTATAATTATGAATTTATTATGTCCCTGCCAATCTACGATGAATCCTAATTCAAACTTTACATGTCTCTTTGGAACCTTGTTAATTTTCTTGTGATAATGTGGTTCTGACATATGACAGTTTTGAGAATCCATAGTTGCTTAAGTTAGTTTTTTATGATGCATTGCCAGTTGCCCATTGTTTCTAGAATGCCTAATGACCTTTTCATTTTTAACATTACATCATGTTACAGCAGCTACTCTTTATAATGCCTGGCTGCATTTTTATCTACCCATTTCCTCTGAGGATTGCTACTGAGCTGCAGTTGCCTCTGACTTTTTAGGTTATGTGGTCAAGTGGAAAGCTATAGAATGTTTAAGAAATCTCTCTGGAGTGTTACAACCAACTTTATTGGGTTCACAAAGTAAATTTGCATGTACTTACATTTTAGAGCTGATCAGATTGTTTTGTGATTATCTCTTTAGTCAATTCTGTAGCTAGATTGTGACCTATTTCTAGGTAATGACTCTGTACAACTTATTTTTACACACCTAGAGCCAACACATGATTAAGTACATGAAGGCAAATAATAAATGTGAGTTAAACAATATCAGTAATATATATACATATATGTAATGTGTATACACACACACACACACACACACACACACACACACACACACACATATCTGCTGATTTTCTTTAGCTTGGCCGTTAATATATACCAGGGTTTGGCAAACTTTTTCTGTAAAGAGCCATATAATAAATACTTTAGGCTTTGTATATCATATGTACTCTGTCTCAACTGCTCAACTCTGCCAATGAAGTTAGAAGCAGCCATAGACAGTATGCAAACAATTGTTTGGGGTTGTGTCCCAGTAAAACTTTATGTACAAAGGCAGGTGTTTGGGCTGTAGTTTGCCGCCCTGGATTTAGACTAAGGCACATGGACAGGTTTCATCTCTTGTGCTAACTTTGATTGATTGCTGGCTGCCTGGAGTACAGTATTGAGGGGGATTCTCAGTGTGGGTCTATGCTCAGTGACAAATCTTTGACCGAATAATAAAACATTATTATTATTGTTAAAGTCTTTAATAATATTATTGTTAAAGATGTTAATTCATCTTAACATCTTAAGATGGAATCTTAACGCATGTATTTTATGTCTCAGCTTTATCCCTGGCTTCATCTCAATTTTACTATATTGTTTTTCTTAGCCGCAAATTCCTAAAACTTGCCCACATGAAATATTTATGAAACTATAGATTTTGTTGAAGAACAAAGGACTATGAGAGGTGCAAGGGCACATCTGCAAAACACTGACAGATCCACCTTTCAGGGTTGTTGTGAGGATTAAATGAAGTAATTTATAGAAAGTACCAAGTATAGTGCCTAGCACACAGTAAGAACTCAATAAATGGTAGCTGTCAAATATATGCCTACTAAAGAACTGGGTCAGCCCGCCTAGATGGGTAAATTATGTTACTTATGATTCTCTAGCCATCTTCCCAGGTAGGTGGAAAAAACTCTGAAGATGTGAATCTTAATTACTCAGATTTTATCATTCTGCATTAAGTCTCTGCCAGTGAGAAATACTAAGCTATAATATACATTCAAGTCTTTTTTTCTATTCTTTTGTTTGTGGGGAACTTTCCACATGAAATAGGACCATGTATCCACATAGAGGGAACATGATATGGGGGGACCACTGGCCTTCTTTCTTACCCTGCTGAGGCAACTTGCATACATTTCTTAAAAGAAGTTTAATTTTATGTATTTCATTTTACTTTGTTTTAGTTTTATTCCTCTGACTTTTTGGGCAAGAATTTTACAACTCAGGACAAATGATTCTAAGGTACTTTAGGCTTATTAGTTGATGCTATTTTAGCTCACACAGTTCCTTTTGGAAACAGATATTTTCTCTGACTTAAAGAAAAAAAAATAATAGAAGATACCCAGAAGTATTATGATTCTGTGTGTTATTGTAAAAAGGTCAAAACTTGGTGTAAATTTAACACTTGAGATTAATGTGGAATGAGAGCAAAGACTCTACCAGTTGCCTGTACTAAACAAAGACAGGCAACAGTGTGAGGACTAGGTGAGAAAGAAAAAATTAAAAATACACAAGGCATTGGGGCACCTGGGTGGCTCAGTTGGTTAAGCGTCTGACTTCATCTCAGATCATGATCTTGAGGTCCGTGGGTCTGAGCCCCACGTCGGCCTCTGTGCTGACAGCTCAGAGCCTGGAGCCTGTTTCAGATTCTGTATCTCCCCCTCTCTCTCTCTGTCCCCTCCCCCTGCTCACACTCTGTCTCTTTCTCAAAAATAAACATTAAAAAAAAATACACGAGGCATTATTAACTGGGAGGTCAAGAGCTTGTTGGGTCCTGATTGTCATTCTTAACTCAGCTTCTTTATAAGAAAGTCATGTTAATGAAAAGAAATTCAGAAACTAATCCCCCCTCCCCATCCCTTGCCCCAACACAGAAAATTATTACTGGTTTTACTTGGGCAAGTGTAGTGTGTATTGCTCCCTTCCATATGTTCCTCAACAGACTCAGTGACCCGTATCTAACACCTCACAGTACAGGTCCATCGTGAAGCCTTCCCTCCTATAAAATTGCAGCTTCTATTCACTCATAGCTCTCATTGATGCACATTTTAGAAATTCCATATCAATGAAATATGCTCTTTTTGCTGCCTGTATTGACCTCTTCTTTTTTTTTGTTATCTTTATTATTATTTTTTTTATTTTTATTTTAAGAGAGGGAGAGACAGCAGGGAAGGGGGAGAGAGAGAGAGAGAGAGAGAGAGAGAGAATCACAGGCAGGCTCCATGCTGTCAGTACAGAGCCCGGTGTTGGCCTCGATCTCATGAACCTTGAGATTATGACCTGAGCTGAAATCAAGAGTCAGATACTTAATCAGCTGAGCTACCCAGGCACCTCTGTATTGACCTCTTCTTATTTCCTTACTCTTTACTCCTTTACCTGTGAACCTCCTAATTTTTAGATCTTGGCTCAAGCATCATTCTCTCAGGGAAGCATCCCTTTTCCCCCACCAGGTTGTTTAGGTTTGTTTGTTATATCCCCTCAAAGAACCTTATTCCTTTCCTTAGAGCACTTCTGTTTATATTTATACACTTACTTAAGAGACTACATATTTCGTTAATTTTTGTCTCCTCACTAGACCTTAAGCACCATGAGAGCAGAGACATGTCTACTTTTGCCCACCATTATTCCTAGCAACTAGCACACTGCCTGGCACATAGTAGACAAGTAGTAATTGGAAGGATGTAAAGGATATAATTCTAGCCTGTGACTGCATGCCTGCTCATCCAGCTCTTGTTCAGAGTTGAAGCAGGACTTGGGAAAGGATATATTTTTCTCTGTAAGGTCCATGAACTATTCGCCCATTCAAATTTATTTTAGTTTTTTAAAAAAAAAATTTTTAAGTAATCTCTACACCCCATGTGGGGCTCAAACTCACGACCTCGAGATCAAAAGTCACTCACTCTTCTGATTGAACCAGCCAGGTGCCCCTGCCCATTCAAATTTTAAAATGTGTCATTTTATATTTACATAAGCAGGTGTATTCACTACTAAATTATAGCTGTGCCATGCAACTAGGTATCCCATTTTCCTCTTGCTAAAATAAGATACCCTTTCAAACTCTGTATGCAAAGTTATGCAACACTGCTGGTGATGCTGATTTGCTTTCCTTTCTGCTACATTTTGCTGCCACTCTTCAGGCTTCAAAATTTCACTGGCAGTTCCCGGCAGAGGTCAAGCCAGTGTTCTGACCATGCCTGGGCATGGTCAAGAGGATATCACTATGTTTTCAAGGTGCTTTGCCACAGGTCATTTTGTGGCCTGTTTCACACAGCTTGCTGAGACTTGCTTGATTGCGCACAAGCTGTTGGGAAAGGGTTCCAGGTGCTCCTGGCATCAGAAGTACTCAAGGTCAGTTAGCTTGCTTTAGGGAGGGCTCAGCCTTTCAGAGGCCGAACAGATTGGTGATTTTATACAATAAAAAAAGCCTGTGGCACGGAGGGTAGACAGGCCGTGTGGGAATATCACTGCATACAGTAAGGTTTTTACAAGAATTAAAAATATTTATGCACCAAACTGAGTCCTGGGGGATGCAGGAGGGCTTTATTGTGAAGCCTCTGGTATAGCTCTGGATATACATCAGAATTTGTTGTATAGCTTTGCAAAAATACACGTGCCTACACCTTATAAAAAACAGAACTCTAAGGGGTAGAAACTGGTAGGTTTCTCCCTACCTCGTTAAAATATAGTACAAGTTTAAAAAGCAGATTCTAGCGTCCCACCTGAAATATCTTGATTTATCAAGTAGGGAATAGAACCCATAGTCTACATTTTTAAGAAGACATCCCCTACCCCTGTCCCAATTGATTCAGAAGCAGTAACATCCCTGAGAAACACTGATCAAGTCCAACCACCAAATTTGTAGAAAAAACTAAAGCCCTGTCCTAAGTGTCCTTTCCATGAGTGGATCTAATAAGGCTTCTCTGAGACCTCGTTCATGAACTTCATACTTGGGTTCCTAAAATGGGACACGAGATATACATTGTGTGTGTGTGTGTGTGTGTGTGTGTGTGTGTGTGTGCGCGCGTGCACACACACATATGCACACAAGAGGATCCATTGCTCTCCTCAGATTTTCATTTAGGTTCAAAATGATACAAAAGCAATAAGAAACAGTTTCTTAGTTTGAGATACAGCAAGGGCTGGCTCTGTCCAAACTAGCAAAACTAACAGTCCTGTTTCCTGTGGTATTAAACAAGATTTGGTGCTTAAGTGTAGAATAGTATGACATTTGTATAAATGGCAGAAGAGTGGCAAATGTCAGAGTAATAGAAAGAAACACAACGGGCCCAGTCCTTTTATGTTTGTGATCAAAAAAATTAACATTCGTAGAGCATTAAGCTTAGTTTTCAAGTACCCCCCTCTCTACCCTTTTCTCCTGGCATGCCTACACTGGGTTCAATGTTATGTGTGAAAACACTTTTGTCCCACCTGTTAGTTGCTCATAAATTTGTGAGGTGGCAAATAGGTGGCTGGATGCAGACCATGTGAGTGGTTGAGAGCTGTAGAGAGGTCCAAACAAAAGACGGTGCTGTGGCAGTACAGGGGAGGGAAACCATAGCTTTTGTTCTGGAACACTCCTTTTGCAACCTAAGTAATGACTCCTTTCTGTACAGAAGTTTTAAAACTATGGGCATGCAATAGATGCTACTGAATGCATTCTTTCCTTCCCTATGTGTGAGATGGAACAAATTAAGGTGGTTTTTTTGTTAGGTTATCCTCAAAAAAGTTTTGATGGTAGGTCTTGCAGGTGAAGCCAGAGATGGAGAAGAGTAAATTAAACCTTAAAGTAGTTCAGAGTTTTGTGTTTTCCTCCACGCAGAGTTAAATCTCAGAGTACACAATGTCTGTCTGTCCTGACCTTCACTTTCCCACTTTATGCCTCATTCCTAGGAATTTCTCTCAGTGCTTTATTGCTTCTTATTTTACCTCCCTATATATAAAAACCTGTTCAACTTGTCCACACTAAGACTGAACATTTCTTAGTGTATTACTCCTTAAAATATTTGCCTTTTGATAGGGGAAGAACTAGCATAAACCAGAGATTGAAAGTTCCGTGCAGAAATTGGAATGGCAGAATAAGACAGTTACCAGCTTCCTGGACAGAAGGATGGACCCTTCTCCACACCACCACTGCACATACAAGGAGCCTAAATGTAATACTGATTTTGAAGGCAATTTTTAAAGTCCTATCAGTCTGGGGACATCAGCTCGATTGGCATTGGCCTTGAACTTCTCTGCCACCTGGCCACATCTGTTCTTTGGAGGTGCTCCCTGAAGAGCCTGATGGTAGCTGTGGAGCAGAAGCCAAATGAGGCCCAAGAGGAGTTCTCTGGCCCTATTGCCCGACAAGGAACATTTTGTCTGACTATGTTCTGGCTGCCTCCCTGAGAGACTGCTCTATTGTTATAGAGTTCTTTTTGATTAATTAACTCATGAGTGTTTTATAATTCATTTATAACAGTTGGTCCCATTGGCTTTCTGAATTACCAAGGGCATTTTCAGTTAGTATTCTGCATGGAACTTTCTAGAACACATTTGGAGAGCATCTAGGGAAATTAGTATTTACCCAAGCCTAAGATTCAGAAATGGAAGGGAATTTTATCAGTAATTAACCATAATTTTCTTTGAAATATGCCATGTTTTCCTCTCTGTAAACAAACATTACCTGGCTTTTTTCTTCTATAGATGTCAAGTGTATAGAATGTGAAATGATTTCTTACTTCTCTCTATAACTGCTGAAATGATAGGAACTCACCTATCAAAAAATTGAACAAGACTGCTTTGGCTGAGTGCTGCTTGTTTTCTCAACAGATTTACAAGACAGTTCACCAGCAGACTGTTTTTATGTTGCCATCTCTCAGGAGAACTTAGATGTGTGTATGTGTGCTTTAAGAAAAAAATTAAAAGGACCATGGAAATTGTATAGTCTATTCTCCCCTGATTCTCTAGAATGTGTGTGGTAACTGAGGGGCAAAGGCTTCATTAATCATCACTTTGATAGTAGAAGATAACTTCAACTTTTCTTCAGACTGTAAATAGATGAACCTTTTTAATTCCTTAGAGTTTGAGTGTAGATTTTTATTATCAAAGCAGTAAGATTAGGAAAATAAATCACATGGCTAGACAGTGTTAGATTCCTTGGCTAATAATATCTTACTGGACTAGAGAACAGGGATCTAGAAAAGGAAAGTAAGGGCACCTGGGTTGCTCAGCCGATTAAGCGTCTGATTCTTGGTTTTCGGCTAAGTTCATGATCTTGCTGCTTCATGAGTTCGAACCCCATGTCGGGCTCTGCGCTGGCCTTGTGGAGCCTGCTTGGTATTCTCTCTCTCTCCCTTTCTCTCTGCCCCTCCCCAACTCACACTGTCTCTGTCTCTCTCAAAATAAATACATAAACTTTAAAAAAAAAATAGAAAAGGAAAGTAATTTGGTATATATGTATATATATATATCCATCTGTAGTCTGGGAAGCTATCACTTAGGGAGTGGAATTTGAGTTATATTTTCACACTCTGACATGCTTGGTGCTACCACATGAAAATGGCCTCAGATCAAATATGGATCAGATGACTGATAAAATTATTAAAGGTTTGTCACTTGAAGAATCCCAGGTGAATTATCCTGAATAATCTATAACTTAGCAGTCAGCACCTTTATGATTAAACTAAATGAAAACTTCAATCTCCATATTAAGTAGGTAATATGATTTCAGGTCCCTCACTTGCTGAGTGTTATGCCCTCTGTGATGGTCATTCCATCACAGACTGACTAACATTTGCACATCCACAGCTCTGGCTCTCCAGAGCAATCTCAAATCTCCATAATAAGTACAAGATTTCATTTATATATTTCAGGGTTAAGCCAGGAACTTTTTCCTGATGCTGTCTCTCTTGGAGGAATCACATTCGCCTTCTTGAGTCAGGATTATGAATTCAGGAGTGCAAGATGGTCCTCTCAGAGATGTCTTTCTTATTTAAATAACCCCCTCCACCTGTCAATCGATGCAGAAAAGGCCTTTGACAAAATCCAGCACCCTTTCTTAATAAAAACCCTTGAGAAAGTCGGGATAGAAGGAACATACTTAAAGATCATAAAGGCCATTTATGAAAAGCCCACAGCTAACATCATCCTCAACGGGGAAAAACTGAGAGCTTTTTCCCTGAGATCAGGAACACGACAGGGATGCCCACTGTCACCGCTGCTGTTTAATATAGTGCTGGAAGTTCTAGCATCAGCAATCAGACAACAAAAGGAAATCAAAGGCATCAAAATTGGCAAAGATGAAGTCAAGCTTTCGCTTTTTGCAGATGACATGATATTATACATGGAAAATCCGATAGACTCCACCAAAAGTCTGCTAGAACTGATACATGAATTCAGCAAAGTTGCAGGATACAAAATCAATGTGCAGAAATCAGTTGCATTCTCATACACTAACAATGAAGCAACAGAAAGACAAATGAAGAAACTGATCCCATTCACAATTGCACCAAGAAGCATAAAATACCTAGGAATAAATCTAACCAAAGATGTAAAAGATCTGTATGCTGAAAACTATAGAAAGCTTATGCAGGTAATTGAAGAAGATATAAAGAAATGGAAAGACATTCCCTGCTCATGGATTGGAAGAATAAATATTGTCAAAATGTCAATACTACCCAAAGCTATCTACACATTCAATGCAATCCCAATCAAAATTGCACCAGCATTCTTCTCGAAACTAGAACAAGCAATCCTAAAATTCATATGGAACCACAAAAGGCCCCGAATAGCCAAAGTAATTTTGAAGAAGAAGACCAAAGCAGGAGGCATCACAATCCCAGACTTTAGCCTCTACTACAAAGCTGTCATCATCAAGACAGCATGGTATTGGCATAAAAACAGACACATAGACCAATGGAATAGAATAGAAACCCCAGAACTAGACCCACAAACGTATGGCCAACTCATCTTTGACAAAGCAGGAAAGAACATCCAATGGAAAAAAGACAGTCTCTTTAACAAATGGTGCTGGGAGAACTGGACAGCAACATGCAGAAGGTTGAAACTAGACCACTTTCTCACACCATTCACAAAAATAAACTCAAAATGGATCAAGGACCTGAATGTGAGACAGGAAACCATCAAAACCCTAGAGGAGAAAGCAGGAAAAGACCTCTCTGACCTCAGCCGTAGCAATCTCTTACTCGGCACATCCCCAAAGGCAAGGGAATTAAAAGCAAAAGTGAACTACTGGGACCTTATGAAGATAAAAAGCTTCTGCACAGCAAAGGAAACAACCAACAAAACTAAAAGGCAACCAACGGAATGGGAAAAGATATTTGCAAATGACACATCGGACAAAGGGCTAGTATCCAAAATCTATAAAGAGCTCATCAAACTCCACACCCGAAAAACAAATAACCCAGTGAAGAAATGGGCAGAAAACATGAATAGACACTTCTCTAAAGAAGACATCCGGATGGCCAACAGGCACATGAAAAGATGTTCAACGTCGCTCCTTATCAGGGAAATACAAATCAAAACCACACTCAGATACCACCTCACGCCAGTCAGAGTGGCCAAAATGAAGAAATCAGGAGACTATAGATGCTGGAGAGGATGTGGAGAAACAGGAACCCTCTTGCACTGTTGGTGGGAATGCAAATTGGTGCAGCCGCTCTGGAAAGCAGTGTGGAGGTTCCTCAGAAAATTAAAAATAGACCTACCCTATGACCCAGCAATAGCACTGCTAGGAATTTATCCAAGGGATACAGGAGTACTGATGCATAGGGGCACCTGTACCCCAATGTTTATAGCGGCACTCTCAACAATAGCCAAATTATGGAAAGAGCCTAAATGTCCATCAAGTGATGAATGGATAAAGAAACTGTGGTTTATATACACAATGGAATACTACGTGGCAATGAGAAAAAATGAAATATGGCCTTTTGTAGCAACATGGATGGAACTGGAGAGTGTGATGCTAAGTGAAATAAGCCATACAGAGAAAGACAGATACCATATGGTTTCACTCTTATGTGGATCCTGAGAAACATAACAGAAACCCATGGGGGAGGGGAAGGAAAAAAAAAAAAAAAAAAAGAGGTTAGAGTGGGAGAGAGCCAAAGCATTAGAGACTGTTAAAAACTGAGAACAAACTGAGGGTTGATGGGGGGTGGGAGGGAGGGCAGGGTGGGAGGGAGGACAGGGTGGGTGATGGGTATTGAGGAGGGCACCTTTTGGGATGAGCACTGGGTGTTGTATGGAAACCAATTTGACAGTAAATTTCATATATTAAAAAATAAAAATAAATAAATAAATAAATAAATAAATAACCCCCTCCAGGTTAGAAGTGGCAGAGACTAAAAATGGCAAGAAATGAGGCTTTTGGCAGGTATGAGAGAGGAACAGCTCCCTTGCCTTATGTCCTCTTTCTGGTGGGCAAGGGCACTCACTCTGACTTTGTTTTAAAGTGCCTGGGGCCAAAGAGCAGTTGTCAAAAGTTAATGATATGTAACCATAAGAAAGATGGATTCCACGATGGACCTAAGTAAATTAACGTGTGATCTGTGTGCTGGCTGCTGCCAAATCAGCCCATGCACATTCACTTCCCTTCAAGGGCAGGCAATCCTTGTCTGCAATAAAAATATTACTCCCTTCTCCCTTCTGTCTTCCTGTGGCACAGATTTTGAAGGATCTCCTTTATGGTCTCTCCTTTATCTTGTGAATACCTAGCTATCATTCCTGGGTCACCATTTCCCAAAATTCAGCTTTTCTTCCTACTCAGTATTTGCAGAATTGATTTCCCATCTGGGCTTTCTTGTATGTCGTCATCAGCACCAAAGTCTACCTCTCAGCTAAAGGGTCGCTGGTCAGATGCCCTTAGAGCCAGATCCAGCACCATATTGTGTGTGATGAGATCGCTGTTAGCTGTGGGTAATATGGATCCAAAGATCAGCCCATTAGTCTTCTTTTGAATCAGTTTTAGAAACCTGTGTTCATTTATAATCAACACTTATTTGAAGCAGTAGCACACTGTGTTCCAAGTCAGGCATATATATGGTATAAATATAAACTGAATGGGGCTGCCATCAATTATTTGTCCCATTCACGTCAATGGAGCATTTCTTTTCGCCAAATTACCGTTGTGTGTGTGTGTGTGTGTGTGTGTGTGTGTGTGTGTGTGTGTACACATTAGGTAAAATGAAGGGGGGTGGGGTAATTTATAAAATCAGATAATTTGAAATTTGAGAGTTATTAAAATTCTGAAACTTCTTTTTTTACTTGGCAAAAAATGCTCAAGACCATCATTGAGGCAAAAGTGAGTGTGTGTTTTTAAGGTGCTTTTCTCAGATTTTGTAATCTTAGAATCTCATTTGTTAGTTTTTCTAAGTTGCTTTGAAATTGGGTCTTTACAGCAGGACTAGCATTTATAACACAGCTCATTACAAACTTAATGTTAAAACCCATTCCTTGGGGGCTGCCTGCCTGGCTCAGCCTGTGAAGCTCATGGCTCTTGATCTCAGGGTTGTGAGTTTGGTCTCCATATGTATTAAATAAAATGTTTAAAAAAATCATTCTTTGGTTTTAAAAATATCTTCTAAGTAAGAATTTATTGAGTTTAGAAGGATCTTTCTTTCTTTTTTTTTTGAATATCATACCTAAAATTTGTAAATATAAAATTGCATATGATAGACTAAGTCTTAGACTTGGTAATAAGATAGACTATTTGATTAGAAAGTAAGGGGCAAAATACTAAAAACTCCCACAGCCATGAAATATACAGTATTAAATAAAAAATGTAAAGCATATTTTCATTAATGACATCAGAAGCCTGTTTTTATTTTAAGCCTGTCAGAGGTCAAAATGGATATTAACTTGACATCTGCTAATTCTCAGAGAAAAATACTAAAAGTAATTTGAACATAGGTCTAATTTGCTTGTGATCTTTCTCAAATGGTGGCTCTAGTAGAAGTTAATGCAGTATCACTTAATATCTTTTCTTGGAAATAGCTTTTGCCTCCCTAGAACTTGTAACCAAAGTCATTTGTCTGGTATTCTTCTTTCAAGTTCTATAAAATAAGTCTAATACTTTCTCCTTGTGGAGGTTTTTCCTTTTTGAGGGGAGGTGGTGTATATTCCATAGGTTATGGAGAGGTGGATATTCTCCAGGCTTACAGTTAAATGTTTAAAAGTAAGTTTATTATGCTTCACTTTACTCAGTTTTCCCATTTACTCTTAATAGCACCACCTCATGTTTAGCTTCCAGTTTTGCAACATCGAAGCCATTTTACACATTTTTCTTCCCCACCTGTCACCAAACTTGGATCAAGTGCTCCTTTGTCCTCTTCTCAGGGCCCTTATCCCAGCCTAGGGCTGCTTTACCTTGTAAAGGAATGACCACAGTAGGCATCGCCCTCTTTTTTAAAAAAACTTTTTTTCTCTTTTGGCTTGCAAACAGTTGGTGTTTCCGGCTCCAGCACTCACTGCGTAGCCAAGAATAAATGACTTAGCCTCTCTGAGTCAGTGTCCTCATCTGTAGAAACTTCTTAGGGTCACAGTGAGGATTAAATAAGTGAATACACATAAAGCATTCAGCATGGTGCCTGGCACATAGAAAATGGGCAATCATTTCCTACTGTTTTTATTTTAGAAAATTTGGAAAATGCAGAAAACAGCATAGAGAAAAAAAATTTAGTATCACCTGAACTCTTGGTACTCTGAGATAACTTTGATCCATATTGATATAATTCAGCCAATTTTCTCCTCCCACGTGTAGTGTACAAACTGTTTTGTAATCTGCTTTTCATTTTGAACATTTCCCCACATAATTTAGTGTTCTTTCATAATATGATTTTTAATAGCCACATTGTATTCCATTGCATGGATGCCGCATAATTGAATCAACCAATTTCCATGAATAATATTTCGGTAAACATGTTTACACCCAAATCTTTTTCCCCCCTGGAAGAGAATGTAAACTTTTATTCAAGCAGTGATGTCACAGAATAAATGGCAGTTCTTCCAGACCGCTAACCACAATCCCAGGAGTTCCTGTATGAAGAATAAACTCCATCTTGAACATACCACCATAACAGTCTGCCCCAGCCTTAGAGAACCTACATAAATGAGAGGGATTTACATTCAAAAACATTACACCCAAATCTTTAACCTCATATTTAACTTTTTCTTAAAATAAGTTCCTAGAAAGGCTATTACTAGGTAAAAGCTACACACTGTTTTAAAGTGGTTACATTTTTTCATATTCTGTCCAAATAAATTGTCCCATTTATACTCCAACCACAGTATGGAAGGCCAGTTTTCCTGTCCTTCAGACTTTTTACTTGTCTCCGTGCTTTAATTTTATTCAAGTGCCTCTGAAACTCAGCTCCAAGCACATTTTTTCTCAAAACAAGATGTGATTATTTATTTCTCTCTTTGAGATGGTTAGTATTTCCTTTTACTGCTGGTACAGATCCAAACAGTGTGGTTTAACGGGGAGTTAAAACTTCTCCAACTGCCAAGCTCTTTCTTACTCCTAGTTTTCATCTTCTTCATTTCTTAATATTTCTTCTTATGAACTCGCATTCACTACTTTCTAGATTGCTTTTCTTTCCTCCAGTAAATGCTTCTTCAAAACTGATCTTTAAACTCCAGTGATTTTTCTGGTTCTTATCTTGTTCCCACTCCTTAATTTTTCTCCCTGGAGGCCATTCAGCACTTAATATGGCTCATATATTAAATAAATATGTTAATTTATCCCAAGATTCATGCCTGTTTTTTATTTCTTTGTGAAGTGTGTTTTCCCAGTATTTCATGTGTGTGTGTTGTTTGGACGTTAAACTTGCAGGTTCCTTTATGTCAGACGTTTGTTCTCCGAGCAGTGTTGGGTCTAATGCACTTTACTCAGCAGGCATTCAAGAAGTTGGAATTGGCTGGCTGACAGGTTTTTAAGATGAATTGTGAAGCAGTTAGCAGCTTTTAAAATACTTTGCACCCCCGCCCATTCTTTCATATATATTGATTACTTCCTAAAGAACATATACCACTGTAATAGTAAAGAGCTTTTTAGCCGAATGACCAGTAACAGCCTTCTACCTAGTAGGTTCCTGAATTTAGACACTTAGTCATTCTGCTGCTTTTCTTTTATCCTTTTGAGTATTTTTTACAAGGTCTGCTCTAGCCCTTTACTGTCCTCCAGACCAAAGTTGCTATGTATGCAAATTCTGTAAGAGGGTGCATTGGCAGGGCACCTTTTGTGCCCTGCCTCACCAGTTTTTAGCTCATCTTTCCAGCTGTTGACCATCTTCTCAGGTGTAATCTGGAGAACATGTGAACTGTGTGTCTTCCAGTTTCTGCCCTGAGGCTTCTCTGCTACCACCTGAACAAGCACAAACTTGAACATGTAGGCAGATTAACCCCCACAGGGCAACCATTAACTGAGAAGCCCAGTTTTGAGCTGCATTCCACATGACTCTTCAGAGGGTCCCTAGCAGATTCAAGCCCATTGCCAAATGAAGAAATAAAGGCAAGAATGGAGAAGATGGAACAATTATGGAGAGAGGAACACATTAAATAAAGCTTCCTATACAGCTTTGTATGTGAAGTACATAATTTGCTATTTTGGGTTTAAGCTGTTTACTTTCCTACAGTAATGACATCAATGATAATTAAAGACTAAGTGTAGTAGCATTTTCCAGTGGAAAATGACTCCTAGGCTCTATCTAGAATCGTGAAAGCAAGTTAAGATTGCAAGCAAAGAATTATGAACTGTCAGAAGGTTTTCTCTAAAGGCTATCTCAAAATACCTGATTCTTGGCTAGAGCCAAGATGTTAAACTTCTTGGTGCCAAGCACTGAACCAGATGCTGGGGGAACCCAAGGGTATGTAAGATACAGTTCTTATCTCAGCCACACTGAGGAAAATACTTACACCTATACAAATACCTACACAAACACTTGAAAGACTGTTGGCTACTATTAGGTGTGTTCACTAAAAGAATTTGTAGCATTTTAGCCAAACTTTGAAGGATGTGAAGGACTGGCCAAAACCAGTAATTTGTCTACTTTCATTCAAAGTTATTGTGAACATACAGAATGGTAACAGCATAAATTGCTGGGGAAAGTGTAAAGTACCACACGAATGCAAGATACTGATATTGCTAACTAATATTATCGTTTCTGGAATGGTTGATTGTAAGAGCATGTAATTTAGGATTTAAACTTCCAGTAGCATTTCTCATTGATGAAACAATAGATAAGTAATCTTAAATTTTAATTTTGTTTTTCACTTTTTTAGAATTCCAATGAAATTTTTAAATTTAAATTTTTCTTTGTATTATCTGTTACCTGTGGAATAATTATAATCTCAGTTAATAAGATAACAGCTTGGTTTTTTATTGAGATATAACTGACAATTGTTTCAGGTGTACAACATAATGATTTGGTATTTGTATATATTAGGAACGATTACCACATTAAGTCTAATTAACATCTATCACCACACATAGTTACAATTTTTTCTTGTGATAAGAATCTTTAAGATCTACTCTCTTAGCAACTTTCAAATATACAATACAGTATTTTCTTTTTTTTTTTTTTTAACATTTATTTATTTTTGAGACAGAGAGAGACAGAGCATGAATGGGGGAGGGTCAGAGAGAGGGAGACAAAGAATCTGAAACAGGCTCCAGGCTCCGAGGTGTCAGCACAGAGCCTGATGCGGGGCTTGAACTCACTGACCGCGAGATCATGACCTGAGCTGAAGTTGGCCGCTCAACCGACTGAGCCACCCAGGCGCCCCATGCAATACAGTATTTTCAACTGTAGCCATCATGCCAAACATTATACGCCCAAGACCTATTTATTTTATAACTGAAAGTTTGTACCTTTTGACCACCTTCACCCATTTTGACCACCCCATCCCACCAATCTGTTCTCAGCATCTATGAGTTCAGTTTTCTTTTGTTTTGTTTAAGATTCTACATATAAGTGAGATCATATGGTATTTGTATGACAGCCTCTTTTTTAACATAGATTCATGCTTGAACATAAGGTTTTAACTGCCATTTGAATACATTTAGAGCATTGCCTCAGTATGAAGGTGATTTCTTGAAATATCTTGACAGAATCTAGTATTTTGCCAGAATTGCTTTCTTTCTGTTCCTCTTAAGAATCTTTCCCACCGGAAGAACTCTATACATGCACATGCAGTTATACCGTTTTAGAAATGAAATGCCAAAGTATAACAACAACATAGTAAAAAAAAAAAAAATTATAGGCCCTGTTCAAAGACCTGTATCATGATTTTAATTAGAAAAGTAAATCAGTAGTACAATTGGAAGGAAATGTGTATGCTTTCAATAATAGAGAGTACACCACTATTTGTAAAATGTGCATTTTAAATTACTGCTGGTACCTCATAGATTATCTCCAAGGAAAAACATTAATGACAGATATTACACTAAATAGCAAGGTAGTATGAGTCTAAAAATAGTTATTCTGCAGTATGTTTGTTTTCCAGTGTCAAGAGAAAATTGTTATTAAATTCTAGAATTAAATATGTTGTGCCAATATGCTGAGTCCATTTACATTTTATGGAATAATTTTATTTGTTCTGCACTAGATGGCTGGCAGAGAAATTGAGCAATGTTTGGTGATATTTTAAAATTGTAATTTCATCAACAACTGACCTAGGAACTCTAAATGTAAATGTGGAAAGAAAAAGTGTTGTGTGCTATATTTTGCCATTCTGAGGACTGATCTATAACTTTTCCCCATCATTTCCCAGTAGACTTTTCCTGGGAAATTAATTGTCATTGTTCTGGCAAGTTTCTCTTCCTCTTAAACTGTGCTAACATTTAAAAGGAAAACTCTGAAGGTTACAAAAAAAAACATTTTAAAGATAAAAATTATAATAGTAAGAGCAGTGAAACAATTCAGAAATGTGGAGAGTAAAAAGTGAGTATGTTCTCTACAATTGGAGTATAGCCCTCCCTACCTTCTCCCAGGCACATATGATATTACAGATTAAATATATACATACATATATGTATGCTTTCCATAAAAAGGACATATTGTCACTGGTATTCTGTAACTTTGTTTTTTAATGTTAAAGGTAATATCATGATGTTCTTCCTTGTCAGTTCATGCAGACCTAGCTCATTATTTCCAAAGGCTATAGAGCATACTGTTCTATAAACGAAAAAACAAAACAAAACCCTGTTGATGAGCATGTACTATATATGTGTTTGTGTGTGTGTTTAACTCACACTTGTCTTAAATTATGCAATGAATAGCTGTATCAGAATTTAAAAATATATATATATTAAACTATGTGGATGGGTCTTCTAGGCACATATCCCAGAGACAATCCTTTTTAACAGTTTCTTTTATTTAAATTTATTAGTGGTTGTGAGTATAATTTTAAGCAGTATATGTATGCATTTGTTTATTTTATCACCTTCAGTCCCATGCATGTGAGGCAGAACTGGACCGCCAGGAGATGCCAAACTCTTGGTTTTCTTAAGTGATGTGTTTTAAGAATTTCACAATTCCCCTGATTCATACATGCCGCTGTATCACTTAATTTCTCTCTTAAAGTTCTGTTTAATTGTGATTCTCAGCTGGGAGGGAGAAGAGTATGCTATCTCCAGCCCAGCAGCAGAACATACCAGAATCTTTGGGGAGGTCTTTTTCAAAGTATGCATGCCTTCCTTCCTACCTCAAATGGAAGCTTGCTTACCTGGTTGAAAAATCACTGCATGCAATTTCAGGTGTTACTAGTTAGGAGTGCTTCCTGCAGATTGTGTAGCCGAGAAAAAATAAGCTAAGAACGATCTATTTCTATGTCTATATATCTATATCTGTATCTATATATCAGAAATATATATGTGTATATATATATATATAGGCCAAGACATTGAGTGGTAAACAGTTCTTTTTTCAGGTTAAGGGCATCATTGCCTTAGGTCTCTTCATTCTGTTTATGCCATTATTCCATTATCAGCCCCAGCAGAGGACTCTCTATTCACTTCACAGGAGTTCCTGCGTAAGCATTAATGAGCAGAGAACATCAAAGCAGAGAAGTGGATGCCGTGGCATAGGTGAGCTCACCGCTGGGATGAGTGACTAGCTTCTGCATTCTAGACAAGGGCAAGTCAGATTTATAGCCAGTAAAATTACTATCACTGGGTCCTCAGAGTTCAGCGGAATAGTTGGAACTCCGGGTGATAACTCTTTGTATGCCAAACCCAATCCATCATCTTTTGTACGTTTAAACCTGGTAGAAAATTCCTAGAGGTCTGTGAGTCTATTTGAAGGCCCACCGTACTTCGTAGAGTGGAGTCTAACAATGACAATGACAAGAATGTGCTTGTCTAAAGGGTTTGTGTCACAGTGCTTTCGGTTTCACTACAGCACTTGAGGGGAAGGGAACAGCCTAAGATGGCTACTAATAGGGTTCTCTACCTGTTTTAACTGCAGACTGCAGCAGAATATGTAAAATCGCGACTCCCAGAGGCCCTCAAACAGCATCTTCAGGACTACGAGAAGGACAAAGAAAATAGTGTTTTGTCGTACCAGACCATCCTTGAACAGCAGATTCTGTCAATTGACAGAGAAATGCTAGAAAAATTGACTGTATCCTACGATGAAGCAGGTATGTTTGTCTTTAACACGCGCGCACACCCCCCCCCCCCCCCCCACACACAGAAATGCAGAAATGTCTTTATAGACTTTGGTTTTCCCTGCAGAAATGTCTTTTTTTTTTTTTTTTTTTTTTTTTTTTTTTTTTCCTGCAGAAATGTCTTTATAGACTTTGGTTAAATTTAGGCCCTTTTCTGAGGTAGAAGATGAAGGGCAGACTGGATTCAAAGTTACATAACATGGATTAACAATAAATTTCTGCTCTGCAGTTTTAGTATCAAAAATTTCATCAAGAGATTCCTAAAAGTGGCTCTTAAATATCAAATCCCTTTAAATTTTTTGCTTTTTTTTTTTAAATGGAATTTTTCTGGTCTCTTATCCACCATGCACTCCTGTTGATTTAATCATTTAAAGTGTCACTTCAATTTTCGATACCAACTAAAACCTTTTACATCCGACAATCCAAGGATTGTTATTTGCCTCAAGCATTACTTTTTAATTTCAGAGACTTTCTTTTCTAAAGAGGTACCATTTTTTTTTTCCTTCAAGTTTCAAGCTGAACTTAACTTTCTTTTCCTTTAGCTCCTCAGATGAATTCTCACCCCTAATACCACATTGTAGACTTGGGTTCACTGCCTGCCATAATTCACCCATCTAAGGGAGTTTCTTAATGAAGGCATGGACAGGCCTCCTTATAAAACCATTTTTAAATATTACAAGGTCTGTCAGCTAGAACTCAATTTTAACAAAGCCAGTACAGTATTACTTGGAGTTTTAAAATCTTTAATAAAATTAAACTTGGGAGAAATATCTTGGATAAAATTGTCATTACTTACCCCTTATTCTCCCCTCCCAGATTTAGGAAAATAGGTTGCTAATGGACAAATGTTGGTAATATTAATCCCCATTTTAATACCAGGAACTTCTGTCTGTATTTTCACAAGGAAGTTGTTAGTTTGCATCTTATTTTCTTCCTCATGATCTAAGTAGTCTCAATGCTGACATTCTTAACATTTGATTTCAAGCTTGAATAGCAAACAGAAGAGCAAATTTAAAAAGCAAACATTAGGGGCAGCTGGGTGGCTTAGTCAGTTCTTGATTTCAACTCAGGTCATAGTCTCAAGGTCATGAGATCAAGCCCCGTGTTGGAGCATGGAGCCTACTTAATATTCTCTCTCTCTGCCCCTCTACCCTGCTTGCTCTCTCTCTAAAATACTTTTTTTTTAAAAATCTAAAAAGCATATATTATATACTACATATGTCTAACCACTAAAGCAGTTTTCTGGTTACCAATCTGTTCCCATTTACATTCCATCCTCTAATCCCTTTACACCCCTGTCAGAAAGGATCCATATCTCTACCCTTGCCCAAGACATTTGCCCAAGACATTACTACTCTCTCTCAGTCTCCTTTGCTTTATTAATTTTCCAAACACATTGGCTTTCTTCTGCCTGGTGAGTGGTTAGTTATTTGATCTTCATATTTATCTTGTTTTTAACATTCTTTTCTTTGGAATTCGCATTTATCTCCTCTCCCATCCCCAATGAAATAAAGTAAAGCTATGATTTAGCCCAATGAAAATACTATGAATATTTATAGAATCTTAGAGATTATAGACCTCATGTAGTCCACCCACTTCCTGTTCCCATAACCATTTTATGGTGAGAAAACCGGGACCCACAGACCTGCCTAAAATCACACACCTCCTAATTACTAATCAAGCTGGGCTTTCACCACACTCCTGCAGGTTCTCATCCCCTCAGTAGGCATTTGTTGAGTGCATAGCAGATTTCTAGGCCATTGGAAGAAAGAGGAAAAGGTATCAAAAAAGGCAGGGAGGAATCTGAGATATAGAAAACACAGGTCTTGCTTGAAGTCTAGCTGGCGAACTAACACATCTGTGTATGACTTCTGGAGAAAAATTCCCAAGGAGTTTGGGAATAGGCACACTCTGGAATAGCTGCAAGCTATCAAAGTTAAGCTGAAGGGAGTAAAGGAATAGTGAAAGCGGCTCAGATTTTCAGTGGGACTCTTTTGGGGACAGCATTAGTTTAAACCCTGAAGGACAAATGATGAACATGGTTTTATGAAGAGAACATGGTTTTATGAACATAGTTTTAGTCTGCATGCATGAAAGGGCCCAGGTGGACACCAAGCTGGCAATGAACATCAGCCTCAGCCTCCTACCACTCAGTTTTAACTTCTTCAGGAAAAATTTTCCACTCACCTGCACTCTTGTTGAGTAACTACTCCTCTGCAGAGGTACCCTTGTATATGGACGTTAGGGGCAGATACTCTGGCATGGAATTTATCAGTATGAAGGATTTATCAACTTGAAGCTGTGGAATGAATACAGGATTGGGAGCTGAAGAACTGAATTCTGGGACTTTCCTCTGGCTTAACAGTGGTGTGATCTTTAGCAAATTAATCTCTTAGAGCCTCTTTCTGCATCTATAAAGTTGGGCTAGTAATATCTCACAGGGTTATTATAATAAAATATAGCATGTTTGGGGAAGTCCTTAGAAATCATATTGCAAATGCTGCTAATGTTGAATGAGAACAGATTTGGATCTTGTCTGTCTCTCAGACCAGTTTAAAATACTCTTAAGAGGGTTTTCTTGGCATATAAAGTTCGGGGAGAGAGAGGGAAATTTTTAAAAATGATCTTCAGATGCTTCTCAAAGTCAAACCACATCTATCTGTTAAATTACCCACTCTGGGATCAGTTTGCCCTTGGTCATTCCTGCATGAGGTGACACATTTTGTGGGGACTGTGTATATGTATATGAATAGGTGAATGTCACTGTGTGTTATAAAATCAAAAGATCATTCACTGCCTTCTCCTTCACTACCCATATATTTAATATTTCATTTAAAGAAAGAAGAGAAAATACAAAAATACTGTTATTTAATAGAAAAATATTTCATCATAGTACAAAAGAATCAGGATAGAAAATCGGTAAAAAAAAAAAAAATAGCCAATACCTTCAGATATAAACATCCTATACTAAAATACTCATTTGCTTCAAGTATTGAACTTATTTTTTTTTTAATTTTTTATTTATTTTTGAGAGAGAGACAGAGTGCAAGCTGGGGAGGGGCAGAGAAAGAGGGAGACACAGAGTCTGAAGCAGGCTCCAGGCTCTGAGCTGTCAGCACAGAGCTGGACACGGGGCTCGAACTCACGAACTGTGAGATCATCACCTGAGCCGAAGTTGGATGCTTAACCAACTGAGCCACCCAGGTACCCCAACTACTGAACTTCTTGTGCTATCCCAGGTTTGATGTCCTCACATTCTTTTTTTTTTTTTTTTTTAAGTTTATTTATTTATTTTGAGAGAGAGAGAGACAGAGAGAGAATGAGAACACGGGTGAGGGGCAAAGAGAGAATCCCAAGCAGACTCTGCTCTGTCAGAACAGAGCCCCATGCAGAGCTCAATCCCATGAACTGTGAGATCATGACCTGAGCTGAGATCAAGAGTCAGACGCTTAACCGACTGAGCTGCCCAGGCGCCCCTGATGTTCTCACATTTTTAATTCAGCTCTCCTAGTTTTAAGAAGTAGTTGTAAATTAGACACTAGCCTGGTCTCTAGAGAGGTTAATTTGTTTTTAATGCTCATCCACGGATAAATCAGCCTGAATGACTTAATGACAGTTGCCACCATCTGTGGCTTCTAAACTTCTAAATACCAATTAATGAAAAAATTCCTTAGATGCTTGTCTAAAACCAGTGGCTCGGAGCCTTTTCTCTCTCCCTCCTCTTTCTTAGTCTTTCCTTCTTAGCATCCTCTCTTTTCCTTTAAGTATATACATACCTTAATGCTTTACTCACCTATAATTCAAGTATCTGGCAATCTGACATACCTGAAATTTAGCAAAGAAATGGAAAGTAAGGAAACACCACATGCAACCATACCATGTCACAGAATTTGTGGACAAACCCATACAACAGAGACTTTAGATTCTCACCTAGAATCTATATATTTTTATTTTATATTATTCTGAGCAGTTAGGTTATATTTTCCAATGTGATATTTTCTTTTATAAAATTCTTTTTCTGACCATGAGTGTTACATTTTTATTGCAGAAATAGAAGTTAAGTAGAATGGTGTAAGAGACTAGTAATTATAATAATCCTACCATTGTGAACATTTTGGTGCATTTCCCTCACTCAAAGCATTTTTGAAATATGGTTGATAATTCTGCAGTTTTATATTCTGCTTTCTTCACTTAGCATTAGTACATAAGTACTTCCTCATTTCATTAAAACCTCTTTATGTGAAGATAATTTTAATGGCTGCACAATATCCTGTTCTTTGAAAGCACTGCTAGCTAACTAAACATTCTCCTATGCTGACACTTAACGGTTTTTGTTTTTGTTTCTGCTATAATGAATCATGCTGCAATGAATATGGTGGGCATTCGTCTGCATTTCATATTACTTTAGAGAATAGACTTTAGAAAACATGAGTTTAAGATTAGGATTAGAAGGTGGGGAAGGGGATGATAATTGGAGCAGAGACCCTGAGGGCAGCAAGGAATACGAGTAAAGAGTAAATCCACAGACACCTATAAAAAGCAGTTATTCGTATTCCCAGCGTTGCACTACACTCTGTGAAATCAGCATCCATAGACTCTATATTATAGGGTTGACATCATTGATCTTCACAGTAGTGACCTTGATTCACAGAGAATGTTAATTATATTTTGTATGTAAAAATAGTAATTGTGTAAACCAGTTTAGAAATATTTTCATCCAAGTGATTTATTTTTAAGTTTTGACAGGAATGAAGATGTTTTATGGTATAATTGAAAGAGGTTTTGGAACTAAAAGACCCAGACTGTATTCTAACTCTACTGCCAACCAGGTTTATGATCTTGAGTGAGTCACCAAATCTTCCTAAAGCCCATTTTCCCATCAATCAAAGGCATGGACAGGATCTCATAGATGTCTTCCATTTCTAAAACTGTAACTCTGGTCTCTTGACACTGGAAAATGTAGGTAGCCATAGTTTCTGCAAGGTTGCATGTAGCTTCATCTTGAATCTTCTGCTTGCTCTATTGCCTCCCTCTTGTCTCCTCACACATCCCATGTAATTTGTATGTAATATCTGACTAAAAGAAAAACATTACTTAACTTTCCTGGCATCTGCATATGAAAATGCCTAGACACACTTTTGTTCGTGGGATGGGAAGTGAGACGATAAGAGTCCAGCAACACTAGATTTTGGAAGGAGAGTTTCTGAGCCATCATTCATGGGTCCTCATTAAGACACCTTAACTTAGATATTTTTACTAGCATTTGTTAATGCTAAGTAAAATTCAGAGTAGGAAGTTTTACATTTGATCTATTAATGTTTTTACTTGAATTGAAGTACAAGTTCATACATATTTCAATAGGTTGGGTTTAGCAATAGAGAAATTTCCAAAGAAAGCAGTGGCATGATTTGAGAAGAGATCAAAATAGCATTTTACATTGTCTCACTGACTACCATTATGTAAATTTTCTTAATTTGTCATAGTGGGCAAAAGTTGAAGGGCTAAAAGAGCAGGAAAGGGAATCTTTCTTTGCATTGTTTATTTTTAGGCTAGTATATTCTTCATATTTCTTTATATAATCTCAAATCGTTTCTAAGGTTTTTGTTTTTGTTTTTTTGAGTTTGGGCATGAATAAATAGCCTACATATTCTCTTGTTAAGGATAAAGGAGTATGGCTTGTAATGCTTTGTGTTTGAGGGAGTTCTGAGGAGAGTAGGCCGATATTCTCTGCCTCACATACAGGAACCCTAAAACATGGGAAATGGGAGTAAAGAGCTGCCCTACCTCCCCTTTTGGGAAAAGCCAAGTGTAGGTCTGTCCAGTGGTGCCATCTTGCTGCAGGCTTCAGAGACAGTTGCCTGATTAGAGCTTCTTCTCAGAGTTAAACCAAAGACCAGTCAGAATTTTATTTTTATTCTTACAGTTCACTAGAAACCCATATGGCTTTCCAACGAGCACAGGTTTTCACCTCATAGAAAGAGCACTTACAAGTAGAAAGTGAACCAGATAGTGCCGATGAGGGAAGGGGAGAACCCAGCTGGCTGTTTATTGCGTTCATTTACGCATCACTTAAAGCTGGGGACCTGAAGATCCACTTACAAGTGTCAGGCAATCACATACAACTTTCCCAAAGGAGGTGAGAAAGAAAGAGCAGCTTTAATTTTTCAGCCTTTCATTTGTGATTCCCTGATGTTGCTCTGCATTAGAAATTTCCGAGAGCTGAGCCCAAGCAAAGCTACCTGCGGTGAAGACACACCAAGTACTATAATGGATGTTTTGGAGAAATAGCTTTTTAAAAGGGTGGCGAATGAGCTCTGTGCAGTTTAGGAAGTAGCCGGAGGGTTACTTCCTATCGAGCTTATTTTATTCTTAAAATAGACGGTACCTAAAAGTTACACCTACGATTTAATTGAGCCATTAGTGTCAGCGTAATCAGTGATCTCAAAAAGAAAGCCATTTACTGTCATGGGGTAAAAATTGAACACACATCGGGAAACCAAACCCAGGAAAGAGACTGTGAATTATTTAGGGACCTTTCAAGTTTTCTACGAACATAAAAAATGCAGTAAAAGGCATTTGCAGGAAGTTCTTCACTCTAACAAATAGAGTGAATTTCTCAGTATGTTTCTCAAACATGTCCTAAGGGGAAAGTAACACTAAGGTTTCCTTACTTTATATCTTCAATCACGACCTCGTTTCCAGGCTGAAAAGATACACTTGCCAGAGCGTTGCTGACAGGTTTTCGGAAGAAGGGAAAAACAGGGACCCAAAAGAAACTTAAAAAGGGAAATTAAGTCCTGGTGTGTAACCTCTGACACCAACTTCTGAATTTCTGTAAAAAATTCAAATCTGTTTTATTTTTCCATTATAAGAGCAATATAAATACATTTTAGCACCTTTTTTTTTTAATGGCAAGATAGAAGATGAAAAGATATCTCTAATTCCAGCACTTACACATAACCACCATCTTTAGTATAATTACTGCCTCTCATTTTTCTGTTGGGTTTTAGTTCTTTTTACCCAATGATATATGTTTTTTCATTTAAGACTGAAATGTCCTATTTTTCTGTGTTCTTTTAAACTACTCAGAAAAGTAATTGTTCATGGTTGCATAATAACCTATTGAGTGGATATGCCATAGTTACCATTCACATAACCTTTTAATATTTCCAGCATGGTCCCTACCTTTTTTATCCACATTCTCATTACCATATAGAATCCCTGAATTTGAAGGTCTGCTTCTAACCTGTGAAAAGGTGAAAATAGGTAGTATTATTAACAAAAACATAATGAGGACTTTTGTAATGCAGCCAATTATTAGTCATACAACAGTGGAAGCAGAAGATGAAAATAGGTAGTCAAAATCCACTTATAATCTGAGAACTTCTTTCTGGCCAATAATAGCAGTCTTTTTAACCATGCTAATTTAAGTTTCAGTTATAATTCTTATATTTCCCCCTTTTTATCATGAATTTCAAAAGCCAAAAGATAAGCGTTCAGGGAGTAGTAACAAAGTGACTTTGTCAATTATAAACTAGAAAACTCTGTGCCACAGCCTTTGGAAAGTATCCAAACATGGGATTCACAAGCCCTGGGGCTGGTTTCCATGTCTATGGCGGAACATAGCACCTCTCTGCTTGGTTTCTTCCATTTTTAAAAAAGGACATTGCATTAGGTATTTTGTTAAGTTTTTTCAGCTTTACTAATGTGTGATTCTGTCGTTAGTTCATTTAACATTTATTGGTTTATTCATTTATTCACTCTAAAAATTGAGCACCTGTGAGGAGGGTATAGTGCCTGCCACTGGGAATGCCCAGATGACCATGTGGCCCTTCACTGCAGGTGTGTGTGGATGCATAATGTGTGTAGACACGTGTGCCCAGTAGTAGGAGGCCAGAGGGACAGAAGTAGAAACATATAAGTGGACTAGAGTGGAATCAGTGCTCTAGAGGGTATGTTCAGAGGACAGTAAATGTGTAGAAGAGGCAAGAATCACATTTGGGATGAAAAGTATTAAGTAAATCAGAAAATCATAAGAGAATCCCTAAGCCTCTTAGAAACTGTTAATCTGGAAATGTAATGTCAGTTGCATTTTTAAAGGCAGGCTTAGTGTGACTAATGCTTTATTTCTCCTTTGCTTCCTGTGATGATGTGCCAAAGCCTCATACAGACCTGTTCTTGCCCTCTGCCATAGTATCACCTTCCACATTTTAAATGTTGCTCTCCAACTAATATTAATTAGCTTATATTAATTAGTTTACATCAGGGGCGCGTGGGCAGCTCCGTCGATTGGGCGTCTGACTCTTGATTTTGGCTCAGGTCATGCTCTCACATTCGAGAGTTCAAGCCCTGCGTTGAACTCTGCGCTGGCAGTGTTGAGCCCGCTTGGGATCTTCTCTCTCCCTCTCTCCCTGCCCCTCCCCTACTCATGCTGTATCTCTCTCTAAAAAATTAATAAACTTAAAAAAATTAGTTTACATCAATATGTTATCAGCATTGCCTGTTTTCTTATGAGATGTCCAAAATTAAAAAAAAAAAAAAAAAGATAATTCAGACTGAATTTTATAAAAGTGATATGATGGGGAGTTATTTTTTTAAAAAGTCACATTCCCCAACTTCCTCTTGATTTTTAACAGAAAGCTTCATATCCACTCTGAGAATACATTGCTCCAAGTTTTGTGGTATGCAGAATAAAATTTTAAATTTTGAAGAATTTGCTGAGAATACTGGAAACCACAAGCTAACACTGGGATTTAGAATCAGGAAGTGCCACCTCTAGTGATTAAAACATTTCAATGGGGCTGTGTTTATCTTTCTAATCAAGTTGTCATTGTTTGCCACAAGGGAAGTAATGTTATTACCTGTTCTAAAGTAGTATTTGATTACAAGGACTGAAGAAAATGTGTACGCTTCAAAGAAAATAATTGTACCAGGTGGTCACAATTTAGACTGCATTGGCCAGGCAGAGACAGGATGCCGATGCTCTCAGTATCTCTTCCTTTCAGCACTATCGGAATTTTGTAACCAAGATTCTATAGACTTTGTTGGAATGCTTGTAATAAATTTTAATGAGATCCAAGTTAATTGTAAGACCTTCAGTCTGTAGGGAAAAATAGGATAGTTTTTAAAGTGCCAGAATTTCTAATGTACCGTGACTGTCCATTTGCAGTAGTGAGATGTAAGCAAAATGCATCCTCTGGCTGACTTTCAGACTGGGAAGATCTGTAATCATAGGCAGCTGGACTACTGTTTAATGTCATTTTGCAAGAATGTTAAATTTAATCTTCGGGAGCTACTAGACACTCCAAAGTTTCATTTGGTAAATTGCCTTCTGAAAGGCACTGTTTTCAAGCCACCCTCTCTCACCCAGAGGAATTCTCTTTGTGTTTCTTTCTTTGGTTAATGTCCCCATCTCAAGGCTGTGTGGCTTAGGCCCTTTCTGGTGAGGCTGGTCTGATGAAGAATTTCTGCAGTGCCTGCCCTCAAGAAGCACCTGAATGTGCTCTTGTAGTTTTGTCATCGGTCCAAGGGAACTGTAAATCAACCAAAGAGAAATCACTAGGACGTACACTGTTCATTCAACGCAAACATTTATTGTGTACCGGGTTCTGGCTAGGTGCTGAGAGTCTAAGAAATGGGGAAGGACAGTGGACTTAGAAGTCTTTCCCTTTGAATTTATTGCTAATGCTGACTAATGTCTCTATAAATCCATCTTCTAAGACCTGCCTCAAAATGACACCTTAACTGGCTTCTTCCTTACCTGAGTCAGGGCTTTCCGTTCCTCTGACCTCAGCCCTTCTCATCCAAGGAGGTAACACATTATCCTTTTGTTGTTTATTATTCTACTTGCTTCCTCAAAGTTTGATTTACATACAGTCGCTATTTACACGCATACAAGAATGATGGTGCAATAAAAATAGGAAAGTAAGGCCAAAAAGGAGAAGGAAGCAAATGTATTAACCATGAAAAATAGACAAAATGAAAACGTTTTCCAATGGGGACAGCTTCTCTTCTGGTACTAAAGTGTCTGTGGACTTTTTCAAAAGGCACCTTGTAAACAGGCCATTGAACAGCATTATCTCAGCTTGGGTTCCCTAAAAGCAGAGTCTAGGGGCGCCTGGGTGGCTCAGTCGGTTAGGCGGCCGACTTCGGCTCAGGTCACGATCTCGTGGTCAGTGAGTTCGAGCCCCGCATCGGGCTCTGTGCTGACAGCTCAGAGCCTGGAGCCTGTTTCGGATTCTGTGTCTCCCTCTCTCTCTGACCTTCCCCCATTCATGCTCTGTCTCTCTCTGTCTCAAAAGTAAATAAACGTTAAAAATAAATAAATAAATAAATAAATAAATAAATAAATAAATAAAAGTAGAGTCTAGAACAAAAGCCTTGAGTGCAGATAGTTAATTTAGGAATGCAATCCCAAAGAACAGGAGTGAGGGGCATGGGGAGTGGAAAAGGAAGCAAGGGAAAAGAGAAACATGGGAAGCTAATATGAGGACACATTATGGGGTTGGCCTCCCCTGAGGGTGACTGACTGCTGCCTAGGTCCACAAAGGAAGCTTGTGAACAGCATGCTGGAAGCATCCACCAAGAGGTGAAAGGGGAAGCATTTGGCTACTAGTCCCACTCCTCACTTGTCAAGGGTTGCTCCACAGACAGGAACTTCACGCTTTCTGGTTTACATTTGCCTGAGTGCCAAGTGGGTTTGGTGGGCGTCCCATACCTTAGTGTCAGGGAAGCTCCCAGGAAGGAAGCAAATGACCAATGGCTCAGGCAAGGCTATATCTGGACTGAACTGGGTTAAGAGGTGGGACCAAGAGAGGGCAAAATGGTACACAGGAGATGTCCCATACGAGTACAACAAATGAAATCTTATAACAACTTAATAAGAATTGCATGTGAGTTTGTCTTACTGTCATTTCTTGCATAACAGCCATCTATAAAAGCCAAAGATACTTTATTCATATTTT
Source organism: Panthera leo (assembly GCF_018350215.1). Lineage (NCBI taxonomy): Eukaryota > Metazoa > Chordata > Mammalia > Carnivora > Felidae > Panthera > Panthera leo. Next base: position 103,803,207 of record NC_056687.1, on the reverse strand, counting down.
TCAAACCTCTGGTATAGCATGTGGCTCTGTTCAATGCAGAGAGTGTTTAAATGCATTTATAGAAAAAAATCTTACGTGTAACAGGAGACAAAAGGAAAGGGTATTTTTGTTTGATGTAATATTGGCAGCTTTCCAGCTTAAACCAGAATAATTGACTAATCCTCATTTTTATGGCTAATGAATTCAAGTACCTAGGCTCTTCAACCTGAGTGGCACAGTGAGCTCCAGCTTTTCATATGTGTAAAAATTAATTACCTTCCATAGATAACTCACAATAGTGGTTACTCTGGAGAGGAGAGTACATTTTTATCCTCTTATTGTATTACTTGCATTTTTAACTTTGTCCATACATTTTCTATTTTTTTTTTAATTTTCAATAAATAAATAAAACTAAATAAACCTTGTTAGTACATTTCCCCTTATCTTCAGTGCTGGAAATAGAATATAATAAGACTGAAAACCATTCTCCTTGTTTTCAGTAAAGCTTTTCATGTATATCCATGGAATAAGTCAAGAAAAGAACTCAGCAACAGGGTCAGCCATCATGGAACTGCAATGTCAAGGTCAGAGAAGGTCAGTAGTGAGACAGGCTTACTACTGTGCCAGTGAACACCTGAACTCCAGGGATGCTTCTGCCATAGGGTTCTTGGTGGTCTTTATGCCCTATGTCAGCACTGGTCCCAGAGTCCCAGGAAGGCTAGCCTTATTGGGGGGTAAAAAAAAAGGAGAGAGAGAAAAGTTCATCTGAAATAGAATAGGACTCATGGCCAGTGAGCTGATGTGGATTCAGCATTTTCTGATCTTACTTCCTGGTGGTTGCCTCTGGTCTACCTTACCTTGATCTTCCTGTGTCTGACAAGTTACCTGACTTGCTGCTTTACTTGGCCTTTTAGTCTGATTCTCTTTCCTGAACTATAGCCAAACCTCTACTAATTTTCTTGCAAGAACTTTCTTGCAAGAAAGTATAGCACACTGGAAAGAGCCTAGGCTTTGAAGCCAAACTGGCTTCAAGTTTATTACTTATCATGCCTTATACAGCTTGTTATGAGGATTAAAGATAGCGTATGGAAAATGACAGACATAGGGTAGACAATGAGGGTAACAGTGTTCGCCTTTCTGCTATTATCTTTGCTGTTACCTAGGTTGTCATATTTTTAGTTTGTTATACAGGGGCATTTTCCCAACCCCTTCATGGTTGAGAAGATTTCCCATCTTAAACTGTGCATAGACTGATTTCCTACACGAGCACAACAGAAACCGTCAACATTCTGGCTCTGTCAACCTCCTCTTTCTTCTTTGTGCTGTCCTGAATGGAAAAGCAATTTCTCTACTGCATTAGTACTCTGTTTTTGGTTTTTCTTTCCTAATGCTGTGTCTTTGTTATTGCTTGCTGCATAACAAATCACTCGAAAACTTAGCAGCTTTAAACAATAACTGTTCATCATCTCACACAGTTTCTGAAAGTCCAGAACCCTGGTTGGTTCTCTCGTGAGGTTGCAGTCAAGTTGTCAACCAGGGCAGCAGTCTTTGAATACTGGGGCTGGAAGTACTACTTTCAGGCTTATTCATGTGGCTCTTGGCAGGAGGCTTCAATTCTTTCCACATGGCCTCTCCATAAGGTTGTTTGCTACACAGCTTCCCTCAGAGATCTAAGAGAGAGCAAGGGAGTACCCAAGATTGAAATGGCAGTCTTTTATAACCTAATATTGAAAGGGACATACCATGGTTTCTGCCATTTGCTGTTGGTCCCATAGACCAACCCTAACTCAATGTGGGAGGGGACTGCATGAAGGTATGAATACCAGGATGTGGTGATCATTGGGGCGTCTTGAAGGCTAGCCACCACAGTCTGAGTTGTAAAAATATCTGCTCTTAACTCTGCCAACTCCTTCACCTCCGCTCTCTATTATGATCACCCTTTCTCTCATTTTCTCATAGGTACCTTCATCCTGCTTCCATTACGTCCAAAGCCAGAGTGTTCGGCCCTGTCCCCAGCCCTGGGGTGGCATTAGGATTCTTTAGACTTAGCGTCCTTTCCCATAGCTGCAGATTGTGTTTCATTAGGCCATTGCCAATGCCCTCACTGTATCAGTTGCTAAATATTTTGAATTTGACTTCTGACTCCTCTAATTTGTGAAGACCTTTCCTTCTAGAGCTTCCTAACACAATACCCAGTATCTTAGTCCATTCAGGCTGCTATCACAAATACCACAGACTGGGTGGCTTATAAACAGCAGAAATATATTTCTCACGCTTTTGCAGACTAGAGTCTGAGATTAGGATGTCAGCATGATCTGGTAAGGGCCTTCTTCCGGGTCACAGACTTCTGACTCCTCATTGCGGTGGAAGGGGCTAGGGAGCTCTCTCTGGCCTTTTTTTTATAAGGGTACTAATCCCATTCCAGAGGGTACTGTCATCATGATCTAATCACCTCCCCAAGGCCCCACCTCTAAATACCATCATATCAGGCATTAGGATTTCAACATGAGAATTTGGTGGGGGAGGCAAACATCTGGACAGTAGCTCTCAGGTATTCTCTGTAGTTGCCAAACTGCAACTTAGTTTTTCACAATGGTATCCTAACTGCTTTGAGATGAAAGCATTGCTCTCTGGATAGTTATAGTTTTCTGTCTCTCTGTCTCCCCATCTCTCTGTCTCTTCTTTCATCATTCCCTCACTCCCCACCCCTCACTTTATTTTTCTTTCTTTGTTTTTTCCTTTAGCTGGCTATGTTCTAAAATTTATCTCATTTAAATTTTTTATATTTATTAAATAATTTGATGACCTGTTCTGTTTTTAATTTTTAAAATAGATGAATAAAGTAACTAGAGCAATTATTTTTATATTTGATCCAGCAGTAAAAGAGTTTCCTGTCCGGGTGTCTGGGTGGCTCTGTCAGTTAAGTGTCTGACTTCAGCTCAGGTCATGATCTCACGGTTCATGGGTTCAAGCCTCACATCGGGCTCTCCACTCTCAGTACAGAGTCTGCTTCCTATCCCCTATCTCCCTCTCTCTGCCTCTCACCCGCATTGTCTCTCTTGGTTTCTCTCTCAAAAATAAATAAACATTAAGTGGGAAAAAAAATTGCTTCTTGGCTGCCTCTTCAAATGAAAAAGTCACTGAATATCTTGTATTTTCTACTTTTTATTCCATAATTTCTCTTGCTTGTAGGCTTCTCCTTTCCTACCAAATTCCACCTCAGTTTCTTTGTTTCTAGAGAAAACAACAGTAAACAAGTGAGTCTCTCATCATGTCGGCTTTAGTGCAAGAATGCAGATGGAACTAACAAGTTACTTCCCCCATTTCCTAGAGACTGCTTCATTGTGGCTACATTTTAAAAAAATGTTTTGAGAAAAGCTTTCTTGAGAGAACACATATATTTTTTTTTATCTACCACTCTTAAAATTGCTTTCTGATCTACACGAAATTCAAGCTGAGATTAAGCATTGAAGAGCTAGGAAAAATAGAAATGCCCTCACGAAACGAGAGATGCATTTGATTTTTGCACTTAGACCCAGCTTGTGGAAAGTATTGGCCCACATAAATACAAGGAAATAAACTCAGCCAAATTTACCTACTTGTCTGCAGGCCTACATGTGTTTTAAAATCATACCTGTAAGTGTTATAGGCCTAGTGTAATTGCATTTGCAAATAAAATACAGGAAGGTCTAGTGCTCAGAGTACAATTAGATGTGTTAATTTTCCCTTTTGGCTCCAATGTCAGAACTTCAAGCTTCTTCACTTGACTGTACTTCCTTGTAACCTTACCCTGTAGGGGAAATCAGTATTCCAGAACCACCAAAGAAAATGAGCTTGTCTAAAAATAGTTGCCTGTTGACAAGATTTTAGCAGATTTTTTTTTTTAATATGAAAGCTTTGCCAAATGGAATGAGGTCAAATGTGACAGATGTGGTCAAATCCACTTCTAATCTGTAAATCCCTGACCAGCTGCAGTTGTGTTAATTTTAAAATGGATATTTTGAAGTTGTGCTGGATTTATGACATTCTCAGCATTTTTCTATATCTCTAAGCATTTGGGGGTACTCGGCTGCATTCTGTGCTTCGGTGATCAGTGCACACTGTTCACTGGTGTCCATTGGGTCCTACTTACCAGAGTCTCAAAGGAGGTTCTGTTTTGCCCTGCTTTTCTTTGTCAGGAATTCTTCTCCAGCAGCCCTGAATAATAAAAATTGGTTTACTATAATACTCTACAGCAGGTGGTTCTCGACCAGGGGCAATTTTTAACCCATCTACCCCACCTCCTGACATTTGGCAATGTCTGGAGGCATCTTTAGTGTCACAACTGAGGAGGAGGAATGGGGGGTGGAGGGGAGGGAGATGCCTAGTGGTATCTGGTGGGTGGAAGTCAAGGATGCTGGTGAACTATGCTGGAAGACACAGGGCAGCCCTCATAGCAAAGAATTATCTGGTCCAAAATGTGGATAGTGATAAGGTTGAGAACTGCTTTAGAGCAATCGTTCTCAACCTTTGTAGCATATTAGAATCATTCTGGGGAGCTTATACCCTGAATGCACCCGGACCAATTAAACCAGAATCTCTGAACAAAGTACCCAGGCCTCCATGATTTTTTAAATCTCCCCAGGTGGTTCCAGTACACAGCCAGGGTTGAGAGCTGCTACTTTAGAGCAAACAATTTTAGAGGGCAAGACTAGCATAGGCATCGTCCCAGATAGTTTCCTTTCTAAAGTACCTGAAAGGGCCTCATTGAAATGTGGCTTGACATATGGGCAGTGTCCCATTATAGTATTACTGTGAGGTTCAAATGAGTTTTTAATAACTTTTTATATTCTCTAAGGCCAGCACTTAAAAACTTGAGGAACTTCTATTCTCATTACCATATTGGAAGTTCATTTTCTCTTGGTTCTATGTAATAAAATATGTTCTTTTTTCCTGCTGGTGAGTGGAGATAACAAGTATTTACTGGTAGCTTTAGTCAGTGAATTTCTCTCAGATAACATTTGGGGTATTTGGAGCATTGGAGATTTCTTTTCCTTGAAGGTTTCTGATGTATTTTTATGACTTGATGAACAAGTCTCATCATTTGTATCTATCTGAACCCATGTGCTATGCAAAGGAGCTAAAGTATCCTTTCTAAAAATATTTTATTTGAATATTTTCCCTTTTGCATCCCTTTCCTAACCATTTTCTCTCACAAAACCCCAAATTTTAAAATGCGTGGACACTCTAAACTCTAGACAAACAAGTATTCTCTAAGTATTGTTAACATTTAACTTTTTATTTTAGAAGCCTCTGTTGATGGCACAGCTTCTCAGGGACCCCCCAAACCCTCTCCCCAAAAAACACAAATGTGTCTCTACCTTTTGACAGGTAGATTGAACAATTCTTAATGATGTATTACATGGTAGAAAGACTTCCATTTGTAAAAATCGGGACATACTTGCCTAGTGGACAATAAAACTGTCCCTGTCCACATTTGCCCCAGAGCCTCAGCGGAGATCAGATTGTCCATCTGCAGATCCCTTGAAGGAGTAGAGTGTGGTGTAACTCATGGAGAGCCATCTGAAACTTGGGTCATTAACATGCTCTTCTCCCTTGCACCCCCCAAGCCTGTCAGTAGATGCTGGACAGTAACCACAGGGAATGGGAATAAGGAAGAAAGTGGTGGTGGCCGCAGAGCCCAGCGGCTGCCCACAGTTCTGTAGGTTTGTTAGGTTTCTCAGGCAGGACAGGGAGAGGTCCAGGTTTCCAGGGCCCTGAGGTTTACAACTTTGGAGAACCTCTTTAGGAAAAAAAGAAGAAACATTAGGTACAAAATGCAGATTTATTTAGGATGAGAAATCACAATGAATTGCACATTCAGAGAGGTAACAAATACCCAAATATTACAGAACCTAGAAAATAACAGTATTTTTATTAATTATCTGATACAGGCTGTTTAGTCTGACACATGCTTAATTTTTCCCATGTTTTTGGCAGCATACTCTTTGTTTGCCTTTTCCTGTAGTGATGAGTTTGTAACATTATTTCCTCTAGAGGGACTAGGAAGACAACTCAGTCTCTCCTTTAGAATAGTTGAATGAAATTTGTGGGATTTTATTTCGTTTTGTTTTTTAACTGATGCTGTAGAAAGTCTCTTTCAGCTTTTTGACTTGTTAGTGATGTCATGTCAATTATGAGCATTGCTGCCAAACCTGGGAAAACCTCTATCAAAGTTTCTTGCATACCTGAGATGAAAGATTTTAGGTCATTTGAAGTTTTCTGATGCAGTAGCTAATCATAAATACTCCGTGAATTTGTTAACACTCGTAAACTAGTTGGTTATTATTGTCCTTATTGTAATGGTTCATTCTGAGTTTTGTTTATCCTCACTGAATGTCAAATGATCAATAAGAACCTGTCGAGATGTAATGGACGAGGCCATTTCAGGTCAAAGGAGAGCGATGGTTTGATCTGGCAAAAGCGTGGTGTCCAGTTCGGGCGCAGTGCTGTGTCCAAGTAGGGCAGCAGTGGTCAACAGGAGTAGGAGGGTGTGCTGGAGGCAGCCAGGAAAGTGGGAAAGTGTCAAAATTTGGCAGGTGCCTCAAGATAGACTAGCTGGTGTACTTTTAATTTAAGAAGTCCAGGGCCGTTGGTGGACCACTGAGTATGTGAAAGCAGCATGGTGTAATAGTAGTACCATTGGCCTCAGACCCTTCCAAATTCTGATTTGAATCCTAGCTCTTCCCCTGGCGGACCCGTGAGACCTTGCTGTCAAAAACTATATATGAAAGTAACTGCAAGCAACGTAAATATTTCACTATGCTTAAACTTGATATATCCTCGAGTGCCCCTTAGCTAGACCCCCAGTGGAGGCCAATATAAGCTCACTCTATACAAGGAAAATATAACCAAGGGGATGTCAGAGTAAAAAGAGATGGTGGTTTTACCTGATTACTTCTTACTTCTCCACATATGTTCTCCAAATTTTCCAAAAACATGAGCCAAGAAAGAGAACTTGTGCAGGGAGGGGCCCTCACATTTAAGCTGCAATAGCTTCAGGTAAATCTTCCTCTGCTCAGGACTTACTCTTTCCCTCCTCTATGGCTTCAGACTCAGAGATTATTTTTTAAGTTTATTTATTTATTTTGAGAAAGAGAGAGGAGAGAGAGAGAGAGAATGTGCGTACAAGCATGCACATGAGAGGGAGGGGCAGAAAGAGAGGGAGAGAGAGAATCCCGAGCAGTCTCTGTGCTGTCAGCACAGAGCCCAGCTTGGGGCTCAATTCCGTGAGCAATGACATCATGACCTGGGCCAAAATCAAGAGTCGGATACTTAACCTACTGAACCACCCAGGCATCCCAAGACAGATGATTTTTAATGCAATTATTTAGGCAGTTACTATCATTTTTGACAGTCATGTAGGGAAGATATACTCTGATTACATTTTAGACTAGATCATAAAACCCAAGCAAAGGAACATAAATGTCTGATATCAACACTCAGACAGAAGGTGGGATGATTATTCAGGGCAGGGCAGGATCTAACCCCAGTCAAAACATGGTCAGCCACCCCCTTTATCCAAAAGTGAGAGTTAATGACAAGAAAAAGTCTATAGGGTGCAACAAGTGCCTCATAGTTTAAGCAGTAGTTGATCTTAAGGTATCTAGAAGAAAAACAGAGTTGTAGCAATAGGAGGCCCATAGCAACCAGGATTCTGGGCGGTTATATTTTGTCCTGAATCACACAGGTGTGACCCCTGCCCCAGAGGCCTGTTTAGCTGTGGGAAGCAGAAGCTAGGAAGAGGCACTGATTAGTATTTTAAAACAGTGGCCTTCAATAAAATATACAACACTTGCATATTTTCTAAAAAATTTTTGAAAACTACAGACTCCTCTTGCACATTTATAAATTGACATATCAAACCTTTCATCATAAGTTTGAGTAGTAACAAAGGATATAATTTCTGGCATTTTACATATGAACTTTAACTATTTTAATCCAAATCTTGAGCTACAAATTTAGATCATTAAATTTTGAGGAAATGGCTACTTTTTAGCTTAGTTGTTAAACTCAGTCCTTACTATCAAACAAAAGGGCCAAACTAGACTTACTTGCTATCAGAAAATGCCTGTTGTCATTTTTTCAACTCAAAGGTATAAAAACAGTTCCCTATAAAAATCATCCTATGTCTGAGTTCTCATTCTGAGATGGATAGCTAGATGATGGATGAATGGATGGATGCATAGAAGCAAAGAAAGGATGGTTGGGGGCAGAGAGGAAGATGGATGGACAGATCATTATCTAGGTTACACCTTGCCCTAAGTATGTTGACTAGGAGAAAGAATGCACTTTCAGATTCTTCCTTTCACCTCCAATAAGTTTTCATACTCCGGGCAATGTTATGTTGTAAGATTTTTGATGAATGTGGGAGATACTGTGCTCTTTTGTAATGTGGGAAGAGGGTAATTATGAAGGAAAGATGGGAAAGGAGAACCATCTCAAGACAACCTAAGTTACGAAAGAAAGATCTGGGAATGGGATCTGAAAATTGATTTCATTAAAACTCGGTGTACACATATCTTCTGGGAAGTTTTTATGTATTACTAAAGGTAAAATTAAAGACAAAAGAAACCATAATTTTTTTACTTGCCTGAACATCAGAGTCAGAGACATGTAGAGGGAGACTACCTAGATAAATATGTTTTGATACATTTCTCACTTTGGGAAGAAATTTATGCAGAAACTGATAGTGGTAACTAGGCTCTCATATCATAATCTGTTGGATAATATTCAAAGTCTAGTTAGACTATTGGAATAAGGGTTCCTACTTGATCCAAACTGGCTTTGAATCCCAGCCCAACCAGTTATCAGCTATATAACTTTGGGATAATTTATTAATTTTTCCAATTAATGGTTTTCTCATCTGTAAAATGGGACTAATAAAGAATGGTATCTTCAATATAGGATTGCTGTTAAGATTAAATGGCATAATACATGTAAAGTAGTGTGCAAGGAAGGGTTACATGCATGGGATTTATTTATTTGTGTGCTTAAGAGAAGGAGTGAATCTCTTTTTAAATTTGATTCCTAATATATGGGATGGACATGCACCTGAGAACACGGAGAGGTTGTGATAATGTCATGCTAGAAAATGCCTTCTGATTCACCACCTGGCACATCCTAGAACTCAAGAGAAGTTTCTCAAAGCTTAGAGTAATAGGTAGACTTTATTAGGGAAAGAGAGAACTTATAAGCTCAAGATTAGCAAGAGAAGGTCTAGGTTCCCTATATTCCAGCACCCCACAGAGAGTTGTGTCCCTGGCCAGGGCCCTCTACTGGATACTTCCTAGTGTCTATATTACAAAGAAAAACCACAGCTTCACACCCCACTTTATTTTCCTTTTTCTATAAGCAAATGTGAGAGATCCTTCTCAGTAATGGGACACAAATGTCTCAAGCAATATAGATTTAGGTGCCAGTTTTTTACAGTTATTGTCTGGGAATACCAGCTTCCCAGTGCCTAGAAACCTTGGGCCATGGGAAGTTGGAGCCCATCTGGCTGCAGGAGGAAACTCCAGATAGTATGGGAAGCTGAGCTGGGGTCAACTCTTCCTGGTGAGAGAATCCTTAGTCCTAAGTAGCTCATCCAGGCAATCAGTGAGCCCTCAGTATTGCTTTTGGACAGTGCTGCTCCTGAAATCACAGGTATCATCTGCTCTCTGCTTAACTCCTAGTCTGGATCTGAACTCCAATGGGAACAAAGATTTGGGAAAGAAACTTCAAGGAATTTAAAGTCTCTCTCTTGTGGGAAACTCTGGGCATAGTGCTGCTTTAGGACTAAAAGGTCAAGGTGCATTATAATAGAAGACCAGTTTTACCCCACTGCATGGGACTGTCCTGATAAACCATAAGCTCCTTGAGAATTGGCAGTTTTGGTTGCAACAGGAGATAGCAACTTTGTCATGGACAGCCTCATGATGGGCATTCCCTTACAGCACATTGTATTATAAGAAAGAAACCTATCAAGATAATCTCAAGAAAAAAGGAAGGTTTATTGGAAGAATAGAATCTTTGGGAGGAGCTTAAGGAAGAGCTGAATAGGCAGAACTAGAGCAAGATGTAACAAGGGCAGCTCTGGAAACTCTTACAGAAGTATGTAGATCTTCATTCTGTGGCACTGTCATTCATGTGGTTGGGTTACTACTGCTGTGTAACAAACTACCCCAAGCTCTGTGGGGGTGGGAACCCCACAACATTTTATTGTGCTTATGGATTCTAGGAGTCCACGCATAAGGGGAGTCACTTGTCCTTGACTCTTCATGTGTGGGGCCTCAGCTGGGAAGACTTGCATGGCTGGGTGCTAGAGGAGCCACTTTCAAGATAGCTTCTTCATATTCATACTTCTAGTACCTTGATGTAGGAATGGGCTTCATGGGTACTATTGGCCAGAGCGCCTACACATGGGCTCATTAGCATCCAGGCCAAAAGATAATCAGACTTTTTATATGACAATGCAATGTTTTGGGAGGAAGCATCCTAAGAGGGGATGTCCAAAGAATGGTCATTCCAGAATATCCAGGTAGAAGTTGCATGCCTTATTTTTTAAAAAAAGGTTTCTTATTACTTTCTTATTATTTATTTAATTTTTTAAATGTTTATTTTGAGAGAGAGTGTGTGCACATGTATGTGTGGAAGCGGGGGGGGGGGGGGGGGGGGAGAGAGAGAGAGAGAGAGAGAGAGAGAGAGAGAGAGAGAGAGAGAGAGAATCCCAAGCAGGTTCCACACTATCAGCACAGAGTCCATCATGTGGCTCGATCTCACGAACTGTGAGATTGCGACCGAACTGAAATCAAGAGTCAGATGCTTAAACCCATGAGCCACCCAGGTGCCCTACATGCCTTTTTTTACCTAGCCTGGGAGTCACTTCTGACAAATACTATTGGCCAAGTAGTCAAAGGTCACTCTGATTCAGTGAGGGAACAGAGACTCTACCTCTTCATGGTAAAGATGTCAAAGCATTTGTGGCCATTTTTTTCTAAAATGTTACACTGGGCTACCAACTTCACTTTCTTCCTTGGTGAAATTCTTGAACTAGGGAATCTGATTGGCTTAGCTCATTCTGTGGATCAGTTCCTCTGGTCCTGTCAGCTCTGGCAAAAAGGGCAGGCTTATATATTTAGTAGAACTTTTCTTCCCTGCCTCTGAAGAGGGGCAGGCTCTCTAAGAAGAGTTCGTGATTGAGAAGGAAATAATGAGCTCTCTAGCGTGGACGCTATCAGGAGTGGTAACCATCTTACTGCTTTCCACAAGCGGTTTGGGGAATAGAGGGAACCTGGGCCAGAGAGAAGAGCAAGCTTATGAGGTGACTGAAGCTCATGGGGGCACAGATTCTGTCAAGAGCATGACACTTAAATTATTTGTGTTTATTGACATCTATAAGAAAGTGAGGTCTGGAAGCATTCAGGCTAAGCCAGAAGTGAATAATACTAGAAAATCAACCTTGTTCTTGAAAGGAGAACAGATTTGACCTTGAGCAAAATCAAAGAATGATAGAACCACTTCACAGCTGCTACAGATTTCCGACTTTTAGAAGCAGACGTTAAATATCAGATTTTCTTGGCTTTTAGTGTGTCAGTCCCAGTCAGTAATTAACAACACTGAATGAAACATCTTTGTTGAGATTCTCAAGCTGCTTAACTGATCAGCCTAGCTTAGCTGAGCATCCTGGGGTAGTAAGCAAAGGGAAAATATGGTTCCAGTTTTGGTGTGTGTGTTACTAGAGCAGCCACTGAAAAGAATTAAAATGTTTTTTCATCTTCCTTTCTGCCTGGGAGAACTAATTCATGGGGAAGTTAAGTGACTTTCTCAGGGTCTCAGAACAACTTAGTAGAATAGAATAGCCAGTCTTTAACTACCAAAGCTTTCCTGAGAGCCACAATTTTATGCTCTACCAACCTGCTTCCTCTGTTCAGATAGAATTTATAGTGGTAGTGCAGTTAGCTGAAGATGTCCATATGATTCTTTATGCTTGAGAAGAGGGCAAGGAATATCTGTGATTTCATAAATTAGCTCTGTGGCTCTCATGAGCAGCAGATTTTAAGGATAATCAGAACCTTTTCTAGAAAAAAATATTTGTTATGGAAATGAAAAAGGCATGGTTCTTTTGTAGAAAAGAGCAAACCAGACTTGGCTGATATAAAACCCAATGTGTCAATTAAAGAGAATGTTGTTACTTGTGTGAAGAAGAAGAAAGGAGGAGATAGACTGAAACAAACTGAACCATTGCTGAGGAAAGTCTGTCATCTGAAGAGTATGAGGACTTCAGGGCCTCATGTGTTGAAGTCCTGCTTTTCCTATCAATATTTCTTAATCCATTTAATTCTAATCTGTTTGCCACCCAGTTTTCCTTTTTTTTTTCCTCTAATTTTTATAGCACCAACTCCTGTAGACCAACATGATGATTGCCCTGTAATAAGTTCCTCTAGAGTGGGAAGTCTTAGAGAAAAACAATTTAAGTATTTCTTTCCTCTCAGTTAATATGCTACAATAGTAATTCTCATCCTTGCAGAACCTACACTTTCTTTTTATAACAAATATTTTGTAACAGTCTATCATCTTGAAATGAAATTCAGAAATTCATGTGCATAATGTTAAAATTTAGTGAGATGCCCTGATGACACAAAGGGTGAGACAAAGGGAAAGTAATATATAATAAAATTATATGTATTTCAATCTGTAAATACTCAGGTACTAATACACAAGAAGTCATACTGGTCAGATGCCAGCACTTAGATGCTTGTGGCACTTCCATAAATACAACAGCTGTGAATACAGACAGCTGCATTGGTTGGATTGTGGTTGGATTGTTTGGACAACTCAAATACAATAAGTGGTTCTGTTGTGGTGAACTGATTTTTCCAAGATGGACTAACTCTTTGTAAAGTTCTAAACAGAACAAAGTGCAAGCTCCTCTTCATTTTCACAGCAGTTACATTCCTAGAAAATTCAGTGTATAGCGAAGCCATTCAAAAAATATTTTTTGTTAACATGCAAAGCAGAAGACCCCGGCTCATGTGGTCATTAACAGGTTTTTCACTTCTGTTATTTGAAAGTTGTGTGCAGTGTAGGAAAGTCTTTGTTTTGTAGGACTGGCCATTGTGTTATAGAACATCTAGTGTCACTGACCTGTGTGTGTGTGTGTGTGTGTGTGTGTGTGTGTGTGTGTGTGTTTGTGTGTGTGTGTGTAACCCACTGTCCCTATGACAACAAAAAATGCCCCCACAAATATTCACAATACCCCCATTTGGAACCAATGTTGTAGAGTCTGGAACAGAGGTGAAGAATTAAGTTTAGGTGAGTGATGTGAGTCTTCCTGAGTCCATTTGTAATGTCTTTGATTAATTTAGGGGGGGGTTAGGATGCTGACAGCCACTGTTTCATTTTCAAATATTAGAACCTTAAGATCCTAGGATCTTCTCAGGAAAAAGAAGGGTTGTGATGGTTAAGATGGCATGCTCAGCTTATAGCTTTCGCAAAACCATTAGAGCTTCATTTGAATCCCTAAGAAGGGTTTGGTCAGGGAAAGAAGACTCCAACTGCAGAAATGGTTCAAGCCTAAGCGACATCTTGAGGAACCTAGAAATAGGGTCAGTTATGTTTTGAGCAATAGTGTAACTGTCTTAGGACATTTTAAAAATGTTCTTCTTTCTAGGACTAATCTAGAATCTCCTGAAGGTCACACTGTCTCATTTTCTGAGGAGTCCTGGAAACCTGGGCCTTATGTGTAGTCCCAAGGGCTGTAGCCTGTAAGAATGACCCACAGGAGGTGCCTGAACCACTCATGTAATAAAGAGAATCCAAAGTGCTTAACTAGAAATTGATGAGCAGCCTAATAAGTCTATACCACTTATCTCATTACGTCGCATTCTGTATATGTAGTTACACATACGCATGTGCCTTTATAATAGATTTATGAAGAGAGCTTAATCTCGTTTCCCCTAAGTAATATAATAATAACTAATAATGACAACTAACAATTATTGAGCACTTCTATGTGCTAGATTCTATTACATGCATTTCATATGTTCCATTGTCTCAAGAGCCATAAATGGGAGGTATTATTTTTCACATGGGGACACTGAGGTACAAAGATGTTAAGGGACTAGCCTAAGGTTCTATAACTGGTAAGTAGCAAAGCCAGAATTTGAACCCAGGCAGTCTGTGTTTCTAGAGCCCATCCTCTTTGCCATTATGCTACACGTTTTAATAAAGGATGTAGGTTGACAATTCATAATACACAAAGTGGTACTTCTTTAAATATCATCCTGCTCCCAGTCCTCATCAAGCTAAATGTTTGGAGGTGATGATGGTTAGAAAAAACTGGTAGTGCTGTTACAGCTTTATTCTGTAAGTGTCTACAGGAAACTCCCTGTGTGTATTCCAGTGTAACCAGAGCACATGAACAGCAGTATCTCTAAAACAGAAACGACTAGTGTAACCTTCACTCAGTTCATTAAAATTTGGGCCCAGGAGTCTCCATTCCAACTGACAGACAGACGTTCAATTCTGACTCTATTAAGCAAAAACAAAACAAAACAAAACAAAACAAAACAAAAAATGGAATGTGAAATTTACTGGGTCTGTAAGTGAAAAGTCCAGTATATACAGTCAATTTAAAAATGGCTTGATCCAAGTCTCAAACGATATCAAAGCTATAACTCTCACTCCTTGTGCTCTGCTTTTCTTTGCTGTTAACCTTACTCTTGTCCACTGCAAATAGTTTCCTCCTAGAAGCCACAAAAGATGTTTGTTGTTTGCAATTCCAGAGGAAGAGAGGGACTCTTTTCCTGGTATCCACAGGGAAGATATTGATTGGCCAGTGTGGGTCACATGCTCATCTTTGACCCAAGAACTGGGCCAAGGAAGAAGAATTCTAATTGGCCAGCCTGAGCCATATGCTTATTTGCCTAATCCCTCAGCAGGAGGGTGGGCAGGAACTGGGGACCTCACGGCTTGGAAGATAGGTACCCCCCGCCCCCCCCCCCCCCGCCGGGGGAAAGCAATGCTGGACATTTATAAATGATAGGTCACTGCTTCAAGGACCCAAGGATCCAAGGAACCAGAAACTGACTGCTACTATTTCTGCATTGCCAGACTATTGCATCTCCCAACTTGTAACTAAGTTGTTGATCCATGTACACTGTTTTTGTTTTTGCTTTGTTTTGCTTTTGTTTTGTTTTGTATATGAGGATGTAGAATTGTAAACAGTACCTGGCAGAGGGCAATAGTTCACTAATTGCTAGCTGATGTTATATGCTCATAAGTAAAAATGATATTGTTGCTATTGCCTCGATAATGAATGTCTGACAAAAAAGCTTATTATAATGTATACTGGTCTCAGGTGATGCTTATCAGCAACTACATGAATTATAGAGCAAGACTTTCTAATCTAGATTGCTCTTGAGTTTGATAAATTATTTGATCTTCTGCAACAGAGTTGAGGGGAAAAGGAAGTCAGATAAGAAAATATGGGAACTGAAGTAAAACTTTCATGCTAAAGAGGGTCAAAATGGAGGGGTGCCTGGGTGACTCAGTCAGTTAAGTGTCTGACTTCAACTCATGTCATGATCTCACGGTTTGTGAGTTCGAGCCCAGCGTCAGGCTCTGTGCTGACAGCTTGGAGCCTGGAGCCTGTTTCAGATTCTGTGTCTCTTTCTTTCTCTGCCCCTCTCCCACTCACACTCTGTCTCTCTCTGTCTCAAAAATAAATAAACATTAAAAAAAAATTTTTTATGAGGGTCAGAATGAAATGGTCACAAGGTGGCAAAAAATTGTCTCTTGCCTGCCCTAGGTCCACCAATCGGAAAACATTGTCCTCCTAATGATTCTAAACCATTAGCCTCACTCTGCCCACATTGGGTAACTTGGGGGAGCTTTGTAAAACTATAGGCCACAGGCCTTAACCCTGAAGACTGATTTGGTAAGTGGGGAGGGGCACAGATTCCTAGAGTAAGTCTAGTGGGCAGCTAAACATGAGAACTGCAATAATTAACCTCTGTAATTTATAGGGGAGTATATGCTATAGTAAGAACACAGAGCAACAGTTTGGGCACACCCAAGCTACAAAAACTGAACCTTCAAGTGGTGTCTGTGAACATACAGGTGTTCACATCTGCCCCTCTTTTTGATGACAGAGCCATTCTGGACTCTTAGCACAGCTAACATGTCCTGCTTAGCTCCTCATTTTTCTCCCATCAAGGACTGATACACAAAACCTGTTCTTTCCTCCTCCATTCATGTCTTCCCCACCCCCCATTTTCCCCTTTTTCTTTCACTGCTCAGTTAATTTCACTTTGAACAGTTTCTTTCTCATGCATATAGGCAAATTCATTCTGACACATTTTCTGGTCTCTTTTGCAAATCTTACTCAAGATTTATTTTGGGAGGAAAATATTATTCTGTTTACTCATGAATAATCACAACCTTAAATACAGTTAATAAATTATATTCATTTATTCAAAAAATAGTTATCGTGCACCTACTTTGTAGCAGGCATGGTTCTGGGTACTAGGAATTAAACTGTGAATAAGCCAGACAAGTTCCCTGTCCTCATGAAGATTATAGGGTAGTGACAGAGACAAAATGATGAACAAGTGACTGACTGATAGGATGCCAAATGGTGATAAGTGCTATGGAGAAAAATAAAACAGAATAAGAAACTAGAGCTTGATTGATGGGGCATAAGAGGGACTGAGGTGAGTGAGCAAGCAAAGCTTCTGAACACAGGCCTGAATGAAGTGAAGTGAGCCCTTCTAAGATCTCAGGAAGAGCCTCAGGCCAAGTGACCAGGAGACACTGAGGCAGGAATGTTTGGCCTATTCAAGGAATAACAGAATGAACAAGGCAATGGAGGTAGGGTATAAAATGAGAGAGATGAGGAGATTCATGAGACTTACTTCAAATGCTATTAAATGGTGGTATAAGATGAACAACAAAGGTTGACGATTGGATTTGGCAAAATATAATTGTCGGTGCCCTCCACAAAAGCAGCTTTGTTGGCACTGTGAGAACAAAATCCTCTTTGAAGTGAGGTAAGCAAAAATTGTGGAAGGTGAAGAAGTGGAAATTTCAAGTAAAGACAAATTTTGCTTGCAATCTGCTATGAAGATAAGCAAAGAAATGTGCCCGGAGCCAGGGGGTTTGTGGTATTTAGGTCGAGATTTTTTAAGGTGAGAGAAATAACAACATACTGATAATCTAATGAATAATCCTCTAGAATGGTGAAAACAGCTGGTGTAGGAGAGAGAAGAATAAGAGGAAAGCTCTTGAGTAGGTGAGGGAGCCAGGAACAGGGAGGAAAGAAGGCAAGACATTTTTGTTTCTGTGGGTGAATAAATTGATCATGGGAAAACACTTCAGTTTTCTCTGATTGCATCTCTTTTCTAAGGAAAATAGTGGGGGTCATAGGTTGAAGAGTGAGGATGGGGAAGTGGTTTGGGGGATTAGAGAAAATGTAGAAATATACAAAACAGTCAACTCCGACACTGAGAGATGAAATTCACTAGGAAAAAAGAATTAAAAAATGCAATGATGAATGTTGCGAGATTGATGGTCAGAAATTTAAGGTGAGAATAATCAGGAAGATTGTGTTTATAGAGTGCATACCTGAAGTCAAAAGAGGATTTAACCAGATTTGGATATTTTCCATGCAAGGCAACAGAAGGAAGAGCAAGGGAGGAATTTCAGTGATGTACTGCGTAAGAGAGATCATATGAGGATTTAAGGGGGGTGAGGGACAGTAAAAAAGTGGTAGAGCTAATGGGTCATTCATTCTCTTGGGCTGAAGAATTCTTGGAGTCCAAGTGCTCGTGAGAGTGCTGTGGAAAGTTAGGAAGTAGTGGTTGGAGAAAAAGATGCTTCAAGTAAAGATCTCTGAAGTAGTTTGAGGAACTAAGTGGCAAGGCTTCCAGTGGCTGGTCTGTGTGGATGGTGACAATGGCAGTGGTAGAGAGAGTGGTGCTAGTCCTTCCGTCTACCAGGAGAACAGTAGAGCAGATCTCCTCTGGAGATGCTTGAGAGGTGCTGGATGTTTATGGGACAGGAAGTGGTGTGGACACAGCACTGAAGAACAAAGAGCTCTGCCCTGCCTTGGATCTTTTGGTATTAGGGGTGTGAGAGAGGACAGATACCACTTCAGAAGGATGCTCGAGAAGCAGTGCCCTTGGCTTAGAGCCAGGCTTCAGGTGGAGCAAGAGGTGAAGGCAATGGTCAAAAAAGAGTTTTGAGCATCAGGAGATTTTTCTGATAAGCAGTTCTGGTAGACATATTGGAAAAGTTGGAGGAGAATAGCAAAAGGGAGAAACAGGAAATGGGGGACACTTTAGCGAATGTGTAAAGGTAAATTGGAATGAGTACTGGTAATGAGGCTTGGACTTTCCATGGTGACAGCATAAACAGGACATGCAAAAGGGTGAGTAATGATCTTTTGGAGGGACATGAGGGTAACCTCCTTTTAGGGATTGCTGTCTGGGCTAGAGACTGCTGACTGCCCACCCTAATATCATAGAACCTCCGATTTTTATTTGGACATTGCTGTCTAGAATAAAACAGTATTCCCCCAGCCTTCCTTGTAGCCAAATGGGGCCCTGTAGGACTTTGCATGATGGCTTAGATTCAGAGTCTAGGGCGGGTGTACCTGATTGCCAGGCCTGGGATATGTGCCAATTGCTAGCTGTCAAGGGGGCTGAGAAACAGAGAGCTGGACGATTTGCAATAGCATAAAGTCAAACAGTCTACATCCCCAACAATAGGGATAATTGGAGTAAGCTAAAGTTCAAAATAACCTGTAATATCCACCCATTGAGGATTAGTTAGAACAACTCCGGTGCTTCAAAATAGGGGATTAGATGGAAAAATGAAATGACTAATAATTAGAATGACCTGAATTTACTCCAGCCTTATACATAAAAATTGAAAATGTAGGGGCACCTGGGTGGCTCAGTCGGTTGAATATTTGACTCTTGATTTCGGCTCAGGTCATGATCTCAGATTCATGGGATAGAGCCCCACTTAGAATTCTTTCCTTCTCTCTCTGCCCCCCTCTCTCTCCTTCTAAAATAATAATAATAATTAATAATAATAATAATAAATTAATAAGGGTAAGCAAACATAATTGCCTTAAAATGAATTACAAAAACATTTAAAATAGAAAACATACCACAAACCCCATGCTTTACTTTTTAATGTCTTATTTATTATAAAAGCAATGGATGTTTATTGTAGAGAAATCAGAAAATACAGATAACCAAAAGTATATTAAAAATCCATAATGCTATTTAAGAGACAAATCCTACTTCCACCATGGTATGTATTTTTTGCCAGAATCCCTTTTCTATACATACATAATTATAGGTTATTATTTTCTGTAAAATGGAAATCATTCTGTACATGCTGTTTTGTAACTTACCATAATCTATTCAAGCCACACACTAATTTGGGATATTTCAGTTATTCCAACTAATCCCTATCTATTGTGGGCCTTTAATTTGTTCTAATTACTCATTTATTGTTAGACGTTTAGGCTGCTATAACTTTTCACTGTTGGCAACAGCAGGTGTAATTGGTCAAACATGAATTAGGAATGAGAGAACAGCAATAAATAAACCAATACAAAAAACTGTAAGTCTATTTAGGAGCTTCTCCTAACCAACCTCCACTTAATTGACTTGTCAGATTAACTGACAAGTTTCTGTCCCCATGTAAAACTGATGCTGACTGACGCCCATGGAAGCCGAACCCTCACGGAAGACAGCTGCTCCCCAGCATATACTTTGCTGGAATGTCAGCTCCACTAGGGCTAGAAGTTTTATGTGTTTTATTTAATGGTATATCCCAAGTGCTTTAGAACTGCTTGGCATTTATTGCATGACTGACTGAATGAACAAATAAGGAGAAATATGTAAAAATTAAGAAGGTTCTGCTCGCAGGGTTTTTTTGTACTTGTCTTTAAAAGGATGACATTTTGTTCTGCTTAGAGAACCTGAAATTGGATATCTGAGGTCAGTGGTTCTCAAACTTTAGCACACATCAGAATCCCCTAGAGGTCTGGGCCCTTCCTTGGGATTTCTGATTCAATAAGTCTGGAGTAGGCTCTGAAAATCTGTATTTCTGTCAAGTTCCCAAATGCTGCTGCTGCTGCTGCTGCTGCTGCTGCTGGTCCAGAGTCCACATTTTGAGAAGAACTGTTCCAGATCATACCTAATGGATGTGGTTTATGCAAAAAGATAATTCTGAACTTGGGTATCAGGCAAACTGGTACTGGAAGGAAGTTAAATTCTAAGTTCTGTTGTACTTAGAATTTGATCAGGTTGGGGAACCAGGCTTTAAAAAATATGCAGGAATAAAGGAGGTGGCGTATCAGAACAACAGCTAAAATATCATCACTGAAGTAATCCAGTAAGGTCTCTATTTTCCACGGTTTATATTACCAACACTGCATGCTAGACACGATCACTGCCATTGTTTCTCCTGAAAACTGACTGATACTACCATTACCTAAAAGAATTCTTTCCCATCCCTGCAATTTTTTATGCTTGGCTCTGGATTCAGAATCCAGTCCAGGAGACCTGATCGGCTAAGCCTTGCTCGTGTGCAGCGTCCTGGCTGGCAAGGGAGACTGCAAAAGTGAGTGTCTGGGCTTTTCAGTTTCTGTAACAGGAATAGGACTCTGTCTCCCCTTTTATTCAAAAGATGAGTATATTCCCAAATATGTTAGATATCCACTGGAGATGACTTCTGAATTTTTGACCTTGACTGAAAGGGAGAACGATAATGCTGTTGGCAGAAATATGGATGCCAACAGGAGAAACCAGATTGGGAAAAACTATTTGTTGTATTCTTTTATACATGTTGGTTATGGCTGTTTAGGTACATCATAGAAAATCTGGGCACTTCTAAGCAGTCATGTTGTCAGATGCCAAATGGGCTGGTTTGATGACTAACTCATCATCTGAAGGACAACATTAGGTCAAGCTTGAACAAGACCAACTCCAAGCCTTTGTAGCCGGTCTTATTCTGGATCTAAAATTCTCTTGATGGGATTTTGAAAAAGTCAGATGGACAGGCAGGAAGCAAAAAAGCTGATATATTTTGCAGTTTTGTTTTTCTAGTATAGATTGCTTTTTCTCTTCTAGATTAAATAAGGACAGCCTATTACTAACAATCTCAAAATAAAATTGTGCATGTCCTAAAGACTTCACCAGGAATTAGAACAGCTAAGAACACAGGAAGCAGGATCCTAGTCTCATACACAAGGAAATAGGTTTGATGAGACACTTTTTTTTTTCATTTCAAGATTTTACTTAAATTCTAGTTAACATATAGTGTAATATTGGTCTCATTGATTCATCACTTACATATAACAGCCAGTGCTCATCACAGGTGCCCTTCTTAATATCCATCACCCATTTAGCCCATTCCCCCACCCATCCCCCCTTCCAACAACCCTGTTTGATCTCTGTGGTTAAGAGTCTCTTATGGATTGCTTCCCTCTCCTTTTGTTTGCCTTTCCCCTATGTTCATCTGTTTTGTTTTTTAAATTCCACATATGAGTAAAATCATATGGTATTTGTCTTTCTCTGACTGACTTATTTTACATAGCATAATACACTCTAGTTCCATCCACTTCATTGCAAGTGGTAAGATTTCATCCTCTTTTATGATTAATATTCCATTGTATATATACACCACATCTTCTTTATCCGTTCATCAGTCGATGGACATTTGGGTCTTTCCATAAGTTAGCTATTGTTGGTAATGCTGCTATAAACATTGGGGTGCATGTGCCCCTTCAAATCTGTACTTTTTTATATTTTGGGTAAATACCTTGTAATGCAGTTGCTGGATTGTAAGGTTGTTCTGTTTTTAACTTTTCGAGGAACCTCCATACTGTTTTTCAGACTGGCTGCACCAATTTGTATTCCCACCAACAGTGGAAGAAGGTTCATCTTTCTCCACATCCTCGTCAACATCTGTTATTTCCTGTGTTGTTAATACTAGTTGCTCTGAAAGGTGTGAGGTGGTATCTCATTGTGGTTTTGATTTCCCCTGATTATGAGTAATGTTGAGCATCTTTTCATTTGTCTGTCTTCTTTGAAAAAATGTCTAGTCATGTCTTCTGCCCATTTCTTGATTGGATTATTTGTTTTTCGGGTGAGTTGAGTTTGACAAGTTCTTTACAGATTTTAGGTAGTAACCCTTTATCAGATATGTCATTTGCAAATATCTTCTGTTCTGTAGGTTGCCTTTTAGTTTTGTTGATTGTTTCCTTTGCTGTGCATAAGCCTTTTATCTTGATGAAGTCCCAATAGTTCATTTTTGCTTTTGTTTCCCTTGCCTCTGGAGATGTGTCTAGTAAGAAGTTGCTGTAGCTGAGGTTAGAGGTTGCTGCCTATGTTCTCCTCTAGGATTTTGATGGTTTCCTATCTCACATTTAGGTCTTTTCCATTTTGAATTTATTTTTGTGTATGATGTAAGAAAGGAGTCTAGTTTAATTCTTCTGCATGTCACCATCCCAGTGTTCCCAAAACCATTTGTTGAAGAGACTGTTTTTTCCATTGGATATGCTTTCCTGCTTTGTTGAAGATTAGTTGACCATGTAGTTGTGGGTCCATTTCTGGGTTTTGTATTCTGTTTTATTGATCTATGTCCTGCTTTTATGCCAGAACCATACTGTCTTGATGACTATAACTGGGTAATATAGGTTGAAGTCCAGAATAGTGATACCTCCAGTTTTCTTTTCTTTTTCAAGATTGCTTTGGCAGGGTACCTACGTAGTCAGTTAAGCATCCAACTCTTGATTTTGACTCAGATCATGATCTCACCTTTTGTGAGTTCAAGCCCCACATCAGGCTTCTGCGCTGGCAGCAAGGAACCTGCTTGGGATTCTCTTTTTCACCCCCTCTCTGTCTTAAAATGAATAATAATAATAATAATAATAATAATAATAATAATGATAATAATAATAAAGGTTTCTTTGGCTATTCAGGGTCTTTTGTGGTTCCATACAAATTTTAAGATTGTTTGTTCTACCAGGCACCTGACTGCCTCAGTCAGTTGAGCATCTGATTTCAGTTCAGGTCATGATCTCATGGTTCATGAGTTCAAGCCCTATATTGAGCTCACTCCTGTGAACGCAGAGCCTGCTTCAGATTCTGTGTCCCCCTTTCTTTCTGTCTCTTCCCTGTTCACTCTCTCTCTCTCTCTCTCTCAAAAATAAATAAGCCTTAAAAAAAAAAAAAAGGTTGTTTGTTCTAGCTCTGTGAAAAATTCCGGCGGTATTTTGTTAGGGATTGCATTAAATGTATAGATTTCTTTGGATAGTATAGACATTTTAGCAATATTTTTTCTTCCAATCCATGAGCATGTAATATTTTTCCATTTCTTTGTATCTTCTTCAATTTCTTTCATAAGTGTTCTGTAGCTTTCAGAGCACAAATCTTTTACCTCTTTGGTTAGGTTTGTTCCTAAGTATTATACGTTTTTTGGTGCAATTATAAATGGGATCAATTCCTTGATTTCTCTTTCTGTTGTATCATTATTAGTGTATAGAAATGCAACAGATTTTTGTCTCTTGATTTTGTATCCTGCAACTTTACTGAATTCTTGTATCAGTTCTAGCAATTTTTTGGTGGAGTCTTTCAGGCTTTTTAGAGTATCATGTCGTCTGCAAATAGTGAAAATTTTACTTCTTCCTTGCTTATTTGGTTGCCTTTTATTTCTTTTTCTTGTCTCCCTGCTGAGGCTAGCACTTTCAATACTATGTTAAATAAGAATGGTGAAAACAGACATCCCTTTCTTGTTCCTGACCATTGAGGAATGCTCTCGGCTTTTCCCCACTGAGGATGATACAAGCTGTGGGTCTTTCATATATGGCCTTTATGATGTTGAGGTATGTTTCTTCTATCCCTGCTTTGTTGAAGGTTTTTATTAAGAATGGCTGCTGTATTTTGTCAGATGCTTTTTCTGTATCTATTGAGAGGATCATATCGTTCTTATCCTTTCTTTTATTAATATGGTGTATCACATTGATTGATTTGTGAATAATGAACCACACTTGCAGTCCAGGAATAAATCCCACTGATTGTGGTGAATAATTCTTTTTTAATGTACTGTTGGATTTGATTTGCCAGTATCTAGTTGAGACTTTTGCATCCATGTTCATCAGGGATATTGGTGTATAATTCTCCTTTTTATTGGGATCTTTGTCTGGTTTTGGAATCAAGGTAATGCTGGCCTCGTAGAATGAGTTTGGAAGTTTTCCTTCCATTTATATTTTTTTGGAACAGTTGAGAAGAATAGGTGATAACTCTTCTTTAAATGTTTGGTAGAATTCCCCTGTGAAGCCATCTGGCCCTGGACTTTTGTTTGTTAGAAGATTTTTGATTACTGATTCAATTTCTTTGCTGGTTATGCGTCTGTTCAAATTTTCTATTTCTTCCTGTTTCAGTTTTGGCAGTTTATATGTTTGAGGAATTTATCCATTTCTTCCAGATTGTTCAGTTTGTTGGCATTTAATTTTCATAATTCTCATAATTGTTTGTATTTCTGTGGTGTTGGTTGATATTTCTTTTTTCTCACTTGTGATCTTATTTGTTCATGTTCTTTCTCTTTTCTTCTTGATAAATCTGGCTAAGGGTACATCAATTTTATTAATTCCTTCAAAGAACCAACTGCTAGTTTCATTGACCCATTCTACTGGTTTTTGTTTGTTTCTAAATCATTTATTTCTGCTCTAATCTTTATTATTTTCCTCCTTCTGCTGGCTTTAGGCTTCATTTGCCGTTTCTTCTAGCTCCTTTAGGTGTAAGGTTAGTTTGTGTAGTTGAGACTTTTCTTGCTTCTTGAAGTAGGCCTGTATTTCTATATATTTCCTTCTATGACAGCTTTTGCTGCATCCCTAAGGTTTTGGACTGTCATGTCTTCATTTTCATTTGCTTCCATGTATTTTTTATTTTTTCTTTAATTTCCTGGTTAACCCATTCATTCTTTAGCAGGATGTGTTTAACCTTCATGTATTAGAGGTCTTTCCAAATTTTTTCTTGTGGTTGACTTCAAGTTTCATAGCATTGTGGTCAGAAAATATGCACGGTGTGATCTCAATCTTTTTGTCGTTGTTGAGACCTGATTTGTACCCAGTATGTGATCTACTCTGGAGAATGTTTCATGTGCTCTTGAAGAGAATGTGTATTCTGTTGCTTTAGGATGAAATGTTCTGAATATATCTGTTAAGTCCATCTGGTCCAGTGTGTCATTCAAAGCCATTGTTTCCTTGTTGATTTCTGCTTAGATGATCCATTGCTATATTGGGATGTTAAAGTCTCCAACTATTATTGTATTATTATCAATGAGTTTCTTTATCTTTATTATTAACTGATTTGTATATTTTGGTGTTTCAAGTTGGGGGCATAAATATTTACAATTGTTAGATGTTGTTGGATAGAACTCTTTGTTATGATATAGTTCCCTTCTTCATCTCTTATTACAGTCTTTGGTTTAAAATCTAGTTTCCTGATATAAGTATGGCTACTCTGGTTTTCTTTTGACATCTAATAGCATCATAAATGGCCCTCACTTTGAATCTGCTGATGTCTTTAGGTTTAAAATGAGTCTTTTGTAGGAAGCGTATAAATGAATCTTATTTTTTTTATCCATTCAGATACACTATGTCTTTTGATTGGGGCATTTAGTCCATTTATATTCAGAGTGATTATTGATAGATGTGGATTTAGTTCCATTTTATTTCCTATAAAGTCACTGTTTCTGGAGAATAGAAAACTCTGTTTTCTCTGTTCCTTTCTAGTCTTCACTGCTTTTGGTCTTTCCTTCTTTCTCAAAGAGTACCCTTTAATATTTCTTGCAGGGCTGGTTTAGTGGCTATGAACTTTTTTAGTTTTTGTTTCTCTGGGAAACTCTTTATCTCTCCTTCTATTCTGAAATGCAGCCTTTCTGGATAAAGTATTCTTGGCTGAATATTTTTCTCAATCAGTGCATTGAATATATCATGGCACTCTCTTCTGACCTGCCAAGTTTCTGTGAATAGATCTACTGTTAATCTTATTTGTCTTCTTTGTCTTCTAGGTTAGGGATTTCTTTTCCCTCACTGCTTTCAAGATTTTGTTCCTTATCTCTGTATTTTGCAAATTTTACTATGATATATCTTGGAGTTGGCCTGCTCTCGTTGATATTGATGGGAGTTCTATGTGCCTCCTAGATTTGGATGTTTGTTTCCTTCCCCATTAGGGAAGTTTAAAGCTATCATTTGGTCAAATAAACCTTCTGCCCCTTTTTCCCTCTCTTCTGCCTCTGGGGCTGCTATGATATGAATGTTGTTATGCTTTATGGAGTCACTGAGTTCCCTAAGTTTACATTTATGGTCCAGTATTTTTCTTTCCCTCTTCTTTTCAGCTTCATTATTTTCCATAATTTTATCTTCTGGATCATTAATTCATTCCACTGCCTCTTCCATCCTTATGGTCATTACATCCAGTCACTTTCACATCTTGGTTATACCATTTTTTTATTTCAGCCTGACTAGTTTGTAGGTCTTTTATTTCTGTGGGAAGGGACTCCCTGATGTCTTCTTTGCTTTTCTCAAGCCCAGCTAGTGTCCTTATGATTGTTGTTTTAAATTCTGCTTCAGGCAGGGGCACCTGGGTGGCTTAGTCAGTTGAGCATCTGACTCTTGATTTTGACTCAGGTTATGATCCCAGGATCATGGGATTGAGCCCCGTGTCATGTTTTGTGCTGAGCATGGAGCCTGTTTAAGATTCTCTCTCTCTCTCTCTCTCTCTCTCTCTCTCTCTCTTTCTCTTTCTCTTTCTCTTTCTCTTTCTCTTTCTCTTTCTCTCCCTCTGCCCCTCACCCCTGCTGGTGCTCCTTCTCTCCAAAAAATAAAATGGATAAGATAAGATAAGATAAATTCTGGTTCAGGCATATTTCTTACATCTGTCTTGATTAGATTTCTTTTGAGATGAATTCCTCTGTCTTGGTATTTTGTCTAGGTCTCTGTTTTCTTTTGTGTATTAGGAAATCATGTTATGTTTCCTTCCCCTGAGAGTAATGGCTATATTAAGAAAAAGTCATATGCTGTCCAGGGCCAGGCACTTTAATAAGTGTTTCTGGTGTATGCTGTGTGCACTCTGTTGTGTTTTGGCTGCTCTTTCCCTCAGGTCAGCCCTCTGCAGAGTTTCTCCTTGCCTGCAGTGGGAAGTGTTTGGACCTTGTCCAGTGTGTGGCAAGTTTTAACTAAGTGTGCTCTGGTCTGCTTGTTAAAAGAGGCCTGATCCTATTTCCACTAGACCCACTAGACCTGAAGCTTTGAAACACTTTATCGTCAGTAGACTTGGTGCATGAAGGTGGGGGGTGAGGGTGGGGTTGGGGGATGCTGTACTGGTCTTCTGAGGGAGGGGCCTGCTGCTGCTTTGACTCTCATGCACACTTGCCCTAGTTAAAAAAATGCCTGCATAGTGCAAGGGGGTGGGGCTTGGTATAAGCAGCTGAAGCCTTACTGTGCCCACTGAAGTCCATCTGTGTTGATGAGTGAGAGTAAAAGTGGCATCAGCTGGCCCTCTTGTCCCCACAGATGGGGGTTCACCTCTGGTGCTGTTCACAAAGCTCTCACAGAAGAGTGAACAATCTCCCTTCGTGTGTTCCAGGCACTCCTCAGATCCCTGCCTTCATCCTGTCTGTGTCCAAGCTGTCTGCCCACCCAGAGATACAGAGCTCCTGTGTTTTATTTCAGGCCCCCAGCTGGGTTTCAGAACTCCAAATTTTAGGGACCCGGTGTGGCGCAGACCCACACTGATCCTCTGTGGGAGGGTCTTGTAGCTGGTGCCAGTTTGTCCCAGAAGGGCAGTCACAGGAACAAGCAGGGGCTTGGAGTTTATGGTAAAGTAAAGCAAAAAGCAGGTGTCCAGATTAGCTACCCTCAGCAGGCCTCCCTGATCATATGCTAATGTATGGGGCAGTGCAGTGGCACTCACCGGCTCTTTTGTCCCCTGAGAGGCAGTGCCTCAACTCCCAAATGAACTCCAAGAAGGGAAACTCACTTCCATTGCAACGGAGGAGATCCTCAGAGCACGGTGTCCAGCCCAGGCCTCTACCCTTCTTCTCCACAGGAGCACTGCTGCACCAACAAGGCTCCACTCCGTCAATGGCACCGACTGACAAAACTTCACTTTCAGCTCCACTGCTTGTAATAGCTTGGGATAATCAGCCCCTCTCGTTTTCTTAGTCAGTGGTTTTCAATGGTTTGGGGGAAGTGTTTTTCTTGGGCAGTCCCTTGTGTGCTGCTCTCTCCCTCCCTTTCTCTCTCTGTTCTCTCTCCATGGTCAGAGCTCTCTCCCCTCCACAGCACCTGTGATTCTTTTCTCTCCCAAATTATGTCTCTGCACCTCTACCAGCCACGATGTGGCCTCTTTTCTCCCTCTGATTATGCAGTTTCTCTCAGTCCTCAGATTGATTTCTTGGGTATTCAGAATGATTTGATATTTGTCTAGCTGTGTTCAAAGGGTGAGGCAAGCATAGGGTCCCCCTACTACTCTGCCATCTTAATTCTTCCCATCTTGATGAGAAACTTGAGAAGAGTTTATCACAGAACCTATTTGGAAAGTATGATAGAAGAAAAGTGATATGTAACTAAGAGCTCCAATCATACAAATTACTTTGAAAATACAAGTAGCTTTTGCATTCAAGACAAATAACATTACTGGAAAAATTTCTCTCTGTTGGAAGACATTTCCGCATTCTACATTAAAACAACTTAATGAAAGTGCCCCAAATTGTATTCAAATGACCACAAACACCATACTTAGGCATAACAGGATTGATTGTCACCTGGGACTCACTATTCCAGTTGTTTACAACCAGCATCTGTTCTAATTGTTTAGCATCTGTGCCTTGCTGGTTGTTAATGTTTTTGTTTTCTCCCCTGCTAGAGTATGTATTTATGTGCCAACTAGCGAAAAGTATATGCAAATTAATAAAACAGGAACAAATCATAAATATTGTTTAATCTGATGTGGCTCTTACTGTTATTCTTATGCTTTTCTCCCCTTCCCTCCCCCCTTTTTTTAAAAAGCAAATCATAGAGGTGACTTTGTTGTCACCTTCATTAGAGTCACAGAATTCTAAAGCACTTTCTTGAGGGAGATTTTTGACAGGCATCTTTGAAGAGGTGTCTGGGGAGACTGGGAACCCCTGAATGACATTTTAGGAAATTGAGCAAGAATGAATAAATGTTCTGGAAGTATTAGCAAGAGTATGAAAAGTCTTTTCTTTAGTATAAATTTTTATAAAGCAAGAATAAATAGTGACCGTTGAGTTATATAAGTAGAAAGGTGATCATTTGTAAAGCACTGTGACTGGAAAGTGATATGATCCCTATAAGCCTGGTCTACCTGAAAGTTATTTCATAATTGCATTTATTAATACTGAGTTACAAAGGTACATGGTCTTTTCAGTAAAGAACTTGACCTCGTAAGAGAATGGGTTTCAGTTTTTATGACTCCATTAAAAAAATTTAAAAAAAGGAAAAGCGCCACTTGTGAAAGGAGCCATGTTTTCTCAGTAAAGCCACTCAAAATATGACATGCATGGCAAAACACATGCAGTTTTGGTGGAACATGGAGTAAAAGGTAAAAACCTAATAATAGCTTTGATTTTTTTTTTAGCACCTTCTATGTGCCTGCATCCATTTATGCATTCTAGATACAGTAACTCATTTAATCCTGATCTCCATCCTATGAGGAAGGAAGGAATAATTAATATGGCCATTTTTATTGATGAAGAGACCGAGGCACATAGAAAGGTAAAGTAACTTGCTCAAGACTACATTACTTATAAATGGCCAAGCAGGGCTCCTCCTGAGGACAGTCTCATTCCAGGGCCTAGAGTCTAGACACACAGCTTTATGCCATACTGTGTTGCATTTAGTTAAGCCATATTTCACTATCCTAGTCTATGACTCAAAATATACATTTTGAATCCAGATTATTGTGCCGTAGGCTCTGACTGGCCTGAGGGAAATAATGTCTCAAGCCCCAGCTCCGCTTCCTGGGGTACTGCTTCCCATGTGCTCAGTGTTTTCTTTCCAGCCTCTCACCTTGCTACCATGCTTCTGCTACACTGTTAGGAGATTGCTGCTATGCCAGGCATGATCATTTTGTGGATGCAACTGTTGTGATCCCCTAACTCTGACCTCAGGAAGGACTCAACTTTCATCAGTTCCTCAGAGTTCAGTTGAAATCACCCAGTGATTTTCAAAGTCCTGCTCACATGCCCAGTACACAAAGCCATTATCTCAGTCTGAAGCTTCTATAATCTGGGTCATTTTGCTTTGTTCAGGACTTCACCAAGGACAAAGCAAAGTCTCTTATCTTTCACTTCCTAGAAGTGTCCTTTCCAGAATCAAGAGGGGATGTGCAGCCCAATTCTAATTGCAGCCCTTAAAATTGGAGTTTTATGGATTCAAGATCTTCTGTGTGTTTGTATTTAAATAGTTATTTGCAGGTATTTTTCCTTCCCAAGACTCTGAAGTACTCCAGAGTACCTTTGTATCCACAGAATCTAGCACATAATAGACATTTAGTAAATGTTTGCTGTGTGAACAGATGATTGAATAAACAGGCCATAGAGAGGAACAGCTCTTTGGTACAGCAAATTGGTAGTGAAACATTCAAATATACATGTGCTTTGAGTAATTAGAGGTTAGAGGCCAGAACTTGGATAATAGGTGGGAGCTATACATGCAGACACTCAGTTTCCAATAAAAAATTCAAAGGTGAAGCTGTAATTCAAGGTGGGTCTGAAAGAGAGAAGCAGTGAAGGATGGGGAAGCAAGAGTGAGCGTGAAGGAACACAAGTAAAGTATGGGCGAATGTGATCTAACAAAGGAGCTAGAGAAGTATTATTCAGAGCGGCTCGAAGCAAGTCAAGAATGTGCATGCCTCAGAAACTAAAAAAGAAGTGAGTTTCAAAAAGTGACCAGTAAAAACAAACATATGACACAGATGACCAGTGAGCCGGGTCAGATATATAAGGCAAGTTGAAAAAAGCAAGGGACAGAAGGCCAGTGAATTTGGCAACAACAAAAAAGGTATTAGAGTCCTTTGAAAGTACATTTCCAGTGGAATAGTTTGTTTTTTCACATTTCTGACTTATTTATATTGATTGCATCGATTTTTAACAAAAGTGATTTCTCAATATGTAAACTTTTTTGTCATTTTCATAAGATTTTTTAAAGATATACTGGAGAAACCAGTTAGAAATAATCATTTGGGTTGATATCAGGTTCACTGGAATAATTCTAGAAATTTTTCCCCATGAGCACTATATAGAGAGTACATTCTTTTTTTTTTTTTTTAATTTTAAATAAACTCTACGTCACACATGGGGCTTGAACTCATGACCCCAAGATCAAGAGTTGCATGCTCTACCAATTGAGCCAACTGGGTACCCACAAGAGTCTATTCTTTAATAGGTCACTGGATTTTTCTTTTTCTGCAAACACTTTGCACAGCTCAGATACATCTGATTAAAACCTCTTTAACCCATCAGTGATGATGTTAAAGGCTGTGCTGGGGGGTTCTTGCAGGCAATAATACCACCATGATAAGATTATTGAAGAATTAATTTTACTTCCTAAGGATCAGGTGTATTTTAAACTCTTTCTAGGAATTTAATTTTAGGAACATGGCTTGAGTCTACTTCAAACTATTAAGATTTAAGTTCATCTATAAGTAATTGTAATTTATCATTAAGTCTCATAACAACAGTTATTTGTTCCCCTCAGTTGTCATCTTTCTAAGAATCACAGACCAATTATTTTACCAATTCTAGAGCTTTCTATAGACTAGACTGCAAGAAAACACCCAAGAACTAAAAGGCTATAGTTTTAAAGCAAATAAAATCAGCTTTTCCCAATGATAGGAAAATATATAAAACTCTATACTATATGTTTATATATCAGGCCCAGCCATAAAAAAATCTTACTTATACACCCCCAGGCCTTTTTTTTCCCCTCCCATCAAATATTATGAGGTGTCAGTGCCCTCAAGCTCACTTTCTTCTCCCTACTATTAGAATTTGGAATTGGAAAAAGATTTTTTATCAACCATTCATAATGATGAATTTAATATGAACCCTTTCAAGGTATTTACATTTTAAGCATTTTTTCTAATTTATGTATTTATGTATTATTCACCCAATAAATATTTATTGAGCTTTCTGTGTGATACTAGTTTCTGTGAGAAATCAAAGGTGAATTAGATATGAAAGCTACCTTTTAAAATAGCATGAAATGTGTGCAATTAACTATGATCTAAGATAAAAAATAGTGAGTAATACAGATTATCTAGAGTTTAGGGAAAAGAGAGGGCCATCTTATGCTCAGAGTGAGAAAGTGTTATGAAAAGAGCAGTGGTTGACAGGGTGACACAGCATAATGATTAAAAACAGGATCTGGAACCAGCCTTGCCTGTTCTAGATCCTACCTGTCACTTATGGAATGACCTTCGGCAAGTTACTCAGTTAGCTGTCTATGACTCCATTTCCTCATCTATGAAATGAAAATCATAGTAAATCATAGTATTTATCTATGGATCCCTTTTGAGCATTGAGTGATAACATGTAAAGCACTTAGAATATAAGTCTTCAACAAAGGATTTATTAGCTATGATTCTTTAAACTGGTCCTTGAAAGATAGGATACATAGGATTTAGGCATGCAAAAATGAGTCAGAATAAAATGAATTTTGGAAGGAGCAAAGATGAAAGTGTAAAAAATTAAACCATAGAAGAAGTCTTAAAAGAAATATGAACAATTTTTACTTATAATCTCAGGGTAGGGAAGGCCTTCCTAGGTATGACTCCAGATCTAGAAGCTATAAATTAAAGAGTTAATAGGTTAACCATTAAAATAAAAAAACTGCATAAAAAATACCATAAATAACACCAGTGTTTTATACAATCGAATACAGTTGACCAACAAAGATAAACTTAAGTATTAACTAACTGCTTATGTGATTATTTTTAAAAAGTAAACTTTGAACAAAAAACTGTAAATCTCCTAGAAGGAAACATAAGGGGAAATCTTCTTGACAATGGATTTGGAAATAATTTCTTGGATATGACACCAAAAGCATAGGCAGCAAAAGCAAAAACAGACAAATGGCACTACATCAAACTTAAAAACTTCCACACATCAAAGGGAACAACAAATAGAAAGAGAAGGCAACCTACAGAATGGGAGAAGACAATTGCAAATCATATATCTAATAAGGAATTAATATCCAGTATACAAAGACCGATTCTTTTTTTTTTTTTAATTTTTTTTTTTAATGTTTATTTATTTTTGAGACAGAGAGAGACAGAGCATGAATGGGGGAGGGGCAGAGAGAGAGGGAGACACAGAACCAGAATCAGGCTCCAGGCTCTGAGCCATCAGCCCAGAGCCTGACTCGGGGCTCGAACTTATGGAACGTGAGATCATGACCTGAGCTGAAGTCGGACGCTTAACTGACTGAGCCACCCAGGCGCCCCACAAAGACCGATTCTAATAACAACAACACCTGATTTTAAAATGTGCAAGAGACCTAAATAGACATTTCTCCAAAGAAGATATGTAAGTGGTGAAAAAGCAAATGAAAAGATGTTTAGTATCACTAGTCATTAGGGAAGTACAAATCAAAACAATAATATCATCTCACAGACATTAGGATAGCCACTATAAACAACAATAAATAAACAAAAACCCAGAAAATAACAAGTGTTTGTGAAGATGTAGAAAAATTGGAACTCTTGTGTATTGTTGGACCTCTTGTGCAATGTAAAATGGTGTAGCTATTAGGGAAAACAGAATGGAGGTTCCTCAAAAAAAAACAAAAAATACAGGGGCATGTGGGTAGCTCATTTGGTTAAGTGTCTGACTCTTGGTTTCTGCTCGGGTCATGATCTCCTGGTTTGTGAGTTTGAGACCCACGTTGGGCTCTGCCCTGACAGAATGGAGCCTGCTGGGGATTTTCTCTCCCTTTCTCTCTCTTTGTCTCTGCCCCTCCCCTGCTTGTGCTTTCTCTCTGTCTCTCAAAAAAATAAACTTTAAAAAATGCAATTACCCAGTGGCTCCAGTAATCCCATTTCTGGATCTGTATCCCAAAGAACTGAAAGCAGCCTCTCAAGGACGTATTTGCACAACCAGGTCCATTACAGCATTATATACAGTAACCTGGAGGTAACGGTAGCCCAGATGTCCATCGGCAGATGAATGTATAAAGAAAATATGGCATAAACATACAATATTCAGCCTTTAAAAAGAAGGAATTCCCATCACATGCTGTAATATGGATGAACCTTGAAGACATTATGCTGAGTGAAATAAACCAGTCACAAAAGGAAAAATACAGTATGATTCCACTACATGAGATATCTATAATGGTCAAATTTGTAGGGGAAGAAAAAGTAGAATGGTGGTTGTAAGAGGCTAGGGACGGGGGAAACGGACAGTTGTTTGATGGGTATAGAGTTTCAGTTTTGCAAATGAAAAATTCTAGAGATCTGTTACACAACAATTTGAATATAGTAAATACTACTGAAAGGTACACTTAAAAATGATTAAGATGGTAAATTTTAGAGTGTATGTTTACCACAATTAAAATTTTTTAAAAATTTAAGTAAACTTTGAGTAATTCTGAAGACAAAGTGGAAAAAACATTTTTTTTAAATGATCAGCTTTCTCCAAAATCCTATTTTTTTCCCCTTCGCTCTGGTTTTGAAGCTTTTATGCCAAATAACATGTTCTGAAATCCCACCATCTCCACTGTTACTCCTTTGCTTTTGCCATTAGGAAAATGTGCCCCTTCTAATAATTTCTCTTACCATCCCAGTTATTCATTCATTTAATATTTATTGAGCATATATGATGTGCTAGGTGTTGTTTCAATAGTAGAGATTTAGCAGTGAAGAAAACAGAATCCTTACAGCCCTAGACTTCTAATGGGGGAGACAGATAATAAACAACAAGTAAATATATAGTATGTCAGATGGTGTTAAGGGCTTTAGGGAAAATAGAGTGAGCTGGAAAGGAATGCCAGGGTATAGGAGGAATGCTATTACATACAATGTAATCAAGGGAAGCCTCACATAGAAGGTGACAATTGAGCAAGTATATCTGAAGTAAATGAAGGAATATGAATGTTACATATCTGAGGGTAAGACTGTTCCATGTAGAGGGACCATTGAAGGCAAAGGCCCAGAGGCAGGAATAGCTTGTTGAGTTTGGGGAAGAGCAAGAAATCCAGTGGAGCTTGAGGAGAGTGAGCAAGGAGGGAGGAATAGAGATTAGATCAGAGAAGTTGGGGACAGGGCATTAACTTTGTGGGCCATTATATAGACTTCATTTTTACTGTGAGATGGGAGCCATTGGAGGATGCTGACCAGAGGAGGGATGCTCTTAGTTAGATGGTCTCTTTGACACCTGGGTAGATAAGACTGTAGGAGGGAGAAGAGGGAAGCAGAGAGGCAAATCAGGAGAAAAACGGTGGTGGCGAGACCAATGAGACCAAACAGTAGTAGCAGTAGTAGCAGAGGTGTGAGAAGTATATGGGGTCTATTGTGAAGGTAGAGCCAGTGGGAATTCTAATGGTTTGCATGTAAAGTGTGAGAGAAAGAACAATCAAGGATGACTCCAAGTTTTTTGGCCCAAGCTGCTATCAGGATGGAGTTACTGTATTCTGAGGGAATACTACAAGAGGAACATGTTTGCTGGGATAATATCAGGATATTAGTTTGGGACATGTGAAGTCTGAGATGCTGAATTAGGTCAAGTAGGTAATTGAATACTTGAGTCTACAGTTCAGTGGAAAGATCAGGGTTGAAAATAAAAGTCTAGAAATAACCAGCAGAGAGTTGATATTTCAAGCCATTAGACTGCATGAGACCAACTAAGGGAGTATGTATTTGAGGAAGAGTTCTGTGGACTGAGCCCTAGGGTGCCCTACTCAGGGTGGGACAAATGAGGAAGAAGCTTCAGAGGATGAAGAGCAGCCAGGGTGGCGGGAGGCTGCTATCTCCAAAAAAAAATCCCTTTGCAAGGGACTCTGATTAATACCTATAAATATATATATATATATATATATATATATATATATATATATATATATATACACACACACATATATAATACCTATAAATATTATAAAAAATATAAATACCTACAAAGTACTACAGTACTTTATCAGTTACCAGTATGATCTGTACTTCCGGTTACATAGATGGTGTTGATCTTGGATTAGTCTTCAATGGCCCAGTGTTTTCCCCATAGGTCCTTTTTTGTTTCTCTTTCCTTTTGGAATGGAACATTTACTATTATGTAAGCACATGTACGGAAAGTTAAGATAACTTTATCCAGAAGTTAAAAAAAAAAATACAGGACTACATATTACCCATACTATTTAGAGATACAGTATTTGGCGTTTTGTTTTTTCGTAGTAGGATGCAAATCAACTCCCTCCATCATCACACTGAAAATAATGTTTTGAGATCCCAATCCAACTAGATTTGTAACCTAACCTCTGTTCTCATTCACCCCCCACCCTTCAGGGCACCCTGTTAAAATGCAGTGTAAGAACCTATTGATTTCACTTATTATTCTACCTCCCTCCCTTGCCTCTGGCCACAAATTAGTATGAGTCAGAAAAGGTGGTGAGATAAAAAGGCTATATATAGTCTGTCCTTTTCTATTCTTTCCAAAGCCTTTTTTTTTTAACTAGAAGGTGACAAAAGCCAAGCTCAAAACCAGCTGCAAGCTGTGTGTCCTACAGTCACTCGAAGTCCTTTATACTTTAAAAGCAAACACTGTGGCCTGCTATACCCAATTAGTTAAACACAGGAAGCAATACTTGCTATGATTTACCTGTTCCTCAAAGTACATTGTAAAAGATACTAAAATTCAGTGTGTCACTTAACAGAAGTAACTGTTTCTAACACTGACTCCAAAACGTAAAATATTCTTGTTGTTTTTATGTCCCTATTGTCTAAATTAGGGAACAAGGAACTGACACTATCAGCTCATAAAGCCAAACAATATCACTTTCTTTTTCCAAGGCAAGAGTTTTAATTGTACGGTAGTAGAAAGTAGCATAAGCAGTAACTTTTTAGATGTCTCCCTCCTTGCCTTCATCTTTCGGTTGAGGATGTTTGGGGGTTACATTATATAACCTCCAAGCCACTGACTTCTACCGCTCATGGAGCAAAATGAGTATGCCTGAGTTTTGTGCTGGCATCTCCACTTCCATATTTAAGGAGCTGGCAAACAAGAGAGCTGCTATCCAGGAAAAGGTCACAGTTGTAAATCAAGGAGCACTGAGTCTAAGTGCGTGTGGGAGGAGGGTAGTTGGTAGGAGAGGTGTAAGGGAGAAATGGAGAAAATTGTTAATAAATTCTCTAACTCTTCCCCCATCCCGACACACACAAGAGCATAGAGCATCATAATATGTGTTTTATTTGGATATATTCTATTTTTTAATTAATCATGCACTATGGGGTGCCTGGGTGGCTCTGTCGGTTGAGCAAATGACTCTTGATTTCAGCTCAGGTCACGATCCTAGGGTCATGGGATTGAGCCCCATGTCAGGCTCTACACTGAGCATGGGGACTGCCTAAGACTCTCTTCTCTCTCTCTCTTTCTCTCCCTCCCTCCCTTTGTTCATCCCTGCTTGCTTGCAGGCTCTCCCTCTAAATTTAAAAGAAAAAAAGAAATCATGCACTCTATTGGGTTCCATTTTCCAGATTTTGGCATTTTGGCCCTAGAATCCCATTGCAGGCCTGGTCTCATTTGTGAGATAATGCTGGTGATATCCTGCTTTCATGTCAGTGCTTCCAGACTAGCTGGAAAGCTAAGTAGTTATTTACAGGGTACCACAGTGAAATTAACAGTGGACTGAAATATGGCTGTGCCACGGTTATGTGCAAGTTCTTCATAAAACATCACTGCCGGAGCCTGGAGATAATGCAGTTGTAGAAAAACAATTTGTCAAGTGTGATCTGAAATCCTAAAGGGGATTTTCCAGCAGATGTGTTCTGTTAATACCGGTGCTGACCGAGTTGATCATAAGATGCGAGCTGCATCTCAAAACTGGTCATTATTTATATCCTTTAGCTTCTTTCACTAATTAAATCCCTTGAGTTATCTCTGACACCAACCACCTGGGACCAGTCTCCAGACAAAGGCTTTCTTGTGGCACGCAGCTGAGCCAGGTCTGGACCCTTCTGTTCCATGTCAGAATATATATTTTAGCTCTGATTCTTTTTGTCCAACTGGATTCAGGCATTTTCTGGTTGGTCTGCTTTATTTCTTCAGCAAGAATCAGTTTACCAGACTAGCTGCTGTTTAGACTGACTAATTAAAACCTGCTCAGTGTGAGTGCAGGCAGCCTCCAAGCCAAATACTGCCCTGCACAGAATTGGAGTGCCATTTTTATTCATTAGAACAGATGGGCATTGTGAGTTACCCCCAGCCAATCTGACCCCAGTGTTTGCGTTGTAATTGCATGCCCTTATGAAAGTATATCCCCATTTGAAAAGAGTCTTCCAGTCTTTGGGGAATCCTATGGAAAGGAGAGATGTGACCTGCGTGTTCCTGAGAACAGATGAGGAACTGCTTCATGAAGGAAAACTATTACTTTATCACGTCCCTGTCAGAGAAGTAAGGCATAGTACAAATAGGTTGTGATAGGAGAGAGAAATAAAAGGTTGAGTAGAGGACACATGCGACGCCACTAGTAAGCTTGTGAAGAGCAGCTTTACTAATTCTCAATTTTATTTAGAGTGGTCCCTATTTATAATATGTCCATGATTTGGAAACTTTCTGAGAGGTTATCTAGTCAATGAGTCTTTAAGAGAATAGCATATGCTCATGGATTGGGTATTCATTTGGAGGGGAAGATTCTGTTTTCCAATTTCTTAGAAGATGATATTTGGAATGTTATCTGAACCAAACACAATTCACTTTTTTTCTTTTTATTTATGCTGGTCTTGCCAGATCATAAAAGAGCTTGTTTGAGATATTTCAACCAGTATTTCTAGCTAGAAATGAATAGATTTATAGAATGTGTCATTATTTTTAAAGTAGAACTGTGAGTGGAGGTGATTCCAGCCTTCATTTTTGCATGTGACTCCTTAGAAAAAGGGAGTTGAGGGTGTGAGTCGCGTTATCTTAAGGAACATGGTCAAATTCTTCCCTCAGTGATCCCAAGTTAAAGAACATTTTTTGAATCATTGTCATGGTGAAAACTGAAGAGGAAAGGGAATGTCACAGAATACAATAAACTGCAAGTTGTCAGAACTATAAGTAGTTTTAAGGGAGATTAGATATAGAACAGAGCTGCATTTTTCTTTTTAGCCCAATTATGGAATCTGAGCATCTTGAGTCAACTGATTATGCTGATTGGCTCTTCACTAGCAGTTTCGTTTCTTCCCAATTTTCCTATTCTCCAAAGACCTTCAGGGGTCTAGCACATTGTTTAATGGCCTGCCTGCATTTTGGTGTTCTATTGAAGGTCCATTGGATTCCATCTTCATAAGTAAATGCCAATCTCAGAAGTAAGTGCCCATTATGCTTATTGTATTACAATTTTACTAAGCCCAGAATTGTCATGGGAGGTTGAAAACATTTCAGTGGTCAAAGAGAGAGGGTAATTAGCTCATTTAAATCCTCTTCCATGTTCCATTCTGTCCTTGGAGCAAAGGTGCCAGCCTGTCTTTATAAGAATAAATGGGGCATATAGCCTGGCATTATTTAATTCAGCTATCAATCTTAAAAGAAACTGAGCAGATTATAAACCAAATCAAATTTGCATGCAGACTGTGTGTCAATGTGTTTGTCTCCTCATATACATTAAGTACTGGCAACCCCATTTTCTGTAGCAGTTCGTCAGGAAGGGCCATCTTTATAGAAGAATGCTCCATGGTACATCACAAATACAGGATTTGCAGTGACACACAAAAGACCATGACGAGTCAATTTTAAGAGTGCTCTTTTCATTTTACAAGTAAATTGGCTCTAAACAAGAATTTCTCAAGTAGAAATTTTCAAATATATTTTGTTTATTCAATAGTAATAATATCAAGTGGTTTGCCTTTCTTGTCTTATTTTTCTTTTAACATGAAAGGTAGCATAGATATTTTTATAAATGAAATTCTAATATTATTGCTCTGGGCTTTTTTAAAAATTTGGATTTAAGGTACCATATTATGTAAGATGTGAAGCTACATTTGATGACAACATTTCATTAGTTTAGGAGTAGTTTTAATTAGCATTTTAATGAACTTGAATTGTATCTTTTTAAAAAGGAATTTTGTAGAGTTTTAGTAGTGTGAATATTTTTCTAGTATTGCAAATATTTATTACACACTGTCTATTATAAAACTGGTATAAAATTTAAATCCAAGAATAATATTTCCAAAATATACAACAATAGAAAAAATTAAGAAAACAAAGATTCTTATTATTGTAAGAAGCTGGTGACAAGACAAAGCAAAGCTGCACATTCTCCAATGTATGTTTCTTGGGACTCAGGTATTCCAGGTATTCTAGGCTAAAAAACATTTGGAGTATGTTTCACACCATAGCTCTTCTTGGGATCTACCATTTGACAATACGTTAAAGGATCTATAAAGACCAATAGTTTAACTGGTTTAACTTTGATAACTTGGTATTTCCCATACTTACTAAAGTATGAACCCTTTTACTGAGTAACCCCAGCTAAATTGGTACTCCATGGAAACCACTTTAGGAAACTCTGAAGTAGAAGATACGATTATTTGAGGAACTCAGTCATTGATTATCAGTTTTAGATAATACTATATATGATGCTGAAAATCTCAATCCAAAATCAAACATTTTTGATAATTCTGGTTTGTTTTTTTAACTACTAAGTTCTAGATACTTTTTGGTGAAGTAAATAGCTAGTTTTTAAATATTACAAACATATGGAAATTGATTTAGAAGTAAAACAGAATCAAAGCACCATTTAGTGGTAAGGGATTTGTATATAGAACAAATTCATGAGTAAGTAAATTTGAGTAGGTTTGTATTTTCTGCCATTGCTGTATCATCAGTCTGCTCATACTTGCTGAGTGTCTACTGTGTGACATACATCCACTAGGACCACAGTGACACATTAACAAGATGATGTCTCAGAGAGTACATTGACCTTATCCTCTAAAGTGTTAAAAAAAAAAACCATAAGAAACAAACAAACAAACAAAAAACAAGCCATTTCATGACTCAGTTTTTTACTCTAATATATTCTAGCCCTTAAAAATATTTGAACATGTACTTAAGTCCTGAACTCTCATGTAGTCAGATTTCCTCTTTATTTATTGCTTCAGGAGGACATCTAAGATAATACTCCCTTCAATGATTTCAATGATTATGATTTCAATCAATTATGATTTCAATAATCATAATAGAAAAATAAGACATAGGAAATAGTCAAGTAGCAATCAAAATAACAGCTTTATTTTTTCTTTAAAGTTTATTTATGTTGAGAGAGAGAGAGAGAGAGAGAGAGAGAGAGAGATAGAGAGAGAGAGAGAATCCCAAGCAGGCTCTGCTGACATCGTGGAGACCAACACAGGGCTTGATCTCCAGAACACTGAGATCATGACCTGAGCCAAAATTGAGAATCAAACATTTAACCGACTGAGTCGCACGGGCGCGCCAAAATAACAGCTTTATTTTGATAGAGCTGATTGAGGAACCTGACTTTAACATGAGCTGGCATTTCAGAGAAGAGGAAATAGGAATATACCTTAAAAAAATGCTCAACCTCACTACTAGTTAGGCAAATGCAAATTAAAATCACCATGAGACACCATCTTATCCACATCAGATTAGCAAAAATTAAAAAGTCAGCAATAGGGGCGCCTGGGTGGCTCAGTCGGTTGAGCGTCAGACTTCGGCTCAGGTCATGATCTCGCACTCCGTGAGTTCCACCCCGCATCAGGCTCTGTGCTGACAGCTCAGAGCCTGGAGCCTGCTTCGGACTCTGTGTCTCCCTCTCTCTCTGACCCTCCCCCGTTCATGCTCTCTCTCTGTCTCAAAAAATAAATAAACATTAAAAAAAAAAATCTTAAAAAAAGCCAGCAATAATAAATATTGCTGAGGATGTGGAGTGACAGAATCACTTTGGAAAACAATTTGGCATAATCTAGTAAAGTTGAAACTGCATATGCCATGACTCAACAGATTCATCCCTAAGTATATTTCTTAGAGAAGTGTATATATTTATTTGTATCAGAAAACATGTGCATCAGTATTCATAATCACTTGCTTATAATTCAAAACAAATTGGAAATAAAAATATTGATCACCAGGAAAATGGGTAAATTAAAAACCATGGTATGTACAAAGAGTGGAATACTATACATCAGTGAAAGGTGAATGAATTACAGCCATATATGTCAACATAGATACATATCAAGAATATACTAGATGAAAAGAGTAAGTTGAAGAATACACACAATTTTGTAAAGTTAAAACATGACAAAATGAAACAGTACACTGCTTAGAGAACCATCCATGTGTGATTAAACAATAAAGAAAAGCAAGGGACTGATAAATGTCTGTTCGGGGTGGAAAGGAGCAGGGTAAGGTCAGAAAAGAGAATACTGAAGGCTTCCTACTCATCCTGACATGCCACCTTAGCCATAATCCACATACTGTACTGGTTTTGCATAGTATTCAGGTTGCCTTTTACTATTTTGGTGCTTAATTGGTGTTTTTATTAGATCTGGGTATCCTTGATAAGATTAAAAGGGGTTTTCTTTTGTTGATGTGGAGAGAGGAGTTTCAAGCCCCACAACTGCCCAGAATCCCATGACTCTAATTTCCCATTTACCTGGAGTTCTTTCATAAATAACTTTGTGGATTCCTCACCCACAGAAGTCAGAGAAAACCTCTTTTAATGACTAATAAAATTCAGGACGAACCACAAGGGGATAATCTGTACTTTTTCCTATCAAAGTGATGAATGAGTCAGCCCTCCTCTGACACTTGCCTCCTGTGGCAGTCAGAGCTCTAAGATGGCCCCCAAGATTCCAGCCTCTTGGTAAACACACCCTCTTTGCTTCACTCTTCTTTCTCTTTTAAAAAAAAATGTTTATTTATTTATTTTTGAGAGAGAGTGCGTGAACCGGGGGGAGGGACAGGGAGAGAGGGAGACAGAATCCTGAGTGGGCTCTGTGCTGCCAGCACAGAGCCCAATACAGGACTCAAACTCACGAACCATGAGATCATGACCTGAGTTGAAATCAAGAGTCTGATGCTTAACCTGCTTAACTGACTGAGACTCCAGTGCACCCCATGATCCTTTCTTGTTAAGTGTGGAGGGACCAGGGAATATGCTGGGCTTGTGGTTGGATTGGGTTGTTATATGATCACGTTGATGGGGCAGTCATCCCATGATATTGTTATACAAGATTATTGCTCCTGCTGGCTTTAAAGCTGCTGTGTTATAAGGAGAGGGACCTCCTGCCAACAGACAGCAAGAAAATGGCATCAGCCCTACAACTTCAAGGAACTGAATTCTGTCACCAACCTGAATGAGCTTGGTCCAGATGAGAACCGCAGCTCTGCTGACACCTTGATTGCACTCTTGATTGCCCTTTACTGGGCAGAGGACCCAGTAAAGCTGTGCGCAGACCCTTGGGACCCAAAGAAATTATGCAATGATAGATTTGTGTTGTTTTAAGCTGCCGAATTTGCACAAGTTGTGACACAGCAACAGAAAATGACTACACTCCCTATTCTTGTTTCTAACTGCCAAAAAGTCTGAGCTGTCAACCTGGTCTGGCCCTCCTTTCTTTCCTTTCCCTCACGTTTTCATAAAGCTATCAATTTCTGGGGGCAGGCCAATGCCGATATCCTCCTCTTTCATCATGAAGAAGAAAGAAGAGTGCCACAGTTTAAAGCCTGCATTCCAGATAGTCCTCCCTCCACCTTCTTCCCAAGATACACCCTTACCATGTGCCAGCAACAGGCTGCCAAGACTGTGACACTGTCACTAGACAACACAAGTCAAGCTTCCTTCCTCCCTCCCCCTCCCTGCCTCCTTTCTCTTCTTCCTTCCTCCCTTCCTTTCCTTCCTTCCTTCCTTCCTTCCTTCCTTCCTTCCTTCCTTCATCCTTCCCTCCTTTCCTTCCTCCTTCCCTTCTTCCTTTCTTCCTCCTTCCCTTCCTTCCTTCCTTCCTCCTTCCCTTCCTTCCTTCCCTCCTTC
Organism: Panthera leo; assembly: GCF_018350215.1. Taxonomy (NCBI): domain Eukaryota; kingdom Metazoa; phylum Chordata; class Mammalia; order Carnivora; family Felidae; genus Panthera; species Panthera leo. The sequence continues at coordinate 103,758,917 of NC_056687.1, read as the reverse complement.
CTTCCTTCCTTCCTTCCTTCCTTCCTTCCTTCCTTCCTTCCCTCCCTCCCTCCTTCCATCCTCCCTCCCACCCTTTCTTTCCTTTCTTTCCCTTCCTTCCCTTCACAAACATTTTTTGAGCATCAGCTGTGCTGTTTCCCTCCCGTGCTTGCAGAAATAAAGAAAATATCATCTTTTCCTTTAAGGAGTTCACTATTTAATGGTAGAGACAAATGAGCCCACGGTGATTGCTCTGCTTTCTCTGCTCTTGGACAAGCAGCCAAAGAGTGGGAGGGAGAAGAAGGTAATTATGCTGGAATCTCCTCTTTCCCCTGTTGTCACAACGCCCACTGTCTCCTTCCTCTCATACACACTTATTAGCAGCCTATATAAATAAAGTCTTTAGTCTCAGTAGAGATTGAGTCTCTGTTTAAATCACTACATTCGTGTCCAGAAATGGTAGGTGCTTTTAAACTGATATGTGAACCATTACATGGAAGGAAGGCAGGAAGTAGAGGAAGCGGATTTGGATTTTGGGCCTCCATTCCCCTAGAAGTTTGAGCCGGGCCATGGAGATCTTCTGTGCTTTGTCAAAGTGAGTTTGTCCTAATAGTCAGTTGAATATGATTTCAGAAATGTCATCCTGAAACATTAAAAGTGGCAAGACTACAAAATAGCCATTTGTCAGCAATGCTTGTAGCAGCTTCTGTGGCGGACACTTTCGGAGTTTTACACCTGCACTACGTCTTCTACCTAGAAATGGCCGTGTTAAACAGGATGTGGATAATCAGCTTTTATAACAGGTTCTCTAGATGTCTTCCCTGTACCTAGGCGGTTTTAACCAGAGACAAAATTAGATGAATATGATGAAAATACGTTACCACCAAAAACATGCTTAGGTTTTTTTAAGTGAAAATAGGGTCCTATCAAAATCCCTGGGTCCCAGTTGAGGAACAGCAAGCCCGGAGCTAAGCAAACTTAAACATTTCTTCTACTCTTCTAAATACCAAACCCATGTTCAATTGCTTATAGGTAGCATTTCTAAAGAGCCTTTTTAAAAATATATAAAAACAGCTATAGAAGAGAGCTTAGTTTGGGCTTTTGGCTCAAGGACTGGTTTTTATTGCTGTCCTTTTACCAATGTTCAGAAATAAATTGCTTGATGTCTCTGTGGGGTGAACATTCAGAAGATGAAGAGGCCCCCAAAGGCATTCTATTATCTGGGAATTAGTTTTCCTGACCGTGCTATGTAAGATCTCATATGAAAGTTCCACTTCTGTGGAGCCTTTCATTTCATTTCACAGTGATCATACTGCTATCCAAGCTTTAATTATAGACACTGTTACTAATGTTGCAATCCTCTGCATTCTTCTTCTCTGTTTGACTTAAATTGGATAAATGGGGTCATGTTCTACCATACACGCAGAAACTAGAATGGAGGGGAGAGAGAGAGGGGTAGCCCCTGCACAAGACATACAGTCCAAGTGGTCAATGTAAACAGCCACAGAAAGATGCAGTAATGAAAGATAACTCATCACAGACTCACAGCAGGGGTGCTTAGATTCTCATGCAATTATTGCTTCTACCGGATTTCGTTTTCTAAAGGAACAAATACAGTGTCTGACTTCTGCTTCTTAGCGAGGATTATTCAGGGCCCCAGGAGATGCCTTGAAGTATACCTGCTTGTTTTTCAATATATCTCTGAAACAGCTTTACTGATAAAATAATTCACAGGCCATAAAATTTATGCCTTTGAAGAATGCAGTTCAGTGGTTTGTGTTCTATTCAGAGTTATGTAACCATCGCCACTACTTACGTTTAGAATATTTTCATCGCCCACAGAAGAAACCTCATACCCTTTAACAGTCACTCCCTATTCCTCCACCTCCATACCCTCCAGCCCTAAGTAACCACGAAACTAATTTCTATCAGTATAGGTTTGCTTATTCTGGACATTTCACGTAAATGGAATCATACAATATCTGATCTCTTGTGGCCAGTTTCTTTCATTCAGCATGTTCTCAAGGTTTATCCGTGTCATAGCATCTATCACTACTACATTCCTTCTCATAGCTGAATAATATTCCATTATACAGATATGCCATATTTTGTTTATCCATACATCAATTGATGGACATTTAGATTGTTTCCATTTTTTGGCTATTGTGACAAATATACAGTATGTACAAGTTTTTGTGTAGATATGTTGTTCATTTCTCTTGGGTATATACCTAGGAGTGTAATTGCTGGGCCTTATAACTCTATGTATAGCTTTTTCAGGAACTGCCAAGTTGTTTTCCAAAGTGGCTTCATCATTTCATATTCCACCAGCAATGTATGAGGGTTCCAGTTTCTTCACATCCTTGCCAAAAGGTGTTATTATCTATTTAATTTTAGCCATCATACTAGCTGTGAAGTGGTATCTCACTGTGCATTTGCATTTCCCAAATGACTAATGATGTTGAGCATCATTCTATGTTTATTGACCACTTGTACGTCCTTGGAGAAATGTCTGTACCCTTTGCCTTTTTTGAAGTTGGGTTTATCTTTTTATTGTTGAGTTGTAAGTATGCTTTATGTATTTTAGGTACAAATCCTTATCAGATCTACAATTTGCAAATATTTTTCTCCCATTCTGTGGGTGGTCTTTTCCTTTTTTGATGATGTCCTTTGAAGCACAACAGTTTTTAATTTTAGCGAAGTCTGATTTATTCATTTGCTTTTGCTCTCAGTGTTATATCTAAGAACCATTGCATAACACAGGGTCACAAAGCTTTAGCCCTATGTTTTCTTCTAAGAGTTTCATAGCCTTGGTTCTTACGTTTAGGTCTACGATCCATTTTAAATTAATTTTTGTATATTGTGTGAGGTAAGGGTCAATGTGGATTCATCCCTTTTGCCTGTGGTTATCCAGTTGTCCCACCATCATTTGTTGAACAGACTGTTCTTGCCCCATTAAATTATCTTGGAACCCTTGTCAAAAATTAATTGACCATAAATGTAAGGGTTTGATTTTTATTCTAATTTATATTCCATTGGTAGTTCCATATTTATGGCAATATCCCATTGTTTTTATACAAAGCTTTGTAATAAGTTTTGAAATTGGGAAGTCCAAGTTTTCCACCTTGCCTATTTTTTAAGATGGCATTGGCTATTCTGAATACTTTGCATTACCATATGAATTTTAAGAGCAGCTTGTTAATTTCTTCCCCCCCCCCCCCCCCAAAACAGTTATGATTTTGACAGGGATTGGGTTGAATCTATAGATCAATTTGGGGAATATTGCCATCTTAACAATGTTAAGTTTTCTAATCCATGAACACAGAATTCCTTGCATTTATTTAAGGTGTTTTAAAATTTCTTTTAACAGAGTTTTGTAGCTTTCAGTGCACAAGTCTTACACTTCTTTTGTTCAATATATTGCTTCATATTTTACCTTTTTTGAAAAAAAAAATTTAAGCTCAGTGCCCAATGTGGGGCTTGAACTGATGACCCCAAGATCAAGAGTCACATGCTCGACAGGCACCCCTGTGTTTTACCTGTTTAATGATACTATATGTGGAATTATTTTCTTAATTTAATTTTCAGGTTGTTCATTGCTAGTGTTTAAAAGTAGTATGTTCTTGCAATCTGTGCAGCTCATTTATTCTAATAGTTGTTCTGTTGTATGTGTGTGGTTTCTTTTGGATTTTCTTTATGCAAAATCATTTTATTTATGTTGCCTTTCCTCTCTGGATGCCTTTTATTTTGTTTTCTTGCCTAATTACCCTGGCTAGAAGCTTCAGTACAATGCTGAATAGAAGTAGCAGGAGTGGACATCTTTGTCTGGTTCTTTAATTAGAGAGGAAGCATTCAGTCTCTGAACATTAAATATGATGTTAGCTCTATTTTTGGTAGATGTTCTTTACCTGGTTGAGCAAATTCTCTTGTATTCATAGTTTGTGGGTGTTTTTATATGAATAGGTACTGGATTTTGTCAAGTGCTTTTTGTGAGTCTATTGAGATGATCATGTGGATTTTGTCTTTTATTCTCTTAAGATGGTGTGTTACATTGATTGATTTTCATATGATGAATCAATCTTGCATTCCTGGGATGAATTACTCTTGAGCATGGTGTATAATACTATTTCTATGTTCCTGGATTTTGTTTGCTAGTATTTTTTTTTAACGTTTATTTATTTTTGAGACAGAGAGAGACAGAGCATGAATGGGGGAGGGTCAGAGAGAGAGGGAGACACAGAATCTGAAACAGGCTCCAGGCTCTGAGCAGTCAGCACAGAGCCCGACGCGGGGCTCGAACTCACGGACCGTGAGATCATGACCTGAGCCCAAGTCAGACACTTAACCAACTGAGCCACCCAGGCGCCCCAGTTTGCTAGTATTTTTTAAGGGTTTCAGTACTATTTTCATAAGAGATACGAGATGCTGGTCTGTGGTTTTCTTGTGATGTCTTTGTCTGGTTTTGTTATCAGGGTAACAATAGTCTCATAGAATGAATTGGAAGTGTTCCCTCTTCTTCTGTTTTTTGGAAGAGTTTGTGAAGGATTGGTATTAATTCTTCTTTTCGTGTTTGGTAGAATTTACCAGTGAATCCATCTGAACTTGGGGTTTCTTTGTGAGAATTTTTTGATTACCAATTCCATCTCTTTATTTGCTCTAGGTCTACTCAAAGTCCTATTTCTTCTCCAGTTAGTTTAGGTAGTTTGTGTTTTTATAGAAGTATATTCATTCCATCCAGGGTATCTGGTACCAGGGTAACTTTTGACATACAGTTGTTCATAGTATTCCCTTAGAATTCTTTTTATTTCTGTAAGGTTGTTATTTATCCCTTTTTTCATTCCTGGTTATAGTAATTTGAGTCTTTTCTTCATTTATCTGGCTAAAGTTCTATCAATTTTGGTGATCTTTTCAAAGAATCAACATTAGTTTTTGTTGATTTTTCTCTACTAGTTTTTTATTCTCTATTTTTGCTCTAATCTTTATTATTTCCTTTCTTTTGGGTTTAGTCTGTACCTCTCTTTACAGTTTCTCAGAGTGGAAACAGGTGTTTCATTTTCATTCATCTCAAAGTATTTTCTAATTTCCCTTGAGATTTCTTCTTTGATCCATGGGTTATTTAGCATTATGTTCATTACTTTTTATATATTGTTGAATTTCCCAAATTTATACCTGCTATAGATCTAATTTCATTCCTTTGTGGTCAAAGAACATACTTTGTATGATCCCACTCTTAAATTTATTGACATTCGTTTTATGATCTAACATACAGTCTATCCTGGAGAATGTTCTATATACACTTGATGAGAATGTTCATTGTGCTGTTGTTGGGTGGCCTATTCTATAGATGTCTGTTAGATCTTATGATTTATAGTGTTGTTTAATTCTTTCTGTTTCCCTGTTTGTCTTCTGCCTAGTTGGTCTATTCATCATTGAAAGTGAGGTTTTGAAGTCTCCATCTGTTATTATTGTCTATTTCTCCCTTCAGTTGTGTCAGTTTTGCTTTATGCTTTGAAGAGCTCTGTTGTTACATGCATATATGTTTATAATTGTATCTCCCTGATGGATTCACCCTTTTATTATACTGAAATAATCCTTTATGTCTCTAGTAATAATTTTTGTGTGAAGTCTATTTTGTCTAATATTAGTATTGCTACTTCAGTTCTCTTATGGTTCTCTGTATGGTATACTATTTCCCCCTTTTTACTTTCAACCTATTTGTGTCTTTCAAGTATTTCCTAGACAGCATATAGTTGGATCATTTTTCAAATCCATTCTACCAATCCATGCCTTTTGATTAGAGTCTTTATGTTTAATGTAATTTCTGATAAGGCAGAATTTATGTTTGCCATTTGGTATTTGTCTTCTGTGTGTCATGTCCTTTTGTCCCTCCATATTTTTCATTATTGTGTTCTTTCACATTAATTGGATATTTGCTCTTTTAATTCCATTCTTGTTTCTTTTACTAAATTTTCTGAGTTACTTTGTTAGTGATTCCTTTGGAGATTAGTATTAATATCTTAAAAGTATCTAGTCTATTTTAATTACAACTTAATTTCAACTTTATACAAAAACTTTGCTTTAGTAAAGCTCCATTCCCTCCCCTATTCTCTATGCTATTGTTGTCAAATTACATGTTTATACATTATAACCCCATCAACACAGTTTTATCAATATTGCTTTATGCAGCTTTCTTTTAAATTAAATTAAAGGAGAAAAAAAGTTACAAACAGAAATACATTTATATTGTCCATTATATTTACCTATAAATATAGGTTTCTTGGCCTTTTGGCTAAGATCAAGTGTATTATATTTATCTATTTAGTTATCTTTTTTTAGTGTTTTCCATTTATTTGTGTGGATTCAAATTACTATCTTCTCTCCTTTCATTTCAGCCTAAAGGGTTTCCTTTAGTATTTTTTGTTTGTTAAGGGTTTCAAATGACAGATTTTCTCAGTTTTTGTTTATCTGGGAATATCTTAATTCCTTCTTCATTTTGAAGGATGGTTTTGATATTGTAGCATTCTTGGTGACAGTCTTTTTCTTCCAGCATTTTGAACATGTCATCCCACTGCCTTCTGACCCCCATGGTTTCAGATGAGAAATCAGTTGTTAGTCTCTTTGAAAATCTTTTGTACAGGATGAGTCATTTTTCTCTTACTGCTCTCAAGATTTTCTTTGCTCTTTGGCTTTCCACAATTTGATCATGTGTCGTGATCACTTTTATTTTATCCTATTTATATTTTGTTGGGCTTTTAGGATGTGTACGTTAATGTTTTAAATAAAATTTGGTAAGTTTTTGGCCATTGTTTCTTCAAGTATTCTTTCTGTCTTTTTATCCTTTCTCTGCTTCAGGGACTCATATTATGCATATTTTGTTACACTTAATGTTCCACAGGTCTCTGAGGCTCTATTAACTTTTTCATCAAACTTTTTTCTTTCTGTTTTTTAGACTGGATAATCCCAATTGACTTATTCTCAAGTTTCATTTCATTCACTGTACTTACCACTCAAGAAATTCTCTCTGCCTCTCTCTCTCTCCATGTATACATATGTACACATATTTCTATCTCTTTATTGATATTCTTTATCAGTGAGATACCATTTTCGTACTTTAATTCTTTTTTAAAATTTCAGTATAGTTACTATACAGTGTTATATTAACTTCAGGGCTGTGGGCATAGAGGGAGGTGTCAATGTTGACTCCCAGGTCTCTGGATTTGGATTAATGTTGATTCCATTCTCTGATTTAGGCCACATGAATGAAGAAGCAAGTTAAAACAAAGAAATTGTGTGTGTGTGTGTGTGTGTGTGTGTGTGTGTATTAAACGTTTATTCATTTTTGAGAGAGAAAAAGAGACAGAGCATGAGCAGGGTAGGGACAGAGAGAAAGAGAAACACAGAATCTGAAGCAAGCTCCAGGCTCTAAGCTACTAGCACAGAGCCCAATGCAGGTCTCAAACCCACAAACCGTGTGAGATCATGATCTGAGCCAAAGTCGGACGCTTCACCTACTGAGCCACCTAGGCACCCTGAAATGTTTTATATGTTTATTGAGTTTGAGGTCCCTATGGGATAACAGAATGCAAAGTCCTGATAGGCTGGACACTCAGGCTAGCAGTACAGATTTGGCAGACAGAAGTATACGGATGGGGTGGTATGGACAGATTTGGCAGACAGAAGGTGTGGATGTGGGTAAGGGGATCCTAGCAAGTAGAGCAGAAGACAGGGCACCAAGGACAGAACCCTGGGGAGCAAGTGGAGGAAGAGATTTCTGCAAAGTAGTCTGTAAAAAGGCACTGAACAGAGATAAAGGAGAAATGGGAAGAGGAGGGGCTCAGAAATCCAAGAGAAATTCAGCTCCAAGTCAATTCATAGAGGGGCTGGATTAGCATCATCTGTTGCTGTTTGCAGCCACACTGCAAAGCAGAATGTGATAACCATTCCTTTTCCTACCATCCTTCCCAGATCAGTAAACAGGGCTACATGACATCAAAGACAAAAAGGCCCTCCCAGATGGCAGAGAGGAGAGGGCAGTTAGGAGAGGGTACCCAAGCCCTGAGGCAGTCATTAATAGAAATTTACCAGGATGCTGACAGAATGCCAGTGTGCATGCCCTATAAAATTTTAATTGGTGAGACTGTACTCCTTAACACACAAGTCCATGTAATGGCAGTAATCTTGATGAACTCTGTTCAGTTTGGGTTCAGGGAGGTCATAGGTACTAATAGGTCTAATTCATCACATTTGGTGGATATGTGGTTTTATATTACACTCTCGGTGCCATTAAACACAGTGATCATAATGCTTATTGGTTTTCTCATCTCAACTCTCTTGTCAGAGCTGGCACATACACAAACAAAAACCCTAACTATGTAGTCCGACGGCAGCTTGTATGTGAAAGGGCAGATGTGGATTTGAAGTCACACACATAGGGAAACAGCACTTACCGAGTCTCATTATGCCCAATATGTCATAGGTTGCCTCATTTTACCCTCTCGAGTCCCCTCTGAGGTACCTGTGGGAAAGAGCCGCACTTAGTGAACAAATGAGGAAGTTGAGTCATACAACTAATAAGTATGGAACTAAGACTTGAAACCCTTGCCCATCTCACTCCAGAGCTCATAGTATTTCCATTAGTGATGTCAAAATGGAATCCTATTAAATTGACCTACATGCCTTATAAGCATGTCCTAAAGCTTAAATAAGCTATATGTGAAAGCACTTGTAAACTTTGGGAAGAAAGCTATACGCAGGCAGGATATTTTTAATTTTGACCATTAACCTTAGAAGTAGTATGAGGGTATAAAAGATGCCTCTAAATAATCTCTAAAACTACATTCTTATTAGTCCTCCCCCTCCCAAAAGAGAATTTTAATATATTACCATTTTTTCTTAACTTTGCTGTTTCTCTCCCCTCTAGGAACTTTTTTTTTAAATTTTTTTAACATTTATTTATTTTTTGCAAGACAGAGAGAGACAGAGCATGAGCAGGGGAGGGGCAGAGAGAGAGGGGTCACAGATTCTGAAGCAGGCTCCAGGCTCTGAGCTGTCAGCACAGAGCCTGACGCAGGGCTCAAACTCACTAACAGCAGGATCATGACCTGAGCTGAAGTTCAATGCTTATCTGACTGAGCTACCCAGGTGCCCCCAGGAGATCACTTTTATACACACCACTTTGTGGTAGCCATCTTCTCCTCTCCCCTCATCCTTAATACACATACCCCATGGAAATGCTTCCTTTCCTTGCGATTCTGCTAGGACATAGAACAGTACTGGCAGGAGGAACTAAAGAGAGCAAGCCATTAATCTCTCTGGTAGGTGGCTGTTTTATAAAAGATATAATTTGATTATATTCCTGATATCAGGATCTTTTCCCTGGCCTCACTTCCACATACCCTATGGCCTCCCTGAGATCCTGAAAAAACCATAGAGAAAAGGCTGGCCCATGGAAGCTGGGGACATTTTCTTTTTTTTCTTTTTTTTCAGGGCTCTGGCTGCTTGTTGTTTATTTTCCACTTGGATCAAGGCACACTGTTACAGGGTATTAGGAAGGCTGGCACGTTGCTTGGATAGTAAAGAACGGTGTTCTCTCAACTTCCTTTTTGGCCTTTTGCTGTTTTGATATATAAGTATCTGCTGTTTGCAGCAGCCTGCTTAGTCTCTGGGAAGGGAGGGGACAGGCCACCCCTGATAGCCTAGCACTTACTGAAGCCTGGTGGTGGCCACTCAGGATTGGGGCCCGGTGTTGGCTTTGCCAGGCTGACCACTGGGCTGCTTCCTTGAAGGTAGCCAGCCAAGTCACAGGTGATGATGCCACTGGAGGCCTGGGGAGAGCCTAAGTGTTCTGGGGACTCCAGTCCAACTCCAACTCCAGCCATGAATGGGAGAGTGGACTTGCCAGAAAGGAAGTTTGCCCACCAGTGACCGGGGTCGGCCTTGGGGAGACCAGGGTGGTGAGGGATGGCTTCCCCAGGTTACTGTGCACTTCCTCAGGAGCTATGACTGGAAGTGGAACCCAGGCGCACCGGTCATAGTCAATGGGTGGCCACGAATGAGCCGCTGGAGGGGATGGCTTCCAGGCTGTCCCTTGTGGGCTGGTGGAAACCTGGGTGCACGATCACAGGTGGTGGGGACGGGGATGCTAGGCCATGGGGCTCATTTGCAGAGGAGACCACGGAAGGCCGCTCCTTAACATGCCACACTCCACAGCCAGGTGCATGCAGGGAATTTTTCTTGACCCCATGCTTGCCCATACCATGGGAGCACACCGTGAGCTCAGACAAAATCCTACAGGTTCTCTCCTGTTTTCCGTTTTATAGTAACCTGTCTATCATTTCCCAGGCAGCAGTCTCCTGTCATCACAACAGTCACATCTATTATCAAGGGAGGCAGAAGGGGGAATTTGAGTATTTAGCGAACCACTTCTAGGCTTCTAGATGTGGGGTTAAACTTCCAATACTTTTGCTTCCAAAAGTGATTTTCAAAGTTTTCCCTGTGTACAGTATCCATAATTCAAAATCCTGAGTTACATGAAATAAGAGAGAGGTGGTCCCTAGTGTACCTACTATATTCTAATCACAACACAGATTATAGAAACAACCGCCCTGAGCCAAAAAGGACAATTTACAGAGGTCCTTCCTTTGGTATAATCCACCAGACCTTAGAAGAGGCATTGCGTGTCAGACAAGACTTCGAAGTAAGAGAACACAAGGAGAAATAAATCTTAGTCAAGTAAGCTTCACCCTAAAGACTACTCCCCATCCTCCTTCCTGAAATAGGGACTTGAAATGATTCACCCTCCTTCTGTTTCATTACTTTTGCAAGCTGCCACCAAGACCAGATGATGGCTAATGTCCAGCAGAAATCCAGACAGGTCAGAAGTTTGTATTTCTGAGAAGAACAAAGGAGAATCAAATGTCCTTTATCTGTCTGAGCAGGCAAGAAGTCAGGTGCAGTTAAGTCAGAAAGTTCAGGAAGACACCACAGAAGCAAGCTGGTAGTAGGGATTATGGCAGCCTTATAGTGACCTGGAAAGAAAACCACAGAGAACAAACAATCATTGAGCAACAACTATGTACCAGAAAATTTCATGGGTCTTGTTATACATTGCAGAAACCAAGAGACACTAGGTCATTTTTCTGAGGTCATCTAGCTAGACTGTGAAGCCAGGTTGTATGACCTAAAGCTCACATTCTTTCATTTCCTGTTGAATCCCAAACAGCTTTTCTGTAGAGGCCACAGGAGCGTGAAATAGGGCAACAAATGTACATTATTGCCATCTTCCTCTGCCTGGGAGAAAAAAGCAGAAGAGAAATCACAGTCTAATAGAGCTGACTTTTCTACATTTTTGTCTCCCCCTCACCTCCCATTTTTCCCCAACTCATTTTATTTCAGGGCTTGAACACAAGAGGCCAAATGTAATAGTATATCCTTTTAGGGGCACCTGGGTGGCTCAGTCGGTTGAACATTCACAGTCAAGCATTGTCTGATTTTGGTTCAGGTCACATTCTCACAGTTCATGGGATCAAGTCCCAAGTCAGGCTCTGTGCTGTCAGCACAGAGCCTGCTTGGGATTCTCTGTCTCTCCCTATCTGTCTGCCCCTCCCCTACACATACATTCTCTCTCTCTCTTTCTCTCTCTCTCTCTCTCTCAAAATAAACTTTAAAAAAAAGTACTTTCTTTTAATAATATCAATAGATTTAATTCAATGGCTAAAGTGGAGTGAGTTCCTTTTCCTATAAGTAATGAAATTGCCTCCATTCTATCCTGTTAGGATTGTGCATTCATTTCAGTGTTTCAAAGAGAGATCCTACCCTCACCTTGGTTCATTTTTCCATCACCTAATAGGTCACCCCTGAGTAACTTATGGACATCCAAAGTGACTTAAAAATTTATTACAAGGGCTATCCTTACACATATATAGAGTGTAACAGAGCATCACCTACCTGATATACTTTGAAAAGCACAAGAAGGGGCGCCTGGGTGGCTTGGTCGGTTAAGCATCTGACTTCGGCTCAGGTCATGATCTCACGGTCCGTGAGTTCGAGCCCCGCGTCGGGCTCTGTGCTGACCGCTCAGAACCTGCAGCCTGTTTCAGATTCTGTGTCTCCCTGTCTCTCTGCCCCTCCCCTGTTCACGCTCTGTCTCTCTCTGTCTCAAAAATAAATAAACGTTAAAAAAAAAAAGTAAAAAAAAAAAAAAGATATGCCCACATATTCTTTGCTGCTACTTTCCGCAAGAGATGGAGCTTGATTTGTCTCCTCTTGAGTGTGGGCTGGACTTAGTAAGTCCCTTCTAGTGACTGAAGATGGTGGAACGACCTGACATCATGTCTGATAGTAGGTTATAAAAAGACTGCAGCTTCTCTATTGGTTGTCGCTCTTGCTCTCCCTTTGTTTCTTAAATCACTTGCTCTGATGGAAGTCAGCTGTCATCCTGAGGCAGCCCTGGGGAGTAGGAAGGCAGCTGCCATATCATGAGGATACTTCGGTAGTCAGTGGAGAGACCCACAGGGTGAGGAACAGGCCTGCCAAAAGCCATGTGAATGAGCTTAAGCATACCCTTCCCTAGTTGAGCCTGAGACTGCAACTTCATGAGAGACCCTGAGTCACAACCACCCAGCTAAACCATTCCAGGATTCCTTCCAAAGCTATGTGAAATAATAAAAGTTTTAATCTGCAATTATGATGAGTCTTATATCTATTTCTTCAGCAATAAGCTAACTCACATTGCCTCACATAATTTATAGCAGAGGGCTGGTTGCATTTAACAATAAGTGTGGTCAAGAGGTTTTTTTTTTTTAATGTTTTATTTATTTTTGAGAGAGACAGAGTGACAGTGGGAGAGGGGCAGAGAGAGAGGGAGACACAGAATCTGAAGCAGGCTCCAGGCTCTGAGCTGTCAGCACAGAGCCCGATGCGGGGCTTGAATCCACAAACCGTGAGATCCTGACCTGAGCTGAAGTCGGACATTTAACCAACTGAGCCACCCAGGCACCCCAAGAGTTTTATTTAAAAAAAAAAAAAAAAAGCAAAATTGTCCTGACACCTTTTCATTTTTTATTATAAGCACATCTTTTTGGTGTGTGTTATAATTCAGTCTCTCCTCTTTATGAATTATTACTTTGACAATCGTGAAAATTCTTCCATTCTCTTCAATGGTTCTGCCTCTTCCCAGGCAAGGAAGAGGCAGCCCCAAGGACTCTCTCTCCCTCTGGAAAAACGATCCAGGTTCTTGCTGCTCTGCCCTGTTAGAAAGCAGGGCAACTGAATGGGGAAGCAGTAAGGAGGAAGCATGTATTTTTTTCATCTGAAGCTATCTTAGTATTGGAACTTCCTAGGTTCAGTTTCTCTTGAAATTTTGTGAAACTCATATCTCATGATATTTCAGCTTTATTTTTTTTTAAGTTTATTTATTTATTTTGAGAGAGAGAGAGAGGGAATTCCTAGCAGGCTTCACATTGTCAATGCAGAGCCTGACTTGGGGCTCGAACCTATGAACCGTGAAACCATGACCCAAGCTGAAACCAAGAGCTGGACCCTTAACCGACTAAGCCACCCAGGCTCCCCTTATCTCATCATATTTTAAACTATAATACATAACTTCTGTCATTTGGCAAATTTAGGTAGAAGGCATTGAATAAAACTGCTTTCCATCTGCTGATCAAATGGAGTCTGAATTAAATAAACTTCTTCAATATAAATGCTAAAATCTGGTTTCTGTAAGCCTTTGGATCTTTAAAAATTGACTTCTAGAAAGGTGGTCCTGGATCTCAGGCAACATATACTCCCTTTGGAAACTAGGTATAAATCTACCAGGTTTGGGTCTAAGATGGATTATTCCATTTGTGTACCCTCTCTAAGGCCACAAGAATTTGCTAGAGTTCATGATTATATTTTGAAAGTTATTGGCTGGCCAATTGCTTGATGCTTCATGAAATACATTCTTTTATCACTAGATAATCCTTTACTTTCTTCTTTCCATTAAGATATTTCTTTTGTGGAGTGACAGTTCAGTGTTTTGTAATCAGAAACTTTCAGTACAATACATAGTTTTATAATTATTTCTAAATTATAGCCTTAGAGATTTAATTCTTAAATAGTGCTGAGACACTCCTCCTCTCCTTTGTTAAAACTCCCCAGCTGGATGTCAGTCAGCCATCATAACAAAGGACTGATGTAACATGTGTTCTTAATTTAAGATCCTGCAAGCTGGGAATTTTCCACTGTACATTAATTCAAATTTGCAAGCAAGCAAGAACATGTTCCCTCTCTATAAGGTTAAACATGTAATCTGAAAATAGAGCATGAGAAAATCAAGTGTGGTATTTACTGTCTCCAGTGCTGAAATTGGGCACTACAGCATATGGTCAAAGCCTTTACTATTAATTAAGTAATCACAGAAAATTCCATATGGATGATTTGTGAACATTCCGAAGTTGGGCTGGGAATTTGCTTCTTTATCATGTTTCCTTTCTAAACACAACTTTCCTAAACAGCATGTAGGTCTGTATTCATATTTGCAACTAGGTGATGTTTAAGAGCTTTGACACATCTTAATATGACTAATTTCCATATTAAGATTTGACATATATTTGGACTCATGTTAAATCAGATGTCCTACTCATCATCATGTTAAAAGACTATTTGAAAAATCTTTCTCAAGTATGGAAGAGGAAGAAAGATCCCCTTTCATTCATTTCCTTAACCACCGCCCCCACGTACACACACATACATGTACATATACGCATACATTTGTTCAGCTACATCCTATTCATGAGTCAAAACTCAGCTCAAATATCTTCTTCTCGTACCACTGCAAGCAGGTTTTTGTGCTTGCCTTTCTTGACTGAAACAGAATTGTTTTTCTATTCTCTCTCCTCTGGCACCCCACTTAACTGTAACTTCTTTACCTAGAGACTGCATCTTTTATTTCTGAGTCCCCAGTTCCAATCAGAATGCCTGGAATGGAGTGACAGTTCATCTGAAGCTATTTATAACCAGAAAGTCTGGTTAAAAGCTTGCTAAATGAATGAATAACTCTAGCCTCCAGGCTAGCTAGCAGATGAGTTCAGAGGCTATATATGCATCATTTATAAGCTCAGCTAGAATCTTATTGCAGCCAGAGTGGCAGAAACTCAGCAAGTCAGAGACAATGCCACCCTGGGGTTTATAGCTCCTTCAGGGGCTGTATGAGGCCAGACTAACATGACAAACCACATGCTGGGGTGCCCTCATACCCCACATCCCTGCAGCCTGGCAGTTTTGCACTGTCTGTGGGCCAGGCCCAGGTCTGTGTGAGCGAGGCTCCTGCAAACATTTTGCATATTCAGGAACTGCAAGAAATGAAATAGGTGGGGAGAAACATTCCCTGGCTAGGGATGGGAGGTGGGGGGGGGTAGACAAAATTCAATTATGTGACTCATACTTAATGTTTTAAAAACCTTGTTTTCGGTTTGAGTCAGAGGTTGACTTAATTACATTTGCCTGGAAAGTAGACTGGTGACAAGTAAAGAAACTACCATCCACTTAGGGTGGATCCAAGGGAGCAATGACAATGTGAGAAGTTTCACTTCTGGCTGTCGAGCAGAGGGAGGACTTCCCAGGGACCCCGAGAGTCGTGTTTAGACAAACGGATGTTGTGCACCTTGAAGCGTTCTTGTGGTCAGTTCAAAAACATGTCTCCTGCAGTTCACATAGTAAGAAGCTGGGGGGGTCAAAGGGGGATTTAGACCTAAGTGTTTAAGATTTAGAGCACAGTGTTCCCTATTTAATTAAAGAATTTCCTCCTTCTTACCTGACCTGACCAGCTCCTTTATCAGTTATGCTCTTGTGACTCGTGCCTTGTCAGTTTTAACTCTTGGGCCCATAATTGCTGAGGCTTTCTTTTCATACTTGGAAAAGATGAGATCGTAGGTTCTACTCAGCAGAGGCTCATGCCAGCAGCCTGGAATATGCCCCAGGTCTGGGGAGGTGCCCAAAGTGCTAGACGGAGCAGCTGAAATGCAGCCTAAGTTCTGGAGCCCTTGCAAAGCAGTCACCAATTTTAGTTCCTGAGCCTGATGCCTCATTTAATGAATGGAAATTAATAGTATATCACTCAGGATCATTGGAAGAAGTATTTCTTATCACCTCACAAACCCTGAATACTATCCAACCCTCCATCTGAGGCAGTGGAAAAAACATGACATTCTAAATACCTCAGAGCCCCTTCCGGAATGACAGTCTCAGGGATCTGGGAGACAGTGTGTGTCCGACGGCATTTCCAAACTGATCAGCCCCTCACCCTCACTTACTCCTTGGGCTTTTCACTTTATAATTGTTTCCGCCCCCCAAGAAAACTACATCCTTATTTTCCAGCTCAGCCGTGTTTTGAAGAACAATTTTTAAAACTTTTTTATACAACATTAGTATACTTGACCAAAAAGTTTTCTTTAAATATCTAGTTTGTATATTGTCCCGTATCGCTCTTTAGTAGAAACACATACAAACTTTAAAGAATTCTTGTTCCATATCTGTACAAGGAGGGGATGATGATGATGATGATGATGATGATGATGATGATATATACCTTGCAGGGTTTTTGTGAAACTGAGTGAGGTCAGGTATGTGTGAGCAGCAAGCAGAGTGCCTGGCCCATTGTAGCCTGTTTAGTTAATGACAGTTCATTTTCTTTTGTGACTTGAAATTCTGGCATCCTGGAACTCTTTTGTCTCCTGCTCTCTCCCCTCACCCTCCTTGAGCTTCACCTCCTGTAACATGACACCCAGTCAGCAAGGGCCTATAGCAGGAACCACCTGGCTGCCTTGGGGAACTAGCTGTCCCTGGTCAAGGCTTCCTGTACAAGTGTGTCACAATTGGCTTCTTCCTGCTGCCCTCCGCCCTCTGTGGTCATCCCTTGTCCCTTTCAGGGCAGCAGCATCTAATCGTGTCACGTGGTGGTGTCAGAGTGGTGTCAGCAAACCCAGAGCTTTTGAAATACTACCCGTGATAAGTCTTGGGCCTGGCATTCCTCCAGATGCTATTTCTTCTCTCCCTGGAACTACATTGACCAAAATGGATAGAGGGAAGGCAGGAAGACTAATCAGTATTTCAGTTGGATAGGCTCAGTCTTGTTGACTGAAATGGCAGGTTAGTTCAGCAAGGAAAATTGAACAACTAAACAAAAAATCCAGTCATATCATTGTAGACCGTGGCAGAAGACCCTCGGTAGTAGGAAGGGAGGGAAGTGCCCAACATTGAGAGCACAAAAGTAAAAAGCACTGAATTTGGTAAAAGTGAGATAATTCCTGTAAATGAGTTACATTAAATGTAGAGATTTCAGAAAATTTTTCAAAACAACTTTTAAACCAACTTTAATAACCAATATTTTCTTTTTGTTTCCATCCAATATTCTTCTGTGTATATTTATATATGTACTTATTGAGGTAAATGAAAATTGGAATAATTTACGTACAGTTTTTTTTCAAGTAAAAATGCTAACGTAGTATATTTTTAAAGAAATTTTAGGGGTGGGGCACCTAGGTGGCTCAGTTGGTTGAGTGTCCGACTTTGGCTCAGGTCATGATCTCACTGTTCATAGGTTCAAGCCCTGCATCAGGCTCTGTGCTGACAGCTCAGAGCCCGGAGCCTGCTTAGGATTCTGTGTGTGTCTCTCTCTCTGCTCCTCCCCAGCTCTCTGTCTCTCTCTGTCTCAAAACTAAAATAAACATTAAAAAAAAAAAAAGAAAGAAATTTTAGGGGCACCTGGGTGGCTCAGTTGGTTAAGTGTCCAACTTCAGCTCAGGTCATGATCTCACAGCTTGTGGGTTCGAGCCCCACGTCAGGCTCTGTGCTGACAGCTCAGACTGGAGCCTGCTTCAGATTCTGTGTCTTCCTCTCTCTCTCTGCCCCTCCTCTGCTTGTGCTTGCACACGTTCTCTCTCTCTCTCTCTCAAAAATAAATAAACATTAAAAAAAAGAAATTTTATTTACAGTTTTATTTCATTTTTCACTTATGAGTACTTTCCCATGACAGTACATGTTCTTTAGAAACACTAGATTTAATGTTTATACTATGCCTTATTATTTGGATATTTCATAATAAATATATGTCTACTTATTTTCATTATTTCTATTGCCTTGTTGTTTTAAATAATTCTATGAGGTCAGTCCTTGTACTTGAGGCTCTGTTCACATCTCTGGTTATTTTCTTAGAATAAAATTCAAGAATTGACCTTATTAAATCAAAGAGTATAAATAAGTGTTTATTCTGTTCTTTGTTTTGAAAGTGAAATGTGAAGAAATCCCCATTAGAAAGCTGTTCCTTTCATTCATTTTTATTCTACAAATTCTTTTTTTTTTTTTTAACCTCTTTCTTTATGCTAAGAACCATATTGGGCTGTGTATGTGAATTCATTACCCTGCTACATCTTCAAGAGGGGGCTAAGGTCTCACTTCATCCCCATCATCTTCCATTTCTCCCCACCACCTACCATCTAACCAGACTGAACCAAGCTCCCTCTCTGCCATCACTCCTGTCCACACACCCAGGCCCTCGTGGCACTGTCATAGCATTTTCCACTCTGGAGTCTAGGGTCTGCTTCCATCTTGTCATTAGGCAGTAAATGCCTTGGAATTGAGGACTGTATCTTGTTCATCTTTATTGTTCCAACATCAAGCCTAGTAATTTGCATGCAGTAGGCACTGAATGAAGGAACAAAGAACATAAAACGATTTAATATGCATGCGCGCACACACACAATCTTATATTATTAGATGCAGGAGATAGAGGTATGAGAAAGAGAAAAAAGAGAGTCATTTTCATGGACTAATATGGTTGTATTTTCCCAGTTGTTGATGCATAGGGGGAATATCACTTTTTGGTATGTGCCCAGATGAGCCAGATGGGATTAACATAAGGATTTTACCGGATCTTTGGGACAGCAGCTTGCCTGGAGACACAGCTTTAGGGTCAGTTTCATAGTCCACTGAACCCAAAGCAAGCTAGAGAGTTAATAATCATCAGATCAAATTGGCCCCAAATATGATTTGGCTTTATTTATTTGTCCTAAATGAACATAATTGTACAGCCTTTATTTTGTCCCTTTAAATGGGGATATCACTGACTGTGCTCGTTTGGATGCAAAATGTCATCTAGAAATAATTTATGTAACTGCAGAACCTGCCAATGGCATGCTTCACAAAGGCAAACTTGGCTTTGGAGACTGTTTCTCCTACGAGCTAGAATTTCTCAGTAATAGATGTGTGCTAACTGACTCAGCAGCCAGGGAAGTCACGTTTGGTTATCGAACATTGTTGGTACTGGCTATTTAAAAAAAATTTTTTTTAAGTTTATTTATTTTGAGAGAGAGACAGAGACAGAGAGAGAGAGAGAGAGAGAACAAGCAAGGGAGGGGCAAAGAGAAGGAGAGGCAGAATCCCAACTGTGAGAACTGTGATATCATGACCTGAGCTAAGATCAAGAGCCACTTAACCAACTGAGCCACCCAGGCACCCCTTAAATTTAATTTACTAATTTCTAGGCCACGATAAATTTAAGATGTGTAATGTGCAACAGACATGAGATATCTTATCACCTGTCTATCCATCCATCCGTCCACATGCATTATGCAGTTACAAAATAAACATGTAAAAATGTAGCCTATTTATCTCCCTAGAACTGACTGGAACTTAGATTTTGAGTCCATATTGGATCTGATACTAAAATCCTACTCTATTCATTTCCAGGTATATCCCATTATTTCTTGATTTTTCTCAAGTTCCTATGTTAAGTTCGTGTTTGCATCCCCCTCTTCCCCAGAAGTGATCTGAGTGATCTGAGTATCTGGCTGTTGTTAATGTCCTGGTACCTGCTAGGATGACCCAGGGCCTCCCTCATCCCAGCTCTGAAGCATCTGAGAGTTGCCATTCCTCTTGCAGGGACAGCCTGGCAGTTCTCAGTTATTCTGTCTGCTGCGCACTGGGCTGTGTAAGTGAGCTCGTTCAACCTTTACCTCTCCGCACTGGGACAAAGGTTTGTGATTTATTGGGCTCTGCCCTGGAAAGCTAGGTCTGAGTCTTTTCTGCTTCAAGCTTCACGTGATTCTTGGAGACCCACACATCAAAGACTCCCTCCTGTTTTCCTTTGTGTCTCCCCTTCATCCTCACCTCTCCCACCTGGGCAGCCGTAGTGGTCAGGAAGAGAGGACTCGTGGGCAGGAAAACTCGCTATTTGCTCCATCTTCATATGCCTGGGGTTCAGTCCAGAACCTGGGCTGATGGATGCTCAAAAAGATTTTTCTCCTGAGAATACTGTTTTTTTGTGAGTTTCCATAGCCTATCTGAAGCTCAAAAACTAAGCATGCTTGTTTCTTTTCTCTTTACACTTCAGCCACGGCAATCCTAATCTTCCCTGGGACGATGAGTGCCTCACATTGAAGGAAGGAGACTCATGTACATGTGAAAGGGCAGGAACTTCAGTTGATATCTCCAAATGTCATTCTTCTAGCACATGAATATGTAAATAGATTTATAGCTATACAGTAATTTAAATAACTGAATAAACTCAAAGGCCAGATTTGTTTGTTTTTAGAGAGAGAATGAGCAGGGGAGGGGCAGAGGGAGAGAGAGAGAGGGAGGGACAGGGAGAGAGAGAGAGAGAGAGAAAATCTTAAACCAGCTGCATGCCCAGTGCAGAGCCTGACTCGGGGCTGGATCTCATGACCCTGAGGTCATGACCTGAGCCAAAGTCAAGGATCAGACATTTACCTGACTGAGCCACCCAGGCGCCCCAAGACCAGGTTTGTTTTGAACTGAAACCAAAGGGAAGAGGGTTGATTCTATGCTAACAGAAAAAAAAGCCAAAGAAAATGTAATTCTTTGTTAAGCACCAGATGAATCAGGCTGCACCTCTCAGTTTCCAGCCTTCCTCTTCCCTCTTCTCTTTCTGCCATTCTCCTCTCTGCCTTTTATTAAAAAGCAAATGACCCTTTTATAAAGTTTAATTTCCAAGTTCCTATTATGCCCACTCTTCCAACATTCATAAAGAAGCAGAGACTACTTGTAATTTGCTGGGAACCCTAGAGAAAAGTGAGATATCTCACTGAAGAATCCTCAAATAACATGAAGACATGAAAAAATGTAGCCAGTGCTTCTCTGGCTTATGTAAGAAGAATCAAAGAACCATGAAATTAATTTTATTTATTATTAAAAGATACTGGACTTAGGATCCAGTATGTGATAATGTAATTATATTAATTTCAGTAACATACTATCATCTGAACTAAATGTCAGCAGTAGTTATGAGAAGTATATCAGTGAGCATCACAAAAGCTTGCCTGCTTACTTATACCTTAAAATAGTCATGCTCAGAGAGTATAGATGAAAACTCCCATAGCAAGAGGACCTTCTAGGTTTTTCTAAGACTCTCCAGTGCACTTGATCCATTTAATGGGAACCAATTCACTTTATCATGTTCATACTTAACTGAAAATGAAGGATGAGAAGGGTGTCCAGTCCACACTCAAGGGTGAAATAAACTTTACTATTATAGCAGTTGAAAGTAAAGTTGAAGAAGATTTCAATTTCAAAACAGGGTTCAAGAGCATCAGACGACATATCTATATTTTAACTCTGGGGAGGTGTGAAAATTAAATGAATACTCCATCGGACTCTAAAAGCTTGAATTATGACTTCCTCTGCCCCATTAAATAGATTATTTTTCCTATTTAGGGTGGCACACCTCATTTGTGGAAAAAACCTTTCTGGCACTCATACACTGTTTCTTATTTCTACTGGTCATCTTATTAATTACTATGTGTTTGCCAAGGAAAAGCCCAAGTATACCTACATCTAGAATTAGCACTAGGGTTTGGGGTGACTGAGTGGCTCAGTCCGTTGAGAGTCTGACTTCAGCTCAGGTCATGATCTCACGGTGTGTGAGTTTGAGCCCTGCATTGGGCTCTGTGCTGACAGCTCAGAGCCTGGAGCCTGCTTCGGATTCTGTGTCTCCCTCTCTCTTTGCCCCTCCACCATTCACACTCTGTCTCTCTCTGTCTCTCTCTCTCTGTCTCTCTCTCTCTCTCTCTCTCTCTCAAAAATAAATAAACATTAAAAGAAATTTTTTAGAATTAGCACTAGGGTTTAAAATAATAGAATTTGTCATCAAGTTGACTGGCTCACGTTCAGCCAGTGTCACAGTCCATGGATGAAATTTTTGCTTATGCAAAAATCTCACCTAGGAAATGAAAATTCGTGATTTGTAATAGACCTTTTTCTCACAAAATGTTATTTCTGCCACTCTGTCCTCTGGAATGTGATGAGGGGGAGTTGAGGCAGCTTTGGGTTGCAAGGGAGCACCCAAAATATGCCATCTGGGAGAGCTTCCTATCTGTGCCCAGCCCAGGGACTCACAGAAGCTGTGGGAGGTGTGTATGGGCATGTCCCATCACTGCTTTCTCTCTTTGGAAGCCCACAGAGATACTCTGCCTTCTTGAGTAAAGAAGGCCTTAATGTGTTCTCAGTAACACTCAGATGTGGCCTTAGAGATGTTGCTACCAATATTTCACTCTTCAGGTTGCTTTGGGGCTGCTGCCAGACTCTGTGTGAAGTAGAAACCCTCTGATATGCTCTTCTGCTGGAATTTCTCAAGTGACCTTCTTCCATGGTAGGTTTCTTCCTGGGTGGGCAGGGCAGGATACAGCCTAGAAGCAGGGTCCCTGTATCATTGTGCAGGTTTGACTACATGAGTGCTAGAAGGCACCGTTCACACTGTGGTTATTATCAGTTTGAATATGTACTTTAGCTATTTTATGGAGTTGGTGGTAAACTGTCTTAAGGAAGAAATACCTTTCTTTGGTTTGCACAAAAACATTAAATATGAGCTAGTAACGGCCTGCCTCAAGGTTGGAACACTCTGGCAAACAGTGGGTGAGTTCCGCCTCTCACTTGGCTGTGTGGCCTTGGGCTAATCCCTGAATCTCAGTCTTATCATCTGCAAAATGGGGATAATAGACTTTATAGGCTGTTAAAATGAAAGAAATTATATATGCCAAGGACTGGGCTTAGGGCCTGACACATAGTAGTGGTCAGTATGTGATAGTTCTCATCACTTGGTCAGCACAAGCCTCTCTACACACACAGATCTCTTTCCAGTCACTTTCCACTCAAGGCTCTCAGAGCATAAAATAACTGTCAGATGCATTACTACAAGACTCATTATAGTAGAATTATTGATTTTTAGTATGAATCATTAATTAGTATTAATTCAGTAATTCTCTGCACTGAGGTAGACTAATGAGTGGTGATTCTCCCAGGACAGTGACACATATTAGTATAATGCTGACGAGGGTCTGCCTCTGAGAGAATTTAGAGCAGGGGGTGCAAGGACTCAGGCAGTCCTTAGTCAGAATCTTAGTCTCTTGTCTAAGAGAAAAAGGAATGAAGAAGGAAAGATTAGAGCTCGCTCTTTAGTTTTCCAGACAACAGGTTGTCCCCGACAGGTCTGTCTCTGCCATGGCATTAATTATTACAAGAAAGACTGGTGAACAAGCTCTGAGCAGGTCAAACTTTGGCGGACTTAAAGATTATGCAGACAGGGGCTGGAGACCGGGGAGTCTTATCTACAAACTACCTGGCACTTTATCTGTGTTTCAAGGCTCCTCACAGCTTTGGCTGTGGGAGGTGGAGACTGGAAGTCCCTGCTGACAGTGATCTTATCATTCCCCATGATACTTTCATTAATGACTGGCTTCGCCTGCTCTTTTTCCAATATGTTGCTGCTCACCAATATAATTTCTGTCAGTCACCAGGCCCTGATGTCGTCTAGGCCCTGAAATTGTGTTCTTGAGCTAACATTCATTGTCAAAACTTTACAAGATAAACCCTATTTCTCCTCATCCTATAAATGTGTTGATTTTCCCATGCTGCATATATTGAATGGCCTTGAGACTGTTAACACCTTCAATGAAATCCTCTCTCTCACCCACAAATGTATGCGTGTGTATGTCCCCTTCTCCCCATCCGCTTCCCCTACCTCTTCTCCACCCCGCCCCCAATTTTTTGCTCCCTTTTGGCACTTTTCCTTATTCTCTTACAAAAGACTTGATGCCACAGAGGGGAGTCACTATGTGGCTCCTAAACCAAGTTAATTCCACCCAGTTCTCCCATCTCTGCCCAGCCTCCCTCTCCCACTGCCAGAAAAAAATCAAACTGCAGTGTCACTTGCATAAGAAAAATGATGTGGTAAGGTGAACTTTCAGAAAATAAGGATTCTCATGACTCCGATTTTTAAATCATAGCTGTGTGCATATAGAAAGCAGGGGTGGGGAGCGCCAGGGGTTGAGGGTAGTGTGCTTTGATTGGCACCAGGGCAGGGAGTTCTGCTCTGAGCAGAAGTTGAAGGTGGCCCTGCTCAGAGATGAGGTGAGGCTATTCAGCAGTGGGTGGGGGAGGGGGAGGCCTAAAGGCAGCTGAGGCTAGCTTGTGTGTCACTGATGGTAGAATCTGAATCTGAATTTGAACTATCTGCGAGCAATAGTGCTGTCACTGTTGTCACTGCTGTTCTCCTGGGCTTTGTTTCCCCCTGTACGAGATTGTCAGTTCTGCTTTTCCTCCTTCATGTCTTGTGTACTTGGCTTTATGCAGTGGATATGCTCCTGAAGTGTTTTGAATACATTTGGGTTTTAAATGACATTACATTCATCTTAATACAGAAAGGTATAAAGAAAATGAAGTGGTCTAAAATCTCAACACCTAGATACTCTGTTAATATATTTTTTAAATAAGAGTGTGAATATTTACATGGTTAGAATATATATATTTACAAAGCACAAAGTGTGAATTGTACAAATGCTACCATTAGTACATGTTATAAAAGCACCTCATGTTACCTAAATACTTAACACCACTCCTAGTGCTAGGAGTCTGTGCAGTGTAGAAAGCACTATTATGGAATAGAGCGATAAGTATTGCAAGAAGCATTTTCTTTTAAAAGACTTTATAATCGGGGCATCTGGGTGGCTCATTCGGTTAAGTGTCTGATTTCGGCTCAGGTCATGATCTCTCAGTTCATGAGTTTGAGCCCCGCGTCGGGCTCTGTGCTGACAGCTCAGAGCCTGGAGCCTGCTTCAGGTTCTATGTCTCCCTCTCTATCTGCCCCTCCCCCGCTCACACTCACTCTTTTTCTCTGTCTCTGTCTCCCTCTCTCACAAAAATAAATAAACATTTAAAAAATTTTTGATAAAGGACTTTATAATTAAAATACGTACACACAGAGCAGTGAATAAGAAAGGGTCACCCTGGCCCAAAAAGAGGCTATTAGTCTAATGGGTCAAAGAATCATTTGACCCACAGTGTCTTTTGTTTCTTTGCACGGTTTGGTTTTTTTGTTTTTTTTTTTAAAGTTGCCAACATTTAAAAATCAGGAGAGTTCAGGGGCACCTGGGTAGCTCAGTCGCTTAAGCATCTGACTCTTGATTTTAGCTCAGGTCATCATCTCATGGTTTGTGGGATCGAACCCCAAGTCAGGCTCTGCGCTGCCAGCCACAGAGCCTGCTTGGGATTCTCTCTCTGTGTCTCTCTCATCCTCTCTCACTCTGCCCCTACCCTGCTTGCACCCCCTCTCTCAAAATAAATAAATAAACATTAATTTTTTTTTTTTTAATTTGTAGAACTATTCACAAGGGGCCTACATTCCAACATGGCAATGGCCTTAATTGCTAAGGATCTGCTGCCCCTTAGCGTGTGTTCTCCAGTTTGCCAAAAGCCCCACCCACATTCCCTGTTGTGGGCCTGACACTTAAATCTGATTTCAGTTGTTACTTATCCTCACACCTGCCCTTAGAGCAGAAGGTATTTCAGAACCCATGGCCCTGTCAAAAGTAGGGGGATAAAGCTGCTCCAAGAGGGCCACGGGCTTTTTCTTCTACCTGTCCTACTTTTCTAAAGGCATTGGAATTTGCAGTTCCAAATCAAGATCAGCAGAATATGAAAATTGAAAAGAGCCTATAGGTCAACTAATCCCAGCTGCTGGTTTTTTATTTCAGAGAGGTGAGGCTGCCTTCTGATTGCTCATTATTGAGCATTTTCAGTGTACCAGCTTTGTTTAAGTTCATACAGTCACAGTTATATTAAATGAAGCTCGTGTCACATGATTAAATTTTTTCCTGATCTACAAACTTTTTTGTGACTTGTACCAACATATACTGCGAAAGGGGGCAAGTTGATGGGGACTCTTCAAAACACAGAAGTGTAGAAACAGGTCACAGAAATCTTTACTTCTGGGAGTAGGAAGAGACCAGCTTAGAACAGGAAGAAGTGCTGATTGTTCAAAGGTGTGGCCTGGTGAAGTCAGTCCAGGTATGTGACCATGTGACCAGGACAGGGGGTTATCCTGAGACCTAGTTTCCCCATCTGTTAAATGGGGATAATTATGCCTTCTCTCAGGCAGATTAAGTTATACAATGGAAGTAAATGTTTAGCATTATAATGAAAAGTTATCATTGGGGTCTATTATTGTTATCATTACTAGAGTAGTAATTCTGGACTCTCTGGTTTTTTAGGCACTTAGTCCCACAGTGCATATGCATCGAGCAGTGTAACCATGGGTAAGACACTTGAAGCCTCTGTGTCTCATTTTCCTATCTGCTCAAAGGGAGGAATAAAGTCTGTCTCACCCCCACTGAAGAGTTAGGAAATCAACTACACGTGTGTTTGTGAGCCACTTAATAGCATTTAGAGTGCTAAATAAATTGTCATTACTACTTTGCTATTAACTAAATTGAGTTTAAAAACATTGATGACCAGGGTCTTCAAAGGTACCTGAACTAACCCGTTACTTAACCTTCATTAGGATTTACATTTTTCTCAAGCTCAACTCACCAAGTGAATTAAGTCCCTAATATTATCCAACCGTAGTATTTGGATAAGTCCAGAAGAGGTTTTCTCGTATACCTTTACTTTGCCTACCAGGAATTAAATCAGAGGAGAGAATGCTGGTTTAGAAGAATAGACTAATGAATAATTAGCATTTGTGGGTTTTCCCTAAAGAAAATGAAAATTCACAGGACAACATGAAAACATGTCTGTTCTGCTCAACTACAAACTGAAGTCAGGAGCAGACACAGATTGGTCACGTAATGACCAGCGTGAGGCACTTTTATCACTTCCCAAGGCTCTGGAAGGCATGGTGAGGATAGAAACCCTACTCATGTTTCATTTGCATTGGACCAGGAGCCTGGACTGGAGGGAAGAGCTCGGGACGCTCCTGGGCTGGAAGCTCTCTCTAGTTATTGGCAGTGTGCCTGTGTGCATGGTTGGTTATACATGTATAGGAGGGTCCACATGTTTTGATCAATGTGTAATATATATTTTGCTACCGCTAAGTCTCCCTGCTGTGGTGGTATCCAGAAGATGGTGTAAATTGTATTATTGAATGAGGTGGACATGCTCAGAGCAAGTCTGCAGAAGCTTAGCATACGTCAGCTCAGGATCAAAGAGATAGCGTGTGATTATTTATCCATTCATCTACTAATTCGTTTATTCAGCAAATATTGAGTGGCTGCTGTGCTAGACATCAGCATTATAGTAGGGAAAACAAGCGGACAGTGTCTTTACCCTTGTGAAGTTTACATCATACAGGGGAAGATTGGTATTAATTAGTTTAAATAAATATACAAGATATTTACATAAGTGTGTGTTGTGACGGCAATAAGGGAAATAAAGGGGAGATCACCCCATCAGAGAAGGCTTCTCAGATGATGTCACACTTGAACTAAGACATCACTGTATGCATTAGTCAGCCAGTGTCAAAGATGGGGAAATATACGAGGCAGAGGGAACAGTGAGTACAAAGGTCTAAGGACAACAAAAGGGTTGGCATGTTTGGGCAACAGAAGGGAGGGAAAGCAAGGGCAAGAGTAGTATGACATGACATTGGATAGTTTAGGTGGGGGCCAGACCATGCAGGATGTGACCATCATTGTTTTTCACCTGACTGCTGAAATAGCAGTACTTAGAAATGACTGTGGCCTGGACTAGAGTGAACACAATGAGAACAGGAGAGCTGGAAGGGTTTAAGATGTATCTTAGAGGTAAGAGTGACAGAACTTAATGATGGATTGAATGTCAGGAATGAGGACTAGAAAAACAAGGATTACGCCTAGCTTAAAGTAACTACATTAGATGCCATTTTCTGAGGCTTAAAAGTTAAATAGCTTGCCAGACCTCATTCAATTAGGACATTGAAGTCTAGTCTGTGTGAATTCACTTTTTTCATTGTTTTAATCTGTGAAGTGAGGCTACTAGGTTAAATTTCCAAGATATCTTCCAGATTTGCAATTAAGTTCTCATCTAGATGAGAAACATCAGAGGTAGAAACATCCTGAGGTATTAAGTAATATTGCCAGAATCTGGTATCTGATATAGTGCTATGGTGAAATAAATCTTTTATATCAAAACTTGTAGCCAGAATTTGAGAGGTGTTATTTTCTCACATGAACAAAAGAAACAATGATTTGTCCATTTTCTCTTAGACACAGTGTTTTTTGGGAGTCTTTCAGCAACGAGGTAGTTTGTACTGTAAAGGAATATTACATTATAAATTGTCTGTTGTAATCCCAAACTAAGACTGCAAAGCCCAATCGATAAATTGCTTACAGGGAAGCAGTTTTTTTAATATTATTCATCGACGTTTATTTATTTTTGAGAGAGAGAGAGACAGAGACAGAGCACAAGCAGGGGAGGGGCAGGGAGAGGAGGAGACACAGAATCTGAAGCAGGCTCCAGGCTCTGCACTGTCAGCACAGAGCCCAATGCAGGGCTCAAACTCACGAATCATTAGGTCCTGACCTGAGCCAAAATCGGACCGATTGAGCCACCCAGGTGGCCCAGGGAAGCAGAGTTTTTAGATTATGCTTGGGCATCCACCCAGATACAGGCAGGTTTCTACAGAGAGGGGAGGGGTGTCATTTCAGTGATCTGAAAAACAGCCTGCAGCTCTAATTCCACCATCTGGGGCCCGCCCATTTTGGCCAGGTCTGAGATTCCATTGCTCACATTAGCAGCCCCCACTGTCTCAAAGCAGTAAATTGCTGAACTCCAGCTCATGAGGTACATCTTTTTTTACCCATAGAAACAGTGGAATTGTGTTCTTGACAAAGGAATTGGCAGGCCATGAATCTTAAGTATATCCAACAGCAAGTGAATAAAGAAAAGCAACCACTCTAAATCTATCCCTAGACCCCCTTTTTTGGACTATAAACCCCTGAATCAGTTAGGATGCTACCAGGAACAGAAAAATCCAACTTAAAAAGCCATGAGCAGTAAAGATATTTAATGTCTCACAGGACAAGTCAATTTCAGGCTGGTTCAGCAGTTCTGTGATGTCTTAGGGACTCAGGCTCTTTATCTCTCTGCTCTACCCTCCTCAGCAGAGTGCCTTGACCCTGAGGCTCAAGATGGCTGCCACAGTTCTGGGAAACACATGAGCCAACACGGGACCAAAGAAGTGGGTCATTTTCTTTGTTGTGTCTCCATTAGTGACAGAGAAAGCCTTTCCCAGAAGCCCTAAGCAGACCTCCCCTTAAATCCTTATCCATGGAGCACCCAGTTCCCCCCATGCAGATAGTAGGACATTATCCTAGACGTTTCCCCCTCTCCTTTATTTCCCTCACTCTCTATGACCTCTCTAGGTTTTATATAATCTGTCTCCTACCCTCTATCTACATTAATTCAGATGCTCATTATCTCTTTCTCTCTCCCTGGATCCACTTTATCTTCCATATTGCCACTGAAATGATCTTTTAGAACACATATGTCATCATGACACTATCCTGCTTAAAATCCTTCTGTGATTCTTAATCACATATACGATTAAATATCAATTTTTTTTTCTAGCTGTAGGATTGACCTCTCCCTTCCTCTTTTATTAAAAAAAAAAAGACTTACCTGGCAGCTCAGGACAGCTAACAGGTGGGTGTAGAGCTGCTGTGCTGAAATGGGGTGGGAAAAGGGCCCATAGACAGGTGGATCCACCTGCTTCCCTCACAGGAAGGCCCAAAGCCCTTCCCTGGACCCCCTGCAGTACAGGCAAGTGGAAACACCTACAGACCAATTGGTATGGACCTCGGGAGTGTCAGCCATGCCAGTGGCACAGGCTTAGATGGTAGTGGAGGCCGAGGTCAAAAACATGGTCTCTCAGAGTGTGCAGAGTGAGAAGGGAAGAGGGCCAAAGAGAATGCACTGCCTTCAAGCCATGCAATATCCAATGAAGTAATATTTCTTTTTTTTTAAGTTTATTTATTTATTTTGAGAGAGTGGGGAGGGGCAGAGAGAGAGAGAGTGAGAGAGAGACTCCCAAGCAGTCTCTGCACTGTCAGCACAGAGCCTGATGCAGGGCTCAATCTCATGAACTATGGGATCAAGACCTAAACCGAAGTCAAGAGTCACATGCTTAACTGACTGAGCCACCGGGCGCCTTTAAAGTAATGTTTCTATTTTACCTTTCATACTTTAAGAATGTGCCTTATATTCTCTGATTGTGTTAGACATGTTAACCCAATCAGATTCTTGAGGAGAAAGTGAGGATTGTTCAAGACCAAAAGGCAACTGATATCAAAAACTGAGAATAACAATTTCTAATTGATGAATTATTTTTGTGTTTACATTTTCATTTTTATAGTGTTTTTTAAAGGTAAAAGATTTGCAATTTGCCTGGATAATCCCTAAGATTAATCTTTTTTCTCTTTTACAAAGCTTTTCATATCAGAAATCCTGAGTTAACCAATATTTCATGTATTTCCATTTTTGATCAAGGCAGTTTTGAGTTAAATAGCCTTGAGAATGGAATTTCAAACTGAACTAGAATACCCGAATATGCTAAATATGCTAATTATTCTCCCTGCTCTTGATATTGAGCTGCATTTATTCTTTACGTCCATTTAAGAATTCAATCTTGTTTCTTCTTCTGTAAAGACGAAAGAGCCGTTTAGATGCAGTTTACATTCTGTTATAGAATATAACCTTCTAAACGAGGAGGGAAATATTAATGAAGACATTGATGGATAATTTTAACAAGGAAAGGCGTTAACAGTTTGAAGCTACAGCTTAATGGGTTGTGCATTTCAGTGGGTATTTGCATACTCAGTGACATTGTCAGAAGGGAGGAGGGAGAATGGAAAGAGCTGGGCAGAGGACACCAGGTGGGAAATAAGGGCAATCTCCAAGTAGACTAGGACTGTCCAACTCTTATTTGCTCTTACCCGTTCTCATTTCAAGAATGGTTTGAGAAGAGCTTGTCCTTTTGTGTCTTGTATAAGCAAGCAGGTCATCAGTCTTGCTTCCCTTCTGACTCTGACCACCCCAACCCCCCACCTCCCATCTATCTCGATCTCATCTCTATCATCACTGTAGGGTTTTTTTGCTTCTCCCTTTATAGTCTGTCCCCATCACACCCTGGAGCTGATCTGTTTTTGGGTACCAGTCTTTGCCATCAGACTTTGTGTAGGCAAGTTTGTATAGGCAGCTCCTTCATGGCTCCCCATGACGCCATAAGATCAGGCTGTTGGCATCTGTCATTTATTGCCTCTTCCAGCCCCTCTAGCTGAGGAGCCCACACAACCCCTATCCTCTCCACCTTCTGGGACTTCACAGAGATTAGGCACCAATGAGAAGCAAAAAATATGTATCAATTGTCTGAAGCTTCAAATTGATTTGGACTCTCTCCTAATCCTTTTAAATGTGATACGTGTTTAAATTAAGAGGAGCAGAAACAAAAATGATTTGGGAAAATGATAATGTTATCCTAGCTTATTTCAGTAACATTCTAACATGGTTAAGAAAATGGACTGTCAGATTTGATCAGTGTTGTTGAAGTGAACAGCCATCATTCTCAGAGTGTCTGGAGTTAAATTCTCACCCAGCAGGAGCAGTTTTAATGACTGAAGAATCCAGTAACACGGAGAAATAGCTGAATCTCAATGCACTGCTGACCTCTCACGTTGCCCCTCTCTCTTCTGTTTTTCAGGTACAACGTGTTTGATTGCTCTGCTATCAGATAAGGACCTCACCGTGGCCAACGTGGGTGACTCAAGAGGGGTCCTGTGTGACAAGGATGGGAACGCCATTCCTTTGTCTCATGATCATAAGCCTTACCAACTGAAAGAAAGAAAGAGGATAAAGAGAGCTGGTGAGCTTGTGAATACCTCCAAGGACTGTCTGCCATCCTGTTCGGTGAACAAGGTGGCTTGCTTGGATTGCCTGTGGGGGATGAGATGTTCAGTTACCCAGTGATTAGTAGATGAACACAGAGGCTGGTGCTGAGGTAGCTGAGACTTAACTTTGGGACATATCTTGTCAAATGACCACGGAACTTGCCCTTCTTCAAGGCCAAAGATTCCAAAAGGGCCCCCCCAAAGCCCTTTGCCTGTTTAAAGGCTAACGAGATCTTTGGGTACCTGCTTGCCATACTCTGTTTCCTCCAGCCACCCCAAACTACTAACCATTCCCCAAATGAACCATGTCTCTGGTAGCTCTGTGCCTTTGCACGTGCCATCCCCACCATCCATTGGATAACGATTACTTGTCCTTTAAGATTCAGTTTAAAGGCATCCTTTTGGAAGTCTGCCCTGTCACTGCGCCAAAGGCTCCCCCAGTCTAGATTAGGTGCCCCTTCATCTTTCCCAGCATCCTATGTGGGTAACCTATCGGGTTACCTTTCACAATGTATGGACATACTTGGCTCTCCTATCTGTCCTGTCTTCCTGATTGTGAACTCTCTGAGGGCAGGAATTTGGTCTTGTTCCTCTCTCTGCTCCCAGCACCTAACTCAGTGAGTGCTTGGCACAAGTAAATATTCTGGGGTGGGGCTGGGGGTGTCCCTTTTTTATTAATTTCTTTCTATATCTAGAGGCTGGGGATACAAACTTATATTCTGGAATTGGGATGGGGTGGGGAATGGAGTAGACAGACATTAACAATAAATAAGTAAAAATAGGTAAATTATCTAGTATATTACAAAGTGATAAACATTATGAAGAGACACAAAGCAGGCAAAGGAATGGGGAGTGTCAGGGGTGGTCGCTATAGGCCTCACCAAGGTGACATTAGGACAGAGACTTGAAGGAAGAAGATCAGTTGATGATTATATTTTCATAATTCACTTTGGAGGGATTCTTTTCTAGCTGTGGAAAGGAGGAGTCCCTCCCTCTGCAGACTGACAAGTGAGGCATGTAGGCTCTGTGCAGTATGCCAGGCGGCAGACCCAGCTGTCCAAGGGGAGCTCACGTACCCTGGGTCTCTAACCAGAATGGGCCCCTGCTGCCCAGGGTAATTGCAGTTGACTCTCAGTCTCTACAGGTCAGCTTCTGCCCAGAACCTAATCAACATTTGAGTTTTCACAGTAGGAAGCTGTACTGTTGAGTCAAAAAGTGTTGAATTTTATTACAACCTTCTGCTTCAGTGACTGCTTGAGATGCAGAATAATTTTTAATGAAAGCTTTGGTCAGGTGTTTTGTTGGTGGGATGGAACAGACGATGTTTTAGGAGCATCTGTCCGGCTGCAAGTAATATGAGCAAAATTGCTGGCTTCCTTACTTACAAAGACACCATTTCCCTGTGAGTCCACTGCAACCCTGGACTTACGACACAGTTATTCTGTGCTCGTGTAAACACAGGCAAGGGTGTGTGTGCAATGCACGATACCTTGAAATGTCATCATAGCATCCAGCGTGCCCTTCTGAAATGGCATTCCCATTTTATCCTTCCTCCTCATCCCTGCCAGACCCAACACCTGCACCCCCACCCTGCAGGGATGCTTTATAGAAGCCAATTTGGACACAGTCTCCAAGGAAGTTAATCGAACCGGCTGTGTCAAGGGTGTATTTTATACCAAGGCTTAAGGGACAGTGATTGGTTTTATTACCTTTATGTGTGTTTTCTCTGACCTCAGCCTTCCTTTCAGGACATCTTTCCCTGTCCTACTTAGCATAACAATACACTGCGACCAGTCTGGGCCAAATACATGTTGGTCCATCTGTCTTCATTCCTTTTGTTGTTTCCAACAACAGCAATGGTATCAGCTGCCATTTATTGTTGTTTGCTCACTGTGCTGGGAGCCAAAACTGGTTCTTTACATATGCTTTCTTTTTACTTACCTTATGAGATTGGTGATGTTATCCTCATTTTAAAACCAAGGAAGTGGGACCTCATAGAGACATGTGTGCCCAAGGACACACAACTAGTGAATGGTGAGACGAGAATTGAGACCCAGGACGTGGACTCTGGAGCCCATGCTCTTGCCCACTAGACCACACTTCCTGGAATGTTCTCATATATTCCTGCCCATAGAAGTCCTACCTGTCATTCAAAGCCCAGCTTTACTGCTCACTCCTCCCTGACTATCACAAAGATATCATTGCTCCTTCTCCATCTGATTATAGCATTTAGCAGGTGCTAGTTTCTCCCTGAAAGAATACTTCTTTTTTTAAAAAATTTATTTAAATCCAAGTTCGTTGACATATAGTGTAATAATGATTTCAGGAATAGAATTTAGTGATTCATCACTTATATATAACACTCCGTGCTCATCCCAACAAGTGCCCTCCTTAATGTCCATCACCCATTTAGCCCATCCCCCCCCACACCCCCAACCAACACCCTGCCAGGAACCCTCAGTTTGTTCTCTGTATTTAAGAATCTCTTATGGTTTGTCTCCCTCTCTGTTTTTATCTTATTTTTGCTTCTCTTCACCTATGTTCATCTGTCTTGTTTCTTAAATTCCATGTATGAGTGAAATTATGTGATATTTATCTTTCTCTGACTGACTTATTTCACTTAGCATAATACACTTTAGTTCCATCCACGTTGTGCAAATGGCAAGATTTCAAGGAAATCTTTGCTTTGTGCTTACAGTTGTCAATACATGTGGCTTTTCCTTTCTGCTAGACTGTCTACTTCTTTTGAGAAAGGTCTGGATCTTATATAACTTTATAGCCTGTAAATTGCCTTGCATGGAGTATACATTTAATAAATATCCGACAAATAATATGTGAATGAATAATGTTCTAGCTCCCTTCAAGAAAAAATAATAATAGATAATATTGAGTGCATGTTATATTCAGGCACTGTGCTAAATGATTTATATGGAATAACTCCTTTATTTCTCACAAGTCAATAGAATAGGTAGTATTATTGCCTGCTCTTTGTAGTCAGGGAAACCTAGAATCAGAGAGATAGAGCTTCTTGTCTGAAGTCACACATAGCTACAAGTGACAGAGCCAAGAATCAAATCTAAGCAGTCAACCCGAGAGCCTGAGCTTTTAACCACTGTGCTAAAATACACCTTTCTTTAATCCTGATCCTATCTGGGGAGTTGTTTTGAGATCTAGATGCACCCAAGGGTGGCCTTGAGCTAAATGAAGTAGCCCAGTGGGGGTCTCTGGTTCCCGTTCTTATGCCTTTCAGCACTCTTTTGCCATTGTCATTGATCCCTACCCTGGTGCTCCCTACTGTCCATCAAGGTGTTGTTGAGTTAAAACCAATGCCCTCACCTATATGTATCTTCCTACCCTCAATATTTATGTTGATATAGTCCTCAGAGCCTTTCAGATGCTAAAGCTGAGGACGTGAGGATCTACTGGTAGAGTGTGAAACCTCAAGTCATGTGGTGGAATACTCTCCTGGCAGTGCCAGGGGAGCTGAGGGGGGCACATGCAATAGATGAGCCTTTTGTACATGCACCCAGACTCTGCTGTGTGTGTGAGATAATGGCTGGTTAATCTAATGGGCTCCTTCTGTCTTTACAGGTGGTTTTATCAGTTTCAATGGCTCCTGGAGGGTCCAGGGAATCCTGGCCATGTCTCGATCCCTGGGGGATTATCCGCTGAAAAATCTCAATGTGGTCATCCCAGACCCAGATATCCTGACCTTTGACCTGGACAAGCTCCAGCCCGAGTTCATGATCTTGGCATCAGATGGCCTCTGGGATGCTTTCAGCAATGAAGAAGCTGTTCGATTCATCAAGGAGCGCTTGGATGAACCTCATTTTGGGGCTAAGAGCATAGTTTTACAGTCATTTTACAGAGGCTGCCCTGACAATATAACAGTCATGGTGGTGAAGTTCAGGAATAGCAGCAAAACAGAAGAGCAGTGAACCCCTCAGGGTTTCGTCTGCCTTAGACTAAAGGACTTTCAACACACTGGTCTCTTTTAATGTAGTGAAAGGCGTGGGAGTTACAATTAGGATCATCTACCTAGACATGGGATTCCCCCTCCCTGGTGGCCATAGGTCTATATGCAGTAATGAACAGAGGGTGCTCTCAGCCAATGTAGCCAAGAGGCTGGAAAATGGTTTCTTCATGTTTTTCCAAGTCTTTCATCCGATGTTGAAAATATATAAATATATAGCTATAGATTCACACGTATGAAGTGAATGGCATATGTGCCATATATTCTCCCATTTGAGATTCTTTTCAAGATCTCTTACAGGGTTCTTCAGGCATCAGACTTTGTCCTCTCTTCGGAGCCGTGAACAGAGCAGGCCTCCAGAGCTGCAGGAGACAGGCTGCAGTGTCCCCTGTGAGTCAGGGCTAATGTGTCAACGCCCGTTGCTGAGAGGCAGAGCTATCCTGAGAGTGCTTTGTCCTCCTGAGCCCAGGTTTTTCTGCCCAGCAGCAGCCCAGACACAGATTTGGGATGGTTTATTATTCCGTGGCCGCTCTTAGAGACTGAGGGAAGTGGGGAGGATGAGAGCCGCCTGCACAGCAGACATAACCTTTTCCCCTGGCTTCCTTTATTAGTTAAATAGACTCTGTGTACCACCTGACCAGTCTTTGTGCGTTTATCCTAATTGTGCATGACCTTAACCTTTTGCTTCTACCTTACGTTATGTAATAGGCAGCTGTGAAACTTCACCACCAGACACCACGATTTTTTGTCTTACCAAGAAACCTGTTCGGGGAGATGAGTAACGCAAATCACAATACCATAATTCCTTCAGTCTTTAAGGGTAGAGGAAAATAGTGGCCAAATAAGTCACAGTGCCTCTTGGGAAATCTACTGTTTGCATTAGGAGAGAAAGCTGGTGAGGTCACCACCCTGAACTGAGCTCCAGCGGCCAGTTTTTGTGCGGGTTTTTTTTCCTCGGCTATCCTATTAGCTTTCATGTATCTTTCAAGCAGTGTTCAGAGAAGCAGCAGCCTCGAACTGCGTGTGTGTTCCTTTAAGCCCAGTACACAGTTCCCAGTGTGGTTTGGCATTTGGTGATAAAATGCTGGCATGGTGCTTCTCCTTGACAGTGGAAAGGCAGCAGCCGGTAACATTTGGTTGCAGATCACCATCCACACTAGGTAGCTTTCCCCAAAGAAATACAATCCGTCCCACACCGCCCCGCCCTGTGTTTCGAGGCAACCCAGCTGGCTGGGAATTCAAGCTCAAACCTGTATTGTTAAGTGGCTCGGAGTTATTTCTGTGCAAAGCTTGCTGCTCTTCATTTCCTATCTCCAAAGTCATGTTTCCAATATCAGTATTGTATAAATTAATTGACAGAAAATGCTGGGTCATCCTGTTTGCCTGGCTGATGTGGCTCAAGCAACCAAACAAGATTTTTGTTGTGTCTCCATCCCTCTGTGTCTGAAATGGCAAGGTGTCCACCTGGTTTTGTCCTTCTCAAGTGGGCACTTGTCATTAGAGCTTCTCAAAGGCCCTGTTGCTTGGCCACCTCTGGTCCATGGTGCTCCTCCCCTCCCCGCCCCACCCTTATTCAACTATGCAGCTTTCCGGAAGCAGGTTCCAAGGGAGGACCTGGGAGGATGAAAAGATTCCCTTGCGGCTGCCAAGGACTGCACACCCTGTCTTGATTCCTCCAAGCACTTACCTTTCTTTGACTGCAGTGAGAATTAATAATGGTTTCCCAAGAGATTTGGCTCACTTTGGTAAACTGTAACATTAGAATTTCCAACATTAGAATCAGAACCCTGATTTTTTTTTCAGCTGTAGAATGTTCTACTACAAAATATCTGCCACCATTTTAGATTGAAGTGTTTGCATATTGAGAGACAGTGAGCATTTGGATGTGTGTATCTGGGTGGGGGTCAGGAGAGGAATGTAGGAGTCATGCTGGTTGTGCTCAGTGATGGGACAGTCAAGCCAGGTAGCCCATGTTTGCTTGGAGATCTAGGACATTGTGACTCTGGAGAGTTAGCAAAGCCCACCAGGAACAGGCAGTTTCAGCATGTTGTGCTACACAGTCCGTTTTCCTTTTTTATTTTTAACTTAACCCTAAAATTCATCATAACAAGACAAAGAAATTATGAAATTCCATGATCATTGTTATTGTCTAAAATGAAAATAGTAATGTTTTGGTGAAGACAAAAAAGCAAAGCCACAGTGGAGTCCTGTTTGTTTACCCTGCGCGATGTCTTCCTAGGCAGCACCAAGTGCAGGACTGCATGCCTGGGGAAGCCCCCAGCTGAGGTTCACAAGGTGGCTTCCAAATTTTGCTTTGTAGAATTAACTCCTTTCTGAATTTAACCACATAGTGTGTGTGTATTTC
Source organism: Panthera leo (assembly GCF_018350215.1). NCBI lineage: Eukaryota > Metazoa > Chordata > Mammalia > Carnivora > Felidae > Panthera > Panthera leo. The sequence continues at coordinate 103,720,411 of NC_056687.1, read as the reverse complement.
CTACTCCCTTTCTTTCTGCCTCTTTTCCTCCCACTTTGGCTTGTAGATTTTTCAAAGATAGACATTTTAGGCAAAATAGTAGCAGTTTTATTAATAGCTGTGTCTAAACTTAGAGAATTTTGCTTCCTTCCCCTGTCCTGGAGCTCTCTCTGACCCTCCGTCCAGCTGTTTAGGGTCTACAGACATCACCCCTGGGGTGCCCTGTGGCTCATTTTCTAGGGACAAGGGAAGTTGAATCTAGCCTTTAGGGAAATTGATTTGAGGAGTTTGCATGTGAAACTTCCCTAAACAGCACTGCCAAAGCTTTGGAATTACCACACGAGGCCGCCCAGACTCCCTAGCCCGAGTTCGCATTGCCAATAGCCCCATGGTGCCAAATTTTGGGATGATTTTGCGGTCTTTTAAAAATGAAGTTGGGAATGAATGACCACATGCTTATGAGCCCCCAGCAAGGTGCCAAGCCCAGATCCTCATCAATGCACTGCTCTGCTTCTGCTCCACTGGCAATTTATACTCTTAACATGGGTTGGGATTAGGGGCAGGGGTAGGACAAGATAGGAAAACTTTTTAAAAAATTCATTGTATTTGCAATTCTTTAATCAAAGGAATAAACAATACTTACATTAAAAACTCCAAAGCTAGTTCCTAAGATCTGCATTCATTTTATGTGACCAACTTGTCCAAGGCACTTAACGCTGAAGTCACTATTGTAATACAACATGACTGTGCACAGATGTACACATTACTGGTAACCAATGGCTACATTCTATTCCTTGCGGTAGATAAAAGGTATTGGCCTCTTGAATCTTGTCTATGTGATAAGGGTATTACGAAGAGTATTTTTTTTGTAGAGTAAAGGAGCACAGGCAATCTGGATAATTTAACACAGGGCTTATTTCAGGCAACTGTAATGATTTCAACCCACATACATTTTGTGCATACGGGATTGCGTTAGAGTGACAGGTCGTCATTTCAATCCAACTGAAGTAATTCTAGGAAATTGATTACATTATTGAATTGGATCACTGGCAGTACATGCAAGATACACAAGGGAGTGATCACTTTTTTCCTTTGCCCGGTATACCTTGATTTTCTGGATTTTTTTTCTCCCCGAGTTATTGCCAGATCGAATGCTCTTACAGCTGTGTCAATGAAGAAGGTTTAGAAAGGGCAACATTTTGTAGTGCATTTGAAAGTCTAAGAATACATGCTGTGGATAAAGCTTTATTCTTTAATGGTTTCAGAAAAATTGTTTTTCCTTTGACTCATCATCATTAGACTGATCCTCCCATAATATTCTCCCCAGATTGCCTTAGCTTGTCACACCAGCATTCCTGAACCAGCTCTGCAGAAATGACATGACTGTTAGATACCATACTGGGGCCTATTTAATTGCCTCTAGATTAAATTGTTGGTATCTAGACTTTTGAGCTACTTAGCTGAACATGGCAGGAGTAATAGAATCCAGTGTTCCCCAGAGTGTGTTCTATAGAACCTAAGTTCCAAATGGAGGTGCTCTTCCAAATATAAGGTTCCATGGTCAAATGAGTTTGGGAAACATACTATCTTATCATACTGTGTGCTTATAAGCACATAGAAGGTTTTAATTTAAATGTCCTATGGCGGGGCGGGGGGGGGGGGTGCGGAATATACCACAAATGTAATTTAAGTTAGCTCAGTGTTTTTCAGATTAATTTGGACAGAGAAACTTTTTTGACTAACACCTAGTAACATTCCAAGGAGCTTGTGTTCCATAGGACCCACATTGGAAATTCTGGTATATGGAAACATTACTGTTTTCTCATTCACTGTGACTCTTAGTAGTAGCAGTACAGTTCGCAATTTTGAAACAAGTCCTTTCACATAGGAGACTGATTTGTCAGTGAAAGCAGTGTTAAGAAGCAGTCTGACTTAATAAGCCCATCAGCAGCCTCCCGTTGATAACAGAAGCCCAGCAGTCCTACCTGAAGCTCTAAACTTCTCTCTTCTTCCATGTGAATAATAAGTAGGAGCCTTGCTGTAGCTAGGGATTTCTTAGATTCATTCCAAGAGCTTTCCGTTCTGTTTCGAAGTTACCTCTTGGCTTTCCAGATTGAATCAAAATAAATAGATTTATATTTCATCACAACGTGAGAGTTTAAATATACATATTTAAAATAATAGAAAAGGGGGAAAAGACTTGGTTTTAATTCATTTTAAATTTTTAACTCAATTTTTAAAATTATGTATCCATTGTGTAATAATGGAAATGTAAACTAATACTTCTTTACTCTCCTTCCTCTGTCATTCTTTCTAGATTCAATGATATAATCCGAATCAGTCAAAGCTCATTCATTCTAAAATCCCTTTCCCATATTTTCCCACCTTTCACATTTTATGTAAAGGATAGTTTGGTAAGTCAACTCTTGCATCAGATGTAGGGCTTGACTATATAGCTCCATACTCCTCACTCAGCCTGGGCAGTGCTGGGAAGCTCTGAGAGGCAATCCCAAAATAACAGATGAAATAAATCTAGTCCAAAACGTGGCGCACGGGGAATTTAGGGTAACTTCATTAACTCAGAATTACCTCCACTGTCCAGGAATTATACCCACCCTGTGGACATTATCCAAACTAGTAAAAAACTGAAAGTGAAATTATTCAGGCCAAGTGGCAGATGGTGGAGGGCAAGTGATGGTTGACACTACATGGCTTCCGTCAGATATGTGCGTCTAGACACGTTTTCTAATATGTAAATTTTTTGCTAATTCATGATGTTTATGCTTTGTCCATTACTTTTTTGTTACCACTGTTAAGCTGCAGACTGTTTAACTAAGAGATGCTTATACTAATTTTGATGTGCTTAGTAATGACCACACCAGCACCTGTATAATCACTTTATTAATCCAAACTAAGGACTTTGTAGAGAGCATGTAGTAGCTGTGCATTTTAACAAATCATCATAGGCATTTTCACAACTCAAAACTCTGCCAGCCAGCAAGCAAGCAGCAAAGGTGTAGATTATATTTAGAGATGTGGTTCCATTTATTCTAGAAGTCCTATAATCTGGTATTATTTAACTACAAAATTCCCCCTGACATTTGCCAAATTTGAATTAAGCTCAAAGCCTCCAAGTACCTGAGTCCTTGGCTCTGAGCACCAGCAGATTGCCGCGAAGGATCTGGCAGCAGATTGTGGTGGGTGAGCATTGAGGGCAGGACCACGTGCCTGAGTCACTCATTACCTCTGTAGGAGAGGGAGTATCAGCCACACTCTCCCATCACCTTCTGTCATGAGGAAATTCCAGAGGTTAAATATGATATCATGCATTATCTCTACTTGCTTCTGTATATATCTGACAATGCATAATTTAACCTATGTTCGCACAGAAACAATGGTAGAAGTAGTAATCAAGGAACTGGGGAAGAATATCTTAAGGGTATCCAGACACTAAAACTGTAAAAAGCAGGTTTTCCAAAATTTGTGTTATCAGTCTTCTGCCATACATGGGTCGTATTTAATAGCAATTGCTGACACGTGCACACAGATCAGTAGAAGGCAATTGTTCCTACATCTTACCTACTCAGACGAGTGGCTTTCTACTTAGAGTATTGGCTAATGCTTTTTTTATGGGTTAAGAAAGACAGAATTCTAGAGCTCCTTTTATAGGACTGCTAGAACAGGCAGAATGACATCTAAGAAAAATAATTTGAACATTTTTTTAATTTAAAAAAAGGCAAAATTAATTTCCAGTATGGTCAAAGTCAGAATGAAAAGAAAAACATTTTTAAGAACACATAAAAGACAAAATTAAAAGAGAATAATATAAAAGGAAATATTTTAAGAAAAGGCATATTTTATTACATTATGAATCATGCTTTCTGATACTTGTGGTTTTTCTGAAGTTAAGGAGATAACATTGAAATAAGAAAATGAAAATTGAGTTATTTGTAAAGTTAGTAAAATTACAGTCCCTGTTCCATTCTTTCCCAATGAAAATGAATACATGTGGTCTTATTTATTGCTGTTCTAAACACCTTCACTGTTCTAGGTTCTGTTTACTTTCCAAATCTTAGCTACAACAGAGAGAGAATTTTAGAAGACATAATTTTTCAAATGCCAACATGAATACCAGTGAGTATTCAATTCAAAACAGACAATTATGAATCACTCAACTGGGTTTTACTCCTGAAACCAAGACTACACTGTATATTTACTAACTTGAATTTAAATAAACCAATTTTAAAAATAAATAAATAAAACACAATTACAAAAACAAACAACAGGGTAATTCCGTGTTCTCACCTGTGGGAGGTTTTCTAATCCATAGAATGCAAAGGGCCATATTTGCTCATATAATTTAAAAAAAACACCGATCGTGTAGAAATGATGTTTCAGACATCTTTAGCCCAAGAGAATGAGGTCTTTTGTGCAAATTTTAAATTTCTGTCTGTCTTAGTATATGTAAGAATAAACAATGACTGCTTAATGTACTAATGAAAAGGTACAAATCCTGCTATTTGGGAAAAAACTAGAAACATGGGACATTAAGCAAGACTACTCTCCACATTTAGGCTCTAAGACTATAACCAAACAGGCTTCATGTATTGGTTATTTTGATTGCCCTTTTATCTCAGGCATATATTCAGAAAATAGAGTAATAAATACAAAAATGGAGAAAATCCAATAACTTTTGCTTCTATTTTAGAATGCAGGGATGCCTAGCTGGCTCAGTCGGTAGAGCATGCAACTCCTAATCTCGGGGTCGTGAGTTCAAGCTTCACACTGGGCACAGAGATTACTTTAAAGAAATTAGAAAGCAGTGTTTGCCCTTGTTAGTTTGTCTGAAATACTTGTTCATATTGAAACATTAACACCTACAACATTGTCTTCAGTTTACCCTTCAATTACTAAAGCAAATGGCTTTGAGGTATAGCACGTACACAATTTCAGGGCAGGTTGTCCAGCTGAAATTTACTTTGCAATGCCTCAGTGTTCCCATGGTGAGCCAGGAAAAGGAAAATAAAAGGAAGAAGAAGAAATTTTAATAAAGTCAGAGAATGGTTATTCTGACAAGCCTGGAAAATAGTAATGAAGTTAAACGCTCCAGTGTGAACGTACGTAATTTCTATATGCCAAATGTACAAGGTATATTTTTAAATATAAGCATTATTGCATTTATAACAGATTGATCTACCTTATGAACAGATTTAATTAGAAAAGACACTATTTTTGCTGTAAGTACATCTTGTATGTTTTATTCTTTCCTTTACTAATTTTTCTTTTTTTTCAGATTACCTGACATGTGCCAAGCAGAGATAGTCTGAATGTCTCTAATGGTGAGCACTCAGGCACCATCCCTGCCTTCTTGGCATTTACAGCCCATGGGAGGTTTCGTAGATATTCTAATGCTCACTTTTGGCTGAATGGGTTGAAAATTGGCATCTATCATGATTTCCTCCAATAGGCTTAGATTTGTGAAGACAGGACAGAAAATTCTTTCCTACACATAAGAGGGTGCATGATAAAAGATTAGGGATATCTTGCTCACATCCAAGCAAATTGCATCAGATAATTATTCCATGTTAGATCACCTAAGTTTTTCTTAGGAAGTGAGGAAGTGAGACAGAGAACCCCTGTAGACCAGGGCAGGGGTAAGGCTGTCCCAGAGGAGGCCATCATTGAGGCCTCCACCCAAGTCAGACAACAGCCATACAAGGGCTCAGCAGTAGTATGGTCAAAGCCAAGGTGTCTCTCCCTCCAGGATCCTCTCCTGGAGGAAAGAATTACAGAAAAGGAGAATAAGGAATAATGACAACATCTCTCCATGGAATATTTTAATTTTTGTTCCCAAGAAGCTATATAGTGTAACAATCTTATGCCCCAAAAGAGAACCCAGAACTGAGGGTGTTTATCAACAGTGTTCCTAAATATATAAATAAGTGAACTCGTTATATAGAAAATTGACATGTCTCAGGAATATAATTTCTTTGTTTTAAAAATGAAGAGAAGACTAAATGCCAGATTGTTTTTTAATCATAAATTTGGTATCCATAGTAACTTTTGGCACAGAATTTAAGTTTTATATTTTGAACAAAAATAGCAACATCTATTTTCTGTGTGGCAAAACAAAACTAAATACCAGACTTTTATTTTTAACCACAGAAGCCACCACTTCTAAGTTCTTTGCCTGGTCATCTTACCGAGATCTCTTTTTCTGTTTGTGGCAATTGCTTCTTTATCCAAGGAACGTTAGCTACTGCCAAATGACATTAGAATCCTACTGAATTAGAATAATAGAAGGTGAATGATAAGAGATTGGGAATATCTCATAGTGATAAGAAGTGGGGAGTTTTGTTGCTGTTTTGTTTTTAAGCATGAGAACATATAAAAGAAAATTCAAATTAAGGCAAAACAACTTATGATTTGGTAAGATTAAAACCAGAGGTGGAGCCCCATTATTAAGGAAGTAAAGGAGAGTTGGAGAGAGGAAGAGAAAAAAAAAACAAACGCATAATTGAGTATGTTTTTTATGAATGGTATAGCTCCAAAGCTCTGATCTCATTCCTTGCTGGATTTTAAAACAGTGACTTTGTATAAGGTTTGACTGAACCAATTTCAACATCACGAAATTTTTCCATTAGTACTTTCTTGCTATTTTAAAAATTATAAGAGGGGCGCCTGGGTGGCGCAGTCGGTTAAGCGTCCGACTTCAGCCAGGTCACGATCTCGCGGTCCGTGAGTTCGAGCCCCGCGTCAGGCTCTGGGCTGATGGCTCGGAGCCTGGAGCCTGTTTCTGATTCTGTGTCTCCCTCTCTCTCTGCCCCTCCCCCGTTCATGCTCTGTCTCTCTCTGTCCCAAAAAATAAATAAAAAACGTTGAAAAAAAATTTAAAAAAAAAAATAAAAATTATAAGAAGTTGTTTACAAAACGATAACCAGGATCCATAAATTATTAGACAATGCTTTTTTTTTTAGGAATCTTCAGATTATATTTAATCATTAGATCACAGGCCAAAACGATTGCTCAAATCAAACAGGCTTTCTGATAAGTTAGTCCCTGAAAATTATCCATGATAAATATAACAAAATCTTCACAAAACCTCATTACTCTTGGTACTCTTTAGAGGTTTGTATACCTACTGTTCTATATTTGTCTCTAAGAGACATTTGAAACAACGTTAGATGTTAGTTTGGTGTAGAGCTCAGAGTAGATGGCGGTTCATGGTCACTCAAGATGCATGGTATGTCGTTCAGGTCCCTTTGATGTGTGCTAGGGGTAGATTTAGCCTTGTAGAGACTAATGTGTTCATGCAATCACTGATTCTGTGTTGTTGTATACAAAATGAACAGCTAAAAGTTCACCCTTGATGACAAGATTAAAGCAAAAATAAACACATTAAAGTTATTGGACTTTATACATGGGATCGCTGCTGTTCTGTTCTTTTGGTTAAACTTGTTTTCCATTCTAATCTCTGCTCTGGGGTTTTACAGTTTCTCAGTGCTTTTCAGTTAAAGTAGCTGTTGAGTGGAGAGGCCATGTAGGAAACAGCAAAACAATTCATGGGCCAAGACCAAAGCACAACAGAAGGAAGAGATAGGAGATACTGAACCTTCGAGTGCTATCATTTGGAACAGGAATAAGCCTGGCTATGGTTCAAAACAAGGTAAATTTTAAAAAATGGATGCAACAAAAATTTTTTATTGTTAACACAACTTTTATCCAGCTTGATACCTCATCAACCAAGTTTATATAATATAACTAGTATTAGGTGATGACAGAGTAGCTATACATACATGCAAACTCTAGCAACATGGTATGGCACACCTCTCAGAAAAGTGTTCAGAAGAAAATAGCCACGTACAAAGGTTCTCACAGATGCAGGAGAAAACACTGTGGAATCTGGAGACAGTGAAATACACACACACACACACACACACACACACACGCACATGTAGTACTACTTTTAGGTATTCTAAAGGTGAAATGCTCAAGCGTGACCAGTACCTAAAACCTAGATGAAGAATGATAAAAGTTAATCAGCAGATTGCCAAATTTGAAATTGGGTGTGACAAAGCAAAAAAATATGGTCTTGGATTAGTTTTCTCCTTTTCATTACAAATAATATTTGATAGCCAGTAGAAAAAGCAGCCCCCAAATTCTAGTCTTCTACCCCTTTTTCTAGGTAGAAAATTTCTAACATAGAATGAGAGATGTGATTCAAGATTTCAGGATGGATGTTTGCCATCTGAGTTAGAGTAAGAACTATGGACTTTTCCAATACTAGCCACAGAGCCAAAGAAATAGGAATGAAGATCCACAAATACCCCATCTTCACTTACAGCAATGGGTTATATACCCGCTCTCTCTTTCCTTCCTTCTATTTTGTTTTAGAAATATAGTAGTGGCAATTTATCAGTTTGTTTTTTGGTTTTTGGTTTTTGTTTTTTTTGAGGTAACAACAGCAGATCCTGGTAGCATAAGCAGAATGGGAATTTAACGATTTTAATGTAAGTGGTGCCTCATGGAATTCAAGGTCAGTAAGTATTTAAATACAGTCTTGGGAACAGTGCACACCTAAGACTCAAAAGCTATCAAGGATGCTACAGGGCTTCCTCTTCTAGCTCTCACAGACTGACTGGTATTGAACTAGGCCATCTACCATAAACAACTATAAAACTGGACGTAACTATATTACTAAACTAATATAATATACTAATATTATATTAGTATAAACTAATATACTAAAACTAATGCTGTTTTCAAGCATTAGACAATAGCCAGTGTAAGATAGCAATCTCTGAGAGAAGGGATCACAAATTATCCCATGATCAACTCTGTCTGTAAAGGGACAGTTTTCTGATTGTGGCACAGCATGCTGGAGTCCAAGCAGAGCTGGACCAAACCAAATCTACAGAAATCAGAGTTTGGGGCAAGTGATGTGACTAGAATCTGTGGAGGGCTGTACAGGGGGAGTTTCAAGAAGTCTATGTGTGGGCCCTCCATGAGTTCTTAGCCACGGGCTTTACTGAGTGTGTGCAGGGTGAAACACTGAGGCTTAACAGAAAGTGGCTGCTACTGTGTTGAGAGTGAAATAGAAACACTACATCTTGAGCATTGCTGGGGAATATCAAGTTCTGACCCAAGCAGAGTGGGGAGACCTCCTTAACACTGTTAACAACCCAGACATCCAACCTGTGCCTTAAGGGTAAAGACCATTATCTAAATTAAGGCCTACTTCAGACCTAGCCTAATTGAGCCTAAAACCAAGTGCTAATAAGATCCACAAGAGAGCCTAAGGTGGGAAGTTGAATTCTAACAAGTTGGAGGGGCTTGAGGACACTTCAGGCTTTTATAGACAGGCTGAAACAAACCATAATATGTACCCCTTCCTCCATCCATCCCTCCCCAAGTCCCACCAAAATACAAGGTCAAGATGATCAGCTAATGACTGAACCACTTACTAGAACAAAAATAAAAACCCAAAACTCTTCAGAAGAAGATAATGGAATCCAGAATATTTACATATTTATAACATTGCTCCCATTGTCTGGTACAATATAAAATCAAGAAGTCACCAGACACCCAAAGCAACAGGAAGATGTGACCACTAGTCAAGAAGAAACAGCAGTCAATAGCAACCAATTCTGAGAGGCCTAGATAATTGATCTTAGCATATTTTACAGCAGCTATAATAAATATATTCAAGGAATTAAAGGCAACTATGGTCTTAAAGAGAAAATAGATATGGCATCTCAATAGAGAAATGGAAACTAAAAATTCTAGAACAGAAAAGTAAATAAATGGAATGAAAAATTCACTGGATTCGCTTAACAGAACTTAGAGATGACAAAAGGAATCAGTGAACTTGATTATACACATTGCCCAGTTTGAGGAAAAGGTGAGAAAAAATTGAAGGAAAATTAATGGAACTTCAGGGATATGTAGGACACTATAAAACAGTATAAGATACAAGTTAGTCAAATGCCGGAAAGAGACAAGAGTGGGGCAGAAGAATATTTGAAGAAATAATGGCCACAGATTTCTCAAATATTATGGAAAATATCAATATATAGGACCAGGAAGATCAACCACAGGGAAGCTAAATATGAAGAAAGCACACTCCATAAAGAATTACCTGATGCAAAGTATCAATAGCAACACAGTTAAGAAGTCTTCCTCTAAGGGGTGCCTGGGTGGCTCAGTCAGTTAAGCATCTGACTTTGGCTCAGGTCATGATCTCACAGTCCATGAGTTTGAGCCCTCATCAGGTACAGCTCTGAGCCTGGAGCCTGCTTCGGATTCTGTGTCTCCCTCTCTCTCTGCCCCTCCCCTGCTCATGCTCTGTCTCTCTGTCTCAGAAATAAATCAAAACATTAAAAAAAATTTTTTTTTTAAGAAGTTCTCCTCTAAAACAATCGATTTGAAAAATAATTTTTTTTATTTTTTTTTAACGTTTATTTATTTTTGAGACAGAGACAGAGCATGAATAGGGGAGGGTCAGAGAGAGAGGGAGACACAGAATCTGAAACAGGTTCCAGGCTCTGAGCTGTCAGCACATAGCCTGACGCGGGGCTCGAACTCAGGGACCGCGAGATCATGACCTGAGTCAAAGTCAGACGCTGAACCGAATGAGCCACCTAGGCGCCCCCGAAAAATAATTTTAAAAAGCAAAGAGAAGTAGCTAAGAAGGCATTTGAGGAAATTATGTGGAATATTAGTGCTTAGTTAACTCAAAAGGGGAAGGAAGGGGCCATAAAGGTGCAAAACAGAAAGTAAATAACAGAATGGTACACTTAAACCCAATCATTTCAATAATTATGTTAAACATAAATAGACTAAGCACTTCCTAATAGGGCAAGTCTTTTTTTTTTTTTTTTTTTTTTAACGTTGCTGAGACAACTGGGTATTTGTATGGGAAAAAATGAACTTCAAACCCGTTCTCACTCTGATTAAAAACTTAAATTGGAGATGGATCATAGACCTAAATCTAAAGCTTAAAACTCATAAAACTTCTAGGAGAAAATATAAGAAAAAAATTCTCCCTGACCTTGGTCTAGGTAAAGATTTCTTGGTTGGGGCACCAAAAGCATGAGCCATAAAAGAAAAAAATGTGTGGGAATGTACAATGACAGACTTTTGAGAACTATTTGGCATTTTATAATAAAGTTATATATACATCTACCCAAAGCCCCAGCAATTCCATTCATATGCATTTACGCAAGAGAAAAGAAAACAACACACAAAAAAGGCATTACAAGGATCTTCATGGCAGTCTTATTCATAATAGCCCCAAACTGGAAACAACCCAAATGGATAAACAAATTGTTGTTTACTCATATGACAGAAAAATTCTCAACAATAAGAATATACTGACACATTTCTGGTCTGGAACCATAAACCTCCTGAAGGTGCTGGGTCCCCCATCAAGACCTTTTGACTCCAGATGTCAACCCTTTACCCTCTTGGCCTCTGTTCAGCCTGCCTGGTAAGGAGGCCAGTCTGGGGTTGGCTTCCATGGGAATCGTTGCTGTCTCCTGCAAGTTCTGAATGGAGAAGCCTATAGAGTCTCAGGCCTACCAGTCTGGCCCTAGACCAGCCATGGAAAAAGGGCACTTGGCCCCAGCTAAGGGTCTATTTGAATGTGGGCATTTTCTCTGTTTCTGTAAGCTACTGCCCTTCGATAAGCCTTAGACCCCAGCTCTGAAGCTCTGGCCAGAGATCACAATCTCAGTCTCACTGAGAGTCCACCAAGAATCCAATGTGAACTATGGACTTTGGGTGATAATGATATGTCAGCCACTGTAATACATGCACCACTCTGGTGAGCAGTGTTTTAGTAGTACAGGATGTGCATGTTGGGGGGCAAGGGAGCACATATTGTCCCTTCCTCTCAATTTTGCTGTAAATTTAAAACTGCTCTAAAAAATGAAATCTAATTTTGAAAGAAAAAAAAAACCAGCTCATACCAAAATTTCCCAGATTTCCTTAGTTGGAGGTAACCTTCAGATTTTAGCTTAAGTTGCTTTGCCCTCATTCTAAAATTTTTGAGAGGGACTGTCGTTGCCCTGATAGTGTCAAGTAGACCAATGGACTGTCTCCAGGGTGCTGGGATCTTAAGATGGGGGAGTCCTCGTGGCTTGGGTCACATTGCACTAAATATGATTTTCAGTAACATGAGTTTCAATAACAAAAGTGAGGTTTCCTACTAGTCATTGAGCTAAGAGATAGGGTTAATTATCACTTGACCTTTGAATCTCAAATGAATCATTATTTATAGATATTAGACTGTCCTGAAACCTTGAGACACTTCATTTGGAATAAAGTAATGACAGCGGCCTTGAGGCAGGAAGAACGGTTAAGACCTGTGTCCCGGGCACTGGTCATTTCATTGTGGAGTTACCAAAAGGCAGAGATTTTCCAGTTTCTCATTTATGAAGAGGACATAGTGAGTGTTGTTACCAGCAGGCCCTGAAACTACTTTGGTGCCAAGTTCATAAAACAAATTTCTGATATGATGATAGTCAGGGAGTAGACCTTAAAAGGCAAACAAATGTGGCCGTGGCCTTTCTTCTCATCCAAATAAGAAGCCGTGGTCCCCCTGGTGAGAGATGTACAGACTGTTCGGGGCTACAACCCTTGGCCTCTTGCTCTTCTGTCTCTCCTTCCGACAGAGGAATCACAGACAACCGCTGCCTTAAATGGAAGGCAGGCACTGCCAGGCAGAGAGAAGGCATTTCCTATCTGCTCCAGTCTCCACTGAGCAATGTGGGCTGCTCACAGGCAGGGCACCATTCTCCAGCAAGATCTGTCCCACACCCTCAGAGCTCCAGGCCATAAACCAGAGGAGAGTGTGACTGATTTCCTCACATCTCCCCACTCACCCTGGGCACAACCTGTCCTGGGCAGGGACACTGTTCTTGTGGCCCCACAGTCAGGATGCCCTCAGCTGTGAGGAGCAGATTACTGGCCTCACCACTACAAAAGTTCTAAAAGTAAATGGTCTCAGGGTGGACCCGGCTTATCACCTCAGCCCACTGCCCTGATCTTTAGGCTTGTCACTTCTTGGGATCAACACGGAAGCTGTGGATCCCAGCAGTGTAGACAGAACATCTGATCAAAGAAAAAGAGCCTTTCTCCTTTGCCTGCTTTGCGCTTTTTTTTTTTTTTTTAAATTAGGGAGGAAGCCTCCCAGAAGCCCACCAGCAGACGTCCCCTTGGGTCCCACTGACTGGGACTGGTTTGCACACTGTGGCCTCTGTGGTGGGGATAGCCTTTGCCTGCACAGGAGAAGGCCAGAAGGCGGGAAGGTGGGCTGGTAGCCCAGCAGCAGGCACAGCATTTGATCTCCCCCCACCCCACCCTGGCCCAGTAGCCTTTCCCCATGACAGTTTCTGACCCTGCTTTTTACCTTGGCCCAAATTTCTTGATATATTTGTTAAAACATTTATAAAAGTAATTTGTCCTCATTGTTGAAAATAACAACGAGTAATAAAAGGTACTTTAAACAAGAAAAAGTCACTGAGAGGCACTTCCTGTTAACATTTTGGTATGAGCTCATCCCGCCTGTTTCTCAAGAGTTTCTACATCTGCAGCAAGGGGGAAACGTGGCATTTAAAATCGTCACTGCAGCTGCTGCAGACTTCAAGAGAATGCCCTAATTTATCTTGAGGGAAGTTGATCTCTTTTTATCTGGGAAATCTCTCGAATGGGCTTCCTTAATGGGGAATTGGTAAGTGGCACTCACCTCCACCCTGTCTCCCACACAGTCTGAAAGGCAACAGTAAAACATAACGAGGACTGAATTAAAAGACATTTTGTAAATTATTTGTTGGTGACCTCAAACAGGCATGAGGGCTTGCAACTGTGGGAAAAGGGCCAGAGGTGGGGGGAGAAGGCTAGGCCTGGGGCCTGGGGCCTGGGGCCTGTGGCAGGTCTGTTAGGGATGCTATAACAAAGTACCACAGACTGGGTGGCTTATAAGCAACGGAAAGGTATTTGTCACAGTTGTGGAGGCTGCTAAGTCCCAGATTAGGGGGTCGGGTTCTGGTGAGGCCACCTTAGGGTTACAGACTACAAATTTGTTGCATCCTCATATGGTGGAAAAAGGGAGACCAACTCTCTGACTTCTTCTTCTAAGGGCACTAACTGCATTCATGAAGACTGCTCTCCTGATCTCCCAAAGGCCCCACTTCCTAATACAATCACAACGGGGATTAGAGTTCAACATATGAATTTTGGAGGGACACAAACATTCAGTCCACGACAGAGTCCAAGTTGAGGGGGAATTTTCCTTGAGGAGAGATGTTTTAATTATCTATGCAAGACAGACGACTGCAATAGCTGAAAGCAAAATTTAGGATTTCTCATGGTTCTGTGGGTTCATGGGGACTGGTTGGGAGGTCCTCGTTTGGGGTCTTATACAGCTGGGGTTGGAGTTGTCTGAAGGCTCAACTCCAAAACGATTTCTTTACTCACGTGTCTGGTACTTCGGCTGGCTTGGCGGGAGCACGGGATCTGGCCAGGTATCGCTTCTCTCTCCACATGGCTTTGCACATGGCTATCTTGGCTTTTCTCTGTGTGCTGGGCTCAGAGTGGTTGGACTTCTAATGGAAGCGTCCATTCCAAAAGACCATGGCAAACGTTGTAAGGCTTTTTTTGACCTAGTCTCGGAGGACATGCATCTCTTCTGTCAGGTTCAGTTGGTCTAAAATTACTTCTCTAACCAGCACAAAGTGTAGGTACTCCATGACAAATCTGAAGTACTATTTCAGAAGTCCAAATGCAGTGTCTCATCAACAACACAAAAAATACCTAATAATCATATAGCATTTACTGTGTGCCAAAAGCCCTGTGAGGTAGGTCATTTCCTCTCTTTTTGTAGGTAAAGAAACTGAGGCACAAAAAAGGCAAAGTGACTTGCCAGTGGCCACAGAGCCAGTAATCAGAGAAGCCTTAATTCAAACCCAAGCAACCTGGCTCAGGGTTCCTCAAGAACAGGAGAATCCAGGGCACCTGGGTGGTTCAGTCAGTTAAGTATCTGACTTCAGCTCAGGTCTTGATCTCGTGGTTTGTAGGTTCGAGCCCCGTGTCGGGCTCCGTGCTGACAGCTCTGAGCCTGTAACCTGCTTCCAATTCTATGTCTCCCTCTCTCTCTGCCCCTCCCCTGCTCACACCCTCTCTCTCTCAAAAGTAAATAAACATTAAAAGAAAAAAGAAGAAGAACAGGAAAACCCATTTTAGTGTTTCTGGCCCTGGGGTCTGAAACTTCAAATAAATATATTCCCTACTGGAGGTGACTTGAGGATTGCAACAGTCATTTTGCTGTATTGTCTTCTCCTGGGTAACGGACACCTTTTCACTGAAATTGTAAAAAAACCTACAATCCTGTAACAAAGACCCAGATCCTATTTGGAACTGTCTCACTGGTCTTGACCCTCATCCCCTTCTGGAAACCTGAAATTGACATTCTCGCCTCCTACATAGCCCAAGGCATTTCCACACACAAACACCCTGACCATATGCATGGAGGACACATTTATTTTGAAATGCATGTGCAGCAAACTTTGTATGATGTCATCAGGACCCTAGTCTTCTCTTCTTGCTGGCTATAGGATCTTGTCATACTGCTGGGGACAGCACTTGTCTGCTAGGGAGTTGCTACTCTGTGCTCCATTTGCCACTGCCCACTGGCATCTTACTCTACATTCTGTCCACCTAACTTCCCCAAGATGCCTGGTGGCTGCACATTTCCTTAAATCCATTGGAGACTATACACTGGCACCTCCAAGTTCCTCCCACCCGAGTCAAGGCTAATCCTTTCTGGAGATTTCTGCATTTCCATTGAGGAATGTGCTCTAACCAAACTCGAGGTTACCAAGGGAAGTGCAGTGTAGCTGGGCCTGGAATATTCTAGTCCTGGCTTGAAAACGAGCTTGGACAAGTTACATGCCCTCATATCAAAGAACAAGAGTTCCCAAGTCTTTTCTTGGCAAAGATCACTTTGCCCTCGGTGAACCATCATCAGTGACTCTGCACATACTAAATTAGAACAGTTTCTCCATGTTATTAATCAAATAAAAATTAACCCCCAATTAAGCTTCTGTTTATAAGCTAATCATGGCTGTTGTCTTAGCTTATTAAATTCTAGCCATGGAAACCTTTTCCTTAACTTAGGCAACCCTATCTTGGGTAAATGTATGGAATCCTCTCAGTTTTGGGGATTCTGAAAATTGTGCAGACTCCATTAACTAAAACCCCTGGCTGTGTTGACAATACCCAGGACTCAAAGACTAAATCCAAGTTTTGTGCCTCCATCACCCACTTTAAACACAGAGTGATGATATCTATCCTTCTTGGGCCCTCCTTTGTCCTTACAAGCCCCATGAGATAGCCCTTCCTTTGGGCAAAAATTCTGTCAAGGGACTGCCCACTCAAATCTCCTCCCCTTGGCTTTCAGATCAACATGTGCCATCTATTTTGATGGGATCCTTGAAGGTTTGCTCCCATAGTAACTACATTGCGACAAAGAGCTGATGGAGAGTGTGGGGGATCCCAATTAGAGTTAGTCTTCAGATCACACAAATCCAGAGAAGTTGGCTTAACATAAAGATTAATTCCCAGTGGATTAAAGGATAGAACACCACCAAAGATGGCAGGATGGACCTGCTACATAGTCACCCTCCCCATGAAGTCTGGCCATTTTCCAACTCCTCTCTCTCCCCTCCAGCCTGCAATAAGTGCCTACCAGACTCCAAGAGAAGGTTGTCCCCAACCTAGTGATCAGAAATTGTTATATTGTTATAAATAGCTCAGCTCTGGCTGCCCTGCATGGGTTGAGTTGCTAGGAACACAATAATGCCCAGCACATTTAGGGTGGAGCTAGGGAAAGATTAACAGGGGTGAAAGGGTAGCCCTCTCAGGAGAGGGATCAAAGCACCAGCAGCCAGTGAGCCAGAAAACTTCTGATCCACTCGGGCCAGCCTAAGAACTGCAGATCCTGAGCCTCCCCTCCCCTTCACACACTAGGTATGGCGGATTATGTTACTGTACCCAACTATTCACTCCCTATCCTCTAGAACAACACATCCCTGCCTGCCACCACGTGACTTGCACAACTTCCTGTGAGAATACACTATACCGCCTGCCGCTGACACTGGGCTTGGCATGGGATTTGCTTTGGTCAGTGGATGTCAATGTGTTTTGCCAGCTCTTTTTTCCTTCCCTCTATAAGAATGGCATGTTCCAGACAGGGTGTGACCTGCAGTAGATGTTGTGAGATGAGAACGTACAGGCAGCAGGTTGTGGCCACCGCGTGCAACCAGTGACACGCAATGTGGATGGGGGAAGAAAATGTCTATTGTTAACCTGAGATTTGAGAGTTGCTCTTGCAGCCTAATTGGGCAAAAGCTAATGCACTAGGGGTCACAAACTCAATGCTGCGGGCAAGCAGAGTAAATGAGTGAGGCAGAGCGTGTAATGCCATGGGGATGGCGGGGCTATGGCAGATGGGAGAGAATCAGCCCAAGGTTAGTCTCCAGCACTAAACTTTGCTATGAGTCAAAATAAAAAATGCTGTCTCTTTGGTTAAACATCAAAGGACAAAGTTTTAATAACACAGCTGATATTTACTACTTGAAAGTTTAGACTATTAAGAAACATACAGTTAAAAATAATGACCCAACTTATTTTTTGTAACCATTTAACTCTTTAGAGATCTTTTAGGCTCCAATCTCTAGTTGAAAAGAAACAATCTTCTGAAATTTGGCCACTATTCACAGTTTACTTGTGATTTTTTTTTATTTTGTTTTAAAAGTTCTCTCTTAAGAAATTTTTTGATTTAGCTTACAACATCAATATAGACTTCTGCAAAACCAATCTAATCACACTACAAAAATACCCACCATCTGTCTTAAAGAAAGTGACTCCTTATGAATGGGGATTAGCAAGGACATAGATTGATTCCATAGAATAGTTCATTTAATGGATTTTATTGTGACTGGTATCAGGTCTGAGATCAGGGAAATGGAAGTAACTGTTTTATAGAGAATCACATATTATAACAGTTCTAATTGAAATTAAGCCTCTCTTTCTGGAGAATCGTAAATATTTCAGTATTACTAAGCTGACTACATATTTTCAAGTTTATATTTTCTGCCAAGGGATTTTATCTTTTGCCAACATGTCATCTGGAAAAAAGCAATCACTTGTCCCATATCAGCCTCCATGGGAAATTGCACAATCCCCAAAATCTGGGGCCAAGGAGTCTTCCTCTTTGACTTCCGGTAGGTCAGAGGTGACCAACATCAACACTCCTATGAAGAAATGTGCTTCTACACAACATGGAATTCAGATAGGATCTCAGACCATATTTTGGGGCTTTCCTTTTGATGTGAAACTAGTAACAAAAGCAGCAGCACTTTTTTTTCTTTTTTCCCTCTTTATTTTCAAATTGATTGTTAATGAGAACGCATGTGGAGCAGATAAGAATAATATTCATAGTATTCTGGCCATCAGGGTCCTTCTTTTCTTTTTTGCCTTCAGAATCCTTTCCAAAAGGAAACATGCTCCCTGGCATTCTATATTATTCCCAATTTCCAGGTGGAAAAATGAGACAGATGGAGTGACATAAAAACACTGGGGATTGTAGTTTTAAAAACAAGACAAAAATTCAGATCTTCTTGCTTTTATTCTTCTCTGTATTACCACAGTAAAATATTTATCAAAGTCCAAGAGATTACTGATATGTGATAATTACCAATGTCTTTACATTAATGGAGCTATGAAATAATAAGCTCATCAGTGAGGTAACTGGGAAAAACTTCAAATGGATAAGGGTGAATCACTATTTGCTTTATACAGTACTGAAACAACCATAACATTCAAACACCAGGAAGTCCTAAGTAATATTAAATAGTAATTCATAACTGTGAAATGCTGTAACATCTTGAAGTACCTTCTGAATGACCAAAACGGATGAAATTTTGTTCAGTGTAACTTCAGTTTTTTACAAAGAACTATGTATTTTTAAAAACTGGTAATCCATGTCAGATATACACAAAACCCTTAACAGACTAGACTGCTCAATGAGTAGAGCTCCCCATTGCTTCGATGTTATGGACTAATGAGCTTATAATTCAATGAAACCCTTTTAACAAGTTCTAGCCTACAGAATGGCACGTTCAAACAGTTTGGCCCTATTCGTTTTATTAACAAAAATCCCCGATTCCTTTATAAGGTGTTTAATTCCTCTTACAATCACCTTTAAAGGGCCTGACTTGGTTTTGGTCTAGGTAAATCAAAGTGTGACCCTCCAGTCCCCAGTCTGTGCGTTCTTCATGAGTCTCAGTTCAGTGTAACTCAACACAGTGACCTTCCCATGAGTTTTCCATTGGACATTTTACAGTAATATTAATACTTTCCACAGAGTATCCTGTCTTTCTCTAGGCTTTTGTCAAATTAATAATGGCATGTGGTATTCCTTAGCATAACCTGCCAAAATGTGATAATCTCCTTGGAAGAAAAGCCATGAGCTGCAATCACACGTCTGAGTTGACAGACATCCAAATGGATCCTATATAAAAAGAAAAGGTTTGTGTCTTCTGGAATATGGATGTCCACGTTTAATAAATTCAAACAGATCCCAACATAAACATCTTCAAACTTGATGGGTTTTACGTGACTCATCATTTCATAGATTCTTGGCACCAAATCGCTGGACATTATATAACCCAACCCACTGCAGTAGGGAGGAAACACCTTGAAGGGATACTCTTGGTACGAAATATGGGCTTTTTGGTAAAATCCTCTATAGGAATAATTATCGATTAGAGGATAACCTGTGAAAAACTTCTCTGAATGGTTTACACTTAAAAGATACTTCACTAAGTTGCCAGTATTGATGAAAACATCAGTGTCTGTCTTCATGATGTACTTGGCATTGGGGCAAAACTCAGTTACCCACCTGAATGCCATAATTGTTTTCAAGGTCAGATTATTATACGTGTCTAAAAAATCTTGTCGTATTATGTCACCATAAAGAATGTGCTCATCCTCTAAGGACAATGCTAACACTTTGTCTTCCTTTTCGGCCGGCTGGCCTAGTAAGAAAAATGTAAGAACCTCATATCCCCACCAAGATTTTTTTTCACCCCAAGTAACTCTAATGGCCTGTCTGGCTTTCACATCTGAAGGGTGTGAGGTCACCAGGATGACAAGAAAAGGGTTTTGATGAGAGCAGTTTGAATGCTCTCGAAGTGTGAAGCGAAAGTCTTGTCTGTAAATTGGCTCATACTCATAGAAGTACATCCAGTTTACACGTTCTATCACATTGTAGTGGGGCAGGCTGAGGTACCACATCACAAGAAAACTCAGGAGGGATAGCAGCAGGAGGCTCCATTTGAGGGATCTCAGTGACATCCTACTCGGAAGAGTGGTCAAGAGAGCCAGGGCCATCCACAGCAGCTCAGAAGCACACGAGCCTGAGGTTCTGGAAGATTTATCAAAGACCTGGTTAGTACTCCACCACCCAAGACACAGTATTAAATGATATCTGATTATCTACTTAAAGAGTTGGAACAACAAAAGCTCCCAAGCAAAACCAAGAATCCTGACCCCAACCTAGTTCATTTCATTTAACTATAAGCAAATGGACACCAAAAACCAAGAGGGCATTTTAGCTTTTTACATCCAGACCAAGATTAAAAACATATCCTTCATTACTTCGGGAAAATTAATACTTCCTGTTTGATTTAAATAACTGTTGAAATATGATTTTGTCCCGGATGTCCAGAGGGACAGAAAAAGATGAGTAATGGGGGGGTTAAAAAATAAATCTGCAATTAAAAAAAAAAGCCGCATTTCTTCTTCACCGCTATGGAAAGAGAAGTGAAGGATTTAATGCAAGGAGATATTACCAGCAACATGTCCAAATAAACCAAGGGTCTTTCTCAGCTGTGTGATCAGATGTGGATTCTAGCAAATCTGGAATAAGGAAAACCCAGTGGCTACAATTATTCATGTGAAATGAGATGGGAGCAGACTCTTCACCTGAAAGGCAAGTCCTCTAGACACAAACAGGGTAAGCATCTCCAGAGTTTTTAAATGGTCAAGACTGTGAAATAGCTTTTTCCTTGCCCCAAACAGATCCCAGCTCCCCTTTTACCTCACTGGCTGAACTCCATGCTCAGTCTGCATATCAAGTGCTTAAATTAAAGGCCTGTCCATAGAATTGAGTTTTCATGTGTTTCCCATTCTAATCTATTCAGAAATCCTGTGCCAGATCAGAATCATGGGAGGGACCCTCCAGCTGAGATGAGAAGAGCGGTAATGTTACAGCATTCAGACTGGAGTGACAGTGTCACCTCAGTTCTGTGCTAGGTCCCAAGGATGAGGTTGGTTCACAATTCAGGATCCCACAGGGCTTTCTGGGCACCATGATATCAAGACAAACATGTGCTAAGTGTTTCCTAGACATTCCGCACCCACAGACAACACCAGGCACTAAGACCAAAGGAAGGAGATGGGAGAAGGGGACCCCTAGGCAACAGGTAAACATGGAAGGACAGGGTGGCACTGACTGTTTATATCAATGCTAAGGGACTTCAGAGTAAGGGATGGATGAACAACATGAGGGGCAGGCTGAGGAGGTTCCAATGGTGCCCTTTCACCCCCCATCCTTTGGGAAGAGGGGTCCTGGGAACCCAGAATCTGTTATGAAGGGCATATGTTAATGTCATTATATGGGAAGGCTGGCCCCCCAAGGGTTCTACCTTGGGTCAGTCTTAGGTCTTTGGATGCACAGCTCTTCTGCCTCTTAATACTATGAAAATGACAGGACCTCAAGACTCCTTGTCCTATTTGGCCATATCCTACCTGCCCTGATTAGTTCTGGTCACAGTCAGTAATCTCTCCTTTCTCTAGAGCTTTCTATATTTTAAGTCACACAATACAAACTCTCCAGTTCAGTTTCATGTATATGTGTCTTGCCCCTCCATTTGTAGTCTATGACCTTGTTGGCGAAGTGTTTCTCACAATAGTCAAAGTGCAAGACAGACACAGACCTACAGCAGGAGAGCAATGCACACGGACTTGTTATGCTATTTCCATTTGTGTAAAGGATAAAAGGTAGGTCTGTCCATCCCACCCCAGTCTTCCTCTCTCCCCCTTACTAGACTTGCACAGCCAGCTCCTGGAAAAACCGGAAACAGAAGAGACCTAGAATAAGAATTATAGAAGTAATAAACTTCTTCCTACACTGTCTCCTCATCTGCGACTAGACACTGCATGTACAACCCTAGGGGTCTTGATTTACACCTCAGCCAATGACAACTTTTATGTTTATTACAACACTTGTCAGATGGCAGTTTTACATCTCATTCTAACAAATCAGCACACTGGAATAAATTTCAGACTAACAAAAGGAAAGTATACTGCGTAAGGATCAGCATTTACAATCATATATAGGCAATGAAGGCCCCATTACTCTTCAATAATGGGAAGAACTCAAAGCAGCAAATCTTATTACAAAAGTTATCTCACATGCATTCAGTAGGCCATGTTTCTTTCTTTTCTTTTTTTTTTTGTATTAAAAAAAATTTTTTTTTAACGTTTATTTATTTTTAAGACAGAGAGAGACAGAGCATGAACGGGGGAGGGTCACAGAGAGAGGAAGACACAGAATCTGAAACAGGCTCCAGGCTCTGAGCCATCAGCACAGAGCCTGATGCGGGGCTTGAACTCACGAACCGCGATATCATGACCTGAGCCGAAGTCGGACGCTTAGACTGAGCCACCCAGGCGCCCCTGTATTTTTAAAAAAATATGTTTATTATTCTGAGAGAGAGAGGGAGACAGAACAAGAAGCAGAGGTGCAGAAAGACGGAGAGAGACAGAATCCTAAGCAGGCTCCACACTGTCAGCACAGAGCCTGACATGGGGCTCAAACTGATGAACTGTGAGCCAAAACCAAGAGTCGGACGCCTAACTGATGGAGCCATGCAGGCGCTCCTATAAGCCATGGTTTTTAAAAAAAATTTTTTTTTAACATTTATTTATTTTTGAGACAGAGAGACAGAGCATGAACGGGGGAGGGTCAGAGAGAGGGAGACACAGAATCTGAAACAGGTTCCAGGCTCTGAGCTGTCAGCACAGAGCCCGACGCGGGGCTCAAACTCACAGACCGCGAGATCATGACCTGAGCTGAAGTCGGCCACTTAACTGACTGAGCCACCCAGGCGCCCCAAGCCATGGTTTTTAAATGTGACAATGTGACTGTGGCTGTGATGTCTACTGCTATTGGCCCACAAAGAAAATAAAACAGCAGCAAGGAGAAGAGGAATTCTCTAGTCCAAAAAGAGGGAAAAGTCTTTCAAGGACCCACAACACAGGTGGTTCTAAGGGCAGAGAGACCAGAGTCTACAACCCAGCTCTGTCCTTTAACAAACAGGGCAAGCAGGTATGTTCTTCCTTTTGGAGCCTCAGTTTCCACATCTCTACACTAAAGATGTCAAATACAGTGGAGGGTGACAACATGTGCAAAGCATTTCACTGGCCATTAAGTGTTCAATAAATAGAGTCTGGTCCCCAGCTGTGTTCCACCCTTGGCAGCCTTTGTGTCCTGTCTGTGTTCTCTAAATTGATTTTTATTGTCAAACGGGTTATCCTGGAAAAATAATCTCTATGAGTTCTTACTATTTAAAGAAAAATATGTTTTGAAGCCATAAATATATTTCTATTTCTTACCTCCTTCTTGATTTATTTCTTCTGAGTGAAAGATCTTCAATTTCACCAACCGAACAGTCAGTAGTATGTAGTAGTCAAAAATAATGCTTGAAATTTCTGTAAGACATATAAAAAATGTAACCACATTTACTTATGGGTCAGGGAATTAGAAATCAAAGATGGTAAATGAAGCACGCCCACCTCCTCCGATTTCTTTCTGAACTAGGAACATGTATTGAAACAAAAAGTTAAAAAAGTTACCATTAGTCCACAGAACTCAAGAGTTCATGGCTTTATCATGGAAAACAGCACTTGGTATTCAAGGCTTAAAACATAAGCTAAATTCTCAGGTCAGCTCGTGTCTTAGATCACCATACCAGTTTTACTTCCCTGGATAAAGAACTCAGGGGTCACTAAAATAGGGTGAAACATAAAACTTCTAAGAGACACTCTGCTGGTATCCTGTCTTTAATTCTGTGTTCCATGTATGCATTCACAGGAGGCAACCCTTCCCAAATTCATCTTTCCCCTCTGAACCTCCATCTCTAGTGACAAATAACCCAAGGCACATTAATAAACAGTGAGAAGAGAAACAGTGCGACACATCTCACTTCCTGCCATGATTCAGTGGCTCATATCCTGGCTTTTACTAGTCAAGTTTGAAAATGAGAGCAGGATATAAAAGACAGGGAGTCACTGACATATACAATTATATATACAAATTTTATACAATTGTGCATATATATATATATATATACACACACACACACACACACACAATTATACAATTTTTATATACAATTATATACAATTGTATACAATTTTTTGTATACATACAAATTTTTTCCTTATATACAATTTTTTCCAATGAATTAAAGATCAAATGGAAGAAAAATGAGCCTTTAAAAGCACTAAAAGAAAATATGGATGAACATTTTAGTAATTTTGAAATGGGGAAGACTTTTCAATTACTCAACTATAGGGAAACAATCTAGAACCCATAAAGGAAATTTTGATCAAATAAAGATTTCAAAAATTTCTTGAACAAGGTTAAAAAGCAAAACAAAAACAAAAACAAAATAAAAATAAAAAACAAACAAAAAACTAAAAAAACAAACAACAATAAAAAACACAAACAAGGATGAAAGATTAAAAAACAAACTGGAGAGAAAAAAAAAAACAACCTGAGATTTATGACAAAGATTTGTAAACCCAAAGAAAAAAAAGAGTTCATACAAATTAAGTACAAGATGAACACTACAAGAGAATAAATGGCGGAAAGAGAAATTCTCAAGAGAACTACAAATGATCAATAAGAACAGATGTTCAAACTTACAAGGAAGCAGAAATATTGACAAAAATCTCAAATCAGCAAATTAAAGGAAAAAAAAAACCCACATGACAATAGTCAGTATGTGTGGGGGAAAAGGTATTCTCATGCACTCTGGAGGGAAATTTGAAAACACGTATCAAAATTTTAAATGTGTATACTCTTTAACCAAGCAATTACCACCTAGCAATTTATCCTAAAGAAGTAAGCAGGCAACTGTGTGTAATTTATAATATGGAAAAATTTGATTTTAAATGCCTCACAATTGGGAACTGGTTAAACAAAATTATGATCTATCCATACAACAGCATATATTTATTTATTATATGCGATGAAGCTTACCTATATCTTCCCTTGATATACAGCAAATGAAAATCGCAAAACTGCTTATGTGGTATAAGTCCTTAAACCCATATAGTCACATATGCTAAGCAAGATTTTCTAGAAGGATATGTCTCAGTATGTCAATGGCTTCTATTCTGCGGGATTTCTGGAAGACTTCTTCTTTCTTTCGTTTTTCTTTTTGTATCATTTAGATTTTCCATGCCATTTGTGTATTGTCTTTGTACATAGATAAAAACAAAGTCAAAAAATTTTTTTAGTTTTATGCTTGCATACCTCAAAGTTCAACTGAATGGTAGTAACCCTAAACGAGCAGGCAGGATTCTGAGTTTCATCTTACCCCAGGTTCTTCTCCCAAAGTGTAGCCACGTACAATTCATGATATGTCTATTAGGTATTATCCTCTCTAATTTCAGTAAATATTATCTCAACATAGTGAGGAATTATTTTAAAAGGTTAAGTATATAGTAATTCTAAATATAAATCTACCAGGACTTACATTAGCTTACAATAATAGCACTTTACATATAATCATGTTATGTATACACACACATATTTAAACAGTTGATGAAGTATTTGCAAGTATTATTAGTATTCCCCCAGTAACTCTATACAGTGGGCCAGCTGGTTTTACTGTACCTATTTTATAGATGAATTTTAGAGATTTCAAGTGAACTGAAAGTGAAATAAAGACACTTTCAAACAGACTAGGACTTACAAAGTCCACAAACTCTAGCTGGGAGAAGTATCAACAGAATATGTTTTAGTATGGAGAAAAGTGAACTCAGGAGGAAGGAATGGCATGAAAG
The DNA here is from genome assembly GCF_018350215.1 of Panthera leo. Taxonomy (NCBI): domain Eukaryota; kingdom Metazoa; phylum Chordata; class Mammalia; order Carnivora; family Felidae; genus Panthera; species Panthera leo. Next base: position 103,694,230 of record NC_056687.1, on the reverse strand, counting down.
GAACAGATGTAAGCCAGGAGGCCATTAAAAGACTGTGAAAACTAGTAAGTACAGGTACTGTAAAACAAAATGAGAGAAGAACAAGAATACAATTTTTTTTAATGTGGTCAGAAAAAGTGAAACTGAAATACTATACAAAAATGACATGGTTGCTGTAAAAAGACTTAAAATATGTGAAAAATTAAAATATGTTAATATTCTTACCTAATTCAAGAGGAACAAGGAGTGATAAACTTTAACATTTTACAAAAAAAATCATTTAAGAATGTACATTATTAACCTTGAGAGTGACTATTGAAAGAACAGATATGGAATACGTATCTTCCACACTGAGAAATAAAAGAAACAAAGCAAGCTACCAATAGAGAAGGAGAAAAAAGCAGAGAAAATGCAAGGCAAATAGAAAACACAAAAGATATCAGAAGTAAATATAAATGTACTGTCAGAGTAAATATAAACCTACCTCCTGAAAGAGATTCTCAACGTGGCTTAAAATTCTGCCATTATACTGCTTATAAGATGCATGCCTAAAACAAAACAACATAAAAGTTTTAAAATTAGTAAATAAAAACCGTATCATGACAATGTCAATCAGAAGGCTGCTGTAGTTAATTATTAATGTCACATATTATATTTATTCATTTTTAAATGTTCATTTTGGAGAGGGGGGAGGGGCAAAGCAAGGGGGGCAGAAGACCTGAAGCAGGCTCTGCACTGACAGCAGAGAGCCTGATGTGGGGCTCGAACTTATGAATCATGAGATCATAACCTGAGCCGAAGTCGGACGATTAACCAATTGAGCTTCCAGGCCCCCTCATGTCACATATTTTAAATGAACAGCATTTAAAAGGGATAAGATTTTGTTACTGATAAAAGGAGCCATGCAACAAGATAATTTAACAGTTATGAAACTATATCAACATAAAACATAGCCTCAAAAATATATAAAGCAAACTCGGAAAAGCCTAAGTACAAATGGAAAAAATCTATAATCCTAATGGGAGATTTAAAAAAAAATTTTTTTTTAATGTTTGTTTTTGAGAGACAGAGACAGACCATGAGTGGGGGAGGGGCAGAGAGAGAGGGAGACAAAATCTGAAGCAGGCTCCAGGCTCTGAGCTGTCAGCACAGAGCCTGACATGGGCTCAAACCTACAAACCGTGAGATCATGACCTGGGCCAAAGTTGGACGCTTAACCGGCTGAGCCACCCAGGCACCCATATATAATCCTAATGGGAGATTTTGAACAAATCTGTCTAAATCAAGCAGGCAAAAAATAAGGATATAAGTGTTTCAAATAATATTAATAATCTTGATCTAAGAGAATGGAATATTTGTTTCAAGAACACATGAAATATTCATTAAAAAACTGTTCATGTTAGGTTATATAAGTCATCTCAAGAACTTTCAAAACTCAATTCAACAGGGGCGCCTGGCTGCCTCAGTTGTTGAGCATGAGACTCTTGATCTCAGGGTCATGAGTTCAGGCCCCACACTGGGTGTAGAGATTACTTACAGAGAAAAAAAAAAACAACACAAAACAAACCTCAACTTAACAGAGGCCACATTATCTAACCACAATATAATTATGACAAAAACACAACTTGAAAAACACATAAACAAAAAAAACCTGTTTGGAAACTCAACACCCTTACACATAGTTTCTGTTTAATCCATAAATTTAAAGAGAATATCATATTGGAAATTGTAAAGGCACTATTACATCAACCACTTAACTGAAATCTATTGGTTTGCAGGGGTACGGGGGAAGAAGCCAAGCATTTTTTTTCTGCTTTAAACAATGATCTATAGTTCAGGGGGACAAATGTTACGACTGAAGAGGAAAAAGTCCTCTTTATAGAAAAATGCCAGTTATAACTGCAGGTAGAATGACAGAAGAAAGCTATCATTTTGCAACCTCTCATGAAACTATTGATTCGGGCAATGATGATCAATCAGCGTTTTAATCATCAAAGGAAAGATTAATAAGGTACCCAAGTAACCCTCCAAAGACTGCCTTTTACTTACAAGGACTAAAACAATGTAAAATTTACATTGGAGGAATCAGAGTGCTAATCATCAATCTTAGCAGAATGATGGCACAATTTCAGGCTATTTATCTCCTAGTGAGCTACGCTGTAAAGTCACAACATTGTCTCTGATGAATCCTAACCAAAAATGTTTAACTGGAATCTAATCAAAATTTACATGAATACAGGATAGAAGAACAAGCTAAGGAACACCACAGGAAACACTCAAAGAAATCAAGGAACTGGGACTGTCAACCAGCATGGTGTCTTCAGCCGGTCAGAACCATGAAAAAGGGGATGGCTGTAGGTTAAAAGAGGTTTAAGGACACACCAATTGCAAATGTATGGTCCTGGACCGGATCCTGGAGAAATCTGAATACAACATAGATATCAGGTGATGCCAGGAGGATTACTAATCTATTTAGGTGTGATAATGTTAGCTGGCTACAAAAGAAAATGTTCCTGGATAAACAAATGTGGTATTTCTACATAATGATGCTACTCAGCTACAAAAAGAAACAAAGCACTGATACAGGCTGTAACAAATACCAGTTTTAAGAATTCAGGATGTGGATGAACCTGAAAAACATGAGTCTTAAGTAAAAGAAGATCAACACAAAAGACCATATATATATATATGACTCCATTAATATGAAACATGAAAGGCACATCTATAGACAGGTTAGTGGTTGCCCAGCGGTGGCACCAGCAACTGGTTGCAAATGGAGATAAAGAATCTTTTTGGGGTAAAGGAAATACTTTAAAATTTGATTGGGTCATGGTTGCAGAACTGTGAATTTAGTAAAAATCACTGAATTGTACAGTTAAATAATTTATGGGTATGTAAGTCATATCCCAATAAAGCTGTTAAAAATAATGTAAAATTAAAAAACCTTTTCCTATTTTTAAGAGTATATATTTAGGAGTAGAAAGCCAAGATAGCTGTATTCACTTTAAAATATTTCAATAATGGGGTTCCTGGGTGGCTGAGTCGGTTGAGCATCCAAGTCTTGATTTCAGCTTGGGTTGTGATCTCATGGTTTGTGGGTTTGAGCCCTTCATTGGGCTCTGCACTGATGGCACAGAGCCTGCCTCTCTGATTCTCTCTCTTCGTCTCTCTGCCTCTTTCTTTTTCTCTTAAAATAAATAAACTTGAAAAAGAATTAAAAATAATATTAAAAAAATAAAGAAATAAAATATTTTAGTAATAAAAACTAAAGAGAGGAAAACATATTCTCTCTCTCATTCATGTATGGTGGAGTAGAAAACCATAACATCTCAATGGAGTGCAATTTGGACATACGTATACAAATGACAAATACATTTACTCTTTTCTCAGTAAATTTGTTCCTGGAATTTATTTTAGACACAGCTGTCTATGTCTAAAATGTTAAGACATTTTATTGTTATTAGGTACAACATTATAATAGCAAATATTTGGAAATAACCCAAGGGATCATTAATGAGGGATTACTTACATAAACAATGAAACATCCACACAATGGAATACTATACAGATGTTACTGACATTAAAGATTTGTACAATATATTAAGTGGAGAAGATATAGAACAATGTCTACAGTGTGCCAACTTTTGTGTCAAAAGGAAGAGGAAATAAAAAATATGTATTTGTATGTGTATGAGAAAAACAATGAAAAGACACAGTGGGCAGGGAGAAATGGGGTGGATGAGAGAAGGAGTGAGAGCATCCCTTTTTTATATTACTTTGGTGTATTACTTAAAAAATATTACTCAGTAATATTACTTTGTAAGTTACATAGTTTTTGTATTATTTTGATTTTTAAAACACATGAATACATTAAAATTCAAAACAATGAAAATAAAAAAAATTTCCTCCCCATTTTGAAGTGCCACAGATAAGGGGCACCTGGGTGGCTCAGTTGGTTGAGCGTCCGACTTCAGCTCAGGTCATGATTCCACATCTGTGGGTTCGGGCCTCACGTCAGGCTCTGTGTTGACAGCTCAGAGCCTGGAGCCTGCTTTGGATTCTGTGTCTCCCTCTCTCTCTGCCCCTCCCCTGCTCACAATCTGTCTCTCTCTGTCTCTCAAAAAGTAGAATAAAACATTAAGAAAAAATTTTAGGGGCGCCTGGGTGGCTCAGTCAGTTGAGCATCTGACTTCGGCACAGGTCATGATCTCACGGTTCAGGAGCTCAAACCCTGTGTCAGGTTCTGTGCTGACAGCTCGGGGCCTAGAGCCTGCTTTGGATTCTGCTCCTACCCTGCTCACACTCTGTCTCTCTCTCAAAAATAAATAAAGATTAAAAAAAAATTAAAAAAAATTTTTTTAAACACAGTGCTACGTATAAAAACACACTGGATGTAACTAAAGTAGTCCTTACAGAAAACTAACAACCTTTTAAAATAATATACATTTTTAAAAGTAGAATTACTTTATACACATTGTTTTGTATCCACTTGATTTTTTAACTGATATATAACTCACATACAGTAAAATTCACCCTTTTTATTTTACTCTTCTGTACCTGTAACCACCAGCATGATCAAGATATGAAACAATTCCATCATAACAAAAATTCTACTAGTGTCCCTTAATCAAGCTTTCCCTGAACTCCCAGGCAACCACTGATCTGTTTTTCATCCCAATACCTTTGCCTTACCAGAATATGTCACATAACTAGAATTGATACAGTATGAAGACTTTCAAGCATAGTAGGTAATATATTTTTTTAAAAAGATTGAAAATAAATAAGCTGAGTACTTAGCTCAAGAAGTTAAAAAAAATAATTCCAATGTTATTACATAAACAAGAAAACAGAAAGGATAATAAAGATAAAGCAGAAAACAATGAAAAACAAAAACCCAAAAAAGACAATTATTAAAAAAACAAACATTAGGAACAGAAGGGAAGAGTCTAACCTGTTAGAGAAACTGTAGCAAACTTAAGGATAAACTTTAGAAATATTTCTACCAAAGTCAGGAAAACAGTGTTTTTTTAGTGCGTGTCAGTGTCCACTAAAACAAGAGGAAGTAAGATGTAAAAACTGTTAAAGAAGAGAAAAAGAAACCTGCCATTATTTTCATTATTATGTAATCATCTACAAAGAAAACTCAAGAGGAAAAAGACAACTTGTAAGAACTGACAGGTGTACCAAGATGTTGGATATGAGCTCACATATATACCAAAAACACTGAAAAACAACAAAAATCTAGGGGCGCTTGGGTGGCTCAGTTGGTTAAGCACCCGACTCTTGATTTCAGCTCAGGTCATGATCCTGGGTTTGTGGGATCCAGCCCGTATCCCGCTTAGTGTGGAGCCTGCTTGAGATTCTCATTCTCTCTCTCTCTCTCTCTCTCCCCCCCCCCCCCACCCCTCTTCCCTGCTGGTGCTATCTCTATAAGATAAAAAAAAGTTTAAAAAAGATTTCTATCATTTAAAAAAAAGTCTAAGGAAAACCACAACAGCAACAAAAACTACAGTGTCAAACAAAGCTAACAAAAAATGTGCAGGACCCTAATGTAGAAAAGTAAAATACTTTTCTGAAGAATACAAAAAAACCCCAAAAAGATGTGAGTAAACGAGAGAGATAATGTGTTCAAGGATAAGAAGATTCAAAAGACTCAAAAGAGTCCACGTCTCCAAATTAATCAATAAATACATAACATTATGATGAAAATTTCTTGATTTGGAACAACCAATACAATTTTGAAAACAAAGAATGAAGGTGGGATGGTGGTGGGCTGGCTGTTATTAAATCCTATCGCAGAGCTATAGTTATGAAAACAGAATGGCAGACCAACAGATGAAATAGCTGAGCAGCACTAAGACCAAAGCTGATGTATCCATACGCAGGGACTTAGCAGACGTACCCATACACAGGGACTTGAAAAATGGCAGAGGCTGCCTCACAAACCAGTGGGGGAAAGATTCAACAAATGGTTTCAGAATAAATGTGGAAAAAAAAAACTATATTCATATTTATTTTCAAAATAAAGTTCCAGGTGGGTAAAAGAATTTTAAAAAGCAAAACTAAAATGATTACAGAAAAATACAGAATATATTTGTGAACCTCTGTGTGGCAGAGGCCTTTGTGAACAAATTACAAAAAGCATATCCCATAAAAGACAGGGGAAATACACTGGGTAACCTTAGAATATAAAGTTTATAGGACAAGACAAGTTAAAATGTGAGCCACAGACTCAGAGAAGATATTTACAACAAATAAAACAAAGGGCTGGTATCCAGAATCCTTGCAATATATTTGTTAGATAGTATATAGTTGTAATAATCTGTTATTAATTTTCATTTGTATAAAGTTTATATAAAGCTTACAAATCAAAAGGAAAATGGGTAACGTGTGAATAAGCTCACAGAAGAGGAATTCAGAACTTCCAATTACATGCCGATAAACATGAAAAGAGGGTCAGTCTCACTAGTGACCAGGGAAAGGCAAATTAAAGTCAGATACCAAGTTTTTAACCCATCTGAAAACATAAAAAAGTTTACTATTAATCACGTATTGGAGTGAATGATATTTGTCATACACTGAGGGTTGAAGTACAAGCCCACTGTGGCAGATAAGCAACATGGTTGCATCTAGAGAACTGAAAACCAGACTTTCCTTTCCTGGGACTACATCCTTGAAAAACTCTCATATGTGTACATGCATGGAGACCTGTACAAGCATGCTTACTATGGGGTTATGAAAACAGATAATCTGAAGCAACTTAAATCTCTATCCATAAGATAATAAGTAAATAAAACCTGCTACTGTCTTCCAATGGAATCCTAGAAGACAGTTAAAAAGAAGTGAATCGGATTTATACACAGAATATCAATTTCGAGAGTATTAAAAAATAAAATACTGAGAAAAATATACAAGTTGAAAAATTAAATGCATATATAATACAATTTATATAGTTTTAAACCGCACAAAAGCAAGAGAGCTTTAAAAAGCAGCTATGCGCACAAAACTATTTTTTTAAGTTTATTTATTTTAAGAGTGAGAAAACGAGCAGGGGCGGGGCAAAGAGAAAGGAAAAGAGAGAGAATCCCAAGCAGGCTCTGCACTGTTAGCATGGGGCCCGATGCAGGGGCTCGATCCCACAAACCGTGAGCCCAGGTGCCCCTAAAACTATTTTTTAAAGAAACTGCAGGAAAAGCTTCCACACTCACCAGTGTGGGTGTCACTGTGGAAGAATAAAAGGGTTGTGTGGTGAAAAGGGGAAAGAGAAGACTCGCCACAAATACTATAAAGTATTAATTAGCATTTGTTAATTCAGGATGATTGAAATACAAGTATTCTCTTCTATTTTTAGTTTTCTTTGTATTTTAAACCTATCAAAACAGGAAAAAAAGCATAACAAAAATGCCTGGACTTAAATGGCTTACCCTAAATCTTGGCTGTAATACTTAATGGTTGTGTGTGACTTTGAGGAAGTTACTTAACTTTTCAAAAAAGTCTTTTTTTTTTTTTTTTTTCAGCTAAAACCAAGCACCACAATACCGATGCAGTTACTGTGAGGTTTACGTGGACAATATGGACTATTCAGTCAGCAAAGTCAGTGGTTTCTGAAGTTAAAGTGACACTCGGGTATGTGGATAAATGTGGACACACTATGATGTCACAGAAATCAAGCTGGCCTGGTCTGAGACTTAGGACTGGCTCATACCCAGACAGCGGGAGCACAGGGCAGACGCTCTCCTAGCACAAGAATGAGTTTTGTGAGCTCTGACACTGTTCTAAATCCCATGTCCCAGGAGAGGGGCAGAAAGAACCTAAAACACCGATGAGCAGAAAAATATAAAAAGGCCCAACAAGGAAATACACTATTATTTTATTACTGACTTCTTAAATAATATCATATATCACTGTAAAGAACTTACATTTATAATTTTAAAACAATTTCCATTTGATAAAAGGTAAACTTATGATCATATTAAGTAAACATGCATTCACCAACTAGATTTTAAATAATTTACCCCAAGCAAACCATCTTCTCTATCCCACAAGCCCAGCACGATGCTGCTGCACCAGTGACCACAAATAATTACGGGTCGATTTGGTGGTTGATACATAAAAGCTGAAGAAACATTGCAAGTAATAGAAAAGCCCAGAAAACTTCCAGAAATAAATAAGAGGTTGGTTGCATCCAATGTTTTAGAAGAGAGCAGAAGAACTGAGATGCAGATTTCTTCTCCTCAGTTATTAATACCAGAACTTTCTGGCACCAAAGATGGATGCATCTATGTCTTATCCCCAAGTGTTACAGAGCCCTCAAAAGAGCTCTGTGGAAATCCACCCCTCCCCGCCCTGCCAAAATAATTCAAATGAATGTAAACTGGTATTTTTTAATGGAGGGCTTCTCAGCTTTTAATATGCTAATATACATTCTCTGAGAAGAGGATATATCATGCAATGTTTCTCAAATCTATCTGAAGAACCTATTTTAATTTTCAGTCTCTGGCAGGATTGAACTCTACCTTTTGGAAAAATCTTGTCCTAGACCATCTTTGTATTCACTGAATTAATAAACTAATTTTGGTGAATTAAGCAGTAGTTTGGAGTTAAAAAAATTCTACAAAATGGTTCAGTGTTTTTGGAAAACTTTTTAGTGTTATTCACTAAAGCTGAATATACATGTATCCTATGATGTAGCATCTCCAGTCCTAGGAAGAACACTCAACAAGTACATTGGGACACCAAAATATGTTCCAGAAGATTCATAACAGCACACCATCCATGATAACTCCAACCTGGAAACAACCATGGTGGAAGAAACAAATTTATGTAACAGCACCTTCCACAAAACAGAAATGAACAAACTATAACCTCATGTGACATTTTAGAGTCTCTCAAATATAATGTAGAGTTAAAGAAGCCAGACACATAAAGAATAGATACTATGATTCCATTTACACAAAACCGAAAAGCAGGCAAGAGCAATCTAAGGTGTCAGAATTAGGGCACTGATAACCTCTGGAGACAGGAAGGAAGTATAATTGGTAGGGCCCTGGGGGGACTTTATGGGGTTCCGGCCATGTTCTATTTCTTGACCTAGATGGTGCTTACAGGTGTGTTCACTGTGATAATTCATCTCCTAATTAGTATACTTTCTTCTTGCATGTTATACTTAAAAAAAAAAAAGTTAAAACAGCTTGGCAATCCAATCATTTTGTCAATCAGTGACTGTGTGCAATCATGTCTACAAGACATGCTGGCCCTAAGTGCCCAGCCGTGGCGAGAGCACCAGGAACTGTTTTCAGGCACTAACTCACGGGACCTTCAAGACAGTCCACAAATAAAGGTGCTCTGAAACCTTTACTGTTTGCATTGAATAGGTGAGGAAACTGAGGCTCAGGGAGAGTCAATAACTTGCCCAAAGTCACGGGCTCGTAGGTGGTAGGGACAAAATCAAGCAGGACTCCAAATCTCACATTCTTTTATTTTTAATTTTTAGTGTAGATTTATTTTTGAGAGAGAGAGAGCGCAAGCAAGGGAGGGGCAGAGAGACAGGGAGACACAGAATCCGAAGCAGGCTCCAGGCTCTGAGCTGTCAGCACAAAGCCCAACGTGGGGCTCGAACTCATGAACCGTGAGGCCATAACCTGAGCCGAAGTCGGACGCTCAACCGACTGAGCCACCCAGGCGCCCCCAGATATCACGTTCTTGGCACCACCCTTCCTATGCCAGGGAGTCTGCCACATCTCTATTGACCAGAATCACTCTGAATGGTTTTAATTTCTCACTACCACCAAACCTTGATTAAACACAGTAAAGCAGCATCACAACCTTACCATCTTTACACAGAAAGACTCAGGATGCTCACCCTCAAAACCTGAACTATGAGTTATTAACAATAGTAACAAATGGCAACTAATAATTCATGCAGATACGGACCTTCTTATTTGGCATCACAAATATGCTGGGCACTAGAAAATAAACTGGGGGGCTGACAGGGTGGTTGGAGGGATCAGTCCAAATGCAAGGACTCCAGAGAAACACAACAAAGAATTACTGCAATGGTACCATTATTTAAGCCAAAATAACCTGAAATTCTTTCCTGGGGTACAAAAATGTTGGTTATATTCTACAAAGGGAAAGCAAATTCAATTTTTTAAAAAAACATATAAAACTTTTCTACTCACAAGTATATGTTCATTAGAGAGCTGTCCATACAAAAACAAAGCACAAAGACAGTGAGAGCTTAAGGACAGCAAGGTTCATATTTTTTGAAGAAGATCTATCTATCCAGTCTGTCTCTCAGGAATACATCTCGTCTGTGGCCACGCCTCCTCCTATCCCTATTTCAGTCACAGTGGCTTCAGTTCTGAGCCCTGACACTTTCAAATTTTCCCTCCCTCAGAGAGTCTTCACTTGCTGTTTCTCTAACGCAAAAACTGGTTCTTGAAAAGTCTGGCTCCTTCTCCTGCTTTGGATCCCAGCAAAATGTCACTTAGGAGAGTCCCTCCCTGACCCCTTATCTCAAGTGGTTCCCCTGCCCCTACTTTCTATCACACCCCTCTTTATTCTCCTGTAGGCAATCAAACCACCTGAGATTTTCTGTCTATTATTTGTTTATTGTCTTCCCTTCAAGAATCTGAGGTTTGTGAGGGGAAAGGCCTTGTATATCTTGTTCACTGCCACATCCCTAGAGCCTAGCACACAGTAGGTACTAGGTGGGTATCTGAATGCTGTGCAAATGGTCTGGTAATGTGCTTTTACCCCTTTCATTTATTAACAAAATATCCCCAAGAATAAATTGAATCCAAAAGTAAACTCCTGAATCTGTTAGAGTATGCTTACTTTTCTTCGGCTTTCTTCTGAAACAAAGCCTTCTTCTAATAGGCTGCACTGATTCTGATCATGTTCACTTAAAAAAGTACAGACATGGGGCGCCTGGGTGGCTTGGTTGGTTAAGCGCCCACGGTTGGTGGGTTCGAGCCTCGTGTCGGACTCTGCTGACAGCTCAGAGCCTGGAGCCTGCTTCAGATTCTGTGTCTCCCTCTCTCTCTGCCCCACTCCTACTCATGCTCTGTCTCTGTCTCTCAAAAATGAACAAATGTTAAAATAAAAATTTTTTTTAAAGGTACAGACATGAGGGGCATTGGTTAAGTGGTTAAGCATCTGACTCTTGTTTTCGGCTCAGGTCATAATCTCACTCATGGTTCATGAGTTCAAGCCCTGTATCAGGCTCTGTGCTGATAGATGCAGAGCCTGCTTGGGATTCTGTCTCCTTCTCTCTCTGCCCTCCCCCACTTGCTCTCTATCTCTCACTCTCAAAATGAATAAACATTAAAAACAAAAAACAAAAAACAGGTCCAGACATGCAAAAACAAACAAAATCACCAAAAAACCACATTTCAATAAAATTCTAAGCCCATGCATACTAGATTTAGGGTCATCCAAGGAGAAAATATGTGGTATCATTAAAGATAATTACAATTACTGCCAATTGGGCAACATTATGACTCTTTTTCCACATACAAAACAGTACTACAAAAGGTGGAAGTCCTGGTAGCCTAAACAAGGTCCTGTGCACATTGAGTTTAATGCAATTCATAATTACACACATCACTCATGTCCTATTTCTTATAAAGAGAGAGAACCACGGGGCGCCTGGGTGGCTCAGTCAGTTAAGCATTCAGCTCTTGACTTCAGCTCAGGTCACATTTTTTTTTTTTTTTTTTAATGTTTATTTATTTTGGAGAGAGACAGAGCACAAGTGGGGGAGGGATAGAGAGAAAGGAAGACAGAATCTGAAGCAGGCTCTAGGCTCTGAGCTGTCAACACAGAGCCCAATGCAGGGCTCGAACTCACAGACTATGAGATCATAACCTGAGCCCAAGTCCGATGCCCAGCTGACTGAGCCACTCAGGCTCCCCATCAGGTCATGATTTTAATAGTTCATGAGTTCAAGTTCAGCACGGAGCCTGCTTGGAAGTCTCTCTCTCTCTCCCTCTCTCTGTCCCTCCCCTGCTCATGTGCTCTGTTTCTCTCTCTCTCAAAATAAATAAACTTAAACAAAAAATTTTTAAATTAAAAATAAAGAGGGAGACACACATATCAATACACATCGTGAGGAAAACTTCCCTTCTGGTACCCGGTCAAACTGAACATATTAATTCATAAACAAAGCAATATAAAACTCTACCATTCTGACCTCCTCTGATTATCATTAGAAACAAACACAACCAGTGCTGTCTGACCATTACCTCTCTCTTCCCTTTTCTTTCTGAATCCAGTGATTCTTAAACTTTGCTGCATATTATAATCTCTTGGAGAACCTGAAAAGCTCTGGAAGCCAGGGTATATATCCCAAACTAATGACTAAATGAGAGTTACAAAGGGTGGTGAGGTTTAGGTGGCAGTATTGTGAAACCTTTTCCAGGTGATTCCAATGTTGCTGCTCTAGATCTCACTATTCAGACTATAGTACCCGGGCACTGCCTAGGAGCTTGTTAGCCTTGGGCCCCACCCCATCTGATTCCAGCGAATCAGAAACTCCGTTTCTTGAAATAATACATGTTGAACATTTAGGACCGGGCTGGGAGACAGTAAGAACTAAGTAGAGAGTACCACTGTTATCATTAAGGTCCACTATGTGCTCCTCTAACTTAATTTGCTTACTTACATTTGTTCCATTTACAAACCATGCAGCTAGCTCCCAGTGTCTCTTATGTAACACCACATGGTCTCTAGCACATGTAAACATGTAAATAAATCCTAGTTTATCCACATTCTCCCTTCAGATCAGTAAGCTTTCTTTTTTTTCTTTTTTAGTAGGCTCCCCACCCAATGTGGGGCTTGAATGCACAACCCTGAGATCAAGAGTCACATGCTCTACCGACTGAGCCAGCCAGGAGCCCCAGTAAGCTTCCTTTTAGAGTCCAAAGATGAGGTTTCCTCTAACATCTTAAAGTTCCCAATGTTTTGCTCCCATGAGCATATAAGCCCACAGGAACTAGCAGTAGCGATCCACACGCCAAATGCAAACTTTTTTAGTTCCTCTTCCACACATGCTCCCCTCTCCCGTGGCCTTCCTCCTGCCCCCTAATCTTCCTATACCTGGGAATGATTGGAACTGTCAGAAGTCCTACAACAGGTACTTCTGGCAGCTGGAGAACTACAAAACTCATTAACGTTTTCAAACTGAGGTGTGAAATATTCAAGTGGCATCGATCTACTTTAAGGATTATGCATATTTGATAAAGCTTACGTTTCTCCCTCTCACTCCAAAGCACAGCTGGGCATACAGTAGAGAGTCAAATTTTATTTGCTGATGGGGGTTGATGGGGGGTGGGAGGGAGGGGAGGGTGGGTGATGGGTATTGAAGAGGGCAACTTTTGGGATGAGCACTGGGTGTTGTATGGAAACCAATTTGACAATAAATTTCATATATTAAAAATAAATAAATAAATAAATAAATAAATAAATAAATATTAAAAAAAAAAAGAAAAAAACTTGCTTTCTACTTTATCCATTTTCTTCACATTGCCCTCTCTCCATAATTTTAGCAACAGCCCCTGCTTGGTCCTGGTGCTGGACTAACTACTTTCCGTATTTCCACCGTTTATTGATTAAAACTATCTAGGACGTAGGCCCTACTACTGCAGCACTTCTTTTCCAGTTGAGGAGACTGTGATTTGGAGACCTGATGGTTAGTCAGGGTCTCACAGCCAGCAAGCAGTGCTGGGAATGCGGGTGTCCTCATCCCCTAAGTGGGCTCCGAAACCACTACACCACAATGCATCCTTCCTAATTTGTTTTCATCTCGGTGGCCTGGCATCTTCATACTTTCTTCCACGTAGTGCAGCATCTCTGATCTTTGTCAGGGATAAAGAGCTGTCAAAGCTAACCCATGAACTTATAAATTTCCAACTAGTCTTCTCTTCAAGTATACTTTTCAGAAATGGAGGAACTTCTGGCAAGAATGTTAATAAGTTTATACTCCAGATAACCCTGAATAAATTGCTGAGCTTTGGTAAACATTAGCTTTGGTAAACACTGGAACCCAAAAGGGTTCCTCCACTCGAAGATCAAGGGAAGCCTTACATAGCATGCAAGAATGAAGTTTCTCTCAAGTGGGCAGGGCACTGAAAGGTCTTTCTGGAAAAAAAAAAAAGGAAAAGTGAGCCTAATGACAGTGCCTAGTCGGTTTCAAAATTGGCTGATCCATCATGGCTAGTGTGTTTTCCACAGGCAATCATTTGTTCAACATATACTTCTTGGGCTCATGCTGGGCTGTGAGAATACAGTACTGACCCAAAGAGCCAAACACAGCAAAAATGGACGTACCTCTGCACCCAGGGGTGGGCAGTCTGAAAGAGCCACGTGACAGAGCTCCTGAAAAGAGGCAACAAGATGACTCGGGTCTGGAGAGAACCTAGGAAAACTGGAGCAGAACAAAGACCACACAAGTGAGGCAGAACAGCAGGAAGGCTGACTTGAAAGCTGGGCTTCCTGTCTCTGTTTTGATATAAACAGCTTTACCCATTGGAGGAAGGGGATAGGGGAAGCTGCTCTAGTTAATATTTCTTCTCATTGTTGCCCCAGATTAAGAATATTACATACCTTTGTCATTCTTGTCTGTCAGGCTAAGTCACTCATTACCTTTCCCTTAGTAATTTGAATGTCCTTCATTCATTTGTTTCTTCTTTCATTCATTCATTCATTCATTCAGTCAGTCAGTCAGTCAGTCAGTCGGTATGCCAGATCTGTTTTATTTTTATTTTTTTTTAAATTTTTTTAATGTTTATTTATTTTTGAGACAGAGAGAGAGCATGAACGGGGGAGGGTCAGAGAGAGGGAGACACAGAATCTGAAACAGGCTCCAGCCTCTGAGCTGTCAGCACAGAGCCTGACGCGGGGCTCGAACCCACGGACCGCGAGATCATGACCTGAGCCGAAGTCGGCTGCTTAACCGACTGAGCCACCCAGGCGCCCCAGCCAGATCTGTTTTAACGGTTGGGGATGCAATGGGGAAGACACCTGTCTTGCCTTCAGGTTGCTGACACAATGCAGAGCATGGAGGAAGGTTTGTGACTCCAAGTTTCAGAATGAACATTATCAGTAAAGCCCACCTTGAGAAGATGGGAGGGCGACCTCCCAGCTGAAATGTCTCCAAATGTGTGGTCAGGGTCCAGGGCAGAGAGCTGAGTTTGCACTCTCAGAATGTGCAGATGCTCGAGAAGAGCACAAATAATAGACCCTACATCAGTTTAGAGAAAGGAACTATTTAACATTAGAGATAAGAATTGAGAGAGAATTCTAATATATAGAAAAATTATAATATAATTTTTCCTCTCAGAAAGTGGCTATCTCCATCCTTGAAAACAAAGTCTGTTACCAAAATAGGAGCCAAATATAGTGCTTCTTTATGCTAACTTTAAAAAGCTGTTCAAAATGCACAGCCTGGGAGTTTAGCAGACATCTATGTTCTAGCCCAAGAGTGGGCAATTTTTTTTTTTTTTTTAATAAAAGGCCAGATAGCAAATATTTTCTTCATGGGCCATATGGTCTATCCCAGACACTTGATTCTGCCTTTCTAGCAAAAATGGTGCCACAGACAATATTAAACAAATAGGTGTGGCTGTGCTTCATTAAAACTTTATTTACCAATCAGGCTGTTGGTCTGGAAGTGTTCTTGGCATGAACTGGCATACCTAGAACATCAAGAAAATCTCAGTCTCCTAAGATCCTTCGTCTCTATGTTTCCTCATTACCCCAAAGGGTCTCGCAACTTAAAAGGGGGTCCTAGTGCTGGTAACATATTCCCCACATGACACGATTCCCAGAGGGGTAGGCAGGGCTGAGAAGTACTACCCTAGGCTATGGATGCTATACAGAGACACCAAAAGGCTTGGTTTCCTGGCTAATTCCAGGTCAGAAACACATAGAATGAAAAATTAATAATGTATTCTAGCTTTCTGAGTTTTATTCCTTAATTTCTCAGAGCTTCAAGGGGTCCAAGTTATCTCCCTAGCCAAATCTTCCATCCTGCAGCCTTTCAGGGCCTCATCCTTAAGATGTTCTGTGGCTTTATCTCCCCCCTCACCTAGAGGAGCCTCCTACCAATCACCAGGTCTCCTGTGCATATCCTCACCTTCCCCTCTCATCTAATTCACAATGTACCAAAAGCTCTAGTGCCAAAAGCAAATCAGTATTTATAATGGCCAACTTTTCACTGAAACAAAACCATTGTTCATAGTCCCATAAGAGATATTTACCAAAGACAGGCTGTTAAATGAACTGCAACTTTTGAATGCATCTGCTGTGCAAGGCCATTTAAAAGCATTCTGTTTGACCTCCCACATTTGACCTCATTTATGAAGCTGTATATAGTGTGGTTACCACACAGTGAGCAGGGATGAGCAATAACTGTTAGAACTGCAAGAGGAAAGCATATTTGGCCTGGACGTTATACAGCTGTGAATGGGATAAAGGCACTTCCTCAAATGGGAGTCTACTCATATCACCCAACAGTGGAAAGAACAGACTTGCAGACTGGGCACAGACAGAAGGCAAATCATTTTAACGGATAAAAAGAAAAAGTATCCACTGGAGTATTTTCTTAGGAATAAAGAGTTGAGTCTGAACTTGAATATGGCCACCAAATTAGGTTTATATAGTTAAATTTTCCTGACATATCAAGTATTTTAATAATAATCCAATTTTTTAGAAATATATGTATCATCCAAAATGGTTTAGTAAAGTTTAACTCTTACAATTCCTCAAATCCTTCAGGGGAAAAAATATACTAGAATATACAAAAGAACTTGTAGCTGTGTAAATGATCCTTGAAATGTTGTAAAGGAGACTATTACAGTCAATTTTAACCAATTAGGATAATTTCTAAATTAAAGTAAGATGAACTTACCCACAGAATTTCAGATGAGACTAAAGCACTAGCTTTTTTAGTTTTTCTGCTGATTTCCATATTCCATGCTTTAATTAAAACATTTGCTGTGAACTACTGAGCAAAAGAACAGAAAAGGAATATATCTAAGTCATAATTCAACAACACTGGGCAATTCGACATCTAAAATCAGTGTTCTATACCTAGCAAACTATTACAGGAGCAAATTATCATACACTGTTTTGGCATTCTCTTCCTTTTTGGAAAAGCTTTGATCCTCTCTTCTTCCTTGCTCTCAAATCACTTCATGCATCCGATCTGGAATAATATTTGGCCACTGTTTTGATAACAGGCTTTACTTTCACGACCGGAATTACTCACTGACCATTCATTTGAATGAACCTTCTAGTCTAGGAGAAAAAAACGTCTTAGACTCTTATCTCTTAATAAACAGCTGCCTTCTCTAGATTGATACAAATTCAGATGCGCTTTGATCAGACATCAACACATTCTGAGAGCACAAAATCGGCTCCCTACATCCTTCTAAGAAGACCTGGGGAAAGCTAAAATACAAACTTGTCCCCACTTGATGACTGCCAACTCAAATCAAATCTTGCTTACCTCTGAAAACAGGAAAAAAAAAAAAAAAAAAAGATACGGTTTGGTAATTTATTCCTTGGATGTAGCTTTCCCTAACGAGGCAGCCACCTTGTAAACGCTGGTACTATTTGCAAAACACAGAGTAAAAGAAAACCATCTCGGCCTTGCAAATCTCCCTCCTAGTCCAGCAATGAGGAGTGGAAGAGAAGGAAATAGGAATGCAACGCGTGCTTGCTGCTGGCATCATTCCTTACTGCTTGGAAAAGTGAGACTCCATTGCATATCTCAGATTTCTTTTAAAATGCCTGTATGCCCGTTAAGATCGCCTCCTATAAATCGCGTGCCCTAGCTCCTCGGGATTTCCTTTTCTCTCTGCCCAATTCGCCCATTCTCCTCCTTAGGTCGAGCTTCCTCGCAAACCCTCCCCATGAAGAAGAACGCTCCCGCATTTCATAATTCGATTCCCAGGCCCTTCCCCAGCGCCTTGGGAATGCGTTCGTCCCGGGCCTGCCGGGAAATCCACCGACACTGAGACACAAGTCGGCGTCTCCGCGTCCTGTCCCTCGCCGCCGCGGCCAATGCTCCCCGGGCTGCTCCCCGACTTGGTCGCCAGAGAGGCCCAGAGCGACGGAGATCCGGGGGCTGCGCCCTAGGGCAGAGCAGGCAGGGCAGAGTGCTCCTTGCGGCCGCGGCCTGGGCCCGCTACACGTCCCACCGCCCCTCAGTGTCGCCCACGGCCCCGCCAGGCCCCTTCTCCCCCAGGCGAACGGGATCCGGCAGCCGCTCTTTGCAGTGGCCGGAGCCCCAGGACGCGGCTGCTCCCGCGCAACCCCGGCCGCGCTCCGCGAGAGGGCCGGAGTGGGCGGCACCGCCCTGCCCGTCTCCTGGCCTCGCGGGGCCCGCAACTGCCGTTCCAGGAGAAGCGAATCCCAGGGCCGAGCCCGCCACCCAGCACTGGGGTCTCCAAGGCTTCCGATCGCCACACGGGACCCGGCCCGGCACTCACCTCCCGAGCGCGGCGCTAACCCTGCTCCGACACGGGCGGGCGGGCGGCCGATGCTGCCGCCCCGCGCGCACACGCAGCCTCCCGCAGCCGCACGCACGGCCGGGCGCGCGCAGACCACGCGCCGAGGCCCGGGAGTCCCTTGCTCGCTCGCTCGCTCGCTCGCACGCACGCGCGGGCCCTGAGCCCCAGCGAGCTGGGCCCCACCCGGCCTGCAGCTCTACGCACTCCCTGGGTGTGGGCTCTGTCGCACCTAGCCATCACGCTGCGTTCCGAGCACGCCGCTGTTAGGTATGCCTTTTACATTGGACGCGGGCAGGGGGTGGGCCGCGGCGGATCTCTGACAAGGATTTTGCCTTGTTTACGAGCGGCATAAATTCCCAGCCTCAAGCAGTTCTGGAGGGATTTACTTGTTCAAGTCCGCACAGCGCTATTAAGGAAAAGAAGAAACCTTGGGGAGTTCTTTAATCTCAGAAGAAAAGTGTGTTCTCCTTCTAGAATCGATGGAGAATGAAGGGTGGGGACACCACGGGGTTACAGTGGTCTGGTGTATGCATACGAGTCCCGGGAAGTCGATTGCTTTCGGGCATCTTGAAACTCTTTTGGTCTGGAGAATTCAGAGAAAGTCTGTCCTACCCAGACTTGTCACTAACTGGTGCTCCCTGGAAGAAGTGGCGAGGCTTTTAGGCGTGGTACCTGGGTGTTGCTGTATGGGTTCTGGTCATACCGGTCTTTGGGTGGAGGTGGTTGAATTAATCCAGAAATAATATTTCCTCTACTCTCCCGGCACCCCTGGCATAGTGCCATTTGAAAACCGTTCCCCATTCTGGCCGCTTGGCTGTGGGACTGTGAACAGTGTGGCTTCGGCATCCCCACGTGGAAAGTTGAAAGAACAGTTCAATGAGCACCCCAAGTGCTTAACTCCAAGGTTGAGTAAGTGTTAACATTTTGCCACAATTGCTTTTTCTCTCTCCTAAATACTTCAGCCTGCATTTCCTAAGAATAAAGTCAGACCTTCTTTCATGCAACCACATGAGAAATTTAATCACATCTAAAAACCTTAACAATTTGATAATATAACCTAATATCTAGCCCGTATACAAATTTCTCCAGTTGTCAAAAGATGTGTTATATATTGGTTTTGTAGAAAGATAGTACAACGAACATGTATACATTGCATTTGTTATATGTGTCTCTTTTAGTGCAGAACAATCCCCCTCACGTTTTTTGTTTTCTTGGCATTAACTTTTTGGAGAGTCTAGGCCAGTTACCTTGTAGAGAGTTATACGTTCTCCATTTGTTAGACCTTTTTTTTCCCTCCTGATGTCCTTTAACCTTTTCTCTAACTCCCTAGAAGGAGGATCAAGAGGTTTGATTAGATGTCAAGAATCCGGACTTTAGGAGGTGCTATTCATATTGTTCCTTATCAAGAAGAACATAGTATTAAATATTAAACACATTAATTTTTAAATATATAATGGGTTGTTCCAGTATCAATAACTGAAATCTGAATTGTCCTTAGATTTCTCTGTATGGTCCATTACAAAGTCTACTTTCCCTTTTGTGGTTAATAGGTAATCTGAGAGGGTAGAGGCTTTGAAACTCTTTGTAGGAGAAAGTCTTAGATTCCTGCAAGGAGAACACTGGTTAGAAATCCATTGCCTGGGTGGGTAGAGTAATCATCTGGTTCATTCTGGTTCTTGCTACCTCAGATCACCTTTATTGAATGAAATACTAGCTTTATTCAAAGAACAGTAAAATTCTGATCTCTTTAGAGTTTGGGCCACTTTAGAGTTCCTGTGGATAATTCTGGTAAAAGCACTGATGCTTCCTACAGGTCTTGTGATGTATGTTTTAAGATTTTATAAAATCTGGGAGGCATTTCCTATATTTACCTGGGCATGCCTTATCTGTCCTACCAGCTCTGTTCTAATAATAGAAATGGATCAAGGGTATGTAATGCACTGTGTAATCTCTGCCTGTTGTGCTCTGGTCTCCGGCTCATATAAATATCTGAGGGTGTGAGCTCATCCATTTTAAGTTCATAAGCTGTGCTGGGCAAGAGCTATGTCCAGTTTGTGCTATATAACAATGACCACTTCAGCTTCCACAAGAGAAGTCCCAAAGGGCATCATCTATTCCACAGACAAACGGAGAGTTTTAAACAGACGGCCTATATCCCCACTTGTCAAAAGAGGACAATTTTCAGTAAGTTAGTCTAAGTCAGTGAGTTGTGTCAGTGATTTTTCAGTTGTATCAGCAAGTTAGTGTCTGCTCTTACCCCTGACAGTTGATCGGAATTTCATCAGCATACTAAGAGTCCCAAGACAGAAGCTGGAAGGCAAAAGTGAGCCTTGTAAGTTATGTAGCATCATTTTTGCCACATGCTATTGGTCAAAAGCAAGTATAGGACTATTCAAGATTCGAGGGGAGGAGATCAGACAGGTCACAATTACCAGGAGATGAGGATCAGTGTCGGGGAGGAGGGACATATTTGGAAAGGAGCTACCACACTGATCTAAGCCAAATGCAAATTCAGATGTGTAGTATTGATCATATTGGTCCTTTGCTCAAAATCTGGTAGGGCTGGGTCATCTGTTTTACTTTGACCCTAGTCATAACTCCCCATCCCCAATTTGCACTGACTATAAATATGGCCCACCATTTCTTTTAGTTTACAGATTCCTTGGTTCAACTGCTGCTTCCTTATGAAAGCCTTTTGTGGGCTAAAGGGAAAGAATAGAGGAGTGAAATATGCATTTAAAAATCATTTGTGGTAATTTGAAGGTTCTCTGAAAATAACATAGGTGAATATAGGAGACAAAAATGGGTGTACAAAAAATGGGTGCACAATAAAATTGTATTTAGATAGTAGTAGGGGAATGAATGAATATTTAGGCTTAATGCATATTCAGATCTAAATCATTGTTGTGATTCTTTTCCTGGTTCCGGCTCTGGGAGGTAGCTGTGCCCTTTGCAAAGGGTAAAGTGATTGCTGCTTGCTGATGCCTTTATCACAGCCATTCTTCACCCCACCTTGGCTGACAATTTACCTCACTAAGTAAAGGAGGTCCATTGATAACAAAACTAGGCAGGCTCCATTGCAAACAGGTTAATCTATGGAGGAAAAAAAAAAGACCTTTGTATCTGGAAGGATGTATTAGGACGTGGATATTACATCTTACAAAAACTATGTTTTTATTTTAGAAAAGTTGTAGTCCAGTACTTGTTTTTAAAATGTTTTGGGGTGCACCAGGGGGAGCCTGGGTGGCTCAGTCAGTTAAGCATCCTACTCTTGATTTTGGCTCAGGTCATGATCTCCTGGTTCGTGAGAGTGAGCCCAGCGTTGGGCTCTGTGCTGACATCATGGAGCCTGCTTGGGATTCTCTCTCTCTCATTCCCCCCTACCCCAATAAATAATCTTAAAAAATTTTTTTTAAAATAAATGTTCTGGGGGCACCTGGGTGGCTTAGTTGGCTGAGCGTCGCACTCTTGATTTGGGTTCAGGTCATGATCCCAGGGTTGTGGGACTGAGCCCCCCTGTCACGCTCCGTTGTGAGTGTGGAGCATGCTTAAGAGTCTCTCTCTCCCTCTTCCTCTCTCCCCAACTCGTGCACACTCTCTCTCTCTAAAAAATAAAAATTAAAAAAATGTTTTGAATGTCCCATGAATAGTATGTATGTGTACTGCCAAAACCTCTCTAGAATGCAAAACAGAGCCATGGACAGCAGATTGGGACAAGAAATCCTAAATTAGTGAGAAGAAAAAGTCCAAAACCTTTAAGAGTTATTTCCTTTGAGGCAGTCTCCTTGTTCACTGTGTAGCATTTAGCTTCTTGTGATTCATCTATCCATTGCAGTAGAGGAAACTATCCCATGTATTACAAATATCCCTTTAATATTTCTCACAATTCTGAGAGTTGCTTGAATGGTTCCTTTGTGGTTTTGTTTGGGTTTATACAGTTATGTTCAGCTGTAGCAGGGATTGCGACACTTTCTGTAAAGGGCCAGTAACGCATATTTTAGGCTTTGTCTCTGTTGCATATTATTCATTGGTACTTATTTATTTCATTCTTTACACACCTTTGAAAAGCAAAAGCTAGTCTTAGCTCAAGGGCCCAACATAAAAACAGGCTGAGGGCCAGATTTGGCCCTTAACTGTAGTTTTCCAAAGCCTGAGCTAGAGAGTAAGCTGAGCTGAAGGTCCAAAGTGCCTGTTGGTGATGCTATCCATTGAGGGCCACAATTCTTCTGGAGGATTCTTTCATAGAGAGGAGGGTGTGGCCTCTCCTTCACAGGCTACATTGTCCATCTTTGGGCAGCATCTAAGATAGTGGGGGTGGAAGCTGGCAGCCTTGTTAAGGCATAGCCTTGGGAGTCAAGCAAGGTCACATATGCCATATTCTGTTGATCAGAGGAAACCCAGGGACCAACTCAGATTCAAGAGTTGGGCAAATAGTCTCTCGCTCTCTATGGGAGTTGCTGCAGATCCTGTGACTACAGCTAGCTGAACTAATTGGCAGACTTGTACTGTGTGCCCCACCAAGGGAGATCAAGGGCAGTGATGACCTTGACATTAGATTGACATCTCACACTTTTGTACTTTTTTTTTTTTATATATATATATACTATGCTTTTATACTTGCCAGCTGGTTTCTGATTCTGTGGGCACTCACTCACTTTCCTCAGTACTTGTTTAGAGGTGTCTCAGCCTCCAGATTATCCGCTCCCTGAGGGAAGTGACGACACCCCCCCCCTGCTGTGATATATCTTCAATAGCTGTGTTTTGCATTTAATTGAATAGTTTTACTGAGGTTTAAGGTCAAGTAATTTGCTTACTTCACAAAAGCAAAACAAATTTAAGAATGTAGCACTACCTATAAATTCTAGAAGAACAGCATGCATCAAAGAATTACATTTCACACCCAAATACTGTCTAACCAATCAGATGTTTAAACTTCCCAGATGCTTTCCAAACATAATCAAGAGTTAGGAAGCAGTCTCCTTAATGGTAAGTTTGAACTAGCAATCACCTTTAAAGACATATTATATTTTAACTTTAAATTTGCAGATGAAAATTGAACAGTAGCAACAGTTTGTAATATACGTTATGTATGTTCTAAGGCAAAAGTGATTCTGTAGAGGGTTTCTAATCTACAGTAAATGCTGCTACTAATTGCTCAGTTGAATTTTTTAATATGTGTTTTCTCCCAAATCTCATTGTAACTCCGTCTTCTTCTACTTGATGGAAAGCTTTGACAGTTTATTATGTTTAGAAGCAGCTGGGGTCTATTTCTAATTGATGATTTGTTATCTTATATTTCTTACTTGACTATCCACATTTTTCATTCTCTTCAGCATCTTCCTCCAGCGTCTCCTGTCTTCCTGAACTAGATGGATGGTGCTGCTTTTGTGCAAACGCAGACAATATTTCAGTCTCTCCTCTGTGTCCTTTCATCAGGCTATGGATACATGCAGGGCTGATATAATGTGACATGAATATGGCACTTAAACATTAACAAAATGTATTCACACATACTGTATGAGTTGATTGTTAATATATCAGTGGGATGGAGACTATCACTGTCTGCATTTGGCAGGTGAGGAAACTGGGGAGCAGACGTCCCAGAGTACCTCAAATTTAACATGTCCAAGTTAACCTCATAAAATCTTTTTATTCTCCAGGTACCTGATTTGGTCAAAAGCAGCTCCATTTATCAGTCACCCAAGTCTGACTTTCTTCTGATATAAAATTTAAATACAACGAACACACAAAACTTAAGTGTACATTCACTGATTTTTGACAAATGCATACACCTGTGTAATTCAAGCCTCTCTCCAGAGGGATGATGTTAGTAATATTTAAAGAGCTCCTAAAAACTGAGAAGGCAAACACCAACAACACAACAGAAAAATGAGTAGAAGATGAAAACAGAGTTCCACCAAAAAAGAAATACAAATAGCCCCTAAATGTATGAAAAGATGGTCAACCTTCCTATAATAAGGGAGATATTTAACAGTGAACAATCTAAATAGGGAATTAAAAACAATTCCATTTACAATAGCATCAGGAAGAATAAAACACTTAGAATTAACCAAGGAGGTGAAAGACTCATACACTGGAAACTATAAAACATTGCTCAAAGAAATCAAAGAAGACATAAAGAAGTGGAAAGATACTCTGTATTCACGGACTTATGGGGGGAATAAGATGACATATATTTGCATATTATTTTAAAAAGAAATGTAAGAAGGATAAACCAGAAACTACTGAAAATGTTGGAAAAGGAGTATAACTTCTCTGAGCTTCCTTCTTTATGTAGTTTTGACTTTTGAAACTGTAAATATTTTGCATATTAAATCAATAAAAATTTAAAAAGCAAACCCTAAGACTGAACACAGCTACAAACGAAGCTCCCAAATGAAACTATCATCTAGATACCGTAACTCAGGAAAAAAAGTTCATTCAACTTGCTTTTGAGCACAGTACTCTCTTAACAGAATGTATTTTAAGTACAGAAAGAATTGTGAATAAATAAAGACATTTTCTTTGTAGGTTTGTTTTTTATAGTGCTATCAGTGAAGAAATTCTCAAGTTATTTTGTATGTGTTAAGAAAACTGTTGGAAATCAGAAGATTTTTCCTCACTATGGGAGAAGAGAGATACCAATTGGAGGTTAGGAAAAATCCTGGCTTTTTTTTTTTTTTTTTGAAATTAGATTTCATTTGAATTGCAAGTATCAGTATTAACTTATGCTTCTTTAAAAATTTTTATTTCTGGGGTGCCTGGGTGGTTCAGTTGGTTGTGTCCAATTCCATTTCGGCTCAGGTCATGATCCCAGGGTCATGGGATGGAGCCCCATATTGGGTTCTGTGCTGAGTGTGGAGACTGCTTGAGATCCTCTCTCTCTCTCTCTCTCTCTCTGTCTCTCTCTGTCTCTCCCTCCCTCCTTTCTTTCCTCTGCCCTCCTCTCCTGCTCTTACTTTCTCTCTAAAATTAAAAAAAAAATGTATTTCCTAGCCCTGTCTCCTGAAAAGGCCTAGAAGCAATAACATTCCAGTAGCATTGGGCATAACTTGTACACAGATGCTGATTTCTAAATACTGTTCTCCACTGAAAGGAACCCAGGTTTTTTTGGGAAATGGCTGATTTTAAGTCTGGGATACAGGAAATACACAGTAAGTTGGAAACATCTCGTGCACAAGAATGAAGAAGTGCTGGAAATTAATGGGGACATGTCAAAAAGATACAGGAATTACCTTAAAGTTTTCCCTGCTGCCCAAATTTGTGATAAATTAAACATCAAAAAGAATAACGATGATAATGTATTATATCATCTTGAGTCAGAAAAGAACCCATTAGTCCATAGTGACACTCAAAATAAAGGTGGCGATGGAGGTAAGCTTTCTTCTTCCAAAGACTGCTAGCTAATAAATGTAGAAAAAATATAGAATACGAAAAATCACCATTTGCAACCACTATTGAAATAATTCAGGCAAGGATCATCAAAGGATGCTAAAATTATTGGGTGAAAGAGTTTTGAGGATATTGGGGAATGGGTTATTCACATATTATCATGTATCACCCCACAGATTATTTATTAATTACAATATAGTACACACACACACACACACACACACACACACACACAAAACAATGTATTGAGATTGTACCCTAATCTTTAAAACTTGCAGTAGCCCAGGAATGGGAGAAGTTCTTTTACAAGATCTTCAACAGTAATCTTCAGTGGAAGAGGAGAGTTCCTTCGCTTTTTTGTGTATTGTTTTGTAGTGCTCTTAACATCTAGATGCACAAAAGTATAATTCTTGAGGGAAACTGAGGCTACCAGAATGGAGATGTTTAGTTTGAGAAGCTAAGCCAAATATTTTATCTTGTAATGTAAAACTGGTATGTCTTGCCAAAGAGTGGTATTTTAGCAAAGCCAGACCATGCAGACTTGTGTCTAACACAGGAGAAAGGATTACTTTCCATATTTGGATTTAGACCATGCTCTGTTTGTTTTGCTGGAGGTGTGTATATGTGTTCTTTGTGGAGTAATGTGCAGAGAATTAGGAGCAGAACCTCTAAAACTGGAGGAGAGCTAAGCATACCTGATCTACCTTTGGAACTTTGGAAAAGTGACCTGGACTTGGTCCAATGTAGCACAGAGTGGACTGTGAATATGCCCACTGAGATTCTATAACCCAGAATATGCTGATGTTGGCTGCCATTATGTCATCATTATCCTGATGGGTGGGAGGGGGTGGAGCTTAGGATGACCATAGCCTTGCTTTGGTGGTGATTCTTTTGAAAGGAAACAATTCTACTGGCAATCATCCACATGACTAGTAGTTGTAAATTATTGGGGTGCAAAATTTAGGGATGGAGGATGGACAGGAACTGGAGAGGAAGAACTTTTATCTCCTTTTCAGTCCTTGCTGGAAGTATGACGTGGACCGTGAGACATCAAGATAGATGGGAGCCAAACAGGGAGGTAGTCAAGGCAAGGTTCCATTGGTGGTGGCATCTTTGAGAGAAGCCACTTCTAAGAGCAGTAAGAAATGACCACATCTGCTAAGCTTCCCTGCCAACCTATGTCAGCTCTGGTGGGGGTTTAAGGGAAGGGCTTGTCCCAGCCAGGAGACAGTGGTAAGGAGCAAAATGCTGCCTCTCCCTTATAGGACAAAGGGGTAATAAGGACGATGTCCCCAGTTAGCAAAGACACACAAATAATTTCCTAAGGGCATCAGTTCTATACAAATCAATTAATTAATGGAGTGTGTACCCATTACTCATTGGTTCTGTCTTTCCCTTATATAAATCCACAATCTCCTATCAATAATTCTGAAATCCCAGTGATTTTGAAAACAATATTTTTTCATAAGTTTACCACTTGCTGATGTCGGACTTCTTAGCCTCCATAATTGCATGAGCCTATTCCTTATGATAAATCGTTCATATATATATATATATATATATATATATATATATATATATATGGATATATATGTGGATATATATATATATATATATGGATATATATGTGGATATATATATATATGGATATATATATATGGATATGGATATATATATGGATATATATATATATATGGATATATATATATATATATATATATATATATATATATATGGAGAGAGAGAGAGGAAGGGAATAGGTAGGTATGTAGGTAAATAGATTTAGGGGATATACATTTATTGATTCCATTTCTCTGGAGATTCCAACTAATACACTAGATAATGAATACACTCCTTCCTTCATAAAATACTTGGTTAGGGAGAGCTTTAACTGTCATACATTTACAATAGCCTCATTCTTTTAACTGCTGGATGATATCCCTAGTTCTATGGTATATTTAACCATTTCCTTTGTAATAGATATGTAAGTTCTATATGGTTTCTATTTTCAGAATAATTGCATGTAACTTTTGGCAGAGAAGGTTGCTTCCATTATAGATTGAGAATTGCTGAGCCAGTCTAGCCATAGGGTGAAACACACAGGAGAGGAAAATGGAAGTATCTTCCACAGTGAGAATTTGTTCATTCTGTATCACAGACCTTAGGACAATAGCTTCCATTCTTAAAGCTTTGTGACCGTATTTTGCCAAATAAGGACATTGTTAAAAAGGCACAACAAAATAAAAAAAAAACTTTCTACCTGTTATCATCATCATTTTAAAAAACAGCTGTTTTAACATAAAGACACAGAGGCAACCTTAGCTTAATGGATGGTCACATTGAATAAATTCAACTGTATTCAAAATTCACTTCACTGTCTTTATTCTGTCTTTGTAGTCAGCAGGTAAAAAGTTTCTCACTCACCTGTTTCCATTTCCATATGCATCAGAAACAACTGCTTTAATATTATTCTGACTTCTGGAATTAAAAAATTTGGAAGAAAAGTAAAGTGAGAGAGTTCCTGCCTTCTGCAAAAGGGAGAACTCACAACCTAAGAAAAGCTGGTTATGGATGTTTCCTCAAACTCTGATGTAGGAAGTGATTCTAGGATGAGTTGGAAAGAATTCAAACCTTGGCTTTTGAGATCTCCACCAAAAGGAGGCCTGGCATGGAAAGAAGAGCATGATCTGGGCAGGGGGTTTTCTGGAGAGATTAATACCCATTGGGAAGACGCTGTGGCCTGATGTGCTCCATGATGGTACCACAATTATACATGCCAGGACAAGTTCTTCAGAGAAGAACATCTGAATCTATTAAGTCATCTTTATGCTGCTTTCCTTAACACATTTATCTTCTCTATCATGAACAAATTGTGAGAAGAATATGAGATTCATGAGAAGTGGAAAAATTGGTGATTGTCTTTTAAGGTAAAATCACCACAGTCATAACAGATGTTCTATTTTCAAAGGCAAGGAGAAGAAGAGAGAGAAATGCTGGCCCAGCAGAAAAGTGAGTGTGAAAAATAAAAGGATGGAGAAGCATTTTCCATGATTAGAAAGGCCCCTGCAGCATTCTAAGCCAGGAGCATCAGTTCAGCCAGCACTATGGTCCTCCCCGCCATCATCACGCTTGAGGCAGCAGGATATAGAGTGAGACCCCAGCTGAAGACCTGTGACTTAGAGTCAATTCTGCCACTCTTCAGGGGAAAACCTTGCACCAGCCAAATGGTCTTGCTGATCCTTTGTTCACTTCTCTATAAATCGGGATAAGAAGATTGCCTTGTGTGACAAGAGAATAAGATTAAAGCCCTGTGAAAATTGGAAAGTGTTATACAAGCAAATAGTTTGTATTAGTTGTTTGTAATAGTTACAAAATCCAGAAAGGTGAGGGGGGAGTTGGGGTGGGCCAAAGCTAGCCCATATGGGGACTATGTGCAAATTAGAAAAAAAAAGCCCCCTTTGGTGGACACAGCTCAGCCCCCCCCAGGACTCACAGCTAGGTTTGGTGGGACTTGGCTGGATTGTAGTACTACATTATCCTCTCAGGTGCATATGAACTATCTGCAAAACTCATGTGGCAGACCCAGTGGTCAGGGTCATTTGTTTGAGTCCTCGACTTCAAGGGGGTCCCAAATTCTGACTTCTATCCAGCAGAAATATGTGCAGAGAATTAGGATGAATCTGTACCACAATGATGATTCTAAGTGATATTTATCTAGCCAAGTCCAAATCCAGCGGGTGAGTGGTCTCAGTCCCGAGCTGCTTGGGCCTCCCTGAGACTTGTAAAGCCCAATTATTAATAACCTTAACAAAATCCAGTGATATTCAGCTTCAGTAAAGGTTTTTGGTTAAGTAGCTGCCTCAGCAATATTTAGATGTAGGACATTAATAATTGTATGTAGACGCATATCCAATATGTGGTGTTCACCCTTGGACAGCATCTCATTTTGCCCTGTTTGAAACCAGCCTCGATACTGGACTCAGTACTCTTTGTTCATGGCTTGTTTTATCCTAGTCATGCTGTCCTTCTTTCCTTCTGTTAAATACACCCAAGTTCATCCTACCCCTGGACATTTGTGCCTGCTGTTCCCTTTGCCTAGATGCTGTTCTCCCAGATTTTTGCATGGCTCAGTGCCTTCAGCTCAAATGACTTCTCTCATCAGAGAGGCATCTGAAATAATTATGTTGCTTCTAAGCTGCATTTTTTTTTAATTTAGCATTTTAACATCTCTGAACCTGAGATGCATTTAACAATTGCTAGTGTCTTATGACTGTGATTAGCGAGGCGGAAGGCACGGCTTAATTGTCACTGCTTGTTGTACAGATGCAAATTTGGATGTTAGTCTTGGTGGGCCTACCAGACATCTGCCTCTTCTTTACAATTTAGCCAAACAATCAGGGACACTAGATACTGGCACCTACATATCTAAGAAAACTCAAAGGATATTTTAAAGATCATGAAGATTTTCTTTTAAGACTTTATTTTTTAGAGCAGTTTTAGGTTAGCAGCAAAACGGAAAGGAAAGTACAGAGGGTTCCCACATACCCCCTGCCCCCACAGGTGCACAGCCTTCCCTGTTATCAGTATCCCTTACCATCATGGTACATTTGCAGGAAGGTTCTTTGGGTTTGAAAATGGTGAAGCAAATGCTAGCTTTCCTCACCAAAAATGAGAAAACACAATTCATTATCTGGAGAGATTCTCCTATGACGGAAGCCACACCTCAGGTCTAACCCTGTAACTGTATTTTATACAGTGTTAATTCATGTATGTATTTTAAACTTCAAATTTGTTTTAAAAAAATTATGTACCATAGATATTTATGAGAAATATCCATCTTTCCTAAGAAGACTTTATCAAGAGTATGACAGAAGAATTGAGATATTTATCTTCAAATTATTTGCTTTCCAAAGGCTGAGAAGATTTATTTTTCTGTTCATCTTAAAAATGAAAAAGTAGTAAAACAATAAATAAACTCAGTGACAGCTGACAGTATATATTTTCTAGGATCTGAAATTTGTATTCTTTTGTGGATTCAAACTTTCTCACTATTTCAAAATTATTTCAAATAGCTGATATTTCTCAAGTGGAGCTCATAGCCAAGTTTTAAAAGTATTTGCTTCCACAATATGTATTTTACTTGGTCTATTTTGCTTACATTAAGTTAAGTAGCTAACCTCTCCATCTTCATTTAAACAAAATAGTTCAGAGGCTTATAGTACTATCACTTTCAGTTTACTGGAAAATCTAAATTTGCTTCTTAAAAAGTAGCAAAACAGTGCTCAGCAAGCATATCCTTTTTAAAACTCAGAATTCAGTTTGGGTTTTTGTT
This sequence comes from Panthera leo, assembly GCF_018350215.1. Taxonomy (NCBI): domain Eukaryota; kingdom Metazoa; phylum Chordata; class Mammalia; order Carnivora; family Felidae; genus Panthera; species Panthera leo. The sequence goes on along the minus strand of NC_056687.1, from coordinate 103,663,009 downwards.
TTATGTTGTTTTTATTGCTCATAACCTCCCAGGGAGTAACTGTATAGACATACACTGTCTTTTTTTTTTTTTTTTTTTTAACATTTATTTATTTTTGAGAGAGAGAGGCAGAGAGAGAAGGGGGGGACAGAGGATTCAAAGCGGGCTCTGTGCTAACTGCAGAGAGTCCTATGTGGGGCTCGAACTCCCAAACTGTGAGATCATGACCTGAGCCAAAGTGGGATGCTTCACCGACTGAGCCATCCAGACACCCCTGTATGTCTCACAGTCTTGATTTTGTTTCAGAAAGTATGTTGAAGTGGAGGAAAAAAGATCTCCTAGTTCTCATTCATTCTTCTAGTTTTTGAACCAGGTTTTCTTAGTCCTGACTTTTTATAGGTAGAGGTCATGTGTGAAATATACATGGCTAATGTTGATGAAAATAGAAACATGGATTTCATACCTGCTTTGTCTGTTTGGCCCCCTATTTTCCAGGAACTGACTCTTCTTTTCACTTGCCCTGCCCCTCTTCTGTCTTATCCTCAGGCTCAATCCATGCCAACATTTGATCACAGTGGAGACACTTCTATTCTACCAACTTGCCCCGCCCCCCCCGGCCATAGTCTTGAATCAAAGCTGGGTCAATCAGAGTCTCTCTGATGGCCTTTGGAATGTAGACTAGAAATTCTAGGCTTATTTTGGGAACAGGGGAATTGGAAACTCAGGTATCAACGGACACTTTCCGCCTTGTGAAGCAGGAAGTAGACTAAACCAGTGTGTAATAAGAGAGGAGGAAAAAAGGAGATGCAGAGATTGAAGCAGAGTTGAAAACTAAGGGGTGGAGGTAGGGGTGGAGGAAGAAAGACTCTGGCTTGGCTGCTTCCTACTCTTGGACCATTTGAATCAGCTCTGCGTTTTTATGATAAATTATCTTGTTTAAATTTCAGCTAGAGGTGGTTTCTGTTACTTAGAAGTGTTAACCAGTACGGTGTTTCCACATGAAACTTTGGGGAATTTCTCTTATTTCTTAATTGTTTTTGTTAGACAACTGTTGTAATAACCACAAAAGGACTTTACTCAGAGAATTTTTCTCACTTTTTTTTAATATATTTATTTTTGAGAGAGAGAGAACAGAGGAGGGACAGAAAGAGAGGGAGACAGAGGATCTGAAGCAGGCTCTGTGCTGATAGCAGAGAGCCCAATGAGAGGCTCAAACTCACAAACTGTGAGATCATGACCTGAGTTGAAGTCGGACACTTAACTGGCTGAGCCACCCAGGCACCCCTTTCTTCCTTTTTTTTCATCTTAGATTTACATGTTTAGTATCTTAATCTTTCTTTCTTCTTTCCTTGATAGAATCAATATTACATGTCTCTCTGTGAGGGGAGTGCAAAGGGTTTCAAGAAAATCTTCAAAGGCTAGGATGATATGGTCCATATACATTCTCGAAGTAAAGCTCTCTTCAGGGACAAAACTCTTCAAAGACGAGAAACATCTGGGGATAGAATCCAAATTTAGCAGGACACAGGCAGCAAAGGTCAAAGTAAAAGAACATTCAGCTTAATAGTGCGATGGAGGTAGAAAGGAACAATCAAATTTCAAAATGTAAGCCTGCCATATTCTTGCCAATTTTTCTTTAGAAAAAACATTGAAACAAGAGAACTCTAGAGTTATAATGTTCTAATATAGACTTATCATCAAGGTTTAGATAGAAAGTTAAACTCTAAAAAGTATTCCAAAACAACATTGTTTTTTAAAAGTTTAGGAAAACTACTTTGACATACAAATTAAGAAACAAAAAAGGGAGATAAAATTCTATGAAAATTCAGGAAATGGAGAATAATATTCCTATAGATGATGAAAACTTGCCCAAAGGACATTCTCATAAAGCAGATTAAAAACTATAATATCTCAAATCAAGCTAGAATACAAAGAAAATGATATAACAAATGAAAGAACAAATAAGTTTTATTTGACGTGATGGATCTCAGAAAAGAAAATCATTAAGAAATGAACAAAATGAAATGGCAGCCTACTTAATGGGAGGGCATATTTGCAAATTATCCAATAAGGGGTTAATATCCAAACTATACAAAAAACTTGCGGAACTTAACATTAAAAGAATCTGGTTAAAAAATGGGCAGAGGGCCTGAATAGACATTTTTCCAAAGAAGACATACAAATGGTAAACAGACACGACAAAGTGCTCAACATCACTAATCATCATGGAAATGCAAATTAAACCACAATGAGATATTACCTCAAACAGTCAGATGACTAATATCAAAAAGACAAGAACTAACAAGTGTTGGTAAGGATGTAGAGAAAAAAGAACCCTTGTGCACACTGTTGGTGGGAATGTAAATTGGTGCAGCCACTGTGGAAAAGAGTATGGATTTTCCTCAAAAAAATTAAAAAGAGAAGTACCACATAACCCAATTATTCCACAGCTTGGTATTTACCTAAAGAAAACAAAATACTAGTTCAAAAAAGTATATGCATTCATACGTTTATTGACACATCATTTACAATAGCCAGATACAAAAGATTTGGAAACAAGTATCCATCAATAGATGATTGGATAAGGATGTGGTATGTGTATACAATGGAATATTACTCAGCCATAAAAAAGAATAAAATCTTGCCATTTGCAACCATATGGAAGGACCTAGCACATATTATGCTGAGCAAAATAAGTCAGGCAGAGAAAGACAAATACCACATGATTTCACTTATATGTGGAATCTAAAAACAACAACAAAACCAACAAAACAAATGAACAAACAAAAAACCAAAACAAACAGACTCGAATACAGAGAAAAATTGGTAATAGCTGTAGGAGGCAGAGAGAGGGCAAAATAGGTGAAGTGTATTAAGAGGTACAAACTTCCAGTTATAAATAAACAAGGAATGAAAAGTATAGCATAGGGAGTATAGTCAATAATATTATAATAACTGTGTGGTGACAAATGGTTAATTACGGTTATTGTGGTGAGAATTACATAATATATAGAATTGTCTAATAATTATGTTGTACACCTGAAACTAATACAACATTGGATATCAATTATACTTTAGTTAAATTTTAATCTAAGCTTTAAAAATTATGTGCTGAAACCAATATTACACAATGCCTAATATCAAAAAACTAGAGATTATCAAGATGTATTATTATTTACTATCAAATTAATGCATTTTTGTGTAGACCTTATTATACAGCTTCTTCTGTATCCTCTATTTAATATCCTCTAATTGGGGTGCCTGGGTGGCTCAGTCGGTTAAGTGTCTGACTCTTGGTTTTGGCTCAGGTCTTGATCTCCTGGTTTCCTGAGTTCGGTTCCTGCTTGGGGCTCTTTGCTGACAGCATGGAACCTGCTTGGGATTCTCTCTCTCTGTCTCTCTGTCTGCCCCTCCCCCACTTGCACTGTCTCTGTCTCTCTCAAAATAAATAAACTTTAAAAATTATAATTAAAGGTATATATCCTCTATTCAATTAAAGAATATCTTGAGATTGTAAAACAAATTGGGAACTGTTGCAAATGGTGCCTTTTTAAACCAATCTTTGTTAACCAAAGTTTTCTTAATACTTTGTAACTAAAACAAAATACAGAAATAAACTGGGTGATAAGGTTGATACACTGCTGCTGTTTGCCATAGCTCCCTGTTTAAAAATTTTATGTTTACTAATTTTATGTTCACCTTTGTTTTTATTGTCTGCATACTAGGTAAGTATCATAAATTTGAGTTTATAGAACATTTATTACTTTCACGTGTTAAGATAGAAATGGAGAACTGAAACAAAATCAAAACTAGAAAAAGAATACAAAATAATGCCTCAATGGAAGATGAAACGAAGGGAAATTTTTAAAAATCACAAAGAGAGAGAGATGAAAAGGAGTCAAAAACCAATAAGACAGTGCACCTGGGTTGCTCAGTTGGTTAAGCGTCTGACTCTTGACTTCAGGTCATGATCTCATGGGTTCATGGGATTGAGCCCTCCTTTAGGCTCTGGGCTGGCAGTGCAGAGCCTGCTTGGGATTCTCTCTGTCCCTCTCTCTCTGCACCTTCCCCACTCGTGCATGCCAGCTCTCTCTTTCTCTTTCAAAATAAATAAACTTAAAAAATATAAACAGTGAGACAGGCAGAGAAGGTCAACATAATTAGTAATATCTGAGGAAAATCTTGACAAAGAAAAAAACCCTGAAATCTGTAATTTGAGACACTGAAATGAGAATTAAAATGAAATATTGAGAGGGCACTCAGTTTATCTGATAAAGCTGACCAGAATGACCACCACTGAGATACAGTCTAGTGAAATTATTGGACTTTAAAGGGAAAGAAATAAAAATTCCTTTAGGTACTTAGAGAAATAGCCCAAGTCATTTATATAGGGAAGAAAGGAATATTGTCTTTACATTTTCAACATCAACACTTTATTCTTAAAGAAAAGTAAGTAATATATTTAAGATACTCAAAGCAGGAAAATATGAGGCAAGAATTTTATATCCATACACGCTGTCATCAGCATAAGAACTCAGGGAATAGTATTCTTGATGAGTCTACTGGAGAAGGGGATTAAAATAAGTAAAACACTTAAAGTGACATTGATAAAATGACTTGATAAGCATTTAACTTCTACGCGGAACTAAGACTAAGTGAGAGATGTAAGGCAGAGAATGTAGTATGTAATGGCTGAATGCTCTGACAATGGAGATATAGTACAATTGTAAAAAGAAGTGGCATGAGAATGTGGAGAGCATATGCGATTTTGTACCTCTCTCCAGTCATCACATTGATGGTATTGTCACTGGCTCCTGCTGACTAGAGATGGAATAACTTGGGTATCACTAAGAACAATAAGAACAAAACACACCAAATATATTTAAATCCATGATTTCACCCTGATCCAAAAAATTAATTGGTCATCACTGAAGGATGCTCGGAAATCAACTCTTTATTTTGAAAATTGATAAATAAGAGAAAACAACCAAGCATTTATCCTGCCTTTCCTGTATAAACTGTAACACTAGGTAATCAAATAGTAGATGATGTGAATTTTCTTTTTATGGAAGAAGTCCATGAGATAGCTGAAGAAGAAAGAATAGAATTTGAATATCAACATTTTTTTGGCCATCTGTAATGAATTATTGAATCTAAGCATTGAGCATCAGTGGCTGCCACCATCACAAAAAGACAAACAGATATTTCGTGCCTGGAAAAAACGCAGCACCACCTATAAAGTAGTTTGTCCCCCTACCCCCAAATTAGTAACAGTAACCAAACTTGAATGTGACTCAGTCTGGAAATACAGGAAGGTCCTTCTATTGTGGCCTGCAATCCAAGTTATGACCACTCTATTTTGGAGCTTGAAAAGGCCAGATGCTTCTATGCCCCAGACTGAAGTTGTTTTAAATATTTGGTGGCTGCAGTAAAAGCAGAACACCTTACTGTGTTCTCCTAAGAATCTTCAACTAGAAAAAGGAGTAAACTCACTAGCAAAGAATAGATTTAAAAAGTTTTAACTTCCAAATGGTCTGGAGCTAGCTATGGATGGGGGTCGGGGGGCGGGTGGAGAATAGAGAGGATAGTAAGTAAATGATAACCACACACATAAAAAAATATGGAAGCACATTACCAACAAATTTCTAAATCAGAGCAATAGCCTATGAATTTCAGTCAACTATCCATGGCCCCAGATCTTCACTCGGCATGAATTCAGTTGCAAAATTTGTATAACTCCCCAAAAGGCAGCCTCCCAAATCATACCTTGAATGAAATCTTGGAAGAAAACAAACCAGGAAAATCCTCCTGACATAATTAATGAATTTTTTTTTCATTGAGGTATTTGATCTATCTTAAATTTATCTTGGTAAAAGGAATGAGGTTATCTCTACACCATTTATTGAACACTTCTTTTCTCTACTAATGTCTAGAATGCTACCTTTATAATACTTTAAATTCTCATACATATTTGTATCTATTTCTGGATTCCATTCTGTTTCATTGATCTACTTATTTATGTAGCACTACCTAAATTTTAAAAACGGTACTAAGAGGAATGCTGTATTATTGCATGAATTATAAGGAACTACTGAAAACCTTAACCTCTGGAATGTCAGAAATCAGGAAGCTTCAAGAAATAGATATTTTTTAAAGCATTCTGCCATTAAGGTGACTTAGGTCTAACAATTCACGTTCTGAGTGAATTTTGTCCAAAATTTCAAATTCCTTGGAAGATTTAATTGGCTCAGTTTATGGGTATCAATCCCAGAATCGATTATCTATTCTTGGGGGCACACGTTTGTGTATTATAGATATGATCGATGAGTACTGAACCTTATGTATCAAGGGAAGTTTCCAAAGAAACATAAGGTATTGTAAGCTGAACAGTACTTTGAAAACTGTCTTCTCCACTATGCCCATCAACCCATTTCATACATCTGAAGCTCTCCTATCTCTGAATGATGCAGTTCCCCCACCCAAAACTGCAGCCACCCCTTCCCAATAGAAAATGATATAAATTTGTGTCCCTTTATTGATCTAGCGGTATTACCATAGGACCATATACCTGTAAGCCAAGGATTTCCTAGAGCATGCCTACTCTTCCAGTTCTGTCAGATACCCTTAGATACTCTACAGCCCATGAATTAGCTGGAAAATTTTAATCATCACTAACACATGCTAAATAATGGTGGTTTTTAAACTGGGGTGCAAGTACATTTAGAGATACATAAAACCTTCCTAGGGGTACTCACTCCAGCATGAAAAGTTCTGAGAGCATCAATGTCCGGAGACTCAGCTTCAATATGGAGTCTTTCTTGTAATTGGTTTGCCTAAGATGTGTTTGAGTTAGAGGACTCTTACCTCTCCCGACTTTCCTGTCTCCTCCTTTACAGTAGACTTTACTTACTTTACAACTATACCTTTCCCCCATCACAGATCTTATTACTATGTTGCATCTACCAGGTAGTAAAACCTCAGAAGGACCAAACTACAAGCTATGCTATTTTATATTTTATTTTATTTTATTTTATTTTTATTTTTATTTTTTAAATATAATATATTGTCAAGTTAGCTAACATACAGTGTATACAGTGTGCTCTTGGCTTTGGGAGTAGATTCCTAAGATTCATCGCTTCCATACAACACCCAGTGCTCATCCCAAAAAGTGCCCTCCTCAATGCCCATCACCCATTTTCCCCTCTTCCCTGCCCTCCCCATCAACCCTCAGTTTGCTGTCTGTATTTAAGAGTCTCTTATGGGTTTGCCTCCCTCTCTGAAACTATTTTTCCCCCTTTCCTTCCCCCATTGTCTTCTGTTAAGTTTCTCAAATTCCACATGAGTGAAAACATATGATATCTGTCTTTCTCTAACTGACTTATTTCACTTATCATAATACTCTCCAGTTCCATCCATATTGTTGCAAATGGCAAGGTTTCATTCTTTCTCATTGCCAAGTAGTATTCCATTGAATATATAAACCACATCTTTATCCATTCATCAGTTGATGGACATTTGGGCTCTTTCCATAATTTGGCTATTGTCATTGGTGTTAGAGAAGCTTTCTTTAATCAAGGTACCTTTATAACCCACAGGAAAGCTTTGTGTCTTTTGCTATCTCATGTGTTTTTCAGTGGAGAGTGAAACATGACATTAGAAACAGAATATTAGAAACAGTATTTGATGGGGCGCCTGGGTGGCTCAGTTAAGCGTCCAACTTCAGCTCAGGTCATGATCTCACGGTTCATGAGTTTGAGCCCCGTGTCAGGCTCTGTGCTGACAGCTTGGAGCCTGGAGCCTGCTTTGGATTCTGTATCTCCCTCTCTCTGTGCCCCTCTGCAGCTTTCTCTCTCTCTCTCTCAAAAGTAAAACATTAAAAAAATTTTTTTTTAGAAACGGAGTATTAGAAACAGGAGAAATGGCAATTTTCATTCAATGACTTAGTCCCTTTTATCCCCTGACTCTTTTAAAAAGAATTAATTTTCTGTGAGAGAGTCCCTTGACCATTAGCAGGAAATTCGGGGGCTCTGGCACCTTATCTCTCCTGGGTGACAAACCCATGACAAGGTTCTTTTCCTTAACTTGTACACTCAAGATATGATAAGACCAATTCGAGAAATATCCATGTGCTTAGAAGCAAGCTCTCTGCATTTATACCACTCTTGGTAAGCTTGGTGGTTAATTTCATGCACTTGTGCCTTTGTGTATGTCTCAGTGGCATGTTTTTCAAATATTCAAGAAAAAGGAAGCAAAAAATTTCATTTTTACTTCTAAGAATTGGATCAATATTATATCTTCAAAGCAAAGGAACAGATATTGAGGATGAATAGGTGTTTTATTTTATGTTTCTTGGATGCCACAGAGCTCCTTAATAAACATTCAAAGTCAGTTTTTTGTCAGTGTCAGAATCACTGAAGGCATTCTGGGGTGTTATGGATGAAATCAGTGAGAAGACTTGGGGATTTGAGCCAGAAGAGTCTACATGGACTACGACAGCATGCAGAGTTGCATTAAGGAATAATGCTTCAATAAATATAGAAGTAGACATGAAGCATTCTACTGCACTTCCTGAGTGCTGCTTTCTTGGAGCTGACCATATGGTAAAATCTCTGGGAATTAAGCTATGTGGAAACATACATTTGTGGAATCCAGAAAATTGTTACAAAATTTGAAAAATGTTTTAGAAATAGATTTTCCAGCTCATGGTGTCCTGGAAAAATCTGATTTTTCTATGGATTGTGAGATCTATTATGCCTATCAACTGGATAGTGCCATTCCTAATCAAGTGTGTCATAATTCCCAACGTGGACAGCTTCAAATTTTCTTCTATGAGTGGTTAAGAGGACTACTGACTAGTAGACAGAGTTTTAACATCATTTTTGGTGAATGTCCATATTGTGGTGAGCCAATAACCTTGGAAATGTCTGGGAGGAAACCCTGAAATACGAATGTAACATTTCTGTGAAGAACTAGAAACTTTAGAAATTACCGAAAAGATTTTAGTTGATATCTTCAGAGAAAATATAAAACAAAACATACTAATGTCAAGAGAAAAAGAATGGTGAACCCATAATAATACACATCTGCCTTTGTCTCCTCACTAAGAGTAAACTGGGAAATTGAAGACAAAATCCTGTAGAACATTCTAAGTCTGTGACCTCTATACCAGTTATAGAAGTTGTATGTGTGTCAAGATGGAGATTTTAAATTATTGAGCATCTAGACTGGTAAAATTTTGATGGGGTTCATAAAATGAATTGGGGATGAGTACGTATTTTGTCTTTTGTTAAACACTTATTCAGACTGGTAAAAGAATCATTTTCATTAACATTTAACAATAGTATTGTTTACTCTATATCTGTATTTATTTTTCCTTAAAGTGAAGTCTGCTGGCTGTCACTCATTAACCACTTCTCCGCTCATTTGTTTATTCCTAAAAGGTACTAATTAGATATATATTAACTAACAGGAATGTGTTATGAATTTTTAGGAGTAATGCATTTAACAGCATTCGCTGAAATTGCTTTCTTTAGATCTGCTTTGCTAGTAACCCAACATTTTTCTTTTATTTGGTTGTTAATTTGCACAAAATAGATTAAATTTGTTAATGTTTACAAAATAGATTAAAATGTACTCTTAGAAACTGCATTTATGATAAGTGTTATCCAAATGGAGTCAGGATGTAATGCCCCAAGTTAAATATTGTATTCAACCAAGATTAGTTCCTTGTTTTGCAAATGATGATTTGCTGTTCTAATTCTGTCAAATGTATGCTTACCAACTGTCATTTTCAGACATTAAATGCAGTTGCATGTGGGGTGCCTGGATGGCTCAGTCTGTAGAATATGTGACTCTTGATCTTGGGGTCGGGAGTTCGAGCCCCACTTTGGGAGTGGAGATTGCTTAGGAAAAAAAAGGGAAATGAAACTATGTATGTATATAAAGAGAAATCTAGGTGTATTCTAGTATCCATGCATATAATGTCATATCAGTATCCATTTCTTCGTATATCTGTTACCTTTTTAAGGCACTTTCAGACTATCAAATATTGAAGTTTTGTATTAATATAGTTTTTAGTTAATAGTAAAAAACCATAATGTGAAATTTCCACTTTTATGGGGAACCATTCTGTCCAATTAGAGCTTGAAAACTAAGGTATTTCTAAAAAAAAAAAAAAAACAGGAATACTTAATAGTCATTTAGTAAGTATGGGTTAAGGTTTTAAGCGTAGTTTCCAGAAATGAGAAAGTAAGTAACTTTAATGATTGGGTTTAAAAAGTCCTTTGCAACTCAAGTGGTCTGTAATTCTTTACTTGCAGTAATGTTGAAGGAGGACCTAATTGTCAGTGTTGTCAGCTATTGGATTCTTAAAATTATTTTTCATGATAGATACCATGTGATTTTTAAAAAATAACTCAGGAGGGGGTACCTGGGTAACTCAGTTGGTTAAGCATTAGACACTTGATTTCAGCTCGGATCATGAGATCGAGCCCCACATCCTGCTCTGCACTGACCGTGCAGAGCCTGCTTGAGATTCTCTCTCCTTTTCTCTCTGCCCCTCTTCTACTTGTGCTTGTGCTCACTCTCTCTCTCTCTCTCTGTCTCTCAAAATGAATAAACATTAAAACAATTAAAATTAAAAAAAATAAAAACTCAGGAGGAATTCAAAGAATGAAATGATAGCACTAGAACAAAACTCACTCTATTCCTGTCTACTCATTAATAGGAATAGCACTTCTCAGAAATAAAATCTATAGAGATTTAAAAATTTGAATATAATTGATGCTGTGCCCTTTCTCCTTCTACTAATGAGTATTTTTCATCTATAAATCCATTGCTATATAGTTTAAAATTCTCTAATTCAATAAGAGATGAATGTCTAATAAATCTTTTATTTTTATATTTATTATTTTTCATCAAAATATTTTTGTATGTTGTTTTGGTCATTGTGTTTATTTAACAATTGTAAGGTTGAGTCATTCTAGGAGACATTTTTTTAACCTTAGAGTCTTGTATTACAGAGAATCTAAAAACATTAATTTCAATATATATATGTGGTTTCGTGACACAGAGTAGGAAAATGATGGTCAATATATGACACTCAAGCATAAACATATAATACGTGAGGATAAAATTTTGTGAAGGAAGTTGAATGCAAATATGAATTCAAGGAGAAAAATAATGATCTAAAACTTTTGACTTTTATTTTTTTAATTACTTTTTAGTTTTATAATTCATTTAATAGCAACTGGTAATCATCAAATTAGCAGTGGTTATCTTCAAAAGTTATTACTCTTGCTTTGCTTTCATTTTCAAGGATGATCAAATACCTAGAGTCAGAGACATCTCCTACATAAGTTTTATTTTATGAGTCAGACTTGGTTTATCACCAGCATTGATAAAACCAGACTTAGGGAAATAACTAGGTCTGGGGACACATGCACGGTCTTAATATAGCAGATGTTTAGCCTGCAAGAATTATTGCAAAATCAGAAGAGCGAAAATATTTGCAGACACTTTTGACTTTTGAAAAAGAGCTTGTTCAAAACTGATGGCTACCAGATGGGCAGTGGGGGTGGGGTTGGGTAGAATAGGTGAAGGAGAGTAAGAGTGCACTTACCGTGATGAGCACTGAATAATGTATAGAATTGTTGAATCACTATATTGTACACCTGAAACTTACTATAATACTGTATGTTAACTACACTGGAATTAAAAAATTGAGAGAGGTTGTTCATATATTTTTAAATGGATGTTAGTAGCTTTCAAATTACTATACTGTTGAGTTTGTAGTGAATTTACTTAAAAGAATGATGTATTTTATTTAAAAATGTCAATATATATAATTGCCACAAATTTTAACCCCTTAAGCTCATGCCGAAAAATTTTAGGTTACCTAAAATTGTACAACAATGTTTTTAAAAAATTCTTTTGAAGAATTCTCGCAAAGAGGTTTGAAGGCTATAAGCAACTTAGTTGCTATAAGCAACTTAGGGGAAAAGCAACTAACTTTTCCCTTAGGGGAAAAGGAAGAGGAAAGAGGTTAGGGATCTTGTTTAAATTATGCTAATTCTTAAGAAAATAAGGGGAAGGGGCAAATATTTAATCTTCTGGTACTACTTTTGCATGCCAGGCAGAAGTCTGAAGTCGGAAGAAGGAGAAGTGAAAACTATTACCTTCCCTTTACAGGCATGACCCAGAAGTTGAATCTATCACTTCCTCTATCCGTTAAATCTTAGTTCAGAACCATAGACAGTTGCAAGGAAAACTGGGAGATGTAAATATTATTCTGATGGCCAGTTGCCCAGTCAAGGAAATATAGTACAGGTCTTGTTCTCATTTTCACAAATGGTTATGCAGTCTTAGTTTGGTGTTAATGATTTCCCTTCTTTACCATTCTACTGTTCTGTTCTTTTTTTCTTTTTCTTTTTCTTTTTCTTTTGTTTTCTTTTTCTTTTTTCTTTTTGGTGAGAGAGAGAATCTCAAGCAGGTTCCACACTCAGTGCAGAGCCTGACACAGGATTCAATCCCACAATCCTGGGATCATGACCTGAGCTGAAACCAAGAGTTGGATCCTCAACCAACTGAGCCACCCAGGTACCCCTCTACAGTTCTGTTCTTTAAGGCCAGAGTACGTGATAAGAATAGCAGGAGCATTATATTACTCCTTTACATTTTTTTGTCATTAAATACATTTTTGTGTAGGGGTGCCTGGGTGGCTCAGTCGGTTAAGCATCTGACTTCGGCTCAGGTCATGATCTCACAGCTCGTGACTTCGAGCCCCGCGTTGGGCTCTGTGGTGACAGCTCAGAGCCTGCACCCTGCTTCAGATTCTGTGTCTTCCTCTCTCTTTGCCCCTCCCCTGCTCATGCTCTGTCTCTCTCTCTTTCAAAAATAAATACACATTAAAATAAATAAATAAATAAAGCAAATTTTTGTTTAGAGGCAATATTGACTAAGAAAGCATATTGGTATAGGATGTTCAGTAAGTAAACAGATGTTAGTCCTGGCAGAAGGATGATGGATAGGGGAAGCCTATTCAAATGCAAATTTAAGCATTTATTCTTGGTATGGTCTACATGATGAAAGGGGTCAAATAAAATCAGCCTGGCAACAGGTAGCTAGCTGTCAGGACCCTAGAGGAATGGTACCATCCTAGTGCCAGGATTTGCTACCCTGCTAGAAAATTAGGTACTCAACATTGGCAGGGCTGGCCTCTGTAAGGGAAGATTCCTTATTGAGCTCATGCATATGCCATCCCTGCAAAACCTATTGGTACTTCGCCTATTAGATAATTGAAGACACACCTAGCAGGTGAGGGAGAAGGATGACTGACATCCATAGAAACAGTACTCCTGTGCACATGGTTATTAAGAGCCTTTTCCTGTCCCCGTGGGCTTCTGTGATAAGTTAAATGGGATATGTATTAGTGAGTCTGTTGGCTTTGTAGTAAGTTCCAAATTCACAGTGGCTTAAGTAAGATAGAAGTTTTAGTCTCCCATAATATTTTAAACATAAACAGTCTGGGGTTGATATGATATTGGGGGTCCGGGTTTATTCTAATTGCTCTGTCATCTCTAGAATATTGCTTGCATGCTTACTAGTGTTTTATACTCATCACTACATTCACATGTCAGGCAGAAGCCTGAAGAAGGGAGAGTGAAAACTGACTCCCTTCCCTTTAAAGGCGAGATCCAGAAGTTGAGTCCATCACTTCCTTCTGTCCACTAAATGTTAGTTCATAGCCACAGATAGCTACATGGCAGGCTGGAAAATTCAGTACCTCAGTTATTTCAAGGGCTTACTCATCACATGCAGTCAGGGCTAGTCTGCTGGCCAGCATAGACATAGAAAATATGCCTTCCTGCAGAAAGTGAGGTTGTACAGTGCTACTTTGGGCCAAACTACCAGTTTATAGGAAATATGAAAGACAGAAGAACAAATCAAATGATGCCACAAGGAAACAACCAGCCAAATTCTAAATCTGGGCCATTCTATAAGATAAATGACCCAGTTTTATCAATTAAATGATATTTTAAAAGGATTTTAAGAGACATAACAATCAAATGTGGTTAGTAATTTTGAATCTTAATTGGAACAAACTAACTATAAAAAATACAATTTTGAGATAAGAAAATATGAATATATACTGTATATTAAATATTATTAAGGAATTATTGCTTATTTTTAAAGATATAATAATGGCATAGTGGTTATGTTAAAAAAATCTTTTTCAGTTACAAAGGCATACTAAAATGTCTGGGATTTGCTTTAAAAATATTTAAGCAAAAAGCAAACCATGGAGAGGGATAGGTGAAATGAAATTGGGAACATTTTAATAATTGCTAGTTATGTACCAGGTACATGAGAATTAATTATGATATTAAAATAAATAATAAAAATTTAAAAAAGAAATAAATATGGCAGCTGGTAATACATCCAAGCTAACTATTGCTACACAGCCTTGAGTTGCCATATATCTGCATTTTTCAAAGAATCAAAACTGCAGATTAAAAAAAATAAAATCTCTTGATTTCATAAAACAACAACAATGTGGCCAAATACAATAAATAGATCAGTGGGCTTGAATTTGTCCTTAGCCATCTGGTTCTTCTCTAGGAAAAGTTTGTTTTGTTAATAAGTTGTTTCCCCCCAAATTTACAGTGTATTCAACTTCTTTAATAACTGGAAACTGGTAGTTAAGGTCAGTGTCTGGAGACTCAGAGACGAGTGACAGATTGCAACAAACTGAATGGAGCTCTGAGTTTTGTCAGTGAAGGGCATGTAGCCAAAGGCTTAGGTCACAACATAAGTGTATGCAGAGAGGAACAGGTGGAGACACAGTATTAGTCCTGCCATGGTGCTATGGGCTGAACTGTGTTCCCCCCACCCACAAGTTCATATGTTGAAGTCCTAACCCCTAGTATTTCAGAATGTGACTATATTTGGAGATGGGGACTTTAAAGCGGTAATTAAGTTGAAATGGAGTCATTAGGATGGGCTGTAATCTAATATGACTGATGCCCTTATCAGAGTAGATTAGGAAGAGAGCCAGGGAAGATGGCAGAGTAGGAGGCCTCCGAATTCACATCCTCCCACAGACACACTGAGGCAACAGCTACGTGTAATGCAACTCACTCTAAAAATGACCTGAAAACTGGTAGAACAGACTATCCACAGCTAAAGACTTAAAAGGAAGACTACATCAAAAAGGGTAGGAGAGGCAGAGATTCTGTTGCCAACCAAACCCCTGGTGTGGCAACCCACAAGTAGGAGGGACATCAGAGGCACAGAGGAGCAAAGGGGTCAAGTACCACACTGGGCACCTCCAGCCTTGGGGACCTGCACAAGGAAGATGAGCTATGATAATGTCTGTCTTTGAAAATCAGCAGGGCTTAACTCCAGGAGCTTTGGAAAGTAGCTGGGCTTAACTCTGGGAGAAGTAGATGGCTATAACTCTGCTCTTAAAGAGCCAGTGCAGTGTATCACTTGTTCCAAGATCTGGCACAGAAGTAGCAATTTGAAAAGCACCTGGGTTATATGTGAAAGATTTGTTGAATAATTTAGGACATGTGCCAGAGGGACAGGGATCTGCAGGAGCTTTCTCGTGGAATGGAAGGGCTAGTGGGCACCATTTTTCTTGTCTCCCTTCAGCCTTTCTAGTCAAACACCTGTGGGAGGCAGTTCTGACATCCTCCATTTACCTTGTCAACACCACTTGCCCCACCCCAGCTTTCCCCTTTAGACCTACCACACCCAACCTGCCTGCTATGGCAGGTGTCCAAAGTGCCTTCTACATTGCCATACCTAGTAAGCATACTCATTTGGGACTAATGACTTCCCAGAGTGACTACCACCTGCCACACCCAGTGGGGAGTTGGAGCTGATATTGGCACCTGTCCAGAGTGACTCCTGACCCACGGAGAGGGGGACCTAGCCCCACCAACCAGCACTCCTGCAGTAGCCACAGCCTGGCCTCTCAGCTGGCAATGCAGGGATTGGGGCAAGACATGGCAGCCAGTGTGCCCACATCAATCTTGACCAGTCATTGCTGACAGCCAAGCTGGGGGCAGTTCAACCTACCAGTGTGTCCATAGCAGTTTCAGCCCACCCACAACAAGAGGGCTCACACAGCCCGCATAGAGGACCCCCTGGAGCACCAGGTTCTGTGACCAAGAGGAAATGCACTACTGGCCACAACAGGACTTCTATACAGGCCACTACTTTCAAGACCAGGAGATATAGGTGACTTAACTAATATGCAAAAACAGAGAGGCAAAATGAGGAGATAGTGGAATATGTTCCAAAATAGAAGAACAAGATGAACCCCCAGAAAAAGAGCTAAATGGAGATGGAGAATTGCAATCTACCTGATAAAGAGTTCAAAGTAATGGTGATAAAGATACTCAACAGATGAGAGAAGAGTGAATGAAATCAGTGAGAACTTCAACAAAGAGATTTAAAAAAAAAAAATTTTAAAAGAACCTATCAGAGCTGAAGAAAATAATAACTGAGCTGAAAAACACACTAGAGCGAATAATAGATTTGAGGATGCAGAAGAATAGTTCAGCACTCTGGAAGACAGGGAAGTTGAAAGCAACCACTCTGAACATCAAAAAGAAAAAAAGAAGTAAAAAGTGAGGATAAGTTAGGATGAAACAACATCAAGTATACTACCATGTGCATTATAGGGGCCCTAGAAGGAGAAGAGAGAGAGAAGAGGGCAGAAAACTTATTTTAAGAAGTAATAGCTGAAGGGGCACCTGGGTGGCTCAGTGGGTTAAGTGTCTGACTTCGGCTCAGGTCATGATCTCGTGATTTGGGGGTTCGAGCTCCACGACGGACTCTGTGCTGACAGCTCAGAGCTTGGAGCCTGCTTCAGATTCTGTGTCTCCTCCTCTCTCTGCCCCTCCCATGCTCATGCTCTGTTTCTCTCTGTCTCTCAATAATAAATAAAGGTTAAAAAAATTAAAAAAAAAAGTCATAGCTGAAAACTTCCTAACCTGGGGAAGGATACAGACATCCAGGTTGTAAAGGGGTAGTAGATCAATCACTTATAATGCTAGTATGAAGGTTAAAAGACACAAGTAGTAAAATCAATTATATCTACCAAAATTACTCGAGATACACAAAATAAAGATGTAAAATGTGGCATCAAATACATAAAATGTGGAGGGGGAATAAAAATGTAGTGCTCTTAGAATGTGTTCGAACTTAAGCAACTATCAACTTAATATAGACTGCTCTATACATAGGATGTTATATATGAACCTCTTGGTAAATAAAATCCAAAAACCTGTAATACATGCACATACACACAACAAGAGAAAGGAATCCCAGCATAACATTAAAGAAAGTCATCAAACCTCAAGGGCAGAGAGAGAAGAAGAAAGGAACAGAGAACTACAAAAACAACCAGAAAACAATTAACAAAATGGCAACAAGTTCATACCTATTATTAATAACCTTGAATATAAATGGACTAAATGTTCCTATCCAAAGAAATAGGGTGAGTTTAGTTGGTTAAAATACAAGACCTATCTATACACTGCTTACAAGAGACTCACTTTAGACCTAGAGACACACACAGACTGAAAGTGAAAGGTATGGGAAAAGATATTCCATGCAAATGGAAGCAAAAAAAAAAAAAAAAAAAGCAAAAACAAAAACTGGGATAGCAATACTTATATCAGACAAAATAGACGAAACAAAGACTGTAACAAGAGACAAAGGACATTACATAATGATAAAGGGAATGATCTAACAAGAGGTTATAACAATTGTAAATATCTATGCACCCAACATAGAATCACCAAAATATATAAAGCAAATATTAACGGACATAAAGGGAGAAATGATAATAATACAATAATAGTAGGGGACTTTAACACCTTACTTGCATCAGTGGATAGGTCATCTAGACAAAGAAATCAATAAGGAAAGAGTGGCTTTGAATAACATATTAGACCAGATGAAGTCAATAAATAATACTGAACATTCCAACCAAACAGCAGAATACATATTCTTTTCAAGGCACATGAAACATTTTCCAGGCTAGATCACATATTAGGCTATGAAACAAGTCTCAATAAATTGAAGAAGGTTGAAATCATATCAAGCGGCTTTTCCAACCACAACAGCTTGAAACCAGAAATCAATTACAAGAAAAAAAAAAAAAAAAAACTAGAAGGAATACAAATGCATGGAGTCTAAACAGCATACTACTCAACAACCAATGGGCCAAAAAGAAACCAAAGACATAAAAAAAAATATTTGGAGATAAATGAAAATGGAAACAACAGGTCACTATCTTTGGGACTCAGTGAAAGCAATTTTAAGAGGGAAGTTTATAGTAATTCAGACCTACCTCAAGAAACAAACAAACAAACAAATCTCAAATAAGCAATCTAACCTTACACATAAAGGATCTGGAAAAAGAAATCACAACAAAGCCCAAAGTTGGTAGAAGGAAGGAAACAACAAAGATCAAAATGGGAATAAATAAAATAGAGACAAAACAACAATAGAAAAGATCAATGAAACTAAGAGCTTGTTCTTTGAAAAGATAAATGAATAGATAATACTTTAGCCAGACTTATCAAGAGGAAAAAAAGCAAGGACTCAAATAAATAAAATAAAAAATGAAAGAAGTTACAAGTGCCACCACAGCAATACAAAGAAGGGATTATTAGACTACTATGAAAAATTATATGCCAACAAATTGGACAAACTAGAAAAAATTGATAAATTCTTGGAAACATACAATCTTCTGAGACTGAATCCAGAAGTAATAGATAATCTGAACTGACTAATAGGAATGAAATTGAATCAGTAAAACAAACAAACAAACAAAACAAAACTCCCAACAAAAAATCTAGGACCATATGGCTTCACAAGTGAATTCTACCAAACATTTAAACAAATGTTTTTAATGTTTATTTTTGAGAGAGAGAGACAGAGCACAAGTGGGGGAGGGACAGAGAGAAAGAGAGAGACAGACAGAATCCAAAGCAGACTCCAGGCCTTGAGCTGCCAGTCCAGAGCCTGACTTGGAGCTCAAACTCGTGAACTGTGAGATCATGACCTGAGCCAAAGTCAGATGCTTAACTGACTGAGCCACCCAGCGCCCTCTACCAAACATTTAAAGAAGAGTTAATATCTATCCTTCTCAAACTATTCCAAAAAAAAGTAGAAAAGGAAGGAATGCTTATAAATTCATTCTATAAGCCCACCATTACCCTGATACCAAAACCAGACAAAGACACTACCAAAAAAAAAATATATATATATATATACGTATATATATATATGTATATATATATAAATATGTATATATATATAATATGTATATGTATATGTATATATATATATATATATGTATATATGTATATATATATATATATCCATCCATCCCTGATGGACAGAGATGCAAAAATCTTCCACAAAATATTGGTAACTGAATTCAACAATACATTAAGAGGATCATTCACCACAATCAAGTGGGATTTATTCCAAGGATGCAAGGATGATTCAATATCCACAAATCATGTGATACACCACATTAGCAAAATGAAGGATAAAAAAGCCATACAGTCTTAATAGATGCAAAAAAAACATTTAATAAAATTCAATATTATTCATGGTAAAAAGCTCTCCACAAAGTAGGTATACATACCTTAATATAATAAAAGCCATATATGACATACCCACAGCTAACATCATACTTAATGGTGAAAATCTGAAAGCTTTTCCTCTAAGATCAAGAGAAGGATGTCCACTCTCACCACTTTCATTCAACATAGTACTGCAAGTCCTAGCTACAGCAATCAAACAATAAAAAGAATTAAATCATCCAAATGGTAAGGAAGAAGTAAAACTGTCACTATTAGCAGATGATATGAAACCCAAAGTCTCCACCAAAAATAATATTAGAATAGTAAATGAATTCAGTAAAGTTGTAGGATACATAATTAATATACAGAAATCTGTTGCATTTCTATGCACTAATTACAAAGTAGCAGAGAGAGAAATTAAGAAACTAATCTAATTTACAATTGTATCAAAAAGAATAAATACCTAGTAATAAATTTAACCAAGAAAGTGAAAGACCTGTATTCTGAAAAGTGTAAGACAGGGATGAAAAAAATTGAATATGATACAAGTAAATGGAAATATATGTATCATCTTAGAAGAATTAATATTGTTAAAATGTCCATAGTACCCCGTGCTCAGCATGGAGCCCAACATGGGGCTAAGTACCATGACTCTGGGATCATGACCTGAACTGAAATTAAGAGTTGGATGCTCAACCAACTGAGCCACCCATATGCCCCAGCAATCTACAAATTCAGTGCAATCCCTATCAAAATACCAACAGCATTTTATACAGAACTAGAACAAATAATCCTAAAAATTTGTATGTAACCACAAAAGACCCCAAATAGCCAAAACAATCTTAAGAAGAAGAAAGCTGGAAGTATCACAATTCCAGATTTCAAAGTATACTGCAAATATATAGTAATCAAAACAGTATGGTACTGGCACAAAAATAGACACATGGATCAATGGAACAGAATAGAGAGCCCAGAAATAAATCCATGTTTATAGCATCAATTAATCTATAACAAAGGAGCAAGAATATACAATGAGAAAAAGATAATCTTTCCAAAAAATGGTGTTGGGAAAACTGGACAGCTGCATGCAATATGAAACTGGACCATTTTCTTACACCATACACAAAAATAAACTCAAGTGAATTAAAGACCTAAATGTAAGACCTGAAATGATAATACTCCTAAATGAGAACATAGAGAGTAAACACTTGGACATTGGTGTTCACAGTATTTTTCTTGACATGTCTTCTCAGGCAAGGGAAACAAAAGCAAAAATAAACATTGTGATTACATCAAACTCAAGAGCTTTTGCACAATCAAGGAAAGCATCAAGAAAAGGAAAAGGCTACCTACTGAATGAGAGAAGAATTCTGATAAGGGGTTAATATCTAAAATATACAAAGAAATCATAAAATTCAACACACACAAAAACCTGCCACAAATAATCCAATTAGAAAATGGGCAGAAGACCTGAACGGATTTTTTTTCTAAAAACATACAGATGGCAAACATACATGAAAAGATGTTCAACATCACTTATCATCAGGAAAATGCAAATCAAAACCACAGTGAGATACTACCTTACACCTGTCAGAGCAACTAGTATCAAAATGACAAGAAATAACAAGTGTTGATGAGACTGGAGAAAAAGGAACTGTCTTGCACTGTTGGTGTGATGCAAATTGGTGCAGCCACTGTGGAAAATATGGAGTTTCCTCAAAAAAATTAAACAGAAGTACCATACAACCCACTTATTCTATTTCTGGGTATTTACCAAGGAAAACAAAAACACTAAGTTGAAAAGATGTGTGCATCCCTATGTTTATTGCAGCATGATTGATCATACCCAAGATTTGGAAGCAACTTAACTGTCCATCAATAGATAAATGGATAAAAGAAGAAGTGGTATATATACAGAATGGAATATTACTCAGCCATTAAAGGAATGAAATCTTGCCATTTGCAACAACGTAGCTGGATCTAGAATGTGTTATGCTAAGTGAAATAGGTGAGACAAAGACGAAGACAAATACTGGATGATTTCCCTCATACATGGAATCTAAAAAATTAAACCAAAAGCAGAAGCAGATCCATGAGTACAGAGAACAAACTCATAGTTGCCAGAAGGGAGGGGGCAGGGAGGATGCGCAAAATAATTGAAGGGGATTAGGAGGTACAAACTTCCAGTTATAAAATAAGTCATGGGATGAAAAATACAGCAGTATATAGTCAATAATACTGTAATAAAGTTGTATGGTGACAGATAGTAATTACACTTTTCATGGTGAGCATTTTGTAACGTATATAATTGTCAAATCACTATGTTGGATGCCTGAAAATAATGTAATTGTAATACCACATATCAGTTATACCTCAATTAAAAACAAAGAAGCTGGTCATCCAAATGACTTGTTTAAACAAATTTTTTAAAGGGGAGAAGAGATTAGGTTACAGACACACATACTCTTGGTGCCTCTCCATTCAATATGGCACCTTTAGGCACATAACTAACCTACATAACATGTACCTGGGTCCAGGTCATTGGGATCCAATCATGAGATGGTCCAGGTCCTGGCCCTGATGACATCCTATTGATGTTGAGTGCCATCACAACAGGGCTGGTCCTGCTCTGCCCCTTTCCATCCCCACTCCACTGGAACAGTCACTGTCAGTGATCAAGAAAATCCTCTGCCACACAGATATCACAGTTACCTGTTTTCTGACCACAGAAAGCATTTGGTGCTCTGGCACTGGAAGGTGCTATGGCATACTCTACATGTCACTGCCATTTATTTATACCCACTGCTTGCAGACACACCAGCAGAGATTCTAGAACAGAGCATCGCTAGGAAAATACCTTTGAAACAAGATTAATCACTGGAGAGGTTTAAAGCCAACACCAGATCAAGGCCAGGGTTTGGTTCTCTTTGAAGGATCTGCTATCTGTCTTTTTTGGGCTTAATAGGAGAAGAGAAAGTCTTTGGAAGCAAGATCTTTTTATTTGATCCCTTATTGGTTTCCTGCATAGTCAATTCCATTTTGTCCTTTTATAAAAGTTTGTAAAACATTTTTTAAAAGTGTTTATTTATTTATTTTGAGAGAGAGAGCATGTGAGCAGGGCAGGGGCAGAGAGAGAGGAAGACAGAGAATTTCAAGCATGCTCTGTGTTATCAGCCCAGAGCCCAACACAGGACTCAATGTGGGGCTTGAACTCATGAACATGAATTCATGACCTGAGCCAAATTTAATAATAATTATATATATATATATATATATATATATATATATATATATATACACACACACACACACACACACACATATATATATACACATACACACATCTATTTTATATATGCATATATTGTGTGTGTGTGTGTGTGTGTATATATATATATATATATATATAGTTTCAAAATTATATATATTTCCAATGTGAGTAGCATTTCTTAATTTTTTACTCAACAGCATCTCCTTCAGTCTGCACTAGTGTGAAATTTCTTGGCTGGCTCCTTTTCTCTGCCAGAGGTGAAGCCAAGTGGAAAAAACAGTCAACATTTTCCATTTCTTTGGCCCAGATGACCAGGATTGGGCATTTTGCTCAGCTCTGCATAACAAGCTACACAATGTACATATAAAAAATAAAATTGAATGAAGTAAGAGTAGGAACATATAAAACACTGCCTTTCCTTTTATTTGATGTAGCTATCAAGCTATTCTCTATCTGTCATTGTGGTAAAAAGCACACATTATTGCATAGGCATTGTGTTATATTTCTGGTCATATATGTACATTTAACTTCATACACAAAAAAGGTAATAGTTATAAGATACAACATCATGTAAAATGTATTCTTAAAATGTGTTCTAGTAACATAGGCTCTATGTTTTATGCAAGCTACATTTCATGTTTAAAATCTTTCTTGTTTTAGCACTGACTAGTATATAATTTATTTATTCTAATTTAGTAAGGAGTTTCAGAATAGCATGTTTAAATAATGGTCAAATTTTACCATAGGTCAATTCTGATCTAGTATGCAGGGTCCAATTCCAATGGAAGCTGTTACTTTGTCCCTCTTATTAAGGTCAGCAAAGATAGAATTCTATACATCTTAATCATATCTCCTATGACTAATTCAGCCCATAGGATTATAACCATGAATATTTTATATGTAACTTCCAGTAATAGTGCTCATTCTATCAATCAATATCAAATTAACCCCAAGATTACTGAAAATCTGGAATAAAATCCATTTTTAATAACATAGGTTATAAATGTGTATTGCTCTGGAGAAATGACTCTTGATTTTGTAATGCAATATTTATGAGAGAGTTTGGAACAGTGGAGAAAGTTCTGCCTTCTTTCCTCCATGTTGGAAGATCTGCTCCGTGGGAACAACTCGCTGCCATCATGCATAGGATGTTGTTCCACCTGTGTTTTGTATTCCTGAAGCCGCCCAGTGCCAATTCAACTTGAAGAAATTCTATTTAATGTAGTCTAACACTTCAATTTAAAGGTTTTTCTTTAATGTTTATTTATTTTTTAGAGAGAGAGACAGAGCACGAGCAGGGGAGGGGCAGAGACAGGGAGGCCCAGAATCTGAAGCAGGCTCCAGGCTTTGAGCTGTCAGCACAGAGCCTGACACAGGGCTCGAACTCACAGACTGTGAGATTATGACCTGAGCCCGAGTCAGGCACTTAACTGACTGAGCCACGCAGGCACCCCTCTAACACTTCAATTTAATAAACATTTAATGAGCAAAGCAGAATGCTAGGTTGTATTAATAAGGTGTCCCTTAGTTGTAAGGAAAGACAACTCAGGTTTATTTGTGTGAAGTCTCATAGAGTCCATGTTAGCAGGACAGGCTGGCCTCACTGGAACAACAGAGCTGCCAGACATCTCTTTCCCTTCCCTTGACTTACAACACCCCTTTCCTTTCTGTCTTCTGTTTCCTTTTCTTTTTTTTTTTTCATAGCATGGCATTTTATCCCTGCCATATTTTTGCTTCATTCTGCCTTTTGTCAGCTTCCTTTCTGTTCTCTGACCTGCTTATAAATGACCCATCAGAGCTACCCCCAAATAATACTTTCTATAATAAATATATATGTGTATATATAATAAATATATATGTGTATATACATATATATGTATATGTATATATAAAACAGTTTCTAGAAATAGTTATTTTTGCTTTTGTTTCCCTTGCCTGAGGAGGCATACCTAGAAAAACGTTCCTATGGGTGATGTCAGACACATTTCTGCCTATGTTTTATTCTAGGAATTTTATGGTTTTAGGTCTTACATTTAGGTCTTTAATCTATCTTGATTATAGTATAAGAAAATGGTCCAGTTTCTTTTTTTTTCTTTTTTTTTTTTTTTACATGTACTCATCCAATTTTCCCAGTGATGCAGGCAGGCTGGGTCTGAGGACCATGGTGGGTGCTGGGTTCCCGTGGGACCAGCTTAGAGGGTCCTTGGCTTCTTGCAGGATGGAAATCAAATGTGAGCCAGCAGGAAATGAAAGCAGAGTTTATTGAAGATATGAGTCTTGTCTTTGCTTGGGGCCTGGGGGGTTTTTATGTGGTCTGGGGCACATGTCCTCTCAGGAATCCAGGAATTAGTTGGAACAAAGCCGAGGATCCAGGTGATATTCCTTAGAGTCAAGGAATATCAAGATAACTATATATCAAGATATCTAAGACCTGGAGATCTGGAATATGCATGTGAAAGCTTCTTGTGGTCATTCTCACCTGGTCCTTCTTAGATGTTATCTATTCTAGAGAAGTCATTGACTCCTTATCTCTTACGAGGAGGACCTATGCTATTTGCATTACAAGGCGTGTGTAGAGTGGGGTGGGGTGCAGGTCCTGGCAAGAATAGAAGCCAGAAAAGAAGCAAAGGGGGAAAAAACAGCTTTTTCTCTCTTTGGGTTTCTTTGGTTTCCCTGTCTCACCAGCACTGTTGGTTGAAGAGACTGTGTCTTCCCCATTGTATAGGTAGCTTTCTGTCAGCCCCAGAGGACTGCCAGCTCACAGGCCAGTGGTCAGGATGGATTCCACTGCATGGTCCCAGCCTGATGCAATGACGTGGCTTGGCTGGTGTCTCAGTAGGGGACAAGGAACAGGGCCATTAGTGATGATAGCCTTGGTGTGAGGAAAAGAGGTGCTGCACAGCCACCTGCAAGAGACAGACAAATCTTAAATCCCGGATTAAAATGCTGACAAGGTAAGAGATCTCCTGAGACACAGATTAGAGAGCTCCATAAAATAAGCAGGCCCCTGTTTTCTGGAAGACAGTAAAAACAGACAAATTGGCTCAGGGGATGCTGGGGAAAGATTATGATATAGAGAAAGAAAGGCTTACAAAGCTCAAAGGCATCTTGTACAAATGTCTCCTAGGATGATCAATCTGTGGCCATCAGCCCAACACTCAGTCATGTAATATGTGAACACTTAAATGCACAACAGTACAGGCACCAAAGGCCCTATAGAACCAGGGGTGCACACAGGGCTAGTATTTTTGAGGACCTATTGTTTTCAAGGTACATTGCTGGAGGCTTTGCAAATACTATTTAATTTAATTTAACTTAATTTTTAGTTCTAGACTTGTGTTTAGTTCTAGACTTCTCTGTCCAATTTCCTTGCTTACTTTGTGCCATACTCTAGAATTCATTACTTTTCCCTATACACACAAGAGTTAGAGGGAACTACTTCCCTCCGGAAGTCAGTAGTTGAGATGAGGAACTTGCCTTGTCCCCACATGCTCTGAATTTCCCTTAGCCCAGGCTTCTGACTCATACTTCATACCCTCAGTGCCTCTTACTCCTGTCAGCTCTGGGCTCTGAGGCTCTCAGTGAGCTCTTCCTGTTTCTCCTCAAGCAGCTGCTTCCTTCAACCAGAGCACGCAATCTCTTTCCCAAAGCTTCACCTTTTAAACCTCCCCTTCCAATGCGTGGGATGAGCTCTATCAAAAAGACATTAGCTTTGGGGTGCCTGGGTGGCTCAGTTGGTTAAGCGTCCGACTTTGGCTCAGGTCACGATCTCGCGGTCCGTGAGTTCAAGCCCCGCATCGGGCTCTGTGCTGACTGCTCAGAGCCTGGAGCCTGTTTCAGATTCTGTGTCTCCCTCTCTCTCTGACCCTCCCCCGTTCATGCTCTGTCTCTCTCTGTCTCAAAAATAAATAAACGTTAAAAAAAAAATTAAAAAAAAAAGACATTAGTTTTTATAGAATTTTGGAAAACAAAGTACAGAGAAGATAGCATATTGCATTATTTATTCTCTTAGAGCTCACTGCTTTGTATCTGTTTGTTTATGCAAATAAGGAAAATGTTTGCATCATCCTCTCCATACTAATAGATTCCAGTTTATGAAGTAGAAAGTCATTTGAGATTAGAAACAGGTAAAACATGTACACAGAAAGTTAGGAAATGGAAGGATGAAAATCTTTTAAATTTAAAAATAGTTGTCAGGGCACCTGGGTGACTCAGTTGGTTAAACATACGACTGTTGATTTTGGCTCCGGTCATGATCCCTGGGCCATTGTATCAGGCCCTGAGTTCTGGCTCCGTGCTAAGCACAGAGCCTGCTTAAGATCCTCTCTTTCCCTTCCTCTGCCTGTCCTTTGCTCATGTGCATATGCATATGCACATGCTCTCTCTCTCAAAAAAAAATTTTTAATATAAAAATAAAAAGAAAAATAATTGTAGGGTGCTTGGCTGGCTCGTTCAAAAAGAGTGCGACTCTTGATCCACATTGGGTGTAGAGATTACATAAAATAAATAAATAAAATTTTTATATGTTCACTTTTTAAATTATTATTTTTAAAGGTTTTTATTTACTTAAGTAATCTCTACACCCAGTGTGGGCTCGAACTCACGACGCTGAGATCAAGAGTCACACGCTTTTCTGACTGAGCCAGCCAGGTGCCCCCAAATCTTCACTTTTAAAAAAATAAAATAAATGGTTGTGAAGTAATTGAGGGTTAAGTTTTTGCTGTTTTGAAGCTTTGATCTAATGGCACTATTTGGATTTATGAATAAATGTTTTTTTAAGTAATCTGAGTATAAAGTGCAAATGTGGATTTTTTTTTTTTTTTTTTTTTTACTTGTGCAGGATTCTCTCCAGCTAGTCTCCCAATTTCCTGGATGTGATTGAATGCCATAAAAACAATCAAACCAGTTTTGTTTTTTTTTTAACTTTTATTCAGTTTTGAGAGACAGAGACAGAGCATGAACAGGGGAGGGGCAGAGAGAAAGGGAGACACAGAATCCGAAGCAGGCTCCAAGCTGTCAGCTCAAAGCCTGACATGGGGTTTGCGCCCACGAAAGGCGAGATCATGACCTGAGCCCGAGTCAGGCGCCCAACCGACTGAGCCACCCAGGTGCCCCAATCAAAACAGTTTTTAACCTACCTGCAGCATTTTCTGTCTTCTAGGTTTAGCTAATTCTAAATGTTGTATCTTGAATACAGTGAATTATGTTGCATAAGAAATTCATTATAACAGTTTAGATAGTTTTAGCAATTCATCTTTTTAATGAAAAGTATGTGCAATCGCATACAATTATATTAGAAATATTTTCCACATATCTAGATATATTTTAGTCTTTTTTTTTTTTTTTTAAAGTAAGCTCTACACCCAACAAGGGGCTTAAACTCATGAACCTGAGGTCAAGAGTCACATGCTTTACCTACTGAGCCAGCCAGGCACCCCTAGATATTTTAAATCAGACTATTGTCTCAATCTGGAATGCCCTTCCACTCATTATATAAATAAATTCTTTATAAATTAAAAATACACACACACACTACATAAGTACATTCTTACTATAAAAATGGAAATAGTATAGGGCTATATATATAAAATATCTTTTCACCATTAATGTTAAAAATTCTTTATGTGTAGAGCATTGACATGCCAACTGAAAAGCTAAGTTTCCCAGGTTTCCTTGCAGCTGTGTAGTCACATGACACAGTTCTGCCAATGAGATAGAAGTTTACTGGGAAAGACTTTTGGGAAAGCTGTTTTTTCTCTGAGAAAGAGATAAACACATGTGGAACACATTTATTTTCTTTTTATCTTCTTCATGACTAGAATTTGGAGATAATTTGGAGGTGAGTGCAACGACAATCTTGTGACTGTTAGTAGGGGAGGTGTACCTGAGAGATGGTGGGATCAAAACTAGGAAGAGCCTATGGCCTGGATTTATGTGATCATAAATGTTTATGTTAATGTTCCTGTTCTAGGCAGCTACATATTACATACTTCCCCCCATACCAGACCCATCTAGAGATAGTGTGTATTTTTTGAGACCCATCTAGATTCATACCACATTAAATTTTTATCCAAGGTTTTTTTTCCCAAAAATTGGATTATATTATATATATAATATATATATTACTCTGAATCTCCTTTATTGTATAATATATACAATATATTATATTATATATAATTATTACATATTATATATTAATTATAAATTAACATTATATGTTATAAATATTAAATTATTAAATATTTAATTATTTATTAATGTATTTAATAATTATTAAATTATTAATTATTTAATTATTAAATTGGTGGATTATTAATTTATTAATATTAAATATTAAATCGTTAAATGTTATAAATTAATATTATATATTAATTATAAATATTATATATTATATGTATACGTATGTATGTATATATATTATATATATTGTTTATATGTATATATATTATATATATAATTCAATATATATAATATATATATATAATTCAATATATATTATATATATATATATATTATATATATATTACTCTGAATCTCCTTTATTGACTTAACAATATGGTCTAGATATCTTTCCATGGTCAGTACAAGAGGAGTTATCCTTTTTTAAAAATCATTTTAAACAAAAGACATTTTTTCTTTTAAAAGTGACACTTGCTTATTCAAGCTATACAGAAAAATTTCAAGTAAAAAGCAGCAAATGTCCCTAAATCCCACTATTTTTAAATAACCAGTATTATTGTTGGTGAGCATGATTCCTATCAGCTCTCCCTGAAAATACTGGGAATTGTTCTCTTACACTACCACCTCCATGTACATGTGTATACACATTGACATGCATGCACACACATACAAATACACACAAATATAGACATGAATATACATACACACAAATACACATAGGAACATGCATGCAAACACAACACAAAATGACACAAACACATGTAAATATACACACCTGCTCACATGGGAGAGTGAGAAACTTACAAAATCAGAACCTATCAAAAAGTGCTTAATTTTAGTTGAATTAAACTGAAAAACTATTAGAATACCTTTAGAAGTTATGACTAGGGCACCTGGGTGGCTCAGTCGGTTAAGTGTCCGACTTTGGCTCAGGTCATGATCTCGCGTTTCATGGGTTCAGGCCCCTTGTTGGGCTCTGCGCTGACAGCTCAGAGCCTGGAGCCTGCTTCGGATTCTGTGTCTCCCCCTCTCTCAGCCCCTCCCCTGCTTGTGCTCTCTCTCTGTCTCTCAAAAAATGAATAAATGTTAAAAAAAAAATTTAAGAGTTATGACTAAAATTGTTATAGAATACCAGAGAGCGATACCCAAAATTCAAACCAGATATCATTTTTAATGCCCATAAAAGTTATAGAATTAATAGCAGAAATAGTTGAAGCCAGAACGTCATATTAATATCTTCTTTTGCTAAAGAATCTGTATATTTAGCATTATAAATTATAATATTTAACAGATTTATTAGATTAACAATGTAGCCTTGTGATTCCAATTTAAAATGTAGAATTGAGTAACTGATTTAAATTTATTAATTTAAGTAGAAATTTTACTGTGTATATAATAGTATTAGAACATTTAGTGGACCTTATGTTTCACCATATTTTTAAGTTTAACTAATTTAGTTCATAAGAATGATTTAATTACTTGAGAAGGTTTGTATTACAGACAATCGAAGGACTTAAAAGAAAGGCAACATATTAAATTTATAAACCCTGTTTAAAACATTTCAAATAAATTCAGATTCTGTGTCTCCCTCTCTCTATGCCCCTCCCCCGCTCTCACTCTGTCTCTGTCTCTCTCAAAAATAAATAAAGATTAAAAAAAAATCTTTAAAAAAAAGGGGCACCTGAGTGGCTCTGTCGGTTAAGCGTCCAACTTTGTCTCAGGTCATGATCTCATGGTCCATGAGTTCAAGCCCTGCATTGGGCTCTGTGCTGACAGTTTAGAGCCTGGAGCCTGCTTCAGATTCTGTGTCTCCCTCTCTCTCTGCCCCTCCCCTGCTCTTGCTCTGTCTCTGTCTCTCTCAAAAATAAATGAAGATTAAACAAAAATCTTTAAAACATTTAAAATAAT
Organism: Panthera leo; assembly: GCF_018350215.1. Classification (NCBI taxonomy): domain Eukaryota; kingdom Metazoa; phylum Chordata; class Mammalia; order Carnivora; family Felidae; genus Panthera; species Panthera leo. The sequence goes on along the minus strand of NC_056687.1, from coordinate 103,632,058 downwards.
TTAATTGACTGCATTTGAGAGTGTGACCAAATATGAATTGAAGGCCATTAAAAGTGAAAGTACAAATCTGCTAGACTTATAATGGCATAATGAGATTTGTAAGCTGAAGTTAAATGCTTAAGGAATGAAATTAGATTCTGTAAATTAATAAACTGATTATTCAGTTTTAAAACCCAAGTAACTTCTAAACCGTCTTTTCTGTGACCATAAGAAAACTCACATTTATGTAAGAAGAGAAACTAAATGAAGCAAAACTTAAAGAAATGTCAACTTTGGATAACTGTTTCTTCCAGTTGTTAAGAAGTTATCTTATTCAGATATCTTCTAAAATTAAGACAAAAGACTATGAAAACCATTAAGGATTTGTAGTCATTATGTTTTTATTGTTCTTTAAAATTATGTGTTAGTTTTAACATTGAAAATGTTTCTGCTATGAAATATAATAGTTACCAACCATGCCAGTGTGCCTGGGACTGAGGGGTATACTAGAACTCACGGCTCTCTGTGCTGAACCCAGTAACCTTGGTCACTCTAATGGAAGGCATTATAGCATAGGTGCTAAGACTATAGATTGTTACTAACACCTGCATTTGAGACTTGAATCTTCAGCTTATTTTCTATTTATCCTGGGTAAATGGCTTATTTTCACACCTCTGTTTTCTCCTCTCTGAAGGAGGAGAATGTATTCTCATTGTAACTCAGAGGGAAACCTTCACAATGTCTGGAGCCCTTGATGTCCTGCAAATGAAAGAGAAAGATGTCCTCAAACTACTTGCAACAGGAACCCACTTAGGTGGCACGAACCTTGACTTCCAAATGGAACAGTACATCTGCAGAAGGAAGAGTGATGGCATCTGCATCATAAATCTGAAGAGAACATGGAAGAAGCTTCTGCTGGCTGCTCATGCCATTGTTACCATCTAAAAACCAGGTGGTATGAACATGATATCTTTCAGGAACACTGGCCTGTAGACTTTGTTGAAGTTGGCTGCTGCCACTGGAGCCCCTCCTTTTGTGGGCCGCTTCACTCCTGGAACATTTGCTAACCAGATCCAGGCAGCCTCCCTGGTGTCTTCAGGAGGGTACTGATAGCAGGGCTGACCACCAGCCTCTCACAGAAGCGAACAAACAAACAGTGAATATCCCAGAGGATTATTATGAAAATTAAATGAGTTACTATATGGAAAGCACCTACATTAATACCTAGAGTGTGGTAAGCACTAAATATATACTAACTGCTATTGCAAGCTCTCCACAGAAACATCAGTTATTGGACAGGTCATCTTTATTCTTCATTTTATTTTATTTTTTTAAAGATTTTTTTGTTTAAGTAATCCCTACACCCAACATGGGGCTCGAACTTACAACCCTAAGATCAAAAGTCACATGCTCTACTGACTAAGCCAGCCAGGTGCCTCTGTTCTTCATTTTATTATGTACTAAGCTGGTGCATGTCTTTTGTCTTTTTTCCCCCTCATTATTTCTTCCTAGAATATATATGCATGGTGGAAGGAGAAGAGCCATCTTGGTATAAGAGGGGTTCATGAGAATCATAGCTACATACTAGAGATTCTAGAGCAGAAAGCTAATTGGATCTTTGACAGCTCCTTGGAAGAATAAAAAAAAAAGATAACCATAATTTGTTTAAACGTTTGTTAGGTTTCCTGTTATACACAATTGAAAATAATTCCTACTGTTACAAACTATTCATTTAATTTTTAGTAATGAAAAAATGTGGAGTATTTTAGTAGTTCTCATGTCATTTTGAGTTGGGGTCAAAAAATCCCATTTTTGAGATTTGCTCCAATATTGATGTATGTACTACTGAAAAGAACAGGATACTGTTTCTTCTTTGATGGTGAAAAAAAAAAAGTTTAAGAAGTCAGGTCACCATGATCAAGAAAATCTTGTCATCTTCAATGATAATTACATGAGTCAATGGGGAGAGCCACAGTAGGGGAGAGAGAAACTGGTAATGGGCTGTTCTCCATACAAAAATGGGGATTATATTTTGTCTCTTTCTGCCAGGCATTCAAATGACCATTTTCAAATTTTTGAGAATGAGATGTTCTTAAAAATTATTTTCTTTTATAGTTTTCTGTTGCCTACTGTTTTATAATATGCATAGTGAGATAATAAATTTGAAAACAGGTAATTAAAACAAGAAAGCATAAAATAGTTCAACTCCAGAGAAAGGACTATGGCCGGTATTGGTTTGGGATTGAGAATAAATCTGTACCTGTTGTTGTTATTCCTAAATTAGAGTTGCCTGGTAACTCTACCCAGCTGTTAATTAAGCACTTAGGCAGCCACAGTCATTAACTCTTTCAGGTCCCCAGGATACTATTTAGTTATTGCTTCAATTTTCTGTACTAAGCCGACTAATAGGCAATGCCTTAAAACATTGAGAATAACTGGTTCATAATATATTTTATCCTCTTTATGATTAGATGGAAAAAGCAATTCTAATTTAGTTCCCTGTTCATTTTAATTTGGGTTAGCAGATGTTCTATGCATACTGAAGTCAACTATTTAATTTGCATTATAGAAGAATATAATAGCAATTTCTCAGGGTTTGCATGTGTGTGTGTGTGTGTGTTTTGTTATAGTGTGGTTTTAATTTCCTCCAAAATGTTGCTATAAAAATAGAATACATTTTATTTTCTAATTCGCGAAGAATATCCCGAGAACAAAATTGGGTTCGTAAAATTCAAACAATATTTTCAAATTAGATTTGTTTGAAGAGGGAATGAGGGAAATAGAGAAAAAAAGTACAGCAAGGGAAAGAAGGAAAGTAAAGAGAACAGTGAAGCTCTCAGCTTGCCAACAAGGATGTGGATCCACTTTGAGAAAGGTTTGTGGTAGGTGGGGGGAGCAGTTCACATGGAAAACATTCCTATTTCTAGTATGATACTACATTTTAAAAACTTATCTTCCATATATTCTTTTGTGTATATTAAGGAGGATTTTTGTACAAGCGACCATCTGAACAAATGGAAGGGAACGTACATATCAGTATTTTAGTTTGATAATTGTAGGTTTCCCAAGTCTTATTTAGAGTTAATCAAAAGTAAATGCTTGCTGTTTTAAGCTTCTAAGTTTTGGGGTAATTTTTTATGTGTTAATAGATAACATATCATAAGATTGTCTTGATGGAGCACCTGGGTGGCTCATTTGGTTGACCATCCTACTCTTGATTTTGGCTCAGGTCATGATCCCAGGGTCGTGGGATCAGGCCCCACATCATGCTAAGCATGGAGCCTGCTTAAGATTCTCTCTCTCTCTTTCTCTCCCTCCCTCTCTCTCTCTCTCTCTCTCCCCCCTTCTGCCGCTCTTCCCCATTCACATGCACTCTCTCTCTCACACAGGAAAAAAAGAGCATCTTGATGACTACATGAAAGCAAATGAATAATACAGATTATCATTATTAGCTTGTTCTATCAGAACTTTGGTCAGGAAGTAACTTCTTTCATATAGATTGTACCTATTCTGTTGACAAGCTCAATTTTTAAAAAAAAAAATTTTTTAATGTTTATTTTTGAGAGAGAGAGACAGAGTGTGAGTGGGGGAGGGACAGAGAGAGGGAGATGCAGAATCTGAAGCAGGCTCCAGGCTCTGAACTATCAGCACATAGCCCGATATGGGGCTCAAACTCACAAGCTATGAGATCATGACCTGAGCCAAAGACGGACGCTCAACTGACTGAGCCACCCAGGCACCCGGACAAGCTCAATTTTTTGATGTTTTGATAACTTTCAGTTCTTATTTTAAATTTCCCCAAATTCTGTCATCACTTGTAAGTTAGAGGTTACAGACGTTTCTACTTTCACTTCGTATTGGAAATATATGATTGGCAAAAATACATTACTGGATCTTACAGTAAACATAAATTACATCAATAAAGTATTCAACTACTCTCTAAAAACCTGTATATAGATGAATCCCCCCAAAATAGTTTCTGGCTTGTATGCTAAAAAGTCACTTTAGGAAAGTCTACATATTCTCTGTAGGGGTTTGATTAAAGTGTGGTTACTCTATAATCTGCCATATTTGGGACTATTTTTCAAAGGCCACTGAGCCTTATCAGTAACAACTTCATCTTTACATCCTCTGGTGAATAATGGTTACAAGATAGTATTTTAATTGTCTAAGGCCTAGATCTCAAACTCAATTCCTTTAGGGGCTGAGCACGTCAAGAAGATGAACGGGGTGAGCTGAATGGGGAGCTGAGGTCCTCCAGGAGCCACAAATACTCAACTCACGTCAGTGTCCTCATGCAGGCTTTCAATGCTGGGTTACCAGATTCTTCTAGCTTCAAGAGAAGATGGAAATCTTGCTTTTTATTTATGTTTTTAAAGAATTTTTGAGAGAAAACTCTCCATATTTTATATTTTTTAAAGTTTATTTATTTATTTTGAGAGAGGCAGAATGTGAGCAGAGGAGGGGCAGAGAGAGCAGGAGAGTCCCAAGCAGGCTCCATGCTGCCAGCAGAGGCCAACATGGGTCTTGATCTCCTGAATCTGAGATCATGACCTGAGCCAAGTTTAAGAGTTGGGCCCTTAAGTGACTGAGCCACTCGGGCACCCCCAAACTCTTCATATTTTAAAATATTGTTGGGGTGCCTGGGTGGCTCAGTCAGTTAAGCATTAAACTTCAGCTCAGGTCATGATCTCACAGTCCATGGGTTTGAGCCCTGCATCGGGCTCTGTGTTGACAGCTTGGAGCTTGGAGACTGCTTCAGATTCTGTGTCTCTCTCTCTCTCTCTCTCTGCCCCTCCCCCACTCATACTTTGTCTCTGTCTCTGAAGACTGAATAAACGTTAAAAATTTTTTTTAAATAAATAAAATATTGTTTCATTTGTCTGAAATACTTGCAAATGGAATAAAATACATCTGTGAACTGTAGTCATTTCCCGGGTATCAAGAGATGAGAGGGAAGCTGAGTGTATAGACTGCAAAGTTATTATTTTGTGGACAAAACCTCTATCTACTGGAAGAAATGTTCAGAAGCTCGTGTTACACATATTTCCAGGTGTTGGATACATAATGCATAGTTTCTATAAAGAGCCTAGCTCTGACACTGCATCATCAGACAACTAAGTGTTTAAAGTCTTCTCATCAAGGGTTCTCATTCATACAGACAAACTAGTTTAAATTTCCAAGAAAGACATTTCTCCCGTGCCTATAATCACTTTCCTGTGGATTCACAGTGGCTGGTGTTACGACACAGCTGTTTAACCAGCTGCAAAAACAATAAGTGGAAGCCATGTAGAAAAGGTCATCTGTCAGTTGGTTAGCACTGATTCATCATCCTAAGGGCCAGGAAAGCTGGGGCTCTATCATCATCACCTCAGGAATGTCAGCAACTTGCAGGGCCCAAAACAAATGTACTCTACTTTTGACCTTTACTCTTCACTCTCATAATGTTTGTTACTCTATTTAGCATAGCTGCTCATGTAAAATGTGCATCTATTGTCATAATCTCAAGAATATTACTTCATTTTATTTTTTATTTTTTTAACTTCTATTCATTTTTTTAAGAGATGGAGAGAGACAGAGCGTTAGCGGGGGAGGGGCTGAGAGAGAGGGAAACAGAATCTGAAGCAGGCTCTAGGCTCTGACCTGTCAGTACAGAGCCTGACGTGGGGCTTGAACTCATGAACCATGAGATCATGACCTGAGCTGAAGTCGGACAACCAACTGACTGAGCCACCCAGGCACCCCTAAAGAATATTATTAATGCATAATTACATGACAGGAGCTACCTTTTGAATTGTTGGAAAATGAGAGAAGATGACATCTTTAGCCTCTTCCAGGTTGGCTCATGTTCTGCTATTTCTACCCTATGTATTGCTCTTCTTATAGCTACCTTTTTGGACCTATTGATTACTGGCTATTGAAAAGAATCATACAGAATACTTTGTTTTTCTGATAGGTCTGTTGGGTAAGATTTATTGCATCCTAACTTTGACCTGGAAAATATTCTTTCCCAATTAAACTGCAAAGAGAATGGTTCCATTAACTGTATACATTACTCATTGTATAAAGTGTATCTTCAGGATGCCTGGGTGGCTCGGTTGGTTAAGTGTCCAACTCCAGGTCATGGTCTCATGGTCTGTGATTTTGAGTCCCGCATTGGGCTCTGTGCTGACAGCTCAGAACCTGGAGCCTGCTTCAGATTCTGTGTCTCTTTCCCTCTGCCCATTCCCTACTCACTCTCTGCCTCTCTCTCTCTCTCAAAAATAAACATTAAAAAATTTTTTTTTAAGTTTATTTTAAAAACTTAATAAGTGGTCAGACTTTTCCCGGCTACTATTGATAATAAAATGTTGAGCAAGACTCTAAATTAGTAATGTCAATCCAAGTGGAAGGAAGACAATTGATCGCTAACAATACTTACTTTTACATATAGGAAAAATCAATAGTTTTATCTGTTTTACGTATGGTACACAATGGGCATTCTTCATTAGCCTATAAACAAAGATTAACACATTTAATATTAGCAATTCTTTAAAGAATTGGAATATTTTGTTAAAAGCAAGGTTAAGCAATTTGTATTCAGTAAATGGTGAGTCCGTTGTATTTCTTTTGTCTTCCGAAAGAGAATTGCAAAGTACATGTGAAATAGCCTCTCCCAGTCCAATCCTCCTGCATATGACACCTATAAACTCTGGGCAAAAATAAACAACTAGAGGTATTGGAAACTAAAAGCAGGTAGAAATTGGGTCTACAGTTGGAAGAGGAAAATTGCACTGAGTGAGTTTCTCCATTTTTAAAGACTCTCAGTTTGAGGACAAGCCCTAGAAGGGGTAGCTAAAACCCCTGTGCACAGAGATAAGTGCATTGGCTTGAAGAACCAGAGGACAGAGTTCAGAGGGACCACAACAGCAGGACAACAAAGGGGAACATCCTGGAAAGGAGAGAGCCTGAGAGGGGATCCCCAAATTCTGTGTATGAACTCTGCCCAAATCTCTGGTTGGGCCCTAAACCATGCATACATGGGGAAGGCTAGCTGAGCAGCCCGGGTAAGGCTTAAAAAAAAAAAACAAACAACTGAATAGTGATTTCAGATGTACACCCACTGCAGGGAAGACAAAGTTTGAAGTTTGGTTCCACCCAAGTAAACTGCCTACTAAAACAGAGGAATGGGACCAGAATGGGGTCACATGCCCCTGTCCTAAGTGCAGCAGAAGTCAGGGCAGTGATGGTTTGCCATTTTCAGTCTTTTTATGGGTAGTAGATTGTGCTAGAAAGGATGCAGAAGGTTGGTTGGAAAGCAGATAGATAACGTAGAGGGTCTATAACTTTACAAAATTGAGAGAGTCTAGTTGAGGTAACGGAAGCAATTCAATTCTGTTGTATTGAACTAGGAAACTTAAAAAAAAAAAAGACAAGCTTACAAATTTATTTAATGTAAGTTTTATGTGGTATGGGAGCCTTCATAAGGAAATAAAGACCCAGAGAAATAACTAGACTTGTGTACTTTTATGCTAGGTTTGATGAGGAGTGGCAAGTCAAGGAGAAATGGAATGTTACAGTTAAGGAATGAGTGCTGTAAACTGGGGGGAACCCTGCAAGGCCTGTTTGTTGGGATTCTTCTTGGCTCCCTTTTGACCTTGGCTCCCTTTAAAATTTGAACCAAATTTTAACTCACTATATGGCAATCATACCTGCTGTATAATTTAAAACTTTTTATTGTGAAAATGTCAAACATCAACAAAGATTGATATTATGAATTTCTGCATATCCATTATTTGACTTCAACAATTGTCAACATTTTGTCACTATTGTTTTCTTCTGTATTTTAAATTTTATTTCCCCTGAAATTTTAATTTAATAGTTGTAAATGTACATAAAAATGGAAAGGATAGTATAGTGAGTTCCCATATACCTTTCACCTAAATTTACTAATCACTAATATTTTGGTATATTTGCTTTACTTCTCTCAAATATATATATATATATATATATATATATATATATATATATACACTCTCTCAAAAGTGTGTTTGTGTGTGTGTGTGTGTGTGTGTAGTTTCTTTTCTAAAACATTTGAAGGTAAGCTGCAGAGAACATTATACCTTGCCACTGTATCAGTTAACTTTTATTTTATTTTATTAGAAACTGTTTATTTTCCATCAACTTCATTTCCATTTTGTTTGCCTTTGTAGAAGAACAGCTTAAGACTACTCAGTGGTTGTTCCTGCCCATTCAGTGACCTGAGCAGTGGAAGCTGCAGACCAGTCTTCACTGGCAAGCTCAACACCCCAGTCTTCAGTGGGGAACTGCTGAACAGGCACAGAGGCACCTGCATGCCTTCAGACCAGTCCGAACTTCTGGGTGAGTAGCGATGAACTCAGGAGCTGGAGCAGTCCATTCACCTAGAAATTCCTCCTTGGTCACAGCCTTTTCAGTGTTGGTCTGCTCTTCCTTTTCAATCTCTTCAGGATCCCATTAGAAGTAGAGCTAAGGTATGACTTCCTATGTGTATTCATGGGAAATGGTACCTTGCATGCGCAGAACTTTCTCGGCCAGCATCCACCACATCAGACCCACTGAGTGAGCTCCCTTGCTGTTGCGTGGGATGACAGTGTCCATGTAGCACAGAGGAGAGTCTGTGTTACACAGAGCAGTAGTAGGCAGGTCAACATCAGATGCCTCTGTGAGAGGCTGGTGGTCAGCCCTGGGATCAGTAACCACCAGAAGTCTTGGCTCCTGGAAGGCTGCCTGGATCTGGGTAGCGAAGTGGCCAGCAATAAGAGTGGCTCTAACAGAAGCAGCAAACTTCAGCACAGCTCGCTGGCCAGTATTCCTGAATGATATGACACTGACATCAGCTGGGCTTTCAATGGCAGTAATGGCTCGAGCTGCCAGCAGAAGCTTCTCCCAGGTTCCTTTCAGATTTATGATGTAGATACCATCACTTTTCCTTCTGTAGATGTACTATTCCATTTGGAAGTCAAGGTTGGTGCCACCTTAGTGAGTTCCTGCTGCAAGTAATTTGAGGACATCCTTCTCCTTCATTTATAGGACATCAAGGGCCCCAGACATTGTGAAAGTTTCCCTTTAACTTACAACAGGAACACAAAACAACACCATACGGACCCCTCCCTGGGTAGCGTAAAAGGCTGTATCAGTTAACTGTTACTATAAATCACCTGGCGTTTTAAAATAACCATTTATTGGGGCGCCTGGGTGGCTCAGTCGGTTAAGCGTCCGACTTCGGCTCAGGTCGTGATCTCGCGGTCCGTGAGTTTGAGCCCCGCGTCAGGCTCTGTGCCGACAGCTCAGAGCCTGCAACCTGTTTCAGATTCTGTGTCTCTCTCTCTCTGACCCTCCCCCGTTCATGCTCTGTCTCTCTCTGTCTCAAAAATAAATAAACGTTAAAAAAAAAAAATTTTTTTTAATAAAATAAAATCAATGCATGTTCATTATTGAAATTTTGGAAAATAGACACAGGTTTAAAGGGGTTGGAGTGGGGTTTTCTCCTTTAAATTTGTCTCTATTTTCTATAGTTTCTATAATTAACTTCAAGTAATTATCTTGAAGTGAAATGTTACATTTGATGACACCTTAGGCTCTAGGAAAAAGAGTTTATATAAAACTTGAGTAAAATGGTATGAGGAGGGACATAGTTTATTATGTACATTTATTACATTTATTTATAATTTATTGCATTTTACCCCCCGCTGACTTCAGGGGCAGCTAGCTGGCTCATTTGGTAGCACATGAGACTCTTTCTGCTGAGGTCATGAGTTCAGCCCCATGCTGGGTGTAGAGCTTACTTAAAAAAAAAAAATTAAAAAACCACTTTACAATCCCTACTGACTTTTAATACATACATATTATAAGCTGAATTGTGTCCTCTCAAAATTCATATGTCGAATCCCAATACCTGAGAATGTGATTGCATTTGGAGAAAGGGCCTTTAAAGAAGTGATTAAGTTCAAATGGGGTTATTAAAATGGGAACCTTGGGGTGCCTGGGTGGCTCAGTCGGTTAAGGGTCCGACTTCAGCTCAGGTCACGATCTCGCGGTCCGTGAGTTTGAGCCCCGCGTCGGGCTCTGGGCTGATGGCTCAGAGCCTGGAGCCTGCTTCCAATTCTGTGTCTCCCTCTCTCTCTGCCCCTCCCCCGTTCATGCTCTGTCTCTCTGTCTCAAAAATAAATAAACATTAAAAAAAAAAATTTTTTTAAATGGGAACCTTAATCAAGTATGGCTGGTGTCCTTATAAGAAGAGGAAATTTGGACACACAGAGAGACCCCAGAGGTCAGTGCACATGGAGAAAAGGCCATGTGAGGACACAGCACAAAGGCAGTCATCTGCAAGCAAGGTGAGAGACCTCAGGAGAAATCAAACCTGCCAGCAACTTGATCCTGGACTGCCAGCCTCCAGGATTGTCAGAAAATAAATTCTGTTGTTTAAGCCACCCCATCTGTGGTATTTTGTTATGGCAGCCTGAGCAGTTGATATAATTCATCTGCATAACTACCTTTTTTCTCTTCAGTATTGTAATTGACATCTGAGTCCCGGACTTTCTCATATTCTCAATATGCATATTCTCTGCAGATCATCATGGAGACATGGTAATATCCAGAGCATGTGCTCCTGAATTTCAGTGCTTTGACTATGTTACCTATTTGGTTAAACTCATAGGCTCTGTTGCATTCCTTGACTGAATTCTATTTTGAAAGAAGATAAATAACTTCTCCTAAAAGTCAGCACGAGGCTTGACAGATTGATGGTCAACATCTTACTGTGGGTCCTTCATGAAGCATGGATGAGTCACACCAACCTCCCCTAGCCTTGAAAATTCCATGATCTATTCCAAAACTCTGATAATTTCTCTAATCTTTTGACAGCATTTCCTAGTATGTGACAGGCAGTTATTCTGCACTTGTATTAGTGACAATAAGAAAGACAGCTTTATCTATATGTGGTAATTCCTCAGTGGCTATTACTGACTTTACATGATTTATACTTTCTATAACTCTATCTCTGTGCTCTTTGGATACACATTTTTTTGAAGACAATTTAAGAACATTAAGACTCCAAACTTGGGTTAAAATTGAGCTTTGAATATAGTTGTCAGTCCCATTTATTATGCAGCTAGGCGTTGACAACATATTTTTTACCTCCTCTGGTCATACCAAACCAAAAATCATTGCTAACTTCATATAAAAGTAGTATCTCATCACTTGATGGCAAATAAAAGATATATTTCAAATTTTACATAAGACAGGAATAAAATAGATATTTTAGAACAAAGAAATATGAAATATCACAGAAAATTAATAATTTAAAACTAAACCCAGTATAGACATTTCTGCCTTTGTGGGGGCGCAGGTATGGAGGTGAAGGATAGTGTTGGGGAGGAAGGAATTTTCCACTGTTCTAGATTCTTCTAACTGGATTAAGAATTACATTGACAAAATAATCTACATGCCAAGTTGCCCTGTTGTGGGGCAACCTGACCTTGGCCCCTACAATAGCATAATTCCTATTAGCAGTTGAGCAACAATCTTTACTTCTTTCTTCCTTCAGAAACTGGTGAGAAAGGAAGAAGGGAAAGACTGAAAATGCAAAGCCCCTGCCCATTTTTTTCTGCAGATAAAGAGTGGAATCTAGAGTTGATGCCCACAGTTATTAAAGCATTTGGGAGTGGAGGGGTGCCTGGGTGGCTCAGTCAGTGGAGGGTCTTGCTCTTGGTTTTAGCTCAGGTCATAATCTCGAGGTTGATGGGTTTGAGCCTCATGTTGGTTTCCATGCTGAGGGTGCAGAGCCTACTTGAAATTCTCTCTCTCTGTCCCCCAAAGTTAATAAATAAACTTAAAAAAAAAAAGCATTTGGGAGTAGGAATGTCATTGATGTGTCAGAGCCTAGTTAGTGGTTGAAACAAAAATGCTTTGCATAATAATACAAAGGAAATCGAGTTTATTAGGGAAATCTAGAGGAGGAAGGTATCTAAAGAGGAGAAGCAGGAAGTGTGGAATCAGAAAAGGAATACGAAAACATGGCAGGAGGCCAGAGCCTTTGGAGATGAAGGTGCTCTGGGCAAAATTCCAGGCATTGGTGTGGCCAGCAGACTTTAAGAAGGAAGGACATCTAAAGTTCAGCTTTCAGTTGTTTGCCAGGTGCCACTGTCTTGTAGTCTCATCCTTCAGACACATTATTCCAGAAGTCCGAAAAGCTGCCGCACATATCTGAGGATAAATAAAAATGATTTTCTCTGCTCGTAAAGGGGAAGAGAAATATTCCTTGAATATTTCCTTGCAACTCCTTGAAAAGGTCTCTTTAGAATCAAAACAGTCCTTGATTCTCTCCTCAAATGTTTGGAAAGATAGATAAATCTCTCCAGGGCTAGACAAGCCCCATCTCCTGTTTCCCTATGCAAAGATGTCTCCAAAGTCTGAGCTTCATACCCCCTTGAAAGATTCACATACAACTCTGAATTAATCTAGCAGACTATCTTGAGTAACTCTTTGTCTCTCAAGTAGATAATAGTTTAATTATTCTTTCTTCTGCTTTATGCAATTAATTGTGTGAAATTTTATCCTGACTTCAGAGTTACTCACAGGCTACCTACGTGCATGTACTACTCTGTTGGCTTACAGAGTAGTAAATTAAATTCTTGTACTCAATTCCAATGCGTGTGTTTGGCAGTGGGAGCACATCCCAAACACCAAGCAATTCTCAGACACCAGCAGGATGTCCCAAGAATTTAACTCAGTTCTGACACTACAGAACTGAGTTCAGTACAGTACAGAGTTCAGTTCTACAAGACTGCTCCCTACTGCCCCCCCCCCCCATTTCAGACACCAGCCAGTCAGAAGCCCAGACTACATTACCTGTGCTTCTAACTGTCTAGCTATAAATCAGATTCCCATAACCTCCTCCTTGGGTTTGATTGATTTATTAGAGATAGAAGAAATATTAAAGTAAGATATGAGAAGGGGAGCCTGTGTGGCTCAGTCGGTTGAACGTCCGACTTTAGCTCATGTCATGATCTTGCAGTTCATGAGTTCGAGCCTCATATCGGGCTCTGTGCTGACAGCTCGGAGCCTGGAGCCTAATTCAGATTCTGTGTCTCCCTCTCTCTGCCTTTCCCCAGCTCCTGCTTTGTCTCTCTATCTCTCAAAAATAAAAACATTAAAAAAAATTTTTTTAAGTAAGGTGTGGGGAAAAGGCTTGGGGTTTCCATGCCCTCTCCAAGCATGCCACTCTCTCCAATCTCCACATGTTCACCAACCTAGAAACTCTCCAAATACCATCCATTTGGGGTTTTGTGGAGGCTTTATTAAACAGCCATGATTTATTAAATCATTGGCCATTGGTATTGATTCAAACTCCATCCCCTACCTCCTTTCCCCTCTCTAGAGGAGGTGGTTGGGGTGGGACCAAATTCCAAACCTGTAATCACATCATTGACTCCATTGGCTACCAGCCCCCATCATTATGTGCTTTCCAAAAGTCACCTCATTAACATAACAAAGACACCCATATCACTCTCCACAGTTAACAAAATTCCAAGGGTTTGAGGAGCTGCTTGAACCAGGAGCAGTGGACCAAGACCAAATATATATAAGAAATATATATTAAGAAATATATATTTGGTCATCTGAATGACAGTATCACAGTATCACAAGTCCTAAATCAGTTTTCTTTCTTTTCTACACTGATGTGGAGACGTCTCTCTTATTCAGAGGACTTTTATTTCCCTAACACATGCAAAAGTCTTACTTTATGCTTTAGAAGGAAATTAAGAAAAAGGAGATGTAACTTATGTAACTTCTTTAGACAAAGCTCTAAAGAAGAGATATGACATCCATACACAAATAATTTATCAAAAGCAAAAGTTTAGAGCCAAAGAAGACAAGGAGAGATGTGGTACTTCCTCCCCCACACCCACTATCATCCCAAAACAGATGCAGGATCTTCGTACCTCAGTTGATGTCTGGGACAAACACATAAACTAATACTTAACCTAATTGGGATTATCCTGTATGGGTTGTTTTGATTTCAACTCCTTTTTTTTTTTTTTTTTTTTAACTCAGCTCCATACCCAACATGGGGCTCAAACTCATGAACCCAAGATCAAGAGTTGCATGCTCCACCGACTGAGCCAGTAGGTGCCCTGCTGATCTTTTTAAAAAATAGAACATTTGTGTAACATTTCTCATGTTATGGAACATTTTTAAAAACCTCAGCTTTCGGATGCCTCGGTGGCTCAGTCTGTTAAGTTTCTGACTGCAGCTCAGGTCATGGTCTCACAGTTCACGAGTTTGAGCCCCACATCGGGCTCTGGGCTGACAGCTCAGAAACTGGAGCCTGCTTCGGATTCTGTGTCTCCCTCTCTCCTTCTGCCTTTCCCCTTCTCGAACTCTGTCTCTCTCTCAAAAATAAACATTAAAAAAAAAAAATCTGCTTCGATGACTGTATGATAGCATTGAATGGATACCTAAACATTTATTTAATAAATTTCCTCTTTATGTTATCATAGATAACATTTCAATGAGTAGCTCTGGTTTTTGTTTATTTTGTATTTTTCTTATATTTTTATTTGAATGTAATTTCAAAGTTCCAAAAAATTTGCCAGAATAGTGCAAAAATCACCCATATACCCTTTACCTAGATTCACCTATCATTAACATCTTGTCTCGTTTACTCTACCATTTGCTTTTTGTGGGTTGGGGGGACTTTTTCTCTACCAACTTACGTCACATTGGGGTCGTGGGGGCCTGTGAATTAATTGACAGTAGTCAAGTTCACAGGAGAAAGGACAAGATTTATTTATATACATGTGGGAGCATTCATAATAGTTTATATAGCAGTTTAGTAGGGGGAAAAGGTGTGGGTAGTTAAGAGTTTCAGTGAGAATGTATGCAGACTTTTTCCTCCCAATGTTAATGGACCATTTCCTTCCTGGCTGGAAACTCCCCTGGAGGGCAATTTATGGCAGCTGAATTCTCAACTACTGGTTCTGAGAGTCTGTTTACTCACAAACAGGAAAATTCCTTAAAGGGGGGTTAATGGCAGCTGTATATTCTGGGGGCTCTGCTTTAGTTAGCTAAGGAAATTTCAGATAAGATTTCCTTATGCATCTTTTGTAGCTCAAATGTTTCTCATTTAAAGTAATCTTTATGGTATTCTGGTGGTATTTATGGTATTCTGGTTATTGGTACTTTCATCTCTCTCCATGTATATGTATCTTCAATATATATACATATATATGTGTAATATATATTTATTTGTATTTACTTGTATAAAAAGGAAGCAAAATATGCCACCCCAAAATATGCCTCCTTAGCATATTTATTATTTTAAGTTGGTAATTTTTAAGAAACTGCAGACACAAGAGAAACTCTGAGAACCCAGTGGAAGTGATCTTTTTGTAAGAAACATGTACATTTATTTATAGGAGACATCTCCATTTCTGTAAGGGTTTCTCCCTGAGTGTACCAGGATGAAGAAGAAACTGTATAGTTTCTTAGTCTCTAGAAACTGTTACCCGTGGAGAAAGCATGGAATTACATCTACATTACAACCTTACTTTTTATTTTCTGTGCTTTTCTTGGTAACCTCCCATAACTGGCTCCCCACCCCCAACCTCTTCTTTTGTCTTTAGCTGAGGATGGTATTTAAGGAGATGCCTTTGGCCATTTGGGTGAGTTACTCAGTTTTCTTGTGTCTCTCCCATGTATACAGGAGGTATACATTCTATTGCACTTTTGCTTGTTTTTGTCCTGTTGGTCTGTCTTATATCAACTTAATTTTAGACCAAAGAACCTAGACAGGAAGAAGGGAAAACTTTTTTGCCCCCACAGATGGTGACCACGAAGGACTGGCTTGACTTTGCTTGCTGAGGCTGCAGCAGCTAAGTGATTCTGTGACCTCTGACAGGAGCCAGCAGAAGGTAAGAATTCCTATCATGTCAGTCTCCCAGTTCTCTGCCTGCTGGGTCTGATGAAAGCAAGCATGGTAAGGGAATTTTTCTTTTTCTAAATGTATATTAGCAGGAGGAAATATGTCTGGAACTAGTTCCTTTGGTATAGTGATTCTGGTAAAGAATTGTTGTGGAGCAACCTGATTGGGTGGAGGCTGGCCGTGTGGGCGGTGAAAGAATTCATCCAAGGCAGAACAAAGGAGATAGAAGTTTTGAATATACTGTCAGGGAGCAGCAGGCAGGAGAGCAAAGGAGAGACTGCCAAGAGGCAATGATGGGGGGCTATAGTTAGGGAGGAAGTGAAGAGTTATGGGAATATATGGAATTTTCCTTTTTTTGGTAACTGTGCCCAGTTGTAAGAATCCTATTGGTCAGCTAGGGCTTATAGATATTTTGAATGAGCCCATTTGCATTCAGCTGGGTGGTCACTGTGGGCCCTTTTACCATACTTAGGGTGCCATTGCTCAAGCCTATTTCCTAAAAGTGGCCTCTGCATTGGTAAAGAGTACTCTTGTTTTTTACTGATCCTTTCCTTCCCAGAGATAATCACAATTTTTCTTTGTTTCTGTCTGCTGTGTCATTTGTTATCTTGTTCTATGTCCTAAGAGTGTGGCTTTGTGACCAGTGAGAATATTCTGTCTGGTCTCCCAGGCAGAAGGTGCACTTACTGGTGTGCATTTTGATGGCCAGTTGAATAACAGGGGTTCTGAGCCACAAAGTCACAAGCAGCATTCTCTTTGTCTAACTGTGCCAGCTCTCAGGGGAGTTTGTTATTGGAAGTCCTGGCCCATAAGGGGCTTTTGCCTTCTCAACCTCCATTGTTCTGTTAGTGCTGAAAAAAATCCCATTATAGTAGCACCTACCTGCTATCACAGATTACTAGGACTGTGTCTGGAGGTATCTCATGTTCTTGTAGGAAACCAGAAACAATATTTTCACCACACCATTCTTACCACTTATAACAATGAAGGCCTTTGCTTTCTTAGACTACCTTTGGGAGTAAGCTTTCTGGTTCTAAGAAGGTCTGCATTTTTTTGCACCCTCTTGTGGGGTGGCTCTTTCATCTCTAGTTAAGCCATAAAAGTGCTCAATGGTTTGAGTTGCTGTTAAGATTAATAGACCCTCATTAACTGCCAGATAATGAATTCTTTGACTTGGACAAAGTTCTATATTTGAATTTTTTTTTTTTTAAAAGCAAGCTCTTCCCCTAAACAATTGTCTTATTGGTACCTGTAGAAAGACCACATTAAAAAGTGGACACAAAGAGGTATAATGGCTAGCCTTAAAGACTCTTCACAACGTGAAAGAACAGAAATTAGACTTAAGGAAAAAATAATATCCACATCAAGCATAAATTCCTTTCCCTCAAACCTGGCCCCATCTGCCTGTTTTTATTACGGAAGCTGGTCTGGATCACCTGGCAGAAGAACCAAGCGGCACTCGGAGATCTTGGAAGGAAGGAGGTTTATTATACACCCGTGGGCTCAGAGGAGATTATTTTCCAGAGATCTGAGCGTCGAATGCAGGTGGGAAGGGTAATTTATAGCATCATCTTCCGCATTCCTGAAGGCTTTTGTGCCGGCGCACGCACAGCTAACAGGACAGGAAGAACCCGGAAGAGGAGTCTCTAAGCTGAGAATTAGAGCTTGTTTTAGTTCCGTGGGCCATTTTATGGTGCAGAACTTTACTTATTTTCCCAACAGTAGTAATTTGGCGCCTGAGGCAAGCAGGGTGGGAACAAAAATCTGCAAGGGAAGTCTTCAGGCAGGGATTGAAATTCCCTTATCGGTCCTGTTGGCCACCATATAACAGATTTTTCCCTAATGGTTTAACTTCCCTTTCCTTACAAGATTTATAAAGAACACTCTAGCCTAATCTCTGAGACCAAAGTATACATGTTATTAAGATAAATGCTGAAAGGTAGAAAGTGAATTTACCAGAAGCACCTGGGACAGGCAGTAGGGCTTACTTTGCTATTTCTTCACACTCCTACTTTTCAGGGCCCTGTAAACAACCAGCTTCAGATTTTCCTATGCAATCTCCTTTGTGGATCTATCCTAGACCCTCCACCCAAAGAACTCTTATCCCCTGTATAGCAACAGATCTTTTAAGTTATAAAGCCCTTCTACCTCCATTTTTAGAATATCTTACAAAATTTAGACAGGAGTTAGAAAGTTAGTAGTCATTCACAACCCACCTCACAGAGGAACAAATGACCAAAATTACTCCCAGGCCCTCAAAAAAATTATCAGCTGAAGTCCAATGTTTAGAGGCTGATAAAAGGCCAAGGTTGAACTGTATACTCAGAAAGAAGGCTTTTGTTAAAATATTTATACAGAGTTTACAAAGGCATAATTATTTTGATTCCCATCTTTAAAAAAATTTTTTTTTAATATTTATTTGTTTTTGACAGAGAGAGACAGAGCATGAGCGGGGGAGGGGCAGAGAGAGAGACACATAGAATCCAAAGCAGGCTCCAGGCCCTGAGCTGTCAGCACAGAGCCTGACACAGGGCTCGAACTCACAGACCGCGAGATCATGACCTGAGCCGAAGTCGGATGCTCAACCGACTGAGCCACCTAGGCGCCCCTATTTTGATTCCTATCTTAGTTAGAAATCTCCCTGATATAAAGAAGCAAGTTTTTTTTTTTAATTTTCTAAATGTTTATTTATTTTTCAGAGAGAGAGAGAGAGAGAGACAGAGTGTGAGTGGGGGAGGGGCAGAGAGAGAGGGAGACACAGACTCTGAAGCAGGCTCCAGGCTCCACGCTCCAAGCTGTTAGCACAGAACCCAGTGTAGGGATTGAACCCAAGGAACTGTGAGATCATGACCGGAGTCGAAGTCAGACATGTAACTGACTGAGCCACCCATGTGCCCCTAAAGAAAGAAGCAAGTATAGTTGAAAAGATGATCATGTCCTTGATATTCAGACTGTAATCCATTTTTTTTTTTAAGTTTATTTATTTTGAGAAAGAGTGTGTGCACATGCGTGTGGGAGCAGGAGAGGGGCAGAAAGAAAGGGAGAGAAACAATCCTAAGCAGGTTCCGCACTGTTAGCACAGAGTCGGATGTGGGGCTTGAACCCATGAACCATGAGATCATGACCAGAGCTAAAATCAAGAATTGGATGTTTAACCGACTGAGCCACAGAGGCACCCCTGTAATTCAGTTTTTTAGGACAATTAAAACAACTGTTTTTGTCTTGCAACTCTCTACAAAGCCAGAATGTGACTCTAGAAGCAGTTCATATCCCACCTATCTTTACCAAATCCCATACCTTGTACATTCATCTCAAAATGCTTGCAGATATTGGGACGTTGGAAATGGAATTTTCCTGCACTTCAGAAAAAGGAAGGGCATATTTAAATTACACTAGACCGCTGATAATAGGCAAATATGCCCCCAAAACTTCCACTTGGGAGAAAACTTGTATACTTTCTCTGTGCCTTTGCGATGCAGATTTTTTATGCCCTTTTTCTTTAGGACCTAAGAGCCATTCTTTGAAATGCAAACTTTAGGGAGAAATTTCTCATTAGTAGGGTTATTGAAGACAGAGAGAGAGAGAGAAAGAGAGAGAGAGAGAGAGGGAGGGAGGAAGGGAGGGAGGGAGTGTATTTGGAAATTAGGCAAATGAAAAATCTTCTCCACAAATATTGGTAACTGTAAGGTCCATGGTTGTGTCTGTGTATGTTTATGTGTATCTATGAATGTATATTGTAGATGTGTGATAGTTTTCTACCTCCAGATGGTATTGCCAGAATTAATTTGTGAAAGAGCTCTATGTAGTTGGCTTAAACAAACAAGTGCTTACATATATTTAGTGTTTATAAAAATTCTGAAAAAAAATGTAACTGAATAACAGAAACTAACCTGGATGCTTTTCAAGTTCACCTGATCTAGGATAATCTTTGGTAAATAAAAGCTACTTGAAATGTATTGGTTTAATTAAAATAGACATGTTTTCAGAGTTACAACATTAAATGTAATGTAGATAGACAACTACCTGGGTTTACTAATCAAATTTATATTATCTTTGTTACAAAATTCGTCAGCAAGACATGAAATTTTCGTAACTAATCTGAACATAATTAAGAACAAGTGAATTAAATAAGTGTAAGTGAGGTTAAAGTTTATAGATGATTTTTTCAGCAATATTTTTGTCTACTTAAATGGTTTCCCCAAATATTTTTGGTAACTTAAAACCTTAGAGTTTTACTAAGTTAAATTAGATGGTGGAAATTCATTAAATATGTAGATCATTTCCAAATAAGATAAAATACTGAAACATTAATTATTGAACATAGGTTTTGATGTGAAAACGTTGGGGTTTGGAGCAAATGGTCATGAAAGAATTATTGAGGCCTGTTTGGTGCAAAAAGGTGGTCTTATTAAAGCGCGGGGCAGAACCCGTGGGCAGAAAGAGCTGCGCTGGGGTTGTGAGGAGTAGCTGATTATGTACTTTCAAGTTGGGAGAGGGTTAGGGATAGAAAAAATCTCTAAGGAATTTGGAAGCAAGGTTTCCAGGACCTTGCAAGGCTAGCTGTTGTTGGGATGAAGTTATTTACTATTCTTTAGTAAAACCTTAGTCATGAGACCCTTCAGATGTTTATCAGTGGGCCATATGTTTGAAGGATGATTGCTAGCATACATCTTGGTGGGTAGAGATAAAGGAAGTTGCCAAAGGAATGTTTATATGTTAAAGGAGACTTACAGGATCCTGGAGGTCAGGCTCAGGCTTATTTTAGGCTAAAGTATTAACATGGAGGCAGTCGAGTTCCTAGAGGAAGGTCACTGTAAGTTGTAAGGAAATTTAATTTTTTCTATATTTCTTTTGCCTTTGTTCTCTACATCAGGTTTATCTACTATTATCTTCTTATAACAGAAAAACTAAAAACGCTTGGGTTTGTTAGTAAACATGTCTTGTGCCACTTAGAAAGATTGTACTATTAAAGGGGGCACATGCCTCTAGAAAGTATGATATGTATTCATAAATTTGCCAATCTAAAGAATGCCAGTGTAACAGGCAGTTTACAATTTCTTCTTAGTTTTTACTAGAAACTAAAGTCTCTAAGGGTTAAGAATTCTAATGTATGCAATTAAAACTGCTAGAAATCATAAGGGACACATTTCTATATGCAAAGAAAGTAAGATGTATGCTTTTATTAAGAAAAAGTATGAAGAACGGAGTTGCATTTTTGTTGAGGGAAAAGAAAGTAATTTTGTCCTAAAGCAAAGCCGATTATCTCTAATGAGAAAGAGAACAAGGGACCAACTAAAATAGACATAGAAAGTTGTGGAAGGTTTATGAAAAAGGAATTTTGGCAAAGGAGTTTTATGTGTGATCAAAGTGGATAAGATTGAATTAATTTGTTCTAAGAGTTTTAAAAACAAGCCTTAATATCAATAATGAAGTTATATAAAACTGGAACTTAATTTTCTTTCATCTATTAAAAATGCAAAGTTTGTGTGAATTATTGGTCCGCTCCTGATAAGAGGTTGTAAAGGGTCTTTCCTTACCTTCTGGGTGATTGCCTAGAACAAAGAATTTGTATCTATTAAAGTGATTTCCTGTGTTTCATGTTGTTTTTGTTGGGTTTTTGATTAATAAAGTAAACCTAGTCTTCTTGGTATTAAAAGAGCTAAGTTTTGCTCAGAACTGTGTAGCCTTTGAAGACTTTGTCACTTGGTTAAGTAGATAACTAAGTATTTCACAGTGACCTATGATGATCCTATTCAGTCAAGTGTCCAAACATTTTGATACGTTTGAAGTTTCCAAGATCAAATTCTTTTTTAAAAATTTTTATTAAGTTTTTGATTTTAAGTATAGTTAACATACAGTGTAATATTAGTTTCAGGTATACAGTACAGTGATTCAACAATTCTATACATTATTCAGTGCTCATTATGATAAATGTATTCTTTAATCCCCATCACCTATTTTACCCATCCCCCCACCTACTGCCCCTCTGGTAACCATCAGTTTGTTCTCTATAGTTAAGAGTCTGTTTCTTGGTTTGTCTCTGTCTCTCCCTCTCTTTTCCTTTGTTTTGTTTCTTAAATTCCACATATGAGTGAAATCATATGGTATTTGTCATCCTCTGACTGACTTATTTCACTTAGGATTGTACTTTCTAGCTCTTTCCATGTTGTTGCAAATGGCAAGGTTTCATTTTTTATGGCTGAATAATATTCCATTATAAATATATATCCATTTTTATCCATTTATCTTTATCCATTCATCCATCGATGGACACTTAGGCTGCTTCTGTAATTTGGCTATTGTAAATAATGCTCCAAATAAACATAGGGGTATATATACCCTTTCAAATTAGTGTTTTTTTATTCTTTGAGTAAGTACTTGGTAGTGTGATTATGGGATCGTAGGGTAGTTCTATTTTTTAATTGTTTGAGGAAACTCCATACTGTTTTTTATAGTGGCTATCTATACCAGTTTGCATTCTCACTAGCCAGTGCACAAGGGTTCCTTTTTCTTCACATCCTCACCAACACTTGTGGTTTCTTCAAAATCAAATTCATTTTCATAAAGTTTATTTTTATTTATTTGGAAAGACACATAGAGAGTGTGTAGGGGAGGGGCAGAAAGAGAGGGAGACAGAATCAAGCAGGCTTCATGCTGTCAGCACAGAGCCTGATATGGGGCTCAAACTCACAAACTGTGAGATCATGACCTGAGCTGAAATCAAGAATCAGATGTTCAACTGACTGAGCCACCCAGGCACCCCTCAAAGTCAAATTCTTAATGAAGTACTTTTGATCTGGAAGAAACTTTGGGATATTTTAGAAGGTTCCAAGAAGCTCTTAAAAGATTTGTTACCTAATTAGGCTTATTTAGTATATTAAATTACATGGGAAGTATTGTCAAATAAGTGATGCTAAGCCTTCTTAGGTTATATTTGTGAAGATATGTTATTAATATAAGTGTTCTAGAAAATGTATGAAGTTTTTAAAAATCTTGTTTGTCTTGGTATAATGTTAGCACTTGTAATTCTAGTTATTATCTTGAAGTGTTGTTTGTCACAGAAGTAACCAAATTTCCTTGTTAATTGCATCAGAGTGAATTCTCAGCATTTCTTTAACCTTGGGCATTTTTAAGTCTTTTGTCATTTATAGACAGTTATTGTTTTACTCTGATAATTTTGCAAGTGTGTTTTATCTTCAGATATTGATGGAAAGGACTTTTGAGGAATACAAGGTTCTGATAACCTTAAGATCACAAAAGTGAACTGGGGAAGAATTTCTGGAACTAGTGGAAAAACTAGATTCAGGCAAAAAAGAATTAATAACATGGGACTGAATGAACTGAAGAGGATAATTATATTTTTTATGTTTTGGGGTTCTTTTGTTTCAAATATTGCTGATTTTTAAAGATGTTTTGTTTTTCCAGATTTAAGGAAACTTTTTCTCTTAAGCTAACTATAATTTATAGCAATTTGATAAAATATACCTTTGTGAACAAACTGAAACATTTATATTTTTCTCCCTACCCAACCCCTCCAGAATTCAGAAACTCGCAGTGAGCATTCTTACATTTTTTATGGCAATTTATTTATTTGCATAAGTTCAATAATAATGTTCTCCTATAACAGGATACAATTGTAAACATTAGTTATATTACCATGGCTTTGACTGGAATGTCATATTTGAGAGAGATACACATAGACTCAGGTATGACCAGACAGTTTTAAGGAACTAAGGTTGACTTTACGGAACTAATAAAGCCCCTTGGAAAAACTGCCTGGTACCTTGTTTGTACAGTTTCCAGCAGCCTTACCAGGTGAGTAAGGATTGTCACTTTCTGGCAAATGCAGGAACCTTAGGATATTTTGTGGATCTTGAGAAGAGGAATTTATCCAGATCTATAGGTATTACAAGGCGAATCTGATGGCAAATCTTTGGCTTTGCTTTCTGGCCTGGAGAAGCTTTTAAAAGTTCAATATAAGACTCCTTAAGAAATGTTCCAGCTAAGGAGATTTAAAAAGAGCCTACATGGCCAACCACTATTCTTGCCATGCTTATGTAAATAATCAGGCCAAGTTTATTGAAACCAGACTTATTTTGCAAAAAAATTAGCCATAATTTGGCTACCTCTGGTGGAAATGAGGGTAATTTTAGAGAGAAAAAGTAAGTTTCAGTAACATACTTTTATGGATATTAGATTCTAGTTCTGATTCATTGTCTTTGAGGGCTTGTTGTTTGCCTACAAACTGGACTGGATCCTAAATTCTTCTGGTTTCCTCAAATATCAGGCTGTGACTCTCCAATTAACATTTCCAGTTTTCTTGCATCCTTTTGATTTGGAATCATTGAGAACTAAAACTGCCCCTTTTTTCTGAAGTCCTAAAAACTAAAGCTAGACAACTCGATATAGATTTTGGAAAATTGCTACAATAGCTCATGTGTAGACTGTTCATGCCTATTGCCATGGGGGCCACTCAGAAAGATCACCAGGGACATCCAAACTGCAAAATACGAAATCTTTCAGATTGCCACTGCCTGCCCCCACTTTATCTGAAGATGCTTTGACCCTAACATCTAGTCTTGACTGGCTCCTACCTAGACTCAGAACCTGGTTTATAATCTGCTCCAATCATTAACCTTTTGTTTTTCTTTTGTTTCCATAAAAATGCCTCTTATTAATTACCTGATTGCTTGTGCAATATAAGCCTGACCTTGGGAGCCCAGTTGCAAGGTCACCTCCTGAAATGAGACACGAATGTTTAACTGAACTGACATATTCTCAAGACAGAGACTGGTTCAGTGAGATACGGAGCAGTCTATCAAATTACATTCTGAGTTTTGAAACTTTTTTAACGTTTCAAAGATAGAACTGAAGGGAGACAAAATATACCAACCCCAAATATGCCTCTATGGCAGAGTGATTATTTTAAGCTGGTTATTTTTAAGAGGCTGCAGACACAAGAGAAGTTCTGAAAGCCCAGTAGAAGTTACCTTCTTGTAAGAGACATTTACATTTATAAGGAAAATCGCCGTTTGTAATGGTGTCTCCCTCTATGTACCAGGAAGAGAAGGATATCTAAATCTAGAAACTCTTATTAGTGCTTAAGGCATGGACTTACATCTGCATTAGAACCTCACTCTTGTTTACTGTGGTTTTCCTGGTAACCTCTCATAACTGAATCTCCACTCCTAGCATCTCCTTTTGCCTTTAGCTGAAGATGATGTTTAAGGTGATACCTTTGGCCATTTGGGGGAGTTACTCAGTTTTCTTGGGTTTCTCTCATGTAGATAGGAGGTATACATGTTAGTAATTTTTTTTTCTTCTGTTAACCTATCTTATATCAATTTAATTATTAGACCAGCCAAAGAACCTAAAGGGTAGAAGGAAAAATTTTCTGCCCCTACAACCTATTTGTCTATCTAGATAGATGGATGTATAGATTTAAACTCAGAGAATATGTAGGTTTTTGTGAACCATTTCTTCCCACTATATTTAACCCTAATACTCCAGTCTGTATGAACTGTTAGAAGATAATGGAGGCATATTTATAATTTTTTTAAAGTTTATTTGAACAAAAATTGATTAGAATCCAGCAGTATCACACCAGATGTGGTTAAGGGTAATCCACTGACACAAGCAGGGGAAGATTTTTATAGAGAAAGTGTGGAAACAAAGAAATTATTTGATTGGCTAAAACTTATGTTTGCCTTATTTGGAAAAACCTAGCTGGCTGGGTGTGATTGGTTGTCCTTTGGTTTTGATTTCTTAATGTTGAAGTATTTACAGTCTTAGGTTTTAGTTTGCTTATGTGGAATGCTAAGGTTTCAAAACCACCCTAGTCTAATGGCCTCCTTGTTTACTTATTATAACATTACTAAGAACAGGTATATCTGTTACATAACCACAGTGCAGTTATCAATTTTAGCATACTTAATATTGATATAATTATATTTCCTAATCCACCATCCATAATCCAATTTTGTCAATTGACCCAATAATGCTTTTTATAGTAATTTTTTCCTCTTCAGCACAGGATTCAATGTAGGTTCAGGTACTGTATTTAGTTGTCACATCTTTTTTAGTCTTTCTCATTTTTTTAAGATGTAACTTTTAAGTAATCTCTACATCCAATGTGGGGCTCAAACACACAACACTAAGATTAAGAGTTGCATGCTCCACTGACTGAGCCAGCCAGGAGCCCCTTAGTTTCCTTTAATATGGAAGAAGTCCTTGGCTTTTCATCGTCTTTTATGACACTAGCAGTTTTGAAAACAAAAATAGCCCCTGAAAACACAGTACAATATTCCTTATTTTGGGTTGGTCTAACATTTCCCGAAGATTAGTTTCAGATTATGCATCTTGCCTAGAATAGTACATTAGTAATGTTATGTCCTCAGGAGACCACACCTGGAGGCACTTAATGTATGTGCCATCTGTCTCTCATTTGTTGTATTAATTTTGGTCTGGTCAAGGGGTTGTCTGGGCTTTTTACATTATGTTAGCTGGGGTTTTTCTCTTGTTACTAATAAGCAATCTGTGAGAAAAATTATGTTCAGTAGTACAACTCTGGTGATTATTAGATTCTACTCTTGTTAGTTATCTTTGAAGGTTTTTTATGTACCTATAAACTGGAGTGTATCCTGAAATCTTCTCATTTCCTCAAGTATCTGGCTACAACTCTCCAAACTAACATTTCCGGTTTTCTTCACTTCAAGGCTGTCCTTTCTCCCTGAAAATTGAAGTTGGGTGACTTGATATAAACTTCAGAGAAATCACTGCAACAGATCATGTATAAACAACCTTTATGCCTGTTGCTGTGTGGCCACTCAGAACACGTGATGGCATCACCAGAGACATTCAAACTGAAAAAGATGCTATGGGCCCAACATCTAGAAATCATTGGCTGCCCTCAGGACTCAAATTGGGCTTTTTATAGGCTGCTTCAATCATTAACCTTTGTTTTCCTTTTGTTTCCATAGAAATGCTTCTTATTAACTACCTCCTTGCTTGAACCTTATAGGCATAGTTTTGGGATCTCGATGTGTTACTGCTGTAGGGTTCAGAACATGTCACCCTAAAATGTGCCATGTTGGCCTATTGATTATTTTGAATTAAAGGTAGTTGAGAAAGAGTCAGTGCAAGGATGTTCTGACCTTCCTTTGCCCCCTCTAAGTGAGAGACTAAGAGAAAAATTACCAGGTGTACTCAAAACTGCAAAGAAAAGACCTTCACCACCACCCCCCCCCCCCGCACCCCCCGCCGTTCCCGGAACCAGCCAGGGCGTGCCCAGTTGTGGTCTGACCTAAAGGCGGGAACCAATCAAGTTCTGCTGAGTGTTCAAATTTAAATGTCAACCAATAACAGCACTGTAACCACCAAAAAATCCCTAACTTGTTTGTGCCTGTCTATAAAAGAAGCTGTAAGATCCTCGCTCGGGGCCTCTTAGCGTCACTGGCAACGAGTGTGCGGAGGACCGGGTTCGAACCTGCAATAAACGACCCTTGCCGCTTGGCTTTGACTCTGGACTCTGGTGGTTTGTTTTCGGGGGGTCTTTCAAATCGGGGTATATCATTTGGGGGCTCGTCCGGGATCCCCCCAAACCCCCCAGACCCCAAGTCAACGGGTCATCCCTGAGACCAATCGGTAAGTGAGCCGGCTCTGTCCGTTTCTGTTTGTTCGTTTCTGGCTCTCCCGCGTGGGATCTGTATCGGTGACTGACACGGCCCTGGCGGACGCGCTATAGGGCAGTCAGTCGGGTCCAGTAGGAGACGTCCACTGGCACCCGTCTGGGGCACCTTTTTGGGCCCATCGGAATTTTTCTGTTCGGGTGGCAGACACCCGAAACGCGCTAGCGATCTAAGTGTTGTGTTAAGTATTGTGTTCTCTATTCTATAACCTTTAAGTGTTAAACTCCTTCTCTTTCACAGGTGACCTGGCCTGGCCCAGCCAGAAATCCTCATAACTTTACTGTTTCTCCTTTTAATCCTTTCCTCCACCTCCAGGATACAGATGGGCCAATCTCAAAGCACTCCCGTTTCTCTCCTCGTTGCTAACTTCAGGGATGTTAGAACCAGAGGACAGAATTTGAGTTTAGACATCCGGCGGGGAAAATTAATAACCCTCTGCCGCTCCGAATGGCCAACCTTCGGCGTTGGATGTCCAACCGAAGGAACTTTCTGCCTCCCTATAATTGCTAAGGTGAAATCAAAGATTTTTCTACCGGGTCGCGAGGGACACCTGGATCAGATTCCCTACATTCTTGTATGGCGGAACTTAGTGGAAAATCCACCTCCTTTGTTGGCCCCCTTCCTATCCTCGGGAACGTGTAAGGTCCTTGCCATGTGGCCTGCAGATCCCCTAAAATCAAGGACGCCAGCCGCGCCCTTGTATCCCATATTGCCCGATAGTCAGGACCTACTACCCCTAGACCCTCCACCCTATCATCCCCCTCCCCTCGTACCCCAGGCTCTGCCCGCAGCAGCCGCCCCACCAGTCGCCCCGCTAGTTGCCCCCCCCAGGGGAACCAGGAGGACGGGAAGCGGCAGCTGCGCCGGAACCAGGAGGACAGGAGGCAGCAGCCGTGCTGGGCCCCATTGAAAACGAAACCAACCGCGAGGGGCCAGCCGGCCGAACCCGCGGGCGCACCCAGCGTGAGCCAAACCCTCGCCTCCCCGACTCCACTGTGGCCCTACCCCTGCGGGAAATAGGACCCCCAGATGAAACAGGCAACCCCCGACTCCAGTATTGGCCCTTTTCCACCAGTGACCTTTACAACTGGAAAACACAGAACGCTCAATTCTCTGATAACCCTAAAGACCTAATAGCTCTTTTAGACAGTGTCATGTTCACCCACCAGCCCACCTGGGACGACTGTCAGCAGCTCCTCCGCATCCTGTTCACTACAGAGGAGCGAGAGAGGATCCAATTAGAAGCAAGAAAGCTGGTTCCCGGAGACGACGGTCGGCCGACATCTAACCCTGACCTCATTCATGCGGCTTTCCCTCTAACCAGACCTCCACAGGATGAATGGGACTACAACACGGCAGAAGGTAGGGGAAGGCTACTCATTTATCGCCAGACTCTGATGGCGGGTCTCCGGGCTGCAGCTCGCAAGCCCACCAATTTGGCTAAGGTATATTCGGTTGTACAGGGAAAGGCAGAGAGTCCAGCTGCTTACTTAGAGAGATTAATGGAAGCCTTTAGGCAGTTTACCCCCATGGATCCAGAAGTCCCTGAGAACCAGGGTGCTGTCGTTATGTCCTTTGTAAATCAAGCAGCTCCTGACATTAAGAAAAAACTCCAAAGGCTAGAGGATTTAGAAGGGAAACAGATCCAGGATCTGCTCCGTATAGCACAACGGGTCTACAACAACAGGGATGCCCTAAAAGAGAGACAGATCAAGGCCACAGAGAAAATGACTAAAGTCCTGGCCGCTATAGTCCAGAAAGAACAGCCACCCCCAGAAGGCATTCAAACAACATGCCCTCCCAGGTGGCACTTAAAGATCAATGCGCCTATTGTAAAGAGAAAGGCCATTGGATATGAGAATGCCCCAAGAAGAAACAACCCCGTCCCAGCCAAGGACAATGGCAGCCTAAAATAGCCCCCATACTGTTTACCCAAGATACAGAATAGGGAGGACGGGGTTCGGATCCCCTCCCCGAACCTAGAGTAACGTTGCAAGTGGAGGGACCCCGGTCCAGTTCCTAGTTGATACCGGCGCACAGCACTCAGTTCTGGTCAAGCCCCATGGAAAAGTATCTGAAAAATCATCCTGGGTACAAGGGGCCACCGGAATAAAGAAGTACCCCTGGACAACTCAGAGGACTGTGGACTTAGGAACTGGGAAGGTAACCCACTCCTTCCTGGTCATTCCCGACAGCCCCTGCCCCCTGTTGGGGAGGGATTTGCTTACCAAAATGGGGGCCCAAATTCATTTCCAACCGGGGGGACCCACAGTGACTGACTTCCACAACCAACCCATATCTGTACTCACTGTGAAACTAGAAGATGAATATAGGCTCCATCAGGAACCCACTCCTCTGGATCAGGGCATCGAGCCCTGGCTTCAACGCTTCCCAGATGCGTGGGCAGAAACGGGTGGTATGGGGCTAGCAGAACATCACCCAGCCCTATTTATAGAGGTCAAGCCCGGGACCCCATCCGTGTGCACCAATACCCTATGCCCGCAGAAGCCAAAAATGGCATCACACTGCATATCCGCTGCCTCCTTGACTTCGGGGTCCTACGTGCCTGCCACTCAGCATGGAATACCCCCCTGCTGCCTGTGCGCAAACCCAACAGCGGGGAATACAGACCAGTGCAGGACCTGAGAGAAGTCAATAAGCGGGTGATGGACATACATCCAACCGTTCCTAACCCCTATACTCTCCTGAGCGCCCTCGGTCCAGAAGAACAATGGTATACTGTTCTGGATCTAAAAGATGCTTTTTTCAGCCTACCACTAGCGCCTAAAAGTCAAGAGCTATTTGCATTCGATTGGACAGATCCAGACAGGGGCATAAATGGCCAGCTCACTTGGACCAGACTGCCACAAGGATTCAAGAACTCTCCGACCTTGTTCGACGAGGCTCTACATGAAGATTTAAGTGAGTACAGACAACAACACCCTAATATAACTCTCCTACAGTATGTTGATGATCTCTTAATAGCTGCCGAGACACCCGAAGCCTGCATCCAGGGAACTGAAGGTCTCCTGCGAACTCTGGGAACCTTAGGCTACCGCGCCTCAGCAAAGAAGGCTCAGATCTGCAAGTCAGAGGTAACTTACCTGGGTTACTTACTGAGAGGGGGACAACGCTGGCTAACGGATGCCCGGAAGGAGACTGTCCTTCGTATTCCCAGACCGCAGACACCACGACAGGTGAGGGAATTCCTAGGGTCGGCTGGGTTCTGCAGACTATGGATACCAGGGTTTGCTGAATTAGCAAAACCTTTATACCAGGCAACAAAAGATCAACAGCCCTTTAGTTGGACGGAAGAAGCCAAACAGGCCTTCCAATAAATTAAAACTGCTCTGCTATCAGCACCTGCCCTGGGACTCCCCGATGTCTCCAAACCCTTCCACCTATATGTAGATGAAAACCGAGGCATAGCTAAGGTGGTGCTAACCCAGCATTTGGGCCCTTGGCGCAGGCCAGTAGCCTATCTGTCTAAAAAGCTAGATCCAGTGGCCGCCGGATGGCCACCCTGTCTCCGGATGATTGCAGCCACTGCCCTAATGGTAAAGGACGCAGATAAGCTGACCATGGGCCAAGAGCTACAAGTCACCACCCCGCATGCCATCGAGGGCATCCTCAGGCAGCCGCCTGACCGATGGCTGAGCAATGCCCGACTCACTCATTACCAGGGACTGCTGTTGAACCCCCTCAGGGTCATCTTCACCCCCCCAACGGCCCTGAACCCAGCATCACTGCTGCCAGACCCAGACATGGGAACCCCACTTCATGACTGCGCCGACATACTGGCTCAAGTTTATGGGGTCCGGGAGGACTTGCAGGATCAGCCATTATCGGACACAGACGCCATCTGGTTTACCGACGGAAGCAGCTTCGTTCACCAAGGACAAAGGTATGCGGGGGCGGCCGTGACTTCAGAGACCGAGGTGGTGTGGGCAGAAAACTCTACCCCCCGGAACCTCAGCCCAGAAGGCAGAGCTAATAGCCTTAACCCAGGCCCTAAAGTTAGGAAGAGACTGCAAGCTAACCGTGTACACTGATAGCCGATATGCCTTCGCCACCGCTCATGTACATGGGGCGATATACAGAGAACGGGGGCTCCTCATAGCTGAAGGGAAAGACATCAAAAATAAAGAAGAGATTCTAGCCCTGCTAGCAGCCTTATGGGAACCCAAAAAGCTAGCAATTGTGCATTGCTCAGGACACCAGAAGACAACCGACCCAGTTTCCTGGGGCAACAATTTGGCCGATCAGACTGCAAAAAACATAGCTCGGCCCCCAGCGCAATTACTGACCCTACAGCTGCCAGACCCCGGACCCCGGGAATTGCCCCCCAGCCCTGAGTATTCAGAAAGCGACATTCAATGGATGAGTAAACTTCCTATGACCCGAATCAAAGATGGCTGGTGGAGAGACTCCAAAAGCAGCATTATACTCCCAGATAAACTAGGATGGCAAGTTCTAGAGCGGATCCATCGCAGCGCCCACTTAGGTTCCCGGCGAATGTTGGACTTACTGAGACAGACCAGACTAAAAATCAGAAATGTCTCTGATAAGGTCGATCAAGTAGTCACTAAATGTACAGTGTGCCAACTCAACAATGCGAGTAGCAATCCTCAGACAACAGGGGTAAGACAAAGAGGGAGCAGACCGGGGACCTATTGGGAAGTAGATTTCACTGAGGTAAAACCAGGAAAATATGGATATAAGTATTTGCCAGTTTTTGTAGATACCTTTTCAGGATGGACTGAAGCCTTTCCAACCAAGAATGAAACGGTGCAGATTGTAGCCAAAAAGATCCTAGAAGAAATCCTGCCCAGGTATGGTTTTCCAGTAATGATAGGGTCAGACAATGGACCTGCATTTGTCTCTAAGGTAAGTCAGTGACTGGCTTCCATACTTGGGGCTGGTTGGAAATTACATTGTGCATACCGACCCCAAAGCTCAGGACAGGTAGGTAGAATGAACAGAACATTAAAGGAGACCCTAACCAAATTGACCATGGAGACTGGCGCTAATTGGGTGGTCCTTGTCCCCTATGCTCTGTTCAGGGTGCATAATTCCCCATACAAACTGGGACTCACACCCTATGAAATAATACATGGTAGACCACCACCCATCATCCCTAACCTAAAAGATAACCTTGTCAAAGCTGAGAACGATAATAGTCTTGAATTTTTGTTCTCCCTACAAGCCTTGCAGAGGGTCCATGAAGATGTATGGCCCAAATTAAAGGAACTCTATGAGACTGGACCCCCGCCTATTCCTCATCAATTCCGGCCAGGGGATTGGGTCCTCGTCAAACGTCATCGGCAGGGAACTCTGGAGCCCAGGTGGAAAGGACCCTTCCAGGTCATCCTGACAATGCCTACTGCCATCAAAGTAGACGGAATCGCCACCTGGATCCATTTCACCCACGCCAAACCAGTGGACCCGTTCTCAGACCTCATCGGAACTTCAAAGACAACCTGGACTGTTGATCGGACTAAGGACAATCCTTTAAAATTGACCCTACGCCCCCAACGGATTGAGCCGTAACTATGGTACTTGCCCTCCTCTTGATTGTTCTGCAAATTCTGTCTGTAAATCCAAACCCCCACAACTCCTATAATTTGACATGGGAAATTACTAATTTAGAGACTCATGAAGTCTACAACAAAACCCTAGGAACTGCCCCATTAAATACTTGGTGGCCAGATTTATATTTTAATTTAGAAAAAATTAGTCCATTAGAAAAAATGGAAGGAGGTAAATGGAGGCAACTGCAAAGGAGGGTATCAATAAGTAGAAATGGATTTTATGCATGTCCGGGATTTAGGACGGGGGCAGTGAGGCACACATGTGGGGTGTTTGAAAACCTCTATTGCGCAGCCTGGAGTTTTGTCACCTCCAATGATGGGGAATGGAAGTGGGAAGTAAAACCCCAATTTATTGAAATGTCCTATGTCCAACCATGTACCCGCACCAGGTATGATGAAAACTGTAACCTTATTCGTGTGAGATTTACAGAGGAGGGAAAAAAGGACAGGCGGTGGGTCTTAGGACTCACTTGGGGAGTCTACTTATATCAATATCCCCTCTTTGGGACTGCCATTCAAATAAAATTAGAAGTCTCCCCTCTTGTACAACGGGTGGGGCCAAATCAGGTATTAAA
This sequence comes from Panthera leo, assembly GCF_018350215.1. Classification (NCBI taxonomy): domain Eukaryota; kingdom Metazoa; phylum Chordata; class Mammalia; order Carnivora; family Felidae; genus Panthera; species Panthera leo. Next base: position 103,598,280 of record NC_056687.1, on the reverse strand, counting down.
AAAGAGAAAAAAAAGAGACGAGCCTATCCCCAGGCAGATCCCCACTACTCCCTCCAGCAGGACCCCCGCCCTTACCCCAGGAGTAAAAGCACAAGCTGTCCAAGAAAATCAGAACCCAGAAGGCATAGACTCCCTATGGAAATTGCTAACAGCAGCGTATGAGGCCTTAAACCGATTGGACCCTGAGGCAACAAGGGCCTGCTGGCTGTTATGATATAAAAGCCCCCTTCTACGAAGCCATAGGTTTAGCTGCCCCTTTTTCACAGTTAGGAGAAGAGTCACCAGCAGCTTGCAAGTGGAATCAAAAGGGCCCCGGCCTCACACTGCAAGCAGTCACTGGCAATGGGACTTGTATGGGAAAGGTCCCCTCTAGCCATATCCAGCTCTGTGCCCCGACTAATTACTCTATAGATGAATCTAAATGGATAATTCCAGCTCCTGACAGTTTGGTGGATTTGTTCTAAGACAGGGCTCACCCCATGTGTTAGCAGAGATGTTTTTAATTTGTCACCCGAATATTGTATCATGGTATTAATATTTCCAAAGGTTATCTACCACCGAGAAAATGTTGTATATGATCTGTGGACAGAAGGGACGGAAGCAAGAGAGTCAATAAGAACAAAACAGGAACCCTTTACGGCCATAACCTTGGCCACCTTATTTGGCCTCGGTGCCATAGGGGCAGGAACAAGGATCTCATCACTAGCCATCCAGCACCAAGGATTCAATAGCCTAAGGGCAGCCATTGATGAGGATATAGCCAGACTTGAGGACTCAATCTCGAACCTCGAAAAATCTCTGACCTCCCTTTCTGAAGTGGTCCTACAGAACCGAAGGGGGCTAGATCTAGTCTTCCTCCAACAAGGAGGCTTATGTGCAGCCTTAAGAGAAGAATGTTGTTTTTATGCTGACCACACCGGAGTAGTCCGAGAGTCCATGGCTAAAGTTAGAGAAGGCCTGGCCAAACGGAAGCGTGAACGAGAACAATAACAAGGCTGGTTTGAGTCTTGGTTCAATCAGTCCCCATGGCTAGCCACCCTGCTTTCTGCTCTAGCTGGGCCCCTTATACTCGTCCTTCTCCTCCTCACCTTCGGGCCTTATATTATTAATAAACGAGTTGCCTTTATCAAAGACCGAGTTAACACGATCCAACTGATGGTCCTTAGGACCCAATATCAACCCATCATTACCGAAACATTTGAGTCAGACACATAAGATCCAATATTGGCTCTTAAGGCACCAAAGCGAGGGGGGAATGAGAGACTAAGAGAAAAATTACCAGGTGTACTCACAACTGCAAAGAAAAGACCTCCCGCGCCCCCCGCCCCCCCACCCGTTCCCGGAACCAGCCAGGGCGTGCCCAGTTGCGGTCTGACCTAAAGGCCGGAACCAATCAAGTTCTGCTGAGTGGTTTGAAATAAAGGGGGGAACCAATCAAGTTCTGCTGAGTGTTCAAATTTAAATGTCAACCAATAACAGCTCTGTAACCACCAAAAAATCCCTAACTTGTTTGTGCCTGTCTATAAAAGAAGCTGTAAGATCCTCGCTCGGGGCCTCTTAGCGTCACCGGCAACGAGTGCGCGGAGGACCGGGTTCGAACCTGCAATAAACGACCCTTGCCACTTGGCTTTGACTCTGGACTCTGGTGGTTTGTTTTTGGGGGGTCTTTCGAATCAGGGTATATCATAAGTAGAACATAACTTTCCTATGTGAAAGTACCCTCCTTATAGCAGCAGGGTAGATAGTTTCCTTATAGCAGCAGGGTAGATAGTTTCCTTATCACCAAAATAGGAGATAGGGCCAAGAAGGCTATATAAATGAACCTTGTTACTTCTTCACCATTTCACCTCAAGCCCAAACCTTGTCTTGTCAGTTCTTCACAAGTTTGTTTCTTTGTCTAAAATGTATAAAAGCTTCTTTGGTTCCTTGCTATAAGTGTCATATTTTTGCGAGGCTCCCATATGTACCTACATAATTAAATTTGTTTTTCTCTTGTTAATCTTTTTATTTCTGGGGGATCTCATCCAAAAACCTAGAAGTGTAGGGGAGAAATTGTTTTTTTCTCCTCTTTACCACCTCCTGAAGTGAGACACAACTTGTGAACTGAACTGATGTATATTCTTATGACTAAGACATTGGTTCATTGAGGTGGAGGAATCCTACCAACTCAGCTTCTGGACTGTGAAACTTCTGGAGGGACTTTCAAAGGTAGGAGTGAAGGGTAGCAGAATATGCCACACTAAAATAATTCCTCTTTGGCATAAGGATTATTTGGGGCTGATTATTATTATTTTTAAGGGTAGACACAGGAGTAGCTCTAAAAATAAAGTTGAATTTACCCTTTGGTGAGAGGATCTCCATTGATAAGGAGGTCTTTGTCTGTACCTGGAAGAAAAGAATGACTCTAAATCACAAGAAACTCTCATCAATGAAGAGGGTGTTTTCTTAAATCTGCATAACAACCTTACCTTGTTTACTGTGTTTTTCTTGGTAAGCTTCCATAACTGACCTCCCAAATTCCCAACATTTTTCTTTTGTCTTTACCTGAAGATGATGTTTAAGGTCGTGACTTGGGCCGTTTCAGGGAGTTTTACTCATTTTTCCTGGGTATCTCCCACATATATATGAGGTGTACATGTTAATATACTTCTTTTTTCTTGTGTTAAATCTGTTTTTTATTATGGGGGGATTTTAACCACAGAACCCAGAAAGGTAAAGGGAAAATGTTTCCCTCTCTACAATGGGAAGACACCGTAAGACCCTGTAGATAGTCTCCTCTAGATTTAGCATTTATTTATTAAAAATTTTTTTTTAACATTTATTTATTTTTGAGAGACAGAACATGAGCGGGGGGGGGGGGGGGCGGGAGGAGGAACAGATTGAGAGAGAGGGAGACAGGAGACACAGAATCGAAGCAGGTTCCAGGCTCTGAGCTGTCAGCATAGAGCCCAACATGGGGCTCAAACCCAGGAATGGTGAGATCATGACCTGGGCTGAAGTCAGATGCTTAACCAACTAAGCCACCCAGGCACCCCTACATTTAGCATTTATTGGTGATTTTTACCTGAGCCAATCTTTACTGTCTTGGCTGATGAAGATTTTCCCATTCAATCACTCTTCATATTTACAAGTCAGCACTTTCTTATACCTGCAGTGCGCGAAATTGTGCTTCTCTTTCCACCTTCATTACCATTTACTATCTTTTATCTAACCTTGTAGGTTAGAAAGTATATCATAATTTTTTGTTTCTAGATTATTAATGAGGCTTATTAATTTTTAACTTTGTTATTAAATTATCTATTCATACTATGTCTATTTTTATTAAGAGCTTTGTGTTTTATATATCTGCATGAAGTATTTATATATTTTGGTGCTGTTAATACATTCTCATATTGGTAAGTTATTTTTCTAGCTTTTTATTTGCATTTCAATTGTGTGTATAATTTTACCTTACATTTAAATATTTTTGTATTGAGTCAAATGTATCCATTTTTCCTTTGTGATTTTTCCCATTGGTATAACAATTAGAAAGTCTATTTTATAGAGTACATAATAAATTAAATAATCAGTATTTTAGTGTTGATTATATACATACTGCCTATACTGAAAGGGACCTTTTTTGTCTGTGTGGAAAAGAAAAGCTCTGGAATTGGGACAATTAGTTCCAAAGACAATTTCATAACAGTAACAGCTATTAATACAGGAACTGTTAGTGAAAAAGATTATGTGTGTGTTTATAAGATCTCTTTTAACACCAAGACCATTCACAACTTTGTCCATAGGGTCTGGTATAGTTAAAAGGTAAGCAAAAGGTTAGTTGCTGTTATTTATTTTTACAAAAGCCCAAAACAGAAGTCCAAATGGGGTAAAGATGCCCTCTAGTGGAAGGTTAGGTCCTCTTTATAATCAAACTGCAAACATAAAAAATCTGTCCATCATTTTATAAAGTGTATGCAATTGAAATGTGGGGTTTTTGCTTTCTTTCTAAACAATGGAATCAATAACAGAATTAAAAATTAATTCTCATATATAAGAAATGATATTCCCATTCGTATCTTCTTCCTGGATGGATTTTATTTATTTTAATTACTCCTAGAGTACATAATCCTGTACGTAGGAAAAACCAGATTGTCATGGTCAACAGTCTATTTTCTCTTTTGAAGAAAGAATTGGTCACTCTTTATTGACAAGTATATCTACTCTTTCTCATAAGTTTATACAAATAAATATTGACTTGTTCAATAATCTGAATGTGCTATCAGAATTTGTTTTAATTTCATGAAATAAATTGTTTTAATATTTTGAAAGTAAATAGTTTGCAAAGTTGTAAGTGCTAATGATAAATATCAGAAAAAGAAGATGTTGACAGAATTGCTTATTATGTGACTTTCAGTGTTGATGTGTTTGAGAAAGAGATAAAAGGGTATAGGAATTGAGTGTGTAGAGTTAATTTTGTGGTCTTTAAAAAAATAATTCTGGGCCAATTGGATATCCATCTGGACCAAAAAAAAAAAAAAAATCTTAGCTTTCCCCTCACCATAGAGAAAAATTGATCCCAAGTGGATTGCAGATCTAAATGTGAAATGTATGGGGCACCTGGGTGGCTCAGTCGGTTAAGTGTCTGACTTTGGCTAAGGTCATGATCTCAGGGTTCATGGGTTCAAGCCTAGCGTCAGGACAGTCAGGCCTGGAGCCTGCTTCAGATTCTGTGCCTCCCTTTCTCTCTGCCCCTCCCCTGTTTGTGCTCTGTCTCTCTCTCAAAAAAAAATAAATAAACATTAAAAAAAATTTAAATGTGAAAGGTAAAATAGTAAAGCTTCTAGAGGAAAACATTGGCATCTTCAGAATAGCAAATATTTCTCAAACTGCATAGAAACAGCACTAACCACAAGGGAAAATGTTGGTAATTGTACTGAATGAAAATTAAGAACTTCTTTAAGTAAAAACAAAAACAAGAAACTACTAAGGGAGTGAAAAGGTAAATCACACAATGGACGAAGACATTTGCAATACATGTATTCAATGAAGGACTCATCAAGAATATGTAAATAATTCTTATAAATCAATAAGAAAAAGAACATAGTAGAAAAATGGATAGCTAAATAGGTATTTTACAAAAAAATTCTAGTGACTAATAAATTTATGAAAATGTGTTCAACTTCCTTAGTCATCAGGGAAAGTAAACTTAAATCACAGTGTGATAGCACTACAACCAAAACTGTGCTGGTAAAGGTTGGACAATAGGCTTTCCAGGGGGAAAAAAAAGTATGGTGTGTATATTATAAATTGACAAATAATAAAAAAAATACAATATAATATATACTTTTTATTCTAAATTCCATATAGCCAATTGATTTTATAGAATGCTCTTGTTGATTTTTGCTGAAGTCTATCCATATCTGTAATTCAACCATGCTTTGATAACTTTTTAGCTATTCACAACATATCAACTACAAATATGACACTTTTGAGTTTAACCTGCATTATTCACATTTCCGCATCACTTTCTTAAGTCTGTATAAATCAATAGTACAATAAATCAAGTCCTTATAAGTAGCATTTCTCAGTTCCTATGGTGTAAACACTCCATTGTAGTCAATTTCATATTACCCACAGGCTATTGCTGAAGAAATACCTGACAGTGCACCATTATAATGTATTCCCACCATACAAATACAATTGATATAAATAACCTTAATGGCATTAAAGATAGTCAAATGTAATACAATGGGAGGTAATGAAATTTGAATACTTATTACCTTTGTTTTGATATAACTTACTTAAGTTTATATTATTTAATTTTTAATAATGGTTGTGTTTAACAACTAGCTTTCAAAATTATTGAAAATTTAACCATTGGGGCCTGTGACCTGGTAGGAGCCAACTCTAGCATACTCTTCAACCCACCAGAAGAAAAAGACAGCCAGTACCAAATGAGGGCCTAAGACCTGACAATTTAATTCCCAGTATATCCCTGATAAATGCACACATATATTCATCAAAGACATGTACAAGAATGTTCGCAGCAGCACTATTCATAATAGCAACCCCAAAATCCATCAATAGTAGAAAAGATAAATAAATCACAGTGTATTCAGTGGAATAAACCAATTATTACATGTACCAATATGGATGAATCTCATAAATGTGATGTTGAGTGAAAGAAACCAGATCCAAGATATATATACTGCAGTTTACATTTATGTAAAGTTTAAAAATAGGCAAAATTAATCTATAGTATAAATAGGAGAATGAAACCTCTTGGGGTTAGGACTCAAAGGGGACAACTAGGGTCCTGGTTATGTTGTTTACTTAACCTAATCTTTTTTTTTTTTTTTTTAAGTAATCTCTACCCCCAACAAAGGGCTTGAACTCACAACCCCAAGATCAAAAGGCACATGCTGTATCAACTGAGCCAGCCAGGTACTCCATGTTCTTTTTCTTATCTGGCATTGTTTACACAGATGTGTCTAGTTTGTGAACATTCATCAAATTGTACAACTTAAGATCTGTGTGCTTTTCTTTGGTTGTTGCATTTCAATAAAGAGTTTACTTTAAAATTTTTTTAACTTACTCTCTCGATTAAAACATACACACACACACACACACACACACACACAAAACAAACAAAAAAACTGACCTGATAATTTCAAGGTTAAAGTAAATTGGTTAATATAATTTATCTGAAGAAGTAGGGGAGTAGAAACCAGAAGGCTAAGTAATGGAGTCCCATTGTCTAACCATGAAACCGTGTGAAAGGAATTTTATTCTTTTTGTGACTCTATCCTTTCTACTACAAAACAGTAGTATTGGTGAATTACACAAACTGGAAAATGATTGAAAGAAAAAGCCTATTAAATATCTGTATTAACCTTAAAAACAGCTAAATACTTTATGAAGCTAAGTTATGTCAGAGTGCTATATCCTAGTGCTTTCCCTAAAAATAGGCTTTAATAATAAGAGTGAAGTAGCCATTTTAAAAGTTTTCAAAGACATTATAACCTGGTTAATTTTTTTCCTTTGGCCTGGATCCACAGAGGGAAAACAGCTGCAAGCCAATAAAATAAAATGGGAAGGAGTGCTTCTTAGTAAAAGATATGGGTAAATGGTTAAATGAATATTGGAAATGGACTGAAGCTTCCATCAGCTGTAAACACAGGAGAATGCAAGAAGCAGCTTTCTGCTGAGTAGACGTTAATTTAACAGGATATGTTGCAGATAAAAATATTTTCCAGAGATTATTAATTCCTGTAAGTCTACACCTACATTTTCAAATTAGTATCAAATTACTTTTGAAGGTTTTCTCCTCCCATATGTAGCATATCAAAATACTACATAAAAAAAGACATTAGATTCTGTTGCTACACAAAGACCCTTCTAGAAGTTTTACCACTACAGCACATTTCACATTTCATAAATTTTTATGCCTGTTTTGACCTAGACTTTCCTTTCTGTGTGAGTTACTTAGCAGAACTTAGTTTAAGAATATGTGATATGTCTAAAAGAGTATTCATTTAGATAGATGTGATGGAAAGAGATCATTTCTTGAAGATTCCTGTTGAGCCTTACATTTTGGTCAAGGATGAGAACCATTACCAAGCACCAGTTTGGCAATAATTCTATACTTTTCTTCTGAAAAGAGTCTTTAATCAATAATCCAAGATCTTGGAAGTTTTTTAGACATTTGGTTCTGCACACACACAAAGTTAATAAATGTGAGTGATAGGCTCAGATCAACTAAACAACCAGATACAGACACCACTTGGGCAAGTCAAACATGGTTTATATATTTAAAGGTGCAGCATGAAGTCAGAGCTGGTAGAGTATGCAGTAGAGAGATCAGTTCTCTTTGCCTGTTAACAGACAGAGTGCTTCCCCTTGAAGATCCCTCAAAAAGGCCACACCAGCAAATACACAGTATCTGGTAAATCTGAGCAAATGAAGCTCACATCATACCTTTCAAAGCTCAGCTGCCCACTTCAGACCTAGTCGTACACATATGGTACTAAAGCAGTCCAGGACATGGTCTTGTTTGGGTACATGCTGGAGAAAACTATACCGTGGCTAGGTGTACCTCATCTATCTCAGAGTCCTATGACCCATGTAAGGCTTGCAGGTGTAGAGTATGTAGTACTCATACTCCTAAATAAACTTTTCATTCATTACTCTAACCTCTCTAAGCTAAAACATCTTGAGCCAGATATAATCCTGAATTCTGTGCTGTGGAGCAGAGCAAGAATCCGTTACCCTGATGGTCCTTGGGCCAGATATATTCCTGATTTCCATGCTGTGGAGCAGAGCGAGAATCCATTACCCATGCTAATGCACCCTTGGACCAGCTTTAGGTCCTGTTCTACAAGTCCAGGCTTACTTAGGTTGACAAGGAATGATAAGACTGAAGAAGGAAAAAAAGACTGCAAAATATCTGCCCCAACCATAGACTGTCTAATTATGTAGTCACTAGCCATTATAAGACAACTTTTCTACTCATTATTTTCTATGTGGTTTTGCTTTATTTTGTTCATTTGTCTTTGCCTTCCAAACCTATGCATTGAGATATGGAGAATTATATCTAACCATGCTTTCATCAGGTGAAACGCCCATTTGCTTTAGACATGTCCTTCCTTTGAACTCAATTTTAAAATGATAGGATGCAAAGTTGCAGTGTCTCAATGCAATCCCAGCAATTTGGATTCATCATTGGATTCATCTGTAATATTTTAATTAGGGAAGAATTGCTAGATGTTACACATCTCTGCCTAAACTTTAGTGTACCTTAACTACTTTTTCATGCCGAAACTCTTACTCATCCTGGATCAGTCTGCTAAGGCAGAGAATTGATTAGGATCAGGAGTCAGGTTCAAACCCTGGCTTTACCACCTTCTAGCTTTGTAATCTTTGTTAGGTCCCATAGACCTTGAGCTTTGCTTTCCTTCTCAGTAAGGTGTGATTAAATCTACCTCATGGATTTGTAGTGACAGTTAAGCTAATGTTTGTAAACTTGGCTAGAACTTGACACATAATCCATGCTCAGTAAATATAAACTGAGTCTAAATCTGACAGTTTGGTCTTTTGGTGTATGTAGCATGTGCCAAAATTCTTTATTGTCCACAATTTTTACTGCCAGGGATGGGTTTTATTGAAAACCTTTAAATTTCAGCAATAAATTATTTGCTAGGATTTAGAGGATGAATTGTGAAACAAAAATGTTTGCGGCCAAAAGCATTTCCTTGTTATGTGAAACTAAGGCTCGTGAGTGCATGCCAAGCAACTCACAAATAAATACATATCATATTCTGGGCCACCACTTACTTTCTTGGAAGATTTTTGAGAAAATTAATGAGTGTATCCAAGAGTTTGTTGAACTCAAGTAAATTTTCACTGAGCCGTTTGCTTGCTCACTTTGTTAGGTGGATTAAAGGTTATGGGAGGGGGCAGGGTTGACAGTGCAACTAATGGACTAGGAAACAGTGAGCCTGCACAATAATGCAGGCAAGGAAAATCATTCCACATAGGGATTAAAATTTTAATTGGTTTCTCAAGGCACTTGCAGTCTCTTCAGGAGCTAATTCTGAATTTTAAAGGAATGCGAGAGGAGTGCAGTCATGACCATTTAGGACTTTCTATTTTACATTTATAAATATTAATTGAACACATTACCACTGTCTAAAAATGGCCTAATAAATATTTACCAAGAACAGCTGGCTATTAGATTTCTTAACTTCCTGCTTCCAACTGTGTTAATTTTGGCAATGAATGTGCAAATTACTTAGCTTGTTTAGGGATTCTGAACTTGGAAGGGACAGAGGTGGCAAAGTAGGAGAAGTTATATGAAAATCAGCAAGAAAGGCACAGGACAGTGGCAGGCAAAGGCTCAACTCTCCCTCCATCTCTAATTACTCCCCAGTCTCCATTTACTCATGTGATCTAGGTTCACCTGATTTCAGGTACCAGCCCTGAACTTTGGAGCTAATTGATGCAAAGGAGCAGGGACTTCGGGAAGCCCTATAGGTGCCACCTAGTCGTGTTCCCAGGAGAGCAGAGGCAGCAGTGGTAGCAGCAATAGTGTGTCCATGGTACAGGCTGCGAGAGTGATGTTTGTGTGGGCTTGACTGGGTAAGTTGGCTCTGATGTGTGATTTTGGGTGGTGTTCCTGGCTGCATGGCCCATGTCTGGTTCTCCACCTTCCTTTGTATTCTGAGGCCTACCATGAGCATGTTCACAAATTCCTTTCTGTTAAATAAGCCAGAATCAGTTTCTCTTGCTTGTAACTAAGAATATTATGTGGTGGAGCAATTAACTCAATTTTTGAAAAGCCAATAGTAGGCTGTCAAAAATTTCTACAGATTGGATTTGGTGTGGCCAATTTGAGACCTCCCAGATAAATTATAAGCTTCTTTATAAATGAAGTGGGAGAATAGAAAATATGAACAGAATCATTTCTTCATTTTTTTTCTTTTCTCATTGTCAAAGTAGTACATTATCTCAAATTTTTAAGTGGTGTTTTTAACAGAGAAACAATTACTAATAATTCTTTAACAGATTGTCATAGGTTCAGAGAAAGGCAAGAGTTGAAGTGGAATGACTGATGCACAGGGCGTAACTAGTTTGCCAGAGCTCTTGGCACTGTCGTGTTCATGACCAGCTGTCTGGAAAATGCATATTTCCTAGTAATACCTGGAAAAATAGTGTGGCCTGGTGGGAAAGACAAAGGAGACTTTTCCCTTTCTTTTAACACTCATGCCAATGATGCCAACAGACAACAAATGTCTATTTTAAGCAAAACATTGTGCTAGCAATTTGGAGAAACTCAAAGAAGTGAGATATCTGAATGCCCTTGAAGGAAACATATTCGTTCATTCATCTTTCAAATATTTATTACACTCGATTGTATTAGACACAATGTATACAAAGGTATTCTAGGTATAGCCCTTGTCCTCTGAGGCTTATGGTAAATAAGTACCATCATACCCATGACTAGATGCCCGTGTGGCCTCGTGATATACAGGAGCCTATTAGATATATTTATTTACTTAGCAGGTTATTTATTTATTTTTGGTTAAGATTTTAGACATGTACAACCAATTACCATAGCCGATGATTTTTTTAAAATTGATATTCATTGCAATATCTCAAGTTTGCAGATTTAAGCAGTATATAATCAGCAAGTTATAAATAAACTCAGATTATACATCTGTGTTCCCAAAGGTGGCATGTATAAGTACATTAACTAAAAGCATGCATCTAAAATTATGACTAACCTCTTTTTAAAATGCAGAAATATAAAATTACACTTTTTTAAATAAACAGATTATCTTTATACTTCAAAATCAAATTTGGCTTATATCAGAGATGGATGACAGCTATAGGATTGTGCTCTTCAAAGCCAATTACCTAATTTTTTTTTTTTTGTTACATGAACAATAGCAATGATAGTAAAGGAAATTACCCCCTGCATCTTAATTGCCAATCTGGCATTTAAGAAAGTTCTGCAAAAAGGTAGTGCAACTGAAAGGCTTCAAATTCCAAGTTAAAATCTGGTAGGCTCAGATTAAAATAGGGTATGTTGCAGGGGCGCCTGGGTGGCTCAGTCGCTTAAGCGTCCGACTTTGGCTCAGGTCATGATCTCACAGCTCATGATTTGAGCCCTGCGTCGGGTTCTGTGCTGACAGTTCAGAGTCTGGAGCCTGCTTCAGATTCTGTGTCTCCCTCTCTCTGCCCCTTCCCCACTCATGCTTTGTCTCTCTCTGTCTCTCAAAAATGAATAAACGTTAGAAAAAAATTAAAAAAAAAAAATAGGGTAGGGTATGTTGCAGATGAAAAAAGAAAGATACCATTGGTTTATTTTTAATGGAATCAAAAGTTGTTGACATTTCTTGGAAACGTGGAACTACTAAATTTCATTTCTCTAAGTATTTCTATTAGTTTTTCTTAGTGGTGCAAGTTATCACAAATAGCTTACAGAGTTATTCTCTACAAGGCACTTCTGTTTGCTGCTGTTCAGGAAGAAAAAACTGTTCTGCATTAACTTCACAATATATGTGTTTTTGCTATAAAATTTTATCATGGCAGATATCTAACAATTTTTTTTCACTAAATCAAAACATTTAGTATAATATTTTTGTTCTAACAGTATTGCATTTAAAAAATGTTAATGTTACACACAAAGAACCATTATCTTATTTGGCTATTAGATACTTAGTTGGAAAAGCCTACAGTTCTTTTGCGTTTCCCCTTTACTCTCACACTACTGCCACACTCATAACACTTTTGATACTTCTGGTCACCAAATGTGTGGAAGTTTTCTGACACCAAGCAATTCTCCAGGACACCTGCTGGGTGTACTACAATTTAACTCTTCTGACACCTGGAGACAGAGTCAGAAGATAGTGTCAGATCCCACAGGTTAAAGCCTCAGTCCCACAACAGTGTTCTCACCCCACTTCAGATGTCAATCTCAAGTAATGGGTCCCCAGGTTACCCACAATTTCTGTCTGACGTGGCTACAAATCAATGGTCTCATGACCAACTTCTTAGATTCACAGAGCTGAGCAGCACACAGAACTCAGGGAAATACTCGTTACCAGTTTCTTAAAGGATATGGTCAAGGATACAGATAAACACCCATATGAAAAGATACATAGAGCAAGGTCTGGCAGGGTCCTGAGGACAGAAGCTTCTGTCCCCATGAAATTGGGGTGCGTCACCCTCCTACTACATGGATGTGTTCACCCACTTGGAAGCTCTCTGAAACCCTTCCTGCTGGGATTTTATAGAGGCTTCCCTCACATTGGCAGATAAATTCACTTAGGAATTTACAAGAGTTTTAGGAGCCCTGTGTCAGGACTGGAGATGAAAACCAAATACATGTGTCTTATTATGAATCACAATATCACAGATATAATTTAAATCTCTTACTAAGAGAGAAAGCATATGAACAGAATGCAGAATTTCTTAAAGTTTAAAGGTTGAAGAACTCCAAAGGGCAAAATCTAATCAAGTGGTTAGCAACTTTGAAAGAGGTTAAAGACACTTAAGCATCTTAAGATCCAAGTCAAAATCTGGGCTTCTCCTCTTTCTAGGCATCGTCCCTTTGCTAAGTAACAACCTCCTTGAGCTTCAGTTCCTTCACGTGTCAGGTGGGGATCACTAACCACTTCTTAGGATTGTTGTGAAAATTAAATAATGAGTGTAAGGGGTCTGGCTTGTCGCAGGTAATTTAACACATATTTGTTCTGTATCTTTCTCTTCTCGAAGAGCTTAAGATCTAGTTGAGACTACAAGCTCTAAACCCAGGAAGGGATAAAGAAAAATCCAAGAGTTAAACCACAACTCACACGCACTGAGGTGGCTGGAGAAGATGATCTTTAATGTCCCTTCCAGCTCTAAGCATCGATTACTCTATGACAGCTGTATGAGAAGTGTCATGGGGCAGTGCATGATGAATCGGCAGTTGGGAAGTGCAGACAGTAAGTGCTGTGAGGTCGAAGAAGGGAGCATCTGCCCTGGGCTGGAATGGTTTTGGAAGACCATTAAAAAATTCTGAGCTGTCTCAGCTACAACAAAAGCCCAATTCAATTAGGAGAGCGACTGGCAAGAGTCTGATTATAATACAAATTCAAGCCCAGCTGAGGAGAATAATAAGAAACATAAAATACTGTAGAGAAAGAAGAAAGGAAAATGCAGTGTCAGCAATTTGGTTTCTGAAACACACAAAGAATATTAAGTAGCTATCACGCTTTTCATCCTTACAATAGTCTTTTAAGGTGGACAAAGTATTCAGCCCTGCTGAGAATCTCCCATGAGTGAGGGATTTGTTAGAAATGTGTTTGGTTCCAAATAATAGAAAACCTGCCCAACATTGGCTTAAAAATAAAATGGTGGGTTTTTTTCCCCCTAAATAGAAAGAACTTTAAAGGTGGACAGCCCAAGGTTGGTGCCACCTCAAGATAACAGTCAAGACACAGTTTGTCTCTAGCTCTCAGCCTCACCATCCTTAGCATGATGGCATATGCCCTTACTGCTTGTTGCCTTATGGCAGACGGCATCACATTTGCATTCCAGACCCGAAGCAGAGAGAAGGGCAAAGGAGCAAAGAGTGAGGGCAAATGGCATATCCATTGAGTCTGTGCCTTTTTATTAAGGAAGCTAGTTTTCCTGGAAGATTGCCCAATAGACTTCCCCTTCACCTGGTAACCAGAACTGTATCTCATGGTTGCTGCCAGTGGTAAGGACACTGGGGAGAAGAGGTTAGTCAGCCAACAATGTAGACAAAAGTGTTGAAGAATTGTGAAGAAAATTACTACAAGAGATAAAAGCAGGCAGTTGTTTTCCTTAAACAGAAAGCTTTACCCGATTTTTAATTTTATTTTTTTATTTTTAATGTTTATTTATTTTTGAGAGAGAGAGACAGAGTGCGAGTGGGGGAGGGACAGAAAGAGAGGGAGACAGAAATTGGAAGCAGGCTTCAGGCTCTGAGCTGTCAGCACAGAGCCTAAGTTGAGGCTCAAACTCGCAAACCCCATAAACCATTTAAAAACTGTAATAATTGTAGATTCACGTGCAGGTGTAAGAAACAATGCAGAGAGATCTCCTGAACCCTTTAACCTTCCAAAAATAAGTACAATATCACAGTCAGGATATTGGCTTGGAGATGGTCAAAATACAGAATATTTCCATCACTGCAAGTATCCTTCATGTTGTCCTTGTATAGCTACACCTACTTCCTTCCCTCCTGCCCTTCCGTTCATTCTTATTTTCTGGCAACCACTCATCTGTTCTCCAGCTCTCTAATTTTGTCATTTTGAGAATGTTACATAAATAGAAACATATGGTATATAACCTTTTGGAATTGGCTTTTTCACTCAGCATAATTCTCTGGAGAATCTGGAGGGTCACACTGAGTCACCCAGGTTGTTATTTGCATAACAGTTTGTTTCTTCTTATTGCTGAGTAGTATTTCAGGGTGTGGATGCAACACAGTGTATTCACTCATTTACTTGTTGAAAGATACCTGGGTTGTTTTGGCCATTGCAACAACAACAAAAAGCTGCTATATACATTTGTGTGCAGGTTTTTATGGGAACATAAAATTTAATTTCATCAGGATAACTGCCTAGTAGTACAATTGTTAGGTTGTATGGTAGTTGCATTTTTGGCTTTTTAAGAAATTGCTAAGTTGTTTTGTAGAGTGGCTATACTATTTTGCATTCCTACCATCAGTATGTGAGTAATCCAGGTTCTTTGCATCCTTGTTGGCATATGGTATTATCACTATTTTTTTTTTTTATTTTAGCCATTCTGATAGATGGGTAGTAATATCTCACCGTGGTTTTAATTTGCATATCCCTAATGATGTTAGACATCTTCATATCTGCTTGTTTGACTACTGAATATCTTCTTCAGTGAACTGTCTCTTCATGTTTTTTGCCCATTTTCTAATTGGATTGTTTTTTTTTTTACTTATATGTTTTGAGGGTTCTTTTAAATTTTTATTTATTATTTTAAAAGTTTATTTACTGGGGCGCTTGGGTGGCTCAGTCGATTGGGTGTCCGACTTCAGCTCAGGTCATGATCTCACAGTCCATGAGTTTGAGCCCCGCATAGTGCTCTGTGCTGACAGCTCAGAGCCTGGAGTCTGCTTCGGATTCTGTGTCTCCCTCTCTCTCTGCCCCTCCCCTGCTCATGCTCTGTGTCTCTCTGTCTCAAAAATAAATAAAAAACATTAAAAGTTTATTTATTTATTTATTTATTTATTTATTTATTTATTTATTTTAGTAATCTCTGCATCCAACATGGGGCTCGAACCCACGACCCTAAAATCAAGAATTGCACACTATTCTGACTGAGCCAGCCAGATGCCCCAGGAGTTCTTTTTATGTTCAAGATACTGGTCTTTAGGTGGATATGGTTTGAACATATTTTCTCCCACTCTGTAGTTTATCTTTTTGTCCTCTTAACAGGGTCTGTCACAGAGCAAGTTTTTAATTTTGATGATGTTCAACTTACCAATTTTTTCTTTTATATATCATGATTTTGTTGTTGAATATAAGAATTCTTTGCCTAGTCCTAGATCCGAAAGATTTTTTTTCTGAAATTTAAAAAAAACTTTCATAGTTTCATCCTGGGTCAGGTCATGATCTCACGGTTTGTGGGATCAAGCCCTGCATTATGCTCTGCACTGACACTGTGGAGCCTGCTTGGAATTCTCTCTCTCCCTCTCTCTTTGCCCCTCCCCTGCTCATGCTCACTCATTCTCTCTCTCAAAATAAATAAACAAACATTAAAAAAATAAAACATTCAACCTATCTCCAACAAAGTTATATTATAGTCTAAACCACAAGAGATAAAAATCAATATTTATGTTTACATTAATTGGTTGAGAGAGAGATTTTATGGATTCTGATCTAAAAAAATTTTTTTAAATGAATTTATACATAATGAATCTAGAAAATGCACCTGTAACTTCTTAGGAGGTCATACTCTTCCAGCCCTTTTAGGAATTCCATTTTAAGGCCAAGGCCAAACACACAGAATCTAAATTACAAATTTAGATTTGTATCAAATTACACCAAAGCTAAGATTTGAAAAAGGATAGATATCCTGAGCATAAGGACTATGGGATTAGAAAACCCATTTTTCCCAGATGAGATTTGAGGATTAAATAAAGAAGTGCAAAACGAGTTTCTTTCTGGTGTAATTTGCCCCTATTATCTCACTCTGAGACCAAGCTCATCCTAGGCTTGTAGCAGACAGATTTGACACAAAGTACTTACTTCTGACATCTGGAGATCTTATTATTGAGGGGCGAGAAGTGTGAGGAGAGATGTAGGTACTTTCTGCCACATAAGTATTTCATTTATGAAAAGCCTGTGGCCTTTCCATGCTAACAAGAGAGGGGTCCATATGGAGGTGTTGTTCTAGGCCCCCATGTAACTTTAAGGAAAACTTGCACAATGCCCAGAGCCCTTGACGTCCTGCAAGAGGAGGATGTCCTCTAATTCCTTGCAGCAGAACTCGCTTAGATGACACTAACATTGACTTCCAAACAGAACAGTACATCTACCAAAAAGAAAGTGATGGTGTATTACAAACCTAGAGAGATCTATGGGAAGCTTCTGCCGGCAGCTTGTTCCATTGTTGCCATCAAAAACCCGGCTAATGTCGGCATCATATTCTAGGAACACTGGCCACTGGGCTGTGCTCAATTCGACGGCTGCCACTGGAGCCCCTCCTACTGTGGGCCACTTCACTCCTGGAACCTTCACTAGCCAGGTCCAGGCTGCCTCCCGGGAACCGTGTCTTCTGCTGGTCACTGATTCAGGGCTGACCACCAGCCCCTCACAGAGGTGTCTTATGTTAACCTGCCTACCGTTGCTCTGTGTAACCCAGACTCTCCACGGCGCTGTGTGGACACTGCCATCACACGCAACAGCAAGGGAGCTCACTCAGTGGGTCTGAGGCGGTGGATGCTGGCCTGGGAGGTTCTGCACACACTCCCGTGCACCATCTCCCATGAACACCTGTGGGAGGCCACACCTGACCTCTCCTTCCACAGAGATCCTGAAGAGACTGAGAAGGAAGAGCAGGCTGATGCTGAAAAGGCTGTGACCAAGGAGGGATTTCCAGGTGAATGGACTGCCCCGGGTCCCGAATTTACTGCTACTCAGCCTGAGGTCTCAGGTGGTCTGAGACATGCGGGGTCCTCAGTGCCCGTCCAGCAGTTCCCTACTGAAGACTGGGGCTCTCAGCCACTGCTCAGGACTGGGCTGCAGCTCCCACTGCTCGGGCCCCTGAATGGGTGGGAACAACCCCTGAGGGATCCTAAGTTGCTCTGTCCACAGACTCTTAAACAGAAATGGAAATAAGGTTGATGGAAAATAAAGTTTCTTAAAAGAAAAAAAGAGGGGCGCCTGGGTGGCTCAGTCGGTTAAGCGGCCGACTTCGGCTCAGGTCATGATCTCGCGGTCTGTGGGTTCGAGCCCCGCGTCGGGCTCTGTGCTGACAGCTCGGAGCCTGGAGCCTGTTTCAGATTCTGTGTCTCCCTCTCTCTGACCCTCCCCTGTTCATGCTCTGTCTGTCTCTGTCTCAAAAATAAATAAAACGTTAAAAAGAAAAAAAGAAAAAAAAGAGCCTGTGAATAATAGATGACCTGATCCTCAGAAAGGCAGGCAGCCCAGTGTGGTGGTGAGGACATGGGTACAGTTTAATTAACCATAGTTCGGGTCCCGGTTCTGCCACTTACATGCTATAGAACTGTCAGCCAATTACATAATTTTTTGGGTTATCACCCTTATCTGCTCCACAAGAACAGGGACCAGTCGTGTTGTTCACTGTTGTATATCCAGTGCCTGACAAACCTGGCACTGTGGCATTTGGTGCCAAATCAAATAGGGTATTAAGGAAGTATATGGAGAAAGAAAAGACCAGCCCCTGACATTCAGAAGCTGGCCTGTGTACTCACAGGTAACCCACATTATTCTCCTGTTAGACATAAACAATTTCACACTGTACCAACCTCTGACAAGGTTACTTTGACACCACACTAAAATGAGACAAAGCAAAGCCACTGCATAATTTTGTATAACCATAGATAAATACAAGGTCACTGTGCCACCCAGGAAAATACCAAATACCCCCTCTATTGGCCAAGATGAGTAACTGCTACTTCTTTACTAATTTCGGCTTTCTTTCTGCCTCTCTTTCTATACATAAGATTTGTTGAGATATCCATTTATAGAATTACCCCTGCTTTCTGACAGCATCCAATCTAGAGAAGACCTGCTTTCTTAGACCTTCTCTGAGGTTACCCAATGAAAGCCCAAATTCTATGATAGGTTTTTTTCTAACACGCTCCTCCTGATACATTCCATGATTCCTCATGGTATGTTTGCATTCACTTCAGTGAAGAATAGACACAATGTATTTAACTACAGTTGTGTTCCTAGTGGTATTTGGCTTAAGGGAAATGACAATAGGAATGGAAAAAATGGGGAGTTATGTTGTTTCTTCAGAGTTGTTGTGCATAACAAATGGATAAATAATTTACCAACACATATTTAGGGTCTGTTTTGCACCAGGCACTGTGCTAGGTGCAGGGAATCTGGAGAAGAACGAGACCAGATTGCTCTCCAGCAGTTGAATCTGTGGAACGTGCAGAATAGAAAATTTATGATCCAATTTCGTGTTGTTCACACTATTATAGAGCCATACACCTTCTATAAAGATGTTGTAGGACCACACACTAAGGAGAAATGTCTTTTTTAGACTTATAACCTACAGAAGTGTAAGATAATAAATTTGTGTTGTTTTAAGGCATAAAATTTGTGATAATTTATTGCAGCAGCAATAGGAAACTAATATAGTATACTTGAGCTTAATATTTAAGGTGGATTGTCCTAGGCATAAGCCAAGGTAGACTAGTTCCTGTAGGATCTGTCAGTTGGCCTGTATGGCTGCATGCTTGGGAATGTGACAGGGTATGTCTGGATTAGATCCTGAAGGGTCTTCTTTCTACCCAGAGAAATTGGAAATTACCAGAAGGTTATCAGAGACCACTGGAGGATTAAAAGCAGGAGAGCGTGACAAAATCAGATTTGCATTTTAGAAGGATAGGTTGGAGTCTGGGAGTAAGGAGAAGGAATGGGAAAATACTTAAGTATCCTAGGCAAGAAATGAGAGGGTTTCTTTGATCACCTTCTATTAGATGACCTTGCTTAGTCCTTGAAATTGGGGTGAGAAGACAGAAAAAAATGTGCTCTTCAAATATTTGAGATTCTGTCATGAAAAACTGGTTAGCCATGGTCTGTGCAGTTCTAAGATCAAGGTATAAAGTCATAAGGAGATATGAAGTGCGCTATCAGGAAGCACATTCTAATAGTGGACTAAAACTATCAGATTTCTTCACAAATAATTGTGTCTTACGTTTCTTTCTTTCATCTATTCAACAAGTCTGCATTTGAGTATTCAGGATGTAGCAGGCATTAGGCATATGATGACGAACAAAGAGACACTGCCCTCGATGTAGTTTAATTTGTGTGTTGTGGTACTGTTTACATACAACTTTTATATAATCATTTATATAATCATGAAGCAAGCAAGCTCCCAATGAGGATATCTGAAAAGTGATTTATATACAAGGGCGAGGTTAGCGTGGAGTGAACTCTGGCCAGGGAAAATCGGGAAAGATAATAACCCAATAGAGGAGTTGTAAAGTCTATGTAAGTACCACCCACTATTGCAGGAGAGAGGCCGAGCCCTCTCTCCCCACTCCTTCCCGCTTGCCCCGCCTCTGGGCCCCGTCCCCACCGCAGGCTCGCCTGTGCCCTCCCCTTCCTCCGCCCCCACCCGCCGCTTTAACTCCTCGTTCTCGGTCCACGGGATTTCGAGCTCTTGTCTCGCGAGACTTTCGTCGTGCTGGCGTTGGCTGTGTGGCAGCCTGGAGGTGTCACCTGCAGGTGACAGGGGCTGTTTTGTCGCAGATTTCCCGCAAAACTGGGTCTGTCCCAGAGGCGTTAAGTAGGTTCTGGGCGGCGACCCGGCTTAGCGGTCGCGCGGGGTCCCTGAGGAGAGGGTGGGGCGGATTCCCTGATTTCCGGTCGGCCTCAGGCCGCGTGCGTGCCGCGTGTGCGCTGCCCGCCGGGAGCCCGCGTGAGGTTCCACCCGCCGTGTGCGGGGTCCGGGTGGGTGGGCCGCGGCGCCGTGACACCAACGGCGATTTCTGCGGCGCGGGGCTGAGGCCCGGTCGCTGCAGGTTTGAGGGTGAGGGTGAGGGTGGGGGTGGCGGCCCCGGCCCCCTGAGCGCCCTTCTCCTCCCGCGGGAGTTGGCGCCGTGGTGATGCTTGCGGCCAGTAGCCGAGTTTAATGGCTCAGGGAAACTCTGGAATTCTGGAATTTCTTTGGTTCTGATATTAAAAGGAAGTGACTTCTTACAAAGTAGCTAGATGGAATTGGTTATTTGCTGCTTTACGAGGCTTGTCTGACTTATTCAGAGAAAGAGAAGGAAAGAGAAGGAAGATTTGTATAGAGGTGAATAGGCAAGTGACTTAAATGCCACGATTCATTCTCTCTCTTGAAATCAAGGGCTACAGAAACATGGAGTATATGACGGAATCCGCCGACCGCACCCCTGGACACATGTGAGTCCTATTCCTTTTTCCCCATCCCCCTTGCATTTAAAGATGCTGAAGTGAGTCTTTGAAACTCACTACCTGGGAGGGAAGCTTTTCGTGTGTTTGTTTTTTGAGATGGAATTCTTTGTCTTAAGTGGGGAAAGTGGAAAGCTTTATTTCTTGAGAAAATGGAATTCAGTTTTAGTTGGAAAGTTTGTCGTAGCAAAATACTTGCTTTAAGAGTATTAAAATAAAATTAAAATAGTTGCTTTAAGAGTATTAAAATATTCACTATACATTCTTCTGGATGTCCATGTGATAGCCATTAGCCACATGTGGCTATTTAAATGTAAAGAAACTAAGATGAAAAATTAAATATGAAGTTCTTCAATCATACTAGGCATGTTTCAGGTCCTCAGGAGCCACATGTGCCTGGTGACTACTATATTTGAACATTACGGGTTATAGAACATTTCTTTGGGACAGCATCAATGATTCCTAAACATTTTCTGTCCCCAGTACACCTGGAGTTAAGACCCCCGTCCATTTTACCGCATCACTAGACATGAGTCTCTCTCCGTCCTTTGAAAAATTTTCTGTTCTGGGTAAATGTTTACATTTTGGTAGTCCCTATACTGGCACCTTTAAAAAAAAATGCCTTTGGACTATAAAGCTGTCTGATGATTACTATTAGAAATAATTTACACTCTCTAGACCTTCTGAACATCACCATAGTTTGAGGATTTTTGAAGTTCTAGCCATCCTTGTTTTTTTGGTGCAGTATTCCAAGGTGATGCTTTATAGCATCTTTGAAGATTGCTCTGCAAGTTTTTTTTTTTTTTTTCTTTTTTTAACGTAGAGATAATATGGCCTAACTTGGAAGGCTTTTGTTTGATAGCCTTTATCAAGGCATCAGATGCATTTATGAAACCTAACATGAAAAATTTATGCTGTATTTATTTATTTAAGCTTGTGCTGCGAGTGTGGTGTCCCAATCAGTCCAAATCCTGCCAATATTTGTGTGGCCTGTTTGCGAAGTAAAGTAGACATCAGCCAAGGCATTCCGAAGCAGGTCTGTGTGTCTTTCTGCAAGCAATGTCAAAGGTATGGTGTAGTACTTATTTTGTCCTACTTGAAGTTGAGATTTGTAGATAGGAGAGCCACTGGCATATGCTGAGATGACACCAACATACATAGAATAAAGTGCATGTAATTGACATTTAATTTTTACTTATGTTGGTGTTGGCAAAGATTTTAGGATTTGCAATTTTGTAATGTACTTTCCTGGTTTGCCCTGCTAATCTGGTAAAGTTAGTGGAAAGGTGCTTGGCTGTTTTTTTTAAATTTTTTTCCTTGTAAGAGATTAATAGGTTTGCTGTATACAGTGAACAGATATGAGTTGATGTTCATAAGGGTAAGTGAAAGAGATTACTAAGGATATACTGTTGTTATTATCATGAGGTTTGTTTTTTTTTTTTCATTTTAGTTACCAGATGCTATGTATGACAAAAACCCTCCTAAGTTTTAATGTTTTAAGTATTTGAGCAAAGTGTTTTAAAAATTTATTAAAATTCCCGTGTAACTAAATGACTGTAGTAAGCTATCAAGTAACACAAAACTGCCCAGTGACACTGCCCATATAAAACTAATTGCCTGTAATTTCCCAAATGGGTTAGGGACGGGGGGAAGTGGCTCATGAATCCCTTTGGGAATTTGAAAACTGTCTTTCCAGAAAAATACTTAAAATTTACATATGTACAAAAACAAGAAATTTTTCTGTACTATTTTAGGGAGTTTATAGTTTGCAAGTTTGGCGAGTATGAGGCTTGATCATTTACAGATACTTGCTGTTGAAAACATGGTGGAGTGGAAAAAGCCTGAGACAAAGAATCAGGAGACCTAGTTTGTCTTGGATTTCTCACAAATGAGCTTTTTGAAACTCTGCCAATTAACCTCTCTAAACCTTAATTTTGTCATCAGAATGAAAGGCTTTATTAATTGATATATGAAGCCCTTTGACTCCAGAAGCATGCTTATTACAAATGGACCTGTATAAGGTTTTTGAATGAACCTTTAAAGGTGAAAATCAGAATATGCACTTAAGTATGGCAAAAACAAGCATTCACGTAACATATTTAGAAGTATTATGTATTTAACAAATACTTATTGAGTGTTTACTATGTGCTTGGCACTCTCCTAAGTCCTGAGCAGACTGGGCTAAAAATCTTAAAGCATGTGCACAAAGGATTTAAGGTTTAATTTAATTAGGTTTTATTTAAGACTTAATAACGAGTTTTACAATTTAACATTTGGGAATGGACTTGAAACACATGAAAAGTCTGAACTACTGTTGATACATAGTATGAGGTGCTAATTTATCTTTTTTGTGTGTGAGAAATTAGCAGTTCTCAAGCATCTTAGATGCTTATTATAAACCATTCTAATACCATTTTAAGATGATTTCTTACCTGTTTTTCAGAGTGTAGCTTCAGAGAACTTTTAGGCATTTTTCAGTCCTCACTGGAATTCTTTGCTGGTGCTTGAAGTATTAAGACCTCTTTAATAGATTATTTGAGACTGGCTTTCTCAAATATACTTAGGATTTCACATTTTAAACTGAAGCTACTGATCTAATTGAAAGTTTTCTGGAACTGTTAAATATATTTGGGTTAAGTGCTTCATATCAACCTTGGGTATTATTATATCTTACTAATAATCAGTGGATTGTCTGCAGATTCACATTGAAATTTTTGTCTTTCCTGAGAAATGCTGGGTTTCAGTGTATTTTCTTTCTCAGATATTTCCAGCCACCAGGAACTTGGATACAGTGTGCATTAGAATCCAGGGAACTTCTTGCTTTGTGTTTGAAAAAAATCAAAGGCCCTCTGAGTAAGGTAGGTCAGTTAGTTAAATTGGTTTTTGTAGGCATGTGTTACTGTTTTTATATTTTAATCTCTTATTTTCAGAAAATCCTACCAGTAGGTTTTCCAAAAATAACTTAAATGTTACTGTTGGTAAGCACCCTACTACAAAACTGTGTCCATTTTTAAAGTTATATATATTCTTTTTTTATGGAAATGAAAATCTTTTTGCTTTAAAAGACTTAATGTGAAATGTGTTTTTTTCATTCATTATTTATCGCCAGCCTCTTATGTGCAGTAGTTTTTTCTGAAAATATTTATATAAAGGCATTGCTGGGGTCCCTGGGTGGCCCAGTCAGTTAAGTGTCTGACTCTCGATTTCTGCTCAGGTCGTGATCTCGTGATTATGAAATTGAGTCTTGCAGCAGGCTCTGCGCTAAGCATGCAGCCTGCTTAAGGTTCTCTGTCTGCTACTTACCTGCTCATGCATGCACACTCTGTCTCTTTCACCTCTTTCTCTCAAATAAAAAATAAAACATTAGGGGCGCCTGAGTGGCTCAGTCGGTTAAGCATCCGACTTCGGCTCAGGTCATGATCTCACGGTCCGTGAGTTCGAGCCCCGCGTCGGGCTCTGTGCTGACAGCTCAGAGCCTGGAGCCTGTTTCAGAATCTGTGTCTCCCTCTCTCTCTGCCCCTCCCCTGTTCATGCTCTGTCTCTCTGTCTCAAAAAATAAATAAACGTTAAAAAAATAAATAGATAAAAAATAAATAAAACATTAAAAAATATACCATTGCTAAACATAATTTAGGAGATTATAGTATTAGGGCTATGGTATTCAGTTTCTTTTTATTTTCATTATTGCTCTAGAAAGAAAATATTTATGCCTGTTATTTAAAGTGAGTGCATCATTGTCTCCAAAAAAACAAACAGGATTTTAGTCCAGTTTACCTCTCTCTCTGCATAACACTTTCAGCCTTCTTTGTGTTAAACTTTGATACCAGGTATATTTTTAATTGAAATGGATTCGGTTTGAAAGTCTTCAGATTCTATTTTATTTTATTTTTATTTGAGAGAGAGAGAGAGAGTCTTGAGAGAGAGAGAGAGAATGAGAGAATCTCAAGCAGGCTCTACGCTCAGCACAGAGCCCAATGGGCTTGATCCCATGATTCTGGAATTGTGACCTGAGCTGAAATCCAGTTGGATGCTCATCTGACTGAGCCACTCAGGCACCCCTTCAAATTCTCTTTTAAGCTCTGATAAAATAACATGAAATAGTTCTTTGAAATTTTTTCTTTGTTTTATTTTTTTTCATCCCTGGAGTTTCCGTTAGTCAAATGTTGTCCCTATTGGCTTAAAAGTTTGTCTTTCTCCTTGGGATGTTTTTAATCTTTTTGTCTTTTTTTCTGAGTGATTTCCTTTGCTTTATCTTCCAGTCTCTGTATTGATTTTTGTTGTTCCAGCAGTGATATTTTTAAGTTCCAGAATCTTTACCAAAGTCTTAATGTTTTTGATGCATTCTGTTCTTTTAAAAAAAATTTTTTTTTAAATTTTTCTTTAAACTTTTTAAAAATTTGCGTATAAGTTGACACACAATGTTACATTAGTTTCAGGTGTACAGCATACTGATTTGACATCTTTATATGTTACGCTGTGCTCACCACAAGTGTAGCTACCATCTGTTACCTTACAACAGTAATACAATATAATCAACTATATTATCTGTATTGTACCTTTTATCCGCACAACTCATTCCGTAACTGGAAGCTGTGTCTTCCACTACCCTTTCTCCATTTTGCTTGCCCCCACAGTCCCCTTCCTTCTGGCAACCATCAGTTTGTTCTCTGTATTTATAGGTCTCATTCTGCTTTTTGTTTGTTCACTTGTTTTTTTAGATTCCACATATGAATGATACCATGTGGTATTTGTCTTTCTCAGTCTGACTTCTTTTTTTTTTCTGACTTATTTCACTTAGCTTAATGTTCTCTAGGTCTATCCATGTTGCTGTAGATGGCAAGATACCATCCTTTTTTTTAATACTTATTTTTATTTATTTTGAGAGAGAGGGAGAGAGAGAATCCCAAGCAGGATCCACGCTGCCAGCACAGAGCCTGATGCGGGGCTTGAACCCACAAATCGTGAGATCATGACCTGAGCCGAAAACAAGAGTCGGATACTAATCTGACTGAGCTACCCAGGTGCCCCAAGATATCATTCTTTTTTGGCTGTGTAATATTCCATTCTCTATATACCACATCTTTTTTATTCATTCATCTACTGAGGGACACTTAGGTTCCTTCTGTATCTTGGCTATGACAAGTCATGCTGTAGTAAACATAGGACTGCATATATCTTTTTCAGTTAGTATTTTTTTTTCCTTTGGGTAAATAGTAGTGGTGTTATTGGATCATATGGTATTTCTGTTTGGTTTTTTTTTAGATTTTTTTTAAGTTTATTCATTTCGAGAGAGACAGTGGGGGGAGGGGCAGAGAGAGAGAGGATCCCAAGCAGGCTCTACCCTGTCAGCGCAGAGCCCGATGCAGGGTTCAAACCCACGAAACGTGAGATCATGACCTGAGCTGAAACCAAGAGTTGGTGACTCAACCAACTGAGCCACCCAGGTTCCCCTGGTATTTCTATTTTTAATTTTTTGAGGAACTTCCATACTGTTTCCCACAGTGGCTGTACCAATTTACATTCCTACCAATAGCAATGCATTTTGTTGAATTTTTCTGAAGGTTTGATAATTTTTTTCAAAAATTTCCTTCTGTTCTCCTAATTTGGCTCTGGAGTCAGTTTTTTGTGTAACTTGGTCTCACTTTTGTACTTCTCACTTTCAGGCTTTTGTCAAATGTCTGATGAGCCTTAATAATTCTTTAGTTCATTCAGCAGTGTTTATTAAGTGTCAGCTCTGTGCCAGTCTGCTTTTGGTCTTGGGGATATAGCAGAGACAAAATGTCTGTCTTAGGGAACTTTTATTCTATGTTTTTTTTTTTGTTTTTTTTTTTTTAAGTAGACCCCATGCTCAGGGTGGGGCTTGAACTCAACTACCTGATCCTGAGATCAAGAATTGGACGTTCTACTGACAAAGCCACCCAGGCGACCCTAGGGAACATTCATTCTAGTTGGAGGAGAGGGTGTGGAGTAGGCACTGAACAAAATAAGTCGGTATATTATACGGTATATTAAAAGGTCTAAATTCTGTGGGAGGAAAAACCAGGAAGGGGCTAAGAACTACACAGGGAAGAGTTGTAATTTAAGCTAGAGCAGTTGGCATTGTATGTCATCTATATTCAAACAATGAAATAGAGTGGTTAGGTAATGCCTCACTGATAAGGTGACATTTGAGGAAACCTTAAAAGCAGTATGAGAGGGAGCTGTGCAGGAATCTGGAGAAGAGACTTAATGGGTAGAGAAAACAAGTAGAGGCAGGAGCATCCCTGTGTGGAGAGAGTGGAGTGAGGAGGGGAAAAGTAGTGTGGGATGAAAACAGCAATCATGGAAAGTCATGGAAGGTCAGGTTTTTACTCTGAATGTAATGGGTAGAGTAGGTGTAGTGTAGAGTAGTAGCAAGATGAATGATTTATGTTTTAGCAGGATCCTTTGCCATTGTGTTTAGAATGCATGTGAAGGAGGTGGGGGTGAAGGTAGAAGTAGGGACCTATGGGGAGTGATTGTAGTAATCATAAGTAATGGTGGTATTTGGGTCAGTAGTAGAGGTGGTAAGAAATGGACGGTTTCTGCATCTACTTTGAAGGTAGTCAGTAGGATTTACTTATGAAGCTGGATGTGTGTATGTGATAGATGAGTATAAGTATGATATGACATCCATGATTCTTGAGCAACCAGAAGGAGGGAGTTGCTGTTAGTAGGTAGTGAAGACTTCAAAAGGAGCAGGTCAGGGTGGGAGAGATTAGAGCTATCTCATAGTGGTACTTAGATGTCCATTAAACATGGAAGTAGAAATAGTAGGCAGCTGGATAAATCAGCAGGGGAGTGGTCCAGACTGGAGGTAATGAATTTGGGATATAGATGCTATTTACAGCTGTGAACTTGAATATTTCCTAGGGAGTTTGGCTAGAGAAGGGAAGCAATTTGAGGACTGAATTCTGGGATCTTTTACTGATAAAAGCTTGGGAAGATGACAAATCAAAGGACACTGAAAAGGAGTTGCTAGATGAAATAGATGAAAAATTAGGTGAGTGTAGTGTCTTGGAACACAAGGGAGGTATTTTACAAAGGAAGTGATTGTGTAATTTACAGCTAATGGGTCAAGTCATGAATTCTGTAGATTTAGCAATGTGAAGATTACTAATGACTTTAATGAGCAATTTATGTGTAGTGGTGGAGATAAAAGACCTGATTTGAATGGAAATGAGAGAACAGGACAGGAATTGGAGGTGACAAGTATAGGTAATTCTTTTTTTCCTTTTTTTTTTTTTTTTTGAGATTTGCTCTAAAGGGAAACAAATGGGGCAATGGGTAGAGGGAAATAAGGGGAAGGGACCCATTTCTCAAGATGTGAGATGTTGTAGTTATATTTGTAAGTTATCTAGGAGTTGTAGAGTACAGAGGGAACAGTTTGCACAGAGACAGAATAATTGCCTGGGGCATGCCCTTGAAGAGTGGAAAAGAGATAGTATATAACATACTTGTGGAAGAATATCAACAAATATTTGGCACTTACTCTCTCCCAGGCACCATTTTGGGAACCTGGAATATTTTTGTGGAACAAAACAAGTATCTCTGTTCTCTAATGGTGCATTCTTAAGGTTGGTCTTGATAGGAGCAAGGACAGTTCATCTGTGGTAACAGGAGAGAATGTATTGGTAAGTGGGAACTTCTGGAAAATCTTCTGATTACTTTTCTAATTGAGAAATGAAGTCTGGGCAGTAGTTATGAGGGAAAAACTATTAGATGTTTGAGGGTGGAGGAGAAGTTGTGAAATAGTCCTCCAGTGAGTGGGAGAGAGAGAATGTACTAGAATGATGTTGTATGGTTACAAAGATTACTGTTAAAAATTTAAAGACTAGCATGATGTGTATTTCTTTCTGTAACCCCATCAGTTGTACAGGTAAGGCATAGAGCAGGCAGTGTACTGAATTTAACAAAGATTGTGATTTAGCCAGATGACTAAGGTAAAGTGAGAGAGGGACCAAGGGAATTGAGTGTATGCATGGGAATGGTTTTGATGATTGATCTTGAAATTAAGCTAGGATATGATGGAAGTGAGTAGATAAGAGAGGTATGAGAGATAGTGAAAAGGTGGTAGGGTGAATAGATCGTGGGTTGCAATAGGTTGCAGGGGTTTTAGTGCCCAGGAGCTAGAGCAAATGAGCTGGAAAGATAAGAGGTGGGAGACAGGATGTTTGGAGTTGAGATTTTGGAGAGGTTTCAGTTATTGGTAAAACTTACTGGTAAAAGGATATGAATAGCTGAGATAGAAGGAGGACGAGATCTTGTAAGAGGAACTCAAAGAAGGGAGATGCTAGGGTATTGTAAGGATATTGAAATCACTAAGTACTAATATTGTTGGAAACAGCAGCAGTGAGCCAGGAGCTAAAGTCTTTGAGAAATGAGAGGGGTGACCCAGGGGTTAACAGATGACTATAACAGAGTGGGTAGCATAGCCTTCAGATTCAAAACTGGGTGTGTTTAAGGAGGAGGCAGGGAGGTGGTTTGGAATTAGCAGTTAAGAGCAAGAAGGACACCTGTCTAGCTCTTGGTCCAGTGATAGGAATTAAAACAGAACAATTAGTCCTTAATTAGCTTTAGGGGAGCATTCTATGTAACGAGATCTAGAAGGTGAAGGGAATGTTTAGCAAAAAGATTGAGCATTTAGGAGGCTTTGTTGTGTTAGTGAATGTTGAGTTCCAGAGGGCGCTGTGAAAGGGTTTCAGAATTTTTGGAGGAGTGTTAGATGGGACAGAATAGGGAATATGTGTAATTGGAGTGTGGGAGATGAGGGGTGACTGAAATGTTTGGGGATGTTGTAAAGAAGAATAAAGGGCCCAGTTAAGTTGATCAGTTCTGACTGTCTGAGGACGGATAGTGTGGTGAGGCTGTGTTAGGAAATGTTGAAGTAGGTGTCAAGGGTCTTCTCTCCATTCCTGTGGATGAGGTTGGAAGCTGAGGGAAGGGCAGTCTTAGAGCCTTTGGGCTGCCTTCTTGACTCTTGCAGATGGAGACTGAGGGAATTAAACACTGCCTGTCACCCTCTTGTACCTGGGTTTTGCTTTAGGGGAACCAGTCATGTGAGGAGGGTTTTACTCTGGAGTGTTGCATCTACACTAGCAAGTCTAGTTCTCATCAGACAAGAGTTGACAAAATCATCATCTGCCCACCGATGTCTCCCAAATCTGTTCTCTCCAGCTCAGTTTTCTCCATAGAGCTCCAAATCAAATATATATCTTACTATCCTCTGAACAATTTCATTTGGGTGTATCATACATAAACCCTCTTAAATGTCTGAAACCAAAAATAGTATCTTCTCTCCATCAAATCTGTCCTTTGTTTCAGAAAAATAGTTATTACCTGGATGCCCAAGCTGGATACTTGAGCATCATTTTAGAATCTGTTCTTTTCATCCTTCCCATATACAGTATCACTCAATCCTGTAAATCTTATCTCCTAAATAACTCTTGGGTCTTTCTGCTTCTTTTATTTCCAGCACTTCTTAGTTCAGGTCACCTGCACTTTCTGCCCAAGTTATTGAAACAGCCTCCATTTTTGTTCCAATCCTCTTCTTCCTTGAAACACCCATTTTAGCCATATTGAGCTACATTCAGTTCTTTACATACAGCAAACTTTTTTGGCCTCTGCTGATTTAGCGGTAAGTTACCATTGTGGATTCAGTATTCAATATGAGACTCCCTTTAATGAATTTTTTAAAAAACCAATGTATTTAATGTAGAGAGAATAATCCAACTAGAAACTTGTTCGTGAGATTTCTTGTAAATGATGAAGTCATTAGATCGTCCTTTTATTTGCTCTTTTTGTTGCCATACCTCTAATGATAATTTTTTTTTTTTTTTTACTGATGATGTTGAGTAGTGATGCCAGTGAGATTCCTTAAACATCTTATGAAATCTATTAATGAGTTCTTTCATCTTTTTTCTCTGGTGGGAATTTAGGTTTCTTTTTGTGTTTTTTTTTTGAAGGTACGGCTTGTAGATGCAGGTTTTGTTTGGACTGAGCCCCATTCTAAGAGACTTAAAGTTAAACTGACTATTCAGAAAGAGGTAAGCTATACAAAGTTTCTCAGCATGTCTAAATTGTAGGTAGTGAAAATGAGGAGATATTGGTAAGTTACCTTATGGCTTGAATAGCTTAAAAGGGAAAGAGTAATCTTAATTTTAACTTTTGTTTTCTTTTGGGTCATCTGCACAGATGATCAGGTTGCTAGTAAGACCAGCTATTGCTGATGATTAGTGGGCTAAAGTAATTTTTAAAAGTTAGGAAAAAGATTGAAGTAAAAGCATGAGCTAAGACAGTGTTTCTCAAACTTGGCTAATCATCACAGTAATTCACATTAAGTGAATCCAACTGGATCCGTCTGGATGTGACACCCAGAAATCTATGTTTAAAAACTTCCCAGGTGATTTCTGGTGATTGACCATGTTTGGTAACAATTTAAGTAAGGAATGTTTGTTTTTTTGAGAGTTTTCTTTGTCTTATTTTTTCTTCTAAGGATGAATTCTGCGCGTGCGCACACACACACAAATACACACACACAAGTATATAGATACATAGATTCTTCAAAGACTATCTTCACAGCCACTTTAAAAGTAAATATGAAATGCGAATTTAATCCTACGAATTAAATTTACGTGTTTTTCTTAATACTGTAACTTATTTTTATAGTTTTTTAATTGGTTTATTATTGATGTCCTCAAAGCATTCATGGAAAAAGACTTTAAGTTAAATAGTAACTTTGTTTTTTAAGTTTATTTTTTTAAATTTATTTTGAGAGACAGATAGTGAGCAACCAGGGGAGGAGCAGAGAGAGAGGGAGACAGAATCCCAAGGGGGTTCTGCACTGACAGTGGGGCTCAAACTCACAGTCAGATCATGACCTGAGCTGAAATCAAGAGTTGGACATTTAGCCAACTGAGCCACCCAGGCTCCCCACAGTAACTTTAAATGTTAAAGTTCTTAAATTTGAAATATTATTTTCTTTTAAGAAAAATGTTACTATAAATAAAAAGGAAAGAATGAAGGAGTGATTTTTTTTTTTTTTTTTTTCCCCTTACCAGGTAATGAATGGTGCTATCCTTCAGCAAGTGTTTGTGGTGGATTATGTTGTTCAGCCTCAGATGTGTGGAGATTGCCACAGAGTAGAAGCTAAAGATTTCTGGAAGGCTGTGGTTCAAGTGAGGCAAAAGGTATTGACAGCAAGATGATGAGTGAATCCTTCATCTTATATTTTATCTTTGTCAGTTATGAACAGTTAGTAAAACCTCCTTTTTCTTTCCAAATCCTCAGGCACCAGGGATGGTTTAGGTTTCTGCAACATTCATCTTTAAAAATAGGTCACTATCACATTTAACATCATCTTTAGAGGTTGTTTTGTTTTAAAAATCAGTGTGCTATATCTATAGATGGTTTTTTTGTTTGTTTGCATTTCATCTATTAATCTAATAATGCATTTATGTTTAGACTTTGCACAAAAAAACCTTCTACTATCTGGAACAGTTGATTTTGAAATATGGAATGCATCAGAATACACTTCGTATCAAAGAAATTCATGGTGAGTTAAAATTTGAAAACATTTGAAATGATTTCGAAATTTATTTCAACTAATGTAAGAAGTCTTCTCTTTATTGACAATGGCTAGAATAGTACTGTCCAAAAGAATAGTTTCTTCTGTTAGGAAGGAAAAAAAGTCTTAGTTCTTTATCTGCATTGTCCATTATGGTAGCCACTAGCTGTATATGGCTATTGAATACTTGAAATGTATCTGGTGCAACTGAGGAACTAAATTCTTAATTTTTTTTCTATTTTAATTTAAATTTACACTAAGTAGCTACCAGATGAGTAAGCCAGTAGCTGCATTAATATAATATAAAGTGCTATGATGGAAAATTCATCGAGATCTTGTTTTATGCAGAGATCGATTTCTGTTTGGAAAAAAATTATTTTTGAGATTTGTAAGTTCTTTTGTAGTATTATTTAAATGTTTATTTTTGAGAGAGAGAGAGAAAGAGCATGAGTGCACGCACACAAGCAGGGGAGGGGCAGAAAGAAAGAGGGAGACATAATTCAAAGCAGGCTCCAGGCTCTGAGCTGTCAGCACAGAGCCGGACGCGGGGCTTGAACCCATCCATGAGCTGCTAGATCGTGACCCGAGTCAAAGTTGGATACTTAACCAACTGAGCAACCCAGATGCCCCTGTAATATTTTTGTTTTTGATATACAAATTATATATTTAGATTTCTTAAAGGTGGAATTTAAAATTTTTTGTATGATTTCATAATGGCTCCTTAGAGTATGTTCTGTCTTAGCACTTTCTGTTGATATAGTATACATATTAGATGATGGATAAATATTTCCCTGATTGATAGTAGAAAACATAAATATTCTTAAACAGACTCTTGAAGTTTCTTGCTAAAGGTTAATATTTGTTTGCTATTGGTGAACATGTACATATATTGTTTTCCTAGTCTCTAAAGTATAGGCTTAGAGATACCTGTTCTTGAAGGAATGACCAAATTCTTGTATCGTACTCCTCATTTTTGAGTTCCACTGTTACTAACTGATGTGTTGCTTATATCTTGTATGTCTTGGGAAAGTACTTTTGAGAAGTGTGGTCTTGGGTCCTTACATTGGGGAGAGAATATATGTAGTGATGTCACCTGGAGAACATCTTTTAAGCTTTGTGTCTGACCTGAATGCTTTACCAGTAGACATAAGGTTAATAGTCTAAATTGGTAAAACACAATTTAATGAATACTTAAAGTATTCTTAAGGAATTCTTAAGGTATACTTAAGGTAAGGTCCCTTCTTGTCTGTGTAACATAGTGCCTGGTTGTTTGTGGCTAGTCACCGGGCAAAAATACATCATTGTTTTGAGTAACTTGGTTTTGAGTAACTTTTTTGGGGACGAGGAGATCCAAATATTCTAGCTAAGAAAGCAAAACACTATTATTTCTCATCACCCTGACAGATATGTACTCACAGAATTGTTTTGTAGCAAAAGACTTGGATAAGTTCTGGGTCATAGTTTTTTGTTTTTTTTTTTTTTTTTTTTTTTAATTTTTTTCAACGTTTATTTATTTTTGGGACAGAGAGAGACAGAGCATGAACGGGGGAGGGACAGAGAGAGAGGGAGACACAGAATCGGAAACAGGCTCCAGGCTCTGAGCCATCAGCCCAGAGCCTGACGCGGGGCTCGAACTCACGGACCGTGAGATCGTGACCTGGCTGAAGTCGGACGCTTAACCGACTGCGCCACCCAGGCGCCCCTTTAATGTTTATTTTTGAGAGAGAGAGTGAGAGCATGAGCAGGGGGAGGGCCAGAGAGAGGGAGACACAGAATCAGAAGCAAGCTCCAGGCTCTGAGCTGTCAGCACAGAGCCTGACGTGTGGCTCGAACCACGGACTGTGAGAACATGACCTTAGCCGAAGTCAGACGCCCAACCGACTAAGCCACTCAGGCGCCCCAGTTCTGGGTCATACTTTTGCACTCATTTTCAAAACCCAAATATTGCAAATTTAACAGCCCTTTGTTCATCCAGAGGATTTAATCTGTTTTTTTCCCCCTACTAGTTCTTGATTTGATTTAAATAAATTTTTTGAATGTGGTTTATTTGTAACTTTGTTTTTAAAATCATCATAATATTAAAAATTCAGAGATAAAAATATCTATGAATAAAAGACCTCTATGTTCCATTTATCCCTTTGTTATCCCCAGTGTTAGTCCCTTAAAACAAGATCATATAATAATGTGTTCTGTATGTAAATTGTGGTAGCGTTTGTTTCCTCTTATGGGGGATCATTCTATAATATTCTGTGACCTGCCATCTTAATGTATTTGGAAACCTTGCTATGTCTTTGAACGTGGTTCTATTTCATTATTTTTAATCACTCTGTGTGTGTGTATATATATATTTGTTAATCCTTGTATAATTAGTTATATCTTATTGGTCCACAAGATATTCCATTTTTTGCTGCTACAAATGGCACTGTATTAAATATCCTAATGTTTGTGCATATTTGGTGGGTTTTCTGTGAGATTGAGTTCAAGAATTGAAATGATAGGGGGTACCTGGGTGGCTCAGTCAGTTAAACATCCAACTTCAGCTCAGATCACTATCACATGGGTTTGAGCCCCACCGTTGGGCTTTGTGCTGACAGCTCAGCGTCTGGAGCCTGCTTCAGTTCCTGTGTCTCCCTCTCCCTCTCCCCCTTCCCTGCCTGCACTCTGTCTCTCTCCTCTCTCTCAAAAATAAAGAAAACCTTAAAAAAAATTAAAAAAAAGAAATGACTAGGCAGGAGTATGCAATTACTAAATTTTTACATGTACTGCTAGATTGTCTTCAGAATAGTGCCAGTTTAGTCTCAGCACTTGCCAACACTATCAAATTGGTCTTTGTAATTTTTGCTCTTCTAGTAGGTAAAATAATGGTATCTTGTTTTAATTTGCATTTCCTTGATTACTAATGAGGGTTAATATTTTTATATATGTGTTAGCCATTTATGTTTATCTTTCGCTTCTTATGTGAATTGTCTTTTTTCCTCATTAATTTTGTGTCTTATTCTGGATATTAATCCCATTGTATGTATGTGTATATTATGTATGTATGTTTAGAGAGAGCTAGTGTGCATTTGAATGTGAGCCTAAGAGAGCAGATACTTTTTTGCATTGTCACATGCCTTTTATCATTTAAATTTTTTATTTTTTAGTTATAGAGCTCTGGCTTATAAATTTTGTGCCTGACATAGGAAAGCTTTGTATACTCCCACAGTTATATTTTTAAAAGTAAATTATTTGGGGGGATTTTTAATGTTAACCAGTTAGAGTTTTTCCTAGGTTAATCTATCCTTTCCCACTGATTTGAAATATCTCCTTTTTTGAATACACTTTTTAAAGTTTTGTTTTAATTACTCATTTCTTCTACTTAAAATTTTTTAAATTGAGATATAATTGACATGTAACATAGTAGTTTCAGATGTACATCATAATGATTTGATGTTTGTATATATGGCTAAATGATCACCACAGTAAGTCTAGTTAATTTTCATCACCATAAATATTACAAAATTTTTTTCTTTCTACTTTTTAAAATTTTATTTTGCTTGAATTAATTGAAAGTTTGTTTTCTAATATAATATAAATCTATTTATAAATATAAATATATATATTTATGCATATATATAAATATAAAAATCTATAAATATAAAAATAAGTTTTCTTGAATACATATTGATTCTATGTACCTGGTGTTTATAGCTATAGCTACCTTTTTCCACTATATATTGCATATTTCTTTTATTTTCAGCAAGAGTTTCAGCTGTTTTCTTCTCTTTAGTATATACCTAGGTATAGAATTGCTGAGTCATATGGTAAATTTATAATTTATGTTTATCTTTTTTTTTTTTATGTTTAGCTTTTAAGAAACTGGAAGAGTTTCCAAAGTGCATGTACCATTTTACGTTGCTATCAGCAGTGTTTGACGGTTCTAGTTTCTACATTGCCTTACCAATATTATGGTCTCTTTTTGTTTATGGCCAGTCTAGAGGGTAGTATGAAGTGGTATCTCATTTTGTGGTTATAATTTACATTTTCCTAATGACTAATGATGTTGATTATCTTTTCGTAAGGTTATTAACCATTCCTGTATCTTTTTTTGATGAAATAACTATCAAAATAAATTTTGATGAAATTTATCTGAAATAACTATTCAGATCTTTGGCCCATTTTTTAATTTTTTTTTTAATGTTTATTTCTGAGAGAGAGAGAGAGACCACAGCAGAGGATGGGCAGAGAGAGAGAGGGAGACACAGAATCCAAAGCAGGTTCCAGGCTCTGAGCTGTCAGCATAGAGCCTGACGCAGGGCTGGAACTCACGAGCTGTGAGATCATGACCTGAGCTGAAGTCAGACGCTTAACTGACTGAGCCACCCAGGTGCCCCTGGCCCATTTTTTAATTGGATTGTTTGTCTTGCTAAGTTTTAGGAGTTGTTGTTTTTTTTTAATATTTTTTTAATGTTTATTTTTGAGAGAGAGAGTGAGCAAGTGTGCAAGCAGGGGAGAGGCAGAGAGAGAGGGAGACCCAGAATCTGAAGCAGGCTCTAGGCTCTGAGCTGTCAGCACAGAGTCTGATGTGGGGCTCAAACTCAGGAACTGTGAGATCATGACTTGAGCTGAAGTCAGACGCTTAACCGACTGAGCCACCCAGGTGCTCCTCATCATACATATGATTTGCAAATATTTTCTGCTAGCCCATAGGCTGTTTTTTCATTTTCTTAATGTTATCTTTTTTTTTTTAATGTGATATATAAATACTTAACATGAGATGTTCCTCTTAACAAATTTTAAGTGTATAATATAGTATTGTTGACTGTAAGTACAGTGTTATATAGCAGATCTCTAGAGCCTATTCATCTTGCTTCACTGAAACTTTATGCCCATTAATTGGTAAGTAACTCCCTATTTCCCTTTCCTCTCAGTCCCTGGCAGTCATCATTCTACTCTTTGATTCCATGAATTTGAGTATTGTAGGTACTTCATATTGGTGGAATCATGCAGTATTTGTCTTTCTGTGACTGACTTACTTGATTTAGTATAACGTTCTCAGGGTTCACTCATCTTGTTGCATATTGCAGAACTTCCTGCCTTTTTAAGGCTGAATAGTATTCCATTGTATGTACATATACATTATGTTTTCCTCTGTTGTGGAAACAACCCAAATGTCTATCATCTTGTCTACTGTGAATAATGCTGCAATAAACATGAGAGTGCTGATACCTCTTTGAGATTCTGATTTCAATTCTTTTAGATAAATACTTAGAGATTATTGGAATATATGGTAGTTCTATTTTTAATTTTTTGAAGAACCTCCATGCTATTTTTCATAGTGGCTGTACTATTTTGCATTTCCACTGGAGTATACAAAAGTTCCTTTTCTCCATATTCTCATCAATGCTTGTTTTCTGTTGTTGTTTTTTAATTTTTTTTTTTAACGTTTATTTATTTTTGAGAGACAGAATGAGCAGGGGAGGAACAGAGAGAGGGAGACACAGAATCTGAAGCAGGCGCCAGGCTCTGAGCTGCCAGCACAGAGCCCGACATGGGGCTTGAACCCACAAACTGTGAGATCATGACCTGAGCCAAAGTTAGTTGCTTAACCGACTGAGCCACCCATGCGCCCCTGTTGTTGTTTTGATAATAGCCATCCTAAAGAGTACGAAGTGATAGCTCATTGTAGTTTTGATTTACATTTGCCTGACGATTTGTGACCTTGAGCATTTTTCGTATACTTGTTTGCCATTTTTGTATGTCTGACTTGGAGAAATGTCTATACAGTTTCTCTGCCCATTTAAAAAATTCAAACTTTTCAACCAGGTTATTAGTTTTTTTGCTCTTGAGTTATAGGAGTTCCTAATATATCTGGGAGATTAACTCCTTATCTGATATATATGATTTGCAGGTATTTTCTCCCATTTTGTAGGTTGTGTTTTCACTGTGTTGATGTTTCTTTTTTCTGTGCAGAAGCTTTTTACTTTGATGTAGTGCCAGTTGTTTGTTTTTGTTACCTGTGCCTTTGATGTCATATCCATGATATCATTGCCCAGACTGGTGTCATGAAGCTTTTCCCTCTCTCTTTTCTTCTGGAAATTTTGTATTCAAGGTCTTACATTTGATTCCTTAGTCCATTTTGAGTCAATTTCTGTGTATGGTGTAAAACAAAGGTCCAGTTTCATTCTTTGCCATGTGGATATCCTGTTTTCCCGGTGAAAAGGCCATCCTTTCCTCAGCGAATTGCTTGAATCCTCTGTCAAAGATCTGTTGATTATAAATGTCACAGTTTATTTTTGGATTGTCAATTTTGTTCCATAGATCTGTATATGTATCCTATGCTAGTACCATGCTGTCTCTACTACTTAAAATTACCAAGTTTTCAAATTGGGAAGTATATGTTCCCAACAACTTAGTTCATCTTCAAAATTGTTTTTGTTGGGGCGCCTGGGTGGCTCAGTCGGTTAAGCGTCCGACTTCAGCTCAGGTCACGATCTCACGTTCCGTGAGTTCAAGCCCCGCGTTTGGCTCTGGGCTGATGGCTCAGAGCCTGGAGCCTGCTTCCGGTTCTGTGTCTCCCTCTCTCTCTGCCCCTCCCCTGTTCATGCTCTGTCTCTCTCTCTCTGTCTCAAAATAAATAAACGTTAAAAAAAATTTTTTTTTAATTGTTTTTGTCTACTCTGAGTTATTTCAGTTTCCTATTAGCTGAGTTGTTTGGAAGAATATCTCTATAAACATTTCATAGCAGGTAGGTCTAGTTTTAATTATCCCTTTGTTGCTGATTTTTAATGCTACTTCATTGTGATCAGATAATATTGCCTAATTAATAATGTTTGGAATTTATTGAAGTCTTAAAAATATTTGTATATGATTGTTTTATGAATGTTCTGTGAATTTAAAAAATAATATATATTCTTGGGACTGTGTTCTATAATCTCAGTTAAATCAACTTTGATAGTTAATTATTCAAGTTCTATGTATCCTTCTTATTTTTAGTCTGGTCATTTTGGTTTTGATAGTCTTATACTAGTCCCCCACAATGTTGCACATGTGTTAACATTTATTAATTTCTTTTTTCTTTTTAATAGTTTTTTTTCTGCATCTCACTTCTATGTTATTAGGTGCATTCCTATTATCTTCTTAGTAGATTGTTTATTATATAAAATATTCTTCTGTTTAGTGTTTTTCTCTCCCCTTTTGACCTTGAATTTTACTTTGTCTGAAATTAAAATTGTGAATCTTTTTGTTGTTGTTGTTGGTTTGTTGTTTTAAAGTTTATTTATTTATTTTGACAGAGATGGGGGGAGGGGCAGGGAGAGAGAATCCCAAGCAGTCCCCACTCTGTTAGCTTAGAGCCAGATGTGGGGCTTGAACTTGGGAACCATGAGATCATGACCTGAGCTGAAATCAGCAGTTGGACGCTTAACTGACTGAGCCACCCAGGCACCCCTAAAATTGTGAATCTTTATGTTTTCTGATAATTTAGTTTTTTACTACACATTTAATTTGTGATATAGTCATGTTAGTAGAGGAAAATTTTATTTGCAGAATGATTTTCATGTGACTTTTCTTTTCTTTTTAAAGATGGGCTGGATTTCTATTATTCCTCAAAACAGCATGCTCAGAAGATGGTAGAATTTCTTCAGTGTACAGTTCCCTGTAGGTATGTTCTGAACCTAAATGTGAGTAAGTCTAAGGAGCTGGTAATGGACATAGGTCACATCCATTCTTCAGGCTTAGACTGCTTCTCTTACATTAAAATATTTAAAACTGTAGTCGAAGGGGCTTCTGAGTGGCTCAGTTGGTTAAGTGTCTGACTCTTGATTTTGGCTCAGGTCATGATCTCATGGTTCTTGAGATTGAACCCCAAGTTGGGCTTCACTCTGACAAGGCAGAGCCTGCTTGGGATTCTCTCTCCCTCCCTCTCTGTCTGTCTCTCCCCAGCTTGTTCTCCCCCCCCCCCCCCCCCAAATAAATAAATAAACTTAAAAAATTGTAAAAAAAATCTGTAGTAAGAATACTTACATACTTACATAATTAGTAAGCATCTGTTTGGGTTAGCCACTTTAAGGGAATTATGAGCCAAAGAGTACATAAGAACTTTTGGGGAACTTTGGGGAGCTAGACCTCACCCTGTGATAAGCAGTATAGTGCTAAACCTTTGATTGAATGTATTTAAATAAGACAAAAGAAAGATGGGGGTAGAGAGCTTTGGGGAGAAGCTTCATGGAAGAGGAAGGCCTGAAGCTCCTAAAATGGGAAATTTTGAAAGGTAGAGTGTAGTGAAAGATGAGATTAGTGTGAACAAAGGCTTGTGGTGGACATTAGTGTGGCTTTAAATGGATACTATATATAGACTACATTGGTCTGAGCCAAGGGCATGTTTTAGAGGTTTTGAGTAGGTAAAGTTGAAAAGAGGTAGAGTACAGTTTGATTGGTGAAGATTTTGAAGTATAAGTGGTTGAAATTAGGCTTTGCCATAATACAGGCATCAGGGAGCTATTTCAAACCTTGGACAGTGATGGTTTGATTTGATAAAAATTGATATTCTCTAGACTAAGTAGGGACCTTTGTCTTTTTATTATTATAAACTTTTTTTCTTAACAGACACAAAGCCTCACAGAGACTGATCTCTCAGGATATCCATAGTAACACATACAATTACAAAAGCACTTTTTCTGTGGAAATTGTTCCAATTTGCAAGGTACTTTTTCTCATTTAATTTATGTCGATAAAAGAGTACAAATAATTAATTGGCTTATATGTAATTATTATTAACTCCTGATTTTTTTCTGGGATTGGTTAAAAATTTAGAGTAACTCTTAAAGGATTCCTTTCTGACATATGCAGTCATGTTAAAAAGATATTAAAATAATCACGCTTAAATTATAAATTGGCATATGTATCATTTTGGTGTACTAACTAAAAGGCCTGTTTGCAGTTTTTTAATGTTCATATTCCTTAAAATTTTTGATCCTATTGGACACATGAAAAGTTTTATGAAAGTTTGAATACAGGAAATGACATTAAAATAATTATCAGTGAACCACTTTGTAAAATGTGTGTAAAATGGATTTTGGCATGATGAAATTAAACAGTATTGTGAAAATGAGATCATAGAATCATTTTTGTGATTTAAAAATATCTGAATAAATGTAGATCATCATTTCATTTAATTGCATTAAAGTAGAACCCTGCTTCAAAAATATAAATGAATTAAAATTCAACAAATAATTACTGAGGATCTACTAAATAGAAGGCAGTGTATTAAAGATTATATGTTTAAAGGTCTATACCATATAGGAACTTTTATATCAATATCTACTAATGATAAATGCCATAATTTATTGTGACCATCCCATATAAAGTTAATATATTTGAGTATATTTCACTTCTTCACATCTCATTATAATTGGGTTAAATCATATCATTTTGAACGTGAGAAAATAGAAGCCTCGGGAGATTAGATGACTTGCCCAAAGTTACATGACTACAAAATGAAGAAGCCAGGATTTATGCCTAAGTCAGTGATTCTAAAGCTTTTATAAAGATACTTTCTCACTAATTTATGGTGTAGTGTGTAGTAACGGGAATGAAATGATAGCCTAGAACAGGGTCAGCAGGGGTGCCTGGCTGACTCAGTTGGTACAGCATGTGACTCTTGATCTCAGGGTTATGATTTTAACCCCCCGCTGTTGGGAATGGAGCCTACTTAAAAAAAACCAAAAAACAAAAAACCCCGCAAAACAGGGTTAACAAAC
Organism: Panthera leo; assembly: GCF_018350215.1. Classification (NCBI taxonomy): domain Eukaryota; kingdom Metazoa; phylum Chordata; class Mammalia; order Carnivora; family Felidae; genus Panthera; species Panthera leo. The sequence continues at coordinate 103,555,810 of NC_056687.1, read as the reverse complement.
TTCTCTAAAGGGCCAGAGAATGAATATTTTTATACAACATAAAAGAGTATTTTCATTAATATTTGGAGGCTTACTAAGTTAAAAAACAAAGTACTGGACTAGGTTCTATTAGGGATGCACAGAATGCTTCAGTGGAGGAGCCTATGATTAAGAATAGATATAGCTTAAAACATAACTCTTTTGTATTTTAATGTAGCTTAAAAACAGGTAACTACATTGCTGATAATATTTTTTAGTGTACACATGGACATATGTGCTTTTCATGCATTAAGTCTTTGATTACATACTGGTGCATATAGCCATGATAGACATGTAGCTCCTCTGAAATTTGTTCTTTATGGAAATTGAAAGAAATCACAAGTAGATTTAGAAAATCACTCTCCTTCTGATGTTTATAATACTTTAGAATTCACACTGTACTACTATAGAGCAGTAAGCATTCACACTTCAGTAAAATTGAAATAAACTTTATAGCTTGGTGAATAAGATCTGGAAAAATACTTTTAAAACATGTTTATTACAATTGATGTTCCCATCTTAAGAAGGAAGAGCTTATTTTTTGTTTCTCTAAGATTTGATTCTTTTCTTTAGGCCCATTGTTGATAAATAGAATTAAAAATCACATTTTGGTTTGGGCATATACACCTGGGTCAGGCTTATATTGATGAGTGTTTACTGAAGACAGTTATTTAGAATTTGCTTCACTCTAAATATTAGTTCTTATGCCTAGGATAATGTTGTTTGTCTGTCTCCAAGACTGGCACAAAGCCTGGGAAATATGAACCAGATTTGTGTGTGCATTCGAGTAACCAGCGCCATCCATCTCATAGATCCAAATACCCTTCAAGGTGAGTTTTAGGAAATATTTGCCTTGACAGTTTTGTCCAGCAAGCTGTAATAACTTAGGTTATTAATTTTATCAAACATTCTCATTAATATTTGTTACAAAAAACTAGATAAGAGTTTTACTGCTATTTAGTTCTTACAAAACACTGCTTTTGATTAGTAACCCTTATGTTTTTTATTTGAAGAAATCTGTGAAGTTTAAAAAAATTTACTAGTTTTAGTTCATATATTTTTACTGAAATTGACTTATGTCATTTAGTTTTTGTGAATATTTGGGTTCATTGCCAAGTTTCATGTTTAGCAAATATTTCAAAGTTTGGAATATTTGACTTCTTGCAGTGCAGTAAAACATTTAGTTTAAATATGGATTTTAACTAATTCTTATTATCACACATAATTTTTAACATTCCTTTTATAAAAACTAATTTTTAAAGATCTCACATTGATAGGCGTCTCAGTACTTGCTTGCATCTTCTACTTCTTGATCTTTTTCATGTATTTCCTGTAATGTAGTTTTCTGTTATAAAAATAGAGTTTATAGTTTTTAGAGTCCTTTATTATCCTTGTCAATTAGATTCATAAGTCAAAGGTATGTTTGCAGTATTGGGATGAACATCTGTCAGGTAGGACTTTACTTACCATAAATTAAGCAGCTAAGATGATTGATAACATTTCTAACATGCCAGCACATGGAACAACTATACAACTGAATGGATCTGATCTTATTTTAAAGACACTTACCTCTGTGGGATTCTGATGATAGTAACTACTTAAGATATAACTGACACCTGAAATTTTTCTTGTATTGTGAAAAGTTTGGGGCTGATTTATAGGAGTAAATGATGATTCTAGAAAGTTGCCACTGTGGTTCTGTTGACCTCATGCTTCTCAGTTCATATATATCAACTTCTTCCTAATTAACACATTTGAAATACTTCATTTCTGTTGTTCTTTGATGTTCTGTGTTTATACTTAGTTGCAGATATTGATGGAAGCACTTTCTGGAGTAACCCTTTCAATAGTTTATGCCATCCCAAACAGCTAGAGGAATTTATTGTGATGGAATGCAGCATAGTCCGAGATTTAAAACGCAGTGCCGGGGCTGGAATGATATCAAAAAAGGTAAGTTCCGTCCTGCCCATCTTTTTTTCCACCCCCAGTTCATTATTTTGGTCCCTCTCTTGTATTTTTTTTAGTTAGTATAATTCCAAAATGTGGTTCCATATAAAGCTAACACCTCATTAGATTACAAATGCATTCCATATTTGTTTTTAGTGTGTGGTCATTGTGGTGAAATTTATTAGACTTAATTTTTCTGGTAAATTCATGTTTCTCTTTAATGTTGGGAACATTTTAAAAAATGTTTATTGTGAAAAAGCACTTCTTTGCTTTACTGTTATATAGGAGGACCAAATGACAAGCAAACTTTTTCTGACTAAAAAGTTTTAAACATTTTTCGGGGCGCCTGGGTGGCTCAGTCGGTTGAACGTCCGACTTCGGCTCAGGTCATGATCTCGCGGTCCGTGAGTTTGAGCCCCGCGTTGGGCTTTGTGCTGACAGCTCAGAGCCTGGATCCTGCTTCGGATTCTGTCTCCCTCTCTTTCTGCCCCTCCCCCACTCATGCTCTGTCTCTCTCTCTGTCAAAAATAAACAAACATTAAAAAAAAAAATTAAAAAAAAAAATAAAAAGTTTCAAACATTTTAAATTTGAGTATATGTTACCACTACTGAATACTTCAGAATGCATCTCTAAAACAGAACATTTTTCTACATAATCAAAGTATTATCATTCATATATAGTTTATATTCAAATTTCCTTGTTTGTCCCAAAATGTCTCTTGTGTTTTATTCAAAGTAGTACCTAGTTGGGGACCATATATTGAATGTGAATATTATACCTCTTAAATCTTTTACTTAATAATAGTCCCCTTCCATTCTTTCTTTTTCTTTTTTTTTTATAACTCCCTAAGGCAACTGGGGCATTTATCTTATGGATCTCTTATTGTTTCCTCATGATGTCATTTAGCTTTCTTTTTAATTTCTTTTAATGAAAAGTGGATCTAAGAGGCTTTCTTAAACTTAGGTTATTTTTGGCCGGAACATTTCAGAAGTGTTGCTGTGCATCTTTTATGATGTATCAAGTCATAGTAGCGTTTGGCTGTTTCACTAATAGCCAGATCTCTTCATAATAATGTTACGACTTTTTTCCCATTGTTATTAGCCTGCCTGTCTTGCTTCTTTCCTCCCATTCAGACTGCCCCATATTTAGCCAGTGGGAGCTCCTGAGTTCTTAAAAAAATGTTTTTGAAAGTCTTGTACTTTTTTAGAGCAGTTTTAGGTTCACCACAAAATTATGAGGAGTTAGAGATGTCCCATATACTCCCTGTATATACATGCAGGGCATATACATGCTGTTGCCTCCTCCATTATCAGTATCCACCCATGAGAGTGGTACATTTGTTACAATTGATGAATCTACATTGATACATGATAACCAAAGTTGGTAGTTTACATTATGTTTCTCTCTTAATATTGTACATTTTATGGGTTTAGACAAATGTTTGATGATGACATGTGTCCCTCACTATAGTGTCATAAAGGGATTTTCACTGCTCTAAAAATCCTCTGTGCTCTCTGCCTGTTCGTCCTTCCCCTCTATCCTAATCTCAATCACTGATCTTTTTACTGTCTCTGTAGTTTTGCTTTTTCCATAATTGTATATAGTTAGAATCGTATAATCTTTAAGTACCAAATAATATTTCATTGCGTGGATTTACCACGCCTATTTGCCTATTCACCTAGTGAAGGACATCTTGGCTGCTTCCAAGTTTTGACCATTATGAATAAAGTTGTATTAACATCCTTTGTTTTCAGTTTTGTGTAGACAAGTTTTCAACTCCTTTGGGTAAGTAAATACCAAGGAGCATGTTTTGTCATATCATTTGGTAATGAATGTTTAGTTTTGAAGAAACTAGGGATTCACTTTTTTTTTTTTTTTCAGTTCTTTCCTAAATCTGGGACCTGTCATTTTTCATTTCTCCCTCTCTCTTTTTGCCTCTCTGAGATTCCTTAATTCCTCTGTTTATTACTCCTAGTTTTTTCCCTCTTGATCCCATTTTACTTAGGTCTCTTTTTGTTAGTAAAAAGTATTGGCAAATGCTATACTTAATTCAGCCTAGAAATTTGAAATGTCAATTATAATTGTTTGTAAAATCCTATCTTGGAAAGGGACTTTAATTGTTTCTAGTTTAAAATTTCAAACTTGGAATGTTGTTTCTGCAATAGGTATTAAGGAAAAAAAGGGTTATAGCTCAAATAGTAGACGTCTAAAAAATTAATTTCATAAAGATTTGGGTTCTGTAGTAGCAGCAGCAGCAGCTACTGGGATTGTGCCGCCACTGGGATTGCTAGAATGTTTTGTCTGAACCTTGGTTTTTTGAACCTTATGTATAAAATAAGGGGTTGCTTAGGATATTTTCTAGAGTTAAGATTCTTGTACTTTTTCAGTTATTCTTTTTGCTCTTTGTATTGCCTATCTCCCTGTGAAAACATTTGCTTTGAAAATTCTATATATGATATCTGTATTTAGGTGACATTCTTAATGTTTTATAAAGCCTTGAATAAAATCTTAATAAACATACTTATTTTATGTATTCCTTGAGTTTTTCTGTATTCAATACAGTAATTTGTTAATTTTGACAATGTTTCAGAGATCTGAAAAATAAAACAGTTGCTGTCTTTAAAATGAAAATTTAGAAAACCAAAATCAACATTGTATATAGTTTTTGTGAGATGCATTTTGAATTATGCCTGGGTTATTGAAGAGTGCATTTTCTTTCCTGTCAAGCATACGCTTGGGGAAGTCTGGGTACAGAAAACATCCGAAATGAATACAGATAAACAGTACTTCTGTCGCACTCATTTGGGACATCTTCTAAATCCTGGAGACCTGGTATTGGGGTTTGTATTATTTTATAGTATTTTCTTTTCCCTCCCCTCCCCTCCCCTCTCCTCCTCCCCCCCACCCTTCCTCTCCCGTCCCCTTCTCTCTTTTATGAGTGTGAGCATACGCACGTGAGTGGGGAAGGGGCAGATGGAGAGGGAGAGAGAATCTTAAGCAGGTTCCATGCCCATTGCAGCACAGAGCCCAATATGGGGCTCGAACTCAAGACCCTGAGATCATGACCTAAGCTGAAGTCCAGAGTCGGATACTTAACTAGCTGAGCCACCCCGGGACTCCTATAAGTACTATAGTATTTTAAACTGGCGATTGACATTGCAAATTTTCTTTGGGATCCAGCAAAGCCATCTAAAATACTAAAGCTGTTTATTCCAAAAAGAATTTAAGAGTTTAGGAGCGTTACAGTTTGCTTATTGGTAGCTAAATTAAACTGGATTGGACAAAAGCTCATAGTTATTCCATTTTGGCCATCTTTTTAAAGAATCATTTTTTTTTAGTAAACTAAATGGAACCATCTAACTGAATTCTTAATGTTGTACTGATCTATGTCTGTTTTGATTCTTTTGCAATATGATAAGGTGGACAGTGATGGGTAATACGTGAAACTCACAGATAGCAGTGCATTTTGTCTTTACCAGTATCTATAAAGGCATGTTCACTGTATAGTAAACTGCAAAACTTTTAATGTGGAAAAGCATATTAAATGTTAATCTTAGGAACTCTAAATTCCATAAAATTAAAATAAAATAAAAAGTAATGTGGAAAGCATTAAGTGTTTCTGTCCTTAAGTGTTTAATTGTTTTTATTTCAGATTTGATTTGGCCAACTGTAACTTAAATGATGAGCATGTCAACAAAATGAACTCAGATAGAGTCCCAGATGTGGTAAGGCTTTAGATTTCTTTCCTGTGTTAAAGAGGATTGATAACTCTTATGGGTAAGATGCACGAGTTCACATTTATGAAAATAAAATCTATTTAGAGGTTTCTTTTGAAATTGGAGTTAAGGTGTAATGGCAAAAGCCTTCATGTTTAATCATGTGTCTTTGAGGAGAAAATCCAAGATTTATTGAGGTTTTTTTGTTGCTCTTATAATCTTATAATCGAATTTTCACTCTCTGTCAGAATGGCTTGGTACCATCAGTAGAGCAAAAATAAATTTGCAGCTAAAAATGATGACCTTTAGAACTTAATTTAGGTTCATTCTTTTAGGCTTAGCTTATTTCATATATTGTTCAGTTAAGGAGTTTAGAATTTAAACCATTATTCAGGTTATTCAGGCTTAACTATAATTGCAGTTGAAAATAATCTTTACAGTGTTCAGTCTTAGAGAAAGAATGTTACTTCTGAAAAAAAAAACTGTTAAATACTAACATGAGTTTATTAGAATCATGAACAAGAGTGAATATGAAATGGGAAAGACTATCTCCTGCTTGACTTATCTTTTAAAATAAACACTAATCTCTTTAGCTGTGGGTAAAAATAAAGTCAGGATATAAGAAGGACTCCCCTTCTCACCACCCAGTTGTGCTTTTATTGATTAGTAAATTAGGAAATAGAAGCATAGTTTAGATAAAAGTCTAACAAGGTTGTAAGAGGAGATTAAGACAGTCATACAAGATTTTGCATTGTGTAAAATTATTTTCACTTATTCCACAATTTTTTAAACTTCCCTAGGACATACATTTGTGAAAGATCTATGTACTTCTATAAGTGCTTATTAGTAGTAATAAAAGGAAAAATGCCTGCCTGTGATAATATTTCAGGATGATTAAGACATCAGAAATTTGAAGTTTTGGGTATAAAAAAGCAGTTTAATTTTTAGTCACTGGAAAATTTCGTTAGTAAATTATAACACATACAAATGATGGCTGACTGCATTTTCATAAAATACTGACTACATGAAGAAAAATGTTAAAAGTTCTCTTGACCCTGCCTCTTGATCCCTATTTTTTTTTCCCTAAGATGTAACCACTCATCAGTTTGGTGACTTTTCGGCATTCTCAGAATCTTTCTCTTTTTAACTTTATTGGATTTGGAGGCCCCGTTATTTAGTTCCCATTTTTTTGTAACTTTGCAAATATTTCTTTTACTTTTAGGTATTAATCAAGAAGAACTATGACCGTACCAAACGTCAGCGTCGTAGAAACTGGAAACTGAAAGAGCTTGCAAGAGATAGAGAAAACATGGATACAGATGATGAAAGGTCCTACTTTTCTTTAAACCTTATATGTTGTCTCAAAGGAAATCCTTATAATAAATCTTTATAGTTTTTATATTTTATATAGTCATCACATGATTATTCCATTCAGTATTAATTTTGTATTTTTATTGTGTTAATTGAATCAGCGTAAGAGGATATCGAATCAATGTAGGGAGGATATAATGATATTTAACAGATTTGATTATTATTTCCTGGGTTTTGACCTGAGAATTGCAACATTGTTGTAAACAACACATTTGAAAAGTTAACATTAGTAATTACATTGTGGATATCGCAAATAGCAAATGAGTACTTACGACTCCAGATGAAAAGAAAATAGCCCTTTAATATCAAATATGTTGCCTTTCTTTCTTTCTTTCTTTCTTTCTTTCTTTCTTTCTTTCTTTCTTTCCTTCCTTCCTTCCTTCCTTCCTTCCTTCCTTCCTTCCTTCCTTCTTTTTAATATGAAATTTATTGTCAAATTGGTTTCCATACAACACCCAGTGCTCCCAACGAGTGCCCTCCTCAGTACCCATCTCCCACCTTCCCCACCCTCCCACCCCCCATCAACCCTCAGATTTTTCTAAATATGCTGTTTTCAAACAACCTAAGGAGAAATGAAGATGTTGGGTTCTAGAAAATTATATTGGATGATTGAAAAATGGTTTTAATAATGGTTAAGACACTGTCTAAAAAAATGAGTTTAAATAAAATTGTGTCATGAAATGTGAGTGGTAGATAGCAAAATATAGTCTCATGTAGTTTAAAGTAAGTATTTATAAATATATAATGTTAAATTAGATATTATAAGTACATATATGGTTATTTCATCTATAGACTTAAAAGTGCATGTATTTTAACTTAGCCATATGACTTGAGGGGAGGGACATTAAAGTTTATTTATTTTTAGAAAGAGAGTGCAAACAGGGGAGGGGGAGAGAGAGAATGAGATACAGAATCATGATCAGGCTCCGTGCTGTCAGTGCAAGCCTAATGCAGGGTTCAAACTCACAAACTGTGAGATTATGACCTGAGCTGAAATCAGGAGTTGCATGCTAAGTCCAAGAGGTGGACTGAGCCACCCAGTCACCCCAATTGTGTATATATCATGTAATTTTGAAAGAAAATATTTTTTTAAATTTGTCAGACTATTTAATTAACATCCATATTTGACCTTCAGTTATTATTTTTAAAGATTTTCATACATGGAACACATTTATCTTACAGTGCTGAAAATGAGGAAAACAACTCCATACTGTCTTGGTAAAGATGAAATATTTTTTTTTTTTTTAATTTTTTTAGTGTTTATTTATTTTTGAGACAGAGACAGACAGAGCATGAACGGGGGGGTGGGGGGGGTCGTCAGAGAGACAGGGAGACACAGAATCCGAAGCAGGCTCCAGGCTCCGAGCTGTCAGCACAGAGCCCGACGCGGGGCTCGAACTCACAAACTGCGAGATCATGACCTGAGCCGAAGTCGGAGGCTCAACCGACTGAGCCACCCAGGCGCCCCAAAGATGAAATATTTAAATGTTTCTTTATTCTTCTGTAGGCAATACCAAGATTTCCTTGAAGATCTTGAAGAAGATGAGGCAATTAGAAAAAATGTAAACATTTATAGAGGTTAGTGTTTTACGAGTGTTTGATTTAAGTTGCATCTTTTGCTTTTGTATAGATATGTTAACCCCGTGTAAGTATTTTGGTATCTTAAACTTTCATTGCATAAATGACTTTTACTGTGTGGTTTTAAAAGTCCTCTAATTAAACATTTGCAAAAAATAAAAACACTTGCAGAACAGTAGGACTTATTAAAATGTTGTTTGCCCTATCACATTTGATATCATTGTATCCGAGCATGACCCTTCAAGTTTCTGATCTCTATACTAGTGGATATTTATTTATATATTTATGCAGTTCAGTCATTCAGTGAATATAAATGCCTGCTCTAGATGTGGTACAAGAACTGCTAATATAATATGTTTAAATGATAGGAAAGATGGTAGAGGCAGGCATTTTGTATATTTTCATATTTGTATTTGAACTCCTCCTTGTATTTTTTTAGATTCAACCATTCCTGTGGAAAGTGACACGGATGATGAAGGAGCACCTCGAATTAGTCTGGCTGAGATGCTTGAAGACCTTCATATTTCCCAAGATGCTACTGGTGAAGAAGGTGAATCGATGATGACACAATGAGATTGGGTTGTAGATGATTTCCATATCTGTAGGCTCAGGATGTTGGACAAAATAACTTTTATTGTCTATTCCATTTGTGCTTCCATATTGAGAGAGGAGAAATTTAGTTTTAAACTTGAATAAATGGGACTATTTTGATTGCTCATTCAGAGCACTGAAAGAGATTGATGGCTTTGAAGTTTTAGATAAAAGATTATGGAGAATGTAATTATTACAGATATTGAGGCCATTTTGCGTGTGGAATTTTATAAGTTTGCCTTTTTAGGAGACCCTACTCTTTTCCATACTGTAGCACTGGATTTCAAATCTTAAAAGTTGTGATTATTTGGAGGTTACCTAAATCTTGAATCATAAAACAAGCTTTACATTCATTTTGCATTGATTGCTTTAGTAAAAGTGCATATGAAGAATCATTTTTAATAGGAACTTTTTATGCACTTTGATCATTTTTATGTCATTGGGGTAGGTAAGTTGTGGTTCAGTTTATTCCTGGACATTCGGGAGAAGTTACTTTATTCAAAATGTTAACATCTTCAAAAGCTGTTAAATTGGGATTATCTTGATTTTTATTGCAGAAGAAAATATGTTTAAAATATGTATGGATTTGTAGCAAACATAGACTACTTAAAAGTTAACAATGTGTACTTTCGTTGTTTTTGCTCAGGCCAGCAGCTTAGAGCAGTAGCTTATGTCATAAAAATGTCTTCCTATCACTTCAAACATTTTTGCTTTTAAAATTTTGGTTTACAAATTGAGAAGGAAGGAATTTTCTTCATATTAAGTTTCTGTCATTGAGTAGATCACCATCAAAAAGAATATTTGAATCCAGCATATACATGATGAAATAATGAAGATGATCTTTATGCTTTATAAAACCATGAATCAGACTTGAATGAGAAATACCTTCCACTCTTTGAAAGAAAAACATTGGCTTGAATTTTAAAGTGTTCTGAGAATGAAGTATTAAGATCCTATTTCTGTAAGCAGTATCAGACTTACTAAGTATGCCAGAACCAAGAGCTAATTCATAAACTCTAGGTATACCACTAAATAAGGCAATTAAGTGAGTGCTGAATGGAGCATTTTCCTTTTTTTAAGATTAGACTCCCCAGTTCTGAAGTTATGGATAAAGGCCTGAAGTTTTTATAGTGGCTCCTGTTCTGTCTGCATATTTAAAGTTTTCACTTGTGGTTTGGTTTACCTCTTGTATGTCAAGACTTTAAAAAGCATGAAATAAAAACATTTTCCTCTTTTTTGTGTGTCCTTAAAGTGATTGTATTAGTGTCATATTTAAATGATAGTATCTTATGCAGTTTTCCCAGGTGAAATTATTTGAGTACTTTTCATGATTTTCCCACTAAAAATACAGTTTCCTGCTGAACTTATTTAGTATTATTCTCTTTTATGTTGTCTTTATGAGTAATGAAACTTCTTGGTTGAAAGGAGGCTATGACGAGGTGAAGGAATGTAGCTAATAGAAAAGGTGATAGCCAGGAGCCCTCACAGTTACACAGCCTTGATAAACTTACCATTTTAAGAGTATGGTTCCCAGGCTATGGGTCCCCAAATACTCTTGTTCATGTCCCAGAGTTGATACAATTTGGGAAGGCTGGCATTAATCAAATTTTCAAGAAGCTGATTTATAACCCAGTTTATAAATATGAGTAATTTCTAAGTCAGTATGATGAATTATCTTCTTTTGTAGCCAGATCTTCACTTAAAGGTGGTGTTTTAAAGGTGGAAGTCTTTTTATGAGCATGCAAAGAGTTAAGGGAGAATTGCTTGTATAATTTAACAGCATCAAGCTAATCCTTGCCATAGTAGAATCTAGAACTCCAGGCTTGAGTGTCAGGACTAGACACTCCTCTGTAGTCAATACTGAGTAAGTGCCAGTGTTTTCTCTAGACTATTTTAGTAAATTTGTTCATATTGATTCCATCCTTTAGATTACTTGATCTGTTATTTTTAGTCCAAGGGATGTTACCTTTTTTAATAATTTACTTTCAGTTTTGATATAATTTCAGACTGTTACAAGAATAGTACAAAGAATTCCTGGATACCCTTTCCTCAGGTTTGCCAAATGCCAATGCTTACCTCATTTGCTTTCTTTCTAAGTAAATTTTCTTACATAACCATAGGGCAATGATCAAAATCATAAAATTAACATTGACACAATAGTGATATCTAATCAGTGGGCCATATCGAAATTTTGTCAGTTGTCCCACCTATGAAGTCTTTTATAGAAAAAATAAATCTAAGATTGTGCATTGCACTGGGTTCTCATATCTCTTTTTAGACTTCTTTCATCTGGACCAGTTCTTGAGTTTTTACGTTTTATGTAATTGGCATTTTTGAAGAGTCCAAGCCAGTTATTTTGTAAAATGACCCCAATTTGGGCTTGTTTGATGGTTTCTCATGATTAGATTTAGGGTAAACCCTTTTAGCAGGACTAGAGGTAATACCAAGTTCCCAGAAGTAATACCAAATTCTCAATGCATTTGTATCTGGAGACTTGTGCTGTTGATTAGTCCAGATGTCCCTAAGCATTCTTAGGTGGTTAGTTGGTTTTCTGTTTTAAGGAGTTAGAGGATTTATTCCTTTTTAATCATGATTTTTCTTGATTTTTTTCCTTTTAAATTTATTTTCAACTTAAAGACAATGAAATTCAGTCTTGTCATTTTCAGTTCCATAAATTTTAATACATGTAGATTCACACAGTTACCACCACAAATTCCAGAACAATTTTATCATTCCTCCAACCTCCCCCCGCCCCGCAAATTCCCTTTGCTACCCCTTTGTTTTCAAGCCCTTCCCTCATCCTTAACCATCCCCCCAACCCCTGCAATTTCTGTTCTGTTCGCTGACTTTATGGTTTGTTTTTTCCAAAATACGTAAATGAAATCATACAGTATGTAGTCTCTGAGTCTGTTTTCACAGCATGGTGCACTTGAGATTCACCCAAGGTTTGTTTCTTTTCATTTTGAGTAATAACGGTGTTCTAGTTATCCATTCCCCTGTTGAGGCACATTTGAATTTCTAGGTTTTGATGATTAGGAGTAAAGCTGCTGTGAACATTTCTGTATAGGTTTTCCTTTTACGTAGGTAAATAAGTATGGATGGGATTGTTGGATCCTATTATAAGTGTATACATGTATTTAACTTTATAAAAAATTGCCAAACTTTTTCTGAAGTGGTTTGTGCCATTTTGCTTTCTCGCCTGCAGTGTATGAACATTTCAGTTATTCTGCATCCTCACCACCGCTTGGTGGTGTCAGGTTGTTTTAAAGCCAGACTGATAGGTGGATGGTGGTGTTTTTCTGTGGTTTTAATTTTCGTCTCCCTGATGGCTAATTATGTTAAGCATCTTCTCATGTACTTGTTACCCATATATCTTTATTGGTAGAATGGCCATTCAGATCCTTTGTCTGTTTTTGGAAGTTGGGTGGTTTGGTTTTTTATTGGTTGAATTTTTTACTTTGATGCTCGCGTTGTCCCAGATTTGGCCAGTGGGTACCCCATCAATCTGGCTTTTGTGTCCTTTTGACAGGCTCTTGTCCATATATATTTGATCTTGTTCATGCATATTGATGTTATAACGTAACTCTTTGGGCAGGTTTTGGGTTTCCCTTGTTCAGGCCCCACATGCAGTCTGCTCTTGGGTTATTTTCATGATACAGACCAGTTTACCTAAAAATAAACCAATTTACTTAAAATTCTTCAGCTTCAGTTGAATCACCCTGTGAATTAAGGAATCATGAAATGGCATCATAAAAAGCACAGATGTAGGCTATTCATTCTGCTTATCAATTCTGTCACATGTTGAAATAATTTGAGCAGTGGGGTGGTAAGCCTTGATGAAAGCAAGAAGTCAGCCTCAGTATCTCTTTGAATTTCAAAGTAGTGTGAGGAAAATATTCAATTTTAGTTCTTTGACTCGACACATTTTGAAAGAACTGCTTTATTACCTAGGAAAAAGGTATGATTCATGATAATTTCTGGTAAAACAAGAACTCTGTAGTACTCAAAAGTTATTTGGTGTAGGTTTGGTAGCCACTGTGTTTTTTACATAGTAATGAAGCTTGTTGTGTTATCTGATGGAGATTTTGTTTTCTGGTTTTGGTGGAGTTAGTACTGCAGTGGTGCCTGTCACACATTTTTCTTATGACACAGTTTCACATAAATATGGCTTTTTATAATTCACTTCATAGCATTGTTGTGAAGTGCTTTCAGGTAGTATATATACTAGCATTAGTTGATGAAGTACTGCACAGGAAATTCTGGGGAATCTATATTATATAGAAATAAAAGGATGTTTTGGAGCCTGTTTACCTGCCACCTATTAACTATATGAGTTAAACTTTCTGATGTTCTGTTTCTTCACATTTTATTTTTTAAGTTTGTTTTGAGAGAGTGTGAGTGAGCAGGGAAGGGGAAGAGAGAGAGAGAGTGAGAGAGTCCAAGCACTGTGCAGTACAGATCACTCTGAGCTGAAATCAGGAGTCAGACACTTACCCAACTGAGCCACTCTGGCACCCCATATTTCTTCACATTTTAAAAAGGAGTAATACTGCTCATTACACAGATAATTGTTAAAATTCTTCGTATACAATTCATAGCAAATTGTAACTATTTAATAAATAGTATCTGCTTTTAAAATTTATAATCACAGTTCTAGTGTTTTGTACTTAAACAAGTTGGAAAAACCCAAATCTTGTATGTATACACTTTTAAGAGCAGCATAGAGCTTATCTTAGAAAATGTGTGTGGTACAGAGAATTAGAAAAACAAAAGCATAAATTTCCAACATTTCCCTTATAGGGAGATCATCACTGTTAACATTTTTTTTTTTAATAGATTTTATGTTTTATAGTTGTAGATCTTCAGAAAAATTGAGAAGATAGTGCAGAGTTCCCGTGCCACACCCAGCTTCTTTTATTATTTAATGAGCCGGTACTATTACATTATTATTAACTAAAGGTTGTAGTTTAGGTATCTTTAGTTCTTATTCAGTGTACATTTTCTTTTCCAAGATCCCATCCAGGATACCATGTTAATGTATGTATGTTTGTTTGTTTGTTTCTTTCTTTTCTTTCTTTCTTTTCTTTCTTAGAAAGGGAGAGAGAAATGGGTGGATACAGATACACACACACATGCACACACATGCATGTGCATATGTGCACGAGTCAGAAAGGGGCAGAAAGGGAGAGAGAATCCCAAGTAGGCCACACGCTCAGCGTGGAGCCCAATATGGGACTCACAAAAGTGTGAGATCGTGACCTGAGCCTAAATTAAGAGTTGGCCGCTTAACTGACTCAACCACCCAGACACTTCCTCCTCATGTTACATTTAGCTGTCATGTTTTCCTTAGTCTCCTCTTGGCAGTGTCTCTTTCTTTGATTTCCCTTGTTTTTGAGGACCTTAACAGTTTTGAGGAGTATTCATCAAATATTTTGTAGGATACCATACCATTGGAATTTAATGTTTTCCCCCTAAGACTGGGATTATGGGTTATTGGGAGGAAGACCACAGGCAAAACGCTATTTTCATAACATTTTATCAAGGGCATATACTGGCAACATGATTTATCACTGTTGATGTTGGCCTTCATCACCTGACTGAGGTAGTGCTTGTCATTTCTCCGCTATACTCTTTTTCCCCCCTTTCCATAATGTGCACTTCAGAAGGAAGTCACTCTGCACGGCCTATACCTAAGAAGTAGTGAGTCATACTGCCCCTCCTTGAAGGTGGGATATCTGTATAAATTATTTGGAACTCTTCTGTATGGAAGATTTGTCTCTTTTCACCCATGTACTAATTTGTTCAGTCATTTATTTATAGCAATATGGATTCATGAATACCTTTATTATATTTTGGGTTATTATCTAATGCTACTTTATTTTGTTTGAATTGTTATAACTTTGGCCATTGTTCCCATCATCTGCCATCCGTTTACTTAATTACTCAATTCTACTACACACCTGTGTCCCATAAATACCTTGTGTTTTATGTATGGTTCCCTTGCCTTAGTCTTACAGACTGTACTCATTTTTAGCATTACTTAGATGAGCACCTTCTCCCCATCCCCTTCAGTGAGCTTGTTTCATATATTTGTAATACAGTTATTTGTCATAGTCTTTCAATCCCCTGACTTAAATGCTTTTTCAAAATTTGCATATAGGGAGATTCATTATTTGTACTATGAAGTCCTGTGGGCTTTCAAAGTTCATGTCTTGAATCAACCATTATAGTATCATACCAAATAATTTTACAGCCCTAAAAATCCCCTGCACTTTACCAATTCATCCTGAACCCCAAGTCCTTGGCAACCATTGATCATTTTATTGTCTCTGTAGTTTCGCCTTTTCCAGAGTGTCATATAATTGGAATCACATAACATGTAGCCTATCATACTGGCTTCTTTCACTTAGCAGTATGTCTTTAATGTTCTTTCTTTTTGTGGCTTGCTAGTTTATTTTTTTATTGTTGAGTATACCCCATAGTATAGATGTACCATACTTTGTTTATTCACCTATCCATTCATCTTGGTTACTTCCAGCTTTTGGTGCTTACGAATAAAGCTGCAATAAACTTCCCTATGCAGGTTTTTGTATAAACATAAGTTTTCAAATCAGTTGGATAATACCTAGGAGCCTGATTGCTGGATCTTGTGGTAACACTATCTTGAGTTTTGGAAGAGGCTGCCAAACTGTCCTCCAAAGTGGCTGTACCATTCTGCATTCCCACCAGCAATGTAAAAAAGTTCTTGTTGCTCTGCATTCTTATCAGCATTTGGTATTGTCAGTTTTTTTGATTTCAGCCATTATAATAGGTAGTGGTGTCTCATTGTTACTTTAATTTACAGTCCCCTGATGACACGTGATGAACATCTTTTTATATGCTTATTTGCCATCTGTGTATCTTTGATGAGTTGTCTATTCAGATCTTTGGCCCATTTTTAAACCTGGTTGTTTGATTTCTTATTGTGGAGTTTTAAGATTTCTTGTGTATTTTGGATACAAGTCCTTTTTATCAGATGTGTCTTGCAAGTATTTTCCCAATCTGTGCCTTGTCTTTAAAAAATATATGAAAATAATATATGTATATGAATTATTTATATGTAATACACGTACTTATACATGATTATGTAGAGGTGAGATCATACTGTCTATATACTTTTTTAAACCTTCTTTTACTTCTTAACTATTTTATGTCTTTTCCAAGCCATTAAAAATTCTTTTTTTTTTTTAAAGAATGTTTCCAATGTTTATTTCAATTGCATATTTCACTGCCTTTTTTTTTTTTTAAGTTTATTTATTTATTTTGAGAGAGAAGAAAGAGAGAACCAGTGGGGGAGGGACAGAGAGAGAGGGAGACAGAGTGTCCCAAAGTGGGCTCTGTGCTGACACCAGAAAGCTCGATGCAGCTCAAAGTCATGAACTGTGAGAATGTGACCTGAGCAGAAGTCTGATGCTTAACTGACTGAGCCGCCCAGGCATCCTCGCCATTAAAAATTCTTAAATATATATAATAATAAACCAATACTCCACTGCCAGATTGCAAAAATAGTCCTAATTCTTCACTCACAACTTTTATCCTGTAGCGTAGGACCAAATAATAAACATTTAAGACTTTGCAGTCTAATGGTCTCTGTCACAATCACTTTGCTATAGTAGCATGAATGAGCCATAGCCAATATGTAAATAAAAGGGAGTGACTATATTCTAATAAAGCTTAAAAAAAAAAGACTGTGGGCCACGTTTTGCCTATGGCCTGTAGTTTGCTGACCCCTGATGTAACTTTGTAGGTAGTGCCTTTTTGCTCTGGGCTTTGGTGATTAGAAGGAGGTGGAAGTTCTGAGTTTAGGCTTCAAGAGGGCTTGGGCCTCTATCATAGCTGTGAGAACAGGCGCCCCAGGATTTGTGGTCATTGTACAGCATTGCTGTGGCATTAGCCAGTTGATAGACTGATAATACCACCACCATTTGATTAGTTAGTCTTTGAAGTTGGGCATTTCCAGGTTGGTTTTCTCTGCCTACCCCTCATAAACATCTGTCCATTTTGCTCATTATTTTCTTAGGAAATGACTGTGTCAAAGAGTATATAAGAATCTTAGGACATGTTACAAAATTCTTTCCAGAAATATACCTTCCATGGGGTACAGTTTATGAGAGTATCTCTTTTATATTCTATTCTTGATGTTTTACATGTTCTTTCTTTTCACTTAATGATTTCTAGGTTAACTCAGATGAGGCCCAATTCATATTGATCTGTTGAACTTTTGTAGCAGTTACTATCTGTCCTACTTGGTTAGTTTTTATTTGTTTCCTAAGTTTTTATTACTATTTATGTATTTTGTCTTTCTAACTAGACTACATTTCTTTAGTGCAGTGCAGATATAGCACAATGCATAGGTCCTCAAATACGTAGTTAATACTATCTGATTTTTGAATACTTCGAAAAATGGGTAGAAATTTTTGTTGGGTATAGTTTGGCTTTAATTCCTTACAAGTCTGTCCATAAGATAGGAAACCAGATCTTAATGGCATTGGAGAGATGGTAAATGGGATTTGTAGGGAGAGTTGTTTATGTTGTTCAAGACTTCATTTTATTGGGGCGCTTGGGTGGCTCAGTCGGTTAAGCGTCCGACTTGAGCTCAGGTCATGATCTCGCAGTTTGTGAGTTCAAGCCCCACATCGGGCTTTGTGCTGTCAGCTCAGAACCTGGAACCTGCTTTGGATTCTGTGTCTCCCTCTCTCTCTGCCCCTTCCCTGCTCATGCTCTGTCTCTCTCTGCCTCAAAAATAAATAAAAACATTAAAAAAAAAATAAAAAAAAAAAAGATTTCATTTTATTTATGCAAGTAGGACCTGCATCTAATTCTAAACTTTGGTAAATTTTTATCTGTATAGTGCTAATTAGCCACAGAATTCTGATTTTTTAGTGCTAACATAGACTGTTCAGTTTAACACAGTAAATTTTCTTCCTCCAGGGTATTTCATTGTATATAATAGCACAAATGGTATCTGTAAATAATCATGTGGACACAGGACCTATACAGAGAAGGTATACTGTAATCAGAAGGAAATTTATTGGGCGGTAATCAAGAAGTACCAAATATGTGTGGTAGTTTTCCTGTGTTTGTATATTTGGATCAGAATAATGTTGAAGGGCTGACTACTTAATAGAGGCTAAGATAAATCAATGTTCATCTGGCTTTAAGGGTGTCAGTGTAAACAAGTACTGTACAAGTCTCCCTGGAATGTTACCAGACAGATTTCTGGGGTGGTAATACTCCGAATGGTCTGGAATGTGGAGTTGTGACTTCAAAGAGGATCTTTAAAAAAGTTTGTATTTTGATTGTAGAGTTTCACTGTGGCATTTTGTCTTTGTACTTTGAGATAGATAGACAAACTCTGATCCTAGGTAAATATGTAGAATAGCAAGAAGTTTGGGGCTGTTCCCCCAATCTCTTACTCTTTGCCTTCCGTGGTCATGTTTGCCATTTCTCTTTTCATAGGGAATAAAGTGTTACCCCTGACAGTGTTTTCATTTTTTGGGGGGATCAGAGTCTTATTCAGAGGCATATTCTGATGGAGGAAATATTTTGGGAGATAGCAAGTCTTTGTGTATGTGGTACATTGAATTCTTGGTCACAATTCTTAATTTCTCTGTAGTAATATATAGCTTTATACTTGCCCTTTATTCATGGTGGTGGAATGTATTTCTTCGCCCCTTAACTTTAGATTTGACTTTGTGACTTGGGATGTTAGCAAACATGGTAAGAAGGTAAGATTAAAATGCTTTAGCTTATTTGCATTTGTGCTCTTGTCCTTCTGTCATCACCATGAGAAGAATATGCCCTGGGTAGTAGTCCCTGCCTTCCCCAACTTGGCTCAGAATCGAACATTTAAAGGCAGTGTCATCCTAAATGGCTGATAAACCCATGAGTGGAGATTAAGTGATTATTATTAAGCTTTTGAGTTTTGGAGTGGTTTCTTATGCAGCATTATTGGCAGTAACTAACTGATAATCTTTGGTCTTTAAAATTTGTTTCACTAAGCAGTTTTTGATGGATAATACTTTTTCTTTTTAAAAAAAATTTTTTTTAACATTTATTCATTTTTGAAAGAGACAGATCGCAAACAGGGGAGGGCTAGAGAGAGAGGGAGACACAGAATCTGAAGCAGGTTCCAGGCTCCGAGCTGTCAGCACAGAGCCTGACTCAGGGCTCGAACTCACAGACCTCGAGATCATGACCTGAGCCGAAGTCGGCCGCTTAACCGACTGAGCCACCCAGGTGCCCTGGATAATACTTTTTCTTATAGAAATAGGCAACCTCCCTTTTCCCCACTTGCTTAATTAGGGTTAGATTTCAGGTGACAGTAGATGTACTCTTAAAGATTCCCTTAGAGCAGCCTGACTGTCACTCCTATTTTCACACTTAATCTGAGTGAGTACAAAACCTATTCTGGGTTCATCCCCATATATATTCTCCTTTCTGTATTATAGGTTTTAATGGTTTTAAATAGTGCTCTGGAAGGTGCCTTGGGCAGGTGGGGAAGGTTAAGATGATCTAGCTCCAGTTTTTCCTGACTGTTGTCAGGCTGAGCAGCTTCATTTTTATTTAGACATTTGGTTTTCATGCAGTATTTTGTTAGGAAAAGCATTTTTTAGAAAATTAAATATCATTGCTATAAACATACTTGTACATTCATACCATAGAATATTATTTATCAGTATAAAGGAATGAACTATTGATAGAACAACCTGAATGGATCTCAAGGGAATTATGCTGAGTGAAAACAAACAATCTCAAAAGGTTTCATATTGTATGGTTCCATTTAGGGAACATTCTTGAAACAAATTAATAGAGATGGAGAACAGTTTAGTGATGGCCAGGGTTTAGGGATGGGGGGTGTGTGTGTGGAGCTGGGTGTGGCTGTAATGGAGTAGCACAAGAGAGCTTCTTGGTGATGAAACAGTTCTTGGTTGTGGTGATGATTACATGAAACTACCCACGTGATAAAATTGTACACATGTGAACACACACAACACACACACACACAAATGCTTATGAAACTTATAAAATCTGAACTCTGTGAATTATGTCAGCATCAGTTTCCTGGTTTTGGTCCTATAATTTTCTAAAAATTATGCAAGATGTTACCATGGTGGGAGTCTGGGTGAAAAATTCACATTATCTGCCTGTACTTTTTTTGTTTTTGCTACTTCCTATGAGTATATAATTATTTCAGAATTAAAATTTAAGGATCAAAAGCATTGCCATGTAGAAGAGCTAATATTAGGAAAAGAAATAATTCTTTGCTGCTATCAGGTCATTTGTTTGAGGGAATGTTCACATATTTTATTGGGCAATTTATTCATCTTTGATAATCTGAGATGGTCCTTAGAGAAAAGTTAAAGTGATGAGAGAGAGAGTATGTGTGTGTGTGTGTGTTGTTTCAGTTCTGTCTAGTGGAACTTATTTAGAAAAGTCTCACAAAAGAACCCATTTTTTCTTTTGTTATTGCTGATATTAGCAAAAGGGAAGAAGGGCCTCAGCTTATGGGAGGTTATTTTGAGGGAGAAGGCAACTAACAGAGCTAATGCTTTTCAGTTTTGACAATCCAGAGAAATTTCTGTGTCAGGAAATTAAAAGCAGTTTCTTTCTAATAGAAGTGTTCAGAGCTGTGAATGTGCTCACATTTGCAGTAGCATTTTCTTTTGCTGTCAGGTATTTGGGAATAAACTGAAGCTCAGAAGAGTTGGGTGGAGACTTACTGGTTTGAGGAATAAAGTCATCTAATAGCCCCTGGCTTTGGACTCTAACCTAATTATGTGATGATAACATCACCAATTTCCTCTACTTTTTCCTGCATTGTCTGGTTTTAGAATTTCCAGTCAAGCAAGAACACTAGAAATTGTATAGGCTCAGGAGCCAGATATCCATCCTAGGTTCATATCCCAGCTGTGAGTCAGGCAAGTAAGTCATTTCTCTGACTGAATCTTCTCATTTGTAAAATGGGAATTCAGTTGCTTAAAACTAGAGGGTCCTATTATGAGGTTAATAGAAAAGCGGTATTTTTCAGATGGTTTGTACTGTGTACTGACATAAAGGGGCTAGAAGTGCCAAAAGGAAGACAAGTGGGGCTGGAGTGGTGAAAAGGAAGATCACATGCTGCAGCCATTTGTGTTGACCTCTTGCTGTACTCAGAGGTAGGCCTGGATCTGCTGAAGACATGGCACTTAACCAAAGCGTGTTGCCTCTGCCCCAGGCTCATCTGGAATCACTCCGTTCCCGTAGCAGCAAGAGTGCCTGCCAACAGCTGTCACACATTGGGAGTCCGAACCTTTCTCTTCCTTCAGCTTCCTCAGTTCCTTTCATGTCTGTCTAACGGAAGCCACCTGGCAAGAGAGCATAGAAATATAGTTTGATGTTCAGAGTAACATATAGAAGGGTAGGTAAAGTGAAAAACAGTGGGTAACTAATGTATACAAAGACTTGATACATATGCACTGCATAGATTTTTTTTTTAAGTAGCCAGTACTATGTATATGTATGTATGTATGTATGTATGTATGTATGTATTTAGGAGAGAGCATGACCTGGAGAGAAGGGCAGAGGGAGAGAGGGAGAATCCCAAGCAGGCTCCATGCCCAACGTGGGGCTTGATCCCACAGCACTGGAATCATGACCTGAGCAGAAATCAAGAGTCAGATGCTCAACTGACTGAGCCACCCAGGTGTCTCAACCACATATATACCTTTTATAATCAGTAACTGGGTATCTGTAGGAAGGAGAACCGGAGACTGGAGCATAGCCACGGAGGGATGCATTAGTTTTACTTCTCTCTTTACTTTTGGGCTTTGTTTTTTAATGCCTTTAGAACCACAGAATTGAATTGATTATACTCATTTTGTGGCATGTTTATTTTGGTTCATGGAAATCATCATGTCCACTGTTTTCTCCCTTTGTCACCCATGTCTCATATGTCCTACCTCCCATACTCTTATGTAGATACATTGAAATTCTTGAAAGATATATAATATCATTCGTGGGTTAAATTTATTTTTTTATTTAAGTGTTTATTTTTGAGAGAGAAAGAACACGAGTAGGGGAGGGGCAGAGAGAGGGAGACACAGAATCTGAAGTAGCCTGCAGGCTGCAGGCTCTAAGCTGTCAGCACAGAGCCTGATGGGGATTCGAACCCACAAACTGCAAGATCATGACTTGAGCTGAAGTTGGATGCTTAACTGATGGAGCCACTCTGGCACCCCCATGGGTTAAATTTAAATAAAGTCTGTTGTGCTTTACTTTTTTACACTCAGCATTATGTTTTTGAAGTGGATCCATGTTGCTGCATAGAAATTTGGTTCATCCTTCCTCATTTGCATGTTATTTTTCCATATGTTTGTATCACATTTTCTCTTATCTATTTTCTCATTGATGGGCATCTAATTTGCCTACAACTTTCACACAGTACTACAGTGAACAGCTTCATTCCTGTTTCATTATTGATCTGTTGAGAGTTTCTGGGATATATACCCAGTGTGGTGGGCAGCCTTTAAAATGGCTCCCAATGGTCCTTGCCCCCTGATATTCATGTCCTTGTTTAAATTCCTCCCCTTTAATATGGGCTGGACTAAGTGATTCTTTTCTAATGAATAGAATATGGCAAAAGTGATGAGATGTCACCTCTGAGTAGTTTACCAAAGATCTGTGACTTCTGTCTTGCTTGCCATTTCTCATTGTCTCTTCTCTGGGGGAAACAAGCTGTTATGTTGTGAACTGCCCTATGGAGAGGTCTATGTGGCAGGGAACTTATGTCTCTGACCAACAGCTATGTAAGCAAGCTTGGAAACATAATTCTCCACTTAACTTGAGATAACTGTAACCCCCACCTCACCTTTGACTGTAGTCTTTTGAGAAACTCAAACTCAGAGGCACTCAGCCAAACCACATCTAGATTCCTGACCCACATAATCTTTGAGATGATAAATGTTTGTCATTTTAAGCCTCTAAATCTTGGGGTAATTTATTACACAACGATAGGTAACTGATACACCCAGGCACATGACTGTTGGGTTATAGAATATATGCATACTTAGGGGCACCCGGGGGGCTCAGTTGGTTGAGCATCCTACTCTTGATTTTGGCTCAGGTCATGATCCTAATGTTGTGGGATCAAGCCCTGCATCAGACTCCACCTTGAGAGCCTACTTAAGATTCTCTTTCTCTCCCTCTGACCCTCCCCCCTACTCACGCTGTCTCTCTGTCTCAAAATAAAAATAAGTAGGGGCTCCTGGGTGGCTCAGTGGTTAAGCTTCTGACTCTTGATTTTGGCTCAGGTGATGATCTCATGGTTCATGACATTGAGCCCCACGTTGGGCTCTGTGCTGACAGCTCAGAGCCTGCTTGTGATTCTTTCTGCCCTCCTGCACTGTTCTCTTTCTTTCTCTCTCAAAATAAATAAAATAAAAATGAATAAGAATATATGCATACTTAACTAAGTACTGCCAGACTTCTTTCCAACAGAATACTTGAGGGCTTTTGTTTCCTCACATTTTCACTAGCCCTTGCTAATATCCTTTATAAATATTTTTTTGCCGGTCTGATAAGTGTAAAGTGATATCTCATTTTAATTATATTTATTTGATATATATTGAATATACTTTTGTTTCTTTTTTGGTCAGTGCTTATTCATATTCTTTCCTTTCTTTGGTTTTTCTGCCTTGTGTTGATTTAAAGAAAGGTATTGTGTAAATAGCCCTTGCTGGTTTCAGACATTACAGATATCTCATTGTATTACTTGTTAAATTTGCAAACAATGTCCTTCATTAAGCAGAAATATTTAATGCTGATGTAGTTATAATTTCTTTCTCCTTAAGGTTTGCTTCTCTGGGTCTTGTTTTAGCAGGACCATTGATATCCATAATTTAGACTTTTTTTTAATATTTATTTTTGAAAGAGAAAGGGTCGGGGAGGGGCAGAGAGAGAGAGGGAGACCAAGAATCTGCAGCCGGCTGCATGCTGGTAGGAAGCCCTATGTGGGGTTTGAACTCACAAACTGTGAGATCATGACCTGAGCCAAAGCCAGATGCTCAACTGACTGAGCCACCCAGGTGCCCCCGTAATTTAGACTTTTTAAGTAAGTCTTTTCTCTAAAAACCTTTGGATGAATTTAAAAATATGGAAAGGGGTGCCTGGGTGGCTCAGTCAGTTGAGCGTCTCACTCTTGATTTTGGCTCAGGTCATGATCTCACAGGTTTTGAGTTTGAGCCCCACATCGGGCTCTGCACTGACATCACAGAGCCTGCTCGAGATTCTCTCTCTCCCTGTCTTCTCTGCCGCTCCCCCACTCATTCTCTCTTTTGCTCTCTCTCTCCCAAAATAAATAAACATTAAAAATAAAAAATAAAAATATGGAAATAACTTGTGCTCTTTTGTTGCCCAATTCATTTGAATTTCTTTTGCTACACCACTGTCAAGTACTTATTTTACTTATAATGTGGTAACTTAGCCCATTCACAAATCTGGATGAAGATGAGGTGTGGCCATGTAGTAAGTGACCTGAATTAGGTTGATAGGGAAAACCTAGGAATGAATTGATATATTGGTCCCCAAGTTACAGAAACTATAAGACATATTTTTTTGCAAAGTAATATAAATGTATTTCTCTGCTTTTTTAAAAAAAAATGAGGGAAGCCCCAAATTCTTTAAAATAATAATTTTAGCTTTAGTTAATGTCCACCAGATGGCACCAGTGCACACTAAGTATTTATAAAATCGGAAGCATTATTCTCACACTTCTCTTAAAATCTTAAAAATGTATTGTCCATGTAATTAAGGAGGTAATTCTGACTCCCTACTAATTAGTCTTCAAGAAACTTTTTCTGAGGCTCTAGGTTGGGTGAGGTGTTTTGCTGTGTGGTCCTATAGCTAATAGCATTCACCTAATTGCTCTATAATTATTTACTGGAGTCTGTTTCTTCCACTTTAGGTAGAGATGGGGGCATTTTTAGCCTTGGTAGGCCCTGAATAGTGAGGCTTTCATTTATTTTTCTAATAGTCATTAAATTATGAGTTAGAGCTAGGTTTGGGAAGTAAGATCTAAAATCTAAAATGTAGACTACAATTTAAACATACCTTTCAATGCTTACAAAATCTGCAGTTTGGGAAAATAATGGAAGTAAATATTTCATTGTTTTAATTGTATATATTGAATTGATAATGAAAAAAAATAGCAATCATTATCCATCTCATTCACTGGACTGAGCTAGAAATCCCATTTCCTTTTGGGAAATGAACATAAGAGAAATTTACAAGCCTTGAAAAATAAATTTATGAATTAATATGCCCAAGCACCATAAAAGTGACTTCCAAGCAACAGGTTGGACTCCAAATATTAAACTTTCATACCATTTATCCTGAATGGCAGTAATGAAACTCAGGCTCTGTGTCTGTGATGTCTGGGTGTCTTAGAAAAGTTTCCATGAGCTCCCTCTTTCTTGTTTTTGGAGAGATGACATTTTTTCCTGTATTATCAATACATTTGAGATAGAGCAGGGACTGGACTCACCTTCCCTCTATCCTGACTGCAAAACCCAGGTTCCTTGATGGCGCAAACACTATGCCCTTTGACAGTACATCTTGCAGGAATGTGGAAGCAGGATGCTTACCAAAGGAGAGACTTGACTGTGAAGACTGGTGACTACCAAACCAGTCTATACCTAGGTGGGCCCCAGTGCTAACCTTTCACCAATTTTTTCCCTCTTTATAATACTAAAAATCACACCCCAGGGTGGAGATTTAAAATGCTAATGAGACATGAGATGCATGAGGAAGCATATGCTACCCATTGTGCCTGTGCGCCCAACTTTATATATCTTGCCCTGCCCCTACATGCTTAGCTTGCACTCCTTTTCTGTCTTAGCCATTTTGAAAACTTTCCCTGGCCTTTGTTTGGGAATTCAACCTGAAGGACCCTTTCCTTTGTGCTATCTCCCTTGTGCTAGATCATAAGCCCCAATAAAAGTCTTTTCCTGAAATTTCTGTTTGGTGCCAGTCTATTACTATTGCTTGGAAAGCCCAAGGACCCAAGTGTGTAACAAATTGAGAGGTCCAGCCAAGCATCAGACTTTCCTGGAAAACATATCTCCGGAGCCTTCTTACTGATGTTCACTTGTGGCAGGTTACTTCACAGGCTTTCTCTATTGAATCTTCTTTTTAAAAAATTATCGATACCAGTATTTCCCAAAGTGTGATTAGTGAAACGATAGTCTTCCTAGACTGACTTTCTTGGGAAAGAAAAGTGTTCTGTTGTTAAGCAAGAGAAAAAAAGCGTTCTGTTGTTACATATTCTGCTGTTTCCTTCTTTGTAGGTCACATTGTCATGTTAAAGACTGTAACAGTGATTCTCAATGGAGTGGTACTGTCCCCTAGGGAGTATTTTATAAATTATAAATTTCTGGGAGTGTTTTATTGTCATACTGATTGGCCTAGAGGTTATGGACACTAGCTAGCTTGCATTGCACAGACAGTCCCACAAAAGCAGGAATTATCTCTGGCTGTCTGGGACTTACTCTTGTCATTTATTGTCATATAGCTGAAAAATCTGTTTATAATTAAGCTGAGGACCTACCTCCATTTTACATATAAATACAAAGTAGTTGTGATTTTATAATAGACACTGAATGTCTTAGGACTATAATGAATGACGATGTCAGTCAAGGGAAGATTGTATTTTGTTTGGAGCTTTGCCAAGAATTATTTATTTCAGAAAAGCACATCGTGAGCAAACACAACTGGTTGTATTTGAGTCACTGATGCAGCACAACTTTGTAGCCCCGTTTGAACTGTCATATTCACGTGATTCTCCATACAAGTGTCTGACTTATGTCTTTTGGTTTAGTTATTCCCAAGGATTTATATATATATATATATATATATATATATATATATATATATTTTTTTTTTTTTTTTTTTTTTTTTTTTTTTAACATTTATTTACTTTTGAGACAGAGACAGAGCATGAATGGGGGAGGGGCAGAGAGAGAGGGAGACACAGAATCGGAAGCAGGCTCCAGGCTCTGAGCCATCAGCCCAGAGCCTGACGCGGGGCTCGAACTCACGGACCGCGAGATCGTGACCTGAGCTGAAGTCGGATGCTCAACTGACTGAGCCACCCAGGCGCCCCAAGAATTTATATATTAAAATACATATTTTGTTGGTGGTGGTCCTTTTGGAAATTGTTTATGTAGGATATGTCTATGAATTTTGTTTCAGGGTGTAAAGGAGGTGTTACAAAGATAGACGTTTTCACCAAAGGCATATTAGATCTAGGGTTCGGGACCACTATCCTAAGTAGAGAAATCTGGTGAATTTTCTTAACCCAGCATTTGCTAAGCTAATTTGATAATAGAACCTTTTTTTGTGTATAGTATCTGTTAACATTAGAGAAAGCTATAGTAATTCAAATCCTGTCATTAATGAAACTTTTTATAGTACTTTATACTTTTCACAATGCTTTCACATGCCTTATTTCAATTTATTTTCACATGAGGTACTTAGCATAGGTTTTCTCTATTCGTTCGGAAGATGAAGTAAACCAGGAGAATTCAGGTGACCCACCTTAGGACACTCAAAGGTGTGTGACAGAGCCACAGACAGACGAGAGGGCTGATTCCGATTCATGCCCTTTTTTCTACATCTGATGGCTCTGGGAGTTTGCCAGTCCCAGCGTAGGGTTCTCTCCATTTCTCCACGCTTCTGTGGCCAGGAAGTAGGGAAGGAAAAGGTGGAACCATGTCAGAACAGCACTGGGGCAGGTGAAGCTTTCCACACTAAGGGAGCTGACTGTCCAGTCTAAAGTCCACCAGCTTATTTCCCCCACTTCCTCCTTCTTGCTGTTTGCCTTTCAAGTTCACCACCTTTCTTGTATTTCTAGATCAAAAGGGTGATCAAAGGAGAAAAAGTGAAACTGCAGCTCACTGGTTAAAACTGCTGGATGGAATGTGGAATTTGTGATTTAACATTGCTTTCTCATTATCTTCTGTTGTTCCTGGGGCTTATGGTTAGTATTTGCATCACCAACTCTTGTTGAGATTACAGACCTACAGGATGTCTATTCTAAAGAGGAAATAATAATGGCAAACGGCTTTTACTACATGTCAGGCATCATTCTAAGTGCCTAATATACGTTAATTTATGTAATCCTTAACAAAAACTTTGTGAGGTAGGTAATAGTATTATCTCCATTTAGATGAGGAAACTGAGGCAGAAGAGGTTTAAATCACTTATTCGAGGTTATACAGCTAGTAAGTGATAAAAGAAGGGTTCAGTACTTTGCCCCAAGTGGTTCAGCTAGTAAGTGGCAGAACTGAGATTTGAGTCTGCACAGTCTGGCATCAGAGAAAAGCTTATGGATTACCAAAGAGGAATGGACTGTGGTAACGTCAGAATATGACAGATGGAATCTTGTGGTTTTCTTTTAGAATGAGTGTTGGGAGAACTTTTATTGAAAACTTACAATCAAGTTTGAGCTTTGTTTTTTAAATCTAAAAGGAGTGTCAGGGTATAAGAGGTCTTACAAGGAAGTTCCTACCTGTAAGTCTCAAGTGTCATACTCTCTTAAATTCTATCATTAACATATCAAACCTTTGAGTTTTCTTTGGGTTCAACTGTTAGATATATTCTTAAAAGACTAATGTATTTTTTTTAATAATTACAACAGACATTTATTTAAAGTAATAACATTGCAGCTCAAATAATTCCAAATTGTACATTTCGGGTTTACCCAACTTCTTAAAAATATTTGAGGGCAGCTGCAACCACAGATATCAACTCCATGATTATTTATTTGCCCATTCTTCTCTTTCCCGAATAACTTCTTTCAGATATGGTTCAAGGTAGAATTTATCCTCCTCATATTTTGTCCACTGCTCTTTAGGCAAGACCTGGTGCCTCATGGTCAGGTCCAGTGCTCTCTTAATGCGAAACATCCTGTAGTTATAAAGGTTCTCAGGAAGCCTTCTTATGGCCTCTTTCACATCATCATTCTCATATGTTGTATCATCTTGCGTTAGTCCCAGTTTATTGAACCCTGCAGCATTGTAATACCATTTTCAAATACCCTCCAGCCACTGGCTTGATGCTGCAACCGCAGGCCAGCTCCCCATTTTGACCTGAGACTCTTAAAAGACTAATGTATTAAACTAAATGACAAAGGTCAGTGACTTAGTAGTTTTGAGCAAAACTAACCAAGTGAACCTAGAGCCTACTGGCCAGCTAACTTCTTTCCTTCCCTACTCCTTTCCTCTGTTCTTTGGTTTTGCTTATGGCTGCACTCCAAGTAATACCAGCAGCTTGTAAGTGTCCTAAAAAAATAGATTTCAAAAGAGGAGCAGGACATTTTTATTTCATGCTTGTTGCCAAGTTTCATTAAGCTGTTTTGCTGGATTTTCCATTTATTCCTCTGTGATTTTGGTGTAAATTTATTACCCAGCCAACATGTGGGCCAGTGCTTCTTTTCAAGCTTATGCTAATTGATAACAGAAACCAGAGCTGGAAGTTGGACAAGACAAAGCTGCAAATGGAACACCGGGTGGCGAAGGGGGCACATATCATGTCTGGAGATAATGGTAAGCATGCTGGTGACCTGAGGTGAGGTACAGTGGGTGGGACCGGCCCAGGAAACACTGGAGACCAGTGGGCACGCACTGAGGGAGTGCCTGCTTGCTCAGGGTTGGGCACTGGGCACTTTGCATACAGTGGCAAACAAATTAAAGACCTCGCTGGCATCCTTCCTGATTCCTGAATTCAGATTTTAAAATGAGGCAATATATGGAATTTTCGAAAAGTCTCTATTGTGATGAATTGTTCCTCAGAACTCCCTAACAGCATGTCTTACCAACCTTAACATACACTTACCAAGTTGTGATTTCAGACAAGCCTGATGTAAAGTTCATTTGTTTTATATTCCTCTTACTACATACAAAAGGAAACACACATCACAAAGACAAGAAAGATGATTATTTGTTTCAAACGCTACCACAAAACATTTTCATAAAGTATGTAGTAGGTATTAAGGTGTTAGGTGCTTTGAGTACTGAGCAGTTAGCTGTAGAAATTTGTCACCAGAGAAACTCAGATGGAAAGCACCTTGCAGATAAAATCTGGAGATGATTGGATAAAATCATTAAAATCAGTAAAATGAGTGGATCACAATGGTTTTCTTGGTGGCCACACAATCAGGATTAAGAAACCATGGGACTGGGAATTAGTCTTCTTGGGCTTGACTCCTGCTTTGCTGTGAAACAGTGGGAGGTCCATGTTAGCCTCTCTGTTAGTGTCTCACTGGCCCACCTCACCAGGGATAACAAGCATTATATATAATGATGAATGGGAAAGTATCTTGGAAATTGAAACTTTGTACTATTTAAGATACTGTTGTTAGTTGTTAATTCTAGTTCATAATACAATTTTTTTTCTTCTTCTTAAGTAAGCTCCATGACCAGCATGGAGCCCACGGTGGGGCCCAAACTCATGACATGAGATCAAGACCTAAACCAAGATCAAGAGTCTGACACTCAACCGACAGAGCCACCTGGGCATCCCTAGTTCATAATATAATTTAAATGAGGCTCATTTATTCTTTGCAAATGGATTCTTTTCTCTATTATGATAATACTGTTGATAATATTTATATATTTCAAAGATTTAATTTTTTTTAATTTTTTTTTTTTTAACATTTATTTATTTTTGAGACAGAGAGAGACAGAGCATGAGCAGGGGAGGGTCAGAGAGAGAGGGAGACACAGAATCCGAAACAGGCTCCAGGCTCTGAGCTGTCAGCCCAGAGCCCGATGCGGGGCTTGAACTCACGGACCGCAAGATCATGACCTGAGCCAAAGTCGGACGCCCAACCGACTGAGCCACCCAGGCGCCCCAAGATTTTATTTTTCTAAGTAATTTCTACACCTAACATGGGGCTTGAAGTCACAACCCCAAGATTAAGAGTCAGCATTCTCTACAGACTAAACCAGCCAGAAACCCCTCCTTTAAAAAAAAAAAAAAGATTTTATTTTTTTAAATGGATAATACTTATTTAATTAACAGAAATGTGATTTGTCCACAGACAAACAGCAAGTAGCAGTGCTGCAGCTGGGGCCCTGATGAAGTTTGGGGAGATCTATGAATATCCTGATTCACAGCCTGTGGTACTTTCCTAGGGTCTTCAGGTTAGCTGCTTGGGGTCTCACTTCCTCTTTAATTATGTATAACTGGCTTCTTACTCTGTAGAGTTACTATTTTCTAACTAGTCAAGAGAGATAACTTTCTGGCTTTAATACATCCCCACCACATTTTTACTGGTCATGGACTGTTTCTTCCCATATGGGCATCAGTATCTGGGTCCCAACCTATATTCTATTGATTTTATAGGTACTGCAGGTAAAAAGGTATCCCCTAGTTTATGTCTACATCCGTATGTACAGACCAGCCTAGGTCTTCAGGGAGGCTCTATTTCTGGTGGTCTGAGGAGCTGAGGAAATTGCCATAGGAGGTATCTTCTTGGAGTGACCACAGAGAGCCAGCCATGCTCTAATGGCTCAAATGGTTCCAGGCCCTCTCTGAGGAACCAGAATTCTCATCTGGCTTAGATCCCCAGGGCCTGCAGAATAGCCCCGAAACAGCTGAGGGAACCTTAAAACTGATCAGTGTCAGACATTTTCCAGGCTGAGCTGCATGGATCGTTAGTCAACTTTGGGGGAGAGTTGCAATTGTCATAAACCTTGTGCTCCCAATATATGACCCCAGGGTTCTTCTAGGACATCTCGAGTATATCCTGGACTCTCTGTGATAGAGACTACTTGTTCGCAATTTGCTGTCTACCAGAGAGGCACTGGCAGCCCTGAACCTGACTCTGTTGTCAGGCTGGGGCTTTTCCTCATAGAGTCCTGATATGGTCAGTCTCATCCTTGTTATAAGTTTCTTTCAAATACTTCATATTTCAAAGCCCAGCTCAAATGTCACTTTCTTTTCCTATAGGCTCCCAACGTGAACATAATAAATTACATACATATATACATACTATACCATACAGTGCTGTGTGCCCATAGTACTTTATCCATACTTGTAGTGGAATTCTTAACACATAGTGTCTAAAACGTGTCTGCCTTTGTGCTTAAAGGGAGCTATAAACTTCTTAAGAGTAAAGACTACATGTGACTCATTTGATCTATTTATATATTTGCAAGGTCTCACATCATGATTGGAACATTCATGTTTATTGCCTTAAATTCTTTTCAAGGCCAATGAGATGGAAATCAAAGATAGTACCACTCTTTTCCTGATTAATTATTTCAACACATTTATCAAAACCTACTAACATGTTATACACCAGCCTGCCATGAAGAAGCAGTTATGAATAAGATGCACATATGATTCCCCTACAGGGAGCTTATAGTTGGGTAGTCTTCTCTATTTTCATGCCTTGTTGTCCCTGATAAATCAATTGTTGCTTCTGGTGGTGGTGAGCTAAGCCAGACTGTTCCTTCTCACTCATCCAGGACATGGACATGTGTTGCTGATGCTGGTGGTAGAAGCAGCAGACAGTGAGCAGAATTGTACCCTCCCCTTCTGACTGTGTTCATGATAATTGTGGCATGACCAATCATCATCTACTCTTGCCTGCTCTCCCCAAAGGGAACTCTAGATAAGTTCCGTAGCAGTGGATAATGACAGATTGGATCCTGGGAGCCTAGGCTTGACATCCTGGAGTAAAAACTCTGGGTGGATGGAGCCAGAGAGTAAGGAGGGTATCAAATCCAAGAAGCCAAGTCTATTTCAAATCCAAAGGGCAAGCATAAGATAGAAAACAGGGGGCCGTTTTAGTTTAGAAAGCTAGAGTTCAAAGTTTAGAGGCAATATTGGACAGAGATGAAGCTGAAAGGTAGGAATGGAGCTGGAGGTTAAGAGCTGGTTGATGTATCCAACAGTTTTGTGGTAAAGAGGTAAGATGTCAATAATTTTCTGTTCTTGAATTTCTCAGCTTGCTGAGAGATAAGGACTGGGCTGTTTGGAGGGTGATGTCAGCTTTATGGCTGAATAAGATGCCCATAGTTTGTGTCCTTCTCCCAACAACAACAATGTAGCATCCATCAGAGTGCCTTCGTAGAAGCTGTGGGATCCAGTACCACATGCCACAGGATCTGGGGGGAGACTTTGCCCATCCATACATCACATAATAGGCATATAGATGTTGGTCCCAGCTGTGGACTATGAACTGGCTCTAGCCCCTTTTGGGCTGCAGTCCAGGAGCCCCCGGAAAACAGTCTTCAACAGTCACCCACAAACAAAAGAGCCAGGTTTCCAGTGGAGAAGTTCCAGCGCACCATAGAAACAAAAAAAGCATGAGTTTGGATGCATTGGAAGGGGTGAGAGGAACAGTTTGATTTTATCTGTATCACTTCTACCCCAAGGCAACACAGTTTAGGGCCAAGAGAAATCTTCTTGGCCTTTGATCTCTCCTGTAGAGGAAAAGGAATGTGTGGGTGAGTATCTGGCTTCTCCAGCTGTATGGGACACTGCCAAAGAGGCTCATTTCTCTCTTCTCCATCCAGAGTACTGAGTCATGAGCTCCATGACTGAGGGGGGCAGGAAAAGTTGGAAGAGCAACAATCTGAACTCTTGGAGAGCATGAAAGAGATGTGGATCCTACTGTGTCACAGATTCCACCAAGAAGACTGCCCATGAACCACTAAGGACTCTTTGCTAGTGGATTCCCTCAATTGGCCCGTAGGTATCCCCACTGCCTCAATGCCCCACACTGTGAGTGCATTTCTTAGCATAAACCTTACAGGCCTGGAGAGAGTGGTATGATATATTCAAAGTGGTGAAAGAACAAAACCTGTCAATCAAGAATTCAGAAGGGTACCTGGGTGGCTCAGTCAGTTAAGTGTCTGACTTCAGCTCAGGTCATGATCTCAGGGTTGGTGAGTTTGAGTCCCACATCAGGCTCTGTGCTAATAGCTCAGAGCCTGCAACCTGCTTTGGTTTTTGTATCTCCCTCTCTGCCCCTTCCCTGCTCGTGCTGTGTCTCTCAAAAGTGAATAAACATTAAAAAAAATTCAGAAAAGGAGAGATAAAGACTTTCACAGACAAACAAAAGCTGAAGAAGTTAATCCCCATTAGACCTGCCTTACAAAAAATGCTGAAAGGCGTTCTTCCAGCTGAAGTGAAAGGATCTAATTAGTAACATGAAAATAGACAACACATTGGTAAAGCTAAGCATATGGTCAAATTCAGACTAATACTGTAGTGGTGGTGTGTTAACCACTTTAGTATAAGATCAAAGGACAAGAGAACTAGAAATAACTATAGTTAGTATAATTTGTTAATACACAATATAAAAAGAAGTAAATTGTAACATCAAAAACAAAAGGGGAGGGGTAGAAAGGTAGACCTCCTATGTGTAATTGAAGTTAAGTTGCTATAAGTTTAAAATGGACAGTTTTAGTTACGAGATGTCTTATGTACACACATCTTGCTAACCACAAAGCAAAAACCTGGAGTAGATTCACAAAAGATAAAAAGGAGAATCAGCGAATACCGCAGAAAATCAATTCACGGAGGCAGGCAGAAAGAAAGGAAAAAAGGAACAGTGGAAGTACAAAACAGCCAGAAAGCAATAAGTAAGGTGACATTAGTAAGTTCTTACCTACCATTAATTATTCTAAATGTAGGTGAATTGAATCCACCAGTCAAAAGACAGAGAGTGGCTGAGTGGATGACATAACAATACCCAACTATATGCTACCTACAAGAGACTTTCCACTTTCAGAACACACATAGGCTTCAAGTGAAGACATGGAAAGAGATATTCTGTGCAAGTGGAAACCAAAAGAGAGCAGGAGTAGCTATACTTCTATCAGACAAAATAGACTTTAAGCCAAAAATGGTAACAAGAAACAAAGAAGGTCATTATATAATGAAAATAGGTCAATTCATCAACATGTTATTACAATTATTTATGTCCTCATCACTGGAGCACCTAAATACAGTAAGCAAATACAGATCTGAAGGCAGAAATAGACAAAATGATACAATTAATAATAGGGGACTTTAGTACCCTTTCAACAATGGATATAGACAGAAAATCAGTAAGGAAACTCCAGACTTGAACTATACCTTAGACCAAATGGATCTAACAGACATATACAGAATGTTTCCCCCAACAGAAGTGCAATACACATTCTTCTCAAGTGCACATGAAACATTCTCCAGGATGGATTATGTGATAAGTCACAAAACAAATCTTAGCAAATTAAAGAATATTGAAATCTTAAGTATCTTTCCTGACCACAATAATATGAAACTAGAAATCAATAATAAAAGGAGGAAAGATGGAAAATTAACAAACATATGGAAATCAACATGCTTGTGAACAAGCAATGGGTCTAAGAAATCAAAAGCAAAATTAAAAAATATGTATCTTTAAACAAAAATGGAAACATAACATACCAAACCCTATGGGATGCAGTAAAAGAGGGAAGTTTATAACAATAAAGACCTACATTAAGAAAAAAGATCTTGGGAATGCAAGCTGGTACAGCCACTCTGGAAAACAGTATGGAGGTTCCTCAAAAAATTAAAAATAGAACTACCCTACAACCCAGCAATTGAGCTACTAGGCATTTATCCATGGGATACAGGTGTGCTGTTTCGAAGGGACACATGCATCCCCATGTTTATAGCAGCACTATCAACAATAGCCAAAATATGGAAAGAGCCCAAATGTCCATCGATGGATGAGTGGATAAAGAAGATGTAGTATATACACACAATGGAGTATTACTCGTCAATTAAAAAGAATGAAATCTTGCCATTGGCAACTACGTGGATGGGACTGGAGGGTATTATGCGAAGTGAAATTAGAGAAAGACAAAAATCATATGTCTTCACTCATGTGAGTACTTTAAGAGACAAAACAGATGAACATAAGGGAAAGGAAACAAAAATCATAAAAACAGAGGGGGACAAAACATAAGAGACTCGTAAATATGGAGAACAAACTGGGGGTTGCTGGAGGGTTGTGGGAGGGGGGATGGGCTAAATGGGTAAGGGGCATTAAGGAATCTACTAATGAAATCATTGCTGTACTATATGCTAACTAATTTGGATAAAAATTTAAAAAAATAAAATAAAAAAAGCAGAAAATACCCACCCAAAAAAGAAAAAAGAAATATCTTTATCAGATTTCACACCATAAGCAACTACAAAGAAGAATAAACCAAGCCCAAAGTTAGCAGAAGAGGGGAAATAACAAAGAACAGCAGAAATAAATGAAATAAAGACTAGAAAAATAATAGAAAAAAGTCAGTGAAACTGAGTTGATTTTTTAAAAAGAAAAGTGGTGGAGGTGTTAACTAATGCTACCTTAGTAATCACAGTATATAAATGTATCAACTCAACGTGTTGTACACCTTAAACTTACACAATGTTATATGTCAATTCAATGGTGCCCAGTCTTATGGGTGCAAGAGAAGAATTGTAAAGCATAGCCCTTGTCCTTTAAGGAACCTATTGCTTAGCTGTGAGAAAGGAATCACACTTAAAAAAAAAAAAAGAATGGAGTAAGATGGGGTTGAATTTAATTAAGAATCAGAAGACTAGAGACCCAAGTGGAAAGTGGCTGGGCTGGTGTGAGCTGAGGGCATGGGATGGCTTTGTGGGCCTTGAGGCACAGGCTCATTCACAGCCATCAATTTATGCCACACAGTTCTTTCTCATGTTGGGAACCTCAGTGAGGTCTGTGCTCAGGCCATAATTTACATGAAGAAAGATAAGGTTAACAGTAGGATGCTCAGAATGCAGCTTTAGTCCATTCAAATTTTTTTTTTTTTCCTAAAATACCTTATAAAGAAATCTCATTTATCATAGAAATATTCTTAGCTCTCATACTTCAACCATGGGAAAGCCAAGAGCTACCCAAAGCTTTTTGTTTGGCCTAAAAGTCGTGTATAGTAATGTCAGCTGCTTTGATGTTGGCATTTCACCACAAGTGGATGACACAGGTCAATCTGCCTTTGGGACTGGGAGAGTTTCCCAGCTCCACCTGGAGCCTGACTCACCTCATTGACCTCTGTTGCTCTTTTTGTGGCATGTTTTCCGTTCTGCTAGATTGCCTTTCGCTGACTAAAAAGATGGTTGCTCACCACTGAGGCTTGTGCAGGCACGTAACTGTTAGTACTAAGCAAGAGCCCCACGTGTTCTGGTGTCTCTCCCCAAGTTCTGCACATTTAACACTTGCCTTTGTGTTATGAAGCATGGAGTTCCTTTGATGCATAAAGTAAGATGTTCTCATTAATAACTGGCTTCCCTGTCCTTGCTTTGCTGTCAGGAGAGAACTGGATGATAAAACCTATGATTTATTTGGACTGGCTCCATTAAGAACTGACAGAGTGATGATTTGATTCCAGTAATGCTTTATTCTTACTCCATGTTTTGACTATCTAGCTGCGCCCCTGCTGAAAGTGACTCTTAATCACTAATTCTGAACTCACCGAAGAGTATAAAACAGTACACGTCACCTAAAATCTCAGTGGAATTACCTCTGTTATCAATAAATTTCATAAGACTTTCAAACTCTTTTTCAAATTATTATGAGATGATTGAAAAGTCCAGACAACTTACAGGTTCACCTTTTGACTGACTTACCGTTACAGGTGTTTCATAGGGACCATGCAATTGACTGTACAGTGATTAATTTGTTCATTGATTTTATTCAACGCGTGTTTATTGGAAGTTAACTCTGCCATGCTCTGTTCTAGGTGCTGGGAATGGAGCAGTGAATTAAACAGAAACCTGCCTTCATTTAGTGGAGGAAAATAGACAAAAAACAGAGGAAATAATTTGATTGGTTATTTGAGCATGAGGAGTGTTCAGAAGGACAAAAATGAACTGGGGCAGGAGATAAAGGCTACTAAGTTTGTGGGAGAAGAATAGGGAAAACATCTCAGTTTATTTTAAATAGTGTTGTTTGGAAACTCACTGAGAAAGTGACATTAGAGCAAAGACTTGAAGGAGGGTTAGGAGTGAGCCACATGTGTGATGGGGGAAGAGTGTGCCAGGCAGAGGATGCAATGGGTATAGGGGTCCTATGGTGGGAAGTATCTGCTACGTTTCAAGCCAGGCTGATGGTAACATTAGAACACACAGGCACAGGGCTGTATGCATGCCAGACGCTGCTTTATATCCATTATCTCATTTAATCCTCCATGTTTCCCTAGTCCCCATTTCTAAAGGAAGAGACTGAGGCACAGACAGTTTAGATAACTTTCCCTAGATTACCTAGCTGGAAAGTGGTGGAACCCAGGAAGTCTGGCTCTAGCGTCTCTGTGCTCAGCCACACTGTTCTGCTGCCTGATATTTAGGCATATATTTGCAGATATGAGGGCGCTGCTTATCACATTGTACCGTGCCACTTTGCTTTCAGGATAAATTATTTTCCCGATCTTAATAGTGGCATTAGTTATGCTGGTCTTGAGCCACTGGTTTATTTCAATTTAATGAACACTGTGATCTGTGACAATTGCTGGTCATGATTTTATGTTAGCCATTGAATATTTAAAGGTCCATCCTTTTTTTTTTCTTTCTTCATGTTGTATTTTTTTCTACCATAATAAACTACCTTAAATCCTTTTAGTTTTTTTATGACTTTTTAAAATTTTATTTTAGAGAGTGTGCGTGCAATCAGGGGAGGAGCAAATGGAGAGAGAGTATCTCAAGCAGGCTCCACACTGAGCATGGAGCCCAACACGGGGCTTGATCCCATGACCCAGGGATTATGACCTGAGCCGAGATCAAGACTTGGACACTCAACCGACTGAGCCACCCAGGTCCCCCTTATATCCTTTTAGATATAGGGAATGGTGAATGAATAGAAATACATTTATTTTATTATTTTTTTTAATTTTTTTAATTTTTAGAATTTTTTAAATGTTTATTTATTTTTGAGAGAGAGACACACATTGTGAGCGGGGGATGGTCAGAGAGAGAGGGAGACACAGAATCTGAAGCGGGCTCCAGGCTCTGAGCTGTCAGCACAGAACCCAATGCAGGGTTTGAACCCACAAACAGTGAAATCAGACCAGAGCTGAAGTCGGATGCTTAACCAACTGAACCACCCAGGCGCCCCTAGAAATACACTTTAAAAGAAGGCTCAAGGTACTTAGCACTTTGGTACTGAGAAGCACCCTGGGAAAAGCCACCTTCCAGCTTGGCCTTGCAAAACTGGGATTCCCATTTCTCCATTCTCCCAGCCATGGCCTTTCTCCCAGGGCTCACTCAGGGTTCCCTCTGGAGCTGACAGAAGAGTAAAGATGCAGACTTCTCTCTGAAACCACAGCCCTGACGAATGCAGTCTATGTGGCAGTTAGAAGCAGGGACTGAGATCAGACAAACAGTTCATACCCTGACCACCACCTGTCTGGTATCTGGGTCCTTAGCATCTTCACCTGTAAAATGTAGATCAAAATTAGTGTGTACCTCTTAGAGTTGTGAGGATTAAAATAGGGTAATGTTCACATGTAAAGTGCATAGTACGGGGCTGATGCAAATAAACTCTATGGAAATCTTAGCTGTTATTACTATTAGTTACTCCCTTAAAAACAAAACACCACTGGGCTTGGTTGACATCTGTCTCCATTTTATCCTGTCAAATGCCCCGTGGGGTCTCTCTGTGGTACTGGCTCCTCACATCTTGGATCCCAAAATGAATATGGCCTATTGGAAACCAAAACAAATATGAATAGTGAATGAAACTAAAAAGCACAGCCAGATTCCAGCTTACTAAAAGCCTCAGCCATGCTAAAGATAGGGCTTTGGTGGTACCTGGGTCACTCAGTCGGTTAAGTGTCCAACTTTGGCTCAGGTCATGACCTTATGGTTCATGGGTTCGGGCCCCATGTCAGGCTCTGTGCTGATAGCTCAGAGCCTGGAGCCTGCTTCAGATTCTGTGTCTCCGTCGTTCTCTGCCCCTCCCCAACTCATGTGTGTGTGTTCTCTCTCTCTCAAGAATAAATACACATTAAAAAAAATTAAAAAAAAAAAATAGGGCTTTGAAGAGATGCCAGAGAAGAGAGCACAAGGAGGAGAGGAGCTGTGTCGTAAGTACCTCTGCTTTGTAAGCTGGTCCTCCTCCCCCAAACCCCTTTCAATTGT
The DNA here is from genome assembly GCF_018350215.1 of Panthera leo. Lineage (NCBI taxonomy): Eukaryota > Metazoa > Chordata > Mammalia > Carnivora > Felidae > Panthera > Panthera leo. The sequence goes on along the minus strand of NC_056687.1, from coordinate 103,515,385 downwards.
TCAAGAAAAGTCAAGGCTTGTCACAAAATTGGCTTTGACTTTTTTAGGATTACTTCAAGTTCTGCAAGAAGAAAGTGATTCTATGAAAGAGGCTTAAAAAGTCCAATTAAATATTTCATTAATTGTGTTAGAATAAAAGAAAGACTTTTTCAAACAGCCTTACATGCTGTTTGTGGAGTGATGTGGTGCTGTGGGAAGAACATATGCATTGGGCCTGACTCCCAGCTGTGCAGTCGCAGGCTTTAAGAACTTCAGTCAAGGCCACAGGGTCCTCATCTGTAAAATGGAAATATTATCTACCACACAAGGCTGTTGACAGGATTCAGTGGTATGGCTGTGGGAAATCTGGCAGGTAACAGACTTTCAAAGATGTTAGTCTGATTTTTTCTGAAGCCTTTTCTTCATTATTTTACTTTGTGCCACATCATTAGAACTGCTTAATTATTCAGGATTTTTACATCTAGTTTGTGGATTATCAAAGCCCTTTGCTAATAGGTCTGTCTCTTGCTGACTTTAAAAATTACAATGTAACTGCCTGTTGGCTTGTCAGTTATGCGAACTAGATGATTCAACATCAATATTGCCAGATGCCTCAGTAGAATGATTTTATGAAGAACTTTGAAACTATAGTTAATGGAAATTTATTTTTTTTTATCTATGGACAGATTTTGCAAGTTGATAGTTTTCTTAATTTTAAGAGTTATTTTTTTCTGATGCTGCAGTGATCACAAAAATATGAAGACAGAATAAAATCACTCATAACTATTTTGCCTAGAAAAAAACACTACTAACTTTTAATTTTTTCCTTTTTTAAAAGTGTTTATTTATTTTTGAGAGGGAGAGAGAGAGAGCTCATGTGTGTGATTGGGGGAGAGGCAAGGAGAGAGGGGGAGAGAGAATTCCAAACAGGCTCTGCACTGTCAGCATAGAGCCTGACGCAGGGCTTAATCTCACAAACTCATGAGATCACAACCTGAACCGAAATCAAGAGTCGGATGCTCAACCGGCTGAGCCATCCAAGCACCCCTTAATTTGTTTCCTTTTTATATGCATAGTTCTTTATATGACTTTTTCCCACCTAAAAGTATATCATAAGTCTTTCCTGCATTGCTAACATTTAAATTACTTCCATAATGGATATACTGTGATCTTCATAATTATTTTCCTAATTAAAATATTAAAATGCTCCAAAACTACTCTGCAAAAAATGTTTTGGAATGTAAGCCTTTGTCTGCATTCCTGATTAGTACCTGACGATAAATTTCTAGAAGTAAAATTATTGGGTCAATCTTAAGCTATTTATTGCTATGTAACATGTTCTCAAAACTTAAAACCCAGTCCCTTAAAACAATAGTAATCATTCATTTGCACACAATTTTGCCATCTGGGGACAGTTTGCCTCACCCCACATGATGTCACCTGGCTGGGGTAGCTTGACTGGGGCTGGAGGATCTACTGCCTAGGAGACTGTCTCCAATGACTGACAAGTTGGTGCTGGCTGTCAGCTGGGGCCTTCGCCCTGACCTAGGTGGTCTTCTCCATTGGATTCCAAATGGGGGAGGTGGAAGCTGCCAGGCCACTTAAAGGCTGGGCATGGAACTGGCACAGGGTCTCTTCCAGCTTGCTCTCGTGGTCAGAGCAGTCCCAGGCCAGTTTCCAAAGAGTGGTTAGACCACATCTCTTTCTGAGGGGAGTGACAAAAAATTTTTGGTCATATTTAATCTATCATAGTCAAAGAACACATTGTCGAAGGATCTTTATACGCATCACCAAATCCTTTCCAGAAAAGTTGTAATGGTATGCAGTTCCACCAGCAGTTCTTGAGAATGCCCATCATCACACTAAACAACATTAAATATTGAAATTTTAGGGGCGCCTGGGTGGCTCAGTCGGTTAAGCGTCCGACTTCAGCTTAGGTCACGATCTCACGGTCCGTGAGTTCGAGCCCCGCGTCGGGCTCTGGGCTGATGGCTCAGAGCTCAGAGCCTGGAGCCTGCTTCCGATGCTGTGTCTCCCTCTCTCTCTGCCCCTCCCCCGTTCATGCTCTGTCTCTCTCTGTCTCAAAAATAAATAAACGTTAAAAAAATTTAAAAAAATAAATAAATATTGAAATTTAAAAAATCTGTACTTATTCAATATGTAAAATGTGAGATCTCATTATTTTACTTTGAATTTAGGTGATTATTAGTGAACTTTGATATGCTTGATAAAAATATATATTTCTTTGGGAACTGCTCATTTTGTGGGCCATTTGTTTATGTGTTAAACATAAATTTATATGTCTATTTATTACTGACAATAATAAGGTATCATATTCATTATAAGTATTCCTTTCATTTCTCTTAATTAAAAATCAAAAACCTTTCCTTCTTAATTGAGAAAAAATTAGAGAAAACTATTTCCTATTAAATTAACATGATTCTACCAGATCGCATAAATCTTTCACCTTATTAAATTAATTTGATTTTCATGAGAGTCTGGCAGCAATGCATTGGTCTCAAAATAATGGCATATATTATAATAAAATATTTTAATCAATGTAAGTTTTACCTAACATGTCAACATAAATCTAAGAAATCATATCATTTATTAATTATCTTCATTTTGGAGGGACTAAACCAAAAAAGTTTAGATAACTTTATCAGAACAGAAATCGATGAGTAAATGTGTTTTCATCCCTTAATTTTCTCATTATCTTTTAGCAATCTCGTGGGCAAGCTCCTTACCCACTCTGAGTCTCAGTTTTTCTAACTGCACAATGGGGTTATAATAATAGGCTCAGAGAAGATATTTGTGAGGGGCCTAGTACAGGCAAGGCTCGGCATGTTGTGGACACCATCATTCTTTGCTTATTCTGTCCTTTCTCATGAACCAAGAAAGACCTTCCTATTAGAATATCAGAGTCAGTTCTCTGAATGGCTTTCCAGGCCAGGGTTTGTGTTTTGGGAATGCTATCACTTAGCTCACCCTCAGAGTCCATTACTCACAGGTTGGTGTTTCCACAGAGTGTGTTTTGCCTGTGGTGCAAATCAGGCGCCTGTTCCAAACAGCACAGCACTATTATCAGGGCGCAGTGAGGGCAAACGTCTGTGGGACACTATGATACAGTCCCTTGAGAATAACCCTTTGGGAGCTTCTCAGAGCAATCTGGTGTCCAGTCTTCACACTCTGAGGGTTCCATATTTGTATTATGACTAATAATAGTTTTTACCTGCATGGCGCTTGACAGTTTTCATAGGATTTCCACGTGTTTTGTCTCCTTTGATCTTCATAGCTATCCTAGGAGGCCTGCAGTTCAGGTCATATTATTTCCCTTTTATGCATGAGGAAGTCAAGGCTTGGAGGGGTTATGACTTGTCCAAAGTTACAAAGCTAGCAAGTGCCAGGCCCAGTATCAAATGGCTCCTACAGGCCCCATCCAGAATTTTCCCATTGGATAGTGTGCTGCCTAATTCTCCACCACGGGCATTTTAGCAGGTGGCTCTGGGATGAGATCTACACGATGGATTTGTCTCCCTGTCTTCCATTACATGGGTGGGAGAGTGTCATAGTCAATGTGGACTCTAGAGTCATTGTTGGATCCTGGCTCCATCTCTTGTTAATTATGTAACCACTCTGGGCCTCAGTTTCTCCATATATAAATGAGAATAACACTGGTACCCAACTCATAGGAGTATTGGAGATTTAAATGAGACCATCTATGAAAAACACTAGCACAAAGCCTGACACCCAAATGAATGTTAACTAAAGCCCCTCTTCCTACTTGGTGTGATCAGAGAAAGTGAAAGCTTACCTTCCAACAAAATGTCTGCACAGCTGGCCTTTCACTATGCTTTGGACTTCAGGCATTGGTTTCAGGAGGGCTTTGTTGTAAAAGAACCATTTTTCATAGGCACCTGCCCTGCACTGCACCGAGCATCTTCAGCATCCTCAACCACGTTATCACAGTTAATCCCATTGGGGACAGGTAAGTATTGATTATTTCCAAAAAATAAAAAAAATCACCCACTAACTCTTGTTAACATTTTGGTATATTCTTTGTCTATCTTGTATGACCTTTAAGAAACTGGAACTGAAGGAGAGCAGAATATGCCACCCCCAAAAATACCCTTTTGGCATATTGGTTATTTTGAATTAAAGTTACCTAAAAGATAGCTAGCTGGTACAAGAAGGGCATTCTGACCCTCCCCTGTCCCCCTGAAAACCACATGGAAGTTACTTTTCCTGTACCCAAAGGATAGAAGGCACTCTTATCACTAGAGATAGGGAATTTTGGGCCAAGAAGGGTTCATTAACAAAACTAGTTGTTTCTTCACTAATACCCCAAGCTGAAACCCCTTTATCTTGTCGATTCTTCACAAATTTATCGTTTCCTTGTCTGAAAGGTATAAAAGTTTCCTGCTTTGGTCACCTCTTTGAGTCTCATATTTTTTATGGGGCTCTCATATGTACAAAATTAATTTTTTTCTCCCGTTAATCTATCTAATGTCAATTTAATTATTAGGCCAGCCAAAGCAGCAAGAAGGGAAGAAGGAAAAAGTTTTTTAACCGTGTAGTTTTGGTGCCTAATGTGGAGCTCTCCACTGGCTGCAGCCGCTGAGAGGTCCTGGGACCTGTGACAGGAGCCAGCAGAAGGTGAGAATTCTTACCATGCCAGTCTTCCAGTTCTTTGCCTGCAGAGTCTGGTAAGTGACCACTCTAGAGTGGTGAGAGTTCTTTCCTTTTTCTAAATTTAGATTAGCAGGAGGGAAAATTTGTGTGAACTAGTTCCTCGGGTATAGCAACTCTGGTAAAAGTTTGTTATGAGCACTCTTGTTTTTTATTGATCCTTTTTCTCCCAGAGATGGTCATTGTTTCTTTTGTCTCTGTCTTTCGTGTCATTTGTCACAACAAAGAAAACCATAGAGCAGAACACAGGCATGAGTCCTATAAGCCTGTTATTTGAGCCAGCATCACAGACTGGTGAGTTCATAGTTCTCACCAGACCAGGATCTGTTTAGACAAGCTTTGCTGGGGGTCACCAGATAAAGTTTTTCTTTCATCTTGTTCTATGTCCTCAGAGCTTGCCTTGTAATTAGTTAGACTATTCTGTTTGGTCACTGCCAGCCAGAAGATACACATACCAGCTTACATTTGGTGGCCAGTTGAATATTAGGGTCCTGAGGTACTCAGTTACAAGCAGTACTTTCTTTGTCTGGCCATGCCGTTCTTAGGGGAGTTTGTCATAAGAGCTTCCAGCCCATAAGGGGCCTTTATTGTCTGAACCTTTGCTGTCTTGTTAGTGCTGGAAAAGTCTCATTTTAGTAGCACTTGTGTAGATCTGTAGCTGGAGTCATCTCATGTTCTCATGGGAAACTGGAGACAACATTTTCATTACACCATTCTTACTGCTTGTGACCCCAAGTCTTTGCTTTCTTAGGCTAACTCTGGGGGTGAACTTTCTGGGTCTGATGAGTGCTGCATCTTTTGTACTCTCTTTTGGGATGCCTCTTATGTCTTGTGTGCCATAATATTGTTATTGATTTGAGTAACTATTGAGATGGATATAAGAGCCTACCTGTCAATGATGGGTCCTTGGAATTGGAAAACTTCTGTATTTGAAAAAAGTTTCAGAGAGCTCTCGTTCCAAAAAATTGTCCTATTCATACCTATGGAAAGAGCAAATTAAAAAGTGGATACAAAGAAGTATAATGGTTAGCCTTAGGGACTTCCTTAACAAGATGGAAGAACAGAAATTAGACTTAGGAAAGAGTTAAAATCCACATTCAACATAAATGCCCCTTCTTAAAATCTAGCTCTATTTCTTCAGCAAATTCCCTTAGCTCCCCAAACTCCTCCACCTTCCCCACAAAATCCCTTAAACACCTGGCTACCTGTTTTAACTTCTCTTCCCCTACAAGATTTATAGAGAACACTCCAGCCTAATCTTTAGGTCCAGGGCATGCAGGTCTCTCATGTAAATGCTGAAAGCCAGGAAGTATATTTAGCAAAAGCAGCAGGAAGTAAATTTAGCAGACTTGTTTTGCTGTCCTTTCAAACTGTCCCTGCTTTCCAGGTCTCTATGATCAGGCTCTGCCAGGCTCAGGCCTTCCTATGCAATATCTTTTGCAGATGTATTTTGGAATCTTCCAGCCCCACCTGAAGAATTCATGTCCTCTGGACAGCAACTGATCTTTTAAACTATAAAGCCCTTTTACCTCCACTTTCAGAAGATACTACCCAATTTCGATAGAAATTAGATTAGTGGCCATTTACAACCTCACTCACAAGAGCCTTGATTAGCTGCAAAGGTGTTCTTTTCACCCTTGATTGTACTGTAGTTAACAGACAAGTCAGATGGACCCCTGGAGAAAACCCTTCTCAAAGAGGAAACACATGACCAGAATTTCTCTCAAGCCCTCCTATGAATGATCAGGAAATGGAGCAGCTGAAGGCTACTGTTCAGGGGCTGATAGAAGCAGTAGTTGAACTTTTCCCACTAAGGGGAACTGGTCTAAGTTTGAATTGTATGTTGAGAAAGAAGGAGAGCATCCAAAGGCCTTTGTTGAGCACTTCATACAGATTTTTCAAAGGCATACTGCACTAAATTCTGAAGCTCTAGAGCATAGAGATCTTTTAGTTTCTGCCTTGGTAGGAAAATTCCTCCCTGATATCAAAAAGGCAAATTCAAAACAATGTGATTGGGTGGGCTAGTCAACCTCTAAGCATTATAATGGGAGAAGCTATCCAATTCTTTGAAGATAGCCATCAGGAAAGGAGAAAAAAAAGGAGTTGAAATTAACAATTCTTGATTTGCAATTTGGATATTTAGAGAAAAAAAGCATAACTCTGAGAACAACAAAGTCCACAGAGAGCCTTTCCTACTTGCCTCCAGACATTTTCAAATGTAAAAAATCAGGACCCTGGAAATGCAATTGTCCTGCACTTTAAAAAAAGAAATTTAGAGTCACCTGGGTGGCATATATTGGGGTATCCTTGTCTATTATCTGAAATTTAAGGTAAATACTATTTAAGTCGACTTCATGCCAAGCACAGAGTCCAACAGAGGGTTTGAACTCACAACCCTGAGATCAAGACCTGAGCTGAGATCAAGAATCAGACACTTAACTGACTGAGCCACCCAGGTGCCCCTAAGGTAAATACTACTTAAATTTCTCTTTTTTTAAATTAAAAAAATATATTTTTTAAAATTGTATTTATTTGAGCTCAAATTGAGCAACTGAGCATCTGTTGATTTCAGCTCAGGTCATGATCCCAGGGTCATGGGATGGAGCACCCCATTGGGCTCCATGCTGAACATGGAGTCTGCTTGAGATTCTCTCTCTCTCTCTCTCTCTCTCTCTCTCTCTCTCTCTTCCTCTGCCCCTTTCCCCAGTTTGTACTCTCTGTCTCAAATAAATAAAATGAAAAAAATATATTTTTTTTAATTTAAAAAAAGAGAGAAAAATTTAAGTAGTATTTACCTTAGGGGCACCTGGGTGGCTCAGTCAGTTAAGTGTCTGATTCTTGATCTCAGCTCAGGTCTTGATCTCAGGGTTGTGAGTTCAAGCCCTCTGTTGGACTCTGTGCTTGGCATGAAGTCGACTTAAATAGTATTTACCTTAAATTTCAGATAATAGACAAGTATACCCCAAAATTCCTGAGATAAAACTTGCATTCTTTCTCTGTCCCTTGAAGATGTGAGTCTTACCATATCTTTGAAATGTAAACACCATAGGAGATAACTAAAACACTGTCCATAATCACGTGAGACTGAAGGAAATAAAGTGTGTGTAGGAGGTTTTTAAAAATACAATCTGCAATGACATCTCCCTTGTTCAAACTCTAGTCTACAGCTTTCATAAGATTACTTGTCAAGGGCAAATACAAATCTTAAAAGTCTTCTCCACAAATAGTAAAAAAATTAGCCACATGAGTGGGTAAACTTACCTTATTCCAACTGCCAGAAATACAATTTGGATCCAACTGTTATTTGTAAACTAGTGAGTTTTGTATTATTGTACCTGATTCATGGCTAAAATTTTAGAGTGAAAGCTCTAAGTTCTCAGTTTGTGTCTGCCCTGTGTGTTAATTTATGTATGTTTATCCACATATGTTATACATGTGTGATTGATGTTTCCTGTCTCCAAATGGTATTACCAAAATTAATTTGTAGTAAAACCCTATTTAATTGGCTTAAAGAAAGATAAACACTTATCAAATTAAATATTTCTAAACTCTCAGAAGTGTAATAGAAATCAACCCACGTACTTTCAATTTCATGTCACCTGGGGTAGCTTTGGTAAATAAAACCTAGTTTAAGTTAGTTGGTGTAATTAAAAAAATGAATGTCTTTAGAGTTATTGGCATTTAAAAACAGTTAATGGTACTGTATTTTAGGTTTACTAAAAGTCAAATAAGCTCATGTTATCCCTGTTACAAAATTTGTCAGCAAGAAAAATAAGTTAAGATGATGGCTAGCTGCTTTAAAGTCTTATGAAATTTTCAGTAATCTAAATATGATTATTAAGAATAAGTAAATTAAATAAATGTAAGGAAGATAAAAATGTTTAAGTGAACTTTCAATAATAATCATTAACATTTTTTAAAATATTTATTTATTTTTGAGAGAGAGACAGAGTGTGAGTTGGGGAGGGGCAGAGAAAGAGGGAGACACAGAATCTGAAGCAGGCTATAGGCTCTGAGCTGTCAGCACAGAGCCTGATGTGGGGCTCAAATTCACCTACTGTGAGATCATGGCCTGAGCTGAAGTTGGATGTTTAATCGACTGAGCCACCTAAGCACCCCAACAGTAATCATTTTTTAATGATACGTCTATGTAAATTTTCTTAAATCTCTTTAGCAACTTAAACCCTCAGAGTTTTGCTAAGTTAAGTATAAATGATGGAAAGTCATTGAATATCTAGGTCATTTCTAAGTAAGGTAAAATACAGAAACATTAATTATTGAACATAGGTTTATATACTTTTGGCTTCTTATTGCAGAGATACTAAACATATTTGGATCTACCAATAAACATGTCTTATTTCACATTAAAAAAATTGTACTTCAAGAAAACATATGCTTCTAGAGGTTATGAAATGCCTTAATGGGTTTGACAATCTACAGAATACTGGTATAATAGTTCACAATTGCTTACTTAGTTTTCACTAAAAATAAATGTTCCTAACAGTTAAGAATTCTAATTAATATATAAAATAGTAAGGAAAAGAAAACTATGCAAGCAAAAAAAGATGTGTTTTGGCTAAGAAAAGGTATGAGACATGGAGATGTATTTTTGTTAAGGGAAAAAGTAGTATAATAGCTCTTTGCTTAAGAGAAAAAGAGAGAAATAGAGAGAAGGAAAGACAGTTTTTCCTGTATGGTCATGCTAGCTAAAATTGAATATATTTATTATAAGCGTTTTTTGAAATAAGGTCTAATATCAATAGTGTATCAATAGTGTACTTATGTAAAAAAAACACTTAAATTTCTTTTGTCTGCTAACAGGACAGTTTTCTTGGACTATTGGTCTGCTTTTGATAAGATTGTAGAAGGTTTTTCTTCATCCTTTAAGAAATCTGCCTAGAAGGCAAAGATTTTGTGTTTTGTTTTAATTTCCTCACGTTATGTTCCTTTTATGAGGTCTTTGATTACTTAAAACAGAGTCTTCTCTATTAAAAGAACTAAATTTTTTTCTACTATGTAACTTTCTGTATTTTCCTGCAAAGTCTTTAGTTGTTTTTAGTTGTCACTTTGGTTAAATGAATAACTTAATATTGTTCCACGCTAACCTGTGATACTTTAATCAAATGTTTAAAACCTACTGATATTTTTGACAAACTTTTCCCAAATCAAATTCCTTTTTTTTTTTAAGTTTATTTATTTATTTTGAGTGGCATGGAGAATAGGGGGGTTGAGAGGCAGAAAGAGAGGGAGAGAGAGAAAATCCCAAGCAGACTCTACATCTGCAGTTTGGAGCCTGACATAGGGCTCGAGCCTGGGCTCGAACACATAAACCTCAAGATCATGACCTGAACTGAAACCAAGAGTCAGATGCTTAACCCACTGAGGCACCCCTGCCCCAATCAAACTCTAAGTGAAGTCTTTTTGACCTTGAGCTTACTTTGGGATTTTGTAGAGTGTCCCTGGACCATCTTGAAAGATATATTCTCTCTCCTTGTAAAGAAGAGAGTTGATAAACTAATTGGAATTATTTGATATGTTAAATTACATTGGAAGCATTATTAAATCAGAAGTGATGTTAAATCTTCTTTGTGTTGTATTTGTATGGATATAGATTATTATTATTTAAAGTTTATTTATTTTGAGAGAGAGAGGGAATAAGAGAGGGAACACATGGGAATGGGTGGGGAAAGAGCAGAGAGAGAAGGAGAGAGAGCATCCCAAGCAGGCTCTATGCTGTCAATGCGGAGCCGGGCATAGGGCTTCAACTCACTAACCATGAGATCCCAGACTTGAGCTGAAATCAAGAGTCCCAATGCTTAGCTGACTGAGCCACCCAGGTGCCCCTGTATGGATAGATATTATTAATATATGTTTCAGAAATTGCAGGGGCGCCTGGGTGGTTCAGTCAGTTTAATGTTCCACTTCAGCCCAAGTCATGACCTCGCGCTCCATGAATTCGAGCCCCGCATCGGGCTCTGTGCTGACAGCTCAGAGCCTGGAGCCTGCTTCCGATTCTGTGTCTCCCATGTCTCCCTCTCTCTCTGTCCCTCCCTTGCCCATGCTCTGTCTGTCTCTCAAAAATAAACATTAAAAATTTAAAAAATATATACATATATGTTCCAGAAATTGTATAAAATTTTTAAAAATATGATAGGTAATGTTATTAGTCATAATTGCATTTATCATCTTAAAATGTTGTGTCATAGAAATAAATTACCTTGTTGATTGCATCATAAAAATTCTCATCAGATCTTTGACTATGGCCTTTTAAAAGCCTTCTGTCTTTATAGACAGTTATTATTTTAGTCAGATGCTTTTGCAAAAGTGTTCCTGCAAAAATGCTTCATCTTCAAGGAGACTCACAGAAAGGACTCTAACAATTACAGGTTTCTGATTACTTTTAGATAATACCACTGAACTGGGTAAGAATTTATAGAACTCTAATGGAGAAATTAGAGGCTTCATAAAACTGCTAACAAAACATCAAGATCAACAAAATTAATTATATGGAAATGAATAAACTGATGAAGATGATTATAACTTTTTATGACTTTTGTTTGAAATATTGCTGGTTCTTTACTGTTTTGTTTTTCCAGATTTAAGGAAACCTTTTTCTCTTTTCTCCTAAGCTATCAGCAATTTGGTAAAGTATACCTTTGTGGCAAAGATGAAACAATTTCTTTTTCTCCTTACCTGATCCCTCCAGTATTTGAAAACTTTTAGTGAGTATTCTTATTTTCATGGCAATATAGTTATTTGCATAAGTTCAGTAAAAATCTATCTTCTCATAACATAATTGGAAATAGTGGTTATATTATTAAGGCTTTAACTGGCTTTTACATTTGAGAGAGATGTCCATAGACCAGGCAGCTTTAAAGAACTAAAAGCAGCTTTGGGGTGCCTGGGTGGCTCAATTGGTTAAGCGTCCAACTTTGGCTCAGGTCATGATCTCACAGGTTCATGGGTTCAAGCCCCATGTCAGGCTCTATGCTGACAGCTCAGAACCTGAAGCCTGCTTTGGATTCTGTGCCTCCCTCTCTCTCCTCCGCTCCCCTACTTGCACTCTGTCTGTTTCTCTCTCTCAAAAATAAATTAAAAAAAAAATACAAAATACAAAAGAAGCAGCTTTAAGGAACTAATCACATTGTTCCTTAAAAATATGGTTAATGAATCATACTGACTTTATTGGGGTCAATAAAGCCCCCTTATCAAAAACAGCCTGATGCCTTACTTATGGGGTACCCAAAGCCCTATGAGGCAAGTAAGGAAGGTCACTTCCTGGCAGGCCCAGGAACCTCAAAATATTTTGGGGACCTTGCGAAGAAAGGAATTCACCCAAATCTATAGACATTGCAGGTAAAAATCTGATTACAATTATTGGTTTGACTTCTTAGCCTTAAGAGGCTTTTAAAAATCCAATCTGAGATTTGTTATGAAAAGTTCCAGCAAAGCAGACTTTAAAAGAGTTTATATAGTTAATCACTAGTCATATTGCACTTATGTAAATAATCAGGCCAAATTTATTAATACAAGACTTATTTGCAAGCAAATTCATCTTACTTTGATTATCTCTGAGAGAAATGGGGTTGTCTATAGAGAGAAAAATGATGTTTGATGGAAAACCGTAGTACAGCATTATAGATACCAGATTCTAGTCCTGTTAATTGTCTTTGAGGTTTTTTTTGTCTACCAGTAAATTGGACTGGATACTGAACATGTCTAATTTCCTCCCATTTGTAGCGACAACTCTCCAAACTAACATCTCCCATCCCTTTGACTTGTAATCGTTGAGAACTGAAACTGCCCTTTCCCGAAGCCATGAGTGCTGAAGTTGGACAACTTGATATAAACTTCAGAGAAATCACCATAATAGTTCACATGTGGACAGTCTTCATGACTGCTGGCTGCTGTGTGATCACTCAGAAGGATCACCAGAGATATTCAAACAGCAAACCAGGAAAATCTGTCAGAGTGCCCCTGCTTGTCCTCACTCCATCAGAAGATGTTTTGAGCCTGACATCTAAAAATCTTCTTGACTAGCTGCCTTCAGAACTCAGAAACTGCAATTATAGTCTGCTCCAATCATTAACTATTGTTTTTATTTTATTTCCATAGAAATGTATGCTATTAAATACTTGGTGCAGATGCTCACACCATGTAAGCCTAACCTTGGGAGCCTACCTGCAGCACCGCCTCCTGAAATGAGACACAACTGTTTAACTGAACTGACCTGTTTTCAAAGACAAGAGACTTGTTCAATGAGATAAGGGAGAAATTTGCCAATCAGCTTCTGAATTGTGAAACTTCTTTGAAGTTTCAAAGATGGGGCAGAATATTGCCACCCCAAAATATGCCACTTTGGCATATTGATGATTTTGAACTAAAGTTACTTGAGAAACAGCCAGTATAAGAATGCTCTGACCCTCCTCTGTACTCCAAATGTAGAAAATAAATCTATCATGTGAAAGGTATTCTCCCTGTACCAGAAAGGAAGAAGCATTTATCACTGGAGACAGGGGATTTAGAGTTGAGAAGACTGGATAAACAAAACATGTTACTTCTTCACTAATTTACTACCTCAATCCCAAACCCCTTTATCTTGTCAATTCTTCACAAATTTATCATTTCCTTGTCTGAAAGTTATAAAAGCTGCTTGCTTTGTTTCCTTCTTGGAATCTCATATTTTTTATAGGGCTCCTGTATGTATGAAATTAAATTTTTTTCCCTCCTGTTAATCGATCTTATGCTGATTTAATTATTAGACCAACCAAAGCACGTAGAAGGGGAAAAGAGAAAATATTTCAACCCCTGCAGGTTCATATTGTATAAAGATTTTTTGTGGTGTGCTTTCTTTTCTTTTCTTCTCTTTTCTTTTCTTTTCTTTTCTTTTCTTTTTAAGTTCATAGCAGCTTTATTTGTAATAGACAAAAACTGGAAAGAAACTATGTTTATCAATGGGTGATTGGTTACATGGATATATTCATACCATGGAATAATACTTAGCATTAAAAATGAACAAACTATTAATAGATACAATAACTTGCATAAACCTCAAGGATATTATGTTGAATGAAAAAAGCCTTTCTAAAAAGGTCATGGACATCATGGTTCTATTGAAATAACATTCTTGAAGAAGATAAAATTATAGAAATGAAGAGTAGTTTAGTGGATGCCAGGTGTCAAGAACAGAGGAGGGTGGGGAATATGCTATAAAATGACAACACAAGGGATCAGTGTGGTGATACTATTCCATAGATATATATTTTTAAATTTTTTTTAAGGTTTATTTATTTTTGACAGAGAGAGAGCGAGCATGAGCTAGGGAGGGGCAGAGAGGGAGGGAGACACAGAATCTGAAGCAGGCTCCAGGCTCCGAGCTGTCAGCACACAGCCTGACGTGGGGCTTGAACTCACGAAACGTGAGATCCTGACCTGGGCCAAAGTTGGACGGTTAACCAACTGAGCCACCCAGGTGCCCCCATAGATATATATTTTTTAATTGAATTATGGCTGACACACAATATTACATGAGTTTTAGGTGTTGTGGGTTGCTTTCTTCACTTCATGTTTACATTGTCTTTCCATATCTTTGGTAATGCTGAAAAATACTCCTTTATGGTTGCATTGGGGATTCCATCTGTGAAGATGCTATTATTTAATACCAGTTTGATATGTGGGACAGTTAGTTTTATTTTCCTATTATAAATAACACTAGGATAAACATCCTTTTACACAAGTCTTTGAGATCTTATCTGATTATATCAATTAAATTACCTCATAAGTAAATTCCTTAAAATAAGTTCCTGGAAATAGAATACGTTTTTAAAAATAAATTCCTAGAAGGGGCACCTGTTTGGCTCAGTTGGGTAAGTGTCGGACTTCAGCTCAGGTCATAATCTTGGGGTTCGTTGAGTTCAAGCCCCACATCAGGCTGTCTGCTGACAGCTCAGAGCCTGGAGCCTAGTTCAGATCCTCTAACTCCCTTTCTCTCCCCCTCCGCCAAGCAATCTCTCTCCCTCTCTCTCTCAAACATAAACATTTAAAAAATTCCTAAAAGAGAGATTGCTAAGTCAAAAGGAATGTGCATTTTGAGAAATATTGCTGACCTGCCCCCTAGAAAGTTGTGTCAATTTACTACTCCCACCAACAGTGTTTGTATCAGTGATCAAATCACTCAAAGCCTTCCACATTTTCTCCTAACAGACTTTTCTTTCCACCCTTTATTCCTAGTACATTCCTGTATAAAGCCTTTGCTTCAGATCCGCCCTCAGTTCTAGTTACATCGTTTTGCTCAGTGTCTCTCAAACATTCTCCACAGGCACCCTCTCTGGGCCTTTGCCATACCTTTTTAGAAATGTCTTCCTCCTCTTCTTTCATTTCTGAGTGATGTTTCCACAATTCAAGTCCCAACTCTTCTGCAAAGCCTTGCTTGATTGTCCAACTAGTAAACTAACTTTCTGTCTCTGAAGTTCCTCTACCTTTATTGTCTATGCCACTCATTTGTCATTTGTCACATGCTGTGATTTCTCTTTTTATGTTTGCCTGCATTGTTTCCTGAAGGACTCATACAGAACAAAATTATACTTAAAAATCCTTTATATTACCCATAGCACACACAAATGTAGCTTTGCATATGGAGCTGTGTGGTGATACATATAATGTATGTAATAATGTATAGTATAAAAGTCTAATGAGGGATCATAATGAATCCTCCCCTTTGTTCCAGTCACCAACAAAACACATGTATCCCTGTCAGGGCTGTCCCAGACTTCAAGAGGCTCAGACCTCAACTTCCTTGAACTTAAACTTCCTTTGTACTATGTTTATCTAAACTAAAAATGATAGAGGCTCTTTTCCACATAGCAGTTAAGGAATAGCTGAATTCAATTTTAAATCATAAAATTGTGACAAGAATAATCTGGCCAATGTCTAGAACCAGGAATCAAAATCAATTTGACAAAGAATATCTATCTATCTATCTATCTATCTATCTATCTAGATATAGATATAGGTATAGATAGATATATAGATATAGGTATCAACAACAAACCTAAATATCAGTTTTTAAAAACATTTAACTTTGAATGGCATAGAAAGTCCAGATACTGTTAGTGATTAAAAATGATAGCTCTTTCATTTTACTCCTGAAATCATTATTCTACAATATGTTGACTAACTTGGATTTAATGAAATTTAAATAAAAAAAAAGATAGTTCTTTCAAGAAATACTGAGATCCAAAGTTTGTCAAAATCATATTATATAAATAATTGACTACATAATGCAAATATACCATAAGAAGCTGAAAATTCTATAATTTTATGTTGCATTTAGTTACATCAAGTGCTGGGGTGCCTGGGTGGCTGTCAGCTAAGCACCAGACTTTGGCTCAGGTCATGATCCCACATCTGTGGGTTCGAGCC
This sequence comes from Panthera leo, assembly GCF_018350215.1. Taxonomy (NCBI): domain Eukaryota; kingdom Metazoa; phylum Chordata; class Mammalia; order Carnivora; family Felidae; genus Panthera; species Panthera leo. Next base: position 103,499,296 of record NC_056687.1, on the reverse strand, counting down.
CTGAATCAGGTTCTGTGCTAACAGCTCAGAGCCTGGAGCCTGCTTCGGTTTCTGTATCTCCCTCTCTCTCTGCTCCTCCCCCACTTGTGCTCTGTTTCTCTCTCTCTCTCAAAAATAAACATTAAAAACAACAAGTGCTTCTTCATCATAACTAGATCATTGTAACTAGATCATCAAATGATCTAGTTAATAACATTTCTGGCAATCCTAGAAGATATGGTATATGAGAAGATAGTTAAAACGGACATTTGTAATCCTCTACAGTTTATAGAGCACAGTATATAGAGTCTATCATCCTGCTGGAGTAGCATGAACATACTCTTCAGTAGACATTGATTGTACAAATGAAGAATTGGAGACCTGGGGAGCCTGTCTGGGTGGCTCAGTTGATTAAGTGACCGACTCTTGATTTCAGCTCAGGTCATGATCTCACGGTTTGTGAGATCCAGCCCCAGGCTCTGCACAGACAGTATGGAGCCTGCTTGGGATTCTCTCTCTTTCCTTCTCTCTCTGCCCCTCCCCCACTTGTTCTCTCTCTTTCTCTCTCTCCCTCTCTCTCAAAATAAATAAATAAACTTTAAAAAAATATAAAAGAATTGGAGACCCAAGGAGATTAAAGCTTGGCTAAAGCCACACAACCAGTGAGTGGTGTCCCTGAGTCTCACACCCAGCTCTGTCTGATTTCTCAGTCTAGTTCAGAGCTATGCTCTCAGATATAACTTGGACTTCTACTACATATTTAGGAGCAGGTTTTAGGTTTACAGGCCTCACCCTGGCCTCACCCTGGCCTCAGGATCTTTGCACTTTCCATTCTCTCTGTCTGGACTGTTCATCCCACAGATAACCACTTGGCTTGTTCCCCCACCTCCTTCAGTTTTCTGCTCTGATGCCACTTTCTTCGTGAGTTCTTCCCTGATTATTTAAAATGCCAGTTACCGTCAACATCCACCCCCAACACACACTCAATAATTTCTTTGCCTTAAGAAAATAAAAGCAAAAATGAATTACCAGGACCTCATCAAGATAAAAACCTTCTGCACAGCAAAGGAAACAATCAACAAAACTAAAAGGCAACTGACATAATGGGAGAAGATATTTGCAAATGACATATCAGATAAAGGGTTAGTATCCAGAATCTATAAAGAACTTACCAAACTCAACATCCAAAAAACAAATAATCCAATGAAGAAATAGTCAGAAGACATGAATAGACACTTTTCCAAAGAAGACATCCAGATGGCAAATAGACACATGAAAAGATGCTCATTATCAAGTAAATACAAATCAAAACCACACTGAGATACCACATCACTCCTGTCAGAGTGGCTAAAAGTAACAACTTAGGAAACAACAGATGTTGGTGAGGATGTGGAAAAAGGGAAACCCCCTTGCACTGTTGGTGGGAATGCAAACTGGTGCAGCCACTCTGGAAAACAGCGTGGAGATTCCTCAAAAAAATAAAAATGGATTTACCCTACGGCCCAGCAATAGCACTACTGGGAATTTATCCAAAGGATACAAGAGTGTTGATTCGTAGGGGCACCTGCACCCCAATGTTTATAGCAGTGCTAGAACAATAGCCAAATTATGGAAAGAGCCCAAATGTCCATCAACTGATGTATGGATAAAGAAGATGTAGTATATATATGCAATGGAATACTACTCGGTAATGAAAAAGAATGAAATCTTACCATTTGCAATAACATGGATGGTACTGGAGGATATTATGCTAAGTGAAATAAGTCAGTCAGAGAAAGACAGATGTCATATGATTTCACTCATATATGGAATTTGAGAAATTTAACAGAAGACCATAGGGGAAGGGAAGGAAAAATAAGTTACAGACAGGGAGGCAAACCATAAGAGACTCTTAAACACAGAAAAAAAACCAGGGTTGATAAGGGTGGGGGTTAAGAGAGTAGGGGAGGTGGGTGATGGGCATTGAGGAGGGCGCTTGTAGGGATGAGCACCGGGTGTTGTATGTAAGCGATGAATCATGGGAATCTATTCCTGAAGCCAAGAATACACTGTATGTTAGCTAACTTGACAATAAGTTAAAAAATAAATAAACATGAAAATAACAAAAAATAAAAAAATAAAAATAATTTCTTTGCTTTTTTCTTGCTTTATTTTCCTCCAACCACTTATCACGTCTGATACATTATGTATTTGCTAACACTTGCTTGTTAGCTCCACAAGAACAGGAATAAAAATTCCTAATAAAAATGTTTTGTTCCCTGTGGTATCCTAGACCTAGAGCAATGGATGGTGTATAGAAGACAATAAAATTTGTAGGATGCACACAAATTAAAAAATAAATCCATGTAATGTCAAATTGAACTTATAGTAGCACAATTGGCTTTTGTGGCAGTAGTTTGAACAGCCTGATTTCTAGCTCAGAGGTTTTCATTCATTCCTCATTCCCTCTGTTTTGCTTTTCTTCACATACTTTATTATATACTTATTCATTTACTTACTTATTGTCTGTCTCTTTACCTTACTATAGTATAAGCTCTAAAAAGGCAAGGGCTGTTCCTGTCTTATATAAAGTGCTATATCCACACATAAAAAGCAGTATCTGGTACATAAAAGATGTCCAAGAAATATCTCTGATGAGATAATAAATTAAGGGGTGGGTGGATGGCTCAGTTGATTAAGCAACCAACTCTTGATCTCAGCTCAGGTCAAGATCTCGTGGTTTGTGATGTCAAGACCCGCATCAGGCTCTGTGCTGACAGTGTGGAGTCTGCTTGGGATTTTCTCTCTCCCTCTCTCTTTGCCCACCCCCCCCTCCCAAATAAATAAACAAACTTTAAAAAAAGAAATATTAAAAAAGATAATAAATTAATAAATGTATTCATTTAAGAAACATTTATGGAACACCTACAAAACACCTGGCACGGTCTGTCTTTAATCTTATGAGGGAGAAAAACAAGTGAACAGGGAATTGCAACACAAGTAAGCTTTTCCATGGAAGGGAGAAATGTGGAGACACCCCTCACCTGATCCTGATTGTGAGAGGTCACAGAGAACTTTCCAGGAGGGATTATTTGAACCAAGCTTGAAGGGTGACAGCATATGCAAAGGGTCAAACAAGAACATGGCAAAGTGTTGGGAGTACAAATATTTAAGACTGGGACTTGCGTTTAGAGGAGAAGGGGTCAGAGGAATCTGGAAAGCTGAGGAGCTTGTATGACATGCCAGGATGCTGGACTTTATTCTGAGGTTAGTGGAAGATTTTAAGCAGGGATTTGACATGAGCAGATTCTCTTTATTGTCTCACTGTAGCATTTGAAAGGAAGGACAAGACAGCAAAAATCAATCCTCATACCAGATCCACAAAGTCAGCAAATTTTAGGTTTGGCCCAACAACTGAGCTCTTCACTTTGTCAAGCACAGGCATAAGATAGGACTGTACAACCTAATTAGCCTCCACCCTGGCTGGTTAAGAAACCCAGTTACGGGCCCAGCCTTCTGTAAGTGGGCAGGCTGGAATGTTCCATGGCTCTGTGGAAACATCCAAGCCCAGTACAGCTCTTGGTGACAGTGCATGGGTGTCTTTAAGATGCCTGCCGGGAGCTTTCTCACTAGGATAAAACCCAGAAATAAGTTAAGCTGTAAACATCTAAATATCTTGATGAGCTAGTAATTCACATTCTAAATAACTCTAGAGAGTAATAGAAAGATTAATAACTCTCTTTTCCCCATTTCAATCATGCATATAATTTTAAATAATACATACAAATATTACATTTAATACTTGGAGGAGATTTATCTAAATAATTAGCTGGGTAAGCAGAAGATAGAAGTGATAATATGAATCAACTTTGACTTACTTACCAGTTTCTTGAGACCCTATGATAATTTGTGTCAGCAAAGCCAACTACTTCCTGCATGTAATAAGGAGAGAAATAATAGGGGACCTGTGAATGTATGTTGGGGCAGAAGAGTCTGTGCCTCTGGGGAAAGCTTCCAGCACAATGAGGGAAAGAGCTTAGTGAAAACAAGCATCTACTCATTCAGCTCACCAGTGGTTGAGACACATGATTTTATTTATTTTATTTTTTCTTTTAAAATTTATTTTTATTATTTTAATATTTTTAAATTTATTATTTTAAAATATAACTTATTGTCACAACACCTAGTGCTCATCCCAACAAGTGCCCTCCTCAATGCCCATCACCCACTTTCCCCTCTCTCCCACCCCCCATCAACCCTCAGTCCATTCTCAGTATCCAAGAGTCTCTTATGGTTTGCTTCCCTCCCTCTCTGTAACTTTTTTCCCCCCTTCCCCTCCCTCATGGTCTTCTGTTAAGTTTCTCAAGATCCACATATGAGTGAAAACATATGGTATCTGTCTTTCTCTGACTGACTTATTTCACTTAGCATAACACCCTCCAGTTTCATCCACGTTGCTGCAAATGGTCAGACTTCATTCTTTCTCATTGCCAAGTAGTATTCCATTGTATATATAAACCACATCTTTTTTATCCATTCACCAGTTGATGGACATTTAGGCTCTTTCCATAATTTGGCTATTGCTGAAAGTGTTCCTATAAACATTGAGGTACATGTGTCCCTGTGCATCAGCACTCCTGTATCCCTTGGGTAAATTCCCAGCAGTGCTATTGCTGGGTCATAGGATAGTTCTGTTCTTAATTTTTTGAGGAACCTCCATACAGTTTTCCAGAGCAGCTGCGCCAGGTTGCATTCCCACCCACAGTGCAAGAGGGTTCCTGTGAGAAACGTGATTTTAATTATATACCTATAGTAATCAAGGCTGGATGATAATAAATAGACCCACACAAATACATTCAACTGATTTTTTTTAAAGAAATTGAGTTAAAATTCACATAACATAAAATTAGCCATTTTATTTTTTTATTAAAAAAATTTTTTTTAAATTAGCCATTTTAAAGTGACATTTAATATATTCACAATGTTGTGCAACCACCATGCCTATCTGGCTCCAAAACACTTTTAGCACCCCAAAAGCAAACCATATACCTGTTTAGCAATTGCTCCCCGCTCATCCTTCTCCCCTGCCCCTGGCGACCACCAATATGCATTCCATCTCTATGAATTCACTTATTCAGGATATTTCATATAAATGGAATCACACAATATATGACCTTTTGTTTGTAGCATCTTTCACTTAACATAATGTTTCAAGGTTCATCCACCTTGTAGCATGCATCATGCTATGGCTTAATAATATTCCATTGTGTGTATGTGCCATATTTTATTTATCCATTTCTACCTTTTGGCTACTATAAATCATGCTGATATGAATATCCATGTACATGTACTTATTTGAGTACCTGTTTTCAAATCTTTCCAGCATACACTACTAACTGGTTTTTGGCAAAGAGGCAAAGCAGTTCAATAGAGGAAAGATAGTCTTTTCAACAAATTGTGCTGGAACAATTGGGCATCCATAGCAAAAATAAAATAAATAAACCGCGACTTACCTCCCATTACCTTATACAAAGATTAATCCAATATAGGCCATAGAGTTAAAAGTAAACTGTAAAGACGGGGCGCCTGGATGGCTCAGTCGGTTAAGCGTCCGACTTCAGCTCAGGTCACGATCTCAAGGTCCGTGAGTTCGAGCCCCGTGTCAGGCTCTGGGCTGATGGCTCAGAGCCTGGAGCCTGCTTCCGATTCTGTGTCTCCCTCTCTCTCTGCCCCTCCCCAGTTCATGCTCTGTCTCTCTTTGTCCCAAAAATAAATAAACGTTAAAAAAAAAAATTAAAAAAAAAAAAAGTAAAGTGTAAAGCTATAAAAACTTCTGAATGGAAACCCAGGAGAAAATCTTTTAGACCTAGGCCTAAGTGAAGCTTTCTTAGACATGACAACAAAAGTACCATCCACAAAAGGGAAAGTTGATAAATTGGACTGCATTAAAATGAAAAACAATTTTGCTGCAAAAGACCCTGTTCATGGCAAGAAAAGATAAGCTACAGGCCGAGAGAAAACATTTTAAACCACGTCTTTGCCAAAGATCTTGTATCTAGAGTAAACAACAACAAAATTCCCACACTCAGTAAAAAACAATCCAACTTGAAAATGGGAAAAAGACTGGAAGAGATATTTCACCAAAAAAGGAGATACAGATGGCAAACAAACACACAAAATATCATAAAATATCAATATCATTATCCATTAGGAAAATGCATGTTATAATCGCAGCAAGATATCACTACTCACTTATCAGATGAGCTAAAGTAAAAAAATAGTGATAACACCAAGTGCTGGAGAGAATGCAGAGAAACCAGATTTCTCAGACATTGCTGATGGGGATGGCATAGCCACTCTGGAAAGATACTTTGGCAGTTTTTTTAAAAACTAAACATGCACTTACTATAATGACCTGGCAATTGCACTCTTGGATTTTTATGCCAGAGAAATGAAAACTACATTCACACAAACATCTGTATATGAATGTTGTGTTTATAACAGCTTTGTAATCACTCCAAAATGAAAACAACAAAACTCTGGTACATTCATACCGTAGAATACTACTCAGTAATAAAGAGTAATGCAATATTAATACATGCACAACCTGGCTGTATCTCAAGGCATTATACTCAGTGAAAGAAGTCAATCTCGAAAGGTTAATACTTTGTGATTTTTTTTGTGTAACGTTCTCAAAATGACAAAACTACAGAGATGGAAAACAGATTAAAGTTTGCCATGGGGCAGGGACAGGTGTTAGGATGGGATGTGATTATAAATGGAGAGTATGAGGGGGTTCCTTTGTGATGAGGTAACATTCTGGTGTCTTGATTGTGGTGGTGGCTACATAAATATATGTACTTGGGATTACATATGCATATATTGCATAGAAACACAAACACACAAATGAGTGCATGTAAAAATTGCTGAAAATTGAACATGATCTTTGGTCTAGTTGACATTATTGTACAAATGTCGATTTCCTTTTTGCTATTATATGTAAAATGTCACCATTGGGGGAAGCTGGATGAAGGATCCTATCAGTATTTCAAACTAAAAGGTTAAAAAAAACTAAGTAGTGAATAAAAATACTTGTAAAAAGCTTAGAAATACCTGTATTTTTCATGTACATCTTAGAATTTTTTTGTTTTGGTTAGTATTTTTATTTTTATTTATTTTTTATTTTTATTTTATTTTAAAATAAAATAAAATAAAATTTTATTTTATTTCTTTTGAGAGAGAGAGGGAGAGAGAGAGAGAGAGCATGTGAGTATGAGTGGGGAGGGGCAGAGAGAGAAGAAGAGAGAGAATCCCAAGCAGGCTCCACGCTCAGCATAGAGCCCAATGCGGGGCTCTACCTCACAACCATGAAATCATGACCTGAAATGAAATCAAGAGTCAGACGCTTCCTCCACTGAGCCACCCAGATGCCCCTTTGGTTAGTATTTTTAAAACTGAACTTCTGCTTTCCCCCCAAACTTATTCTTTTATGCTTTTAACCTATGAAACTCAATGAGTTTATATGTGGTAAAAATGCACCACAGAGACTGGCTTGAAATGTGCTTATTTTGAAGCTCAAAGAGTGTTTAACATCACTTTATAGTTCTCCAAATAGAAGTACTTTGAGAGAGAACTTGAAGTCCTGGGTCCTATAGCTGTTTGCCTGGAGGCACCAAGCCACAGTCATAGCTGGGAACCCTGCCAAAATAAAAGAGCGTGTCTTATATCCTCATAGTTTTTTATCAAGAAGAACTTGAAAAATGAATCAAAATTAAAAGCCAGGCACTGCTGACAATAAAGAATATGGCCCCAGGTAGGGACACAACAGACCATTTGCAGTTTAAATAGAGTCTTGATTCTGTATTTTCTTGCATTGACTTAAATTTGGGCTCCAGCCCAGAGGAGCCCAATTCCAGAGGAAAGCTAAGTGCCAGCTATAAATAGACCCAGAGCACAGGCAATTTATTCTATCATTTGTTGTAATGAGGAACTTACATTTTACTTGGCCCTGCCTTACCTTATCGGCAAGTATTAACTGTATTGTTTACATAGTGAAGTTTTACTCTATTTTTGCAAATATGAATTTGTACTTAAGAAAGATGATTGAGGGGCACCAGGGTGACTCAGGCAGTTGAGCATCAGATTCTTGATTTTAGCTCAGGTCATGATCCCAGGGTTGTGGGATTGAGCCCTGCATTGGGAGCCACTCTGAGCATGGTGCCTGCTTGAAGTTCTCTCTCTCAAAAAAACAAAACAAAACCAAACAGAAAGAAAGAAAGGAAGAAAGAAAGAAATAAAGAAAGAGAGAAAGAAAGAAAGAAATTCTCTTTTTCTTCCCCTCTGACCTCTCCCCTACTCACATGTGCTCTCTCTTTCTAAAATTAAAAAAAAAATTTTTTTAGGAGGATGATTTAGAGTCCTTTCAGCTATCTGTAGAGAAAAGATGCCCTTGAAGAGCAGGTTGGGGAGAGTGACTGGAGTGAGGAATTGATTATCAGAAAAAAAAAAATAGGCATTGAGAATGGGAAAAATAAGAGTAGATCCATTTTGATAAAGCAGTAAATGAAGGCCTCACTCAGAAGTTGACATTTAAGGTGAAATCTAAAAGGTGCAAAGAACCAGCTAAGAGAACATTCCAGACAGAGGGAACCACAGGTGAAAAGGTACAAGGGAAGAAATGGCTTGGCAAGTCAGAGGTGAGTGAGAGGAGCTATTGTGACTGCAGGGCAGGGAATGAGATAATCAAAAGAGTGGTTCCTATTTTTCGTATTGCTCAGGAACAAGTTTAACACTGTAACTTAGAGGTGCAAAAGAAATATTGCTTTTTCTCCCTCTATCACTGACCTGATTTTCCTCACAGCTGTTACCCTGAATAGAAGTGGAGACTGAAAGAAAGGGCCAGAAGTTTAAACCTGCCAATTTGTGGTGTATTCATTGCTTTCAGATAACTCCATTGCCTTTGCAAGGTGGTGGGGAGGAGAGAGGCTCTGAGTCCACACACCAGTTGTCTACTGCCTTCAAGCTCCCCTTGTCTCCATCCTGACAGGGGCCAAAGCTTGTCCTTGTCCATCCAGTCGGGTGATGTGTCTTGGGAGGGCTCTTAGTCTATTCTCTGGACTCAGTCGGCCCAAAGTCCTTTCCTACAGACTCACCCCTACTTCCATTTTCTCTGATGCCACAGTTCCTTCTCTCTAAGGTTGGAGAGTGCCTATGAATCCCAACATAAGGCACTTCAGAATCACGTCATTGTTGCTCTGTGGCATCTTTACCACCACCACCATCACCTCACATCCTTCATGAGGCTGGCAGGAACATCTGGGGCTCTTCTGGGCCATATGGCAACCAAAGAAGTCTCTGAGTAGTTAAGTATTCTCACTACCTAAGTGAGCTTGTTGTGGTTGTTCAATGGAAAGTCGTAGCAGCTCCTCCACTCCTAACTTTCTTCTTGCCCCTTGTCCTATCTGATACCTCCCCCCCGCCCCGCCCCGATCTCATGGTCTGGGGAGGTGTGGTGGTGATCCATAACACATATCCATCTGATAACTTGCTTTCTCTACCTCTCTTCTTTTTCTAGCAAATTCTCTGACCTAGAAGGGGTATCTTTCTTCCTCCTTATGGTAGTTTTATTATTATTTTTTAAAGGTTTATTTTTGAGAGAGAGAGAGCACAGGGAAGGGGCAGAGAGAGGGAGACAGAGGATCCGAAGCAGGCTCTGTGCTGACAGCAGAGAGCCCGACACAAGGCGTGAACTCAAGAAATGAAGGATCATGACCTAAGCTGAAGTCGGAGGCCCAACCAACTGAGCCATGTAAGCACCTTTCCTTATGGTAGTTTTAAAACATATGCAAAATCTTTGATACTCTTTCCATCAAGAGGTATAGTCTATGTCACTTCCCTTGAAACTGGATGCACATCGGTGACTTCCTTAATGAAAAGAACATGGCATGAGTGATGCAGTGTGACATGGGCTGGATTAGAAAATGCTGTGCTTCTGGGAGCCTTTAGCCACTATGTAAGAAGCCCAGCTACCTTGTGGGCACCATTTGGGGAGATTATGTAGAGAGATGAGATAGAGTAAAAGAGGGAAAAAGAGAGGAGGGAGAAACCTGAGGAGCTTGAGCTGTTAGCTGTTCAAGTATGCCAGGCCAGGTGCCGACATGCTAGTTAAGAAGGCTTCAAGAGGATATCAATTTCAACCACGATCTGGCTGCAGACTCAAGGGACACCCGGAGCAGGAATCACCTGACTGAGCTCATTCAATGCTCTGATTTATGAGAAAACGAATGATTTCTCTTGTTTTAAGTCACTCTTTTGGAGTGGTTTGTTAATAGATAACTGGAGTACTCACTCCTCCTGGAGCTCACATTCTTACCAGGCTTTTTCTCCCTTAAGTAATCTGTACACTATGGCTCATAATTAAGCCATAGGTCCAGACCTCTAGGTAGAATGACCAATTATACTGACTTGCCTAGGATTGAGAGGGTTCCTAGGATGTGGAGTTTTCAGTGCTAAAACTAGGAACGTCCTGGGCAAATTGAAATGAATTGGTCACCCTACTCCAAGGTTTGCTTTGAAACTGAAGATACTTAGGGATTTTAGACTTATTGCATGATTATGTATTTTAATAAGAAGCAGCTATGGGCTTGGATGCTGACCCATTGTTGTAGCGGATATCTGTCCTCCCAAAGGGATGGATGGTATAGAGTCAGTAAGTAGGCTAATGTAGGCAAAGATAATTATAGGATCTGAAAATATTTCAAAAATATCTCATACAGATGGGGAAAGTGGATCCAGGCAAGGTCATTGACTTTTCCAAGGGTAAAGAGTGACAAAGCCATAATCTGGGATACGGATATTTGGACTTTGGTCAAGGGCTCTTACCTCCATTTTATGTCATTTCAAATGCTCATCAATATTTACCCTGTACCTATGGCATAATAGTGAGCCCTGGATAATAGTTAGGCTGAGGGAGAGCTGTCTTTGCCAGTAGGATAGTTTCACCATCTTCAGCTTTAGGCAGTGCACACATTAGACTAATCTGAGCCATACCTGGGCAAACAAAGCACCAGGAAATACATCTCCCTTGAAATAAAACCTTAAACCAACTTCAGGTCCGTTTTGAAATGGAGTTTTCACAATCTCACCAGAAATGTTAGTGAAAATTTGTAGGCCCTGTCCTGCTGTCCCAGAGGAAGCCCAGTTAACTTTGGGTCCATACCTCTGGGCTCTTGAAAGTGAAGGATGGGGAGGCTTCCAGCTGATATCAGGGCTGGTGCAACTAGATAGGGGCAAACGTGTATTTCTGGGTGTGTCTTTTGGCAACGAAGCCCAGACTGCTTTGGCAAATACACTGGAGGCTGGTAACTATCTGTTCTGCCTAGAGCTGAAGATGGAGGACGAGGTGGGAGGAAGGGTGGAGAAGGAGAACATTACTTGAAGTCTGACTTGGCAGGAAACTTGCCATTACAGTGTTTGCCCCACCTCTGTTTAGAAAGTGTATGCGGAGTGCTTGGGTGTGGGCTGCATGTGTACCTAACAACTAGAGTAGAGCTTTTACCAAAGATAGAAAATTGCTTACTGATATGATTCCAATGACATGGCCGCCCCACAGCCAGCCCCATCCCGTCCAGGGGATCCAGGAGGAAGCTCTGTTTTGGCCGGTAATGCGACATGGTGACAAAGCTGTGAATCATACCCGGTTAGATTCAGTTGACGTGTGAGCAGGCGTGAGTTACATTTCATGTAATGATTATACGATAAAGCCCTATAATTTTGCACAACCTTAAGATTCATTCAGGAGCAACTGCAAGTTTAAAAAGAGTCAAAGCTCTTGGGATGGCACTATTTTGAGGTTTTTAACCTTTGCTCTTCTTCTGTATTTCTTCTTTTCTCTTCCTTCCATTGAAGCAGGTAATTAAGTCTGTTCTTTGCTTCCATAGGGTGATATGGTTGAGAGAAGAGCAAGCCCAGTCTGCTTGTCTTCCTGGCTTTGGGAGCAGAGGTGGGGAAGGTGTGGGTCAAAAAGCACAGAAACAACATACTGGCCATACTGAACACATGGTCTGCACTCACTTGCCAAAAGAAAAAAGATTTCACCAAGACTAGAGAGAGATTTCCCAGGACTAGAAAGAGAAAGCAGGAGGAGAACAGAGAGCTCTGAAGTCCTGGGACAGAGAAAAACATGCCCTGAATCTTTCAATACTCACTCACTCAACTCTTGTACACACCATGCACTGTTCTAAGATTGCTGGACAGATACATATAGACCCTTGCTCTTATGGAGCTTACATGTTAGTGAATATCAAAACATATGGGGTTCCTATATGCCAGACACTATTCTTAGTGCATGGCATGTATTTACTTCTCACAACCCATTGAATTAGATGCTATATTCTCAGCTCACAACTGAAGAAATTACCACATAGAGAGGTTACATAATTTGCTGATCTCATAGCTAGTAAGTATCGAGCTGAATGTCGAACCCAGACAGGCTGGATTCATTTCTCTTAACTGCTTGCTTAATTTCTAGGCAGGGCTTTGGGAGGGTGGCAAGACACTAGTGTTGAGAAATCTGCTTGGGGCAGTTTCACAGAGACTCCCATGTCCCAGGTAGGTTAGGGCAGAAGTGAAAAGAACCTGGAACTCTAGGGGCTGCTACCTGTGATGGCGGATGTCTCTGAGCCAATCTTCCTCTCACTGTGTTCCACTGCTCCAAATTCTGGGATGCCAGCATGACCAGAGAGGAAGAGCCCTTGCCTCCTTGTCCTGCATGATGGAAGCCCAAGCAGAAATTAAGCTGAATTAAAAGAATCCAAATTTAAAAAAATGGCCAAAAATAAGCAGAGAAAGAGAATAAATGTTTTTGTAATCCTGAATCTGTAGACTAAGATCCAACTATATATTCTTGTGTGGGGTTTAGAGAAAGCTATGTGCTGCTAGTGAGAGGAGTTAAAAATCCCAGTCCCTTTACTCATTCCCACCTGGAATTGAGGTATTGCACAGGGGGACTAGTATTTCATGATTGCTAAGATGGAAATTCTTCAAGTCAGCATTTTCACTCATTTTTTACAGAGCAACGAGTTGTTAGAATTCCACATGGGTATGGTATATTCTGTGTGCCTATCGACATGCCATTAAAAAATGCACACTGTGCAATGTAATTACTCTCTAGTCAGTACGAATACGTCAATCCAATCATTTGATTCTGTCACAAAACACAAACCAGGATGTGCAGTAGAGTGTAAATTCTGCAGTACACAGTATAGAATCGAACTGCCTGGAGACAGTGCCCCCAGCAACCCATGCTGGGAAGAGATTTTCAAATCTACCCTACTTGTTAGACTGCAGACACTTGGTAGTTGCATAAACAGAGGCAGGTCTTGTCCTGTTCAGTTTCTCTCTGTTAAAAAACAAAACGAAACAAAACAAATTAGAAGTCACTGCTAATATGTTTGTTGGTTTTACAAGCTAACTTTTCAGGGCATCTGGGTGGCTCAGTCAGTTGACCATCTGACTCTTGATTCTGGCTCAAGTCATGATCCCAGGGGTGTGGGATGGAGCCCACTGGGGGCTCCGTGCTGAACATGGAGCCTGCTTAAGATTCTCTCTCTCCCTCTCCCCCTGCCCCTCCACCAATTCTCTCTCTCTCTTTCTCGAAGACAATACATTAATATACATTTTTAAAGCCAACTTTTCTAAAGGTGTAAGACCATTTCCATTGAATCATTGTTTGTAATTCATCCAGGTGCTCTCAACTCGCTAGATTTTTTATCAAGTTAGATTGCCACAAATAATGTATTCTGACTCAATTTGCGTTGCTACTATAAAATTTGCTTCTCCTGGGCTGTGACCCAAAGAATATGTTCTTGTTTTCTTGAGGCTTTGAGAACATCATTATAAGTCTGCTGCTTGAGGACATTACTTGTTACATTACGAATTTCCCTTCGTATAAGAATCCAATGCTTTGTTGGTTCTAAAATGTATGGCTAAATTAGTTCCCTTTCACAACGAGCAGTGTGAGCACATGGTCTGCACTCACTTGCCATCTGATTTCCTCATCCCCGGCTGGTGAATCAACCCGCTGAAACTAGGCTTTCTACCCTGAGCACACATTCAACTCAGAGGACAGTGCCTTTTCAATTTTCTACATTCCCAGTTCAGTTCTTATCACAGGTGCCGAGTGGATGTCTTGCTCTTCCTCACGTGTGCTAATACAGAAATTTGTGTCACTGCTGCCTTGTCTGTTCCTAAATGAGCCGAAGGCCTAAGGTAGTCCACAGTGTCAGACAGGGAGGAGACAGTGTTTGTGTTAGTTTCCTAAATGTAACAATTACCATAAACTTAGTGCCTTAAAATAACACAACTTTATCCTTTATGGTACTGGAGGTCAGAAGACCCAAGTCAGTCTCACTGGGTTAGTCAGGGTACTGGCAGGGCTGATGCCTTCTGACAGCTTGGCAGCGGAATCCACCAACTTGCTCCTTGCAGCTTCTGTAGCTACCTGTATTCCTTGGCCTGTGGCCCCTTCCTTATCTTTAAGACTCATCACTCCATGGGGTGCCTGGCTTGCTCAGTCAGTAGAGCATGTGACTCTATCTCAAGGTCATGAGTTCAAGTCCCACTTGAACTAATATATATATTATATAAAGTAAAGTTCATTATCACTCACCTCCCTCTTGTAAGGACCATTGTGATTCTGTTGGGTCAACCTGCATAATCCAGGATAATTGCTGAGTTTCTATTGACCAAATTCCCTCTTGGTCAGATTGCTCCAAATGTCAATTAGTGATGCACGGTCTTAAAACTGCAGGTTGTGTGAACTGCTTTTAAATAAGGCAGAATGGCCCATGTTTTATATATATATTTTTTTAATTTTTTTTTCAACGTTTATTTATTTTTGGGACAGAGAGAGACAGAGCATGAACGGGGGAGGGGCATAGAGAGAGGGAGACACAGAATCGGAAACAGGCTCCAGGCTCTGAGCCATCAGCCCAGAGCCCGACGCGGGGCTCGAACTCACGGACCGCGAGATCGTGACCTGGCTGAAGTCGGACGCCCAACCGACTGCGCCACCCGGGTGCCCCTGTTTTATATTTTATATAGCCCAGAATAGGTTATTATTTTTCTAGGTACATACCCTTGAATTTACTAAAGTTTGAACCTGAAATACCTCAAATACAATGTCACTCACCAAAGAGGAAACACAATTTTACACAAATGGATTGTGTTTACTTAATACAAACTACACTGATTTTCTCAGCTGAAGCCCCAGGAATTCTTTGCTCCTCTAGCTTGTGTTGTCCTCTAGCTTGGGTATCTAGTACATGGAAACTTTGTGAATTCAGTCCTAGGTGGTTACCTGCTCTTTCTTCGGAAGAGAGAACTACTGACTCCAGTAAGTGCTTCTGTAATATCTTGCACATATTTCAACTGCTAAATTCAGTTCATTCTATTATCATTATGTGTCTGTCTACCCCATTGATTGCTGGGCTCTTCAGGGCATTTTTATATCTTCAATCTTTGTATCCAACACAGTGAACATGGCCTCTGAGGCATTATGAGTCCTCCAGAAATATTTGTTAAATGGATTCATTTATTGAAGGAAGAACTCATACACTTTTTTGATTACATGATGAGAGCTTTATATAATACTCTGGTTTTCTTTTCCCTTGCATGCCAGAAGACTTCAAGCCAGATTTTATGCTCTGTGACAATAACTATGTCATCCTCATTCTGAAAGATATATTACTTCCATTTTTATTTTTCTTTAAATTAACCTGACTACATAGGTTTATTGTAAGTAATGCCAAATGCTTTTTAGAACTACAAAGAACATAAATTAGAAATAACGTACTTGGCAAATTTTGGATTTATGTTTAAGGAAGACCAATGCCTTTCACCATATTGAACCTAATCACCACGATGGTAACATTGAGAAAAATCAAGGAGCAATAAGCATTCGATAAACATGGGAAGGTGGTATGTATTGTGATTATCAATAGGAAAGACCAATGGGGATCATTCAAAGAATTTACTGCTGATGTATAAACTTCAAACAGGTACATTTATATGAGGAGAGTTGCTAAAGTTGTCTGGCACAGATGGATATTATGTAGCTAGAAGAATCATGTTGAAAAATTTATTTCAGTTTTTAATAGTTTTGTTTTGTTTTTTTTCTTTTAATATCTCGGAGAAAGAGAACGGGGCATAGAAAATCTAAAGGATTTCTCAGAGGAAAAGGAATATTATAGACCTGGTGAGAAAGCTGCCCTGTGGTCCAATCATGAGAAAGGCAGATGTAAGATACAGGTACCAAGTTCAGACAGAGTCTGAAAGGTGCACCTCAATCATGAGGAGAGAAAAACAATATTACATTTGAGATTGGGGAATGGTTGCCTTGGCTAGTTACAGTGACATAAATCAACAAGAATATTATTTTGTGAGGTGAGGAGGATATTCTCTGTCAAATTACTCTTGGTTTTGTTATATAGGCTTACCAGAAAGCCTAGGGCCAGAGTGAAATGGGAAAACATGAAACAACAGGAAAAAAAGAAAAATCAAAATGCTTGATGACAAGGCAGAGCTTTATTTGTCAAAGTTTTACTTTGGAAAATTTAAGAAAGTAAAAAAAGTTAAGCGTTTGTTTTGTTTTGTTTTGTTTTGTTTTTGAGTTGAAAGTGGACCATTGGTTTGACTTATAAAGCAAAAAGCACTTTCTAAATGGATACAAATAAACAGAAAAGTCAACAAAGAAGCAATCATCTCATCATTCTGTGAGTCAGTATTTGCTCTGTAAGGTCACTAGAATATCTGGTTTTGCTTTTTAAGCCTGATGATGTAAAATTTTCTAAAATTTTCCTAAAGGTTAAACAAAGGTAGTTCAATCTTTAATTTAAAAAAAAAATGCTCTTATAAACGAACTCCAGTTTTAATTAATTTTTTTTAATGTTTTTTATTTATTTTTGAGACAGAGAGAGACAGAGCATGAACGGGGGAGGGGCAGAGAGAGAGGGAGACACAGAATCGGAAGCAGGCTCCAGGCTCTGAGCCATCAGCCCAGAGCCCGACGCGGGGCTCGAACTCACGGACCGCGAGATCATGACCTGAGCCGAAGTCGGACGCCCAACCGACTGAGCCACCCAGGTGCCCCGAACTCCAGTTTTAAAATGAAGTGTCTTCATTTAAAACGTATTTGTTGGTCAAAGTTAGTAGGAAAAAAACCCATATTTGGGAGGTGGGAGAGGTGCCTATGGATAATGCTGAGATTTAGACGTGGGTTTAAAAGAAGCTCCAAAGGGGTTGGCTGGGCTTGACTGTAGTGGGAGCTCTCATCCTCGAGCTGCTCTCAGAGGGCACAAAACCTTTAGCCCATTTGAAACTTTCTACAGTTGTTTTTAACATTTAATCATGAGATTTCACATAAAAATCCACATTTCTGATTTCTTTTAAAAAATCTGGTAGCAGGGGCGCCTGGGTGGCTCAGTCGGTTGAGTGTCCTACTTCAGCTCAGGTCATGACCTCACTGTCCGTGAGTTTGGGCCCCGAGTCAGGCTCTGTGCTGACAGCTCAGAAGCCTGTTTTGGATTCTGTGTGTGTGTCTCTCTCTGCCCCTCCCCCGCTCATGCTCTGTCTGTCTCTGAAAAATGAATAAGCCTTAAAAAATAATAATAAATAAAAAATCTGGTAGCATTTCACCATAGCAACTATCACTAAATAGCTGCTGCTCATTGGGACAGGGCTGCTCCCTATTGTCCATCTTCTTCTTACCCCTCTGCTTTCTTCAGACATGGAGGCTGATTGTCAATTGCCATCCATCTATGTAATTGCACAGTTGTCTTATGGTAGAATTAATAAGATATTAGAATATATCCTGTAACCTTGTCTATATCAAAAGTGTGATATAGACCAAGATGCCACATAATTCGAGAAAGATGGGAGAAAGCAAATTACCTTGTGGAAGTGAAGAGTACCCTAGGGATTCATATGCATATAAAATAAATCTGTATAGAAATCACCTGCCTGTTTTACTCATTTGTTCCCTTGCAGACTTTGGGTTTAAAATGCCTGGTTTAACTTTTGTACTTGTGATCTCATCTTTGGGCACAGATCACCCCTGAGGCTAAAATAATATGTTTCTTATTCCAAGAGACAGTTAACTTTTTCTTTCTTTTCAGTGAAACTCCTGAGTTTTTTAATGACGGTAAAGTGCCCACAGCTGGGTCTATGCCAAAAATTTTAACCACATTTAACCCTTTCTTCTCAGCTTCCCTTGTTGCTAGCCATGTAACCCAGTTCTGACCAATGAGATGTAGGCAGAACATGCTGATGAGCTGAGGACTTTATTTCCCTGTAAAAGGGAACGGGTGCAACTCGTTTGGCCCCTTACTATTACCCCTTTCTTCCCACTTTGAAAATGGATAAGTTCTCTGGAGATGCAAAAGCCATCTTGTACCCACAAGGAGACAGCCACAGGGGCAAAAGCCAATTTGTGAAGGATACTAAGCAGAAATAAAGCAAGAGCCTGGGCCTTGGGTACAGGTGAGTAGCTCAACCAATTGCCAGTAACTGCCTAGGATTGATTATATGAGAAAAATAAATCCTTCATCATTTAAGTCATGGTTGTTTAGCTTTTCTGTTACTTGCAGGTATAGGTATTCCTATTGATTCATTCTTCTTCCCTCCCCTCCATTCATATTTGCACAATGCTTCCCACTATTTCTGTACTCCCCACATCTGCCAAATTATGCCAACACCCCGATTCCGTTCCTATTAGACAATGTTTGCAAGGTATGATGCTAGCATTTGGAATGGGGGTCCTATAAAGATGAGTAAGTCAAGTTCTTTGTCTTAAAGTACCTTGTTCTCTAGAAGGGAGAATTAGATACATGCACACATAATTGCAACACAAAGTGCAATAAGGTCAATGTCATGGGAGAAGTGCAGGTTGATTTGGAGGGTTCAAAGTGACATAAATGCCATTGCACCTACTTCCAGACTGGAGTTGTCAGGAGAGATTTCTTAGAGGAGGTGGGATTTGAGATGAACCTTGAATGTTGGATAAAATTTTAGAGGACAGCTTTCCAGGAAGTGGGGCTGGCAGGAGGAAAGTCATGGTGGCAGAAATGTGTAGAACACTTTGGAGAGCTTGGGTTCCGCAGCTCCCTGCTTCCACACTCGAGGCCCCCTGGTCTCTACTTGTTCCAGTGAGCAAGCCAGTCCCAGCTCTGTACCCTCACAAGTGCTCCTCCTCCCACTCTCTGCTCTTCCTTCTCCTGAATGCTGGCCATCTGGGAATATGGTTTCCTTAGAGAGGACGTCTCTGGGTAGCCACACTCAAGTAGGTCCCATCTGCCATTCTCTCTTGTACTGTATTCTTTGGCTTCACAAAATTTAGGTACTCATTTGTTTAGCAATTGTTAACATTTATTGAAGGCCTGTTGTGTTCCAGGCATTGGCCTCACCTAGTAGTTATATTAGTGAATAAAAAAGTCAAACCTCATGTCTATACATTCGGGTAAGGGGACAGATGATAAAGAAACATAAAATTGTTATGTATTGTGTTAAATGCTAGGAAGGAAATAAGGGTAATCTGGGAGACACCTGGGGGCTGGCAGGAGGAGATAAACTCTGTAAATAACAGAGCCTACTTCAGAGGATTTTGTGATGATAATAAAGATAATAAACATAAAGAGGTAAATAGAGTGACTGGCACGTAGAACTAAAATTAGTAATTGTAAATTTGTGTGAGTGTCTGAGTAAACTTTTTATTGCTACATATACAAGAAAGAGCACAAATCAAAGTCTACAGCTTGGTGAATTTTTATAAATAAAACACACACATGTGACCAGCCCCAGATCAAGACACAGAATATGATTCAGACCCTCAGAACCCCACTATGCTTCCTTTTAGTCACTTCTCAGGTGTACTTATTATTTTACTTCTGACAGTAGCGAATGATTTTGTCTGCTTTTTGAACTTTGCATAAATTACATCATAAGGTATATACCCCTTTGTACTTTTTTTCCCCTGGAAAATGATACATTTAATGATATGGGAATTAAAAAAATGTATATATTCTATTGAAAATATTGATATTCAAAGAAATAGTTTTGTATCAATTTTTAAAATTATATTTTAACAATTAATTAAAATCAGAAATGTTGATTTTATTGTTAGAAGAAATGTTCATCCTCGTAAGTCTTAACTGAGACTTAGTTTCTACATAAATGGTTGCTACACAATGTATCAAATATAAACAGTGTACCAAGAAAATAAATGGACATAAATTATTTCTTACACAGCAAAAGGAAAAAACAAGGCGAAAAGACAACCAATGGAACAGGAAGAAATATTTGCAACTCATACATCTGATAAAGGGTTAATATCCCAACTATATAAAAAAACTCATACAACTCAATAGCAAAACAAAACAAAACAAAATAAAATAAAACAAATAGTTCAACTAAAAAATGGGTGAAAGATCTACATAGACATTTTTTTCCAAAGAAAATATACAAATGGCCAGCAGGTACATGAAAAGATACTCAACATCACTCATCATCAGGGAAATGCAAATCAAACACACTGAGATATCACTTCATGCCTGTTAAAATGCCTGTCATCAAAAAGACAAGAGATAACAAATGTTGGAGAGGATGTGGAGAAAAGAGAACCATTGTGCATGTTGGTGAGATTACAAACTGGTACAGCCACTATGGAAAGCAGCATGGAGCTTCCTGCAAAAAATTAAAAATAGAACTACTATATGATCCAGCAATTCCAGTTCTGGAAATGTATACAAAGGAAACAAAAATACTAACTTGAAAAGATATCTGTGCCCCCATGTTCATGGTAGCATTATTTACAATAACCAAGGCATGGAAACAACCTAAGTCTTCATTGGTGGGTAAATGGATAAAAAAGGTGTGGTATATATATACACAATGGAATATTATTCAGCCATAAGAAAACAAGGAAATCCTGTCATTTGTGAAAACATGGATGAAACTTGAAGGCATTATGCTAAGTGAAATGAGTCAAACAGAGAAAGACAAATACTGTATGATCTCACTTATATGTGGGATCTAAAAAAAAAAATAACAAAAATCCCAAACCAAACTTATAGAAAAGAAAAGAAAGATTTGGGATTACCAGAGGTGGGGGGTGAGGAGTAGGGGGAATTGAAGTAAGGTGGTCAGAACTTACAGTTATAATTAGTAGGGTTGTAATGTACATGATGACGATAGCTAACACTGTTGTATGATATATAGGAAAATTGTTAGGAGAGTAAGTCCTAAGAGTTCTCATCACAAGGAAAATGATTCTTTTTCTCTTTCTTTTTGTTGTATTTATGTGAGGTTATGGATGCTAAACTAAACTTACTGTGGTAATCATTTCACAGTATATGTAAGTCAAATCATTTTGTGGTACACCTTAAACTTATACAATGATGTTAATTACTGCCTCAATCGAACTAGAAACAAGAAAAAAAAATTTAACCAGTAATAATAATTCAGACTACCTTTTCAAGGATTCTGGAAACATACAAGGATTCTGGATACACAAAGAATGGGCAAATATTGCTATAAGATTTTGAAGCATACAAAAGCATTTGATCTTGAGGCACATGGGTGGCTCAGTCAGTTGAGTGTCTGACTCTTGATTTTGGCTCAGGTCATGACCCCAGGGTCGTGGGATTGAGGCTCCATGCTGAGTGTGGAACCTGCTTGGAATTCTCCCTCCCTCTCTCTCTCTCTCTCTCTGCCCCTCACCCCTGCTCACACGCTCAATCTCTCTCTAAAATAAAAAAAATAAATAAAAATAAATTTAAAACAAGAAAGAAAAAAAGCTTTAGATGCTAATTCATTATCATTAATACCTCTTTCTTCTTCAGCGGTGATGGACCTACATTATTTTCTGTCAGTTCACTAAGATTATTACATCACCCATAATGCAGGCATGTGTGCAGGGTAGGTCTTGAATGCCAACATCTGCCATAGGCTGCTTTAGTGAAACACAGGATTTCAATATTGATATCATTTACTGGGCTTTTCCTTCTTTCCTTCTGAGATGGATCTTGTTATCCTCCTGGTGTTTTTTTTCTCCAGGAGGAATGGATGAGCTGTAATAACCAAGGCAGGGCAGTAAAGACATTCTGATGCCTCTGTGTTCCCAGGGGTGGAGGTGGCATAAGAGGCACAGGAAGCAGCACCTCCCCCACACAGGCCCCGTTCTCTAGCTCCTCCCGGGAGAACATTTACCTTTAGCTGAGACTGCTGCTCCTGCCCCAATGTGTGCAGTCCCAGTCTTAGCTGGGCTCTGCTCTTGCTTGCGGTCATAGTTTGCTCATTTTCATTGCTGTATAGCATTCATTGTATGACCGTGCCACAATTTATCCATCCACTTCACTGTTGATGGATTGTTTTTAAATGTTTGACATTTCACTAGGTTGCATCTCCACACAGCGTTCAAAACAGTTTTATTGGATGAGTGGATATGGAGTAGGTGACGGGAGATCATACTGGAAAAGCTCAATAGGGCCATTTTTTGGAGAAATGTAAAAGTCTGGTAAAAAGTCTGTAAAAGTCTGCACCAATTTCTTCAGCAAGAGGTTTAGGGAGAAGGGGTTAAAAGCATGAACTATGGGGGCGCCTGGCTGGCTAAGTTGGTAGAGTATGCCACTCTTGATCTTGGGGTTGTGAGTTCGAGCCCCATGTTGGCTTTGGAGTTTTATTTAGGAAACAAACAAACAAACAAACATGAACTGTGGAGCCAGAGTATTTGGATTTAATGGTCAGTTCTACTTACTAGCGCTTAGCTGTGTAACCCGAAGCAACTTACCTAGTATCTCTATGCTTCAACTTTCTTATCTAAAGTAATAGTTATCTAAGGAGATTGTGAAGTGTCGATGAGTTAATAGTTATACATTACTTGGACCAGGATCCAGCACATAGTGAATTCTACAGCAGTAATTTGTAAGTAGGAGGAGGGTCCACTGTAGGTTTTTGAACAGGGAAGTGGCATTCTTGGAGCAAACTGAGAGGTTGTAATAAAGGCAAGACGAGGAGGGCGCCTGGGTGGCTGAGTTGGTTAAGCATCTGACTCTTGATCTCAGCTCAGGCCTTGATCTCAGGGTCATGAGTGTTAAGCCCTGAGTTAGGCTCCATGATGGGCATAGGCCTACTTAAAAAAATAAATAAATAAAAGGCAGGACCAGTGGTCCAGCGAAAGGTACTGTTTTTGTCAGGAAGCTGATTGTCACTGACCCAAGGGGTATTCTTATACAGTGTCCTGTATAAGAAACACTAGTGTGCAAATCACATGCGGAGAAAAAACTTGAAAACAGGGATGACAAGACTACATTGCAAAGATTCCATCCTCTGCCTCAGCAGACAGCTGTGAATGGGCGCTTTGGAGTTATAACCTGTAATTAGAAAACTTTCATCTTTTATAACCATCAGTTAGTGAACAACCTATAGTTATAGAGGTAGAATTTCAGACCAGCAGAACAGGGATTTTTTTTTTTTTCCATCCTACTGAAATGGCACAGTGTAAGAATCTTCCTCTGTTCCTTGATCTATTGAGATTTGCAGGAATTGCCACGGGATGCTTCCTGCAGTTGAGTTGTCTGGGTTGTGCTAGATTATCCCCTTGGAGCCAAACTACAGAACAGTGAATGTGTAGGAGTCTGGGAAGAAACAGGTGCTACATTCCAACTGCATAATTTGAAAAGAGGGTAAGAAAGGGACCATTTTACAGAGTCAGGAAAAAAAAAACAAAGGTAGTGCAGAACTCTAAGACGAGCAAACTTGGGAAGATCTGACCACCCTAGGCCTGGGAGGTAGAGCTTACCAGAACCCAGAGAGGGCTGAGGACAGAAGCTGTGGGCTTTGGTACAGTGGGCACCCAACCCATGGTTCTCTGGTAAGGAGTGAACTGTGAGAACGAATACTGTACTTCCCCACACTCCCCACTCTGCCAGTGCACCCACTGTCAGAGCCTGTCTGGAGGCTGAAAGACACTGGGATCTGCTGATGTAGTTCATAAAGGTCATCCTTCCCAAGACACAGAGCAGGTGGAGTCCACAGAGGCATGAACCTGAAGGGGCAAATAATGGATGTCCAGCAGAAACAGAAAACCATGGCATTGGCCAAGCGGCGCATTTTGCTACTTTCAGAGTTAACATAATCTCATAAAACAGCTGTGATTAATATTAATAGTAATAATTGGTATAGTTAAAACATGCCTTTTATCTATTGGGCACTGTGCTATGCCAGGCATTGTGCTTAGCACGTTGCATGCTTTAATTCATTTAATTTTCACAATATTCCTATAGTCACTACCACTGGTATTTTGCAGATTAGGAAAACTGAGGCTTTAGAGGATTAGTTGACTTGTCCAAAGTACCATTGTTCAAAGGAAACACCTGAATCAAAATTTAGTCCCATGCTTTCTGAAACCAAAGTCCGTGCCCTTTTTATCACTTGAGTAATCTACTGATCCCTTTTATTTATGCATTTACTTACTTTCTACTCTGTCAGATGAATAAATTTACATATAAATTGAAACAATAGAGAAATTATAAAGTCAAAGTTCAGGTTGCTCCTTCCCATCTCTATCCCTCAAAACACTTACCTCCTCGGTTCTCAGAAGTCTGTTAATGGTGTGGTATGTCTCCTTCCAAACATTTTTGATGCATTTACAAATATACATGTACATATGTTGCTCCTCTATTTTACATAAATAAGATCATTTTGTTTATATTTTCTTCAACTTTAAAGAAATTAATGAATTTTTTGATATATAATTAATTGACAACACAATGCTATATTAGTTGTACAACATAGTGGTTTGATATCTCTGTACATTATGCGATGCTCACAAGTGTAACTGCCGTCTGTCACCATATGAAACCATTACGATACCATCGACTATATTCCCTATGCTGTACGTTTCATCCCCGTGACTTACTCATTCCATAACTGGAAGATTGTACTTCCTGCTCCCCTGCACCCATTTTGGTAACTTCTTTTTTACTCTGCCTACCCCCCCCCCCACCCCAACTTTGGACCCCTTCATACCATAGTGACTTGAATTTTTTATGTAGTGGCTTCAATACATACAGATATATAATTAGGTATAAATTATATAAGCACCTTGTGCTTCTAGGTGGTACACAACTATAAAACCCAAATGAATTAAGGACCAACAAAATTTCACAAAAATAAAAAATTATCAGCATTGATGTAATGCAGTTTAATGTAACTTAAATGATATAGATGTTTGGGTTTAATGTAATTTACATTATAAAGATGGTTGGGTTGAATAACAGGGAGATGTTTGATTATTTATTTATTTATTAAAGTTTATTTCGAGTGAGAGAGAGACCATATGCACATGCACACAAGTAGGGGTGGGGGGCAGTGGGAAGTGGGAAAAGAGCAGAGAGAGAGGAGAGAAAGAATTGCAAGCAAGCTCTGTGCTGTCAGTGTAGAGCCCACCAGTCTCAACTTGGGCTTGATCTCACGAACTGTGAGATCATGACCTAAGCCGAAATCAAGAGTTGGATGTTTAACTGACTGAACCACCCAGGTAACTCTTTATCTTTCAGTTGTTGAGTTGTTGGCTTGATCCTTTTGATTCTGAGTATGGTAGACTATTCTTTATGTCATCATCATCATTATTTTTATTTTTTCTTTAAAAAAATTTTTAATGTTTATATTTATATTTGAGACAGAGAGAGACAGAGCATGAGCAGGGGAAGGGCAGATAGACAGGGAGACACAGAATCCAAAGCAGGCTCTAGGCTTTGAGCTGTCAGCACAGAGCCCGATGCGGGGCTTGAACTTGTCAACCGTGAGATCATGACCTGAGCCAAAGTTGGACACTCAACCGACCGAACCACCCAGGCACACCTGTTTTTTCTTTTAAACAATAAATAATACACTCTCTTTTGATCCTATGACCAATCAATGTAATAAAGCATGCCTGTTTTACAAAGGACCATTGAACAAAAATATTTTCCATGTATCTCTTCAATTATACGTTCTGACAACAAACTTTTGCAAGCTGATTGGTATAGAAGAGGATACATACAAAAAATCATCTTGCTTCTTGAGTGGTGCTAACAATCATACCATTACATCTAACCTGCTGTGGATAGTATGACTTGATTCTCCAGATGTTAAGCTTTTGCATAGCACAAGATGAGGTAATTTGACCTCCTGTTGAACTTGGTGCCTCATTTCCATTCTAGGTCTGTTTGAATTCTTTCCTCATTAGCTTGCTGCATTTGAGTATGTTACTGCACATTCATTTTCATGATGTCATATCAAAATCCCAATTTATTTTAAAAAAATTTTTAATTGTTTATTATTTTTGAGAGAGACAGAGACAGAGAGCAAGAAGGGAAGGGGCAGAGAGAGAGGGAGACACAGAATAGGAAGCAGGCTCCAGGCTCTGAGCTCTCAGCATAGAGCCTGACGCGGAGCTCAAACTCACAGACTGTGAGATCACGACCTGAGCTGTAGTCGGCTGCCCAACTGACTGAACCACCCAGGTGCCCCTCAAAATCCCAATTTATTAAGTAAATTAAGAAACTCAAGTTTTAGGGGGGCCTGGGTGGCTCAGTTGGTTAAGCATCCGACTCTTGATTTTGGCTCAGGTCAAGATCTCACAGTTCTCTGTGAGATCGAGCCCCATGCAGGATTCTATGCTAACAGTGTGGAGCCTGCTTGGGATTCTCTCTTTCCCTCTCTTTCTGTCTCTCCCCGTTCACATGTGCTCACTCTCTCTTCCTCTCTCTCTCTCAGAATAAATAAGTAAACATTAAAAAAAAATTTTTTTTAAACATTTTTATTTATTTTTGAGACCGAGAGAGACAAAGCATGAGCAGGGGAGGGGCAGAGAGAGAGGGAGACACAGAATCTGAAACAGGCTCCAGGCTCTGAGCTGTCAGCACAGAGCCCAACGCAGGGCTCGAACTCACAGACTGTGATATCATGACCTAAGCTGAAGTCGGACGCCCAACCGACTGGGCCACCCAGGCACCCCTAAATAAGTAAACATTTTAAAAAAAGAAATTAAAGTTTTAGTCCATGAAAATTTCTTTCAGTTTTGAATATCATTGCAAATATCAAGATTTATCCTTATAATTGGCCGAAATAAATCATTTAAGTCTAATAACAGATATGTTGCCATTTGGGTATTAAGATGTGCCAGATCAAGTGTGGCTAGTTATATCTATTAACACATAAAAGTAAAATGCTATCTCTTCAAATGATTAGGTGATATTAAACTGATTATAAACAACAGTGCAAATATACAGGCACTGGAATTAGTGGCAGTTTGTGGGTATTAAGTGGTCATTCAGATTGGCTCAGAATATGCCTATGTGTTTTTTTTTTTTGAGAGTATCAACCATATGAAAATAAAGGTATTTGTGGATACACCTACCTCCCCCCAATTATGTGTAAGTGAACATTCACAGTTTGAAAACCACTGTGCACTATGTTTTTATGTTCCTGCATATGGGGTATAAAGGCAATCAGGATCAGGGGCAAGAAAGAAAGGATTGCTGGAGTAAAGAATTTACAGAGTTTCTGTCTGTGACTGGCAAGAAAGTTGGTGTTAAGAATAGGATACTGTGGTCTATGTGGGCTTCTTCCTCCCCAGTCCCCAAGCCAAGGAGATATTTCTCCCTTCTTCAGACAGACTTAGACTAAATTCTTTCTGTGCATGTCTAGGCCCTAAAAGATTGACGTCAACCTTCCAAGTTACCACTCCACTAGTTTGTACTGTGGCTTGAGGTCCTTGATTCCTGTTCCAAGGTATACTCAGTTACTATAAAAGGTAGGAGGAAAATCCATAATGGTGTTTGTATGGTATGCAGTGGCCTCATAAATGTGTCACCCTGCCGTATACCTCACCCAGGGGGCATGAGTGCCAGAAACGTGTTTTGTTTCTAGACCTTTTCTTGGGATTCAATATGGGTTTATTCCATTGGGGGAAAAAAAGTGTCCTCTTAAAATACTACTTTTTCAGAGTAACCAATAGTTAAGGAAAATTACAAAAGGTTAATTTTCCCTTTTTTCTCTCCTTCCCTCCTTTCCTTCTTTCCCCTCTCCTCTCCTAGTCCTCCTTTTTCTTCCTTCTTCATTTTTCTGAAAGATACCCTTTAGGTTACCTCCTTTAACTTGGAAGTATAAAACAGACATTTCCAGGTCAATAAATCTCACTGGGCAGAGCTGTTGCTAAACAAGGATCTGCAAGACTCCCAGAACTGTGCTCGCCATACTAGACATCTGCTAAGAAGCTTAAATCAGTAATATATTAATAAACACTGAGCCTTAAAGAATTCCAATTAATAAATATAGAATGAATGAGGGAAATATAAAGCCACCATTAGGCAAATACCACAGTAATAACTGTTGCAGGCAAGATCCATTGATGGATAAAAGCGGTGGGTGAAAGTTGGAATAGAAGCAGGTTATTAGTAAAATCTGAAAGTATGTCCCCCATTCTATTTTTCAATTATAAAGAGAAGATAGTAACTTGCAATGGAGGAACCCAATAGATGCCACAGTAACCAAGTGGCCAAGATTAATGTCACTGGCACTGAGGCATACTAATATCATATACCTCTTGTTATGATGCACTGAGAAGGACACATCAATTTTTCAATTTTAAGTCAAAAAGGCTTAAAAACCTCTGTTTAATCATGAGAAAACACCCAATAAATCCAAATTGAGGAACATTTTACAAAATACCTAGTACTCATTTAAAAAGTCAAGGTCATGAAAGATAAGGATAGCCTGAACAACAGTCACGGTTGGCGGAAACTAAGGAGACAACCAAATGCATACGGGATCCTGAATCAAACCTGGAGCAGCAAAAGGACAGTAAGAGGAAAACTAAATAAATTCAACTAAGATCTATAGTTCAGTCAATAGTATTGTACAACTATTCACTTTCTGGTTTTGGTCATTGTGCAATGGTTATACACCATATTAACAGTAAAAGAAGGTGGGTGAAGGGTATATGGAAATTCTCTGTACTGTTTTTGCAACTTTCTGGTAAATCTAAAATTATTTCAAAATAAAAAGTTAAAAACAAAAGAAAAAAAGAAAAAAAAATACTCAGAACAGAGAGTCTTTCTTGAGAAGGGAAGAAAAAATTCAATCTTTAGGACCATCTTTAAAGTGTCAGGCAGGTTGATGAGATAAAGATCTTTGAGAACATTTGTATATTTAGTTTGTGTGAAGATGTGTGAGGAATTGTACTGATTTGATTTTGTCCTCCCTTTCCCATTTTTCTGCCAAAATAGCCTGTTTTTCCTTGATAAGTGTGATTTGAAAATTGTGTTGTATTTTACAGTTGTCATTATAAAATTCTGAACACACAATTTTTCCTGTTGGGAACTCATCTCAAACTTTTATAGGGAAATAAAATGAGTTTTGCTTCCCACAGTTATCTGTGGTAGTCTGCTTTTAGTGACTATATCTCATCTTTTAAGTGAGTCACAGTTGCATCCAAATCTGATAAAATTAATCAATCAGCAAATGTCCACTTACCACTTGCTGAGAACTCAGAACATAGCTGCAGTCCTCAGTAAGTTCACAATCTCCTTGGAGAAACAAGGTGAACACAGAGAAAGCAGGAAAAAACCCTCAATGAAACCCTGAGTGAGGTTGTAGTAGAGAATTTAAGTGCTGTGTGAGGAGAGGTGGTCAGAGGGTTGGAATGGTCACAATAACTTTCCTACAGAAGAAATTATTTCAATATCCAAACAAACATCAATTCGTACAGATTAAGTATATACAATTTTTATATGTCAAAGATATCTCAATAGAGCTGTTAATAAAAAGGCATGATTTGATCTCAGTCTTGAATTGTGGGCAGAATTCCATAGATGGTAGAGAAGGGAAGGATTTCAGACAGGGAGAGAATAAGCCAGCAAACCACCACTTGAGTGATCAATGACAAGCACAGCCTGTCTGGAGTGGGCAGTGGATGTGGACCTGAGGTTTGGTCAGTAGCCAACAGTAGGGGAAGGAGGAGGACTGGATTATGTAGATTCTTGAAAACCAGGTCAAGAATATTAGATTACAAGCCTATAGCAGATAATAGAGAATCTTTGCACATTTGGGAACACAGAGTCTGTCGTAACGATCCAGATGGGACCTGAGGCCTTGCGAGGTTTGCACGTTGATAGTGGGGATGGAGAATGGACCTAGAATATCATAGGAAACATTCAAGATTTGATAAATGTGAGGGAAATGGAGAGGAGTCATAGAGGACTTGAAAATTAGGCTCAGGTAGGTGGATGTCAGTACTATTGACAACAGGAAATTCAGGAGGCAAATAATTCAGAGGCAAAGGACATCATTTTGGTGTAAAGTCTGACATATTGTAAGAGAGTCCAATGAAAATGTTTTGGTAATAGTTTTATAAACTCATTCATTCATTCAAAAAACTATCACATGCTTTGTGCCAGGATTTATGCTAGGTGCTGCACATTTTATTCTAAGGGAGTCTGGTAGAGACAGATATACATGCTGTGATTATAGAGAGGATGAAAAGGCTCTAGGGGCATCAAGGAGGGGCAAGTTTCTCAAGGTGTTGGGAATACGGGACGACAGGTCAGACAAAATATGGAGGATCTGAAAATGTTAAAGTCATCTGCAAGAAGTGATAAGTAGAAACCTTGATTGGCTAGATCCAATTTTAATGAGAGCCAAAAAAACAGGAGGTCAAAGTGTGAGTCCTGCTGTGACACAGAGAAAATAGGAGAAAGTCGAGTGTCAGTGACAGGGAGAGAGTACTGGAAAAGTTCCTGAGAATATGTAGTGGTGTCATAGACACTAAAGAGAGAGTTTCAAGGAGTTTTCCAGTTGTTCAGATTTTGAAACAGCTTTGAGCTTTGAGGGGATGGTTTCAGCAGAGCTCAAATAGCAGAAGTTGGAGAGGAACTAGAGAGGAAGTGAAAGCATTAAGCACTTATGTGAAAAGTATGGTAATAAAAGAAACCTAAAAAATAGGGAGATAACCAGAAAGAGCACAAAGAGAGAGTGAAGTAAAAACTCCTCCGTTCATTCACTCCATTAAAAAAAATGTTGATTTGGTTGCCAGGCACAGTGATGGGTGCTTCATATATATTTTCTCTTTTAGTCCTCACAACTTCTTGAGTGGGTAGTATCTCTTCAGCAAACATTTATTGAGGGCTACTTGGTGCCAGGTAGTGTTTCCTGTGACAAGGATATAATAGTGGACAAAAATAGACAGAGTTCCTGCCCCCTTGGCACTTACTGTCTAAGGGGGGAACTGACATTAAATAAATCATGTCACACGGTATGAAAACTTGAAAAAGAAACAAGGTGTACTTGCTATGGGACTTGTAATCAAACAGGGCTGTGTTCCAGTTCACCTTTGTACTGTGAACAAAAATTTTGCTAAACAAATTAATAAAGGAAAAGCCATGACACATCTTTATGAAAAATGCTCTAACTTGCAGAGAAGTGTGCAAATGAGCACACTGGGTTTGCTGTAACTCTGATTGTGGGCACTGATGTTAGGTGACTTCAAGTGGAAACTTGTTCTGCTGCCCTCCTGAATCTTCTGACTCATCTGAGGCAACGTATCAAAGTCAAGAATTATGCTCTGTGTGTGCTCTGATAGAGTGGAGCTGGTGTTTAGCATTGAGCCTGGGAAGCGGGATCAGGTTGACCAAATGTCCCCTCCACCCCAGCCTCCCAGGGGCAGTGTGAAATTTAGAACCCCAGACATGCCTCACCAAGAGTGGAGACCATGGGGTTTCCAGACAGCATTCCCCCTCCAGCTTCTGGTGTTTCTCACTGGGTCTTGACACCCTATTTCTGTTCTCCTGGTTCCTGATTATTATTTGTTTTTGCCCAGATCTTGATCTTGGTTTTTCACTCTGGCCCAGTAGACTGAGATCACCTCTGACTGATTTCTTGTCTTTTCTAAGTTGGTTTCTGTCTCTGGAAGAGTCAGGCTCCCACCACCCTGATAGATTGCATCCTTTTTTCTCCTGCTTCCCATCTGGGAATTTAGAGGATATATAACCATCTTTAAATCAACTTTTTAGCTCCGTTTGAGTGTCCCATTATGGTAACTAACCCAGAGTCAACCCAGGCTTTGAAGAGGTGAGAAGCAACCATGTCCTCCTTGACATTTCTTCCCTGAGCTTCTCGATGCTTTCAGGTGCTACAGGTAAATGTATCTTATAAGGCTTGTATCTTTGCATGTCTGTGGAATAAAGTCACCGTCATGGTCAGGTTGAAAGTTATTCATTATTATAATTAATATGAAAAATATGGCTGTTAAATAAAAGGCATGATCACTAAACCAGAAATAAGTAAAAACAGGATTCCAGTGAAGTCCCTTTTTATTCTCTCTGATCAGCGTGCTTTCCTATCGGCCCAACCATCCCTAAACTAGGGCTCAGAGTGTATACGTGGAACCAATCTTTATTTGTCTGAAACTCACCAAACTATAGCATCTTTTCCTTCACGTCTTCATGGAGTTACCAGCTCATTACCTTTGATTTATTGGAGATTCTGAAGCTCTTGACTGTAAGCGGAACAATTTTCCTCACTTTCTGGTGCCCTGAAATATTTTCTCCTTTCTGAATCAAGAATTTTATTAAATCTTTCCCTCCCTCTCTACTCTAAGAACCCAGAACATCACCTGGAAATGACGTTTTAAGCCTTTTGTGTGTAAAGCAAATTACCACAATTATGATAGGAATGCACTTTAGTCTTGCATGTAACTTAATGGTGTGGCTTTTCTTCTTTTTGAGTTTTGGGGAGGGGTGGTCACTCCATTTATAAAATAATGTATTTTGGGGTCCAAGCAATATAGCCAACTAGAATGGAAGAATTTTTATATTAGAAAATAAGCTGATTTTAATTGCTGATTTTAATGTGGCCCGATTGCTATTTATTCTTTAATATGTAACTCAGATATGATCTCAGGTAGAAAGCCTCTGAATTTTCCCACCTCCACCCAAAGACATTGGCTGGACAAACCAGGATGTATGATTACCCTCTATAAAATTCTGTCTAAATCTCAAAGTGCTTACCACATTGATTGATCTCTGGTAATCACATGGAATCAATAAATAATAGAATGCAATATGGTGAATGGGGATGGTTGATACAGATGTTCAGAAGAAGACACCATTTCATCCAATGGTTAACCACATTTTCTCCGGTGCAGACTGCCTCAATTCAAATTCCAGCTCTCTCATTGACTGTGTAACCTTAAACAAGTCACTTAAACAGCCTGTGCCCCAGTTTCATCCATCTGTAGAATGGGGATAATAATAATATCTACCTAAATGGATTGCTGGGAGGGGTAAGTGAATTAAGTGCCTGACACATAGTACATGCTACACAAACGTT
This sequence comes from Panthera leo, assembly GCF_018350215.1. Classification (NCBI taxonomy): domain Eukaryota; kingdom Metazoa; phylum Chordata; class Mammalia; order Carnivora; family Felidae; genus Panthera; species Panthera leo. The sequence goes on along the minus strand of NC_056687.1, from coordinate 103,465,915 downwards.
ACCATTTATTATTATGGCATGCGGTTGACCTCTTCTAGTAGAAGAGATAGATTTGAACTGGAGCTGAAGGGTAAGTGTGACTGGGTAAAGACAACTATGTGCCAGTATGTGTGTACGCGTTTTTATATGGCTGTAAAGATTAGCAGTAAGGTGGTGTAAATAGCTGTTTTCATTTTATTTCCACTGGTTTCCATCCAGTGTATTTTTTTAATGTTTATTTATTTTTGACAGAGAAAGAGACAGAGTGTGAGTGGGAGAGGGGTAGAGAGAGAGGGAGACACAGAATCTGAAGCAGGTGCCAGACTCTGAGCTGTCAGCACAGAGCCCGACGCGGGGCTTGAACTCAAGAACCGTGGGATCATGACCTGAGCTGAAGTCGGATGCTTAATCGACTGAGCCACCCAGGCGCCCCTCCATCCATTGTAGAGTTGGGAAAGTAATTCTCTCGTGTTTGGCCCAGTGGAACTTTAGCTTCATTTTCCTTCTTCTGACCTTGTGATAGACACCGATATGTTGATAATGGATTTCTTTCCAGTGAGCTGATACAGCCTCAGAATGCTTCTCAACGCCCTCTCCAGGAAGGCCCTGCCAGTGCCTGAAGAACCAAAAAAGACAAAAACATATATGCCATCCCCAGGTGAGTCCCTCATTTCACAGCAGAGAAACCTGGAGCATAGAGGAAAGTGACCTGCCTAAGGTGACACACAGCTACCAGAGCAAGGACTAGAACTTGGGCTTTTCTACTCTCTGGTTGGTATTTATCCTTTCACCATCCATGACTCGTATTTATTTTTCAATTACACATTTTCACTTGGTTAACTTAGTTTCTAATTAAAATGGCTTCTGTTACCACCCACACTGCTATAGCTTTAGGTGGCTTAAAAATGTGTGTGTGTATAATTGTCAAGAGCTCGTAAATAGCAGAAGTAAAACCAGGAATCACCTAAGTAGTAACCAGTAAAAGTTTATTGTGCACACACCAGAAAGACAGTCCTCAAACTGAGAACCCTCAAACCAAAATACGGAATGAGACTCAGACGTGTATCGTTATAAAGCAATTTATATCGTAGAAAGGCAGTGACTATTCTTCACAGTGATTGGTTTATAATATTATAATTTTCTTAAATGATAAGGAATTGGTTAGTGGTTACCTCATATCAACTTTGGGAAACTTGTTTATGATTTCGACAGGCATCAGCAAGAAATGACCTGGTCAAGTTAGTCTTGCCAAAAAAAAGCTAAATTAAGCTTTGCTTATATTACTCAACTGGTTTTGTCTGCTCAGAGAATTTTCAAGGCTGGTCTCTGTTTGTTTTTGATGTTTAACAACATCTTATATTATGTGTATATTACATGAAAGACGGGTAACTACAAGTAATTGAAAACAAAAGGAAGCCAAGGTACCATCATTCATCCACATGATGCCTTGATGCCTTCCAATGTTCTGGTGAAATGTCTAAGCCTTGCTCCACCCTCTGCTGCAGTGTTGATGGCACTATCTATCTGGCTTAACCAAATTCTTGTGACATGATCTTGTACTCAGGTTGCAAATGAAAAAGCTCCACCAAGCCCATCAGTGGCAGATTGAGTGTACTTAGAGCTTCAAGCCTCTAAGCATAAATTGTGATCTTTTACTGCTTCTAAATTATGCATGATGAAATGATTGAAGACATCATTATGTGGAACCAAACCCGGTGGGGAGTGTGATGTTCTTAACTATTTCGCACTTCCAGCTCTAAAGGGAGTGTTAAGTACTTTTACAGAAAAACTGCAGGGAAGTAGTATTTGTTGCGATTCAAGCCGTATCTAGAGAAACAGTGGAGCCTTGACCGTATCACGGACATATTCAGGAACCCGGCAAGTGGGAGAGAGTAATGGAGAATCCGGCTCTAAATTGGATTTTAGTGACTTAATTAGCACTTCATGATGACCTGGTAAAGTGGTCCTTAGTCTGGGCTGAATATGAGAATCACCTGGGGAGCTTTTTAAACTACCAGGCTGGGGCTCCTTCCAGGGATTTTGATTTAATTTGGGGGGTGGGGCCAGACACCGGTGGTTTTTAGAGCTCCCAAATGATTCTAATGTATAGCCACAGATGAGAACCAATGGTGTAGTACTTGAGGAGGAAATTCATCAATTAACCTTTAAAAACCCTCTATCTTTTAGCAATGCGCATGCGGGGATTGCCACGAAAGGAAATGTAGGAGCAGAAGATGAGCAACAGGTAGGAGAATATAAGGAAGGGTCAGTAATTTCTCAAAACCTTCACCTCCTTATTCAGAGTTTAAAACTCTCCCTTATAGGGGCACCTGGGGTGGTTCAGTCGGTTGAGCATCCGACTCTTGATTTCTGCTGGGGACATGATCCCCCAGGTCATGGGATCTAGCTGGAGTCATGGGATCCAGCCTGGGATGGAGCCTGTCTGGGATTCTTTCTTTCTCTCCCTCTGCCCTTCTCTCCTGCTCAAGTGCACATGCATGTTCTCTCTCTCAAAAAATTTTTTTTTAAAAAAGAAACTCTCCTTATATGTGAATCACTCAATACAAACTCTAATGACAAATCATATCTGGAATATTACTCTATGCCTTTCAACCTGGAATTGTAAAAAGGACTTAATTTACTCATCAGTTCATTCAATGAGCTTTTACAAAATTACATGAGGAAAACCACAACAACAACAACAAAAACCAAACACACACGCAAAACATGTAGTCTGCGCTCTCCAGAAGCAACACCCACATACCTCTGTGGGAACTGACATAGGAGAGGCATGGAATATGCATATGTGAGTAATGGACTTTCCTTTTTCCCCTCTCCTTTGGAGCCATTTACTTTCTCTGGCTCGAAGAAATACAATTCAGGGCTAGGAGGTTGGTAGTGCCTTTGCATAATAAGGTGCACAAGATAAGCTACCAGAGGTTACACTGACAGCTGATTTTTTGGACACTTTGTCTATTGGCTAGACCAATAGACACGAACCACTTCTGTCTTTTTGGATTCTCCTCAGAGCCGCCCTGCCTATCCCCAGTCCGTTTTGTTCATCCAGTGGTGAAAACGGAGGTTGCTGAGAATGACAGTAAACCTTCCTGGGGCTCCAAGTAGGTGTAGGCAGGAGGACCTTGAGAAGGTCTGGGAGGTGATGGGGAAGGTCTATGCAGTAGGGGTGGCTACTGAAATGCAAGATGCAAGCTGAATCCCCCAGGAAGGCCTCTCCTATAAACCCACCATCCATTCAATGAACTAGATTTTCTCAATTGAATCTAAGGTAAAGGACTGACCGATTACTCTTTGGGATTTTGTGTGTTTGTTTGCTTGTTTGTTTTTATGTATGGATTATATTACCTTTCTCCCACAACAATGATGGTCAGTGCTAAGGTTACAGAGACCATAGAATTTCAGAGAAATTCTGAATTTCCTATCAACAACCAGGGGATGGGGTGCCTGGGCGGCTCAGTCAGTTAAGTGTCCGACTTTGGCTCAGGCCGTGATCTCACAGTTTGTGGGTTCAAGCCCCACATTGGGCTCTGTGCTGACAACTTGGGGCATGGAGCCTGCTTTCGATTCTGTGTCTCTCCCTTTCTATGCCCCTCCCCTGCTTGTATTCTGTCTCTGTCTCTCTCAAAAAATAAATATTTAAAAAATTTAAAAAATAACCAGGGGAAGCTTCAAGCAGCTGAAATATTGAGAGTCACTAGAATTTCATGGACTGTAGACTTTAATTTGAAGAATCCCTGGAGAGACCCAAGTCCATTCTCTAATTTTCTAAGGAGGTTATTGAACTTTGAAAAATAGTGACACAATAGGCCTGGGATAGGGTGAGGCAGAGTGAAACTTAGAAGCCAGGCGATAGAGGAGGGAAGACATAAGACCCACTGGAGGATGGAGAGAGGATCGATTGCCTGGTTATTCAGAAGACTTATTTAACTGAGGGAAAAGGAGAATTATTGTGACAAAAGAAACAAATATTAATATGAATAAGATGTAAAACATTTGGATATTGCTCATGTTAGGAAAAAATATGAGATCAGGGAAGTTCTTTGAGGAATGAGGACAGAGAAGAATTGCACTTTGCTTGGAAGTGAGACTTCCCCAGTATAAACTTAAAGAACAAAAGGATAAACCTTCTTCCCTCCCCTTCCCTCCCCCCAATCTCTCTCTCTGTCTCTCCTTCCTCTTTGTCCGTTTTGATCAGGTCGGTGCCATCCAGGGACTTTACTGGCTGCTCGGTGTGGGTGTGGCTTTGGCAGGTGGAGGCTGGGAGGGTGGAACCTGGGGTGCTCTCCTCTATTTTGCAATCTCCCCTCCCCCATAATCAGACATCTGGGTTAAATGCTGCCTCTTTTAGGAACAAAAGTACAATATTAAAAGCAGCAATTTGAATTTTGAATTCCATCTGGAAATGATGAGAGGTGTGAATATTGTTAATGGAATACATCATCATTTTGTTCACAAAAAAGCTACTGAAATAGGCTTTGCCATAATAGTAAAGGCAACTGTCATTTTATTTTGGAACTCCTTCTGTACCCTATTTCTTTATAATTTCCAACCAAATAGCTAAAATTAAAAATTGGTCAGCCCAGTATGATAAGACCGCCATTAAATCTTCTCAGTACTATTACTTTCACTGTTGTCAGCATAATAATTCAGGAATGAATCAAAGAGACCCCAAGCCCTGAAGTTTTCTTTCAAAGCCTTTTCAAGCTCTAGAATTACTGTTGGGATAATTTAATCCCTTGGAAGAACCATGCTACTGATTTTTTGGTTTTAGTCTGATGATGCAAAGTACCTAGAGAATAACATTCTGTTTCATGGTGGAAAATAGGAGTCCTTTCTTCCAATCAGAAGTATAGACTCTTGGTGTGCCTGGGTCGCTCAGTTGGTTAAGCATCTGACTCTTGGCTTCGGCGGACGTCATGATCTCATGGCTTGTGTGATTGAGCCCCGTGTTGGGCTCCATGCCAACAGCGTGGAGTCTGCTTGAGATTCTCTGTGCCTCTCTCTGCCCCTCTCCCCCGTTCATGGTCTCTCTCTCTGTCTCAAAATAAACTTAAAAATAAAAAGGATAAGGATTCTTGATGAGATATAGTGAAATTTTAAAAGCTGGAAAAAATAGTAAAAATACATGAACTTGGTTTCTTTCTGTCTCTCTTAGGACAGTTTATCATTTCCGGAAATTACCAAAATGAGAAGGAAGTTTCTTTTGGGTAGGTTAGATGTTTAAAGAAAAAGGTCTTGAGGGGCACCTGGGTGGCTCAGGTTGGTTGAGCGTCCAACTTTGGCTCAGGTCATGATCTCACATTGGTGGGTTCAAGCCCTGTAAGGGGCTCTGTGCTGACAGCTCAGATCCTGGAGACTGCTTCGGATTCTGTGTCTCTGTATCTCTGCCCCTCCCCTGCTCATGCTCTGTCTCTGTCTCTCAAAAAATAAAATTAAACATTTAAAAAATTTCTAAAAAAAGGAATAAAAAGGTCGTGAGTATTTCATGGAATTACTCCTTTGATCCAACCTATAATCAAGGCGTGTTGGCTTTTTAGCTACAAAATACATGTGAAATCAGACCATCTGTCTCTCTGCTTCTGATGCTTCCACCTTAGTCCAGCTCTCTCCTGCATGGGGTATCCCGGCTCTGACCCCTGCCCATCCCATCTTCCCTCACACAGCAGCCAGGTGTCCCCATCTTACAAGGTAAGATCACCTCTTTCCCACATCGTCCCCCTGCTTAACCTCCTACAGTAAGAGAAGTTTGGATTTAAGTCTCACTGGGTCCCCCAATTGCTCTACCTGCCTCGACCCTCTGTTTTCTTCCTCTCTAGCACTCTGCTGTTCCTTTCATAAGACCTTACCACAACTCATAAATATTTTGTTTGCTTATTTTTTTTCTTTGTGTCATCTTGCCTACCAGATTGTGTGATTCATGAGTTGGGGAATGTTACTGTTTCTGTCTCATTTATCTTTGTTTCCTAGTGGCAAGCTCAACAACTAGCACATGGTAGACTTGTCCTCCAATGTTTTCTCAATAAAAACTTTCAAACGTGCAGTAAAGTTGAGAGAATTTTACAACAAACATGTGAATACCTACCACCTAGTTTCTACGATGCTTTCTTCATAGAATATCTATCCATCTTGCCATTCCTCTATCAGTACATGGTTGGCTTTTAATACACTTGTTGAATGAAGAAATAAACGAATGAGTGTTACTCTTTTGGTTGATAGATGGAAATTTTCCATTCTGAGGTTGGCCCAATACAAATACTGAGTTTCCTTGTTTCTATGTGGATACAGGATATGGGAAACTATGTAATGTTCTCTAGGAGGTGTATCTGCTAAGTTCTGTATTACACACTGGGCTAGATACTGGGCATTCAGAAAGAATAAATTTCCTGCCTTCCAGGGGACACATGCTCTACTAGTGAGATAATCTAAATATGGTAATGATGGAAGAAGAAAAAAGTAGAAAATGTGAACTAGAGATTTTTTTTTTTTGTACACACAACTTATTAACAAAGACTGACCAGTATTATCTTGCTGTTAAAACTGCCTGATTTCTTAGCATTTCATATTTTTTTTTTGTTGCTCAAGTAGGTAAAAGCAATTGTCAACTTGGCCAATATCAGTGCAGGAACATTTTATGATTCCAAGTTTAGTGAGTGACAAACATAAGCCCATTTTAACCATAAAGCTTTTGGCTATTTTTTTTTTTTTTTTTTTTTTTTTTTTTTTACAGTTCTGTGACCACCATTGAAATATACATATAAAAGAAATAAAGAAAAAGCATATAAACAGTGTTTGTAAACTAGGTGAACTGTAGTCATGGTAAAGAGCATCTCTGCCTAGTCTAGAAAATTGACAAAGCAGACACGGCAGGTAGGGCTTTCTTGCCTTCTGCATGCAGATAGGTTTTTATCCAAACTGTTTGATTGTATTTGTTGGACTCTATGTTTATCATTTTGATTGCTCAGAGGAAATGCTTACCTTCAAAGTGACATCCTGGGGCAGTGCTTTGCAATATCTTTTATTAAGCTTTGCTGTGTCTATTCACATTTATTTTAACTCTTACTTTTAGAAGGAGGATTTTAAGAAGGTCAATGCAGTATCTTTGTAATTGAATTCCAAGAGTACTTAGTAGGGGTCCATGTATATAAGGGTGTTAAATCATTGTGAACTGGGAATGTGTCCAAGTTCATGCTTAACTGAGAATCCTCTGTTAAATATTTAAAAGTGAAAGCAATCTTTCAAAATAGGCAGATGGGCCTGGACAGCATAGAGATGGGTGAACACAGCACTTGGGTAACAGCAAAGGTGGAAGCTGGGACTTGGGCCTGTTGTTCCTCTGACCTCAGCTGTCTCCTCATACCCTTGCCCCTTTAAATTGATGTGGTTTTGCTTTCTGACATGTTGGTGACCCTATCCCATCAACTTTCATTTGCTCACATTATCCTCCCATGGGCTTGCATGTGGCAAATAGTTCAGGGCCCTGTGTGGTCCTGGATTTGCTTTCTTGCTTTGCCACTAGTAGATAAAGGATCTTAAACATGAATCTCATCTTTGCCAAGTTCTACTTTCCTTACCTGTAACTGGGAGACCTTAATACCTACTTCAACATGTAAAATGTGTTCATTATGGAGAAGGCCCTTGATAGATGTTAGTTTTATCCTACTGTTTTAAGATCAGTTGCCACAATGGATTAGTAAGAAACAGGAAGTCTGGGGACAAATGAGGACAGAAGCACCTGGATATTTAGTGTAATATGAGGAAAAAGCAAATCTGGAGGTGAATATTTTATTTACAAAATTAAACCTAATTTTATTTTGCAAAAATCAACAGTACATGTTCAGATCTGGTTTATCTTCAAAACACGTTTTTGTTTTTTAACAAACATGCATGTTAATTTGGCATGCCAAACATCTTTCTCTCTGGGCTTCCTGGGAATGTTTGCTTTTTTTTCCCCCCATAATACAAACATAGGTGCAAATATTGTCCAAAAACTATTTCCATTTTTACCCTCCAGAATTACTAACCTTACTAGTTATTGGAAGGAAAGACAAACTATAAGGTTTGGTCTTTGGCATTCACATCTGATTCAGCAGTATACTTAAAAACTTGTATTTGTTTTTGAGATAAACACTTTGAAGGAAATTGAATAAATCTTGTTTTTGCTCTGCAAAGGAGTCACTATATCAAAGCATTTAACTGGAGCTGTCGAGTTCCTGCTGGTAGAATATTACTTCCAGTCTATTTATTAGCGTTTCTTCCTGTAGCCCAATACATGCTTCCCCCCAACCCTCCACTGAGTGAAATCACAGAAAGAAAGCAGTTTCTTTTCCCTCCCCCTTCTCCCCCTGGCTCCCCAGCATCACGCAAGGCCAGGCAGCATCGCAAGTCACAATATCTAAATTTACTTTGATTATGTTTTGTTCCTTACACTTAACATTTTTGTATCATAATACTTACTGGGTTATCTAAAATCAACATTGTTGATTTTAACCTGTTATAAATCCAGACTTTTAGAAGGCATTTGAAATAATTCATGAACCGTGTCTGAAAAGAGATAATTGCCTCCAGCCTATTCTTTTGCACTTGAAGTAAAAGAATTTTAGGTATCAGCAGTTTACTAGAAAATAAGACTTTAGGGGGCCCATATAATTTATTCATATCTTTTCATATGTTGTAAACAAGGATAGGATACTTTTGACAGGAGCTTATGAACAGATTTTTAAAAATAGACCCTTTAGTACAGAACAAGTATCAAGGGAGCATTTTAAATATGATTCTGGTAGGTCTCTTAGGAGCCAACTTCCCAGAAAAATTTTATATGAAATTTCTGATTAAAAAAAAAAATCTGAAGTTGTAGATTTAAGTTGAGAGACTACGGCTGGTATGTGAGGTAAGGTCTTTGTGTTATCCATGGTCCGATGCACAATGCAGAATGTACAAAAGAACCTAAAGAGACACCTATCTCACATTTCAGGCAAGATACAAGAGTGCATAGAGAAGGGAGCTTTTCAGATCAGAGAGTGGAAGAAGACACAGTATTCATGTAAGTTGGTAAGTTGTAAGCAACATTTACAGAGGCAATGCCGATTCACAGAATGCAACTAAGATCAATTAGAAATTGTACTGTGATAGCCACACATTTTGGAGAAAAATTCCCAAGCCAGACGAATGTGGATTGGGATAAAAACATAGGCGGTGTATACCACCATAGCAAAAATGGTTAGTAAGATCGTATTGAACATGGATCGCTCCCAGGGTTCCAAGACAGCACAGCAGCTAATGATTTGGTACTGATAGTAGAGCCAGGAGAAATAGTCCTTCACACGTCTGAAATCCATGGTCGGCTCCTTTCAAGCTGCAGAAAGTCTGTCCTGTTAACAGATGAGAAGAGAAATAAAATAAGGAACCAAACACAGAAGCTCCTTAGGTTTTCATGGTCTCCGCACGTTAGCACCTTTAAAAACATGTTAATGATCACTGAATGGATTAATGTGAGTATTATATAGAAATAATACCCAATATGTTAATCATAGGAATTCATAATATTGCCATTTTGAATAATAATTAGTACTAGGATTAATGGCAACAATATTAGCAATGATAATATTTATCTAAAAATGATAATTGCTAGTAATAGTCTAGTGAAAATATCTAAAAATTGAGGCTAACCACATTTTCTTTAGCCATGTGTACAAAGAGTGAGAAGTGTGAACTTTCTATTTCCTACAATATGTATTCTGGAAGAATATTTAAAGAATGGTGCGCAGAAAAGAGTTAATATAGCAAGCCTGAGGCTGCTATCTTTAGAAGGATCTGCTTGCAAGTTTGGCCCTGGGCTGGCATCTGGGAACTTGGCTTTTGGAATGTTCTCTCCATTCCCTAATGGATAAGGATGATTCACTACGCCTAAACTGTGCAAATGACATAATTCATGGTGAACACCTACTTTATTCTGGAAGTCTGGAGTTTTGGTAATTGTCAGGCAAAGATGTCCATGGAACAAGCCCCAGTGAAGACTTCAGTGCTGTGTCTCTGATGGGCTCCTCTGGGCAGAAATATTGCATGTGTATCACTGCACTTTTTGCTAGTGGAGAAAGAAGAGCACTTGTTCTGTCCACTCATGGGAGAGAGAGAGCATCAGAAGCCTCTAAATGAATTTTTTTGGGATACTACCTGTATCTTTATTCCTTGCTGATACTGTTATACATCTGTTCACTGTAATAATCCTTATCTGTGAGTATAAATATATATTGACTTCTGTGAGTCTTTCTGGTAGGTCACTGAACAGGTGGGTGGTCTTGGGGATCTCTAAAACAAACGGGAAGCCCAAAGTTGGATGGTCATTTGACTTTTGGGTAGAGAACTTATGAAACCACATAAAAATGTTTTCTTGGTCTCACTGTGATTAGATGGATCACACTTACAACTATATGCATCTAAAACCTCCTAGAAAGAAGGGCATCTATCATTTCTAAAAAAGATTCTTGGGAAGATTCTATAAGGTTTCATAGACATGACAGGTGTCTATGGTAATACAAGCTGACCTTTGTGCCTCTTCTGCTTACTCCTAAGAATATAACGGTGCCACATCATCTAATTCCACTTTGAGAGCGCTTCCTATTCAAATCACAGTTAAATTTTTTAAAGATCATTTCTATTTTCTGACCTGAAAATGTCTCTTTTCTTTGATTCTTTTTCGTGAAAGTATGATGTATTTGCTCCATAGGACTGTGGACTCCTCAGGCTATGGTCATAAGTAAATATGTGCTGAATGAGTGAGTAAATGAATGACAAGCAACCAACTTAAAGAAAAATAATAGTTATAGATCACTCAGAGTCCCAACCTAAGTAGGATATAGTTAGCTATTATTGACTTTCAACAGTTTGGCTTTGATAATAAGTAACTCTTTCTGATAAGTGTGAACTCTACAAAAAAAAAAAAAAAAAAAAAAAAAAAAGAACCCTGAAAATGAAAAGTCTTTGTGTTACCAGGTTGCGATTATCTGTAATAATGGCCAGGGTAATCCAAATAAATGGATGATACCAACTGAAGTCATTGCACTTTCTTATGAAAAGTCAGCCTCCCATCTTTCCTAAAAGCCAAAGTGGGAACTAAGTAATTGGATTTAAATGCCTTGTCCTGGTAGGTGGACCTTGGTAAGAGCTGACTTCCAACATTATTTTTCATTCCTAGCTTTGGTTGCAGAGAAAGAGGAAAGGCCAATAGAATTAGGTCTTGGAGGAAATGAATGACCGAAGAAGTGGTAATTTCAGTGAGTGATATTATCCAAACAACCAACATTTTTCACTGATAGGCTGAAATGGAGAAAATGAGGAGGTATCACCATTTGAGCTGTTAGGCTGTCCCACTAGACAACTGTATATATTATATTTAAAACTCTATTCATGACTACCCATACTTGCTTCCTCTTCATTACCTAGATAGGATTCAGGGTGGCACCAGGTAACTGTTGGGGAGTGTGAGAATACCTTCATCAGGTATCATGTTCCAGGTTGTACTGGGAGAAGGTGGGAGAACAATGACTCAGACATAGGCATAGACCTATGGCATAGATCCCTTAGGAAACTTGGTCCGGTTGAGGAGACAGGTAGCAATCAAATAATATACACAAATATGTAATTTCCAACTACATTATGCCCTAAAGGAAAAGAGCAGTGTATAAGGGGCTGTGGGAAACCTGATCCAGTCTCAGCATGTCTTGGAGGAAGAGATATTTGAGATGAGATTCAAGGGATGACTATAAGTCATACAGATAAAATGGGTAGTCAGGTGGGAGAATGGCCAAGATAGGGATCAAGTTGTGTTTGTGCCAAAGTTAAAGGTGGGAAGAGGGTTGATGGATGTTTGTGGGAGGCAGGGAATGGAGCCATAGAGATCTGGGGATGGAGGGTGGGAGTAGGAGAAAACTGAAGAGAAGGGAATGGCCAGAGTTAGGCAACCACTGCAGGGCCTAGGTGGATAAGCTAAATATTTTGTCTTTATCCTATGAGTGAAGGGGTCTCTAAGGGTTAACAGGGGAATGCTGTGGTAGGTTTGAGAGAATGAGGAGTTAATTTCATATGGACACATGGCCTTCCCTGCATTCTAAAGCCAAGTTGAAGTGAATTTCAAGCCCAGTGATTGCAGAAAACCTGTCTCTGTTCTCCCATGGGCGTTACTCATTCAGGATCAACCTTGTACTAAAAATCTGGTTAAAATATTCTTAATACTCTTTTCACTTTTATAAATGAGATAAATTACTCATTTACAAATTATTTATAGAAATATCATTGACTTTTTCTCTCTACATTTTAGCTTTTAAAAATACACACAAGCCATAGCTTTGTTTTCTAAAATTAAATTTCTTGCTTGAGCAGCCCCAACGGACACCTTGATTGCAGTCTTGTGAGAGACCCTGAGCCAGAGTTGCTCAGCTAAGATGTGCTCAGATTCCAGAGCCACAGAAACTGTGAGACAGTCAATGTTTATTATTTTAAGCTGTAAAAAATCAACCAGTCAATGAAACAATAGATCTAAAGCATACCAACATGCATTACACCAAAGGTGGATACCTGGTAGGACATTGATTACACATTGCTAACAATTTAGAGAATTAAGATTTTAGAAGTTTTTCTTGTCTTGCTAGTTTTTCCAGTCCTCCGTATAGTTTTCTAACCCTCTCGGTAGCCATCTCTGACATGTAAAAAATGCCTTTATTGTCATATGTCACTTCGGTCTCCTGAAGTTCTAAAAGTTCTAAAAGGCATTGATTTCTCCCCCCACTTGGATTATTTTTTCCCCTTATTGATGAAAAGCAATTTTAAAGATTGTTTATTGTTTCTTAGGTAGAAAGATAACTATATAAATTAGTCACGGGGATGAAAAGTACAGCATAGGAAATATGGTCAATAATAATTGCAATAACTGTATGGTGACTACACTTATGTAGTGAAGTGCTGTTAGTGTGCTGAATCACCATGTTGTACATCTGAAATTAATACAACATTGTATGTCACCTATATGTTATTTTTTAAAATGTTTATTTATTTTGAGAGAGAGGGAGTTTGAGTGTGTGCAAGGGAAGGGTAGGGGGAGAGGAGAAAGAGAACCCCAAGCTTGTGTGCTGTCAGCACAGAGCCTGACACGGGGCTCGATCCCACGACTGTGAGATCATGACCTGAGCTTAAATCGAGAGTTGGATACTGAACCAACTGAGCAACCCAGGTACTTCAGTATGTCAACTGTAATTTTAAAAAATTACTAATGCAGTTGAAAAAAAATGGCATTATAGTATATTCTAGAATCTGTGTGCATTTTTACAGAATAAAATGGGATAAAATTGTGTAAAACATTTAAAAAAAGAAAAGGTGAGAAGAGAGAGTGGGTTATTATTGGTAAACCATCTGCTACAATCTATTGTTGGAATATCACTATATTTAGGTTCTAGATTTGCTTAAGTAATATATGTCTACTTCCTTTTGATTCCATTTTTAAATTTCCTATGGGACTGCATCCAAGATTTAAAAAACCCACTTTTTAAGATGAGTAATGTGGGTAGAAGAATTCACTCATTCATCAACAAATGCATTTTGAGTACTACTGTGTGATTTCTTCTGAATAGTAATGGCTTCAGAAGGAATCTTTCCCCAAAATGGACCTGCAGACAGGAGATGCTCTTACAGGCAGCACGCTGGACCATGCAACAAACACACAATGGCTGAGGGGCCAGGAACGAGTACCACATGGGGGAAAGGACATGGAAAGATGCTAAGAAGGAAGCTAGGAGAATAGGCTGAATTTGGGGAAATAAGATGGCAGAAATGCAATGAAATGAATTACCCATAGGTAACATAGAACTAGATAAGAGGAAACATCTTGAAGTCTTAATTTCTCACAATGAAGGGTGGAATTAGTTTGCTCACTTCCTTAACGACCTAATGCCCTATCCCAGTAAAGCTAAACTAAGAACTTAAAATGGTAACTCTGCTCAAGCACACAGTGAATCTCCTTGTTTTTGGTTAAGCGCTTTTGAAAGATGATTTCCATATATGGAAAAGAGGGAGGCAGTAGTTTGTTACCTTTAAAATAATTTTTCCCTCGGGGCTCCTGGGTGGCTCAGTTGGCTAAGCATCTGACTTCGGCTTGGCTCGGGTCATGACTCCCTTAATTTGTGAGTTTGAGCCCTGCATCTGGCTGGCTGCTGTCAGCACAGAACCCACTTTGGATTTGCTGTCCCCCTCTCTCTGTCTGCCGCTCCCCCTCACTCTCTACCTCTCCCCCGTTTGCATTCTCTCTCTCTCTCTCTCTCTCTCTCTCCCTCTCTCTCTCTCTCTTTCAAAAATAAACATACATTAAAAAAATTTTGGTCCTCTAAACTTGATGATTTTAAAAACCTTCCTAGATCTTTAAGGAGGCTGTACTTTTAGGGGTAGCATTGCTTAAGCAGATAGTGATGTGGCTGCAGGGGCCTAGATGGGTGTGACTGACAGCTGAAGCTGAGTGATGATACCCTTGGGTGAATTGGGAGGGCTGGAAGCCCCTATGGAACACAAAGCAATTGAGGCTTCCTGTAAGAGGTGGGAGGTGAAGCAAAGGGCAGCAGTGTTACTTGAAGGAATGGATTGTGAAGCGTAAGGAAAGGCTTTCTCTGGGCCATTGTTTTAAAAACATGGGGACCAGTGTGGTACTACATTCTAAGGTGCCTCACGGATTTGATTTATCAGAGTTTCTCTGATAATAATAACAAAACAATTTGGATTATTTATAGTTTGGGAAATGCTTTTATTACATTTGCATAATGCAGAGTATGGATTTGGGAATAAAGATAGATGTTGGTTCAAGTCCTGACTCCTGCACATACTGGCTGTGCGACCTTGGCCCAGTACTTAACTGTTTTGGGCTTCAATGTCCTCAGTTGTAAACTGGAGATAATAATCCCTAGTGTTTAAGTTTGCTGTAAGGATTAGTAAAAATGAAACTGTAGCATCAATTCAAAGGATTTGTACATGGAGAAGCATATAGATAGGAAGTTAGAATCTAACTGGAAAAAGCCTTTCCTCTTTCCCTCCCTCCCTCCCTCCCTCCCTTTTATTTACTGAAAATAATTATTGATATGCCGGAAATTGCACTAGGAACTGGAGATTCCATGGTGACAGAGATAGTCACCATCATCTTTGAGGATTCTTTTTTTTTTTTTAATTTTTTTTTTTACATTTATTTATTTTTGAGAAACAGAGTGAGACAAAGCGTGAATGGGGGAGGGGCAGAGAGAGAAGGAGACACAGAATCTGAAGCAGGCTCCAGGCTCTGAGCAAGCGGTCAGCACAGAGCCTGATGTGGGGCTCAAACCCACAAACTGTGAGATCGTGACCTGAGCCGAAGTCGGACGCTCAACCAACTGAGCCACCCAGGCGCCCTTGAGGATTCTAATTCAGTTGAGTATATTCCACCCATATACATTATGGACAATATTTGCCACATGTGTTAGGCAGCTAAAGTGAAATCTAGAATGTTAAAATGAAATCTAGAATGTTAATGGAACTGAGATCCCCTAGACCAAATCACTCAGTTTAAAGAAAAGGGCCAAGTCTATGGGGCTAACACCAAATTGATATTAAATTTGTTGACATTTAAATTGGTTTGTCAAACTGAATGGAAGTGACTGGACCAGGCAGGGAACACCCTGTGTTTTGGGAATTAACATTGGATGAAAGAAGTGAAAAGTCCAGTGAAGGTTTTCCATGGTCTTAGAAGACTCAGACTTGAGCAAGGACAATGGAGCCAGGTATGTAGGATATCTGGAAGACTTCAGCCCTACCCTGTTTCCCCTGTCTCTACTCTTCTTGCCCTACTCAGGACTTTTTCCTGAATCCCACAGTTCATATGCTCCTCTAACCAAATGAGGATCCTGATCCTATTTAATGCAAATGTTACCTGGAACTGGCAAAAATTAAGGTTCTTGTTAGTGATGTACATCTTAGTATGGTTAAAAGACCCAAAGCAGAGTTTTACCAAGTTCAGGGGAGGAAGAGGGAGAAGGATTATTAGAGTCCTGGGAACCACAGGAAGAGACTGAATCCTACAGAGAATCCAGCAAATGAACAGGGACCCTGGGGCAGTGGAAAACAGTAAGGGCTTGGAAGTCCCCTAAGAAGTTATCCTACAATTGATTGGAGAGTAAGTGACTATATTTTATTTCTGAATGTCACTGCCCTTTTTTTATCAACAGATGATGATTTTTTTCTCTCACTAGATTTGTGTCCAGTGAGGAAGGAGATAAAGTTTCACCTCTTTTCCCAGAATGAACAGGGAGGACCTGGGACTTATGACACACATTACTCAGGAGCAGGACTTTGTTCCGGCCTGAATGGACAAGAAAGGATAAATAGAGCAACATCAACAATGAAAAACAAACAACAACATGTGTTCCCATGAACCCATGTTTGAGTCATGAAATGAGAATACTGTAAAGGGAACGTGCAGGGATGTAACAAATGTGGAGGTGGGGCTTGCTCAGAAGTTCCGTGTTGTTTTCTGTCCATGGGAATAGGAGTGGCAGAAAGTTAGGCAACTGCAGTGAGAGGTAAGTAGCAGGTGGTTTGGCAGGGTGGAATTTACCTTGCTAATATCACAGAACACGTGATCCTGCACCTAAAGAAGGTACTCCAAATTCCTGGATTTTCTCAGTATGAGATCTCCCTTTCTAAACATTAGCTAAAAATGAATCTTCTCTCTTGGGGGATTAAAAAAAACACCTTCCAACACATTTTGGGTTAAATTTACTTCTAAAACATCAGAATCCGGGGCTGAGGAGAAAAGTCAGAAGGATTTGCAATTGATTTTGGGTTAATTCCTTTCTGACTTACTTTGGAACTCTATGTCAGTCACTCAGCTTTTGTGTGTGTGCTTCATATTAGGAACCTGAAAATCTGAGATGTGAAAAAATTATTCTGCCTGCTACAGAGAGAGACACTGAATCTAAAAAGAGACTGTGTCTGTCCTCAGAAGTAGGTTTCCTTTTGGAAGGAACTCAATATGATTTACTCCAAGTTCAAGCCTCCCTTTAATTAAGTAATTCATTTTTAAAAGGAGCAGAGTGATTTCCTTCCAAAGAGTACTATTTGAAAAGGGAGATAAAAAAGTAAATTTACAGTGGAGAAGACTGATTAGCACTACCTCAGCCAGTGGATCAAGGCCAACATCAATAGTGATAAATGATGTTAATGGTAGGTATCTATGATATCATGGCACGAAAATGGCACTTTACCTCTGTGTTTTTATCCCAAATAACCGACAACCTCAGTCTAATCATGAGAAAAAACACCAGACAAAATTCCAACAGAGTAGCATGCTGTAGAATATGTACCCCTTAAACTCTCAAGGTCATCAGAAACAAGCTAAGTGTGAAAAACTGTCATAGCTCAAAGGAGCCTATGGAAACACAACAACTAGATGCAATGTGTTATTCCGGGTGGAATCCTGGAAAGGAAAAAAGGATACTAGGTAAAAGCCAAGGAAATACGAGTAACATACTGGCTTTACTGAATAGCATATCAACATTGGCTCATTAATTGTAACACATGTGTCATACTAATGTAAGATATTAGTAGGGGAAACTGGGTACAGGGCATGTAGACTCTGTACTATCTTCTCAACTTTTCTGTAAGTCTAAAACTGTTCTAAATAATAAAGTCTATTAATTTTTGGAAGGCAAAATAGTAATTAAGAAAGTCTTGAAAGGTCCAGAGTTATCCCTATTCCCTATTCTAAACTCCAATGAACTTAAACTCTGCGCTTCTGGAAACGTTTTCCTAATAACTCTGAACATAGTTAAATCATACCCTTTCATAAAGGCATGGCTTTCAAACATTTTAAAGCAGAATGGAGAGGGAAAGTACATTTACATTGTGATCCAGGGTACACACACACACACACACACACACACACACACACACACAAACCCAGCTACATAACCGAAACAAACATCTCTCAACAATATTATTCTGCAGTGCATGCTTTTTTTTTTATTCTATTCTCTTTGATTAGCTCTACTGTATTCCATGTTATTCTCTTTGGTGATTGAAAAATATCCCAATTGTGAGCTACACCAATTGGAAAAACCCTCCTTTTAAGGCTTAACTCAAGTGCCAGCTTCTCTGAGATGCCTCTGCACTGTCCAATATGGCAGCTACTAGTCACATGTGGCAATTTAAATGTTTAGTGCTCAGTAGCCACATGTGGCTCATGGCTACCATATGGGACAGCATGGATGTAGAACATTTTCATCATTGCAGCAAATTTTATTGGGCAGTGCTATGGATTCTCTCCATCTCTTGCTTGAACTAATGAAATAGCCTACCAACTTATCTCCTTTTCACCTTAAAATCTTCCATCCTGCTGCTGGAATTAACTTTCTAAAATCACAGATTAATTTCTCTGCTTGAAACCCTTCAGTGGCTCTCCATTTCCTATGATATGAAACATTTCTCTGAGGCCCTTCAGAGTTTGATTTCTCTACCTCTCCAGTAGCATCTCTGAACTCTCCTGCTAAATTCCATTTACTCTTAAGCTTCTATGCTTTTGTTCATCTTTTTTTTTTTTTTCTGGAAATGCTCTTGTGCCCTTTCTTTTCTAGACATAATCCTGATTACTTTCATAATCCTAGCTCCTATATTCTCCCTTCTATGAAACATTCCCAAGAGACTTCTCCCTTCTATGAAACATTCCCAAGAGACTACCCTTCCCAAGGGAAATATATTGCTTTCTTTTATGTGTTACTACTAGAGCAGTGTTTTAGCACTTACACCATATTATAATTAGCCATGTACAGTCTGTTTCTCCCCTAGACTATGAGGTCTTTGAGAACTGTGAATATGCCCCAGTCAGCTCTTTATCTCCACTGTCTGCAATGTGGGATACTTGTATGCTGGCTGATGAGCTGGATGGCTGGATGGATGGCTGACTGGATTGTAAGTGGGGTGAGGGCAGGGATCACACCTGTACTTATTTAATATTTCCACAGCACAATGTGGGGTACATAAAAGGTAGTGATGAATTCTCATTGTCTGCTTTCAGGCAAGGAGGTTTAGGCAGATTGTTTTTTATAAATTCAGTACAATCTGTCTTTTTGTAGGAAGGAAAGAAGAAGCTGGTACTAAATTTTTTTCAGTGTAACAAATGCTTTTTTTTTCTTTCCTTCTCATACTGTTAAAAGTTCACAGACTCTGTGGGGAACAAAAAAACTACTTGTGAAGTGGTTTTAAAGCCCATTAAAATGGCTTTTACAAGTGCTTACTCTAGGTGAGTAATAATTTAAGATTGGTAGGTAGAAAAATTGTTCTAATAGAAAAAAATCACAGGATGAGAGAACATCTGAAGACCTGAATTCTGTTTCAGCTTTACTGTTTTGTCATCATTCATTCATTAATTCATTCATTTTACTTTGTGTCCTTGAACAAGTTCCAAAATCTTCTGGGTCACAGCTTCTCTGTGTAAAATAAAGATAATTCATAATTGTCTCTAAGTCTGTCTCACTGATGTAAAGAATGTAGGGATAGGTTGTGAGCTCTTTAGAAGTCATAGTCATAGTAGTATTTGTTGTTGTGTCTTATGAATTGGTACCGCTTTAAACTATTTGCAAGATTTTCTTGTTATAAAGTCAAAGAGTCTTTGTGAAATAACGGTTGTCTATAACGGAGTGCTTTGTATATTTTATAGGGAAAAGAAAACCTCAACCCTTATTTGTGTTTGCTAGTTGGATTGCCTAGTAATGTTTTTGAAAAAATAAAAAATAAAACAACACACATATATAGCGATGACCACAAACCACTGCTTGAAAGGCACCACAATCTCCAAGCACATTTTCAAATATCTTGGGCAGGGTTACCACATACCACTGTGTGGGCTGTGCCCTGCCCAACCTTAAGTAATAGTTTTTGTCTTGGGGACCTAATCAACAGCTGCTTCTTTATATGAACATGATTTGATTCACAAAGACACAAAGTTCCTATGATTAATGGCAAAACCTCCTATCATGTCTATGTAAGAATCAGGCATAATAGCAGTTTATTGGCTTCCCACTTTTCCAGATATCTTGCTCTAAGTTTTCTGTGGATGACGCCAATGTTTTCTGCACCTCATAGAAAGTTCCATCCTTGCTTAACATTTTCATGTGAATTTCCCTTCCATCTTAGAATACGCTCCAGCCGTCCTTTGGCAACCAATTCTTCACGCTGATACCAGGGTTAATATTGGAAGGCAGACCAGAAGTGATGGATTTGAACAATTCTCTAGATTCCTCAGAGAGGAAGGAACAAACAATTATAAGTCAAAGGATATTACCGCTTTGGGCAAAAGTTACTCTAAGCCTTCTACTCTCGTTCTTAGAAGTGAGTTACTGAAATAGTACTAAAAGGAAAAAGTCTCACTAGCAGTTTAGCCAAGTTGTTGTTGGTACAGTGTTGGTTTGAATCATACAGGAAAGCAGAGTGTTTTTGTGGCTATCTGGACCAACTTTATTACCTCCAAATTTAACTGACACTAAATAAAAGCAGAACAATAGAAAACATGTGTTTCCAGTCCAACTCTCAACTGAGACCTGAGACCACTAGGCAGCATGGCATGTATTGAGTAACTGTAATTTCAAAGTAATCCTTGTTGTTTGGCATTTGCTGACAGATTCCAGAGGGATTTGTGAATTAAGGACATCTGCCTGGGAAAGAAAATTTGGAATTTGACTTTAACAGAAAATTTCAAAATAATTTAAGAAATAAACTATTCATACTAAACCAGTCTCTATGTTGGGTAGCTATCAAAAAGAAGATAAATATTTCAAAACTAAAAAAGAGCAGGAAGTACATTAATGTTGAGTAGATCAATAAGAAGAGAAATTTGCACTAGGGGAGATGATATATCTTGTCTTATTCCTGTTGTCCTTTCATTTACTCATATAGAAAAAGAGCAAGTGGGGCACCCGGGTGGGTTAATCGTTTAAATGTCTGACTCTTGGTTTTGGCTCAGGTCATGATCTCATGGTTCATGGGATCGAGCCCCATGTTGGGCTCTGCACTGACAGCATGGAGTCTGCCTGGGATTCTCTTTCTCTCCCTCTCTCTCTCCCTCCCCTCCCCTCTCAAAAATAAATAAACATTCAAAAATAAATAATAACAAAAAGAAAAAGAGCAAGTATGCCTATTTATTTCTGCCAATACTGGAGTGGAGAGTAGGGCTTCTAAGCCAAGCTTTTAACTATAATGTCATTTCTTAAGATGAACCTCTGTATTACTATTTTATTAAAGAAAGAAGAAACCCTGTTATCCTATAAAGAAGGAAAGAGGAAAGACTATAGCTTCTGGGTGGCCCTTTCCTTCTGAAGATACTATTCCCAAGGTCTGCCAAGTTGTTTTCAGAGGTAAAAAGTAAACAGAGTTGCCACACAAACAGTGGCCTTAAAGTCATTAAAAATAATTAAGTCATTAAATGTACACCCATATTATTCGTAAGAGCCAAAAGGCAGAAGCAACTCAAATGTCCACTGGCAGATTAATGGATGAATAAAATGCAGTATATACATATAATGGAATATTATTCATCCCTAAAAAATAGGAAATTCTGGCACATGCTACCACATGGATGAAACTTGAGGACATTATGCCAAGTGAAATAAGCCAGTCACAGCAAGACAAATGTATAATTTCTCTTATAGGAGATATCTAAAGTAGTCAAACTCATAGAAACAAAGTAGAATGGTGGTCTTACCAGGGGCTAGAGGAGGGGGGAAACTGAGAGTTGTTCAATGGGCATGGTTATGTTCAGTTTTGCAAGATGAAAACATTTCAGAAACTGGTTGCACGGCAATGCAAATATACCTAACACTACTGAGCTGTACATTTAAAAATAGTTAAGATAGTAAAATTTTATGTTACATGTAGTGTATCTTATTGCAATTAATTTTAAATGTCAGGGGCACCTGGATGGCTCATTCTGTTGAGTTTCTGACTCTTGGTTTTGGCTCAGGTCATGATCTCATGGTTCATGAGCTTGAGCCCTGTGTCAGGGTCTGTACTGACAGTGTGGAGCATGCTTAGGATTCTTTCTCTCCCTCTCTCTCTCTGCCTCTCCCCCACCAAAAATAAACTTAAAAAATTTTAAATGTCAATGAATAACTCTAAACATTATGGAGAACTGAAATTTAAAAATACACTTGGAAACAGTCTGAACAATATATGTTTTTTGTTATTAAAAGTCATTGAGGTTCTCAATTCATAGTGGGGCATGACTAGTTGAGCAAAATCACACAGATGTACTATCCAAAGCTGAGTAAGTGAATAACCCCAGATGTCTTCAAATAATAATTGCAAGGTCCCAACGGGGTTCCCTTTTTCTTGACTTGCAGGGTATAAGAGGAAAATTGGGAACTGCCAAACTACAAAGAAGCTTCTGAGAGGAGGATTGACATATTTAGGTGTATGCTTGGTATCAGTGAAATTTGGCATACAATATACAGAATATAGTACTTGTAGGAACTGTAATTATGATATGCTGATTCGTTTTTGACAATGAGCACTTACAAAGGAGTAAGAGTGGAAAAGTGGTTAAATTGTTTGATTGAAACTTTTCTACTATCATTATAAACCCCTTTCTAGGCAACTGTGTTCCATGCACATCATAACAGTTCTGCCTTTCTCTTTTCTTCCCCAGCTCTTAGCCATAAAACCCACAATTTGGTAAAGGAACTACTTGCTTACTGTTTGTTTCAAAGGACCCTGTTTTCTTAGGAGCTAGAAGTCTGACCATGAAGCCTTTATCCATCCCCACCTATCCTCATTATAATTGATATGTCATCAGAAACAGAAAGCTTATTTCCAAGGAACAATTTGAGGCCGAAGAAGGTGAGTTACTGCAACACTGATGTGTCAAAATCATACCTGCTGAGCACTTGTTCCCAGAATTCTGTCAAAGGAAATCTGTTTGCATAGGCAGCTGGGCAACCAAGATACTTCGATAGTGTTTCCTAACTGTAGTTTTCTTTGCAAATTTATTTATTTTTTTTGATAATACTGAATATTTGCTCATAAAACTTTGTTTTTGTTTATTTTTCTGTTCTTCCTCCTCTGCTCCCTCCTCCTTCTCATTCTTCTGGCTTATTTTTTACTTCTTATCATACTGTCTGGAATGCTCCTGGTGATGAGTTCGGTATTTTTCTTATTTTGGTGACCACTAACACTGAATTTCCAAAGGTGTAATTTTTGTGACAGTAGTAATATGGTCTGCTGCCTTTTCACTGCCCTCAACTGAGCTACTTCTGTGTCTCAGTTATCACTGCTTTTAGGCAAATGAGTGGAAAGCCAGGCTGACTCCAAGCGTCATGGAGATTGACATAGCATTGTTGAGGTATCTTCTCTGCCAACCCCCAGATCCAGGGGCATTTCCCTACTGAGTTGGTTGGGATTCTAGGTCAGCTAGTTTCTTGGATAGGAATTGGAGGGGTAAAATGAGAAGGGGAGAAAGGAAAGGCAGGTGTTTATAGAGTTATGTCAGAAAATGTTGTTGCTTTTAGTAAATTAAATTACTCTAATTAGATCTTATGATCTTGTACTTAGAATTGAGTTACTTAAATGACATACTAAAAGAAAAAATTCTCGTTGACAATTGAGCCAAGTGGATTTCTCATTCTCCTAGTATGTGGACATATTATTGCTGGCTTTATTCTCCAGGTGCACGGATGCCTTGTGTGATTCTAGTGAAAAGCGGAGAAGCGCTGAGCTCCACGCTTGTTCTTTTAAATGGGTAACGCTTATTCGTTTCCTAAGAGCTTTGCTGATGTTCAAGTAAATGTGAGAAGGTTAGCGGCAAGTGGGTACATTAAGAAAAATATTTTCAACTGGCAGATTTTATAACCAATTTAACTATACACCTAAACTGGGTGAGATGAAATGTTCTTTTCCCTCTTTGGATAAATGAGGGCTTGTTGGTCAAGAATACCAGAGGGAATCCCCTAAGAGTGGTGGATCCCCAAAAACATACGTCCACATCTTGGAACTTGTGAATGTGACCTTATTTGGGAAAAGGGTCTTTGTAGCTAAAATTCCAGCAAGGGAGGTACAGAGGAAAAATGTTCCCTAAAGCCGTTGGAGGGAGTGTGGCTCTGCTGACACATTGATTTCAGACTCCTAGCCTCCAGAGCTATCAGAGAATACATTTCTCTTATTTTAAGCCACCAACGTTGTAGTACTTTGTTACCACAGCCCTGGGAAACAAATTAAGAGCTCTTTAAAAACCCTAGAATTTTATAATGTGGAACTCTCTTCAGGGAACAGAAACATTTATTAGGCACCACTGCAGCAGGCACTGGCTAGATGCTTAACTTAAGTGATGAAGGATGAAGAAACTGAGGGCAAAAGTCTCACAGTGACCACACGGGGAGCTGGGTGAGAATCTCACTGAGAGGCAGTGTGGTGAGAATGGAGCTCTGGCTCTGGATCATGTCTGGCTTTGATCCTGGCTAAGTTACCCACTCCAACTCAGTTTCCTCAACTGGAAATTAGAAATCATAATAGAACATCATAAAATTTCTGGCAAGATGAAAACGTGTAAGGTATTAGAATAATACATGAGAAGGGCTAAATGAACATTAACTGTTATGATGACTACACACTATATTCTACACACTATACACTATACTAATCCTACTAATCATAGCCTTAGCTATGGACACCAGGCATAGATTAAAAGAGAATGAGCTCATCTGTAAGACAAATCATCTGAACTTTATCAGTTATCACATTAGAGGCCACTTTTAGAGAGATTCTTCTCTAGTACATTTATTCAGTTCTGGTGTGGCTGTCAAAAGGAGATAAAAAATATATCACCTCATTTTAAAGATACAAAAATTGAGGGGTGCCTGGGTGGCTCAGGTTAAGCAACTGACTTCGGGTCAGGTCATGATGTCACGGTTCATGGGTTTGAGCCCCGCGTCAGGCTCTGTACTGACAGCTCAGAGCCTGGAGCCTGCTTCAGATTCTGTGTCTCCCTCTCTCTCTGTTCCTCCCGTGCTTGTTCTCTGTCTCTCTCTGTCTCTCAAAAATAAATAAAAGTTAAAAAAAAAAAAAAGAAAAAAAAAGAAAACTGAAGTTCGTTATCTTTTTGTACCTTGCTCATTGTCTAAAGCCAAGGAGGAAATGACAGTGGGATTCAGTCCTAGGATTCTCTCACTCCAAAGTGGTCTTTCTGTCACA
Source organism: Panthera leo (assembly GCF_018350215.1). Classification (NCBI taxonomy): domain Eukaryota; kingdom Metazoa; phylum Chordata; class Mammalia; order Carnivora; family Felidae; genus Panthera; species Panthera leo. The sequence continues at coordinate 103,440,685 of NC_056687.1, read as the reverse complement.
CTGCACTTGCTTCCTGTGACAATGCTCTGCACATGCTAATGTCCAAGGAGTGTTTTTTGAATTTTAAAATCAGGCCTCATTATCAATAACTTTAAGGTAATATTGGAACTTCCCAAATTATTTTGAAATGAAGAAATTGTGGCCAACCATTTCAGGATCATCAATCTCTGAAAACATTATGGCAAAGGGAAGGATTAAGAAACATTCAATTTAGAAGATAAATCTATTTCTTTTTGTCCCCACCCCTACTCTTTTTCCCGTTTACCATAGATTTCATAAAAGTGGCCAGGCAACTAGTCGAAATCTAGGTTTATTTTTCTTTTCTTTTCTTACTTTCTTAAAAATTAAAGAAACAGAAGGGAAATGAATGTCCCATTATAAGCATGGATCATCCTCACTTTCACAGTTAACATTTTGGAAAGAAAATGTTTTCATTTTATATTTCTCAATTTGTCCCATCTAGTTAATTAGATACTAAGACATTTACTCCTCTCTTGTATCAAAGGTCTTCAGGATAGGATGCGGCTCCATTTAAATAAAAGATGAAGGATACTGAAACAGAAGCAGCCTTTAACCAGCAGACCCATAAATAAGAAAGTAGTTGGAGCTATACAGTGCTGACCCTGGCACTTGTACTGAGCTGGAGAGAGGTTCCTCACCTGGAGGTTAAGCACTCGGTGGTGGGGTGCATCTATAAACTCCTTAAAATGTTTGCAAATTTTGCATAAACATTTTCTACCTACACTTCAAAGGGGCCTTGATGTCTGTAAACTGAGAACGGCTGCTTCAAGGCCTCATTACTAAAGCTAATTGCCACATTTTATTCCTTTATATTATCTTAAATGCCATTGTAATATCAAGTGTATAATAAATGTTTGTTGGTTGCTTATGTGAGAACCAGAAGCTCCATGTTATTAAAGATGTCATATTGTTTCAAAAGGGTCAGATTTCTAAAAGGGCAATTCCATGCTCTAATTGGAAGAATTTACCTGCCAGGGAGGGTCCAGATTGGGTTCTTGCCCTTGTGCCTCTATGGAATGATCCTGTGTGGGTTACTTCTCTTCTCTGGGTTGCTGTTTCTTCATCTGTGAAATAAAGATGGGAATTAACCCAAAGTTGCCTTCAAACTTTAAAACAATTCTGTTCCATGTTGGTGTGCCTGGGTGGCTCAGTTAGTTGTGTGTCCAACTCTTAATTTTGGCTCAGTTCATGATCCCAGAGTCACAGGGTCAAGCCCTGCGAAAGGCTCTGCGCTGAGCATGGAGCCTGCTTGAGATTTTCTCTCTGCCTCCTTCTGCCCCTCTCCTCCACATGCGCATGCTCTCTCTCTCTTTAAAATAAATTTAAAAAAATGAAAAAAATCTAAAAATAAATAAATAAATAAGACAATTCTGTTCCACGTCAAAACAATTCTGTTCCATCCTGCTAAACGATTTCCCACAAAATTCTAGATTGTATTATAAAAATAAGGCATGAAAAGTTAGCCTTACTTTAAAAATTATTCTTAGAGAAGGTTACAGTTTGAGAACATGCCATTGGCTAGTGACATCTGAATGTACTTGGAGGACTATAAGGTGCCACATTACCATCCATAGCAGGGTTTAGGGGAGGTCCCAACTGGGACAGAGTTAGAGGCTAAGAGGCTTATACCTCTCTTCTAGCAGAGCAACCAGCTTGTAATCTGCTTTACGTAGTGGGTTTCTGAGCGAGATTTTGTTTGTAGAGAATGTTTTTTGATTTTAATTAGTCTCTGTTGATATCCATGTGGAGGGCAGGGAGGTTGTAGAAAAAGGAAAGAGGTGAAGTTAATTATTGTATTTAAAATCAGGTTTTGAAAAGTCACTGGAAACAGAGTCAGAAGGCCGAAGGCTTGTTTCTTAATTTCTTATTTATTAGCTGTGTCACATTTGGCAAGTCAGACAGTCTTTCTGAATCTTTGTCCTCACATATAGGATGACAAAAGTATCTCATTTACAGGGTAGTTGTAAGAATCATACGAAATGTTTGTGAAAGAGCTTCATAATTGGTAAAGTAACATAAATTTGGGATTCAAGCCCTGTGTTGGGCTCTATGCTGACAGCTTAGAGCCTGGAGCCTGCTTGGGATTCTGTCTCTCTCTCTCTCTCTCTCTCTCTCTCCCCCTCCCCCACTCATGCTCTGTCTGTCTCCCCAAAATAAATAGACATGAAAGCAAGAAAGCAAAAGAAAGAAAGAGAGAGAGAGAAAGAAAGGAAGAAAAAGACAATTTGCAGATAAGTCCAAGTTATGGGGCGGAGTTGTAAAATACAGCAGATTACAGAGTTCCAAGTATGGTCAAACTTTGGGGGAAATATAAAGTCGTGTTCTTCAGTTCGAAAAGTCAGTTGGGGGTACCTGGGTGGCTCAGTCAGTTAAGCGTCTGATTCTTGCTTTCAGCTCAGATCATGATCTCACAGTTCGTGGGATCAAGCCCCATGTCAATCTCCATGCTGACAGTTCAGAGCCTGCTGGGGATTCTCTCTCTCTTCTCTCTCTGCCCCCTCCCCCTACTCATGTACAGGAGTTCTTGCTCTCAAAATAAATAAATAAACTTAAAAAAAAAAAACGCTGGAAAAATAGTTAATTGTCCAAGGGTAAGATGGAGGGAAATGTGGCCTATGATCAGTTCAAGTAAAAAACACTAAAGAATTTAAATTGACTTCAAGTTCATTATGAGCCATTAGTGTTGTGGAATGGTTGGCAAATAAAAGTGATCTAATTGTCTCAGTCCATTTGGGCTTTTATAGAATGCCACAATCTGGGTAGCTTATAAACAATAGTGATTTATTTCTTATAGTTCTGGAGACTAAGTCCAAGATCAAGGTGCCAGCATCACTGTCTTTCTGGTGAAGGCCCTCTTCCCGGCTCATAGCTGGCACTTTCTAACATGTCCTTACATGGTGGAAGGGGCAAGAGATCTCTCTGGAGCCTCTTTTATATGATCACTAATCCCATTCATGAGGGGGCTCCATTCTTATGACCTAAGCACCTCTGAAGGGCCCCTACCTCCTAATCACTTTGGGGGTTCCGATTCAACATGGATTTTGGGGGGATACATTCAGACTGCAGTGCCAATATTCTTCTGTATCTACAGAAGTACTGTGCCGTGGATGACAAGAGGGGGCTGCAACTCTTTGCTTTGATTAGCATCTTTTTTCCAGTTGGTATGAGTGGTTACTGCGGCAGGTTGAGCACAGCCAAAGAAAGTTAGATAGAGAACGTCTGGAAGGTTTTCAAGGGCAACATTGAGAGAAGATTTGAAGAGAGAGAAACTTGTGTTTTAAATGTGTTACAGGCTATCATGGAGGTGAAGGTTTGGAATTGTTTTATTATTTTCAGAGGTGAATCTCAGGAAAAACTTTAAACAATAAGAGCTATCTAAAGGGGAAACGATTGCCTGGTTGAAGGAGTGAGATTTCCATTAGGGAAACTGTTCAAGCAGAGACTGAACCACACCTTCTGAGGGTTGTTACCAATCAGCAGGAAGGTTTTAAGAAGAAATTACTAAGATTTCATCAAATCTAAGATCTTATTTCTACAACAGAATTCAATATCCCACTAGAGAATGATTTGCTTCATTAAATTGTTTTTTTGCCATAACAAAAGTGTGGGTTTTGAAATTGGCAAACTGGAGTTTGCTATTGTGCGATATTCAGAATGTTGTTTAACCTCTGGGAACATTGGTTAGGTTGTCAGTAGCACAAAAATGATTATCTCTGCGTTGCTGTGAAGGTGATACAGCAAACACAACATTGGTAAAGGATGCTTCGGGGAGCTCAGAGAGTAAGGGCTCAGAGAGAATAACTTTAATCACATTTATTACCTGTTCCTCTTATTTTCTACATGCATCTTATTTCCAATCCAAAGAGATTCCTTTCAAGTGACTCTACTGGACCCTTCAGAGACATACGAGCTAAGTGGGTCAAATGGTGACTCCCATGAGTCTAGGAGAAAGACTTCACTCCGGAAGTTCACAGGGGTACCATATCACCTCTTTTGTGTTTGCATCAATGTTTGTTTTCTCCTAAATGGAGGAAACCTGTGGAACAACTCCTTTGTCCTAAATTATAACCTGATTTTCCTGCCCTTCGAAACCAGAACTAGGGCAACCTGATTGATTTATTTTCTTTGTTTAAAATTTTAGTCAATAAAATATCTTATTAAAAATTTAAGGACCAAGATCTCCCTTGTGGAGTAAAGTATCTGCAACCTCGAGGAATAAAGAGTTGGTAACTGAAGTATTTGGGTCAGTTATGTATTCTTTCTATGCCTATTTTTTCCCATCAATAAAGCAATTCTAAGCTGATTTTACTTAAAAACGACTCCCCAGTTGATGGGTTAGTAAGGGGCAAGCAGTTTACTATTCTTAACAGAAGATGAAAAACATGACATTCCTCCATGGTTAGGAAAGAGACAGTGTGAATTCTCTCTGACAGAAGTAGAAGGAGGCAGTAAAGACGCTGGGTTTCCATAGGTTGGTCATAGGCCGGCCTTTGGCCTCAGTTAGAAGGTAAGAGGGAACTGTCTATGAGGAGATACTATGATAATTCTGACTAAAGATCTCACACAAAAAACGGATTATTCGATTTTCAAAAGAAATGAAAAAGATACTATAACACTCTTTAGGTTTATTTATTTATTTTTTAAAAGTTATTCATTTATTATTTCTGATAGAGAGCATGAGTGAGCACAAGCTGGGGAGGGGCGGAGTGAGAGGGAGATGCAGAATCAGAAGCAGGCTCCACGCTCTGAGCTATCAGCACAGAACCTGATGCGGGGCTTGAACCCACGAACTGTGAGATCATGATCTAAGCCGAAGACAGATGCTTAACCAATTGAGCCACCCAGGTACCCCACACTCTCTAGGTTTAGATAAGACTCAACTTCAAATTTTGTTTTCACTTTTCTTTCTTCTGCATGAGCAAACATTTATTGATGTCTGTGGGGCATGACATTCTATGAGGCACAAGCATGTTGCAGAACAGGGATGAGCTGGCACTTTGGTCACCTAAAGAAGAGGTCTGAGTGTGAGGACAGTAGAGTTATTATTGCTCCAGAAAAATTGCCATGGAAGTAACATTTTGAGCTTGTTTCCTTCTTTCTTTTGCTAGTCCTTTTAATTTATTTGTTCAATATTCTACTTCTATTAATTCCCAAATTCACTTTTGAATCTTTTCAAAGATCTTGAACTCAAAATGATCACATTAGCTTGGAATTCCTACTTGACAACCTTTGATCTTCTAATGGAGCTGAAAAGGTAGGGATGCAATGTTTAAATAGCAAACTGTCACCCAGGAAACTACCATTCTATTTTGGTAACAATCGCAGGGAGTATTTATTGAACAACTTATGTCCCAGAACTTTGCTAACCACTTTATATGTATTGCCTTATGTAGTTCGCCTAATAACACTATAATGGAGGCACTATTTCTATAACTGTTTCACAAATGAGGAAACTGAGACACTGGGAAATTTAAAAGCTGGTGCAAAGTCTCACAACTAATGTAGAGTACACAACTCTTAACCACTCTTGCTATACTGTCTCTTTGTGCAAACACCTTTGATCTTAACCTGGCAGATCATTAATCTACATATCCATCCATCCAATCAACTATTCATCAAGAGTATGCTGGAGATATAAACTATGAATAAGACTGACACGGTCACTCTCCTCTGGCCACTTTCTACAGAGAGAGAGCGTGCAAGTGAGGAAGAGGGGCAGAGGGAGAGGGAATTAAGCAGGCTCCATAGTCAGCAAGGAGCCCGACTCGGGGCTTGAGACCCGGGGATCATGACCTGAGCTGAAATCAAGAGTTGGCCATTCAACCAACTGAACCACCCATGCGCCCCAACAGGGAGGGATTCTTTTGACTTATTTCTAACTTGACTCTGAACATGCTTAAATTCTTCTCCTCTAAGCCTGAAATAAATGCTCTTTTTTTGACTTAAAAAAATCAAGTCCCTGCTCTCTTTTAAGCCATTTTCTAAAAGCTCTATTCCAGGAAAGCTGCCACACCCATTGTATTTTACTGAACAATGTGTCCTCAGGTATCTTTTAAAACAGGTGACTTGAGTAGAGATTCTGGGACAGTCCAGCTAAGTGGACACTCTGGTTGCTTTCCCCCACCTTTTATCAAGTGATCTGTGGGATTCCATGCTCTGTTCTCTAATTTTGAAAGATCTGTTCTCCTTTCACCTCTCCAAGTTGGCCTGAAAATTTTCTTCCCCTCAACCTCTCCCCTACCCTCTCACTCTTCAAAAAGATGTTAACTTTGGGAGAGCAGTTCTTAATTATTTACCACACAGTCCTCTGGCAGACTACAAGAATCCAGGGCAAAGCAAAAGAGAAAGGCAAAAGAAAACCGAAAGCCCAGGCTAATGATTTCCTTCAACGAGAATTTTTGTTATCATAAGGCAGTGTTTTATTTAGGTTATAGTTCTTTAGAGCAGGTATTAGCTATGTCTTCCTTGTACCTGCTTGGAATTTGTTGAGGCTAATATTTTCCTTACTGAAACAGCAGCAAATCTAAGGTAGCAAAATAATGCTGATGGGAAGGGGAAACCAAGACTCCCAGGGGGAATCTTCATGGTCTATCTCAGAGACATGTGGCCAAGTTTGTACACAATCTGTACGTTATCTAATTATATAATTTTACTTCCTAGCTTGATGCCACAGTTTAAAACTGCACCTCATTCCCTTCCCTGGTTAATTTTTCTCCAGAGCCCTTTTCTCTGCTCATATGCTATAAAATTCACTTATTATAATAATTATTATTTTAAAATAATTCTTTAAATGGCTGATGTCCCCTCTAGAATTTAAGCTCCTCAAGGGAGCTTAGTTTATTACTCATTCAGGGCCTAGAGTTGTTCTGGCACAGGATAGGTGCACGATAAATATCTGTTGGATAAATGAATTATTAATCCTGATCAAAGTAATATTAATAAATAATAACTGTGATCAAGGGTTTTTTTTACATATATTTAATTTATAGACAACTGGTTGGACATTTACAGTTACAATTATTTTATATAAATCTTCTAATTGGCAGGGTGCCTGGGTGGCTCAGTCAGTTAAGCATCTGACTTCGGCTCAGGTCATGATCTCATGGTTCGTGAGTTTGAGCCCTGTGTTGGGCTCTGTGCTGACAGCTCAGAGCCTGGAGCCTGCTTTGGATTCTGTGTCTCCCTCTCTCTCTCTCCTCCTCCCCTGCGCATGCTCTGTCTCTCTCTGTTTCTCAGAAGCAAATAAACATTAAAAAAATTTTTTTTAAAAATTCTAATTGGCTAAAATATGACAAAAGGACCTCTACAAAACTTTGATGGTCAAAAGTAACATAGAACCCATTTTTATCAGCATGATATGCTTTTCTAAACATACATGGCATGGGGCGCCTGGATGGCTCATGTGGTTAAGCGTCTGACTTTTGATTTCAGCTCAGGTCATGATCTCATGTTTCATGAGATCGAGCCCTGTGTCAGGCTGTGCACTGACAGGGCGAAGCCTACTTGGGATTCTCTGTTTCCTTCTCTCTCTGCCAGTCTTCTGTGCATGTGCATGCGCACTCTCTCTCTCTCAAATAAATAAACACTTAAGAAAGTTAAAAAAAATAAACATACATGGAAGGATCAGTCTGTGCTGATGAGAATGGAAAATCTTGAGTTTTCCTGAAGCAGGCAGACTTACTTGAGTCCCTACAGCTAAGGGTAAGGGCATGGTTTGTCTGAGTGTACTTATAACTGTTTCTAGCAGCAAGTTGAGGTGCTGCTTACCAGCCAGACGAAACTCAGACTCACCAATTTTATATTCTTATTTCTGGACAAAACGCTGTCATCCAATTCCATGGTTCTTAGGACCAGATCAGGCAGTCCATTAATTATTTGAGAGCTTCTCCTGTATTTGAGACTGTCCCAATCACAGGAGATGCTTCCCAGCAGTGACATGTCAGTGTGCTTTGAGGACCCTAGTGGCTGCCCCAGCTCGTCCTTTCCTCCCAAGACTCCTACTTCCGGGCCCAATCCAGTGTAAGCGAGACTGGGCTAATCTGAGTAACAAAGTTCACTTTTGGCTGAGATTTAGTAACCTCCTCTCACTTAGTGTGGCCTCTTTCAATAAGTGGCCTGAAGAACTGATAAAGGATTAGATTTATCTAGAAGTGGGAGGAACAACTGGCTTCATTGGGCTTAAATTAATAGAGTAGGTTGGTGAGTCCAAAAAGGTAGGGGATTTGCAAGCCAATTTTCTCTAGGCCTGCCTTAATGACACTTGACTTATTTCTAAACAGAGGAAAGCTTGGTGGGTTTGCAAACATACGCAAATCACATAGCCCTGTAACACCTGTGCCACTCTTAATTATGTCATATATTTCAGTGTGGTCCTTGGGAGAAAGCCTCATATAAACTATACATCTACTGGTACGTGGGGATTCATGAAGTCCAAATTCTAAATCCATCTGTTCTTTTAATATCTTGGCTAATTTATTTTTTAAAAAAGTCTTATTAACATGTAATTCACCCATTTAAAGTATATAATTCAATGGTTTTTAGTATGCTCACAGTTATATAAACATCACCAGTCAATTTTAGACCATTTTCATCACCCCAACAAGATACCTGTATCCTTTAGCAGTTGTCCCCTATTCTTTAAAAAAATTTTTTTTAATGTTTATTTATTTTTGAGAGAGACAGACAGAGTGTAAGCGGAGGAGGGGCAGAGAGAAAGGGAGACAGAATCCAGAGCAGCATCCAGGCTCTGAGAAAGCTGTCAGCACAGAGCCTGACGCGGGGCTTGAACTCACAAACCACGAGATCATGACCTGAGCCGAAGTCGGACACTTAACCAATTGAGCCACCCAGGCGCCCCAGTTGTCCTCTATTCTTCTACAATTCCACCCTTTCTTTCTGGCTACAGGATTGCCTATTGTGGATATGGAACACAGATGGAATCATACAATATATGGTCTTCTTCCACTTAGCGTAATCTTTTCGATGTTCACCCATGCTGTAACAAGTATCAGTACTTCATTCCTTTTTATTGCTGGATAATATTCCGTTGTTCCATTCTGTATCATACTTTATCCATTTTTCAGTCAATGAACACTTAGATAGTTTTCATTTTTGGCTATGTTGAGTCATGGTGCTGCAAACATTTGTGTATACGTTCTTATGTGGACACACATTCTAATTCTCTTGGATATACAGCTAAAAGTGGAATGGGGCTGGATTATACGGTTACTCTATATTGAACTTTTTGAGGAGCTACCAAACTAGCTGCCATAGCAGCTCACCATTTTACATTCCCACCAGCAGTGTATGATGATTCCAATTTCTCTACCTCCTCTCCAATAACTGTTATCTGGGGTTTTTTTGTTTGTTTCTTATTATGGCACTTTGGTTGGTGTGAAATGGTGTCTTATGCTTTTGATCTTCATTTCCCTAATGACTACTGATAGTAAGCACTTTTTCGTGTGTTGATTGGCTGTTTGTACATCTTCTTTGGAGAAATGTCTATTCAATTCCCTTGCCCGTTTTCAAATGGCTTATTTGTCTTTTAGATGTTGAGTTTTTCCTCACAGGCCTTAAGAATCGGGGATAGTTGGAGGAAGAGCCTCAGACCTCTTGCCTGCTCCAGTCTAGAAAAGGACTTTTGCGACACAAAGCTGGGGTGGTAAGATGCCGGCAGCCTGCTTTTCTCAGGGATATACCATAGCCCTAGACTAGGATCCAAGTTGAGAGGGAGTCCTGTGTTCTCAGCGGCACCCATCCAGAGTGGAACATGGTCCCATAGCTGGAGGTGGGCCGGGACTGGGTTGTGGCTCAAATGCCTCACACTCTTGCTGCTCTTACTGAATTTTAGTAGACTGTCTTGAATAAAGTTTTCTTCATCCGTTATATTTCCTCAGGACAATTTCTAGAGACTAACTAGTTGCTGATGTATACTCTTTACCAATTGATGTTTTGCTAAGGAGTGGGTTCATGGAGCTCCTTACACACCATTCTGGAAGTTGAGTTCCATTTGGATAATTTTTTAGAGAAAGTGTTTCACCTTGTATACTTGGTGGTAAAATAGTTTATGCTGACATAGTAGATACAGAATTATAAAGGGCAGTCTTTATAAAAGTATTTGCAAGTTTATAAACAGTGGATTAAGAAAACTGACTGAAGTTGAGGACTGGTTGACTTTTAACTTTGTATCCAAATGTATTTGGTCTGACAAACCATTTTTAATTTATTGCTATTAAATAGTTGAATGGAAATATTTGAACAATGAGGGTGATAGTGCATTTCAGATGAGAGCTTATTGCTGCTCTAGTAATCTGTGTAGAAGGCCATCACCGCCATTGAAATTTATCAAAATGATGCCTGTTTTTAAAAGCATAGGAATAGTTACAATGTGCAAATCAAGTTATGAAAACCTCATTAGTTCTATGCATTAATCTGAAAAGTTCATAGGCAAAAATGACCATACATTTCTTCATTAATTCAAAAGAACTACCACACCACTATATGTCTTTTCGAAAAACAACTTTCCCCATTTCCCTGATGAATTTATTTGTAGTTTTAGGGCTAAGATTTACATTTAACAATTCTTCAAATTCTTTATTGAATCAAGGGCTGAACTCCTATATATTAATCGCCAACCAGTTGAATATCACTTTAGTTGAGACTCTGCTCATATCTAAAACCCTTTTCTTCCTATTCCTCACACCCCACCTCCATGGTGAAGTTGACTATTCCTTTCTCTTGGGGTTTAGAAGTCTGGTTAGTTATAAATAATCACATCATCATCTTTGAGAGAATACGTATTGCTTAATAATCGTGAGAAAACGTTAAAATGTATTCCTTATTGGAAATTCATCACTTTTTGGCCAGTTGGCTTGTGTGTATTACTGCCTAAAGTAGCTTTATGGGCAAAAAAAGTATTGTATAAGAACATAAAACTAGAATATTTAAGAATGAAACCAAGCATCTCCCAATGATATTTCCCTGAACAGTTACTGAACTACACAAAGATAAATCCTGAAAGTAATTAACGAAGTAATTTTCTCTTCTTTTGGCTGGGAAAGTTTCAGTAATAAAGTTTGGCTTCTGTTGAGTTGAAACCTTAGTTTCTAACACAGTTCAAGGCAAATGGAAAAACCCATTCAATCCTTAATTTTTTAATGCAGTTAAATAATAAACTGATAAATTGCATTAAAGCTAGGATTAATTTTTCCCCTGCAAAGGCAGGAATTCTATCTTACTAAATCTGCTTTAGCGTTCAAGCATATATTTTGGAAGATGCTTACCTCCCGGTTGGGTGTATCTCCCTGCGGCTTAGGTGAGCACCCAGGCTTTGGCTCCTCCCCAGCTGCTGCCAGCTTCCCACTGCGCCGGGTGGCTCGGAGCGTCCTGGAGTTAGGTGTTCGGCCCCGCCCTCTGCACTATTGCTAAAACTCCAATTCTGCCAGACTGATTCCGGTGATTAATTATTGACAAAAGGAAAACACTCCCACGCAAACTTGTGTCCAACAGCACTGCTCCCAGCGATTCCTTCCAGAAGAGAATGCCGGCTGCACCACTCCCCTCCCCCCTTGCTCTACGGTCCCAACTTCCCACACGCTGCCACTCTCAGTCCTGGGCGATCAGGCTCGTCCTCGGAGGAATGCAGCCCAGCGACTTCTACATTTTTAAATTTGGTTTTCTGCAGCTCGTTAGCACTTCTCCGGGGACCAGCCTCTCTGGAGGGGGCGCTTTCCGGATGCAGGGGAAGCCGGGGCTCTGAGAGCAACGGAGGAGGCTAAGGCGTCGCTGTCACCTCCGGCTGCTGCAGTAAAACCCCGAGCCGCCGCGCGGATGGGGAGGAGGGGATAGGGAGGTGTCCTCCCCCTCGCTTGGGCTGGGAGCCCCGACACTACCAAAGGGGCACGTCCTTTGGTAGTGGTGGTGGGGGCGGGCTGATAAACCGGAGGCCCAACGTGGGAGCTTTGGGGCTTTAGCCTAAGCCGGCGTTAACCCGACCAGGGGAAGGAAGCCTGCCCAGCATCCATCCATCTGCAGACCTGGGCAAGGGGGCGAAGCTCGGCGGATGCCGCGCAGGACTGCGGAGCGAAACTCGGCAGCAGGCTGAGGAGTGAGCCCAGGGCTCGGGGCCGGGGCGGCAGTCGGCCGAGCAGGCATCCCACTGCATTTGTTTGTCAAAAACCGAGGAAAGTAAACCCGTTTAGCGTCGGCAGCTAATTTTGGTGCCTTTGAACGTGCAAAACGCCTCTCCCCGCCCCACTCCCTCCATCCCGCCACCTTCCCTCCGCCCCTTGGCTGGGAGGTTAATCGTTGAAAAACTGGACTCCCCCGGGGAAACAGATGGAAGGATCGTGCCCGGGGAACTTGTGTGTGCTCACTCACAAGTGAAGAGAATTAATGTGGGCCCGGACTGCGGCAGGAAAGCAAACTGGGGAAAGAGGGCTTGGGAGGCGGCTCGCCGGTGCAGACACGCGCGGCGCGGGCTCCCGCGGATCCGGGGCCCGCGTGCCCAGCGCTCGCGCTCCGCTCTCAATTATCTTCCCGAGGAGGCGCGGGACCGGCGAAATGCATCTTCCCTGGGAGCCAGCATCCAGAACACCATCGATCCCTTCTCTACCGAGAGCAAGGTGCTTAGATTTAACGTGGCGGCTGCTTTGCCGAGAGCGCCGAGGCCCTAGAGGCTCCCAGCCCTGATAACTCCGCACCTGAGACGATCTGCCCAAGACCCAGGGGCGTCCGGGGCCCAGAGCCTCCTTTGACTGATGAGCATTTGGGCAACATCTGCCAGTCAGCCCCCAGGGCTTGAGGAGGCACTGCACATGCTCGGCCCGGGCTGGTTGTGCTGGAGCGCGAATTTCAGCTGCTGGCAGGTTTCTGCTCAGCTCACAACACACTTCCAGCAGGTTCCAAGCTGCGGGTGCCGCGAAGAGGGAGACTTAACGTTATCGGGCGGGATTTTCTCCACGCAGGAGGGAGTGTGTCCCCAAAGGAAGCTGGAGGTGGCGGGGACCTGGGGAAGGAAACCACTAGGAGGAACTGAGCTCTTTGGAGCCTGTATTGGCCGTTTTTACGTTACCTTGTCCTTCTCCTGTACGGCATCTAAATATTTGCACCCGTTGCTAGTATTTTTTATTTCATCATCACTGTGTGGTGTTCGCATTCCTCACCTCCCTGCTTCTCCTGACAAACCTCGTAATTTGGGCAGAGCAAGTAAGACTCCACCATTGGGGTAATGAGGAAAGAGAAAACCTGAAAAGTGACTTGTCCAGGGTCACCAAGCCTGTTGTATAGTACAGCCAATACTATTTACACTAGTTTTTAGGTCTCATTATTCATTATCTAGTTTTCTTACTAGATCTTGACTCACCCCCCCCCCCCGCCCCCCATGTGATTATACCTTTGTGGAAGCATAGAAACAGGTCTCACTTCTCCCTGCCAAAGGTTTGTGAAATGGATACGAGACCTTGTGATTACTTCAACTGCAGTTGGGGAGAAACTGGTACAGTTGGCAGAAGCGTCCAGACCATTAAAAATAATCTTGGGGCGCCTGGGTGGCTCAGTCAGTTAAGCGGCCCACTTCGGCTCAGGTCACGATCTCGCGGTCCGTGAGTTCGAGCCCCGCGTGGGGCTCTGGGCTGATGGTTCAGAGCCTGGAGCCTGCTTTGGATTCTGTGTCTCCCTCTCTCTCTGACCCTCCCCCGTTCATGCTCTGTCTCTCTCTGTCTCAAAAATAAATAAACGTTAAAAAAAAATTAAAAATAATCTTAAATGACATGTGTGTAATATAACCACACCCAGATAAACCTTTATGTGTATCTTTTCACTTTCAAGTGGAAAAAAGATATTTTTTTCTATCTAAACATAGAACATTCTCAAAACTTAACTAGGTTGTAAGATAAAAATCAATACATTTTAGGGGCGCCTGGGTGGCTCAGTCAGGTAAGCGTCGGACTTCGGCTCAGGTCATGATCTCACAGTCCGTGAGTTCAAGCCCCGCTTCGGGCTCTGTGCTGACAGCTCAGAGCCTGGAGCCTGCTTCACATCCTGTGTCGCCCTCTCTCTCTGCCCCTTCCCTGCTCATGCTCTGTCTTTGTCTCAAAAATAAATAAACATTAAAAAAAATTTTAAAAAAAGAAAAATCAATACATTTTATATTATTTAATATTTATTTATTTTTGAGAGAGAGAGAGAGAGAGAGAGAGAGAGAGAGAGAGACAGCAAGAGCAGGGAAGGGGCAGAGAGAGAGGGAGTCACAGAATCAAAGCAGGTTCCAGGCTCTGAGCTGTCAGCACAGAGCCAGATGCAGGGTTCAAACCCACAAACTGTGAGCTCATGACCCAAGTCAAAGTCACAGGCTTCACCGTCTGAGCCACCCAGGTGCCCTCAAAATCAACACATTTTAAAAGGCAGAAATCATACAGATCACATCATCTATCAAAGCACAATGAGGATAAAATTAACAAGAAAAATTCCTCCTCGTTGATATACAACTAGACATTTAAAAATACTTTAAATATAGATTAAAGAGAAGAACAGATGAGATTACAAAATCTTTTTTTAAAGTTTATTTATTTTGAGAGAGAGAGAGAGAGCGAGCTGCACATGCCCAAGCAGGGGAGGGGCAGAGAAAGAGAGAGAGAATTACAAGCAGGCTCCGTGCTGTCGGTGCACAGCTCACCTGGGGCTCAATCCCACGAATTGTGAGATTATGTCCTGAGCTGAAATCAAGAGTAGGACGCTTAACCGACTAAGCCACCCAGGCTCCCACAAAATCTTTAAAAACAGAAGAAGAAAAAAATCATACGTAACAAAGTCATGAGAGTATAGATAAGCAGAAATCATGAACCTTAAGTGTATTTTTTGCAAAACAATGTACAAACCAAGAAACTTAGGAAAAAATTACAAAAGAATTATGTTAACTAGTAAAGATTAGAGCAGAAATTAATGAAATAGAAAACTAAAAATCCAGGAGAATTGATCAATAAAAGAAAAACTTATTCACTGAGAAAATCAAGAAACAAAGACACAAGTAACATTAGGAAGGGAAGATGAAATATAGCCACAGATAAGGAGGATATTAAAAAAAAATCCTCAAATGATGTTCTTTCCCCACGAAGAGGATTCTCCCTTTATGCTGATAATACAAATTGTGAGATAAGAAATGGTTAAGACACCCCACGGCTTACGGAAAGGGGAATAAAATTTAAAGAACCAGAAAGAATTGTTAGAATATAATAGTAGAAGAATCTGAAGTAATGATAATTGTATCAATTGAACATTTTGAACCAGGCCTTTTGTCATCATTGTCATAAAGCAACTGTTGCATAACTGAAGAGCCCATGTTTGCTGAGGTAGAAATCTTTTAGAGGCAATAAAAGTTAAAAGTAATAAAAGAGTATATTCCCTTTGGTAACCTGGGAGGTTTGGGGACAAATATTACAGGGAAGGGAATGGGATCACTTGGTAAAAGCTGTACTGATTGATCCAGAAAGGTTGTTTGGAATATATCTGGAGTTCAGCATACCAGGGAGGAGAGAAGACCTGATGTGAGATTTTACTTAAAACAGCCAGCTGTCAGGTGCGAGATCTGGTGTGCATCTGCTGAGGATGGTCTTACTTCTGGGGGAGCAAAATTAACAGTTTGAAATGTGAGTTTTCTCATGCTTCCAAACTTAACCACCGTGGCATGGTGGAAAGGGTTATGGACTTTGGGACCAAATACTCCTGGGTTCAAATCCCAGCTTTTCTACCAACAGACTATATTCTGAGACAAATGATCTAGTATCTCTGTATTTTAGTTTTCTCATCTGTGACGTGGGAATAGTACCAGCTTCATAGGGTTCTTTTGAAGAATAAAATGAACCACCATTTACAAAGTACTCATATAGTTCTCCATCTCTCCCTCCCCCCCTTCTCCTCTTGGCTTCCTTCCTCCATTCTGCCTTCTCTAAATACTCATCTTTCAGAACTTCTCTTATGTGCTATGACATTTCTCCTATTTTGTTAGTGGGACTGTATGTTCCTTCCCTTCCTTTCAGTGACTCAGCCACCTCCTTCATGACTCTTTTGCATTCAGAAATCCAAGCATCATGACTGAGAACCTTTGGAATACTTTAGAAAGAGCCCCCCGAATTAAAAACTAAACCAGCCGCTCTCTTATAAGGTGCATGTCAAAAGCAGGATTGCCTCCATGCCTGCTTTCCTCCCTCCCCTCCTTCCTTCCTTTACTTTCTTCTTAATTTAATGCATTTTCTGAGTACCTATGGAGCTATGTTCTAGCAGCATGAGCGACGCTGCTCCAGCTTACTGATTGCAAGTTTACAGATATGTATATGCTTAAGCTGAAGTCTTTCATTGTCAGAAGATCCTAATCCTTAAACATTCTCAATTGTAATATTAGAATAAAAGTCATATTAATAATGAGAGTCAGTAGTTTGTTCTAAAAACTGGAAAAGGAGTATTTCATTAAGGAATGAATGTGGCTGTCCCATTAATTGTCACAAACATATGAAATGTATCATAATAGTCTTCTTCTTAAAAGGATACTTCTTAGCAATAAAGAGACCCCAGAAGAACAATACATAAACCCCCAGAGCTGCTGTAAGACCAGCTTAACAAAAGATTTCCTACAGGATCTATTCTAAAGCAGTTTCAAACACTGTCTTTACATAACACTATCCAATGTGTATCTACAACCATGTGGACAAGACAAAGAGGACAACGGAAAGCCAATGAAATTAAGACAAAAAAAAAAAATAAAGTTCCAGCTAACTACATCAGCAACATCTCCCTTTAACTATTAACCCCTATTCTCTTATATTCATCTTATTATCAGGAGGAGAATAAGTAGGAAACCCAGTAACAGATGTGGGTATTTAAAAGCAAAAAATGGGTGCACATGGGTGGCTCAGTCACTTAAGTGTCTGACTCTTGATTTTGGTTCAGGTCATGATCTCATGGTTGTGAGATTGAGCCCCACATAGGGCTCTGCACTGGGATTCTGTCTCCTGTCTCTCTGTCCCTCCCCTGCATGCACTCTTTCTTTCTGTGTCTCAAAAATAAATAAGAATAAATAAATAAATAAATGCAAAAACAGAAATTTGAGACAAATTTTATTGACTTCTTTCTGGTTTGCTTTCACAGTGTGCAGGTTAACCCTTATTTTTTAAAAACAGTGTTAGATTAGCATCACTTATTTTTATGATGACATAAAATGCTCTTACTGTCCCAGAGTAGAACTCTTTGTAACACTTAGTAGAATTCTAAAGGTTTGTGAAGCTTGCATAGAGTCACCAACCAGCTTTGTACCGACTCTGCACTTTTGGCTAAGCCAGCTACTGTTTCCAGAACCATATCATGGTTAAACCCAGGTGCTTGGATAAATTACTGGAATATATTAATCAATTAAAGGAACAATCTCAGTTTCCGTCTGCTTAGTATAAGGAACGTCATTAGTGATTGTATAGTTATCCTTGTGTTCTCAGAACAAGTGGGTAATTCTGTTTTTCTGTTAAATGAAGACATTTTTTCCCGTCCTGGCTATGTGATTATAAAGATGTACCTGCTATCCTCCATTACTATCAATTCTTGTGTTTCCCTCTATCTACATAGAATTTTATTTTCTTCATTAATTAGAACTTTCAGGTTGAAAACCAACCAACCAACAACCAACCAACCAGGAAAGTTGTATGGCTTGGGTTTTTGAGCTCTCTGTCAAGCTTCAAAATAATAATAATAATGATAAAGATAATAATAATGATGATAATGACTATAATTTATTGAACTATGATCACCAATGTTTCCATAAATCATCTTTGTCTTGCCACAAGTCTGCAGGATAGGAGGTTTTGTTTCCTTTTCATAGATGGTAAAGCAAGAATCAGAGAGGTTGTGCCTCTTCTAAAGTGACAGAACTTTAAGAGTTGGATTTCAAAACCTGTCTTTTGCCCTATACTCTGTTGGCTCAGTGTAAACAATCTTCCCATGACTTTGTATATATCACTTTTCTCAGAGAAGGTGGCCATGTTGTGCTGGTTAGGAGAACAGATATTGGAGCCAGACCTCCATATTTAAATCCCAACATGACCACGTAACTTGTGAATGAAAACAGCTTACTTAACCCTCAAAGCCTCAATTTCCTCATCTGCCAAAAGGATAATAAACATATTAAATTACTTAAGTTAATACTCAGAAAGCACTCAAAATTGTGCCTGGCCCCGAGTAAATGTCTCATAAGTGTTCCCTACCATTATTTTGAGAGCTTAATGAGATTATAATACATATATAAAGCAGTTAGCTAAGTATCTGGACCTTAGAAAATGCTTAATACATCTATTTTACTTATTAGAATCTTTTCTTTTATAACACATACAGCTTGAACCTAGTCTTTTAGGAATATGATTGGTTTCTCCTTCTCCTCTCCTTCCCTCCATCCCTCCTTTTCTCTCCTACCTCCCTATCTTCTTCCCTTCCTCTCCTTTTGTGCCAACTATGACTTACTCAACTGTGTTTTCTATGAACCACTTTTTCAGGGAAACTCCTTGCTTACCTTAATGTAACAGACCAACATAAGACATATTTTAATTCAGTATCACATATCCAAACACAGAGCACTTCACTTCCTCATCTGTTCAAAAGACTTTTAGTAAAACAGCAGTTAATTTAAAAAAAAATTAAATAATTCAGATTTCAAAAGTAGAAATTAACTTAAAGAGAACAATTTCCTGTTTTATGAGAGAGATTGATTCATCAGTTAAGGATAGTAATGATGGAACTCTCAATGTCTGAAATACATGTTGGTCTAAAGTGACTGTATTAGGGTTCTCTAGGGAAACACAACCAATTATAGAGAGAGTGAGAACAGACGAGAGAGAGAGTGGGGTGGGAGAGGAGGAGAGAGGGAGAAAGTTTATAAGGATTTGGCTCACTTTCATATGGAGGTTGACAAGTCTCAAGCTCTGCAGTTGGAAACCTGGAGACCCAGGAGAGCAAATGATGTAAATTCCAGTCCAAAAGCTGACAGTCTCCAGACTCAAGAAGAGTTGACCTCTTGATTTGAATCTAAGGCAGGAAAAGACCAACATCCTGCTCAAGCAGTCAGACAGGAGGAGTTACCTCACCTTTTTGTTCTATGTAGGTATTCAACTGATTTCATGAGGCCCACTCACATTGGGGAGGGCAATCATGTTTGTTCAGTCTACAGATTCTAATGATAATTTCCTATGGAAACACTCTCACAGACACATTCATAGTAATGTTTGCATGAACTTCTGGGCACCCCATGGCCCAGTCAAGTTGACCATTAATCAGCACAGTGGCCAAAATGTTTGAACGATCCAACTATTTTACTTTGGGTTTTGACGTGTAACTGCAACTCTGCCCAGAACAAACTTACTTTGCCTGTCTTTTGCTAAGAGATTCATTGCCTTCTTCTTTTTTTTTTTTTTTTTTTAAGGCTTTTGATTTAGCATCAATCTTCTCAGACTTATCCTTAATTAGTTGGAGTAAGACTCTTCAGCTGTAATTAATAGCTGTGTAATGAGAAAAGGAGAACTCCAACCCCATGACTGCCCCATTCCCCACTGAGTGAATTGTCACCCTTCTTCAACAAAACATCTTTCTCTGACTTTTATGTACTATGAAAATTCATAGCTGCTCTAGGGTTGTGAGATTTTTCTGTGGCGAATTTGGCATTCATTGTAAAGATATTATTTTAGTTACCATCAAATTTAATTTTGGGGTCAGGGTTGCTGTTAGGTATAAAAAGAACAAACCCAGAGTGAAAATAAGAAAAAAGAAACTAAGGCAATAAGAAAATTCAGGTGTCAAGAGTAAACAACAATAGGCAAAGAAGCTCATGCAAACATAATGGCAACTGAAAATGAAGCCAAGGTCCTTTTGTGGGCAGTTTGTCCCACTCTTCAGTATTTGGTCTAGTGACCTAGTGACCTGTATTTTAAATTTATATGACAGCTTTATGGGAGGCATTGGGGGAATTTGGTGAAGCATCTCACAAACCATGTAATAATCACCTAAGAAATTCTTCCCAGCAAGACTAGACTTTTTAAAATCAGGCAGGTCACAACATGCTATTGGCTGTGTAAATTAAAACAGAATCTTACCATAAATAGGAACCAAAAGTTTATATTGATGTCCATCATTTAATTTTTTAAATGGCTGTCCTACCCTTCTATCTTTTGTTTTTAAAAAACAGCATTATTGAGATATAATTCACATACCGTACAACTCACTCATTTATAAGGTACACGTCAGTGGTTTTTAGTATGTTCACAGAGTTGTGCAACCATCATCGCGATCTAATTCTGGAATATTTTCATGACCCCCAAAATAAATCTCATATTCATTAGCACTTTTTTTAAAGTTCATTTTATTTTTTGAGAGAGAGAGAGAGAGAGAGAGAGAATGAGCAGGGGAGGGGCAGAGAGAGAGGGAGACAGAGAATCCAAAGCAGGCTCCAAGCTCCAAGCGGTCAGCACAGAGCCTGACGTAGGACTTGAACCCATCAACTGTGAGATCATGACCTGAGCCAATGTCGGTGGCTTAACTGACTGAGCCATCCAGGCGCCCCTAGCAGTCACTTTCTATTCTCTTACACCCACCTCCTCCCTAGCCAACCACTAACCAGCACTCTATCTCTATGGATTTGCCTATTCTGGAAATTTCATATAAATGAAATCATACAATATGAGGTCTTTTATGATTGGTTTCTTTTATTTAGCATAGCTTTTTCAATGTTCATTCATGTTGTAGTATGTGTCAGTTATCCATTCATTTTTATTGTTGAATAATATTCTGTTGTGTGGCCATACCACATTTTATTCGTTCATCATTTGATGGGCATTTCAGTTGCTTCCCCTTTTGAATTTTTATGTATAATGCTGCTATAAACATTTGTGTTATAAACATTTGTGTACATTCTTTGTATCAACACGTGTTTTCATTTCTCTTGGGTACATACCTAGAGTGGAATGGCTGGGTCATATACCAATTCTGTGTTTAACTTTTGAGGTACTGCCTCAATCACGGTACTGCCAGAATCACAAAGTGATTTCTGAGGTAGTTGCACCATTTTGCATTCTGACCAGGAATATATGAGGGTTCCGATTTCTTCACATCCTGGCCAATACTTGTTATTGCTTGTCTTTGTGATTTTAGCCATTCTGGGAGGTGTCAAGTGGTATCTCATTTTGGTTTTGATTTGCATTTCTTTAATAGATCATGATGTTGCACCTCTTTTCATGTATTTACTGGTTATTGGTACGTCTTTGGAGAAATGTCTATTCAATTTCTTTGCCCATTTTTAATTGTTTTTTTTTAATTAGGTATTTGTATTGTTGTAAGAGCTCTTTATGTATTCTGTACACAAGTCCCTTATCAGATACATGATTTGCAAACATTTTCTCCCATCCTGTGGGGTTGTCTTTTCACTTTCTTGATGGTGTTCTTTGAAGCACAAAAGTTTGTGTTTTTTAAATATTTATTTATTTATTTTGAGAGAGACAGACAGAGAGCATGAGGGGAGGAGGTGCAGAGAGACAGGGAGAGAGAGAATCTTAAGCAGGCTCTGTGGTGTCAGCACAGAGCCTGAGCCAAAATCAAGAGTTGGACACTTAACTGACTGAACCACCCAGGTGCCCCTGAAGCATAACATTTTTAAACAAATTTTTATGAAGTCTCATTTATCTTTTTTCTTTGATCTCTTGTACTTTCGGTGTGTAAGTAAGAAACCATTGCTAATCCAAGGTCATGCAGATTTATTCATATTTTCTTCTAGGAGTTTTAGATTTTACATTTAGGTGTATGATCTGTTTTATGTTAATTTTTGTGTGTGGTGTGACGTAGGTATCCACATCTTTCATTTGCATGTGGATATCAAGCTGGTCCAGCACCATTTGTTGAACAGAGTATTTTTTGCCCATTGAATTTTCAGAGCACTCTTGTCAAAATCAATTGACCATTGTTATGGACTTAATATTTGTGTCCCCCCATCCCCACCAAATTCATATGTTGAAATCTAATCCCCAAAATAGTGGTATTTGGAGTTGAGGTCTTTGGAAAGTAATTGGGTCAAGAGGGTGGAGCCCCCATGGATAGGATTAGTTCTTTTATAAGCAGAGGCCAGAGAGCTAGGTATCTCTCTTTCCACCCTTTGAGAACACAAAAAGTCATCAGTCTATAACCTGAAAGAGGACTCTTACTAAAACTCCACCATACTGGCACCCTGATCTTGGACTTACAGCCATTGCAATTGTGAGAAATAAATTGCTGTCAATTATATGCCATCTAGTTTATGATATTTTGTTATAGCAGCCCAAGTTGACAACCATAAATGTAAGGGATTATTTCTAGACACTCAATTCTATTTCATTAATCAATATATTGAGCCTTATGCCATACCATACTCTTTTGATTACTATAGCTTTACTGTTTTGAAAATTTGAAATGTTTTTCCAATTTTGTTCTTCTCTTTTAAGATTGTTTTGACTATTCTGGATCCCTCGCATTTTTATATTCATGTAATTTAATTTTTTAATTTTTATTTTTTTAGAGAGAGAGAGCGTGTGAGTGGAAGAGGGGCAGAGGAGAGAGAGAGAAAGAGAGATGGGATAGAGAGAGAGAGAGAGAGAGAGAAAACCCCAAGCAGCCTCCATGCCCAGAGTGTAGTGGATTGACCATGGAGCTCAATCCCATAACTCTGGGATCATGACCTGAGCTGAAATCAAGAGTTGGATGCTCAACTGACTGAGCCACCCAGGTTCCCCTTTCAGATGAATTTTAGAATCAGCTTGCCAACATCTTGAAAACAGCAACTGCAATTTTGACAGGGATTTCTATCCCTTTCTACAGATTGAATCTGTAGATCAGTTTGGAGATTATGCCGTCCCAACAATATTAAGTCTTCCGATCCATTAACATGGGACGTCTTTCCATTTATTTAGATCTTTGTTAATTTTTTTCAACAGTGTTTTGTAGTTTTCAGTGTAGGAGTATTGTACTTTTGTTGTTGTTGTTAAACTCTTGATATTAAACCCCAAGTATGAATGATGTTTAGCAATGTTTGGGAACTATGTCTTGGTCAACGCTGCTCTGTATCCCTCCTTCCTGGCTTAGTGTCTTGAATTGTGGTTGGCAATCCCTGTGCTTATTGAAGTGAATTGAGAAAATATATTTTATATTTTTAGAAACTTTATGAATATTGGTTCTTTTTTATTATAGCATCTCATTTTAAAAAAAGAATAAGTATTAACCCTATTTAATAAGAAAGTTAACTAATAGATAATATATGAAGGCCAAGAAGATTAATTGGCATGGCCAAACATACTTGGACCATGTCAAATATAAAATTAGAGCAACATTCAACATTTCCCCCCACTATTGTATTAATACTGAAAGCTTTTATTTTTTTATTAAAACATTTTTTTTTAATGTTTACTTATTTTTGAGAGCGATAGAGTCAGAGCACAAGCAGGGGAGGGGCAGAGAGAAAGACACAGAATCCAAAGCAGGCTCCAGGCTCTGAGCTGTCAGCACAGAGCCTGACGCGAGGCTCAAACTCACGAACCATGAGATCGTGACCTGAGCCGAAGCCCGATACTTAACCAAATGAGCCGCCCAGGTACCCCTGAAAGCTTTTAAACCAGGAAGCACATGGAAAAGATCAGGGGGAAAAAGAGGATGGAAGTATGTGACTTTTACTGAATTGCATAAAAAATGTATATTGTCATATCATCCAGATCCTTTAGGGCTAAAAGAAGGGTTGCATTCAGAAGATGTATTTCTTTTTTGAGCTTTTCAATTAGCAAAGTGGAGAAAAGGCTTACAGATATCACCACGTCACATTTCAGTGACTCATTGATGTGAAGATATAAGTCTCTTGACTTAATTAAAGTCTGACTACCAGAGATGGAGTTAAACATACAGCAAACCTTCTAGACGCTCTTTTCTACTTGTGTTTCAGAGTGGAGGGATCTCTATTACCAGTTGACATCTCCTAGAATGTTGTGTCTCTTCATTAGACTTGTGCATCCAGTTAAGCATTTGGTTGAGCATACAATAGAGAAGTGCATGAGATAAAACAGGTATTAAATTATTATGACTAAATGAGTGATGGGTATATTAAGGAGGGCACTTGTGATGAGTGCTGAGTGTTATGTAAGTGATGAATCACTGAATTCTACTTCAGAAACTAACTTTACACTGTATGTTAACCAAATAGACTTTAAATAAAAACTTGAAACAAAAGTAAAATAATAACAAAAGGATAAAAATAAATTACAGTGACTGAAAGGAGAGCAGGGTATCTAGCATTTATAGACCAGGAAGACATTGTCAAGGCAAGGCAACCAAATGGACAAAAAGTAAAGTGTTAGACCTGGCTAGATATTACTGATCATTACACTTAGAGTTTCCGACGCTGGAAACAGGAGGTGAATTAAGAGAAATGCCTGTCATCAAGGATATCAGACATTGTGGCATAGGGAGGAACTGCCATCATTGACTGATGCCTTTCAGGTCTAAACTTGATGAACGATGATGGCTGCCTGGACCCAAGATGGAGAAATTTTCAATTGTAAGTGGTTCAAAAAGAAATGACCTCAGGAAGTATTCCCAAAGGAATACTTCCCCAAGGAAGTAATACCTCAGGAAGTATTCCCCAAGGAAGCCACATTAAAACCTGTGATATTTCTTCTTTGTAGAAAAATGTAAGTAGATTTTCAGATTTTTCCCCAAAAAAGAATTTGCAGATAAAGAAGTAAGTTGAACTGCTGTTGGCCACATATTTATTATCTTATTGATTGTTTGAGAGTCTAACCAATGAAATAAAGAAGTAAACGTTTTAATGAAGGCTACAGAATAGACCCTGGGCATAACATGTGGGTGCAACATTTTTTTAATTTCACTATATTTAAATCATTTTAGAGGTCTTTAAAACTTGTGCTTTTGCTGAGCCACAAGCTTGAATTCTGAATTTGAGGTTGGAATGAGAGAGCAAGTTCCTTAGTTGGGAAGTGACCTAGCTAGTGAGTAAGAGGTAGTCTTTAAAAAGTTGTTTTGTTTTATTGTGTTTTTGTTTTTAATTTACAATCAGCTCTGGTAAAAACAGGTGGGAGGTAGGGGCACCTGGGTGGCTCAGTCGGTTGAGCGGCCAGCTTCGGCTCAGGTCATGATCTCGCAGTCCGTGAGTTCAAGCCCCATGTCGGGCTCTGTGCTGACAGCTTGGAGCCTGCAGCCTGTTTCAGATTCTGTGTCTCCCTCTCTCTGGCCCTCCCCCGTTCATGCTATGTCTCTCTCTGTCTCAAAAATAAACATTAAAAAAAAATAAAAAAAAACCAGGTGGGAGGTAACATGAATATTTACGGTAAAATATTTGAATTACTGGAGTCTTATTTTGAAATATCCCTATCTTCTATTAGCATAGATAATAGAGTTTATTTAGAGGAGATAGGGCAGTCCCGCATTTCTATTAAAAAATTTCTGGGGCTCCTAGGTGACTCAGTTAAGCGTCCAACTTCAGCTCACGTAATGATCTCAAGGTTCATGACTTCAAGCCCCCCATCAGGCTCTGTGATGACAGCTGGGAGCCTGGAGCCTGCTTTGGATTCTGTGTCTCCCTCTCTCTCTCTCTCTCTCCTTTCCTGCTCTCTCTCTCCCTCTCTCAAAAATAAATAAACATCAAAAAAATTAAAAAAAAGAAAATCTCAGACATGGCAAATAGTAGGAAGATGAAGCTTTCATCATGAAGCTACATTTCTATGGTAAGTATCCAAATTTAAGTGAGGAGAATATTAAATAAAAACTGCAAGAGTTTATTTTTTCATCTTAATTTCAAGGAGGCTTATAGTTTTTTAAAAAGAAAAGATTCATATTGCCGTTATTGCTAAGGAAAGTTGAGATACAGTTTTGAGTAAGAGGTTACCTAGGCATTCTCCTCAAACTGTTGTGTGAATAATACACCATCAATTCCAGGTTATAAGGGTAAAGTTATTTTTACTGCGGTCGTTGTTTAGATGCAACACAGTTTTGTGGAGGGCTTACTCAGAAGTCTCTTTGACAGGTCTTTGGAAAATACGAACTCAAACTTAAGCCCTTCTAAGGACTAAGGATCTTTCAAGTCCCAGGAGAAGGGAGCCAGACTTGGGTTCATTGGACTTAGCAACAAAAGACCTGCTTTTGAGGAAGAAATAACAGAGCTGTGAATTTGGACCCATGGTAGGACCTGACAGTAACTCTGAAGCTGCAAGGAGTCTTGGAGCACAGATTTTTGTTCTTTGTTTTTCATAAGCTGGACAAGTTTCAGTCAACAATACATCAACCTTTGTGTCCTCCTTTTTGAGACATTGGGCTCCGAGGCGGGGTCTCTTAAGTTCAGAAGCTGCTGGGCAGGGAGATACTATCCCTTCTGTCAGCAGCTTTTCTCCCCACAGGCATTTGAGGGATAAACAAATGAATATATAGGCTAAGCCTTCCTTCTGATTTTGAAATCAATAATAGCAAAGGAAGGAGCAATTAAGTGGTAGATCAATAGCTGAAACAAAATGAGTGCTAGGAATTTCCCTCTATTTGAGAAAATTGTCTTATATTAAGATAAACTGGTTTTTTCTTTTAAAATCATTTTTTTTTTCTGTTTCAGGTTTTCATTCTTTACACGGAAACAGTGTAATAGTTTGAGTCAATATACCTCAGAGATGGTACATTTTATTTGCCTCAAGCCTTTTATACTAGAATTTTTTTTATGATGACTTTTATTTTTGTTTTTAAGTCAATGGTTGGCTTTATAAGAGGTCGAGCACTCATAGATACATACCCTCCTGCAGTGTGTATGTATTCCTTCTCCGGATCTGCAGAAATGCTGCTTTTCCTGAATTCATCTTAAAATTATCTTTCATGGAGGCGTAGAACAAGGTTTTCTGGATTTAGCAGATTTCAAGACAATTTTAGTAATTATAAACCTTGAAGTTTTAAATAAGACTGGAGCTCATTTAAAAAAAGCTGAGCCATTCTTAAGGGAGAACTATAAAAATTTCCAATCAAGGGCTATAAAATTGAAGACTTCAATTCTATACCACGGCCACTAGGGGAGAGACGGAGGGAAGACGATGAGGATGGGGTGTCACCAAGATGGGGAGAGACACACACAGACGGTTCTTCCCCCAAATGACAAGAGAATGAAAAGTGGCTCAGCTAGAGAGATTGACAGATAGAGAATGAGAGACAGGAGGAGATATTTACTGCAGATGCTCTGAGAAGACACTCTGCTTTCTCACCATCTTAGTAAATAATCCACTTTTGAGCCCTCCTTTGCTTAGGGGAGGTTTTTGACCTCCTATACCTCTTACGAAGGACGGGATGATAATCTTTGCCCTCCCTGTATCCTTTTAAAAATATCATTTGGAGCCCTTTTGGCTGACTTTATTTCTTTGTTCACGAGGAAATAATCAATGTCCCTTGAAATGCCTGTCCTTTCCAGTGATATCAAATAGTATTCCTGACTTAATCGGGAAATATACCTTCCCTACTCTTGTTTACTAAAGCTAATGTTTCTTCTCTCCAAGTCTAGTTAGTCATTTAATGCATGGGTAAGGCGTTAGAAATTTACTTTTCAACTTAGCTGTTGGATCATTTAATTTAAATTTGACACAAAAGTTGCCAGATTGGCTTACTGTTGGTTTCAGTGGATATCTAGATATCTACATTACCTGGCTATGTGAAGGTTAGTACCTACTGATGTGGTGAATAAAATGATATTAAAAAAAATTTTTTTTTAATTTATTCATTTTTGAGGAGGGGAGGAGGGGCAGAGAGAGAGGGAGACACAGAATCTGAAGCACACTCCAGGCTCCAAGCCATCAGCACAGAGCCTGACACAGGGCTTGAACTCATGAACCGTGAGATCATGACCTGAACCAAAGTTGGACGCTTAGTAGGCTGAGCCACCCAGGTGCCCCAATAAGACGATATTTGTGAAAACTGAAAACAAACTGAGCGTTGATGGGGGGTGGGAGGGAGGGGAGGGTGGGTGATGGGTATTGAGTAGGGCACCTGTTGGGATGAGCACTGGGTGTTGTATGGAAACCAATTTGACAATAAATTTCATATTAAAAAAAAAAAGAGTTTCCCATTGCCTTGCACATAGCAGGTACTCCTTGGTTATTAGTTTTCTTACTTCCTTAATAGTGAAGTTTATGAAAGATTTTTTTTTTTAAGTAGCAAAATTATGATTTAGGATTAAATGGGTTAATAAAAGCTTTAATTTCCTTTTTTGAGTAGGTTTCATGTTCATATATACAGAAAGCCTTGCTAGGATCGAACTAAAATTAAAATTTTTTTAAATTTCACAACACTAATATTTAATTTAACGTTTCATATCTGCATTTATGGCTTAACACACTAAATTTCCTCTATTTTAACATGTCTCTTTGGTATCACTAACTAGGATTTTAGATATAAAACACAGTTCCTTCTTCTATGAAGCTAAAACTTGTGTCTTTGCAGTCTTGTAGGAACCTTAGCAATAGAACAAGTCATTTAGGGTTATTCTGGAAAGTTACAAAGTATTGTTACAGCTATGGGTGCCTGTGATGGTTTCATTCATTCATTACTTTATCCAATGATCACTGATTGAGCACCCAGGTCCAGCTGTGCCCATTCTAGCCTACAGTGGTGACAAACACAGGGTGACTTCCTCCTTTCATGGAGCTTTTCATTGTTGTGATTGTAAATTAGCTGAGCAGTCTGGAGGTTTTGGTTTTGGAGGATTTATTTTAAACAACAATCATATCATGTGAATAGGTCAGGGATGAGGTAAAGTTACTCTGAAAGTTACTCGTGTAGATCTCGGTCTTCCTCTTTAAAAAAAAAAAAAATGTTTTTGAGAGGAGGGGAGGGGCAGAGAGAGGGGGGCAGAGGATCCAAAGAGGGCTCTGCACTGATAGCAGTGAGCCCAATGTGGGGCTCAGACCCACAAACCATGAGATTATGACCTGAGCTGAAGTCAGACACTCAATGGCCTGAGCCACCCAGGCACTCTCTGTCTTCTTCATCTTTTTGGAGACTGTCATATTTGCATCTCCTAAGAATCTTGTAGGAAAGTTTCTCGCAATATAGGCTGATGGGACGTTAAGCCAAAAGATTTATTTATTTAAAATTTTTTTTTAGTGTTTATTTTTGAGAGAGAGAGAGAGAGAGCGAGCACGTGTGCACACGTGAATGGGGGAAGTGCAAAGAGCAAGAGAGAGACACACAGAATCTGAAGCAGGCTCCAGGCTCCACTGAGCTACCTGGGCGCCCCCTAAGCCAAAAGATTTCTAAGGTCCCTTTCCTACCTAGGATTTGGTGAATTGATAAACCAAGGGGAGGGGATCTCTCCAAAGTGACCCCAGAAAAACACAGAAACCCCCTTAAAAAGTGCTATTTGACTCAATGTAACTGTAGTGAGCTCTAATGAGTCTGCAGGGATGGGTTATGTCTATTGCACTATTGACCCTTGCTCATCTTTTATCATTTCGTGCAAAGAAAGTCTGGAGACTAACGGACAAGCATTATGGAGCTTTATTGATCTCTGCTTCTGACTGTGAACTGGAGCTAGAGACCTGTTAAGCGCAATGAGCTCAACTGAGACTCGGGCTGCCCATGTTTATGCAGAAGCTGCACCTTAGCTTCTGTGTCTGCAGAGGTTTCATACGTTAACAGTTTTGAGGTGGGCTTTTTGGTGTTTGTAAAACAAAAGAAGAAGAAGAAGTGTGCCCTCTTAGTTTTTGGTGAAATATGGAAATTCCTGTTGTTTTTACTTCGGAAGTATATGTGTTTAGAATTTGTTACTACAAAATGCTTTTCAATTTAACATTTTGAAAAGTAAATAAAATTCTAACTTCCTGAAGCTTTGCTGAGTGGGCAGTGTTAATTTCACTTCAGTGTCCATTGTGGTTGGAGATATTTAAACACAGAATCCATAGCAATGAATATTATAGGGCAGTGGTTAGCGATGAATATTATAGGGCAGTGGTTCTCAGAGTGTGGTCTTTGGCCCAGTGGCATTAGTCTCACCTGGGGACTTGTTAGAACTTTCCCTTGCTCCGGGTGGTTCTGATGCATGCTAACATTTGGCAGCCCTGTGATAGGAATAGAAGACTTAGGTCAGTAATTCTCAAGGAGGAGAAAGAGGAAGGAGAGTATCAGAAACACTTGGGTTTCTTCTTAAGCTCACAGTCTCTCTTCCCTTTCTCATACTCTTACTTCTATCTTCCATTACTGCACAGTGAGCCATTACTCTGAGAATCTGAACACAACTTTGGGAGGTGTTGGGGTGAACCATTAGACTGGATAAATGTAATTTTCCAAGAGATGGTCAATCCTGGTGAGCTTTTTACAATACTTGTTCATAAAGATTTATAAAGTTCTGTTGTCATTGCATCTGCTATAGAAATACTGATAGCCCCCACTACTCTTAGGAGTTAGGAGTAGGAGGAGATGTGCAATTGTTTTACAGTCTAGGACTAGCACCTGGTTGCAGATCTTTCCTAGCAAACTTGAAAAATTTGTTACTCTTTTCCAAAATAAAAGTTTTAATCCTACTGTATTATGCCTTGCACTTTGGGTTTCTCAGAGGTAAGCCACCCTTTAACTGGCATTGAGAAAAGATAATGCAATGGCCGGAATATGCATGAGCCCTTTCCCAGGCTGTCTGGGCACAAATCCTGGCTACATATGTGATCTTCAGAAAGTTCCTTTAGTTCCCATGGTCAGTTTTCTTCATTTGTAAAATCAAGCTAGTAATGTCTACCTCTTACT
This sequence comes from Panthera leo, assembly GCF_018350215.1. NCBI lineage: Eukaryota > Metazoa > Chordata > Mammalia > Carnivora > Felidae > Panthera > Panthera leo. The sequence goes on along the minus strand of NC_056687.1, from coordinate 103,409,860 downwards.
CTGTTTCAAGCATTTAGTGAGATAATACATGTTAAATGTGAGATTTACACAAACATTTAGTGAGGTAATATATTTACCTAATAAATATTAGGTACTCCTATTCTGACTGTTACATAATGATATAAAATTACACACACACACACACACACACACACACACACATATATATATATAATCTGATAATCTGTCAGGATAGAGTGAAGAAGCTATGGAATTAGACACACATAGGTTTGACTTCTTGGTATGTGTCTTACTGTAAGTAACTGCCATTCTTGAGCCTTGATTTTCTTAGTTGTGAAATGGAGACAATGCTATCTGCTTTGCAAGGCTGTTGTGAGCAGAAACAGTAACACTCTAAAGGAGGCTGGTGGTATACTCAATACAAATGGCTGTTATTCTTTTCATTGCTGCTTGCTATCTTGACTAAATTTTGAACAGCGACTTCCCTTTCCTATGGAAATCTAGGAGTCTGATTTAGAGGAAATGTGTATATGCTGTGGAATGGCCCACATGCCACCACGTTGCTATTAGAATGTGACTCATTATTTCTAAACTTAGTGTTCCTTTATTTGTATGCTATTTGCTTTTCTCAGAAATCCCTGTGTTCTGATCCAATCATGAACTTTGGGTATTAAAAGAAAGGAACCTCAATTAAATGCGTTTTTGTTGGGAGCAACCACAAGTCACTCAGATGTGGTTGTTTGACCAAGAAGTGATGTAAAGAGGACTGTGGCATTTTATATTTGTACACAGCTTTTCTATTTATAGAATTTTAAATGCTATTATCCTTTTTATTGAGCCACAATTTACATATGGTGAAATGCATGGGTCTTAAGTGTGCATTCTATCAGTCTTAACAAACGCATATACTCTGTTAAGGGACAGAACATTTCCATCACCCCAGAAAGTTTCCTCATGTCCCTTCTCAGTCAATTCCCCCCACCCAGCCCCATGCAACCACTGTCCTGATTTTTGTCATCACTTGTTAGCTTTTCTTGCTAGAAAACTTCATATAAATTGGGTCATTCAGGCTTTTGTGTCTGGCTCTCCCCACCCCCCCAACCCCGCTTAGTGTAATGCTTTTGACAGTCATCTGTGTTGTTGCAGGTATCAGTAATTTGTTCCTTTCTGTTAATGAGTAATATTCTATTGTGTGGATACACCACAGTTTTTTTTTTCTTTTATCCTTTTTCTTATTGGGGGACACCTGGGCTATTTCCATTACTTTTTTTGATTCTCAGTGTACTAATGTGGGATAGGCAGAGGTTTTACTGTCTCCATTTTCCAGATTAGGAAACTTGGACTCAGAGCAGTGGGGCAATATGTTTTCACTGCCAGCAAATGATGATTCCAGGCAGAAAACTTGGCCTTCTGCTTCCAGGACCTCTGTTTCCCTCCCATTAAAAAAAAAAATGTTTATTTATTTAATCTTTTTTGAGAGAGAGAGAGAGAGAGAGAGAGAGAGAGAGAGATTGAGCAGGGAAGGGCCAGAGAGAGAGGGAGACAGAGGATCCAAAGCAGACTCTGTGCTGACAGCAGAGAGCCCGATGTGGGGCTCTAACTCATGAATGTGAGATCATGACCTGAGTTGAAGTCAGACACTTAACTGACTGAGCCACCCAGGTGCCCCTGCCTTCCATTTTCGAAGACCAGTTTGCTTTGATTTGACCCTGACTCATATTTGATTGAGAAAGACTCAAAACATCAAAATTCGGGAATTCAGCCTAATCTGGGGTAGCCCTTGGCAAAGCCTTAGTGTCTCAGAAGGAGAAAATGGATTTCCGAGGCTGGCCCAAGGGTTGGACCAGAACAGGGGATCTGGGTGGGTTAGATTATAGATCTCCAGATGTCCCTCCCAAAGATGCTCCAGGAGAGCAGCCTTGTCTTCTATGGTGCAGAGGGGAAGGGGGATGGGTGTGGAATAGGACCGGCCTCGGTTACACTTCAGCTCTGCCACGTGCTGGCTGTGAGCGCTCAGGCAAGTCAACCTCCCTGAGTCTGTTCCCTTCTATAAGGGAGGTAGTCTGGTGCTTTTCTCCCAGGTCCTGATGAAGAAGTTTCTGACACATGACCTGCCCTTTCTATGCTCTATCAAGGGTGGGCTTAAGGGAGCATTACAATGTGCTGTTGACCTTGCTGTGAACTAATCCTTCCTTTTATCTCTGAAGACAGTAATTCATTATTTATAGACTCTGAACAGAGACAAGAAAGTTTACTTGTCAGTAAGGTCTTCACCAAAATAAATCAAAGGAGGGGCACAGAGGGACTCATTTGCTTTAAGAGGGCTGGGAAAGTGAATAAAGCTAAATGTAGCCTTTGGAGACACTTTGTCGTCCCCTCTCAAGAAAAATGCGAACATCTTCAGGAGGCTGCCCCTTGTTTAGGGTGCTGACTAGGCATATGGTTAAAGAAGGCCTGTAGGAAAAACAAAAGGAGAAAGCGTTTTATTTTGGCTTCCATCATCCCATTCCTGCCCTGTTATGGATTTAGTAATGTCTCTGGGTTTCAGTTTCTCTCCTGTAACCCTTAAATAGCACTCTTTATCACTCATCAGGATTTAATGTGAAATTTGAGGAGTTCAATTTGCCAATAATTTACATGCCTGCAAAGATTTTGGTAAAGAAAAAATAGTACTCATGTGCGTACTATATAATTTAAGGTTAAGTGTGCTTCCAAGAAAACCTTACAACCTATAAGACTGAGATGTGGATGACTTAAGTATGGGACACATTAAACTCTAGCAAAAATTGGAACAAGGCATAGAAGAAACTACGGTTGAATAATTAGCTTGGTTGGTAAGAGCGTCTAAAGGAATTTTCAAACAGCTCATGACATTACTGAGCTTTTTTCAACCAGGATTGAAAATAGCTCATCTCAAGTGACTGAACACATACCACTGCTCTGTAGAACAACCCTGTTTCACAGCATTTACCTGTAATGTCTCCCTCAGTGTTCCCAAGGAAAGGACACACTTCTAAAGACTCAGTGCCTGTGGTTGGGGAGCAAGAACAATCCTAATATGTGGAAACTGGAGTGCCTGCAAAGTACTTATGCAGGAAGTGAAATGATATGGTTCATTTATGGTTCTCCATAATTGCTGTTTGAACACCATCACTCTGTTGCCTCAGGTTTTTAACGTAACAGATCCCTCGCGTGTAGGAGGAAGAAAGAAAGAACGTGCCTCTCAATATGGGCTGCCTTTTTATTTTATTTTTTTATAACGTTTATTTATTTATTTTTGAGACAGAGAGAGACAGAGCATGAACGGGGGAGGATCAGAGAGAGGGAGACAGAATCTGAAACAGGCTCCAGGCTCTGAGCTGTCAGCACAGAGCCCCACGCGGGGCTCAAACTCCCTGACCGCGAGATCATGACCTGAGCTGAAGTCGGACGCTTAACCGACTGAGCCACCCAGGTGCCCCTGGCCTGCCTTTTTAAATGAAAAACACTTGAGAGGGAAGAGATGGCCAGAAGACAAAGATGAATAAGTTAAAGGGAAAAGCATAGAGAAAAAGGTGTCCTATGCGGTGGATGTTTATGTAGCAATTGTTTGGTTTAGGCTTTTTGTTGGAGGACATTTTCTTTCAGAACTTATACTCAGTTAGGTATTACTCTCAAGTGGATTACATAATTTCCACATTTCTTTATATGTCTGTCTCCCTTCGAGGCATAAAGAGAAGGACACTTTGAATCTCAGGAGACAACAGGACATATATGCTTTTAGTGACTTTTTAAAAAGGTATCCTTTATTGAGTGCCTTTCATGTGCCAGACACTGGAAAAATCACTTTTATTTGTAGTATTTTATTTGGTTCACGTAATGATCATATGAAAAAAGTATAATTATTATTTTTATTATTATCATGCTACAGATGAGGAAAACCCAAGGCAAGAAGTTGCCAAGTTTAGACAACTGGTAAGTAGCAATGGCTATATACTATATTGAGTTTCTCGACGGTGGAGATCCTTGTCTCATCCCTCTTGGATCTTCAGCACTCAGCTCCGTGTCTAAAATATAATATTTGTTGAATGATTTACAGAACCTAAATAATTTTGTTTATTTATTTATTTAAAAAATGTTTGTAATGTTTATTTATTTTTGAGAGAGAGAGAGACAGAGAGAGAGACAGAGTGTGAGTGGGGGAGGGGTAGAGAGAGAGGGAGACAGAATCCCAAGCAGGCTCCAGGCTCTGAGCTGTCAGCACAGAGCCTGACGCAGGGCTTGAACTCACGAACCTCGAGATCATGGCCTGAGCCGAAGTTGGGTGTTTAACTGGCTGAGCCACCCAGGTGCCCCAAACCTGATTATTTTTATAGTGACTTTTGCAAAACAACTGGTGTCCTTAGATCTTTTTCCCCTCTATGCTCATAATCAAGAGGTGGGGCTTAGGTAAAATTTGGAGTCTCTTTTGGAAATGTTAGCTTTGAGATGCCAATTAGACACCCAAATGTGGAGTGGATGTTATTTAAATAATTGTATTTGTGGAAAGGAACAAAGAAAAAAAGAGACAAACAAAGACCCCAGACTCTTAAATACAGAGAACTAGTGGTTGTATGGTGGGGGGGGGGGGGGGGGGGTGGTGGTGGTCAGGGAATGGGTGAAATAGGTAAAAAGGATTAAGAGCACGCTTATTTGTGATGAGCACTGAGAAATGCATAGAATTGTTGAATCACTATATTGTACACCTGAAACTTATATAACACTATGTTAATTATACTTGAATTTAAAAAGATGTATATATGGGATCAGAGCTTAAGGAGGGGAGAAGTCAGGACTGGAGATAAAAATAAGGTTGTCATTAGTGAATAGATAACATTTAAAATCATGGGCCTAGAAAAGATCCATGGTGGGGTTGGGGTTGGGGGTTGGGGTGGGGGGCTGGTGGGAGCAGAAAGGCTGGAAGAGAAGAAGGCTGAAGACTTAGGCCTGGGATCTACGATTAGCAGCTGGGTATAGAAGAAGGAAAAGGAGGTTGGAATAGGGAAAGAGTGAAGAGCTTCAGGTCCTAAGAGAAAAAAGCTTATCAGGAAGAGGAATGTGGACAACGACATCAAAATGCAGTGAGAGGTCAGTTTGGATGAAGACAAAGACCCAGTCTTTGGGTTGAGTGTGACTGAAAGTCCTTGACAAGACTTGTTTCTTGGGAGTGGTGGGGATGAAAGATGATTAGAGGGGTTGGCCAGGGAGTGGAGAGAGAGAGAGAGGACTTTAGAATTTTGCTCTAAAGAAAGCCAAAGAATGTGGCAGAGGCTGAATGGGGACCTAGGGTCAAGGGAGCATTGGGTTCTTTAAATAGATGTTATCATTTGTATTTTATCCAGTAGTGAGGGAGAAACAGAAGACGCTGAGGAGAGAAGGGAAAATCATGGAGTCATGTCCTTGAGGAGACAAAGAGGAGAGGGAAGCCGAGCTGCAGTGGAGGGACGCTTCTCCCATGTTCCAGGAGGGGAGGCAGGTTGTGGGGGGTTAATGATAAATACTCCTCCTTTACATTCATTCTTTACGCTCCCAAGAGCTGATGAATTTTGCATATGCCAACTGACAAAGTTTATTCTTATGGATAAGTATATACGCAGAAAATATTCAGTCAGAAGCTGGTGTAAGAATAAGGCAAAATGTGATGGTCAAAGACAATTTCATTATCAGATCAACATTTAATATTGAACTTTAAACTGCTTGCTGTTTTCTATAGCTGCTATCTCAGACTAAAAGGAAGAGTTAGTCATACATATAAATGCAACAAAAACCTTAATAAAATGGTGAACTGTGGAAGTTTTAAAACCAAGAATTCTGTCTTCTGTTTCAAAGAATTTAAATCTTCGCAGAAATTATAAAAGCAACAGTGTCTATAATCAATTGTAAACTCTGTGTGCTAAGAACCTATCACATTCCTGGTACTTTTCAAACATTCTTGCTGATCTTCACAACAAAGCAAACAAAGTGGTTTTATTACCGGTTGATAAGTGAGAACACTGCCAGGGAGGTTCTGCAAGGTTTAATGATTTGCTCAAGGTCGCCCAGCTGGTAAGGTGAGATTTAAATTAAAGCTCATTCTGGATTCAGAGTTGCTTTCTCTCATACACTGTCTTGATACAGCAAATGTTTTGATATAGGTAATGCCTCCATTTAACATGTGGAAAGCATTTGACGCGAAAGATTAAGTTCCTCAAATATCAAAAGACGTTGCATTTATTCGCACAAAGTGCTCCTATTTTACTTTTAGTCTCATGTATAGACATGGCTGGAGGAAAGGAAGGAAGGAGGGAAGGAAGAAGGGAAACCTATGTACAACTAGAGACAGTCGTATCAGGAACTGTCATATCTCATGATCCAGTCTCAACAGGGGTCAATTTCTGGCCAATCTGAGTTCATCTCTATCCCCCCTTCCTCTCCCTGCCACTAGATTATTTGAAATCCCAGATGTCATATCATGTCATCCATTCATATTTCAATATATATTTCTAAAAGATAATTTTTAAAATGTCACCTTGATATTATTACCACATATTTTAAAAGTTAACAATAATACCTTAGATTTGCCAAATATCGAGTCAGTATTAAAATCACCTCGGGCCGCTCATGAATGACTGTAACAGTCAGCTCCCTCCGTTTCTGAAGGGCTGCACAGGCTAGCTGGTTGAATAGTTTCTCAAGTCTCTTTTAATCTATAGTTTCTGTGGCCTTTTTTCCCCCTCCCTCTTGCAATTTGTTTGTTATTTGTCCTGTAGAGTTTCCATTTTTTGGATTTTTGCTGCTTGCATCACTGGGCTTTGGTTTAACATGTTTCCCTGACTTGGTGTTTCTTAGAAATTGATTACTGATCAGATTCAGCAGCATGAAAGCAGGCTGCATAGCATATATCTCAATATTTTAAAGTTATAAACTAAGCCGTGTCCACAGTCAGCCTGCCATTCCCACCCATGGTCCTTCTTTTTCGGGAGCAGAAGGAGATTTGCACTCCTAGAGACCAGCCTTGCTGGAATGACTGCCAGGATCCCCTAGGGCAGGACAGGGTGGAGTCAGGGACTAGACCTGAAACTTCTGAGATTCGATCTCCCTGCACCCATGTGGGGACCTACGAGAGCAAGCTCCCCAGGGAGCCAAGGGATCAGGTTATACTGCCCCACACCTTTTCCAACTCAAGATTTCCAGGGAGTTAAAGCACCTTCTAAAATTTGGCCTTCTAGTAGAGGGATAGGAAGGAGTGCAGACGTCTGGGAAAACCAGTCTTCTGAGACCCTTACTTTTGCCAGTGCTCGTGCTCGTTTCTCTTCCTGTTCATTGTGGGCACTGAAGGCTGTTGCTCTCTTCTCTACCCTGCAAATGTTTCTAAATGGAGGATTAAGGCTTGCTCTGCTCTAAACCTCACTAGGGGGGTCCTTTCTCACCTGTGTGATGTTTTAGCTGTTGCCTGCTGAAGACACCCAGGGTGCTGCATCCAAGCCACAAAAAATCTCAGCCATCAGTCACAAGAGCTGACAAACTCTGGGAAAATCATACGTCCACTTGTCCACTTTATTTAGATGCCACAGAGGACAGACTTAAATAATTTTGTTTTGTCTTTTGAATTCATCATCTTTAGAATCAAAAGTCAGGCAGTTTGAACCAAATTTTCTCATTTCTGTCTAAGGGATCAAAGCCTGTCTGATGTCTAGATTTATCTAGGGTTACTATGGAGATGGCTCCCTTGTGTCAAGATCTACATAGACAACCTAGAAGGGCAAGGAATTTGGGCTCCTGAGTTCTTTAAAGGCCTTGCAAGGTGGGGGGAGACCAAAAGCAGACAGAATGTACAAACCTTGAATTTGACATTTTGACTGGTACACACCAGTGAACCATCACTGGTTGGGGGAGGGGGGTTGGCTATGGTCTGCAGACAATGGTGTCCATATTCACAATTGTTTTCACCCCCCATACACCAGTATCAGCTCTGACGCTGTCATTGGTTCACAGCTTGCTCCTTCGTTTCGGTTACTGAGTTTGTGACTTCTAGCCTATATAGCCTCAGAATTATAAAGCACATGCAAGTTCTACTGAAAGTGAAAATAGGGGAAAAGGAAGGAAATTTTAGTAATGTACTGATGCCTAGGAAGACTGAGTGGTCATTGAGTGGTCCTGAATTGTTTTTTTTTTTCATCCTAGGGCACATAAGCCAGGATTCCCAAGTTTACCCTGGACTGTATCCAAGAGTCAATTTATTTACCTTCCTCTCCCTTCCCCTAGGTCTCTTTCACATGCTCCCAACAGCCCAGCATTAAATTTATTTTTATTTTTTTAAAAAATATTTACTTTTGGGGCGCCTGGGTGGCGAAGTCGGTTAAGCGTCCGACTTCAGCCAGGTCACGATCTCGCGTCTGTGAGTTCGAGCCCCGCGTCAGGCTCTGGGCTGATGGCTCGGAGCCTGGAGCCTGTTTCCGATTCTGTGTCTCCCTCTCTCTCTGCCCCTCCCCCGTTCATGCTATGTCTCTCTCTGTCCCAAAAATAAATAAAAAACGTTGAAAAAAAAATTTACTTTTGAGGGGGTGGGGTAGGAAACATGAGTGGGAAGGGGCAGAGAGAGGGAGAGAGAGAGACTCCCAAGCAGGCTTCGCACTGTCAGCGCAGAGCCTGATGGGGGACTCGATGTTACGAGCCTTAAGATCATGACCTGGGGCAAAACCAAGAGTTGGATGCTTAGGCACCCCAACCACCAGGTGCCCCAGCATTAAATTTATTTTAAGTCTCTCCTGTTTACAATGAAAAATTTGTGCAAAATTTATATTGAATTGCATAGTGCTTTTGGTGTTTCAATATAAGCTACTTCCAGTCAATAAAATTGCCCCAAAGCTTCAAGTAAGATAGATGTTCCAGAATAATGTGCCCTGTTACCCGTAGCTCCAAGTACAGCCTAGTGTACTGCCCATGCTCCTGCTGGAGCACAAAATTCCATTTGAGAAAGAGCAGAGAAGGATACTTTTTGCTAAAAGCTGTGAAGGACCATTGCCTCTGGTCCTCTGTGATGTTTGAAATTCCATTTGAAATGGTGTTCTTTAAGCTCTGTGTTCTCCTTGACAATGCAACTAGAAAGGGGAGCATAATAAATTATTCACATCTTAGCAGTGGCTAGTGATACCTCCAAGAGAGCATGCATTTAAATCATGATAGCTGCATAATAATTGGTTATGGGGGGAATCATGAATGAAAATTGAGTGGCAGTTCTATATTTGAGAGATGAGGAAACCAAAATAATTACTTGTAAGTCATGGAACTGGTTGATGAATTCCTAGGAGGTCTGGACCTCATTTAATTATGTCTGATTAAAAAAAAATTTTTTAATGTTTATTTTTTGAGAGAGAGAAAGAGAGAGAGACAGAACAGGACCAGGGGTGGGGCAGAGTGAGAGGGAGACACAGAATCTGAAGCAGGTTCCAGGCTTCGAACTGTCAGCACAGAGCCTGACATGGGGCTCGTACTCATGGAGGTGAGATCATGACCTGAACTGAAGTTGGACGCTTAAGTGACTGAGCCACTCAGGTGCCCCTATTTCTGACTTTTTAATGCCTAGCACATAAGAAGTACTAAATCAATGATTGTTGAATGAACAGCTGGGGAAAATAGGGTTCACATCTCTGGCCACTATGATTTCTGTTTGGGAAAACCAGAGGGTCTCAGTCTCTTGGGAACAAATTTATGTAACTCAAAAAAGATTTCTGCTCCCGTACCACTCCTCTCCCTGGAACCAGGGGTTGAAGTCTTTTTTTTACTGCATTTAACCATTCTGTGTCCTGTTCCAGGGGCTTCTTCCTTTGCAAGTTCTTTTTTATTTTTAATCTCCTCTGCTCTTCTCTGGCTTAGGCCTTGGTGTTTTCCCTGCTGGAGGATTATACTAGGCTTCCAGCTGTTTTTTCTACCTTTAGACACTTGCCCTCCAGATATTCTGGTAGTATTAGAACTCACACATCATTTGTGTTTACTCCCTGCTCCAAAACCTTTATCGATGGCCTGTGACCCATCACATCCAATTGAACTTCTTTCCTTGGCTTTGAAAACCTTCCTGCTCTCACCTAACCTAACTTTGGGGGCTTATCTACAAAGCTACCGACATAAAACCTACATTCTTGACAATCTAGTTGTTTTATAACATTTCCTCACGCTGGAAAACATTTTGTTGAATTGTGAGGTTACCATTGACACTTGATGGTAATCAGTTTGAGGATGGGGTATATCCTGTACCTCTTTGAGTTCATTTTCTGACACAGCAAATCCCCTTGTGATGATGTCCATCAGAGATGCCAATTTCAGCTTCTCCGTGGGGTCCTACAGCAGGACTAGGGTGCAGAGGGGTTGTCCCTGGTGCTGGGGCACAGGTGAAGGTACATGAAAGAGTGAGTGAAGAACTGAAAGTGGTGGGTGAGATTGGGGAGCTGGTGCTGAAGGCACATTTTATCTTTTTAAACTTCCTGGAAGGGTTGGATCACTGTGGGCAATCCTGACATTTTCTGGTGTGGTGAAATCGACTTTCAGCCTGGCATGTGATGAGAAAAAAACGTACCGAGAAAGGGTTCACACTAATGTCAGGGAGAGGGCTCAGGTGGTTGGAAACCCCAATGGAAACTAGCACACAGGTCACTAAATGGGGATCTGGGAGCCATGAACCAAGTTGATGACCAGCTTTCCCAGATTGAGGACAAGTATGCCTTTTTTTGGGAAAGACTGGCTTAGCAGGGATTGTAGGCAGCTAAGCCCTATCTACATGCAAAAACTGTCCTGAAAAGTTTGGTATGCATTAAATTCAGATGCCCCAGTGTTTGAGGGAAGTTGGCCGTTTGTATGTGTGTGTGTGTGTGTGTGTGTGTGTGTGTGTAGCCTAAGCAAAGGAGGCTGTACATGACACAAGGACTTCCTGTAACCATAAACCCAAGAGCCTTGTGAAAAGGTCTGTAAACTCTTGGGTTAACAGAACCTGGGTCTAGGACACCTCTGATTTCATACGTTGTATTAACTCTTCCCAAAATAGCATTCATATTTATCATACTCCATGCCTTTATTTCTGGTGTCCAAACACAGCTCTTTTCTATCCCAACACCACTGTCATGGAATTTTCTTTGACTACAAGTAGAACCTTTCCCTTCGCCTTCTCTTACTTTCCCTCTTCCACTTTGCTTTCTTCCACTGCTTCTTGAGAACTTTCTTTTGCACTTTGCAAGAGGGTCAGCTTTCAGAATTCTACAGTCTACAGTGAAGCTTTGTGGAGGTGTGTGGGACCCAGAGACATGAGAATTCTTTTGTTTCTAGCTATGTGTTTTCAGCACAATAGTAAAAATACTTAAAGTTGTAAAAATTAAAATTTCTCTTGAGACATCTTCATGTATGGTAGAACAAAAGTCAGGAGATGTCAAATGGTTGTCACTAAGAGTAAACTATTTTCTGGCTCCAAAAATTCTCTTCAAAACAAAGATGTGTATACCTGCAAGTGATCCCTGCAAGTTTTGAATGTACAAATGTTGACTCCGTAGATGGATGAACCCAGGTTGAACAGGCTCTGTTTTTTTTCAACGGTTGGCTCTATTATGACTCCAACAAAAGGTTATGTTTTTCCTCCCCACCTGATGAATTTTTTAGAATAGGATCATTTCCTGCCTAGAATATATAACATCTATGGAAAATACTAAACAGATTTTTATCACCCCGTGTCTTCCTTTGAAAATTCATTTAATGGTTTAGGTTAGATACCTGGTCTCACCTAATCACTTCTCCCCCTCCCCTCCCCCTCCTCCTCCTCCCCTTCCTCCTCCTCCTCCTAATATAATTTATTGTCAAGTTGGCTAATATACAATGTATACAGTGTGCTCTTGGTTTTGGGGGTAGATTCCTGTGATTAATCGCTCCCATACAACACCCAGTGCTCATACCAACAAGTGCCCTCCTCAATGCCCCTCACCCATTTTCCCCTCTCTTCCCCCACCCCCATCAACCCTCAGTTTGTTCTCTGTATTTAAGAGTCTTTTATGGTTTGTCTCCTCTGTTTGAAACTATTTTTTCCCCTTCCCTTCCCCCATGGTCTTCTGTTAAGTTTCTCAAGTTCCACATATTAGAGAAAACATATGATATCTGTCTTTCTCTGACTTATTTCACTTAGCATAATACCCTCCAGTTCCATCCACGTTGTTGCAAATCACTTCTTTAGTGACCTCTGCTGGTGACCTACATCAGGTCACTAGAGAATTTGGTGGGGATTGCTGAGTTGTTTTAATTCATTCTCTTTTAACTGCTTTTAATCAAATCTTACATGTGCAGGCATAAAGTTTCATTGGAAATTAGCATCTGCCCTCTGTAGTAAGCAGTGTAGGTGATTTTAGCCCTACTTAACAAATATTGGACTTGAAGACCTAAAGTAGGCAAAGAACTTACCCAAGGTCCAACTTCAGTTCTTATCGTCCTAAACTCTATTTCCCTCCCACTTCCATTGGGAAGGTTTCACAGAATTTTCAATTCCTGGCAATAATTTTTAAAATCAATTCCTAGAATATTATTTTTGGAGTAAGCTTGGGCTCTGGAAATGTTTGAGGTTAAAAAGAAGAATCAGATTTTCTTGGTGAAATAATGTCTTAGTTATGTGATGGCCCTATGTTGCCCCCTAATGGAACTTCCAATATTTGCAAAACTCTTTACTGATTTAGTCTTTCACTAAACTGAGACAAATAAAAGAAGCTTTAGCTTCTCTTAGGATAACATGTTATCTTACCATTTTCATATATTAAATCAATTGCTACTGAAATCTTGCCATATTTATGGAGAATGTGATCGGGGTAAGTCTACAGAGAACTTTGTACAAATTTCTAACTATATATCATAGACCCCTTTACCTGCATCCTCAAAACTGATCATTTTGCACACATCTCTCTTTTTTAATGTAAAGGTTTTCAATTTTTAAAAAAGTTTATTGTTTGTTTTGAGGGAGAGAGCAGGGGAGACATAGAGAGAGAGGGAGAGAGAGAATCCCAAGCAGGCTCTTCACTGACAGTGCAGAGCCCCACATAGGGATTCATCTCATGAACGGTGATATCATGACCTAAGCCAAAGTCAAGAGTTGGGCAGTTAACCAACTGAGCTGCCCACGTGCCCCTACATATCTCTTTCTAAACAGTGCATTTAGGGGCACCCAGATAGCTCAGTTGGTTAAGCATCTGAGTTTGGCTCAGGTCATGATCTTGAGGTCTATGGGTTCCAGCCCTGTGTCAGACCCTGTGCTGACAGCTCAGAGCCTGGAGCCTGCTTCCGATTCTGTGTCTCCCTCTCTCTGTCCCTCTCTTGCTCATGTTTTTTTCTCTCTCAAAAATAAATAAACATTAAAAAAAATCTTTTTTAATGCATCTAACGAGGGGCACCTGGGTGGCTCAGTCAGTTAAGCGTCTGACTTCAGCTCAGGTCATGATCTCACAGTACGTGGGTTTAAGCCCCGCATCAGGCTCTGTTCTGACAGCTGAGAGCCTGGAGCCTGCTTCAGATTCTGTTGCCTGTCTCCTTCTCTCTCTCTTTCTCTCAAAAGTAAATAAGTAAACTTAAAAAAAAATTTTTTTTAAATGCATCTCACAAAATGCGGTGGCGGACTTACTATTTTACTACGTTTGAGGGACAAGAGCGTGGCTAATTTTAGGTTGCATATTTGTGAGACATTTAGAAAAAAATATTTAAAGTGGGTTTGAATTCTAGCTCTGCCCCTTTCGTTGGCTGCATAAACTCAGGTAAGACTCTTCATTTTCTCAAGCCTCGGTGTCTTCCTCTGCAGACGCGGGGAGAAGGATGTGCAATTTGTGAAGCATTTGAAACAATTCCTGGTGCAGAGTATGCTTGCAAAAATAAAGTAGGAGTGGCAGTGGAAGTAGCAGCAACCCCGGGATCTTATTCTCCTCCCTCTATTATTACATGAGAAGATTGTAGAAATGGAACTCCGTAGAGTCTTTATATCTCTGGTCCTGCCTACAGATGCCAGGATAAGAGGGGGAGGAGGTCCCCTGAAGAGCAGTTTTCACTTCTGCCCACCTGGGAAAGCCCTTCCCTCCCACCACACCTGGGAGGAGCAGGGATTTCAGTTAATTTGCCAGCAGGGGCTCCTGGTGTGGGCCACAGTTTCTGAGTACTTCATGGAGTTAGATGCAACGGGAGCTACCTCAGATACTAGACACCCTCCAGGGGTGTGCCATCAGTCTGCCCCAGGACCACACTCCCCAGATGCTGCCACTGGCTGGGGAAAGACGCGACAGGTAAATGGGACCCGGTGGTGGGCGGCGACAGTGGCTGTGGGGAGGTTGGCACGTCTATGAAATGGACCAAGAGAAGGGCCCAGAAGAGATTGAGGACCAGGGAATTCTGCCCGTAGTCCTAGTCTCAATGTCACCATTTCAAAGATAAACAGAGGAGGCCATTAGTGAAAGCAGTGGAAACAGATTTTATTCAGAACTACTGACAGGAGGGGAAAGAGCTGAGCTCCATTCTGATTTGCGTGGAGGTGACTGGGCGTTGTAGCCGGAGGAAGCATGGGGGAAGAGAGTGGGGCTCCCGTGGAAAAGGACAAAGGCTGGGCAGTATCAATGTGTTGAGGCCAGCTGTGAGTGCTAGCTGGTGGTGATGGAAGTGAGAATTCTCTCCTTAGGCCCAGGCTGGGAGGCAGAGGCCCTACACTTCAAAGGCTCTCAGGTTGTTAAGGACACTCCCGAGTTGTAAGAGATACAATACATCTCAAGGGGAGAGAGGAAGGATTCACAATTGTAAGTTCCTTTTAGCAGATGCTCTAAGAAACGGAGGTTGGGCCTATCCTGGGGTGTTGGCTTAAAAAAGCGGTCAATTTTCCTGGCAGCGGTGAGCTTTCTCAGGCAGGTGTTTTGATGGGGTGGAGGGGGGAGGGAGTTGCGGTCATCCTAGGGACATGACCTTATGCTGCTAAAAGCTAACCTAGAGTTTGGTCATCTCTTAGTGCAGAGGTACAGGTGGAGGTCTGCAGTTCTCACCGGTGAAAACTTCTCTGACCAATATAATTCCTTGTGGGTCCCCATCTGTCAACTCTGATGGCGTTCGGAAACTGGAGCGTTAGTGGTTCATCCACTCACTCCACAAAGATCAGTTGGGAGTCTTCTATCTGCTGGGCGTGGTTCAGGAGTCGAGGAGTCTTAGAACGGTTTGTATTGTTCACTTGACATTTATTTGTGTTAGTCTTCCCTTACCTAAATAGATAACTTCTTTGAGATGAGAAATACTGTTTTACTTATTTATTTTTTGTCTTCCACACATTTTGTAATTTAGTAGAGCCCAATAAATGTTCAATTAAATTTATTCAATATAATTGAACAACACAGAATAAATAAAGAAGGTAAAGGAAAATATTTTGAACCAGACTTTGAGCAATTGGGGAGTTACGTGGTGAAGAAAATGACAACATTGAAATGATGCAAGAGATTATTTTACTGGCTTTTTTGACAGGAAGGAAAAACTGAAATTCACCCTAAAGGCCACGCTAACTTGTCCTCTATTTTCTGAAATAGTCTAGAAAATATTTGCTATTTGCTTCCTTAAATGCAAGGAAGGAGTGAATCTCTGAGATGCATTGTGTAGGTGATATTAAAACTACATTTTTAGTGTATCTGAAATAGTGAAAATTTCTACTAGTTTAACACTTAACTAAACCCTAAAAATAGGTACGACGGATTTTATTTCTTCTGGATGCTAGGAATATGCTCGGATCTTGCCAGCTCTGCAGCAAATGGCGGGGGTGGTTCTTGGATGGCAGATCTCCCTGGAGGGGGCCAGGCTGCAGTTGGCCGAGTCGTAATGTTTTCATCTGAGGTGTTGGCATGAAGGCTTCCACCACTGTTTCCTCCCCTGTGGTTCCTAAAGGAAGGCCAAGGTTGGCTAAGGGTCAGGACTGCCAAAGAACTGAAAGAGAAGGCAGCTTTGATCAAAATGCACGCATTTTACATAGCAGCCTTTCCCCAGTAACAGCCCCAAAATGTCATTGATTTCAGTGGATCTCAGCTAGGGTGATTTGCCTCCCAGGGAACACGGAGCAGTCTCTAGAGGCATGTCTGATTGTCCTAACTCAAGGATTTGCTACTGGCATCTAGTGGGCAGAGGACAGGGGTGCTGCTAAACACCCTCCAGTGTAGGACATGGGTCAGTCTACAGGGTGGCACCCACAACAAGGACCCATCCAGCCCCAAGTGACAAAGGTGCCAAAATTGGGGAACCACATTCTGTACTTTAAGACCAGAAAACCAATTTCTTGCTTAGTGTGCCAGCTAACACCTTACTAGTCAAAGGCTGGTCCCCATATGACAGCGGCATCGCCTGGAAGTTGGTGAGAAATACAGACTCTCAGGACGGACTCCAGGCTCACTAACTTCAAATATGCATTTTCATAAGATCCCCAGGCAATTTACGTGCATGCTCAAAACTGAGCATTTGAAAAGCATGACTAACATTCTCTGAGAACTACAGAGGGCATGGCAGTGTGATTAAGTGCTTGGGGTAACCAAGTCAAGAAGAGACCTAGTCCTGGCCCTGCCTAGGTAGTGTCTTTAAATTCATAACAACTCATTTCCCCGCCTATTTTTGTTTTTCCTTTTCACTGGACTACCTTTCGCTTCTTTGCTCCCGTTCCCTCCCTCCCCCTTCCTTCCCTCTCTCCCTCCTGTCTTTCCTTCTCTTTTAGTTACTCTGCTTCATCAAAACTGTATCCGTTTGCCTTTATCCCATGTGTGTGCATTGGTTGTCCTAGGACTTAAATCTTGAGCCACTCTTGATACAAAAAAGAGAAAAGGAAAGCAGACATGTATCTCTTTAATTAAAGGAAATTGTCCTAGTGGGAGAAGTGGGCAGAATCTGGAAGGACAGCCATTCTTCCTGAAACTTGATCTAACAATGAAATTCAGCCTCCTGCACTGAGCCTTCACTGGTGAGAAAGTAAAAAAGGCAGGGAATCTCATCCAGCACTAATTTAATCAGAAGCCAGTGCACTCAATCTCTATGATATACCTTTTGTCAACACAGCTTTCGGTTTTGAATAGACCATCTAAAACCCTGGGAATTTATCATATTGACTTACAAGCAAATTTTCTGCTGAACCGAGGTATAACAGAATTGATGAAAAACCATGTTAGTCTGCACACCATGCCAGTGTACCGTGAAATGATGGAGTTTTAAAGGATCTTATTTAGGGGCACCTGGGTGGTTCAATCAGTTAAGCATCCGACTCTTGATCTCAGCCCCAGGTCCTGATCTCATGTCTGGTGAGACTGAGCCCACATCGGGCTGGTTGGGCTTGCTGACAGCATAGAGCCTGGTTGGGATTCTCTCTCTCTCCCTCTCTCTCTGTCCCTCCTCAGCTTTCTCTCCTTTTCAAATCAGGTAAATAAACTTAAAAATAAAAATAAAATATCTTATTTATTTAGAAATTCTCCCTTTTTTGAAAGCTTTTGACTGCATCAGTTTCACCATCTATTAGCTCCATGTTTCTCTATAGAAAATATCAGCTAAAATTTTAAACCATTAAAGCAAATTCCAGTTCAAGTTGATAAATACTTACTAAGTACCTATTGTCTACAAGAACGAGAATAAGAATTGTGGAAGATTAAAAAAGATTAAGACATAATCCTTGCTCTAGTTTTTAATCTGGGGTGTGCGTGTGAGGAAGCAGACAAGCACATGCAGAAGTTTGTGGATGATAAGTGTGTTGACGTGCGTACCAACAAAGAACTGCAGTAGTTCACAAATACTTATTTTTTTTGTTGTTATAGAAAAGTGGATGTTGAAATTAGGGGAAGAGAAAAAAGCTGAAGAGGCTCCAGTTCCTAAAAAGCTGTGGTTTTCTCAGTGACACTTTATATCCTGGTTAACAATGACATTACGTTTCAGGGAAGTTTGGGGAGCTTGAGTAGACTTGACATTCTCGGTTTATCACCCTATTTATGCCTGTTTTTCCAAGAGTGTCTTCATAGCTACATTTTCCAATGGCTCTCATCACTTTTCCACGACTCTTTCTGTTTTTCCCCTTCAAAATGACAGCGGTTCCAAAGCAGAGACTTATTCTTTTTGATTGTGGCCGTACGTCATACACGGAAGACAGTGAACTATTGTGTAAATATTGAAGAGAACACGCCAAAAACAATAGGTAGTGGGTATTTTATCCATTTAATTGACTAAAGTTTGTCTTGCTTAGGAATGACTTTTTAAAAATAATGCTTGTATTAGTCACTATGCAAATTTCTTTACTTGGCATCTGTTTGAGTCTTCAATAATAAGGCTCTAAAAATGATCTTCAACTTTCCCCTGAGATCCATTCAATTTTCAAATGGACATACACTATCTGGAAATGATAAGTAATGAGAAATTTAGTCTTTTTGATCGAACCCCACCCCCCTCCCCCTGACCTTGCAAATGACTGTGCCAACAGTGACATCAGTATTTGGACTGAATTCCTAAAGAAACTGAAATAAGATTGGGTCATACTAAAGCTTTATTCAATTAGGCAATCCCATTAGAAGATTAATTTTTAAAAGAGGCCAGATGAAACTGGTTTTATATGATGAGTTTCAGAGGGCAGTGCTCCCCTTTTAAAACTTGCAGGTGTGTCCTATGTGATGTTGAAGATCATTAAAGTAATTACGGATGTGTGTTCACCGCCATATGAAGCAAGTCTACCTCATTAATAATGCGGGCCTTGATTTTCCAAACATGCGTTTATGTGCACCAAATTCTGTGAGTCATTTGTTTTCTGAGTTGAATATATATTTCATTCTTACACATGGCTTTTCTGCAGCCTCCAGCCCTTTGGCTGCTTTGTCTTGACATCAAAGCTCACAGAACTGGGTAGGTGGGTTTGTTTCGTTTTGTTTTTTTAAGATGAGATAGTAAGAAGTCTTCTTTGGAATGCTGAAGGCAAATTGGCAACTTAGGGAGCTAAAAGCTGATGAAGAAGCTCTAGAAAGGAGTTAAAAAATTCTGCTTCTGAGAAAATAGATATGAGGAGATCACATTTTGAAAAATGGTGAAGTATTTTTGTTTTGTCCCACAATATTTTTTTTCTTCGCTTTCAAACTTGAACCTTGAACTCAAAGGCTACAAGGAAGGGTAGGGTGGGTTCCATCTGGAACTCTTTGGATTGAGGGCGTGACAGGTACGTCCTGGTCAGGACCAAAGAGAAAAAGAGGAGCCTGTCCTTGTGGGAAGAAGGAGGTAACAGAGGCAGAGGGAACCAATGGTGATAAAGAATGTGTCTGAGGGACTCTGTCTAGGCCAGAGTGCTGAATGTAGAGATATTTTAGGTAGGGTGAGGGCAGAGGTGAAGGAAGAGCAGTCTTCCTTCTTGCCAGGAGGAAATCTCACAGAGTGATTCTTCCCAAAACAATGTGGGCAACTGCAGGGTCAGGTAAGTGGAGTGTGGGTGGTAGGTGAAGGGGAAGGGTATAAACATGGTTGGGGCAAAGTGACTCTAAGCAAGGGTAGGGTGGCTCAGCTGGACAGGAGGTAGAATGGAAGTTGAAGATTAGACCTCATCAGACCCAGCTGAGAAAGACTGATGGTTTCTCAGGCCCAGGTTTGAAGAGTAGATGCCAGGTAGGGGCTCCAGTGACCAGGAATGGGAGATAGAAGGCAAAAAGAATGGTGTGTTTGTATCGAGGACCCACCACCACTTCTGAGCTGCCATCTTGGAGAGGAGAAGGGGAAGTGGAATAAACTTACAGTGCTCAGCCTTCTTCTCAGAAAGCCCAAGCTACTCAAAGACACTGTTTGTTTAATGGAGTTTACCAATTGGATTATATTTGCATCTTTCTCTCCTGGTGGGGTGCCCAAAAGGAATATCAAGAATCATAGGAAGTAAATAAGCAGAGGGGTTTCTGTGTCCAAACGTGTGCAGAATGATAGAATTTACAAGGCTGGCCCACACACCTAGGGGCCTATGAATGTAATTCATAAACTGATGGGCAGGTTGGGCTCAGTGACCTTAGAACAAAGACCTCACCAATGAACCTTCAAACACTCGGATAACACTCAGAGGACTGCACAGATCATGAAGCCGTTTCCTATGAGGAGAGTGCCTCTCTTTTATAATACCTGCCCCAAGAGTCAGAACAATAGGATGGCCAAAATCTGACCACGTAGTTTTGGTTTGTTCATTTTCAATTTGTTCTTCAATGCAGCATAGGGGAGCAACATTCCTAGTTGTTTTTTTTTTTTTGTTTGTTTTTTGTTTTGCTTTTTTATTTTTTAGGAAACTATCATTTCTCCTTTCTTTCACGTTATTTTTATGAATCTTATCATCTTCACTGTCAAGTCTGAGGTCAAAAGTATAGTCCTTCACCGATGGATGTCAGATTATATTAGTCTTGTGGGAGACCACTAATGAATTTATGCTGCTCAAACATTACACCCTCTCTTTTCCCCCACGAAAGACACAGGACCTGGAGAGGCAGTTTGTAGAGCCTGAAGTAATCCAGTGTTAACTAAATGCTGATAATTGAACAGATAAAAAAGGCCCAGATAAGAAAGAAAAATCAGCCGTGTTGAAAAATGCCCCTTTGAAAACTCAAGAGGGAAAGACTCACTAATATTTGCCATGGGAACTGGTAGCAGTGGGAATATACATATTTTGAATAACAAATTATGTTGCTGATGAAGGTAATAGGATATACAGTAAATAACATATATTCTTGACCCTGTGATCTTAAATTAGGGTGAGGGGGTTATGAAAAAGGTGGAGAAAAATCCTTCAGATAGAGTTGGGCTGAAACACTCATTTTGTGTGTAAGTAAATCCTGTCTATAGAATCATCTTTCCTTCAGCAAAAGAACTGACTTCTTCCATGGTTCTGGGCAAGAATGAGTGAATTGAATTTTTGAGAAGGTAATTACTCTGCAAGATGTTGTCAATAAACTAAAAGGATCAAGTAAAATGTAGGAAAATTTGTCTCATGTGGAATGACTTTTATGTGCTAGTCCAGTGCTTGGCACACAGTACTTATTGAGCAAATGATTCAATCGTATTTCTTTATAGCATATAAGAAAGTAAGTTTTCTAAAACCAATATTTAACAGGCACATGATCTCAGGGCTACCTGACCGTAATTTCACCATAACTCTTTCCCACCATATCATGCCACCTCCTGATGATGCTGATTAAGCACCTACTTTGGATGTGTCATAATTGGATAAAACCCTGCTGTTCTCATGGGGAGGTTTTTTCTGAGAAAGTACCCGCTGGCCGGGAGGCAGTGCCTTCTGAAGGCTTTATCAACTCATTGCTTTCTTGTGAAACCTAAGCCCCGGCCACTGTGGGCCCATAGACTTGGCCTTCTATTAAAAGTGGTTGCCCCACGTTTTGTACTAGATCCCATCCCCTTTGTTACTCAAGGACATTGCTGTGGAAACTTTCATCCCTTTCTTGCAACCTCCAGTTTTCCCTCTCTCTGGTAGCATACAATCATGTTATCATTTCTCCCATCTTTTGAAAACCTTCTCTTGATCTCATATCACTCTCCAGCCATCACTTCATTTCTAGGCTCCCTTTTCATCAAAATTCCTTGAAATAACTATTATACTCTCCATCTCATGTGTCACCCTTTATCTTGTAATCCTCTCTGATCACACTTCCAGCCCCTGGACCTCAGGAGCACTGCTCTTGTCAGGGCCACCATGATCTGCCCTGCTAACATCAAGGGTCAGTCCTTGCCCTCAGCTTTTAACAATGGAGATGGATTATTTTGTGCTCCTGGAGACCATTGGCTTGTGGACACCTCATTCTTGGTTTGTCTCTTACTTTGCTTGACTCTCTTTCTGAACCTTCTTTGCTGGGTCCTCTGATTGCTGGAACTTCTAAACACTGGATGTCCTGGGGGTGTTTTCAGACCTCATTTCTGCTCTTTCTACGCTTGTTCTCTTTATGATCTCGTTCCTCTACACTGATGTCTCTCAAATTTCTATTTCCAACCCAGACTCTGCCTTGAATGCTGGTCTCCTGTATGCAGCTACCTATTCAGTAGCTCATAGGCACTTCAAACATCATCTGCCCCCAGCCTTCTGCTGTTGTTATCAATCTGGTCCAAATCACCACAGTTTCTTACCTAATTAATGCCAGTAGCTTCCCAACTAGTCTTTCTGTTTCTACTCCTGTCCCTCTACAGTCTATTCTTAAAGTAGTGTTGCCTGAAACTCACCTCTTGGTGGGTGTTGAGCTGGACACAACCAAGTCAAGGAATAGGAAAAGGAAAGATTTTACTTGAAACAACTAAAGGAGAACACCGGAGATATTTCCCAAAGCTGTGTCTCCTCAAACAGCAAAATTGAGGAAATTTCAAGCTAAGTGTTCATGCATATTTATGAAGGGGCTTGTGCAATGGGGATTTCAGCATGGCACTGGGGCAAAGTCATCTTAAGGTGACAGAGTCCAGGTCGAAGTCATGAGGGCTGGCAAGGGTCAAGACATCATCAGTTCTCTGGATTTAGTTGTCCGGTATCTGAGTGCTTAAAGGGGTTTAGATCCTGCAAGATAACTCAAGAATGCACTTCAGGTCAATCTTCACTTTTGAGCCAGCACTGGGAGATTTACCACTGATTTACTGCTCCTGATATGATAGGCTATCTCCTGGGCTATTTGTTAGTGGCTATTTGTTCTTGCATTCTTTTGTTCCCTTAGAATCGTAATCTACTGGGGTCAATTCTTCTGCAATTTCAACATATCCCAGGAAGTTCTGCAAGAAATCTGCTTTGGGCAAGTAGTGCCTGTCAGGCATAGATGGTGAGATGGCTGGGGGCCTAAAATGACTTTTCCTTTGGTGGGGGAGCTATGCCTGTCTTTCTTTTTCAGGGGACCCCCAACTATTTCTGCTTACCATAGTAGTCAGAGTGATTCTTTTTATGCATATAGATTATATCTTGGCTGTGGCTGACACCCCAACTTTTCTTTGTCTCGAAGTAAAACTCCCAGTTTGATGCTGCTGCCAAGGCCCTGTCCCCCTCCCTGGGTCACTTCTCTCCGGCCACACTGGCTTCCTTGCTGTTTCTCACCAGGCAGATCCATTCCTGCCTCAACACACTTGCACCCTTGCACCTCACAATTCCCTTCTCCTCAATGGAATGATCTTTTTTCAGATCCATAGAACTGAGCTCCCTAAGCTGTCTGCTTAGATGTTACTTCGTGTGTGAAGCCTCTACCCACTGCCTCAATTTCCCCGGTGGTATGGTATAGGTCCCTTCCCAGCTTTATTTCCCTCCTTAGCCCCTCTAACATTTGTCAAAAAGAAAACCAAGCCAAAATGGAGTCACTTATGCTAGGCCAAGTCACCAAACTGGGACTTAATATCTAACCCAATTGCAGTTTCAACCATCCCCAGAAACGAAGTCTTAACAGGTCACTTAAGGAATTTAAGGTCAGCAACAGTGAGGTAATCAGTTGTGTGGTCCTCTTCATCACCCAGCAGGAGATGAGATAATCTTCTCAGTAAGAACTCCATTCCTCTTAGGGGGAAAGTGACCTTGCCTAAAGCAATCCTTTCTTTTCTTTTGTTAATAACTTCCTTGCCGCACCCTCCTTCCTATAAAAACCTTCTGCTTTGTACAACACCTTACAGCTCCTTTCTATTTGCTGGATGGGATGCTTAATAGATGAATTGCTTAATAAAGTCCATTAGATCTTCAAATACACTCAAATTCAGAGGCATTTTTGTTAACACCTCCAAGCGTGTATATAAGACTACATATTTGTATATCCTCTCTGCCTTAACCTTCTAGTGTGATAACTCCTTGAGGTCAGAGATTTCTGTTTTCTTCATGACTGTATTTGTAGGCCCCAGAAGAATGTCCTGCAAATGTAGCTGATCAGTAAATTGTATCTATCTATCTATCTATCTATCTATCATCTATGAGAGAGAGAGAACCTGTGTGTGAGCAGGAGAGAGGGGTAAAGGGGGAGAGAGAGAGAATGTTAAGCAGGTTCCCTGCTCAGCGCCCATCTCAGTGTGTAGCCAGACAAGGGGGCTCAAATCCCAAACCGGCTCCATGCTCAGTGTGGAGCGTGACAGGAGGCTTGATCCCACGACCCTGGGATCGTGCCAAGTGAGACATTCAACCAACTGAGGCACGCATGTGCCCCAAGTAAACATTTATTGAATTACAAGAACAAATCAGGCTATATCTGGTAGTACGTGGCCAGCCAAATTGTAATAAATATTTGAAATCAAGAATTAATCTGGTTGCCTTTTAAGAATGGCTTTTCAGGAGTCACTTGCTTTTCTTCAGTTTTTTATACTAATGATTAATGAAGTTACAATTCTAAATCATGCTGTAAATACCATTCTATAAATTATGATAATTTTAGTAAATCTGTGTGATAGTAAATACTAATACAGGCATAGTTTTCATCTGAAGCACTGATTATGATAATCGAAATTCCATTTGTACATTTTCTTGTGTTGTAACAAATTAAATAGAATATTTAAAATGTTATTTTTATATAATAATGTATATTATGCATAATGAAGTATTTATAACTTTTTATTTTTATAATTTTTTATTTTTTATTTTATTAAAAAAATTTTTTTTAATATGAAATTTATTGTCAAATTGGTTTCCATACAACACCCAGTGCTCATCCCAACAGGTGCCCTCCTCAATGCCCGTTACCCACCCTCCTTTCCCTCCCATCCCCCATCAACCCTCAGTTTATTCTCAGTTTTTAAGACTCTCTTATGCTTTGGCTCCCTCCCTCTCTAACTTTTTTTTTCCTTCCCCTCCCCCATGGTCTTCTGTTAAGTTTCTCAGGATCCACATAAGAGTGGAAACATATGGTATCTGTCTTTCTCTGTATGACTTATTTCACTTAGAATAACACTCTCCAGTTCCATCCACGTTGCTACAAAAGGCCATTATTTCATTCTTTCTCATTGCCAAGTAGTATTCCATTGTGTATATAAACCACAATTTCTTTATCCGTTCATCAGTTGACGGACATTTAGGCTCTTTCCATAATTTGGCTGTTGTTGAAAGTGCTGCTATAAACATTGGGGTACAAGTGCCCCTATGCATCAGCACTCTTGTATCCCTTGGGTCAATTCCTAGCAGTGCTATTGCTGGGTCATAGGGTAGATCTATTTTTAATTTTTTGAGGAACCTCCACACTGTTTTCCAGAGTGGCTGCACCAGTCTGCATTCCCACCAACAGTGCAAGAGGGTTCCCGTTTCTCCACATCCTCTCCAGCATTGATAGTCTCCTGATTTGTTCATTTTAGCCACTCTGACTGGTGTGAGATATCTCAATGTGGTTTTGATTTGTATTTCTCTGATGAGGAGTGATGTTGAGCATCTTTTCTTGTGCCTGTTGGCCATCTGGATGTCTTCTTTAGAGAAGTGTCTATTGTGTTTTCTGCCCATTTCTTCACTGGATTATTTGTTTTTCGGGTGTGGAGTTTGGTGAGTTCTTTATAGATTTTGGAAATTAGCCCTTTGTCCGATAATGTCATTTGCAAATATCTTTTTCCATTCTGTCAGTTGCCTTTTAGTTTTGTTGATTGTTTCCTTTGCAGTGCAGAAGCTTTTTAATATCTTGATGAGGTCCCAATAGTTCACTTTTGCTTTTAATTCCCTTGCCTTTAGAGATGTGTCAAGTAAGAAATTGCTGCGGCTGAGGTCAGAGAGGTTTTTTCCTGCTTTCTCCTCTAGGGTTTTGATGGTTCCCTATCTCACATTCATGTCCTTTATCCATTTTGAGTTTATTTTTGTGAATGGTGTAAGGAAGTGGTCTAGTTTCATTCTTCTGCATGTTGCTGTCCAGTTCTCCCAGCACCATTTGTTAAAGAGACTGTCTTTTTTCCATTGGATATTCTTTCCTGCTTTGTCAAAGAGTAGTTGGCCATACTTTTGTGGGTTCAATTCTGGAGTCTCTATTCTATCCCATTGGTCTATGTGGCTGTTTTTGTGCCAATACCATGCTGTCTTGATGATTATAGCTTTGTAGTAGAGGCTAAAGTCTGGAATTGTGATGCTTCCTGCTTTGGTCTTCTTCAATATTACTTTGGCTATTCCAGGTCTTTTGTGGTTCCATACAAATTTTAGGATTGCTTGTTCTACCTTTGAGAAGAATGCTGGTGCAATTTTGATTGGGATTGCATTGAATGTGTAGATAGATTTGGGTAGTATTGACATTTTAACAATATTTATTCTTCCAACCTGTGAGCACGGAATGTTTTTCCATTTCTTTGTATCTTCTTCAACTTCCTTCATAAGCTTTCTAGAGTTTTCAGCATACAGATCTTTTACATCTCTGGTTAGGTTTATTCCTAGGTATTCTATGATTCTTGGTGCAATTGTGAATGGGGTCAGTTTCTTTATTTGTCTTTCTGTTGTTTCATTATTAGTGTATAAGAATGCAACTGATTTCTGTATATTAATTTTGTATCCTGCAACTTTGCTGAATTCATGTATCAGTTCTAGCAGACTTTTGGTGGAGTCTGTCGGATTTTCCATGTATAATATGTCATCTGCAAAAAGTGAAAGCTTGACTTCATCTTTGCCAATTTTGATGCCTTTGATTTCCTTTTGTTGTCTGATTGCTGATGCTAGCACTTCCAGCACTATGTTAAACAACAGCGGTGAGAGTGGACATCCCTGTAGTGTTCCTGATCTCAGGGGGAACGTTCTCAGTTTTCCCCATTGAGGATGATATTAGCTGTGGGCTTTTCATAAATGGCTTTTATGATGTTTAAGTATGTTCCTTCTATCCCAACTTTCTCAAGGATTTTTGTTAAATTAATTAATTTACATAAAATTAAATAGAATATTTAAAATGTTATTTTTCTATAATAATGTATATTATGCATAATGAAGTATTTATAACTTTTTATTTTTTATACTTTTTTTTTTAGAAAAATTCTCTTTAGGAAACAAATGCAGCAGTCTTGAGGGCCGCAGAAGCCAGAGAATAGACAAGCTAATATCGCCCTCTAGTGGAAGACATGAAACATGCAACATTGGAATCTGACACTCTTAGATGAAAGATTCCATTATTTTAGTCCAGGCAATGCCTAAGGCTTGGATGTTTCCATTTTATCATCTGTTTTTATAGTGTTGAGCTAAAAATTTTTATTTAATATTTAAAACGCAAGTTATTATATAAAAGACTTGAATAAGTAATAGACAAAAACAATATATGACCAAATCAACTTTTAAAAAAGGTGTTCACATTTTATTATCAATTAGCAATAAAAAAAATTAAGGGTGGTATACTTTTTTCATCTATCAAATCAGTAAAAAGTTTGAGAAGAAAGTGAAGGTGTGAGCAAAGAAGCATTTACATTGTTGATTGGAGCATAATTTAATACTAAGTTCTTAACCTGGGGTCAGTTGAGGGGCAGGGAAGTTTCCCTAAAATTGCATGCAAATTTCGGTGTGTATTTGTCTTTTTTTTTCTGAAAAGAGGTGAAAGTTCCATCAGATTCTCAAATGGACCCATGTTCTCAAATGTTAAAAACAAATGCTTAATTGATTTCTGAGAGTCAAATTGGCAATTTGTGCCCTCCCAGAAATGTCGAGGGTAAGTGAATTTCAGCATTGTTTTGAATGCTTAACAAGTACAAACCACCTAAATGTTCAACAATAGAGGAATTTCAAATAAATCATATTCCAGCCCTAGGATGGAGTCACTGTGGCTGTTAGCAAGGGGGGTGCGGAATTAATGACTCCTTCACTTGCAAATTACGTTAGTAAAGGAGCTAGTAAGGGAGGCTGGGTAGGGAAGCAACAATTCCTGAACCTGATTTTTAATGTTTTTCTTAAACTGCAAGTTACCAGAGTTTTTCCAGTACAATGGTACCATTGAAAGCCTTGATTAGGTCTGTCCATCTTTCCATGTGATACTGTGTTTTAGGCACAAACCTGCCTTCTCCGTCTTTCACAGGAGTGGGGGATGGAGAGGGGGTGTACT
Organism: Panthera leo; assembly: GCF_018350215.1. Lineage (NCBI taxonomy): Eukaryota > Metazoa > Chordata > Mammalia > Carnivora > Felidae > Panthera > Panthera leo. Next base: position 103,381,919 of record NC_056687.1, on the reverse strand, counting down.
ATAGTATTGTGAGAACACAGCATTACTTGTGGAGATAAAATTCCTACCCTGGAGGAATCCTGACTTCAGAACACAATGAATGCAGCTGTTACAACTGATGAAACAGCTACTGATAGGGCAGGAGCTTCAAGATACAAGGTAAAGAGAAAAAAAAAAAAAAAAAAAAGCCAGGTGCAGGACAGTCCACAGCACTATCTTTGGTGTGAGTTTGCAGGCGTCTTTGTTTCTAATTGTGGACTCTAAAAACCTTGGCAGCCAGGGTTTCCTCTGGGGAGCGGAAGTGGGTAGCTGGGAGGCACAGAGGGAAGACTCCTTTATTATTACTGCAGACCTTTTGTGCATGCAGCTCTTCCCCGTTAAAAAAAAATTCTGTGTCTGGATCACTTCTTCAAGTAACAGACCCAGAAAACTGCAATAAGAAAAACCTACCTGAAGAAAATTTTGTCATAACAAAAATACTTCCCAGGCTCAGAGTTTTGGCTCCTTTGTTTTGAGCAACATCAAAATGTTCATGTATTTAGGTGAAGTTCTTTGTTAGGCTTTTGGTCAAGTTGTGTCCTGTTTTTTATTTCCTATTACAGGGTTTCTGAAACCTCACCTTGTCAATGGAGTGACTGTTAGCTGAAGTATTAATTGCAATAGATGAAAGTGAAAAATAAATTCAGGACATTAATTGTGGCATTTCTATTTAAAAAAAAAAAAAGGATAGAATTCTAGAAAGATCTGCCATTCTGTAGGAAGGTCAGATCCTTTCTGTTATGTATATCATGTTACACACTCGTGCCCAGCACAGACGGCTTGCATTGTGAAAAGGCTGACAACCAGAGTTATAATTAGGTCCTGCTTATTTCCTTTGGAGTTTATGGTCCAGAAAGCTCATGGAAATGATGAGAGCCTTATAACCTTCTGTTCTGGGTTGAGTTGTACAACTTCCCCCCCACCCAACTCATATGTTGAGGTCCTAAGTGTCCTTGTAGATGTAATTAAAGATGAAGTCATACTGGAATCGTGTGGGCTCTAGTCCAGTGTTACTGTGTCCTTGTAAAAGGGAAAACTGGACACAGACATGCACACAGAAAGAACACCACGTGAAGGCAGAGACTGGGGTGATGATCCTGCAAGCCAAGGGATGCCAAAAATTGCCAGCAAAACACCAGAAGCTGGGGAAGAGCCCTGGGACAGATTCTTTCTCACACCCTCAGAAGGAACCAGTTCTGCTGGTACTTTGGACTTCGAGCCTCCAGAACTGTGAGATGGCAAGTTTCTGTTTAAGCCATTTGTTTGTGGTGCTTGGTTGGAGCACCCCTAGCCAATGAAAATACTTTCCGATCCAAATGGAATCAAACAGTGAAATAAACCTGGAGAAGAGAAGGCAGACCACTCAAGAGTGGCCAAAGCATCCCCTCATTTTAAAAATGTGTAACTTTTTTTAATGGTACAGAAGACTCGGTGCAAAGAGGGAATCGGGTTCTAGAGAGAATCTGATTCCCAAAGCATCAGGAGCTTCCCAAGTGTTAAGTGACCCAGCAGTAGCCACGCCCACCAGCCCTGGGCGCCGGGCGCTGTACTTCCATTGTCAGTAATCCTCCCACCAACGCCCACAGTTGATATAATTCTATTTTACAGACCAGGAAATGGAACCCCAGAGGAATAAGTGATGATTCTAAGGTGCAGAGGCAGGAAGTCATTGGAGTTTAAGAATTGGACACAGGTTTGATAGATACCGTCAGATTCAGAATTGTTAGCCTGTAAATTCATCAACTTGATTTCGAGATGCTTATTCCAACTCTTTTTTTGAAGTGTGCAGGATTTTCCTACTGTTTTAGATAAAATGTGGGGTGGTAAGGATGGCACGGGGGACGGGTTGAATGGTGGGTTAGTGTCTAGAACATTGACAAAGAAAATATTGACTCTGTGAATGTGAGTGTGTGTACCCAGTGGATGGTGGTAGCCTGAACTTCAGTAACAGGGAGAGGCACCTCTAATAAAACTGAAGTTTTGTTTTGTTTTTGTTTTTGTTAGACTAAAGAATATAGTCACAACTCTATAATCTTATTTTTTCATCATTTTAAGGATGGAAAGAAGGTTCTACTTGAGGGCATCCTCAGTGACATCTGGTGATTTTGTAACCTGAAGTCAGTTCATCAGATCACGTGGACCCTCCTGGATGAGAAATATTATTTTCTTCTCCATTCACTTGTACAAAATCTGTGGATTACTTGAAACTTCTAAAAATTTTATGGTAGCAAGCAAATTGAAACCTTGCACTTTCCCACAAAATCCTCACATAATGTTAACATTTATAATTTAATCAGGTCCATCTATGACATTTGACTATATGAAAATGATATATAAATTATAATACTTAGTGAATGTTTGAGGAGTAGAATAAATAGTTCTTCATCTGGGCACATCTGTCCCCCCTCCACAAGATAAGAGAAAACTTGCTTTCCATTTTTTTTTTTTTTTTAACATATGCTGTATTTTAAGGTAGAATTTCATTTAAATGCAAAAGATTGTTATTTTAAATATGAAATGAAATCTCATTTACTTTCATGTTCTGTTATACTTCCTAATTTAATTTGGTAATCTATTGGTAACTTTCTCTTATTTGTGGATAGTTAGTAAGGTTAAAAACAAAAGAAACATAGATTCATTTAAAGTTTTTTCACTTCTACATACATTGAAGTCTAGCAACTTTGTATAACACCCCGTAACAGTGGAATATTTACTCACAAGCTTTCTCACATATTTTGAGAGATTTGTTAAGTGTTTTTGCCCCCAAAACATAACTTCTGGGCATTATTTTTTCTTTGTTTTTATTATATAACAGCTTATGTGAATAAAAATGAGATGCCATTTCTCTGGGGAGCAGAGGGTTTCTTTATATCACTTTAACAATAGCATTTCTTGCCCTGTTTTTTTTTTTTTTTTTCTCCAGGTGTGCAATTTCCAATTTACTAATACAAGTTCTCTGATGAACTGTCTAGGGGCCTATAACCCTGTCCTATCTTCAGCCTGCCCAGCTAGTTATTGGCCTTGCAGCATGACAAAGTGTTTTAAACAAACCTCCTCTGTTCACCCAGGCTCGCTTTAAAAGAGCTCTGAAACCGATCCAGGCCCAGATGGCCGGGTTTCACCAGCCTTCCCAGCCTGCTGTAACTTCCACCCCTGCCGCCATTTTCCACAGTGAGATAGATGGAGCGGAAAATAATATTAATCTTCAAGAGGAGGATGCATGCCTTATTGATCTCAGAACCTATCATTTAAAAACAATTTACCGCCATAAACTGGGCGCCATTTTAGAGAAACATGAAACAAAACAGAAGAAATCTGTTTTCTAATGATTCAACCAGCTGGTTCCAGCAAAGGCACTGTATTGAGCTATCAGTTTGCTTGTGTTTTAGAAACACCATTAAACCATGCTTTGTCTGAAAACAGGAAAAAACCAGAAGACCAGTGTCAAGATCCTTTTCTCTTTAGATGATTGGCATTTATTGCCTAACTCCCAGTTTTCTTTACTAAAGCAGGTTACTATTATTGAATTGTGTGCTTCAATAAAAATAGAAACTGGGATAGAAATGATTAAGTTAACTGTATGAACTATTTCTTAATTTCCTACTGATAAAAGCTATGCCCAGCAACCTTGAACATGAGCACAGGTTTTGGTAAAGTAACTCAAAAAACCGTTCAGGGACAAAGTGGATATATGTCCAGTATCTTTGCAATGAGAAGTTTCAGTCTCTGCAAGACAGAAACCACCATGGAGTTGTAGGGGCTGAGGGCAGGCTACCATAAGATGGGCCACTCTGGAATAAAGATTATTTTGAGCTGAAGACAATCACAATCCTGTGGGCTCAAGAGAAACTTTTGCCCCTTTTTTCTCTACATAGAAGAATATTGTTTCTTTCTTTCTTTCCTTTTTTTTTTTTTTTTTTTTTTGAGACCAAGGTGGAGAGAGCACATATGAGCAGGGGATGGGCAGAGGGGAGGGAGAGAGAATCCCAAGTAGGCTCCACACCCAGTGTGAAGTCTGAGGTGGGGCTTGATCTTACAACCCTGAGATAATGACATGAGCAGAAATCAAGAGTCAGATGCTTAACTGACTGAGCCACCCATTACATAGAAGAATCTAAATTTGGGTCTTTCCCAGAATAAAGGTAATCAGCAGAGATAAATTTCATCTGAGTGACACATCTATATGGCAAGACAAACATTCTAATTACCAAACATCTGCTTCTCTTACCGCCCTATGAAGTGCTTTCCTTTCCTCTGAAATTCCAGACCCCTGCCCCTGTCTCTTTAGTTCAGGATGACATCTATACCTCATTTTGTCTGACTGTCTTTGGAATTTCCATGTCTGTGTGGATTCCCTGTATGTACACCATTACATTTGATTTATACCTGTTAATCTGTCTCATGTCCATTTGATTCTTAGTCCACCTAGAGGGACCCTTGAAGGGGACAGGAACTCCTGCTCCTGGACAGAGTTAAGAAAGAAGAATCTATCATCTCATTTTTGTTTTCTATTGGTAGAGGTTATCACATCATTAATAATATTTATTACCAAGTTCAGTCCACAAAAGTATTATGTGGAGTACAGGAATATTAGGAATTAGGAATATGTTAGGAGTTTTATAGAATTTGTAGTGTTTTTTTCCAAGAAGATAGATAACTGAGCCACATGGGGTTTAGGCATACTGTCTATTCTTTTGACTACAAATGGAGTATGTACCCATTAAGAGGTTTAAGAAGGGTTTTATTAACCATGCTTTTTCTTTTTTCCACTTATAGCCTCCTAAAGCATTATTATAACAAGGGTATTTTATCACAGTTCCTACTTGTCCCTGGGAGTCTACCGTCCACAGTCTTCACTGGGGGGCTCGTGAGTATCCTGCATGGTGACGGTGAGGCTGCACTGAAGAGTCATTCAGATATGGACTGGGCAAAGTCTCAAGGTACCTTGTGTATCAGTCTTGCCAAAAGGTCAGTGGGCAGGCTGTTTTATAGGTGAACTGTAGAAGGAACCAGCAGGACCACAGCTCTCATTGGTGAGACTTAAAAAGAGACCTTGAATTAGAGGATGGATGCTCATATACCTGCAAGACCGAAACACATCCTCATCTAAGATCTTGGAAGGTAAGAGACATAACCGTCTCTTTGGTTGAGGTAGAAGATACTCAAGACCATGACTCTCCTGATTTGGGGCAGGAGGAGAACCCAGGAGATGAGAATTCTTCCTGTGGGAAGGAAGGTATTTGGAATGAAGAGGCTTAAAGAAGCGTCTGCACCAACTCAATGGTAACATCTCCCCTCCCTTGTTCCGATGGCTTCCTGAGGTGTCTGGACAGGCTTGTAATGACTGGTGAGCTAGTCCTGGGCCACCAAATAGTGGTAAAGGGGAGGGGAGACCTGTCCATCCACCCCCTCTGAGCCTCCAGGGAGGAGAGGGCTGTAACCTTTCCAGGGGATTATGTCAGAGTTGTGTAGGGGTGGCTGGAGGAATTATAAGAAACAAGGAAAGCCCACCCTAAAGCCGTAGCAGGTACTATCAGACTGTCCCTTGGTGCTGAGAGAGACTGGAGAGGACTATGGGAGACGTCACCAACAACTAATTTCCTAGTAGCCCTGCTGACATCTAGAGGGGCAGGGGGCAGTGAGAAGTCCTATGTGACCTTAGTAAGGGAGGAAGGTGGGGGACAGTGTCAAAGAGAGACCGTGAGTGTGCCCAACCGTAGTCTTTCTTGAATCTTTAGAAAGATCAAAACTTCATCTGCCACTAATGATCAAACTCTGTTAGTTGTTTTATGAATGGAAACAAAGGATTCTTAAATAAAGGAAATGGTGGTGAATGTGCTTTTTTAATTTAAATTTTACTTTAATCTCTTCTCACAAACTAGGCTGTAGTCATGTAAGCCTTTTGTCAATTCCTAGACCCTTCCAGCCCCAAGGTTTTGAGGCTCAGAACACTTGCCCTACTGGAACACTCTTTCCCCCACTTTGTACAACTGGCTCTTTTTCATCTAATATGATGATATAAATGGCATATCTTCAGAGAGTATCTCCTTAGCTACCTTATCTGATTAAACTCTTTGCCTCTGTGGTAGTCCTCCTGTTCATCTCCTTTCCAGCATTTCTCAAAATCTGTAAGTCTTGTATCTATGTATTGCTTTTCTTGCTTCCTGTCTTATTCCGTTGGAATGTAATATTCATGAGGGTAAGGATCTTGTCTGTCTTATTTAACTTTTGTCTTTACTAAGCACAGTGCTTAGCATGCGGAAAAAGAAACATTGTTACTTGATAGCCAAATGTAAGTCTGGTACACTTATATATTTATTTGTGTTATAAATGTTAGCAGGCAATTCTTCAAAATGTAGTATCTCAGTGGTTTCAAGAAACCCACTTCCTACCTGAATAGACATTTTTCTAAAGAAGACCTGCAGAGAGCCAACAGATACACAAAAAGATGCTCAACATCACTAGTCATCAGGGAAACACAAATCAAAACCACAATGAGAAATTACCTTATACCTGTCAGAATGGCAGATGGCAAAATCAAAAAGACAAGAAATAACAAGTGTTGACAAGGATTTGGAGAAAAAGGAACCCTTGTACACTATTGGTAGGAATATAAATTGGTGTAGCCACTGTGGAAAACACTATGGAGGTTTCTTAAAACATTAAAAATAGAAATACTTTTTAATTATCCAGTAATTTTACTACTGGGTATTTACCCAAAGAAAATGAAAACACTAATTCAAAAAACTATGTGCTCCCTTATGTTTATTGCAGCATTATTTACAATAGCCAAGATATGGAAGCAACCTGAGTATCTATCGATAGATAAAGAAGATGTGATATAGATGTATGATGGAATATTACTCAGCCAAACAAAAGGATGAGATCTTGCCATTTGTGACAACATGGATGGACCTAGGGGGCATTACATTAAGTGAAATAAGTCAGACTGAGAAAGACGAATGCCATATGGTTTTACTCATATGTGGAATCTAAAAAACAAAACAAATGAATAAGCAAACAAATGAAAAACAGAATCAGACCTATAAATACAGAGAACAAATTGATGGTTGCCAGAGGGAAGTGGTGTGTGAGGATAGGCAAAATGAGTGAAGGGGAGTGGGAAATATAGGCTCCCAGTTATGGAATGAGTAAGTCACAGGAATAAAAGGCACAGCATAGGGAATATAGTCAATGATGTTGTAATAGCGTCCTATGGTGATAGATGGTAGCTACCATAAATATGGTGAGTAGAGCACAATGTATAAACATGTTAAATCACTATGTTGAACACCTGAAACTAACATAACATTGTGTGTCAACTATACAGAAAAAAAAGCACCCCACCTCTTAATACAAAATTGTTAGATTCTGTAGTCATTCTTCTGGTGCACTTCCTTGCCAAATGCATGAATCGATTATGAAGAAAACTCTCATTCATGTCCAGACATTTTTTCATTGCCCTTCTTGACTATTTGCTAATGATTTTAAAGAGATGTTGCATTGTAGGGTAATTCAACTGACAAAAGGAGGTAATATGTTCTAACATCTGTTACCCCAGTGATTATTAGCATTGATCTCTTGATTTGGCCGGATGGGAGGATAGCTGCTCCCTCAGTAAAGGGGCAACTTTCACAGGTGAAGGAAGCCTCTTCTTGGTTATAGGAAGTGCTTCCCTAATATTTTGCCTGGTGTTGTTTCAAAAATCTAATGGCTGACTTTGTGGAAGACAGTTCCCTGTGGGTTTCTTGTGCTTCTGCATGTTTCACATGAGGTTTTGTTCCCAACTATTTTCTCAAATAGTCTTGGAAGGTAGTGATGGCATCTATCTTAGGGGAGAAGGCAGATTTGTCTGCTCTTCAGGATAATAAAGATAATCTCTCCCCTCTGGAACAAAGGGGCAGGTTTGCTAGCAGTCTCCTTTAAACTCTGGGATTTGCAGAGGTGTGGGGCTCCTAAGCTGAGATCCAAACCCATTGTGTTGGCCACTGGACCTTGACCTGTAGCACTTGCAGGGTGGTAAGGACAACTGATATGAACGTGCACATCATGCTCCCTGCTGTACCGCAAGTAATCAAGTCCTTTATCTTGGACCCACAAGGCGTATGTCTTATTATCTGGGAGCACTCAACCTGTACTTGTCCTGTCCCCCTGGGGAGAAAGCTTGGGAACTACAGTTCCCAGACTCCTTTACAGCTGGTTTCTGGTTAGATTCTTCTAATATGAGGGAGTCTTCTGTGATGAGAAGGGGGACGTAAGCAGAAGCCCTCTGACTTGGGCTCCAGCAGGAGTGCTGATGTGCAGGTGTGAGGGCCTGCAGGTGTCGTGGCAGTGGCAGCAGCAGCATCTGGTGCAAATGTCCTCCCACGGCTTGGAGCAGAGCTGTGTGGCCTTCTGGACATCCTGATGTGCTCAATACCCCCTTCCCCTCTGATCTCCTCTAGGCCTTCCAACGGTGTTCATTTCCGTTTTTTTTTTTCTTTTAAGTTTATTTACTTATTTATTTTGAGAGAGAGCATGCACATAAGTGGGAGAGGGGCAGAGAGAGAGAGAGAGTCCCAGGTAGGCTCTGTGCTGACAGTGGATCAATGTGGGGCTCAAACCCACGAACCGTGAGATCATGACCTCAGCCAAAGTCTGATGCTTAACCAACTGAGCCACCCAGGTGCCCCATTTCTTTTGTGTTTTAAGAATGCGTTCTACTTTTTCTGCCTGAACCCTGACTGCTTCACGCACATCCCCACCCTGCCCCCGCCCATTTAAGGCTCTTCTGGCAAGGTCTTGTAGAGGACAGCAGAAATACCAAGGGCTGGAGGTTCAATAAGCTTTTTTGAAACTAAGATGGGTGGATCTGAGGGGAAGGTTTTGGCCAGACTTAACTTTCCAGTCTCAGGAAGAGATGCTGGAACACAGAGAATGTTGGGGAGTTGCTCCAAAGAACCAGGGCCACACAAATGTACCAATTAGATTAGAGAAGCAGAATGGAAGAGGAGCTTTGGAATGTGGCTGCAGGCCTTTTAAGAAAAAGCAGCCTGGGGCGTCTGGGTGGCTCAGTTGGTTAAGTGTCCGACTTCAGCTCAGGTCATGATCTCACTGTCCGTGAGTTCCAGCCCCACGTCAGGCTCTGTGCTGACAGCTCAGAGCCTGGAGGCTGCTTCAGGTTCTGTGTGTCTCTCTCTCTCTGCCCCTTCCCTGCTCACGCTCTGTCCCTCAAAAAGAAAAAAAAAGAAAAAAAAAAAGAAAAAAAGAAGCCTTATCTGCTAATAAAATGTGGGCCAATGACCAGTTCTTAATTATCTTCCCCTCCTTACAGGAGGAAAAAGTGAAGGGAATGTACGGGAGAACCCAGAGTGCTTGGGGAACTGGACACGTCTGCTAATCAGTGAGCAGTGGCAGAAACTGGGGAGTCAGGAGAGGCGGTCCTTGCTCCACAACAAAAAAACTGAACTCACTCTGTCAGCCAAGCAGGAATGAGGAGAAGCCCACTGAGACACTCACCTGAGTACGATGAGATGCGTATTTCATTTGCTTTCCCTTTTATCACCAGCACAAAAGCTGGTGTGCTTCTCGTGCGGCTGAATTCCTGCCAATGAGATCCCAAATCTAGTACAACTTGGGGACGCTTCGTGTTCGTCCATTCCGAAACTCACTGGAAGTTTTCGGGAAGAAATCTTGATTTGAAAAAGTTAAGAGTTGATGAACACTTGGATTTGACCTCAGACAAAAACCCTTTAAATCCTACTGGATTTATACACACAACCAGAGAGGTCTTGATGAAAGTTTGTGCCCTGGGAATGGTCAAGTTGAGTGTGGCTTGAAGCACTGTCTCTCCTAGATTATGCGACTCACTACGTAACTGTTGACATTTCTCCCGGGATTTCACAGCTGATCATGGAGCTGACACACTAGTTTCTTCAATAAGACTAATGATGTTTTCCAGTGCAGCCAGCTCCTGTGTTTTGTCTGCTATGTGCATGCTGATGCCATCAAAGAAAAAGTCCCATTTCTTTTTTTGGAAACTGGAAAGGTTGTCAGCAGTTTCAAAATGATGCAGTGTTTCTCAGCCAAGCAAAACTTGGCCTGAGAGAAAAATTGGGATACTCTGTGTACAGATGGGGTCTGTGGATGCTTGGCCCCACACGTGACTTTACTGCCTGCTGACATGTCAGAGTCACTCGCTGTTTTTGACACGGCCATGTGTTGGCAATCAATACCCTGTCAAGAATTCTGAAAGAAGTCGTGCTCACGGCTGTGAAGAGTGTTAAGTTCACAACTAACATCTTTTCAAGAGGGTTTGTCAAGAAAATGGGAGCCAGATACAAAGTTCGGGCCGATTTCACAATTTACTGGTTTTCCAAAAGCATATTTTGAAACACGGGGTTGGATGGAAGTTTCTCTTTGTTGAGAGAAAAAGAAAGCAAATCTACTCTTAGAATAGTTTTGACATGGGAGCTGCTCTTTCATGGCCTGACTTACCTGGCAGATATTTTTAGTCACATACTTGAGTAAATATTTTGATTCAAGGTTCTGCAATGACAATTGTGGGTGCTACTGGAAAATTACAAGCTCTTTGGCTAAGCTGCTGCTGGAGTTGGCCAAATATGTATGTGAATTTTCCGATGCTAGATAAAGATGTCTGGCAATGGGGATGTTGAGGAGGTAGCATTGTATAGATTTCTGGTAATACAGTACAGTTTGTTTGACAGCTACTTTGTTTTGATAACCTTAAAATAGGAATTTGGATTTGCAATTCCTTCCTTGCTGACAAAGATAGCATCAGTGATTCAGACTTTGCTGAAGATACTATGATGGTTACTTTATGTGTCAATTTGACCAGACGATGGTGTACCCAATATTTGGCCAAACGTCATTCTGGGTGTTTCTGTGAGGGTGTTTTCGGATGAGAGTAGCATTTAAATTGGCAGATTAAGTAAAACAGATTGCCCTCCCTGATGTGGGTGGGCCTTATTCAATCAGTTGAAGGACTGAATAGAGCAGAAATGCTGACTGTCCCTTCAGTAAGACAGAATTCTTCCTGCTTGACTGTCTTTGAACTGGGATATTGGCTTTTGCCTGCCTTTGAACTTGAATTGAAACATTGCTACTTCCTGGGTCTCAAACCTGCTAGCCTTTGAATTGGAACCACACCATTGGGCCTCCTGGGACATGCCAGTCTTTGCGATCATGTCAGCCAATTTCTTTCTTTCTTTCTTTCTTTCTTTCTTTCTTTCTTTCTTTCCTTTCTTTCTTTCTTTCTTTCTTTCTTTCCTAATATTTATTTACTTCTGAGAGAGAGAGAGAGAGAGAGAGAGAGTTTGAGAGAGAATGAGTGGGGGAGGGAGAGTGAGAGAGAGAGACTCCCAAGAAGGCTCTTCACTGTTAGCAGTAAGCCTGATGCAGGGCTTGAACTCACAAGCTATGAGATCATGACCTGAGCTGAAATCAAGAGTCGGCCGCTTAACTGACTGAGCCACCCAGGGGCCCCTGAGCCAATTTCTTATTATCTCTATCTCTATTGCTCTCTCAGTGTCTATATCCTTTTGGTTTTGTTTCTCTGGAGAACCTTGGCTAATATAGACGACTTTATTGATGTGAGGATAAAAGAGATAATTTGACTTCTAGTCAGTTCACAGTCCGAGAGAATCCTGGTGTTGCTTGACACAATTATCTTCATTCGGCAAACCAAGTGATGGTAGTTTTGACTTCCTTTACTGCAGAGAAAATAGTGTAATATTAAGGGCTGCCTCCCAATTCCTTTTAGAACTGTCTCTGTTGGGAAGCATACTTTGACAAATGTGTAACCGGGATTGGATTTTGTCACTACTCAGTTTTGCCCAGATGCTGAACTGGTGGCTTGCCCCTCCATACTTTGGCAAATCCTGGGCTTTTGAAAAATAAAGTATCTATATGACATGTTTTGGAGGTGGGGAGAGTTCAGGTAGATGTCCTGCTGGTGGGTGATCCTCGGGTGGCAAGCCTCCCCCATCAGCATGAGAGGAGAGCTAACACAGCCCCTGGGGTGGTTACTGAGCTGGCTGTGACTGTCAACTGGAATGGCCATAGGTGGAGGTTGGGCATCCACACAGCTTCCACTGGGCCCCCTGTAGACAGTGCTTTAGAGATCTGGCTGCCCTTGGTGGTGGCTTTGCCCCGCCCCCAACCCCATCCCCTTTGTGATTCATCCCTTCCTCCCGCCTCCTGTCAGGTGCTGTGCTAGTACAGGGCTTGTCCCTGTCGCCTCTTTACCCAGGCAACCCTCATTTAGTTCCCACGGAGATTTGAGGGAAAAATTGTCTCCTTCGGTTTTCTTTCTAATAAATGATTATAAATAAATTCCATGTCCTGATTCCCCGCAAGGCTTTCCTGCTTCTCACTTAACATTTTTTTTTTTAACATTTATTCATTTTTGAGAGACAGAGAAAGACAGAACACCAGTGGGGGAGGGGCAGAGAGAGAGGGAGACCCAGGACTGGAAGCAGGCTCCAGGCTCTGAGCTGTCAGCACAGAGCCGGACATGGGGGTCCAACTCAGAAACCGTGACATCATGACCTGAGCCAAAGTCAGACGCTTGACCCACTGAGCCACCCGGGTACCTCTCCTGTTTCCCACTTAACAGCCCATTACAGATATAAAACAGGAATCAAAAAAGGTGAACCCAAAAATCCACCAAAAATTGAAACCCTCCATTGGATTTTTTGCTTTTTATATGCCTGCCTTTATGATTCTAATTATTTTCACAGCAACTTGGTTGCCTGTTACAGACTGGGAAGAGTCAGTACAAAGAAGTGGTATAAAAATAACAGAAACAAGGTACAGAGATTATCACTGGGTAAAAGAGAAACCCCCTTAGGGCCTGGACATCAGTGGGTCTCAAAGCTTCAGAGAATGGCCATAACTGCTTTGTCTGATAGAAAGAAAAATTTAGAGTCAGTAAAATAGTACAACATTGCTTGATGTGACCTTTCTGCATGCCCCTCTCAAAAATAAGATTCAGTCAAATCTATTAATGTCACAAAAGCTTGTGTGTGAGAAGGGCCTCAGACAGAGTCAGTGTTGGGTGAGATAAGGCAGAATATAAGGACATCTGAGCTTAGAAGTGAGGCCAGGCAGATGCCAGTTGGAGCAGGATTAACAGCAACCTTGAGAGAGAGTTTTGGATTTCACGAGCTGCAGAATTATTGACTAAAAGGACATTTTACCTAGAGATCAAGGGGCCAGTGAGGCCTCCAGCTGCCTTGAGGGTTATCATAATTTACAGCTTTGCGATTAAGCAAAATGGAAATAAGTTGACTACGAAAGCCGACAAGTGTGTTATGTCAAAGATCACGGTGATTTTGCCTTCTTCTTCTTGCCAAATAACTTCAGAATTCTCATTTCTGAGCAGTCATCAAATCATTTTCATTTCCTTTGAACAATTTTAACTCATTTTGCATTTTTCAGGACGTTGCCATTAATTTCAGTAAGAAAACAAAAGAAAGTGTAGCAGCCAGGGCTGATAAAGCAGGAAAAGAGTTTACTGAAAGACTATGGGATTGCTCCCAGAGTTACCAGGAGGGCTGGCAAACAAGCCTCATGAAACCAGAAGGAACAGTGGCAGACTAGGAGTCAGAGCCATGGTCAATATTGTACTACAGAACCAGACTCAGGGAGGTACACTGCTGCCTTTACAGGGCCGGGGATGCCTCAGTTTTTATCACTGCCACAGAAGGCACTGAACGTTGCACCTAACTGCTACTGCCCTTGACATCATAACGGATTCTCTCTCGCTCCTGCCTCTTTGTCTGGGTTGAGAATGCCAGGCGGCTGCACTTAAGTAACCAGACCTGTGCCAGTAGTCCATGTCCTAAGTCAGAGGCGATGGGGAACAGGCTTCTGGGTTTTGTGGCTCCCATGGTGGAAAGTAAGTTTGAGCAGTGAATGGGGCTAATATGGGGATAATATGCCAGGAAGTCAAAATGATTTTTTTTATAAAAATGGGGTCTTTTTCTATTTTACCTGTGTGAAAGTAATGAACATTCAAAGCAGTAATATAAATCGTAAGTAAAAATGAACTCAGGGTTTTGTTTTATTGAGATAGAGTTGACATACAATGTTATATTAGTTTCAGGTTTACAACACAGCGATTTGACAACTCGGTAGGTTACGCAACGCTCACCACGGTAAGTGTAGTTACCATCTGTCACCGTGCAAAGTTATTACGGTATTAGTGACTATATTCTCTATGCTGTGCTTTTCATCCCTGTGACTTCTTTTATAATTAAAAGCTTATAACTTTTAAGCCCCTTCACTTCATTTGCCCATCCCTCCACCCCCTTTCCTCTGGCAACCATCGTTTTTTAAATCTGTATTAGGGGTGCCTGGGTGGCTCAGTCGGTTGGGCGTCCGACTTCGGCCCGGGTCATGATCTCATGTCTGTGAGCTCGAGCCCCGCGTCGGGCTCTGTGCTGACAGTGCAGAGCCTGGAGCCTGTTTCGGATTCTGTGTCTCCCTCTCTCTCTCTGACCCTCCCGCATTCATGCTCTGTCTCTCTCTGTCTCAAAAATAAATAAACGTTAAAAAAAAAATCTGTATTAATGAGTCTATTTCCATTTTGTTTTGCTTCTTAGATTCCACATATAAGTGAAATCATATGGTATTTGTCTTTGTCTGACTTATTACACTTAGCATAAAATACCCCCTAGGTCCATCCATGTTGTCTCACATGGCAAGATCTCATTCTTTTTTATAGCTGAGTAATATTCTGTTGTATATAGCATTGATCCTTGAGCAATGTGGATTTGAACTGCATGTGTTCAGTTATAAGTTAATTTTTTTTCAGCGAATACAGTATAGTACTATAAATGTATTTTCTTTTTTATGACTTTCTTAAAACAATTTTCTTTTCTCCAGCTTACTGTACTATATAAATACAGTAGATAATATGTCTAACATACAAAATATGTGTTCATTGTTTATATCATCAGGAAGGCTTCTGGTGAAGAGTAGGCTGTTAGTAGTTAAGTTTTTGGAGGAGTCAAAAGTTATATGTGGATTCTAGACTGTACGAGTGTCAATCTTCCAACCTCTGTGTTGTTCAAGGGTCTACTGTATATACGACCTCTCCTTTATCCATTCTTCTATAACGGACACTTAGGTTGCTTTAACGTCTTGGCTATTCTGAATAATGCTGCAATAAATATAGGGTACCATATATCTTTTTGGGTTAATGTTCTCATTCTCTTTGGGTAAATACCCAGAAATGGAATTACTGGGAAATACAGTATTTCTATTTTTAATTTTTTGAGGAAACTCCATACTGTTTTTCATGGTGGCTGCACCCATTTACACTCCCACCAACAGTGCACGGGGTTTCCCTTTCTTCATATCCTCACCAACACTTGTAATTTCTTGTCTTTGTGCTACTAGCCATTCTGACTGGTGTGAGGTGATACCCCATTGTGGTTTTGATTTGCATTTCTTTGGTGACTAGTGATGTTGAACATCTTTTCATGTGTTTTATGGTCATCTGTGTATCTTCTTTGGAAAAATGTCTATTCAGGTCTTCTCACTTTTAATTGGATAATTGTTATCGGTGTTACATTGTATGAGTTCTTTATAGATTTTGGATCTATATTGGGTATATTATTTGCAAATATCTTCTATTCAGTAGGTTGGCTTTTCCTTTTGTTGATGGTTCCTTCACTGTGCAAAACACTCAGGTATTTAATTAATTAATTAACTTTTAAAAGTTTAGTTATTTTAATGTTTTTATTTATTTTTGAGGCAGAGAGAGACAGCATGAGCAGGGGAGGGGCAGAGCGAGAGGGAGACACAGAATCTAAAGCAGGCTCCAGGCTCTGAGCTGTTAGCGCAGAGCCGGACGTGGGGCTCGAGCTCACAGACTGTGAGAGCATGACCTGAGCTGAAGTTGGACGCTTAACTGACTGAGCCACCCAGGCACCCCAAAGTTTATTTATTTTTGAGAGACAGAGAGAGAGAGAGAGGGAAACAGAGAATCCCAAGCAGGCCCTGTGCTGTCAGTGCAGAGCCCAACATGGGGCTAAATCTCATGAACCACAAGATCATGACCTGAACTGAAACCAAGAGTCAGACACTTAACTGAATGAGCCACCCAGGTGCCCTAGATTCTGTTTGCTTATATACCAATTCTTATATTTTAAAAAATGGTGAAGTGATTAACCACAGTAAGCAAAAATGGTTATTTAGAGGGGACCTCAGGGGATGAGGAGGAGACAGAACTGATAAGAGTCTTTTGTGAATGTACCTTGTTCTATTTTTTGAGTTTGCCACATTGGTTTACATAATTTAAAAGAAAATTGAATAATAAAAAGGAACCCTTGAACATTAAAAACTAGTAGAAATAAATAAATCTAGCTGTATGCATATTAGTTTGTAGCATAATCACATGCATAAATGAATTATTTAAAGATACTTTAAAGCTCAGTATTATGACTGTTCCTTACTAGTGGGGCAGATTATGTCCCATCCAAGTAGCATAAACACAAAGAGGTCCACACCCAGACACATCTTAGTAAAAATGATGAAAGCCAAATCAAAAAAATATCTCGAAACAAGTGAGAGAAAAATGACTCTTCGCATACAGGGGAACTCCAGGAAGATTAATAGATGAGTTCTCATCAGAAACAATGTAGGCTGGGATACAGTGTGGATTGACCTATTCAAAGCTTAAAGGAAAATTTTGCCAACTAAGAACCTTACATTCCACAGAAAAGATGAAGTAAAGGCATTCCCAGATCAACAAAAACTGAGAGAATTAGTTGCCAGGAGATCCACCTTACCTGAAATGCCAATGGAAGTTCTTCCGGCTGAAGCCAAGTGATCCCAGACCTTAACTCATTTGTATGCTAGAAAACAAAAAGGACTGGTAAAGGTAAGTATGTAATTATTAAAAGATAATATAAATGCACATTTCTTCTCTTAACTACAATTTAAAAACAATTATATGGGGGCGCCTGCATGGCTAACTCTGTTGAGTGTCTGACTTTGGCTCAGGTCATGACCTCGCTGTTTGTGAGCTCCAAGCCCCATGTCAGGGCCTGGAGGCTGCTTCAGATTCTGTGTCTCCCTCTCTCTGCCCCTTGCCTGCTCACACTCTGTCTCTCTCTCCAAAGTAAAGAAACATTAAAAAAAAATTTTTTAAAGCAATTCTATGAAACTATGTATAGAACTGAATTATTGGTCCTATAACACATAGGAATATAATATATTTGACAAAAACAGCACAAAGGAAGTGGGTGGGAACAAAGCTGTGTTGGAGTAAGGAAATGACACCAGATGGTAACTTGAATCTATGGGAACAAAGGAAGAGAACCAGAAATGAAAAATAAAGATATTAATTTAACAAACTCTAGATATATACTTGCTCTTCTTTATTCTTTTCCTTAAACGACAACATTTTATAAAGTAATGATTAGAACATGTTTTGTTGGGTTTGTAACATATATAGATGTAGTACATATACTGATTATAGGCCAAAAAAGGGAAAGAAGGAATAGAGCTCTACCCATGAGAATTGAAAACATATATTCACATAAAAACTTGTCCACAAATGTTCATGGCAGCATTATTTCATAATATCCCCAAACTGGAATCAAATGTTCATCATCTGAGCAACAAGTGTGGTATATCCATAGAATGGAATATTATTCAGCCATTAAAAGGAATGAAGTACTCATATGTGTTTAATAGGGATGAACCTTGAAAACATACTAAGTGATCAGGTGCCTGGGTGGCTTAGTTGTTTAAGCATCTGACCTTGGCTCGGGTCATGATCTTGTGGTTCATGGGTTCGAGTCCTGTGTCAGGCTCTGTGCTGACAGCTCAGAGCCTAGAGCCTGCTTTAGATTCTGTGTCTCCCTCTCTCTCTGCCCCTCCCCTGCTTGTGCTCTGTCTCTCAAAAATTAATAAACTTTAAAACAAAATAATAAAAAAAAAAGGCAACATGCTAAGTGAAAGAAGGCAGACAGAAAAGACTGCCTATTGCGTGATTCCATTTATATGAAATGTCCTTAATAGATAAATCAATAGAGACAGAAAGTAGACTAGTAGTTGCCTAGGGCAGGGGGTGGGCGAATTGGGGAGTTACTGCTGATGGGTGTGGGATTTCTTTTTAGGGGAATGAAGATGTTCTAAAATTCATTGTGGTGATAGTTGTACAATTCTGTGGATATAATAAAAATGGAATTGTATACCTTAAAAGGGTGAATTGCATAATATGTGGGTTATACTTAACAAAGATGTTTAAAAAAAAGTCTAATATGAAATCATGTCAACGGGGCATAGGAGCCGGTGCAAAGGATCTCCCCGTGCATGGGGTGGTAACATCAAGAAGACTGACTACATTGAATTGAAACACAGCATATATACAAAAGCCAGTGAGTTTGTAATGACAACAAAACAAAACAAAATAAAATGTCTCACCATTCACCACTGGAGGTTGCCAGAGCACCAATCATTGCTCTGAAAAAGGGAAAGAACGAAGCACATCCTGTGTTGCCTCTATGAATTGTATATTTATGTAACTGCATAGCTGATGAGGGAAAATTCTTCTTTATAGAAGAAGTACAGTTAATAGATGCAGAAAGAATGGTAGAACTAGAAAATCACAGTTTTGCAACTTCTAACAAAATAATGCTTTTAGGCAACAAGTATGGATAAATGATAAAAGCATGAGGTAGATTGTGATGGGGAATTTTGTAGTGGAGGGATCCGGCTGATACAACCTGAACTCTCTGATTTCATATTAAAAAAATAGCTTTATTGAGAAATAATTTACATATAATAAAGTTCACCCTAAAAGTGTACAATTCAGTGGTTCTTAGTATAGTCACTTAGTATAGAGTGGTACAACCATCACCACTGTCTAATTCCAGAACAAGTTTCTTCACTTCTAAAAGAATCCCCATGGCTATTAGCAATAGTTCTCTATTTCTTCTTCCTACCTGCCTTTGGAAACCACTAATCTACTTTCTCTTTCCATAGATTTGCTTATTCTGGACATTTCATTTAAACAGAATAATATAATATGGCTTCTTTCATTTACCATAATGTTTTTATGTTCATCTACATTGTAGTATATAACAGCATTCATTCTTTTTTTTTTTTTTAAGTGTATTTATTTTGAGAGAGAGATAGCATGAGTGGAGGGAGGACAGAGAGAGAGAGGGTGAGAGGGAGAGAGAGAATCCCAAGCAGGCTCTGTGCTGTCAGCATGTAGCCTAATGCGGGGCTTGAACTCACGAACTGTGAGATAATGACCTGAGCTGAAATCAAGAGTTGGATGCTTAACTGACTGAGCCACTCAGGTGCCCTAGCATTCATTCTTTTAATGGTTGAATAATACTCTATTATATGGATATACCACATTTTGTTTATGCATTCATTAGTTGATGGACATTGGGTTGTTTCCTTTTTTTGGCCATTGTGAATCATGCTGCTAAGAGCATTTGTGTACAAGCCTTTGAACATAGGTTTTCAGTTCTCTTGTGTATACCTAGAATGAAATTGCTGGGCCATATGGTAACTTATGTTTAACTTCTTAAGGCGATTACATCTTATCAGTGAGAGTAGGACAATCAAGTATTATGCCCCTCATAATGTGACACAAAATAATTTTACAACATACCTATAAAGCATTCTGGTCTAAACAATTGAATCTGAATGTAATCAAGCATCTAGATGAAGAGCCTTTGAACTTTTTCCATTAAGGGCCAGGCAGTAAATATTTTAGTCTTTGTGGACCACACAATCTCTGTCACAACTTCTCAACATTCCTGTTGTAGCACAGAAGGTGAAGACAATATGTAAATGAATTGTATGGCTTTGCCCCACTAATTTTTTTTTCCCCCGAAGCAAGTAGCAGGTCATATCTGGCCCACAAGCCACACTGTGCCACAAGATTTTATAGGAAATTTGGTGGTTATAGAAACACCTTAAATCACCCAAACCCAGAAAACGAGACAAATGACTAAGTTTTTGCAAAAAAACACTGATGGCTTAAAGAAGGCTCAAATTCTACTTTTCCCATAAATTCTTTCTTTTTGATCTCATGTTGCATGTTTCTTGAATGAGTAATAAACAGGAAGCGTGGGTGTATTGAAAAGAACACTCCGGAATTACAATGTATCTTCCAGGGACTTTACTGTGCTTCCCTTTCTCTTAGTGGTAAAGGAACCTCTGTCTGGACCAATTGTAATTCTTCGTCCCTATGGCAACAATCATCTCTCCAAGACGTGAACATTTGATCTAAGACCAGTTAGAAATTTTCCCTCAGATTTTTTTTTTTCAAAGTAAAGCTGGGGGAGAAAAGCTATCTTTTCTCTCTGGTGTAGGAGAGACTCTGGTCAGAATTTCAGGTTTGGGTAGCCATTGATCTTTAGAGAGTGAAGCCAACGTAAAAGGAGAAGGAAAAATGTGAGTGAAAGAGAGGGAGAGAGAGAGACAGAGACAGAGAATGGGGAAGGAAGGGAGAGATGTTACTTGCAACCAAAGAGTTCTGTTTCATATGCCCATCTTAAATAATTTTTGAGAGGATTAGATAGATTATGTGTAAAATTGCTGACATTTTAGAATTTTAATAAATGGCATCATTTTTAACTAAATCACAAAGTGCTTATTAAATCGCCTGCATTATTTAATTTCCTATGTTTATATGCCTTGCCTTGCAACCAGATGGTCAGTTACCTGAGGACAGGAAACATGCATATTATACTTCCTTGCTTTCCACAAAGTCTAGCATGAGTTAAGTTCATTTCTGTAAAAAAGATATGCTTCATTGATAAATAAGAACATGAAATTGAATTATTTGATTATAACCTAGAACGACCTTAGTATCTTCTAATGAAGATAGACTTGTTTTCTGTCAGTTTATCCTATGTTAGAAGTGGCATTTTAATGTAAGCTCTTCTGGGGAGTATTACTATTTTTTTCAGTTAGTGTAAGAAGTATGGTTAGTCAGTTAAATTCTAAAAAATGTTTTTCCTGGAAATTCATGGATGAGATGTTATTGCCCATGTAATTTAGGTTCTAACGTTGAATATTTAAGGCACAGTTTTAGCTTAATTGCTGGAAAGCAATATCACCACAAGTTGAAATAGTTTTTAAAATAGAGGAAGACTTAAAATTATAGTGAACATGTCATTTAGAATAATTGGCATTCTAAACAAAATCTGAAAGAAGTCATTAGAGGTATTCAGAGCAATTAGCTGATTCTTAAAAGACTCATGTAACTGGATTTATTTACTCTATACATTTAAAGGCTTTAAATATATAACACTATAATTGCTGTCCTAGTTTTTAAATAAGTAAGTGAAACTCTTTTATTTTTTCTAAAACCCAAGTTGCTTAGAACCCTAAAAATATCTATTGCTAGACATATCAAATATGACGTCAGGCCCATTTTCCAAAATTTTTAACTATGATTATGTCTTAGTTACAACATCTAGGTGATGCGTATCCTATAGCTTGCTCTTTTTAGCTAATGGTAATTTTTAACAACTATCTCATTCTCAGGAAATAGTACAATTAAATAAAAAATTTGTCATCTTTATAGTATTTCCTTATTTTTATTCATATGTAAAATGTCTTTTCCAAAAATGCTGTCCTGAGAAAGTATTTTCTTCATGTGGTTTGTGTAATATATAAGCATAATTTTATTTACATAAGTTATAGGAAAAAACTGTGATGCTTTTGTTTGAGCTTAAATTAATATTCAATTTTATGTAAATATTTAAAAATTATATTCTTGACTGCCATTTTTGTTCATGATGAATTTAACCATGGACAAGATTTATCTTAAACAACTAAATAACAAGACAAAAGATATGAAACAATGGTTTTCAGATATTGGGCAACAGGCAGTATAGGAAAATGATCTTTGTTTTTTAATGTTTATTTATTTTTGAAGGAGAGAGAGAGAGAGTGTGAGCAGGGGAGGGGCAGAGAGAGAGAGGGAAACGCAGAATCTGAAACAGGATCCAGCTCTGAGCTGTCAAGCACAGAGCCTGACACAGGGCTCGAACTCACAAGCTGTGAGATCATGACCTGAGTGGAAGTCTCTTAACTGGCTGAGCCACCTAGGTGCCTCAGGAAAGTGATCTGTGAGAGAAGGTCACAAACCAGGTGAGCCTTACGATTGCCCAAGCTACAGGCTACCAGGAGTCTTCAGGCTTCAGTGCAGGGAGGAGAGCACAACCAGGACCTGGCACTCTCCTTTAGTTGAGGAGACAAAGGGCAGAATTCATGGAGGCCAAGGCACTTAAAGTGGAAAGGGCAGAGTACTGGAGAGGAGAGAGGGCATAGGGAGAGAGTTTTGGAGACCTGGCTCTCAGATATTTCTTCAGAAAGGATCAGGTGGAATAGCCAGTGGAGCTCACATGGTGCCAGGAATAGTTTGTGCTTCTACCAGAGTGGAAAAGCCTCTTTATTCCCAAGGAATTGAGTAGAGAGTCAACTTAGCCCCAGATGAAGGGTAGAAAACTATGGCGAGCAGCTGAAATCTGGCCTTTTTTGTCCAACCCACAAACTGGGAATGGTTTTACTTTTTTTTTTTTAATGAGAGAGAGAGAGAGAGCAAGCGAGCATGCAAGAGGGTGAGGGGCTGAGGGGGGAGAGAGAGAGAGAGAGAGAGAGAGAGAGAGAATCCTAAGAAGTCTCCATCCTCAGTGTGGAGCCTGAAGTGGGACTTGATCCCATGACTCGTCCATCACGACCTGAACTGAAGTCAAGAGTTGGCTCAACCAACTCAGCCACCCAGGTGCCCCTGTCTACTTTGTTGTTTTTATTTTATTTTTTAAAGTTTGTATTTAAATTCTAGTTAGTTAACATACAACATAATATTAGTTTCAGGCGTACAGTTTAGTGATTCAACACTTAATAACATGGGCTGCTCATCACAGCAAGTGCATCCTTAATCCCTATCACCTATTTAACACCTGCCCCCACTTCCCCGGCTTTACTTTTTTTTTTTTAAGCTTATTTATTTATTTTGAGAGAAGAGAGAGAATGGGGGAGGGGCAGAGGGAGATGGAGAGAGAGAGAGAGAGAGAGAGAGAGAGAGAGAGAGAGAGAATCCCAAGCAAGCTCTGCGCTGTCAGTGGGGCTCAAACTCACAAACCACGAGATCATGACCTGAGCTGAAGTTGGATGCTTAACTGACTGAGACACCCAGGCACCCCTCCCCTGGGGTTTTATTTTTTTAAAAAGTTGTTAAAGGCAAATAAAGAAGAGTATGCAACAGGTTATATGTGGTCCATAAAGCCTAGCTGTTAACTATGTTGTCCTTTACAAAAACAAGTTTGCTGAGCCCTACCCTAGATTAATGGCTGTTCCAAACCTGCCTAATAAAGCTTAAAAGCAAATGTCAAAATATCTTTCTCCAAGTAAATTAACTACATCTTAGAACAAAGTCTAAAAATATGTAAACAAAAAAAAGTAGTATCCATTTCCAAGAAATTTTCTGCATCCCTGAAAAATGTCCAAAAATATTTAAAGGAATACAAAACATCCAGTACCTGACAATGTAAAAACCACAATGTCTGGCATCTAATAAAAAATTGCTAGGCATTCAGAGATATAGTAAATTATAATCCATAATGAAGACAAAAATCAAGTAATAGAAAAAAGTCAATAGAAACATAAATGGTGGAATTAGATGATAGAATTAGTAGAAAAGGACAATAAATCCATTATTATAAATATATTCCGTATGTTGAAAAAGTCAGAGAAAAACATAAGCATGATGAAGAGAGAAACAAAAGATACAAAAAGACCTAAATTGAATTTCTAGAGATGAAACATATGGTCTTTGAGATTAAAATGCACTGAATGGAATTAAACAGGTGATTGATTATACACTATAGAAGGAAAAATTAGTGAATTTGAAGACACAGTAATGGAAACTATCCTAAATGAACACTGCAAGAAAAAAGACACAGAAAAATGAACGGAGCCCAAACTGTTGGGGACCTTCAGTATCTTCATATACTTGTCATTGGAGTCTCTGAAGGAGAAAAAGATGGGAGGAAGGCAGCAAAAATGTCTGAAGAAATAATGGCTGAAATGTTGCCAAATTTGAGAAGACTGTAAACCCCATAGATATAAAAAGCTCAACAAACCTTGATCAGAAGACACATGAAGAAAACCACAAGGCAGATGACTAAATTGCTTAAAAGCAGGAATAGAAAAAATAATTAAATCAGTCAAAGGAAAATGACACATACAGAAAAACAGAAATCCATATGACACGGAAAGAATGCAAATCAGAAAATAGTAGGGTATCAAATTTAAAGTACCAAATGACATAATCTCTATTATTTTATTTTATTTTTTATTAAAAAGAACTTAATGTTCATTTATTTTTGAGAGAGAGACAGAGAGAGACAGAGAGAGAGACAGAGAGACAGACAGAGCAGGCTCCAGGCTCTGAGCTGTCAGCACAGAGCCTGACGGGCGGCTCAGTGTCACAAACTGAGAGATCATGACCTGAGCCAAAGTTGGATGCTTAACCGACTGAGCCACCCAGGTACCCCCATAATCCTTATTATTTTAGACATCTATACTCAACTGAAATATATTTAAAAATGGAGGTGCCATAAAAGTATTTTCCAGACATATAAAAGTTGATAGAATTTATTACCAGCAGAGCAGTACTATAAGAAGTGTCATAGAAAGTTTTTCCAGAAAAAGAAAAGTGATGTCAGATGGAAATTTGTATTTATTCAAAGAAATAAAGAGAAGCGGAGGTAAAAAAATATTTGTGTAAATGTAAGAGTTTTTTTCTTACTTAAAAATCCCTTTAAAGGATAATTGTTTAAAGCAAAACTAGTAACAATGTATTTAATAATTTAAAACATATACAGAGGTAGACTGCAATAGTACTACAAGGTCCAGGATGGGGGAAATGGAAGTAGATTGTTAAAGAGTTCTATTGGTATATGTAAAGTAGTATAATATTAGTTGAAGGTAGACTGTAACAGCTCATACATATTGTGCTCCTAGAGCAGGGGTTAGTGAATCCTACAGATATTAAAAAGATGTATATCAGGAACAATTTTATGCTAATTAATTCAACAACTTTGTCGAGTAGATCAATTCCTTGAAAGATACAAAATACTGTAGCTCAATCAAATAAGAGAAAGAGATAAGCTGTGTAGTCCTGTATCTATTAAATAAATTGAATTTGGGGGAGTCTGGATGGCTTAATTGGTTAAGCTCTGACTCTTGGTTTTGACTCGGTTCATGATCTTATGGTATCATGAGTTTGAGCCCTGCATCAGGCTCTGTGCTGGTAGTGGGGAGCTTGCTTGGGATTCTCTCTTTTCCCTCTTTCTGGCCCTCATCCAATCATACTCTCTGTGTCTCTCTCAAAATAAATAAATAAACTTTACAAAGAAAGAAAGAAAGAAAGAAAGAAAGAAAAGAAAAGAATTTGTAGCTAAAACTCTTCTCACAAAGAAAAATTCTGGTGCGGAAGATTTCATGTGAATTCTACCACATATTTGAGGAAGAAATACCAGTTTTATGCTTTTTTTCCCCAGAAAATAGAAGAGGAGAGAAAAAGCTCCAACTTATTTTATGATGTCGGCATAACCCTGATACCAAAACTAGATAAGGACATGCCCATAAAACTGGAGATCAGTATCTCTTTTTTCTGCATATCATGTTTATAACATGAATGCAGAAATTCATTTAAAAAATTACCAATTTGATTCTGGCAATATAGTAAGAGGATAATATATTATGACCAAATAGGATTTATCCCAGGAATGCAAGATTGGTTTAACATCTTAAAAATCAATAATGTAATGTAAAATATTAACAAAGAAGGAAAAGCATATAGAAAAAGCATTTGACGAGATTCAGCATAGCTTCCTGGTAGAAACTCTCAGAAAAATAAGAATACAAGGGAATTTCCCCAACCTGATAAAGAGTAGCTATGAAAAACTTACAGCTAACATCATATTTAATGATTAAAGACTGATAATTTCCTTTTAACTTTGGCATCAAGAATGTTTACTTTCACTGCTTATGGTTAGCATTAGAATAAATGCCCTGGCCAGCAAAATAAGGCAAGAAAAATAAAAGCTCATACAGACTGGGAAAAGTAAAGTAAAACTGTCTTTATTCACAGAAAATATAATAGTTTATGCAGAAAATCCCAGTAAGTCTATAAAAAGCAACTAGAAGTGATAAGTGTTAGCAAATTGTAGGATACTAAATCAATATACATAATAAAAGAATTTAAATTAAATAAAAAATATTCTTTACCTTAGCACCAGCGTATGAAATATTTAGGGATATATTTGACAAGTATATCAAGACCTATATACTAAATACCATAAAACATTGTTGAGAAAATTATAAAAAAGATAAATAAGTGGAGGGATATTCCAGGTACACAGATTAGAAGTGTCAATATTGTTAAAATGTCAATTCTACACAAAGAAAATGATATTTAACTTAATCCCAGTCAAAATCTTTGAAGAAATTTTTAGTAGAAATTGATAAGCCGATTCTAAAATTCTAAAATGCGATGGACCCAGATAGCCAAAACAATTGTGAAAACAAATAAAGCTTTTTTTTTAATGCTACTAGATTTCAAGAGTTTTTATATGGCTTCAGTAATCCCATAGTGTCCAATACTGTCTTGTTAACTATTCTATACAGTAAATCTCCAGGATTTATTCATCTTGAATAGCTGAAACTTTGTATTCCTTGACTAATCCTCTTGTTTCCCCCTCCTCCCAGGCCCTGGCAGCCATTAATCTATTCTCTGCTTCCGTGAGTTGTACTATTTTAGATTCATCATTAATAATATTGTCTTGTATACTTAAAACTGCTGAGAGGATAGATCTTATGTTAAGATCACACACACACAATAAATAAAGAAGGCAAGAGGAAACTTTTGTAGGTGACAAATTAAAAAAAATTATAGATGGATATGTTTAAAGCCTAGATTGTGGTTATGGTTTCATGGATGTATACTTACATCCAAAATTTTCAATTTGTGTGCATTAAATATGTACCGACTTTGTTTCCCAAACACCAACCTTTCTTTTATTTTTCACGGAATTCTCCAATTATGGTTTTACTCCCAGGTTTATTGAGGTATAATTGACAAAATAAATAAATAAATAAACAAACAAACAAACATAAAAACTCGTAAAAACATAAATAAAGCTGTAAGATATTTAAAGTATAGTAAGTACTGGGGCTCCTGGGTGGCTCAGTCAGTTAAGTGTCTGACTTCGGCTCAGGTCGTGATTTCACAGTTTGAGCCCTGCGTTGGGCTCTGTGCTGACAGCTCAGAGCCTGGTGCCTGCTTCAGATTCTGTGTCTCCCTCTCTCTGTTCCTCCCCTGCTCGTGCTCTCTCTTTCCCTCTCTCTCAAAAGTAAACATTAAAAATCAAAAAATATTAAAATAAAATATGTACATATTTTTGTATGTCAGTGATACCTCCCTCAATAAAATACTTCAAAAGAAGGACAGTGTCATATTGGCATAATGATAGATACACATCTGGATCAAGGGAACAGACTAGAGAGTCCAGAAATAGACCCATCCATATGTATACAGTGGATTTTTTTGCTTTATCCTTTTACCCTGGGTTTTATTTTTCTTCATAGAATTCATCCTTGCTAGACATTTCAGATATTTATTTGGTAATTGTCCCTCCCTGCTAAATTTTTTTTATTGTAGTAAAAAAATCACATGAAATCTCCCCTTTTCAAAAATTTTAAGTATACAGCACAATGTCATTAACTAGAAACACAGTGTTTGTGCAGCAGACCTCTAGAACTTTTTTATCCTGCATGACTGTAACTCTACCCAATGAACAACACCTCCCCATTTCCCCCTCCCCTCAGCCCTTGACAACCATTCTTCTGCTTCTGCTCTGTTTCTGTGAGTTTGACTACTTTAGAAACCTCAGTAGAATCTTACAGCATTTGTCCTTTTGTTACTGGCTTATTTCATTCGGCATAGTAAAATTATGTCCTTGAGGTTCATTCTTGCAGCATATAACAGGATTTCTTTCCTCTTTTTATGGTTGAATAGTTTTCCATTGTGTGTGTATACATATATACCACATATCTTCTTTTTTAAACATTTTTCAATGTTTATTTATCTTAAGAGAGAGAAACAGCACGAGCAAGGGAGGAGAAGAGAGAGGGAGAGAGAGAATCTCAAGCAGGCTCTGTGCTGTCAGCACAAACTGTGAAATCATGAGCTCAGCTGAAGTCAAGAGTTGGACGCTTAACCAACTCAGCCACCCAGGTACCCCACCACATTTTCTTTATTTATTAATCTGTTGATGCACATTTAGGTTGCTTCTACCTATTGGCTATTGAATAATGTTGTCATGAATATGAGTATGCAAATATCTCTTTGAGATTCTGATTTTAATTCTATAGGATAAATACCCAGAAGTGGGATTTCTGGATCATATGGTAATTCTATTTTATAATTTTGGGGGGAAACTGCATAGTGTCTTCTATAGCAGTTGCTCCATTTTATATTCCCATCAACAGTACCCAAGGATTTAAATTTCTCCACGTCCTCTGCATCACTTGTTATTTGGATTTTTTTTTTTTTTTTGATAATGGTCATCCTAACAGATATGAGGTGATATCTCATGGTACTTTTGATTTGCATTTTCTTGATGATCGGTGAAGTTGCATACACTTGTTGGCCATTTTATGTCTTGTTTGGAGAAATACCTATTTGAGTCCTTTGCCTATTTTTAAATTTGTTTATTTACTTATTTATTTATTATTGCTATTGGGTTTTAGGAGTTCCTTATGTATTTTGGCTATTAACCCTTTATCAGATATTGATTTGCAAATATTATCTCCGATTCCATAGGTTGTCTTTTCACTCTGCTGGAGGCAGAATTACACAGGGGCACCTGAAAACTTTTGGGGTGAATGTTTGTTATCTTGACTGTGGTGATATTATGGATATATCCATATGTTAAAACTCTTCAAGTTGTACACTTTAACTGTGTGCAGTTTTCTGCATGCCAATTATATTTCAAAGAGTTGTGAGATAAATAAATAAATAAACAACAACAACAAAAGACCCCAGAAATTTACACTCTCTTACCTAAAGTGGTTTTTTTTTTGGTGTTATATAAACTATATATTGTATATTAATTTGCAAAACAGTTGATTTCTTTATCTTGAAAATTTTGTTTCATGAATATAAAAAGTATTCAGAGAAACCAATACTTTCTTATTCATTACATAACACACCATAATTAAATATACACCATGCCAAATTCTGAATAAGCAAAATGGATTAACTCAAATTAGAAAGCACTCAAGTGGAACAATCTTTGGCTTAACATTTTTAACTGTGCTTCAATATTGTGTGATTTCATAACTGAGAATTTTTGCAGTTTTGAGTTCCAAGCTAATAAGTTTCTGTCTTCATCCTTTTATGAATGGAGGGGACTGAATGCCCCAGGAAAACTGGCTATGAATAGAGAGAACCCTGTTCTGTGCAGAAGAAGCCAGGGCTCTGAGGCTTTAGGACTCTGTCTCCTTAGATAAACCCCTGTTGTGGAATTAAAGACCAATATAGACGTTGGAAGATAACCTGCAAAAAAAATGGACATATATGTCATCTCTACTATTGGCAAATACTAAAAAGATAGTTCGACTATGGTAATAGGAAAAATAACTCACGTTTGTCTCCCACGGTTCAAAAAATTCCTCCACATACATTATTTTCTTTAATGGACACTGGTCATGGCCCCTGGAAAAAGTAAGTGCTCAATAAAAACTTGCAGAAGGAAGGAATTGAAATTCTTACCAGTACCTAGCAGATTGTAGGCACTGAATGTTTAGAGGTAATTCTAATCTCTCACATCTGTACATCCTGTGAGCAGTGGAACTGATTATGTTTATTATGAACTATCTTTTCAAGGATGTTTGTATAGTAAACAGCCTTGGAAGATAGAGATAGTATCTCCCTGGAAAACAGCGGGCAGGTTTGCTTTCTGACCAGTATAATAAAGATGTCTCTTTTTTGGGGCAGAAGTCAGACAACTTTACTTCCCATTATAAGTGGTTTGGGATCATTATACTGAGGTTTCTTCTCCTGTAATTCACTGTACTTCATACGTAGGTATGTTTTCATCTTCTTGATGTCACACTGTGGGAATTGAGGTTTGGGGAACTGTCACAAATGATAGGACTCTGGCTATTGCTATGAGTAATAAACCATCCTTTGTCTCTGACTCAGGAGTCTCATGTCTTCTGCCAGCATCTATCAGAATGTGAGAGGCTAAGTTTTATTTGCAAGTAAGTTAAAATTTCAGACCCTTCTCAGTTCTTGACATGCTATACATGTTTTTTTTTTCCACTTAAATTTATAATATCAGGAAAGCTTAAAATATCAGAATAAGTAATCAACTATACTGGGTAAGAAAAACAATAAGCAAAATCTAACCAAAATTATAACTTCCTCACTCTTCAGAACAAAGTTACCAGTAAAGGGGTAAAATAGCCACTACCTCACTATCTTGTATTGGGGAAAAAGAAGAAAAGTGAAGCCTATTTGATGTGAAGGTAGCAGTTCAAAATAATTATAGGGACCAGAAAAAAATACAGAAACTGGAACACGATAGAACGTCAACATGGGGAAAGTTGCAAAATAAGTAGTTGACTCAGGAGGCTTCCAAAGAAGTATTATGTCATTATGCTGGCATTGATTCTTTCACAATCTCTTGAAGGAAGTATGAAATATTGCACAGAATTGGTTATTTTTGAGAATGTAAATGGGATGAGAGAGAAATATACTTTGTAAAATTTGAATTTTGTACCATCTGCAGGTAGTACTTATTTAAAAAACACGTGTATCAAATTTGATTTAAAAAGCTCTTAAATGGTTTTTTTTTTCTTTTAGGTAAGAAAGCATGAGTTGTTTTTAGATTAAAAAAAAAAACTACACAGAAAGACTTTACCTTTTAAAAGATTTACTGAAGAAACTGTTCTTTTCATGGTGACTGGCAATTTGGCTTTATAGAAGTAAAAATGTCTTTGCCTTTGGAAGGAACTACTTTTGTTAAGGAAATTCTTCAGAATAGGCTCTTTCATTCTGGGTCAGTAAGATCAGAAAACACCCACCCCTTGCTCTTAGGTAAAGGTATGAGGTTACCTCGAATCTAAGAATGCACATATTGTGTTCTATTTAGTAAATGTCAATTAGATGTACATATTTTGCTTCTCAAAGAGGGTGCAGAATTAGTTTTCCTAAAAGATATTCAATAAGGATTATTAGTGTCCTCTCTTGGGCTTGTTAAGGATTGAATAACTAAGAATTTGAGATGGTCTCTTCAGGAGCACAGAGTTTGCTTTTTTACTTATGCTTCTGAAAAGTCAAGAGAGTGAGTCTGGCCAGGCTTACAGCAATCCTGAGAGGCTGGTTTTAGGGGTGCCTGGGTGGCTCAGTTGGTTAAGCATCTGACTCTTGATTTTGGCTCAGGTCATGATCTCACGGTTCATGAGATCAAGCCCTGAGTGGGGCTCGATGGTGACAGCACAGGCCTGCTTGGGATTCCCTCTCTCCTCTGTCTGCCTGTTCCCTGCCACCACCGCACACCCTCCCCCCACCAACTGCTCGCATGGGCTCTTACTCTCTCATAATAAATAAATAAACTTAAAAAAAAAAAAAGACGGAGACTTCTCTGGGCACAAAAGTGTGGCTCATACTTGAATGTCTGTGGCCCAGTACCAACAGAACTACAATAGCAACAGCAAATGGGGCATTTGTCTGGGTGGCTCAGAGTGCCATTGGAAGAAAAGTACTGGGGCTTTTGGGCTGTCTGATGAGGCTCAGATAATTATATATGGGAATTAACTCTTTATTTTGTTTTTTAAGTTTATTTATTTATTTTGAGACAGCATCCCAAGCAGGCTCGTCACCTGCAGTGTGGAGCCCAATTCAGGACTCGAACTCATGAACTGTGAGATCGTGGTCTAAGGTGAAGCCAAGAGTCCGATGCTTAACTGACTGAGCCACCCAGGCACACTGTAATTAACTCTTTAAATTAAGTAAACAATACTAAAGGTCCTTGGGAATCTCAGAAGAACCCTGGGAAAAGATGGGGCCTCTTGCAATTGTAGAGTGGGGGCTTGGAATTGTACTAGTAGATTTTTGTTACTCTAAAATGTTGAGATGGAACATTTTGATTATTTGATTATTTACTTAAACACGTTTCAATTTATTAGAACATGCTCATTCTTTGATAACTTAATCATTTAAGAGATTAATAAAGTAGGGACTCCAGCTTGAGTCTAAGTGGTGTTTGAGTGTGACTAGAGTGAAATTACGGATTAGGCCACCACATATATGTAAGAGGCTTGAGGAAACTTACTTGGGGAAGAAGAATAAGCCAATTTTGCTGAAAATACCCAGTGAAAAAAGGTTAGTCATCAGTCAGGAAGACATACTACGAATAGAGTGTAGTCACTGTTGGGCTCATGTTTGAGTCCTGTGTAATTCAGAAAGTCTGTGAGAAGCTTTCACTGAAACAGCTCTTCCCACATTTCTCACAGCCTTTCTGGAATCCTGTTAACAAAGGCAAACAGAAAAAAAAAGACTGTCTCTCACTTTGTCATAGATCCCTGCATAGGTGAAGTCTCTGAGGAAGCTGGGCAGTTCTGCTGGAAGCCTTCCCAACATGTTGGGTTGTACGCAGAGCCTCTTTTCTCAAGCTGCTCACTTCCAAATCAAAGACTCATTGTGAACACCATATGGGTAAAGTCTAGGTCATATGTTCGAGTCCTAGCTACAAGGGAGGCTGAGTTTCCTGGCTTCTACCTTGAAGATGCAGGACTCTGAAGCTTAAAAATTTGCCAAACAAAAAAAGGAAGGCTTTCAGTCAGAAAAACCACAAATGTCTATCACAACACGTATCTCCAAAGTTAAGCTATGGGAGTTGAAAGTTTTTATTTTACTGTGCAAATAGAAGTAGTTTTGAAAATGTTTTAGTTATATCTACATGTTAATTTAAATGCAGGTAATTACCTGGACCACGGGTCTTGTATTTAAAATGGGATCCAGATATTTCTGGAGTCATGTGGAAATGTTGGGTTAGCATTAAGGAATGAGAAAGCTGATAAGCATAAGAACTGAGAACTCTTCCTGGGAGAGGATTTCATTCTTGCCGTATACGTTTGCCACCTGGAAAGGGGAATTCTAATGAAACCATCCATTTTATTTATATTTATGTCTCAGGCTAGCCCTCTTTGGTCTTATATTTGAGATCTATGTGGACTAGGAGAAACAGGAAATGATTTTCATTTAAATTTCTCTAAGACATCAAGAGAAAAAGCAAACATTCAAGTAGGCATATACAAGAGGTGTCTCCCCAACTTCATAATGTACTGTCACCCTCTATTGCTGGAGAAGGAGCAGAGGTAGAGTCCTGCAGAGGCTTGAGGAGAAGTGGGGCACAGTGGACCATGCAGGGCTTGTGGGGCCACACCCATGGGGAACCCTAGAAATACTTAGGGGAGGGTCTTAGGACATAGATGAAAAAGTAAGTAAAATTTGAGTGATTACTTTTTAGGTGACCCGGAACTTGGAGAAAAATCAAGTCATACACATATTTCAGGTTTAATCAATATATTGTCGGGGTTGTTTTGTGGCTAACCAGGACTGTTCCCAAATGCATAGAGTCACTGCTCTGACAGGATTTGAATAATTGGAAAAGGATTTCATTATAATTGGCACCTTACCATGTATTTAAAACAAACACTTAGATATTAATGTATACTAGTGATGGATGCCTATTAGCAAAAATTAATTGGTTTCATAGAGGGAAGTATAAATCTATCAGATCTTAAGAAAATGTATGATATAAAAGGAACTATTTTTAGTGTTTCAATTGAATTGCTGATATATTGCAATATTTCAAAGGTCCCTGGTGAGAGATTTGCTTATATTCTTGAACTCCACTTTATTGAAAAAAATCCCAATGTTATAAAACTTGAATATTTTCAGAAAGCAAAAAGCTTTTTCAAATACAAGTTGTTCAAGGAACATTAGGTCTCTTATTGCTTGAATCAATGAGAACAAAGCTAAATGGTTTTAGAAAAAGGTTTGAAGCAGCCAAAAAGATAATCTTTCTTTTCTTCTGGTAGTCAATTTGAAAGATGAACAAGCATAGTACAACATCTAGCTGTTAAAATTTGACTTTATTTACACATTAAATTACAAAATAGAAGGAAGCTCTCTCCCATTTAAATTATCTACTGTAAGGTTTATGATTGTACCAGAGCTGAAAACAAATGAATATTTTTGCAATTAGATTTTCAATAAGAGGAAGGATGAACTAAAACATCATAGCAATTAAAATCGTATAAAGTATAAAATTAATTTCAAACTGTTTGGAACTTTCCGAACTCCATGCTACTGGTGAAACTGAGTTTTAAATAGGTATGTTTCAGAGAAAATTATATTATTAGAAACAGAAGGCTCTGAAACATGAAGATTTTTTGCTGTTTGCTTAGAAAGGGAAGCTTTCTCCTTTAACTCCTTTCTCTTCTGTGTTTGATCAAAGTGGTCAGGGTCAAGTGTACAGACCTGTTACATGAGATACACATCTGGGGAGTAAAGGTCAGTAAGAGATAAAGTGAGCTAAAAGAGAAGCTTTCTGGACTGAAGCCTGACAGGGCTGATGTCCTTGGAAAGAAAGCTGACAAACTTCTTCAATTCAGGGTCAGGAATGTAATCTGCTTGGTGATGTAGTTGTTTTTTTTTTTAATAAAAAGAGCTTTATTCTGAGCCTTCATTGTTTTCCTCTTAATAAGTTGAGTACAAATGCTACCCTGAAGGGAACACAAAACATTTTATGAATTAATTTGGTAGTGTGTGTGTTCATGTGTATGTGTGTATATTCATACTTCATTTGATTTTATACTGCTCATAATTTGCGTTTCACCTTGACACATGACATATTTCTATTTCAAAATTTAATATACAGAAAAGACTCTCTTAAGTGATTATAATGATCATTAAAGGAAAGTTAGTATTTAGAGCCTGCATTAGTACAAAAAAATGCTAATTTTCAGGGTAATTTGCTCAGTGACAGGGAAAGCACACTTTACTGTGAAATAAGTCAGAAGTAAAAAGCACAGCTGAAGATTGAATTTTATCCCAGAGTTCCTCATGGATACGTGACTGCAGGGATAGTGAATTAGGGCAGCTGCCTTGGGCAATTCTCTGGTATCTTGAATGGCTGGAAATCTGGAGGTATTCAAAAAGGCACCTCTTTGGGGCGCCTGGGTGTCTTAGTGGGTTGAGTGTCTGACTTCGGCTTGGGTCATGGTCTCACAGTTTGTGAGTCGAGCATTGGGCTCGTTGCTGTCAGCACCAAGCCTCTTTGGATCCTCTGTTCCTCTCTCTGCTCGTCTCCCCCTCTCAAAAATAAACATTTTTTTAAAAGTTGCAAGAAGACATCTCCTTGCTTTGTAGCATGACTTCTTCAGTGAAGCTTCCTTTGATATTTTAAAATTGACTTAAAAAAAATAACAACTTTATGTTGTAAATACTCTCTTCATCCTCTTCCTTCTTGATGTTTGTCCCCATTGAGACTTTTGGCATTTGAGAAATGCTTCTTCTGTGATAGATTGTATTGCTTGTCAACAATTCTTCCCCTCTCCCCATACTTGCTATGTTCATGTGGATATAATATACTTTCTAGACCTATCAGTGTTGGACTTGATCATGTCTCGATATGACTAGTGGAATATAGGAAGAAATGACTGTTCTGATTTTAATCTGAAGAGACAATATGTTTCTCTCTTTCTGTCTCTCTCTTTTTTTAGGTAGACTTCAGCCAGCACAGAACCCAATGTGGGGCTTGAGCTCATGACCCTGAGGTCAAGACCTGACTGAGATCAAGAATTGGACGCTTAATAGGCTGAGCCACACAGGTGCCCCACGATGTATGTTTCTGTTAACCTCTTGGACTCCATCATCTGCTACAAGATGAGCATACACTGGGTAGCTACTGGTATCAGTACGGGGATATGCTGAACAGAAATAAACCTGACCTACGTTTTAAAGCTGAGCTGCTTACCCAATCTGTAAAGCTGTGAATGAGAAATCAATGAATGCTTTTTGTTGTAAACCGCTGAGATTTTAGGGATGTTTGTTATACAACATCATCATAGCAGAATCTGACTTAACACACTGTCAACTTTTCATTTTTCAAACTTTGAAACCTATAGAAAAATGAAAGAAGAATAGAGCGAGTACCTGTATGCCCTTGACTTAAATTTAATAATTGTTAACATTTTGGAATTTTTATCTCTCTATACATGAGTTTTTGGGGACCATTGAGAATAAGTTGTAGGCATCATGATATTTCACTAAAGCTAAATACTTTAACTTTTAGCTCTAAGAATAAGTACATTCTTTCACTCAACTAAGTTTGAACTAGGTTATAAATATAAAAAATTGTGTTAATTTTACCCTAAGAGAAATGCATAGAAATCACCAAGACAGTGATATAATACCATTGTCTTAGTCAACTTGGGCTGCTATAACAAAATATTATAGAGTGGGGAGGAATACACAATAGAAATTTATTTTTTTTATGGTTCTGGAGGTTGGAAGGCTGAGATCATGGTGCCAGGACATGGCAGGGTTCTGGTGAGAGCTCTTTTCCTGGCTTGCAGGTGGAGGCCTTTTTGCTGTGTCTTCACATGATAGACAGAGAGCTCCCTGGTGTCTTTTCTTATACAGGGACTAGTTTCATCATGCAGGCCACACCTCATCTAAGATGAGGTGACCTCATCTAAGTCTAATTACCTCCCAAATTTCCAAATATCATCACATTAGGGGTTAGGGCTTCAACATATGAATTTGGGGGGAGGGTGGGACATAATTCAGTCCATAATAACTACATAAAAGGTGATCTAGTATGGAGATACAGGGCATAAAAAGCAACTGTAGCCCATCTATAGTGAGTTGCAACTGTCCAACAACTTCTTGGAAAACATTATTTTCAATTTTTAAAATGTAAGTAAAAATAATGATTTAAAAGTGCTGCTACGTATATTTTATAAGCATTACTGAGGGCTTAGGCAATGAGGTGTTTTAAGCTATCTAAGTTTAGTGGTACATAAATCCATCCAGGGCTGGCATGCCAGAGAGTGTAAAGAATTATAGCCTGGCATGAATTCCTAATGTGACTCAGCATAATGTGTGATGCCTGCTGAGCACTTTCAAATGAAGTGATGAAGATTTCTGTAGGCCACACTCCTTTAAACTTCACGCTCAAGGTTGTTTCTTATACTTCAGCAATGAAGTCCTATAAAATGCCCAGGACGGGGGAAGGATAAAAATCACAGATACATTTAGACTAGAGACAAAACAGCATCATGCAGACTTATGAGTTGTGCTTTGGCACTAATCAGACCTGAGTTTGAATTCTGGGTCTACCCTTCCCTGGTTAGTTATCTGGGGTAAATTTCTTAACTTTTCTGTGCTCATTTTTCTCATCTATAAATGCAGATGATAGTACCTACCTTACAAGGTTTCATTTAATGGTAAATTCTTAACTAAATACAAGTATTAATAAGTTAATATTCTTCTGGCTTTCTCTGTAATCTTCTAAACACAGTGGATATGGATCTCTGTTCATTTAGCTTCTCTTCCTGTAGTCTAAGGAGAAAGGCTTCTCAGGCAGATCTGGTAGTAATGGAGGGAAAAAAAGAGGAAAACCAAACTGTGAGGACAGCAGGCCAAGAACACTCTGGCACACATTAGGGAGACAGACCTCATCAGAGCACATCCTGGGAGGGAGTGGTGGGGAAACAGACATGGTTGGAAGGGATAGTCACAGGGGTGGGATGTTGGGGTGAAAGGTACACTCTTCTGGGGGTGTACTTGCGAGTGAAGCGCTGTGTCCGTGAGTTCTCATATATTTTATTAGACATAGCTCTGGATTGGAATCCAGATTTAATTGCAACCCAGCTCTGGTCCTGCACTATGGGAGTTACAGTTCAACAGAAAATATGTGTGAAACTCTTCATGCAGTGCCTTGCACATGGAGGTGATTGGCAGGTGAACATTTTTGTACATTTTTAGAGACAGACAGTACCAGAGCCACCTGGTCTAGTAGTTCCCCCACTTTACTGTGAAAACCACCCGAAGTGTTTAAAACATTGCTTCCGGTTCCCACATCTGTGAATTCTGGCTCAGAAGGTCTGAGGTGGAACCAAGAAAGCTGCCTTCTACTTTCTTACGTATTTATTTACTTTGAATAAACTCTCCTATGATTCAGGTGGTCTGTGGACTATAATAAGTTGAGTTTAGACTCAGTTGCCATCATTTGGTAGTTCTTCTTTCTGGAGCTATTCTAGCTACTCTTTATGTGTACAATAAAGGATGTACAAGGGTATTACAGCAACGTTTCGTGGAGTATAAACATGAGAAAAAGTCTAACTAGCCCCCATTTGAAGAATGGTGAACAGATGTGTGGTGTAGTCACCTATGTTATACTACACAACAGTGAAAGACATGAAGGGGGGAGCTGTATGTTCTGATGTGGAAGAATCTCCAAGATCTGTAGCTTAGTGAAAACAAGTTACAGAGCAGGATGTGCAGTGTGGAACCATTTATTCAAGACAAAGTGAACGCTACTATCTATATTTTATATGTAGATATAGATGTGTAGAGATATATAAATGCTTAAAAAGGTTTGGGAGGATTCATGTGTGATAACAGTGCTCACCTTGGGACAGTAGAAGCAGGAGGCAGTAATTGGGGTGTTGTTCCCTGTCATGTCTTATGCATTTACAGAGAAAATGTATTTACATATTACTTGTGTCATTAAACATCTATGAAAAAAGACCTAGCCCAACTCCCCCATTTTACAGATGAGGAAACTGATATTTGTTTGCCAAGGATCTCAGATAGCAAGATAATCTCAAAGATAGACTTCAGTGAGCTTGGTTGCTGGTTCCAGGGCATTAGCTTTCTTCATCATGCCTAGTTGACCTTACCAGGCATTTTAGATGAAGATGGGGTAGCCATAGCTTATATGCCTATCTCCTCAGCATCAGGAGGGAGTGGCTGCTAAGGAAAGACCAGCTAGAGCTTGGCTGGGACACTCTAGGTAGAGGCTTGATGAATTTTGCATTTTTAGGTTTCAGCAGTGATCAAGACCCCAGAAACACTAAACCGAGGAGAAGGCAGGTAGGTTTCATAAAGCTCATTAGTGTACAATGAGAAATGTAGCCACATGGGCTACTGTACTTGTATCAGCCTGACCATAGCATTTTCTCCATGCCAGCAAGCTACAGGGAAGCCAAATGATAATTAGAAGCCCACTTTGTAACTTACCATGAGCAATCACTGTGTCAAATTATTTGAAGTCTTATGACAGCATTTTCTCTCTGAGGCAGAATCAGGAAGCACTTGGTAAGTGTGGCATCAGAATGAGAGGATTTACATTAATCAAATACTTCATGGCTTCTGGTTAAGCTAATCAGCTGTATCCAGTTCATAATGGGGATCAACTTACTAATGTAATATGTAAGTCCCATTGGCTTAGGCTCCTTGGGACCGTCTGGATGGGTTCTAATTCTTCCTGTGCTTCGCAGACTCCTTTTTCTCTGTTTTGATGATTGAGCAGTGCTCTTCCATAGGTCCGGTCTTAGATCTGTAAATATACTTAATCATATCCATATACCATTTTGCTTGTCTGGGATTTAATTTGGTTTTCTTTGGGTCTGTGCTCTGATACATTTTATGTTGCTCTTCCAGTCTAATACTTGTTGCCATCTCAGCGTCTCTCTATTTGGGATGCTCTTGTCTATCCTCTGACTTCCTGCACTTCCATGGTTGTCATTCAGATCGCAGCAGTTTAAATATCAGCTTGTTAGAAAGATCTTCCCTGAGCATCCAGTTTAAAGAAGTCACTGAGTCATTCTCCATGACTTCATTTTTAGTTTGAGCATAATGCTTATTCGCTTAGTAGTATCTGATATGTACTGTTTGCATCTTTTTGTTTTAGTTTTTGGTTGTCTCTCCCATTAGTATATAAACTCCTGAAAGTAGGAATCTTGTCAATCTTTCTCCTGCTCTGTGCCCAGCATCTAGAGCAGGCGCATGTCAGGTTCTCATGAATGCTCGTTTGTTTGCATGCTTACTTGCTAAATGAATGATCTGTCAAGAGGCCTACAGTGGTTTTGTTATTTGTTATTATTTTTTTATTTGTGAGAGAGAGAGAGACAGTGAGAGAGAGAATGGGGGGAGAGGGGCAGAGAGAAAGAGAGAGAGAATCTCAAGCAGGCTCCATGCTGACTGTGGAGTCCAGTATGGGGCTTGATCCCACCATTCTGGGATCATGACCTGAGCAGAAATCAAGAATCGGGTGCTCAACCTACTGAGCCACCCAGGCACCTCTGCTTTTGCAATTTATAAGTTCTTGGGAACATCTCATTGTAGTCCCAAATAAGATGACAAGGATATCGTCTTAGAAATGAACCTGGCCAAGAATCTACAAGTCTTGATCAATTCTCAATGGGTGGCAGGCCTGTGCAGTAAAAGAGAGGGTGGTGGGAGTGTGTTCACAAATGTCACCCAAGTGGTTGTTCTCCTCCAGGGAGGGCTCACTCAGCAATGGAAACAGATATACCCAAATACTGCCTGAATAACAGATTCCAGTGGAGATCCTTCAGAATAATATAGTATTTCCCAAACCGGAGAGTTGTTTGACATTATGGTGTCATGACCTGAAAGTATTAGGATGAAGGTAATTCCTTAAACCGAGGGGATTGGCAGACAAGTTCAGGCCAGTGAGCAGCTAAGACTTCAGTATTCCTGAGGCATTTGCCTTTCATCAGATTTCAGAGCCTTTCTTCAGAGTCAGAAAAAGTCACCACTCCCCTCATCAAGGGCACTCACCTCTCATTGGGTAGGGGCAAATCTTGAAAGAAATAAAACAGACCCCTATCTCATGATAAATGAAATCGAACTTTCCAATGTGCCTTCCAGGAGAGGGATTCCTGATAAGGAAACATCCATAAGGTAGGCGATGATTACAAACATTGATTTATTTTATCTTCCATCAGGTCTTTTGCAGTAAGATCCCAGGCTTACAAAAGTCCTGTTGATATAATTTGCCTCAAGGAAATAAGAATATGAATAGAAATGATAAAAGCATGCAATTGATAGAAAGCAGTCTTTCCTCTGTGGTGTTAAATCTATTTTTTGAATTGATTTTTGAAATGTGGAAGGTTGTGGTATGGAGTATAGAATCATTTTTAATTTTAAAGTCACTAAGTTTATGAATATCTGTGAGATAAGCAGAATGACTAAATTCTAAAGGGAGACTGTAATATATTGAGATTACTGGGATAGAACTACGTATTTTTGGTTCCATGCAATATTTAATCCCCTTGCAGAGACGATGTGCAATGAAAGTCTTAAAAATCAGGTTTTGTTTAGATTATAATAGTGTGGTATATTTTCAGTTAAGATGATGTAGGCAGTTGCATTAAAAATATGTTTTCTATCACAACAACTATCTGGTAAGGAGACAAGACATTTTGCTTTAAAAATTTGATATGCCTGTGGTATTTTACAGAAAAATTATAAATAAAGACACAAATTTAACATGCATTTGGCTTTCTATGATAGAATTAGTGGAACATTACATTTCTAGATCTATTCGTTATTTTATTTTCACTCCCTTCTCTAAAGGACTTATAATTCCTGAATAAAAATTAACTACTGGTTTCAACCTGACTGGAAGGGTTTAGGACAGAAACAAACTTTTATATATCGTGTTCTTTCTACCAGTGTTTAGGAAAAATAATTATAGACATCTATTTGGATGCCAAATGCTATTTCAATTTTTGAAATTTCATAAAGAACTCTATCATTTATTGTCGATTTTGAAGAAGTCAATTTTTCTGATGACACATCTGCACATACATATAAAAAGAAATGCTATGCTTCCGTGAGAATGAAGT
Organism: Panthera leo; assembly: GCF_018350215.1. Classification (NCBI taxonomy): domain Eukaryota; kingdom Metazoa; phylum Chordata; class Mammalia; order Carnivora; family Felidae; genus Panthera; species Panthera leo. Next base: position 103,339,883 of record NC_056687.1, on the reverse strand, counting down.
CAGACAAGTCATTAAACAGAGAAATCTTATCTAAAGATCTTTCTGAGAAATAATTTTCTTTCTGAAATTCACATTGTATCCATTCCTTTTCTAATCTTCCTGCTTAAAGTCCATTGGCAGAAATCCAAATTAAAACTAATAGCTATATTTTTTAATCTTCAAAAAACAATTAGCTAGAGATATACAAAGTATTCCGTAATTAGGCCAAAGGTGGGAAAGAAGATATTCAATTCAAACATGACATTCTTGATCTCATTTTCTTTACTGTTGAATCAAGACTAGACACTTGGCCGCCCTTTTCAATTTCTGGGATTTATGAGATATTAAGCAAGAGTCTATATTAGAAAAATTTTATTTTCATTTATGTGATACCCACTGTAGTAATATGACATTTACTATAATTTAGTCTTACTGGGTAGTTTATAAGATTTGAAATCTCAGGGCTTTGCATAATCTCCTTCCAAGTGTTTTAATTGACATTCTGCTATAATGAACCCCACAGACCATTACCTGGCTAATTGCTTGAGTTACAGTGCTTATACAATGCCATTCTTTGTCCTTGGTCTTTTGGGGTATTAAATAGCAAGGCTGTCCTGAAAGAGAAAGTGACTGCTGGTTTTCATGTGAAGCTTTAATGTCTTCGTAGTTTTTTTCAGGGACAGACCCCCTCTGTTCTTCTCTTGGCTGATACCAAACCTGATGCTTATCAGAGACACCCTTATTCTGGGATTCTCAATTCCCTCTGGGAGAGCCCTTGACCTCTAAAGTGTCTTCCAGAGCCATTGCCACAGGTAGAGCTTTCTGTGACCTGATGCGGAAATCCTGGAATAGGCCCCGGAGCAGGTGACAAAATGAAGATATAACAATATTTAATTATTGAGTGCTATGATTAGTCAGAATTTGTTGGGACAAGAATCTTACTACTTTAGAATTAGAAAAGACTTTATTTATGGCTCACCTAGTCCAAACTGACTGCTTTTAATACAGGGACATTGAACCATAGTGGCTGAGTGACTTACCCCAGGTCTCATGCAGTTGCTAGTGACCCAGGCTCTGGGCTTCCTTTCATGGAGTTAACAGAACCCAGATCCACGAAAATGTTTTAGAGCCTAACGTCAAATTACAGAGTTAGAACCAAGCAGGGAGGTGCTGGGATCAGCATGTCAGCACAACCCAGATAAATACAGTGTGGCCTATATCCTTCCATTTTTCTGCCTTTATTTTTTATTTTTAGAATTTTTTTAATGTTTATTTATTTATCTACAGAGAATGTTAGTGGGGGATGGGCAGAGAGAGAGAGAGAGAGAGAGAGAACTCCAAGTAGGCTCTGTGCTGTCAGTGCAGAGCTCAATGCAGGGCTTTATCCCATGAACCATGAGATCATGACCTGAGCTGAAATCTAGAGTCAGATACTTAACCAAATGACCCACCCAGGTGCCCCTGTTTCTGCCTTTTCTAAATGATGGTACAGGTCACTGACAATGGCCTTATGAATGGTTAGGAGTGATTAAGGGTTTTTAAAGAATTTTTTGAGAACTAGAGACAGGGTAGGAATGAACTCCAATACCTATAGGCCTAGATCGATTTCTCTTGGTAACTCCTGATTAAAATGTTTCTAGGGTGTCTGCTCTAAGTTTGTTAATTTAAGTTATTTGATGGAACTAGTACAGATTCCAAAGGGCAGGATAGGGACTGATATATTTTGGGATGTACCCAGTGTCTGTTGACAAACTTCTGACTTTCTGAATGTTTGTTTAGAAGAGGATAATTGGGGTAGTAGGTTCAGAGCCCCAGATTGAGAAAAAAGGGGGACGGATCTTAAACACGGCAGAAATTAAAGACAAATGGAAATTTGTTTATTGGAGATATTTGTATGATAGAGCATTTCTTTCATGCTGTAACTGCAGTAGTTTTACTTCATATTTGAGTTCCCTGCATCTGAGCATGTGAGTGGGCTGACGAAAGGACCAACACACGTCTTTCCACACGGAGGAGCAGCGTAATCAGCAGAAGGTAAGCTGCTAGTGATGACGATTCTGTAGCTATCACATCATTAGAAAACCACCTTTTCCTTCAAAGACAAACTCCTTTTCCTTAAAGCCCTCCAATCTGTTAGATTCTATATCCTGACGCTTCCCCGGAACCTCCCCTTCAGAGAACCTCTGGCTAATTGTAGATGGACTGGATGAAGCGGGAGTGAGGATCTTCTAGTCCTTTTCCGTAGTGATTCCCAGCCCTACAGAGGAATATCCTACAACAGGCATTCTTCTTGGTCTCCAAAAGGTAATGTGGTTTGCTTAGGTTTGGGCATACTTATTAAATGGGCATATAAATAATTTATACCCAGGAAGTAGGAAAATCTCATTGAGATCTCTGCTTCCTGGAGGAGGTTTCTACCACGGAACTCAGTTTGGCTCCATCATTGATTTTTATTAACATGCCCAAACTTAACAAACAGGTATTAGGAGCACATGTAAATTTTAAGTTCAGTTTTTCAACAGCAACTTTGATAGGTGATTAACTGCTGCTGGGACCAACTAATAAACAAATAGTACACAAATCAATCATGTTCAGGCTCTGTTGCTTTTTTTTTTTTTCCTTTTTTAATTAATGAACTTTATTGTTTAGAGTAGTTCTAGGTTTACAGAAGAGCGGAGCAGGAAGTACAGACAGTACCCATCTCCCCACCTAGCCCACCTTTACACTCTATGCCTCACTGCTTTCTTACAACCGGTGGACTAAGTCAGCCTGAAATGCTGTCCAGCGGCACACTGGCTCGTTCATACTATGCTCTCACCGCCTCCTTTCTCCCTGTCTCTAAAGTCAGAAAACCACTCTGGCAGACAAACTTGAAATCCCTGAGAAGGAAAAAAAAAAAAAAAGATGAAACAGAGGCAATAATTTTGTTCTTGTCTTTGCCTGATCCCATCCTTTAAGGTTTCTTTTAGGTTTTGGAGATGTGGAATGAGGGCTTGTTTTCATGTCTAAATTTAATGTGTATTTTTAACCTGTCTATTCATCCATGTAGGTGAGTTTGCTTTTCCACCAACTGGTCACCTGAATTATTACTTTGTCCTGCCCTATTCTGATTGCTCCCAGCTCTCCTGAGTGCAGTTCTTTTTCTGCACCTAATCCAGTGCCATGGGCCTCATGTGCCATTTGGAACATTCTGCTTCCTGTCCCACCACCTTGATTTAAGACGGGGTTCAGGGGAAGAGGAGTAGGTGACAAAGTGGTGGCATGCATAGAGAAAAACAAACAAACAAACAAACTATCCATGTTTGCTTCTAGACTTTTTTTTTTTTTACAGTGTTAGATTCTGAACTAAAGCCAATCCCTTTTATCTAACAGAAAAATGCTGAGAATGTTTCTATTTTACTGCACCCTTGTTATATACAAGAAGCATTTAATGTGGTGGAATGTAATATTATATTCAATGTGCTTAATAAAATTGTAATGGATTCGCTTATTTAGACACTCTGGGAGAAATAGTCTCCCACTGGATAATAGAAATGGCGGTGCTTTTGCTGCATCTATCAACACAAAGGGATGAGCAAAGCTTATCAGAGCTGATTACAATCACTCTGGAATTGCCCTTAAAAAATAAAGTGGGAAATAGGAATCTGCAGTTACAAAATTTCTCCTTCTTCCTTTTCATGGCATTACATTTGCAAATGAATTCAAAATCTGAGCTTTAGGAGGCCTGTGAGTTTGTTGGAAAAATGGGGCAGGAGAAAACAGCTTATCAGGAATCCTCCACACCAAGGTGGCTTAGCACTGAGAACTCAACACGAGGCACCTTACAAAGAAAGGAGGATTATTCAATGGATGTAGCTCTCAAGGCAAGAGAAGGAAGAAGCAGTAGCAACTGTCCTTCCCAAATCTCCTTTTCCTCACACCCTTCTATACCATGCCCTTGTCTTGGGACCTCCCTCCTGAGGGTAAACACACAGGAAGTGGCTGTGATGGTAGTGAGCCCTTGTAGCTGCTGTCCCCGACTCTCCATTACACTTTAGGTTACTTATTTAGGCAGGGAAGTCACGGGGATGCCAGCATCCCTTCAGGATGAACAAGCCCTGAAATCATCCCATTACTTGACTGGAGTTCAGACCTCTTACAACCCTACCTCTTTTCCTTTCATACCTCAGCACAGGGAAAGCCTCTCAGCCCAACCCAGTCTGTCCCACTCAAGCTGTTTCATCAGGAGTTGGGGCTAAGATCTTACTTTAAGATCTCCTAAAATCCACTCAGGGAAACTAGGGATTTATTATTCTGGTCTTGGGGAGACAAAATTGACCAAGCATCATTTCTATGCAAACATCTGTGTGCCTAGGTTGTACTTCCTAGTGCAAAACTATCTCAGATTTAGTGTGTGTGTGTGTGTGTGTGTGTATGTCTTATATGTATATATGTATATGTATATTAAAAACATTTTTTAATGTTTTTAATTATTTTTGAGACACAGAGAGACAGAGCATGAGCAGGAGAGGGACAGAGAGAGAGGGAGACACAGAATCTGAAGCAAGGTCCAGGCTCCGAGCCATCAGCACAGAGCCCAACGCGGGGCTCGAACTCACGGACTGTGAGATCATGACCTGAGCTGAAGTCGGGCGCTCAACCGATTGAGCCACCCAGGCGCCCCATGTATATGTATATTTTAAATGTTTATTTATTTATTTTGAGAGAAAGAGAGCACTCACAAGCAGGAGAAAGGCAGAGAGAATCCTAAGCAGACTCCACACTGTCAGTGCAGAGGCCAGTGTGGGGCTTGATGTCACCAATCATGAGATCATGACCTGAGCTGAAATCAAGAGTTGGATGCCCAGCCTATTGAGCCACCCAGGTACCCCAGATTCATTGTATATTTTAAAATAAAACCTTGACCAACAACTCAACCTCACCTTGTGTTTCTAAAGGAAAATAATTATTAATCGTATTCTTCAAGAATTTTCCCACATGTAGACTCACTGTGGTCTCTTTGTTTTCTCAAAGTGATATAGATTTAAACCACAATCCTAAGAAACCTTCTAAACTCAAACTGTAAACTTAAATTCTAATTTAAATGCGTTGAATATGCAATTTTCAGATAGAAATTAAATAAAATGATGATTGTTTTCCAGAAAGGGTGATCTTTTAATTGGCAAAATAATGGCAACAAACTTGTAAGCCTCTCTCGTCTCTTACTGCCTGGACTACAGCAGCTCCCACCTGCTTTTACTGCTTCTTGTTTTGTCCCCTCTGCAACCATTCTCCACACAACAGCCAGGGCCTCTCCCCTGCTTGAACATTGAGTGACTTTTTACAGCCTGTAGAACAAACCTCGAATCCTTACAAAGGTCAACAGCAGTTACACAGTGTGTCCCGGGGGGACGGGGTGGGGGGACCATGCCAGGCTCCCTCTCTCTCCATGCCTCCAGGGCCTCTGGGCCTTCCTTCTCTCTCTGTACCAAGGCACATCCAGTTCCTGCTGCTTGGAAAACTCTTCTTGCCTGTCTCGTGACCAGCTCCTTCTGATTCATCAATGCTCTTTCCTCAGGCCTTGCTATCAGCTTAAGTGTTATTGCTCAGATAGGCTTTCTCTAGCAACCTGTCTGAAACAATCTTTCCTTGTCACTCTTTATCAAATACCCCTATTTATTTCCTCCCTACCATTTATTACAGTCTGAAATATTGATTATTTTTACCATCTGATATTTGTCACTGCCATTAGAATGTAAGCTCTGTGACAGCAGATATTTTTTTTCCCTCTAACTCCTGCATATAATACAATGTATGACTCAGCATAGGTGTTTAATAAACACCTGTTGACTGAAAGAAGGAAAGAATAGCATGAAACTTGGGTATGAGAAGGAACACAGCATGGAATATCGGTCATAATGAAATGTGAGAAGCCAAAAGTAACTATTAAGATAGAAAAGGAATATGAAACACATAAAAGTTCATCTAATAATTTTATATAACTATACAAAGGTCACAGGGTGAAGGTTGCTCTGTATAAAGTAAAACAAATGTCAACCCTTTCACAGATGGAGAACTGATCCATACATATCCACATGCTTCAAATTATTTCAAAGTCAACATTTATACTTAAATCAGCATTCAAGAATGCACCTGGAATACAACATTGGTGTGGATTACATATGTGCAGGCTCAGAACATTGTGGGAGGATCTTCTGACAAAACTTCTTGGGACATAATTGGATCCAGCTAGTTTCTGACAGATTAAGATGTTATAGATGGATGAAGAGTGGTTAGGGTAAGAAAAAGAATGTAAGATTGGATATAAGACAGTATATAAGACAGCCTGGGAGTTTATGATAAAGGAAGTGGAGATAAAGTAATTGGAGAAGAATAATAATGTAGGATTCAGGATGCAGTACAGGATTAAATCTGGAATTTATTACGAGTAATTGGGTACTGATGCAGTCATTGAAGGCGGGAGAGGTACAGGGCTGTCACTAGCTGTCAGGTTTGCCTCTAACCTTCAGAGGTTTGGGATTTTGCTATTGATGCCCAGGGCAGGACCTGCAGAAGACTTCTGTCAGTGGTCACAGCCACCCACAGAACCAAGGCAGGAAATCGTGTTGGTGTGTCAAACTTCAATTCTGCAGAAGTCCCTGCATTCCAGCTGCTGCCAGCAGAAGAAAAATGGCTTTTGCTATTTTCCTGTCTTCTGTGTAAGTGTCTCTCACTGGCAGAAACTAAACTGGAACCTGATGACAAGAGATTCTGGGAAAAGTAGTTCTTAGGCTTTGAGCCCTTGAGATATAGAGGAGAACATAAAAGAGGATAGAAATGGGCCAACTGCCAGTCTGACACAATATGAGAATAGGAAACACTTGTCACTGCTTTGAAATACTATTTCTGGCTAGTTAATTTCATTAGGTCTAATCCTCACTAAAATAATAGCCCAACAGTTACTAAGGGCACTGTGTTAAGAGCTATTCATGCATTATCTCATTAACTTTCACGACCATACAAAATGAAGCTACTATTACCGTCTCCATTTTAGAATCGAGGAACCAAGACTTAGAGAGGTACGCTAACCTGTTCCAAATGAAGCAACTAGTAAGTGGAAGAGCTCAACCCTACTCATGACTGGCCAGCTACAAAGCCAATCCCTTTTAGTCCTTATAGTAGAGTACTTGCTAGTCAGTTATTAAATTTCTTTGTAATCCATGGCCCTAGCCTCCACGTGAAACTCGTCAAGTCATTTTACAAACGTAGACTATTAAATCAATATAAATACCTTACTTCTAAGTTGAGAAAAGAACTAATGAATCTTCACAGGATGTCCTCCCAAGCATGGGCACTGTCTTAATGAGAGAGAAAAGTATATCAGTAGAGGAAATGTAGTGTCCCCTACACTTAGAGTGAAATTTTATGTTATGAACAGATTTTCACTTATTGTCAAAGTATCTATTGTTATAAGACCACATCATAGACTCTCAAGGTTGGAAGGGGCATTCAAGTTTGAAGAATCTTCAAGATCCCTTCTGATAGCATTTCAACAAAGGTTGGCTCAACTTCTGTTTAGGAACTGTCAATGGGTGCAACTTCCAGGACTATGGGGGCAGATTGATGAGTTGGGGGAGCACACAGGATGTCTGCTGCTGGTTGAAGATAAGATGGTGCTGCCTGGGGGCCGCTTAGTTCTGTCTCAACGATAGCAAATATGGTGTTAGGCTAGAGGTTGGAGCTATTGATATTAGTTAGCTTTTGCTGCTGATCCTGTCAAAATTCCATGACTTACAAATTATAGCTTGAGTGTCTATGGTGGATTCAAGCTGGCCAGAGATTATTTGGCACTCCTCTCACTGAGAAGTAGAGGCTATGCCCCTTCCCTTTGAGTCTGGCTGGCCTCTGTGACTGCCATGACTAATGAAACTTAACACAGATGTTGTGCCATTCTTAGGTATAGCCTAAATGGATTGGCAGCTTTCATGTTCTTGGAATTCTCTCTTTGGGAGCCCCAAGGCATGATTGAAGAAACCTGACAATCTTGAAACTGGCACGCTAGAGAGGCCAGGTGATAGGAGAGCCCACTTTTCTTCCATTTCTAACAAGGCATTGGACTTGCAGTGAGGCCTTTCCAGACTATCCCATGCAATGGCTGAATACTGCTAAGTGACCCTAAGTATGTCTCATGGAGCAGAAGAATCGCATAACTGATCCAGGCCCAAATTCCTGACCATGAAATTGTGAGCTACGATAAAAGTTATTTTCAGTTTCTGAGTTTGAGGTCTTTTTTACACAAGAGTAGATAACTAGCATGTTCTGTGGGATTCGTGAGGGTTGTTTGGTCTAGACTGGCCTTAACCGGTCTCATCTGGGCTCACTCATATGTCTGAAGATCAGCTAGGGACTCTCTAGATTGTACTTGACTAGGGCAGCTTACCTGAACTCTGCTCCATGTGTCTCTCATCCTTCTCTGTGACAAGCAAACTTGTCCATGCATATTCTAGGGAAATGGCCAAACTGCAAGAGAGCAAGTGGAAGCACATAAGGGCTCTTGGAACCTAGGCTTGGATATGGCACCCTGTTACTGCCATCTCATTCTATTGGCCAAAATCACATGGCTGAACTCAAAGTCAAGGGTTTGGAGTACAGACCTCATTTCTTTTGTGCAAAATTCATATCTCAAACAGTGTGAATACAGGGTGGAATGGGAAATTGGAGAAAATAATGCAATCTATTACATTTACTTCATTTCAGTACAGCAAACATTAATAGGATACATATTATTCGCAAACATTATGCTAGGCACTGGGAACATAGAAACAAAAGATACCTAACTTTTTGCTCTTGAAACATTTATGTTCCAGGCAATATTTAGGATTTTTACTTCTAATCACTGTGTTAAGATTTACACCTGCATTAAACTTCAGCGTTAGCATCTGAGTCATGTTTTATTGTTTCAGTGACTTAAAATTTGATTAGAATCCCTTACTTGCTTAACTCGTGGAAGTTGTGTTCGGTTAGGTTTTTATGTTTTTTCATCAACATGAAAAAATTTCAATTGAAAAGAAATTACATATATGTACTGTCAGCTTGCTATCAACTCTTCCTCTGTTGGTTTTCAAAGGGCCTATGTTTTTCCTCATGTACAAATTCTTGGGGAACCTCATCATAGTCTTAATGTACCAACTACATTATCCTTTAACATCTGGACTTAAATTGGGAAGCAGGAAGCCACAATGCAAAGAAAACATATGAGGACAATTCACACTTCCAAATATGGTCACCAAGCACCTTCCTTACATTTGTTGCTCTGCTCATTCTTTTCTGTAGCTCTTTGGTTTCTGGCTGGATGTGCTTTGTTTCCCTCTGTAACTTTGCTCCACACTAGTATGTTCCACCATCAGAGCCAGACTTCTCATCTCTCTTCCTCATGTTTCCCATTAAGTTCCTGTTTCTTCTCAGTGGGAAATATCTTTCTTCCACTGAAAGGCCTAGAGCTGAGCTCCATGAAGGGTTCAGCTTAATGCCTTCTGCAGCATCAATGGTCACTCATTAATCCCCAGGCAACATGGGACAGTGGAAAGTGCATGAGCTGACTTTGGAGTCAAATGGGCCTAGGTTTTAATCCTAGCTCTACTGCTTACTAAACCGTGATCTCAGGCAGGCTACTTAACTTTCTGTGCCTGAATTTTAAAGTATTTTTTCTTTTTAATTTTATTTTTTTAATTACATCCAAATTAGCATATAGTGCAACAATGATTTCAGGAGTAGATTTCTTAATGCCCCTTACCCATTTAGCCCATTCCCCCTCCTACAACCCCTCCAGTAACCCTCTGTTTGTTCTCCATATTTACTTGTCTCTTATGTTTTGTTCCCCTCCCTGTTTTTATATGATTTTTCTTCCCTTCCCTTATGGTCATCTGTTTTGTGTCTAAAGTCCTCATATGAGTGAAGTCTTGTGATACTTGTCTTCCTCTGACTATTTCACTTAGCATAATACCCTCCAGTTCCATCCGCATAGTTGCAAATGCAAGATTTCATTCTTTTTGATTGCTGAGTAATACTCCATTGTATATATATACCACATCTTTATCCATTCATCCATTGATGGGAATTTTTAATTAAATTCCAGTTAATTTACTTATAGTGTAATATTAGTTTCAGGTATATAATATAGTACTATATATAATACAGAGAATTATATATATAGTATATGATATATACCTCCATATATCACCTGGTGCTCATCACAAGTGCACTCCCTAATCCCCATCACCTATTTAACCCATCCTTCCATCCACCTCCCCTCTGGAAACCATCAGTTTTTTCTCTATAGTTAAGAATCTATTTCGTGGTTTATCTCTCTCTCTCTCTTTTTTCACCCTTTGCTCATTTGTTTTGCCTCTTAAATTCCACATATGAGTGAAATCATATGACATTTGTCTTTCTCTGACTGATTTATTTCATTTAGCATAATACTCTGTAGCTTCATCCATGTCATTGCAAATGGCAAGATTTCAATCTTTTTTTATGGCTGAGTAACATACCATGTATGTGTATATATACATATCACATCTTCTTTATCTATTTTTCGATCGATATACACTTGGGCTGTTTCCATAGTTTGGCTATTGTAGATAATGCTACTATAAACATCAGGGTGCATATATACCTTTGAATTAGTAATTTTGTATCCTTTGAGTAAATAGCAGTGCATTTGCTGGGTACTAGGGTAGTTCTATTTTTAACTTTTTGAGGAACCTCCATACTGTTTTGCAAAGTGGCTGTACCAGTTTACATTACCACCAACAGTGCAAGAAGGTTCCCCTCTCTCCACATCCTCACCAGTACCTGCTATTTCTTATGTTAATTTTAGCCATTCTGACAGGTGTGAGGTGATATTTCATTGTAGTTTTGATTTTTATTTCCCTGATGATTAGTGATGTTGAGCATCTTTTCATGTGCCTGTTGGCCATCTGTATGTCTTCTTTGGAAAAATGTCTACTCATGTCTTCTGCTCATTTTTTGAATGGGTTATCTGTTTTTTGGTGTTGAGTTTTATATGTTCTTAGTATATTTTGATTACTAACCCTTTATCTGATATGTCATTTGCAAATATCTTCTCCCATTCCTTCAGTTGCCTTTTAGTTTTGTTGATTGTTTCCTTCACCATGCAGAAGGTTTTTATTTTGATGTAATCCTAATAGTTCATTTTTGCTTTTGCTTCCCTTGTCTCAGGAGACATATCTAGAAAGAAGTGGCTACAGCTGATGTCAAAGAAGTTACTGCCTGTGTTTTCTTCTAGGATTTTTACGGTTTCACATCTAGGTCTTTCATCCATTTTGAATTTATTTTTGTGTATGGTGTAAGAAAGTGGTCCACTTTATTCTTTTCCATGTTCCTGGAAAGTTGTTCCATTACCATTTGTGGAAGAGACTGTCTTTTCCAATTGGATATTCTTTCCTGCTTTGTTGAAGATTAATTGACCATATAATTGTAGGTTTATTTCTGGGTTTCCTATTTTGTCCTATTGATCTTTGTGTCTATTTTTGTTGTGCCTGAGTTTTATATGCCATTATATGGGCATAGTAAATCTTATCTTGCATGGTTCATGTGTGATGTAATTGAAATAATAATTATAAAGTGCCTGGACAATGCCTGTCATGTTCCTGGTGTTAGATCCCTTCTCCTCCCAATCCCAACAGCTTATCTCTTACTATATCAGCTTCTCTCTTATTGGCCACCTTAGGACTGGCTTACCGAGAGGCTATCATAACATGTTTTCAGGGTCAGAAATACTTTGTATGCATGGTAAAACACAGACATGTTTTAGTGAGGAAAAAAAGGGTTATTTTTCCATATGATTTCATTTGTTTAAGAGAGCATAAGCAATGTCTTAGAGCATTTATACTCAGCATTCTGCAAAGTTGAGTTCTTATGGCAAAGTGGCGAGAGAATTAGAAGTTACCAATATTTCACTTTGGATACTTTGCACTTTGGATATTTGCTGTGTTCGGATGTTCAGCGCAGACAAGATCCTTAGGGATGGGGCTGGGTTTTACTTGTCTTTATGTTCTGTGACCCAGCACGGGACCTGGCACTTCAGAGATGCTCAAATAAATGTTTGTTGAACAAATAAATGAATGTTTTACTGACAGCAATTGTGTGAATTGATGAAACTTGAACTATTTTATATGTAGCTGGAATACTTCTGTTGCCTGGTTTTTGCTGGGCCTGAATTTAGCTGATTGATGCTTAGTAACTCTGGTTTATGCGCTGACTTTTGCAGGGGTTGGAGGAGAGTGGGACATCAGGTCTATATTTGGGAAAATGCAGTGCGATCACTTACCCTTCACACTTTCCTCTTTGCTTTTGCTGTTTTTCATCTTTCCGAGCAGACTGTACACTCCTTAAGGACAAACACCATGGCTCACGTTTGCTTTCTCCGTGTTTGTGGCATTGTTGATTTTCAGTAAATACTGGTTGAGAGGGTGAATATGGCAATGAAGACAACTTGAAGGAAAGTTAGCGTTTTGGGATTTTATATGATTTTAGAAATGCAGCATCTTATCTGAGCCCTTTCTCATCTCCTCTGATTTATTCTTCCACTGATCCTGCCCTTGGATTTCTTGTTCTTTAGTGTCATCCTTACAAATGCCATGTGATTTGTGGGAAAGGATTGAGGCTTTGAAATTAAAAAAGCATTTTTTAAAAATGTTTATTTACTTTTGAGAGAAAGAGAGACAGAGCATGAGCAGTGGAAGGACAGAGAGAGAGGGAGACACAGAATCTGAAGCAGGCTCCAGGCTCTGAGCTGTCAGCACAGAGCCCAACGTGGGGCTCGAAGTCACGAGCTGTGAGATCATGACCTGAGCCGAAGTCGGACTCTTAACCGACCGAGCCAGCCCGGTGCTCTGAGGCTTTGAAATTAAACAGACTTGGATTTCAGCTCTGAATTCATAACTTTCTGATTGCATGATCTTGAATGAGGCGTAGAACCCCTTGGTTCCTGTGTCCTCATTCGTGAAGATGAATAGTGTCTTCTACCTGGCAGAGCAGTTTTGAGAACTGATTAGATGGGTGAATGTAAGGCAGCTGGTCATAGTAGGAGCTCTATAAATAGTAGGTGTTATTACGATCCTTAACCCATTCTCTTTACCCTCATACTGCTCCTTTTTCCAACCAGAAAACATGCATTTCTACCCCTGGCCATCTGTTGGTAACATCTGAACGGCTGTGAGTTGCTGGGGACCGCACTTCACAATTTCACTTCATTGGGAACTTTGTCTCATATCACTCTGATTAATAAAAGCCTTAATAAGAATAACCACCCTCTGCCCCATTAAAATCATGCAAGGATAAATGTGAGTTTTCAGGAAAACTCCTCAAATGATGAAGTGAAGAATTGGAGAGTTAAATGACATGTGAAGAATCGGAAGATATAGCATATATTCAAGTTTATGATCTTTTTATTCCCTCTCTCTCCATTTATTACAATAGATTCTAAAAAATTGCTCTCACAACAGGACCATTATCCCTAGTAGATTTAAGGACCCTTTCACCAGTATTTTTTCTTGAAATAATTGAGTTTGCTGGAATAAACTACTCAGCTCAATATTTTTCATCTCCCTCTAATACAAATGTATTTGATTCCTATAAATCTGAGTGAGGTCAGTCAGGAAATTATACATATTTGTTTTCCACAGGGTATATGAGCTATTAAGTCATGTTGCATTTATTATAGATCATGTTCGCTAGTTGGCAAGATAATTTGAATGATTGAAAACAATATTTTAGAACATGTAGCACCAGGAAAACAACCAGAAAGGAGAATTGAAGCAAAATCTTCCTTATGATAAATATTTTAAGTAAACAAAATATCCTGTTGTGATTCAAGTACATATTTGCATTAAAATGCATTTAAAATACCACTCAATATTATGCATACTGTTTATTCTTATGGTTCATATGCGTTTATATATTTCCTTCTTATATATTTATATCACTTAATCATTACATTTGGATCTCATGTCATATGTGTATATATATTCCCATTATATCTTTCTTCCAGCCTCAACTATGTGGATGTTTTCTTGGCTGTGTGCCATTTTAATTATTTTGGCTTTTGCTGGTATGGACACAGTAGCAAAGACCACACCACATCCCAAATTTACGAAGAAATCTGACGGAAAAGAGATGCCGAAGGGTCTAAAGCCGTCCAGTGGCCCACCTCCAGAAGAAGAGGAAATTCCTTTCACAGAAGTGGCTGAAATGGTGGAACCGACCCCCAACCCCCCAGCCCTAGATTCTGCCTTCGGTACTGCCACTCTCTTCCCCTTTGAAAACTTCACTCTTGACACGGCTGATTTTTTTCTGAATTGCTGTGATTGTTGTTCATCTGTCCCAGGGCAAAAAGGAGAACCTGGAGAGACTGGAAAGCCAGGTATTTGAAAGTGCATGAAGCCATATTTCCTACCTGGATGTTCTTGGAGTTGAGAGGTGGATTGGAGGTAGAATTGTCCCAAAGGTTTCTACATTGTCCTGCAAATGGTGACAGGGTCTAGGTGTAACACCGTGACAAATGCAAATGGGTGCTGTGTTGCCCACCAGCCACACGTGTGGCTATTAATAAAAATAAACATAAACATTAATATTAAAAATTCAGTTCCTCAATGACACTAGCCACATTTCCAATGCTCAATGGCCACACGTGGCCAAAGACTACTGTATTGGGCGGTACAGATACAGAGCATTTTCATCAGTGCAGAAAGTTCTATTGGACAGCGCTGGCTAGAGCAGAAACCAGGCTCCTGACCCCAGCCCTGGCACACAGTTCTTCACATTACAAACTTACTGCCAGTACAGTCTTCTCGTTAATGGCTGATGTAAAAAGGGTAAATGAAAATTCTGCTGGCTAGTTAGAATGTGTCTTGACTGATGGATTTCTGGAGTGCTATTTGTAGTTAGGATTAGAAATGGCATGTCTGGGACGGGGAGAATAAGGGGCAGGATTCAGTTTGCTCTTCATTGAGATTCCAAGGCAACACTGTATCCTTGCCCAACAATGTTCTCCATTGAACATCATGGTTATATATTTCAAAATTTAAGATATCTTTAATATATACATTATGCATATACTGAGTTTTACTGTAATACATTTCAGCTTTTACATGTCATATAGCAGAGAACTCAGGTAAAATTGAGATAGGAGTGTCAGTTTAAAATTCACTATTCCCTAAAAAAAATGACATATATATATTTGTTATGTCTTGCCTGCAGAACTTAAAGTTATAAAAGCAGAAATTGTGCACCCTCATTAAGCTTTTCATTCATTTCATCCTATAGTAGGAACCTTTTGGGAAATGTGATCAATATTCATGCAGAGCTGGAATTAAAAGGTAGAGTTGCTGGGCAGTGGTCAGGGCATGAAGATTTCTGGATTGCTGAAACATTATTGGAAATGCAATGATACCGAGAAAATTACATTTACCAGAATTCCTCTTAGTATCATATCTGGCTGGTGAGCTGCTTGAGGGTGAAGACCTCCAAGGACATGGTCAAGTAAACACAGCTGGTTGCTAAACTGTCTTCTAAGGCTGTAGGTCTGTCACATGAGAGCTTTTGTTTTACCCTTTGGTAGATTAGCTGGACAGTTCTCAGAGCTCAGTCTCTCCTCTAAATACATAGGACAAACATTTTGCACGTATGCCAAATTATTTGCCTGCCTGGGGTGCTCATATGTTTTAGTCTGAACAAGTCAGCACAGAGCAGAGTGTTCAAGAGCTCAGAATGTCTTGTCTATCATGGTCCTACCTTTGGGAAGCGTCATTACCTAAGTCTCAGTTTACAAAATAGTAGAAGTGGGGGGTGAGTGGGTGGCTCAGTTGGTTAAGCATTGGACTTGGGCTCAGGTCATGATCTCGTGGTTCATAAGTTTGAGCCTCGTGTTGGGCTCTGTGCTGACAGCTCAGAGCCTGGAGCCTGTTTTCAATTCTGTGTCTCCCTCTCTTTCTGTGCCCCTCCCCTGCTTACACTTGTGCTCTCTTTCTCTCTCTCTCTGTCTCAAAAATAAATGAAAATAAAAAAAAAATTAAGGGGTGCCTGGGTGGCTCAGTCAGTTAAGCATCCGACTTCGGCTAAGGTCATGATCTCATGGTTCTTGAGTTCGAGCCCTGTACCCAGCTCTGTGCTGACAGCTCAGAGCCTGGAGCCCGCTTTGGATTCTGTGTCTCCCTCTCTCTGCCCCTCGCCTACTGATTCTCTCTTTTTTTTTCTCTCTCTCTCAAAAATAAATAGACAATAAAGAGAGTAGTAAAATGGGATAAGAATAGTACCAACTTCATGGGGTCATCAAGAGACAGAATGAGGTAATACACGTAAAGACTCACTGTGGTACCTGATAGAATAAGTGCTCAATAAATTGTGTTTGTTTTTCCAGTTAGCTGTAGTAGGAGTCTTTTCCTCTTCTCAGCCTAATAGGGTCTTGTTTCTGAGATTCATAGATATTTATTCTACTGTTTCAGTGTTTCAAAGATGCTGTTTGGTTAAAAAGTTAGAAATCTAGCATAAGAGGGACATTAAACAAACTGGAAAATGACAATAAACCCTCTCAAACCCAACTATTTTATTTTATTATCATTTTTGTAAACTTTATTTGTTTATTTTGAGAGAAAGTGTGTGGGAGAGGCAGAGAGAGAGGGAGAGAGAGAATCCCAAGCAGGCTCTGCACTCCCAGCGCAGAGCCCAATGCGGGGCTCAAACTCACAAACCTCGAGATCATGACCTGAGCTGAAACCAAGAGTCGGACACTTAACTAACTGAGCCACCCAGGCGCCCCACCCACTGTGCTCGTCTTTCAGTTTCTTAAAAACACCATGGTCTTTTCCCAAAATGCTCATCTATGTATTTTGGGGTTGTTTTTTTTTCTTTTTCCTTCTTTTTTTTTTTTTTTTTTTTTGTTTCAGAAAATCCTAATTCGTTCATTTGTCATTTTCCCAGGGATGTCTCCTCTGATAGCATAAATTAGGTTCTTTTAGCACAATCTATAATGGGACTTTCCTGTTTTCCTTTGCCTCACTAGCTGCAATGTGATAATTTCTACTTATTGGTGTGGTTATTGTTCAGTGTTTATCTCTCCCAGGCTCTCAGCTCCACCAGGGAAAGAACAGCTGGGATGTTGATAGCTGATTCTTAACACCTCGTATGGTGCTTGGTGTCTAGGAGGCCTCAGCAATACTTCCTGAAAAAATGCATAAGTGAATGAATGAGAAAACCAAAAATGCTAGGTATTGGGTTTTACTTCCAATTAGAGAGTGTGGTCCACATGAGGTTAAGAGCCAGATAATCATTTTGTCCTTGTTTGATATGGCAGTGCTTCCCTGAATCGTTTCACTGCTGCCATGAATCCAGTGACAAGGACTAATGGGCTCAATTTATCTATTCAGGTGGCACAAAATTATAAATCAGACAAAAATATTGTCCTTAGGATTATGTAGTTGTTTTAGTCTTACCCGGATTTTATTATTAAGACTCTGACAGTTATTGGTCTCAATGAAATGACACCTAAAAAAATTTTTTTTTCCAGAACTAATGAATTTCAAAAGAGAATTTTTTTTTTATCCTGATGGTTTTAAATCTCATTTCCAGGTCTTAAGGGAGAGGCTGGTGGAATGGGGATCCCAGGGCCACCAGGAATTGTTGGACCCCCAGGTCCAAAAGGCCAGAAAGGAGAGAAAGGTAGGTACTTATATCCATTTCGTGTCAAAACTCAAGACATGTTCTGTATCATTTTTCAGGAGAGCAACCTGCTAAGTAAATACCATATTCTTGCAGGTGGATCATTTTTTAAAAATGTAAAAAACTTGGTAAGGCATATTGCAAGTTATATTTGATATAAAAATGTTAACTTTATAAATAGTCTATTGAGGGACTTTAAAGTTTTCTGGTAACGTTTCTCTCTCTCTCTCCACCCTCCCTCCTTCCCTTCCACACATGTAGGCTCTCACACATCTTGTCTTTTCTTCTTTTTAAGAGAGAGAGAGAGAGAGAGAGAGAGCGAGCACAGGCACGTGAGAGCAGGGGAGGGGCAGAGGGAGAGGGAAAGAAAGAATCTTAAGCAGACTCCACACCCACCCAGAGCCTGATGGGGGGCTCAATCTCATGAACATGAGATCATAGCCTGAGCAGAAATTAACAGCTGGACGCCTAACTGACTGAGCTACCCAGGCACCCCTCACACATCTTTTCTATGTCTTGTTGGCCACACAGCTGACCTAGTGACTGGGAACCACAGGGTATAGTCTCTGGGGAAGGATCCTTTCCGGTATACTCCTGAGTGAGCTCTTCCTCATGATACACATTAATTTTGTATTAGATAAAACTAACTAGAGCAGGCTATAACCCTATAGAATTATTCTGTTTAGATTGATAGCATCCTTACTAAGGAGAATATGACATGCCTTTTTGGCTCACTCCAATCAGGAGTGGAAAGAGCACTGAATTAAAATGGAAGAAATCAAGCTTGTAGCAATGACCTTGTACCAGTCACTTTACCTCATCTGGAAATCAATGGGGAATAGACTAGGTATTTATTTATATCCTATTTACTATCAAAGAAGATTTGTGGTTATGTGTGCTTTCATAGATCTTTTCCGGCTCAGAAATTCTGTAATTCCATAGATCTATCAGCCAGGGGAAATCCCTGGTTCTCTAAGTGCTTCAAGACATTGAGGGAAGGTTATAGATTCACCGGGACATTTAAAAATTCCGCAGTGAATACTACCAGCCTGTAGAAATACCATCTATCCATCAAGTTAAATGTTTTAGCCTCAGTGTCACATGTCAAAAGACCTAATATCATCTATACATCACCCTCCACATGGCTGAGGAACTGTCTAACTCATTTCTAGTAGAATATTCAGTGAAGTAATTACTCCAAAAAGATGCTAAGGTAAGAAAGAGCTCCTTCACAGTTGTCAGTTATGCGATTTTCATTCTCGGAAACATTTAATCCTTTTGTGGCTGAATTATGTTAGCAGAAAGCCCTGTGAAATAAAGATGAGTGATGAACCTCCCCAGTGATTCATACATTTTGGAAGCCAGACTTCTGGAAGTAGAAGAAAAAAACAGGGAAGTATGATAAGATAAGGTTCTTAAGATTACACTTTGATGAAAGATCAAAAGTAGAAATTCATTCAGCCAGTCTCTATAAAGGGGCAACTCTACTTTCTTTTTATTTCCAGACTTAGCTTGGACTCTTGGTTAAGATTGAAAGTTAAAATAATAAATGAGTTGAATGACTGCATTCTGGTTCATCACAACCTGATTAAGTAAACTCAATGTAAGCAGTTAAATTGAAATTGAGAACCAGAATAACTGTGCAGTAAGGCTGGTATATGAGTATTGGCAAGGACGGGGGTTAGAATAGTCCTTCACTTCCATTCAGAGTTGGGTTCTCTCCAAAGGGATACAGATATTCTCCTGATGGCCTATGGGTTAATTTCCAAATTGTAAATTTTATGTGGAATGGTAATGGAAGGGGGTCAGCTACTTAGAAAACTACTGAGCAGTTTATGTGGGATTTCTCTAGCTGGTCTTGTGAAATTTGGTGGTGGGGGGAGTCTCTTCTCACGATTTGTAATTTGACATTGGATTTCTTTTTCCCTAACAAAAATAAAACAAAAAAACAAAGTAAGTCAGAGAAAGACAAATATCACATAATTTCACTCATATGTGGAATTTAAGAAACAAAACTGATGAACATAGGGGAAGGGAAGTAAAAATAAGATAAGAAGGGAGGCAAACCATAAGAGACTCTTAAATACAGAGAACAAACTGAAGCTTACTGGAAGGATATTGGGTGGGGGGGATGGGCTAAATGGGTGATGGGCATTAAGGAGGGCACTTATTGGGATGAGCACTGGGCGTTGTACATAAATGATGGATCACTAAATTCTACTCCTGAAATCATTACTACTCTATATGTTAACTAACTTGGGTTTAAATTAAAAAAAAAAAAAGAAAGTAAAATTTAAAAATTTTCAGCACATAAGAAAGGAGTTATATCTATAAAACCAAATAAATAAAAATTAATAAATTAAAAAAGTAAAAAAAATATTAGTTGTATCATAAATAATATGGTTGGCAAACTGATGCCAACCAATGTTACATACAGTCATGTTTGACTGTATGCGAATTTGTAAACTTTCATACTTCAGTTTCTTCTGTGATAAAAAGTGGTAAAAATATCTGCTCTACCTTTCTTGAGGGGAGATGCTATAAACTTCTGTAAATGAAAAATGTTCCCATTGATGAAATGTGCTCTGTTATATGAGTCTCCCTGTTATCCAAGGGGCTATGTTAATATCAAATGAGAATTAATTTTGAATTGAAAAGGTTGGATTAATTTTTAAAAATTATTTACTTATTTTTTTATTTTTGAAAGAGAGAGAGAGCACTTGAGCACATGCACACACACGAGCAGGGGAGGGTCAGAGAGAGTGGGAGAGAAAGAATACCAAGCAGGCTCCATGCTGGATGTAGAGCCTGACTCTGGGCTGGATCTCATGACAGTGAGATCATAACTTGATGGGAAATCAAGAGTCGACCCCTTAACTGACTGTGCCACCAGATTAATTTTTTTTTACAGTTTATTTATTTATTTTGAGAGAGAGAGAGAAAGCAAGGGAAGGGCAGAGAGAGAGGGAGACACAGAATCCCAAGCAGCTTCCACACTCTCAGTGTGGAGCCCAACACAGGGCTTGAACTCAGAAACTGTGAGATCATGACCTGTGCTCAAATCAAGAGTTAGATGCTTAACTGACTGAGCCTCCCAGGTGCCCCTGGATTAAATTCTTTAAAAATCTTGTTAAGAACTTGGAACATTACTTGGCACAAAGGAAATGCTCAATAAAAATTAACTATTATTCCTCCTACTATTATTACTGCTATTATCATTTTCAATAAAAATGAATTTAGTGTGGTTGTACTGTAACAGGAGGGGCCTTTAGCAGGTCCAGTATAAAAATGCATTTTGTGGCACTGGGAAAATATCCCAAAACCTAGATCTTTAGATTTCTTTTCAAACATGAATTTTTACAGTTCTGTGATTTGTCCAAAGGGCATATGAAAAAAATTCCAAACACAATGAAAATTGGCTTTTCCCTAATGCTCTATGTCAAGGACTATATATTTGCATTTTATATTTATATTTGTATTTATATTCACTATCCTGGATGGGGTTTTTTTTGTTTAATTTTTTAATATTTTATTTATTTTTGAGAGACAGAGTATGAGTGGGGGAGGGGCAGAGAGAGAGGGAGACACAGAATCTGAAGCAGGCTCCAGGCTCCGAGCTGTCAGCACAGAGCCCAACCTGGGGCTCGAACCCATAAACCGTGAGATCATGACCTGAGCCAAAGTCGGAAGCTTAACCGACTGAGCCACCCAGGTGCCCGGGGAAGGGTTTTTGATATGATTAGTTTTAGCTAATTGCAGAACGTGTGCTCTGTGTTATAAGGTGGTGACACTCTTTTTTAGGCATTGTGGGGAACATAAAGAAGGGGATATTTTAACTGTTATTCAAGATTCATAAGAAGAAAAAACAAACACATAAATAACAAGACAAAATATCATGAATTTCATGAGAGATTTGAAGAGCAAGGAGAATGCTGGGGAAAAGCTGAATTTTGTGCAAAGAGATTGGCACTATCCCAAATCTTGTTTAAATGGTTCACCATCAACTGGAACAAAATATTCCTAATCATGCTCGATAAATTTTTTTCCCATATCGTTTTTCCTTTATCCATTTTGGTAGAGGAAGTGTTGGATTGTAACATGGTTACAAAATGGATGTTAGTTATACCATAACTAATATAGTTGGAAGAAAGTTAATCTTGGTATCATTTTAGGACTTAAAGGGGAACGTGGGGACCAAGGAACAAGTGGAACCCCAGGATACCCGGGAAAACCCGGAGAACCAGGTAGAGTGTAAACTGTATCTATTGCGTTCAGTCATGTGTGCAGCACAGCCCCTAATTTTCTTCCTGTTTGTACTTATGCAGGAGGTAAGATGGACATACGAATTGCTTTTATTCTCATACTTCAGTGTCCTGATTGCTAGAGTGCAACAGGTGCTGGTCAGGTAGTTTGAAGACTAAATAAAAGCTTCTGAGCTCGTGTCCTCAGTCTAGCTGTCTTTGGGAAAAAGACAGCTTCAGCTTCTCTGCCTGTGGGATTTTGGGTTTGGATGGACTTAGTGGAGATGTAGGGGAATACTTGGGTTGGGCCAAAACACAAAGGGTAATGGACTACCATGGGTTGCTGTGGTTCTAAATCCTGTTTCTTATCTTAAAAGTACAAAAAAAAAATAGAACTAGATTTATGAGATTTAAATATAGGTTGTCACTACTTGGTGGCATTAACTCCTCCCCCTGTGAGAGAGCCGCAGGATCCAAATGGCACAGCTGTGGCTGAGACAGGAGTTGGGGTTCCAGCCTCAGTGAGTAGGTGTCATTTCTGTTTCGTGAGCTCTGTGGTAATAGCGTTCTGTTCAATGTGATCCTTGAATGTCATTTGGACTTTCTGTTTCAGGTGGCCTTGGTCCTAAGGGGGAGAGAGGAAACATCGGACTGACAGGAGTGAAGGGGCAAAAAGGCTCCAAAGGGGACACGTGTGCAAATGGTACCCAAGGAGATAAAGGAGACCAGGGGGCTGCGGGCTCACCTGGCTTGAATGGAGAGCCTGGGGCCAAGGGAGAGAAAGGGGAGATGGGGGAAAAGGGCTGCTGTGGGCAGTCTGGGCAGAGGGGAGGGAAGGGAGAAAAAGGTGAGGAGGGTCTGAAAGGGGAAAAAGGTAGCAAAGGAGATACTGGAACGGAAGGCAAAAGCGGCCCAGATGGGCTGCCTGGGGCCCCAGGGGATCCAGGAGTTAAGGGAGAAAAGGGAGAGTTAGGTCCTCCTGGTCTTGCGGGGCCTGTGGGGCCAAAAGGTGAGGTTGGGAGCAAAGGGGTCCGGGGATCTATTGGCAAGAAGGGCTCTCGGGGCTTCAAAGGCTCCAAGGGGGAGGTGGCCAGAGTGCTGCGGTCAGCCTTCAGCGCCACTTTATCGAAGCCTTTCCCTCCTCCCAACATCCCAATCAAATTTGACAAGGTTCTCTATAATGACC
This sequence comes from Panthera leo, assembly GCF_018350215.1. Lineage (NCBI taxonomy): Eukaryota > Metazoa > Chordata > Mammalia > Carnivora > Felidae > Panthera > Panthera leo. The sequence continues at coordinate 103,316,759 of NC_056687.1, read as the reverse complement.
AAGGGAATTACAGCCCTGTCACTGGCAAATTTAACTGTAGTGTTCCTGGCGCATATGTATTTTCCTACCATGTCGCTGTGAGGGGCAGACCCGCTCGCATCAGCCTGGTGGCCCGGAATAAGAAGCAGTTCAAGTCCAGAGAAACGCTCTATGGCCATGAAATAGACCAGGCGTCTCTTCTTATCATCCTGAAATTAAGTGCAGGGGACCAAGTCTGGTTGGAAGTTTCGAAAGATTGGAATGGGGTCTATGTCAGCCCTGAGGATGATAGCATTTTTACTGGGTTCCTTTTGTACCCAGAGGAAAATTCTGGAATTTCACCATAAGCTGTGTCTTGAATGCTGTAGTTTGGGTTCAGTGGAATAAGTCAGGTAACACAGGTAGTATTACTAAAAAGAACAACTTTCATTATGTTTTTCATGAGTATAAAAATGATACAGAAAAAATAAGAAAAATATTGTATAACCTAAAGTCAATTACTCTGCCTATTTTAAGACATCACCTTTAAAAAATATATTTATATGTATTGGAAACATGTGTCTATTAATTTTGTAGTTTAGCTTTTTTCATTTAGCATTATAATGCCATTTCCCATGCCATTTAAATAATATCTGCATATAAAATATGATTGACATCTGTAATTAATAAATATATTCTTACCAAATATCTTGTATATCTCATATAGGTGTGTGCAACTCTTTTCTGTGTGAGTGTAAGGCTAACAAGTGACACATGATGGGCTGGTATGTCTCAAGAGTTTAGAAACTGTTAGGATTGACTTGCAACAAAATGGAGCTATTCCCTTGTCAGTTTAATTCAAGGAGAATGCACAGAAAGAATGATAAAAAATAGCTAAAATATCTTCAAAATTAATCAATGTAAAAGTTTGACCATAAAAATCCTGTATTAGGTGGCCATGTGTGTTGGATAAAAGGTAAAAAGTAAGTTTGTAAAAGGGCTCCTGGGTGGCTCAATCAGTTAAGCATTGGACTCTTGATTTCGGCTCAGGTCATGATCTCGTGGTTTGTGGGACCGAGCTCCTCATTGGGCTCTTTGCTGACAGCACAGAGCCTGCTTGGGACTCTCTCTCTCCCTTTCTCTCTGCCCCTCTTCCACACATGCATGTTCACGTGCTCTCTCTCTCTCTCTCAAAATAAATACACATTTAAAAACAAAGGAAAGTTGATAAAGCTATTGCTGAGTCATAGCAAAGATCCAGCCATTCATCAAATTGTTGTGCTTAGAAAAACTAAATGTCCCCCAAAGAGTCAAGAGTAAAATTAAATCATTATTGATCTAAAATTTCAGCCCTTCCTTTCTTCATGGAAGAACATTTAATTTGGATAAATTGTTTGGCTTCATTATCATCATGTCTATACTAATTAATTCTGGTTATTCACTGAACAGGTGGGTATTTGGGAATTCACTTGCCATGTGAATATTCAATAATTGTGAATATATAACAACCTAGCAGCCTCATTTTTAAAAGAAACTAATTTATTGAATCCAAATTAAATTTGGATCAATGAAGGTGTGTAGTCACATCGATTTGAAAACCTCAGTGAGTCAAACTGGGAAGTGGGTGATAGGCAGCTCTCTGGTCTTGCTCTTCCAGACAAATAAACTTTGAAAAACGTGATTCCCTTTTGAGATTTATATGTATATTTAAAATATATTTATTGAAAATATATTCTATCCTCTTATTTTAGTGTATATTTTCATGTTGAAAAAGTGAAAAAAAAAGCTATGGTTTTTAAGACTGACAGTTAACAAACTATCAAAGATGACTAAAGTACTATTGTGTGTGTCTGGCTGTTCTATTAATGGGCAGGTGGTATCTGGATGACTAGCAGAGAAAGATGTTAATGAATTACTATACTTTTATCCTCTAGATGTTATTTTTAAAACTTAAATTTAGCGAAGTGTATGTTTTCATAATTAAGTTTTCCACATAATTCATGTTATTTTTTAAAAATTACTTTTTAAAAAATTTTATTTAACATTTATTCATTTTTGAGAGAGAGTGAGTGGGGGAGGGGCAGAGAGAGAGGAAGACACAGAATCTGAAGCAGGTTCCAGGCTCCGAGCTGTCAGTACAGAGCCCCATGAGGGGCTTGAACTCAAGAACTATGAGATCATGACCCGAGCTAAAGTCGGACGCCTAACCAGCTGAGCCACCCAGGCGCCCCCGAAATTATTACTTTTTAAAAGATATTTTATTTTGAGAGAGAGACAGAGGCAGAGAGACAAAGAGAATCCCAAGCAGGCTCTGCACTGTCAGCCCTATGACCCAGCAATAGCACTGCTAGGAATCTACCCAAGGGATACAGGAGTGCTGATGCATAGGGGCACTTGTACCCCAATGTTCATAGCAGCACTTTCAACAATAGCCAACTTATGGAAAGAGCCTAAATGTCCATCAACTGACGAATGGATAAAGAAGATGTGGTTTATATATACAATGGAATACTACTCGGCAGTGAGAAAGAATGAAATCTGGCCATTTGTAGCAATGTGGATGGAACTGGAGGGTGTTATGCTAAGTGAAATAAGTCAGGCAGAGAAAGATACCACATGTTTTCACTCATATGTGGATCCTGAGAAACTCAACAGAAAACCATGGGGGAGGGAAAGGGGGAAAAAAAGCTACAGAAAGGGAGGGAGGCAAACCATAAGAGACGCTTAAATACTGAGAGCAAACTGAGGGCTGATGGGGGGGGTGAGAGGGGAAAGTGGGTGAGGGGCATTGAGGAGGGCACCTGTTGGGATGAGCACTGGGTGTTGTATGTAAGCCAATTTGACAATAAATTATATTTAACATAAAAATAGATATAAAAATAGAAAAAAATAAAAAAATTATTACTTTTTAAAAGTTATTTTATTTTGAGAGAGAGAGATGGAGAGACAGAGAGAATCCCAAGCAGGCTTTGCACTGTCAGCTCAGAGCCTGACATGGGGCTCGAACTCACGAACTGTGAGATCATGACCTGAGTTGAAATCAAGAGTGAGACACTTAACCAATGAGCCACCCAGGCGCCCCTAAAAAATTAATTTTTAAACGTTAATTTCAATTTGGAGAATATTTGCTTAGCTGGGTTAACAATAAGTTTTAAAAATGAACCATGAATAGTACATACCATGTTCAAAAATTGTAATTAGGGTTGTGCATAATGCATTATCATGATGGTAAACAATTTTGCAAATACTTAAATTTCATCATATAAACGATCGCTTCTACTGCCATTTCCACCATCTCTTAACACAATATTCTAGAATCTAGATCCATCTTGAATTTTCTGTGTGGGCCTGCATACATACAAATTTAGAGAGATGTGAATTATTTAATATTTCCAGCCACTAAGCATGCAACTGTTGCAAACATCAGGCAAGTCATGAGTACTTCAAGAATGATGAACAGGAACATGAAGAGAGCAAGAAAATGGATGCTCAGCACACCTGAGATACAATCTTAGGAAGTTGATAAGTTGTATTTCTCTTAATTAAGCACATTCATTGCTCAAACCCTCTTCACACCCGAAAGGAGTATCCATCTCCTATGTTTGCAGCAATACCGCCCATTAGCCTTGATGGCATTTGGAGACAATCACCTTTTATTTGATGAACATTAGGCAAGAGGTGTGGAGACGAGTTTCCCCAGGGCCTGAAACTGATCGTAATGGGAATACTTAAGACTGCAAGCTGTGCTGTGCTAGAATGGAGCCTTGATCTCTAGAAAAGATGCCTTGGGTACTATCATAAATTTACATGCTGTGTGTTTGTTTTATGCAGAACCCTCTAAAGCATGGAGCTCAGGGCAGGGGCCATTCTTGCTTGGGTCCAAAAACAGTATCTCCATTTCTTCCCCTGACTCCTTCAATCAAAGAAATCCTGTTTAGAAAAAAAAAAAAAGTATCATCTTCTCTGCTCACAGCCTCGTAAGGCTCCTGTCTCATCTGGAGTAGATGCTGAATCCTTACTATGACCAGAAAGGGCCCATGTGATGTGGTCCCTGCTTTCCCTCGCACTTTCCTGCCATCTCCTCCACACTTGCTCTGGGCAGTGCCTTCAATGCTAATTCCTCAAATTCACCAAGCACATTTCCACTTACAGCTTTGCATGTGCCTTTCTATCCACATGGCTTTTACCGCAGGTAACTGCATGGCTGGCTACTCCCTCTCTCTCTCTCAAGCCTTTGTTCAAAATCACCTTTTCAGTAAGGCCTTGCATACCCTGTCCCTCTTCTGTGCTTTATTTTTCTCCATAGCACTCAGCACCCTCTAAAACATCATGTGTTTCACTTACTGATGTTGTTTATTTTCTGTCTTCCCGCTGGAAACTAAGTTCCACGAGGCCAGGGATTTTTGTCCGGTTACTGCTCTATCCTCAGCACCAGCACATTAAATAGGTGTTCGATGAATAAAGATTGATGTTGTTGTAGATCTTTCCACAAGGTGGTGCTCACAGATTATTTTTGCTTTAGGATTCCATCTTAAAAGGCAACAAACTGTTGCAAAGTAAATAAAATGGTGACTTTGATTTCATAATTAAGAAACTGGTTTCACGAAATACCATGTTTTATGTTTTATGTCTCAGAGAGCTACACAGTTTTTTTTTTTCCCCGGTTGGGACATAGGACTCTGAGTGGTTCTCTGGGGCTGCTGTGAGAGACTTACAACTATGGAAGAGGAACATGTCTCCTGTCATCTGGATTTGATCCTGCTTCTGAGTGGGGGCCCCATCGGTTTTTATCTCCCACTCCAGCCCCGAATAGCTCCGTTTTGAGTCCTGGGAATTAATATATTCTATAACTGTAAACCCAATTACAAAAAGGTTTAAAATGAGGCAAGAAGACTATAAACTTGAAGGTTTAAGAATGCTATCAAACCTGGAAGGATGTAGGGAGAAGAAAAACTGGGAGCAGTGCAGCTGCCAATGGTTAAGATGAATGGGGACAGGCAGGAGAGAGAAATGTTGGGAATTACGGAGTCATGATAACTACTGTTTCCTAGGTCCCACCAATGTACCAAGCACAGAGCTTTATGTGTCTACAGTGCCTTAAGCGTTATATACCTTGGGGCCTAATCACCCCAAGTCCTAAAGGACACCTATCTGTTAGGTGGGGGAGCCATGAACCCACTCTTAACCAATGGAGCAGGACAGTTTTCTAAAAAGCTTGGCTAGTGAAACCTGGTATAATGCGGAAAAGAATGGTGCTAGCCTAGTTTCTCAAGGCTAGCACCCCAAGTGGAAAAGGGAATGAGAAGTGGGACAAGAATCCACTGATATCGCAGCGGGGGGTGCAAGAGTGGGCCTCTTGTAAAACTGCAGGTGAATGCAAGGGCTTTACTGATAATCGGGACTGTACTTGGGTGTTCCGTTCAGCCTAGTGTTTACTCCATGTGAATTTGATGGAAAAATTTAGTAGGAGGGCTTCATTGCTCTAGAAACTAGTATTAAAGCATACTTATGGTTGATTGAATTATAAGAGTTATGTTGCATCTAACAGAGATGGTATGAGAGATGTACATATTCCTTTCTTGAGGTAGGAAAATGCGTGGAAACCTGCCTTGTCCTGAGCTTGTAGAAGGAGCGGATGAGGCAGAAGTCTCACACACTCTCTGTGGAGTCACTAATTTGTTTCGGATTTCTGTGTTCCTGGCTGAGGTACTGAGGATGAGTCAGTGAGCCCGACGGGGAGAGAAAACCCCTCTGTGTTTATGGAGCTTATGAGGAGAAGGAGTGAAAATCTGACAAGCTATTAGTTATACAGTATATCAGAAGGTGATAAATGCTATGGAGAAAAATGGGGCAGGATGGAAGGTTGTGAGTATTACAATTGGGTGGTAGGGGTGAGAAGGATTTAAAATAGACATCAGAAAAGACCTCACTGAGATGCAGTATTTGAGTTAAGATATAAAGAAAGCAAAAGAACAAGTTATGAATATCTGAGAAGCAGAGGGAGTACGAGAACAAAATCCCTAAGGTAGGATCTTGCTTGCTGAGGAGGCCATTGGGACTGCAGGAAGTAGGGGGTGAGGTCAGAGAGGTAATGGAGTCACAGATAGTGTAGGACTTTTAGCCTATTGTGAAGCGTTAGTTTTTACTCTGAGTTTGGCAGACATAGAAGTGCACCATCCTCATCAAGGAAAACACTAGATGCCCCACTAAGGGAACTAAGTTCAGCTCCCTCAGGCTCTGCCTGAGCTGCAAGAACTGCCTCTTTTGAGGTTATACCTTTCTCAGGGCAGCCCAGATCTGGTAACCGAGCAAGGTGGGGAGTCCTTCATGGCCTCCCTGATTAGCTATCCTCACTCCAGAACTTTCCGCGGGTGACTGAGGCTTTGCTGGGCCTTCATCATGGTTTAGCTCTTCCCTGCCCAGTTCTGCCTCCTTTTCCTTCCCTTCACAGGGGTTGATTCCTAATAAACATCTTGCACCTCAGACTCTCTCTGAACATCTGGTTCTAGAGACCCAACTGGTGACCATGAGACATAAACTGTGAGAGAAATTGATAGAGGACAGAATTTCGTGGACCACTTGTTCATTGCACACTTACGTGCACAGGAACATACACACACCTACATACTTTTTTCCTTTGTTCTAGGCCAGGGCTGAAGAATTAATTAGTTAATTGTGGAGCACTATTGGGAGCTTTGGGCCTGACATTTAGGTCCAAAGAACGTTCTGGTCTGACTGTAGTAATTAAGTGCGTGCACTCAGGAACTGGATGTCCTGGGTTAGAATTTCATTTACTAGCCACGCGACCTTGGGCAAGACACTTAGTCCGTGCCTTGGTTTTCTCATCTATAAAATGGGATTTTGATGTTGTAAATGAATTTATCTTTGGAAAACTCTTAGAACTGTGTCTGGCACATAGTAAGAAAACCAGCTCTATTAAAGTCAAATGTGAGAGGATGCATTTTATGTATAGTTCAGACTCCTTTTTTCGGGTCAGATACATATTAGTTTTTCAGCTGATGGGCTTATGAGTGGAAGGGGAGGTGAAATCAGGATGGGTTTAGGCTCAGTGTAATATCAGAGGTGATAGTGCTGGTTGGATTGGAGCTATGCATTTAATCCAGGCCTTCCTGTGAAATATCAGAGTTATTTCAAACAATACCAAAAAAGTGTGTTTTATAAAGGATACATACAAATAAAATGTTTTTCCTCTGAAATGAGGTTGAGGTTCACCCTTTCGTTGAAGTTAGTATTAAAAGAGGTAGTATACCAGAGTGCACGGATTCATCTTCATATTTTGGCACCCGGAACCACTGTTTTGGAGGGCCATGCTGACCAGGAGTTTCCTATACACCTGAACAAAACTCTGAAGGAGGGCCCAACTAAAGACGGATGTTTTGCTGATACGAAAGGTAATGACAGTGACAAACGAGACCTCCTAGTGGACCATAGCGGGGTTAGTGGCAGGAAATTGCATCGGCTCAGTGATGAAAGCAGCATCAGCAGTCAGAAGACAGTAGCAGGGCAGGTGGCCTTGGTCTTGCTGCTGCCTCATCTGATCCGTCCTGCAGGGCAATGAGTCTGAGATGTGTCTGCCAGGCCCACAAACACGATCCTCCCCTGCTTCTTCTTCTTCTTCTTCTTCTTCTTCTTTTTTTCTTGAGGATAAATGAGCAACAAGAAATTTGGAACATCCAGATTATTCAATGTCAGAGTTATTGCCAAAATAGCACGCCCACTCTCCTTGGATGTTGAATGCAAGTTAAAATTGCCTCTGGCAAAAGGTTTGTGAAGGCCTTATTCATTCATTTTAATTCGAGAGAAATTAATGAGCACCTACTGTGTACCAGGCACTGGGCTCCGTGCCAGGGATCCAAAGATGAATGAGGTAATTTCTTGTCTTCAAGGAAGTCACAGTCAAATGGAAGAGGCGACTAAGTGAGGACAATGGATGTTCCATCTTTTTTGTCTCAGGGATGGCCAAGGACCTAAATGCCAGGGCTATTACAGGGAAAATTGAGAAAACACTTAATCCAGCCAGTTGGTTGATTGATGTTCTTATTTAACTACCCCACAGAGTACTAGGTAAGCAATTCATTTCAAGAGGTTCAGCCTCAGCAGGTGAAAAATGTAAACAAACAAAAAAAAATCCAAGAACAACATTTTCACAATTGGGTGTTACCATGTGGGATCCTAAATCTTGTTTCTAAGACCTTGGATTGACAAGCAAGAGAGGACTAAAGAACTCTATGGGAAAATCAGAAGTTGACCTAACAAAAGTAAAAAAACAAACAAACAAAAAACAAAGATAGCAGAGGCATTCACTTGAGCTTAGGAAGCATCTCAATAATCACCTCACCAGCTTCTCTTGAGGGAAAGAATCCGAAGTCTGGATTCTGTAACTCTCAACATGTGACCCAAGGATGCACAGATTGTTTTTAAAACATGAAAAAAATATTGGGATATGATATGCCTGTAGAAAACCGCACAAATGTTGAATGTATGGCTTGAGGAGTTTAAACAAATGGTGAGTTATGAAAACGCTACCATGTCATGATACGGAAAATTTCCAGTACCTGGGAAGCTTCCTTGTGCTTGCATCCAGTCAAATCACCTCACTGCACAAACATAACCACTACCCTAATTTCTATTATCATAGGTTAATTTTGTATGTTCCTGAACTTCATATAAATAAAATCAGGCAGTTTGTAATCTTTCATTTCTGGCTTTTCTCCTCAACCTTCTCTCTCGGAGATCATTCATGCTGTTGTGTGTACAAGTAGTACTTAAAATGTTGAACATATTTTCATAGGATGATTGGCCATTTGTATATACTCTTTTGTGAAGTGCTTGTTAAATTTTTTTTTTTTTGCCAAATTTCAGTGGGTTATCAGTAGTTCTTTAGACCGCATGCAAAACTCTTGAGTTTTAACTGACTTCTTTTTTTCTACAAGTTAAGTCAATTTGTTTCCTGAACCCCCTCCTCTCTTTTGTTCACTCTTCTTAGGTTTCCCAAACTCTCAAAAGTAAGCTCCCCTGATGGTTCTCTATCTTTATAGTACTAACATTTCTTCCAAAAAAGCAAATTAATGCTTAGATGTAAATGATTAAAAGTTCTTTGTTTGTTACCTTAGCCTCTAGATATTTATCTCTTCAAAAGAAATGAAACCTACAACAGAATAGCTAATGGTGGAATTTCAAAAACTAGGAAGTTGATGGGGAGTTTTTTGGAAGGAGATTGGGGGGCAAGAATGACCAATTGGAAACATTTTTTTTTTTTTTTTTTGTCTCTGAAGTCCGACAATGCTGTCATTTCCAAACGTTTCCTTTGAATTTGGGCCAAATAGCTTTAAGAAATGTTGGATAAAGGAAAAATAAATTTATCAACAAATAATTGCTTCACAAAAAAAAGGATAAAAAAATATGGGGTTATACCTGGATCACTGATTTCAGAACTGTTTTCAACAAAGATTGACCATCAGTGGCTTACTGACAGCCTGGGAGCCTTACAGTGTGGTTTTCCAGGGAGACTGTTGTCTTAGAAACCAGTGCTAACATTGCAGTAACGATTTTACAGGGGATTACAAAGCATGCTTATGAAGTTAGTGACATTAAACTGGGAAGTGGAGTTTAACATCTTATAGGGAGGAGAATGATTTAAGATGAACTTGAAAATAAGGGTAAAAGACCAGAAAAGGTAAAAATAAATAGCAATGAAGGCTATTTATGTGATAAGAAAGAGGGACCCAAAGCAGTGGAAAGAAATTTAAAAAAGTTTGTGTGTGCTTGGTCAGACCCAAGTAGTCTCTGCCCATCCTCAAGGTGAGATTATGCTGGAAAAGAAAGCATGGTTCTGAGATGTCCAACCCAAGCAAACTGAATTATTTAATCTCTCCTTATGGATCCAGTTCTCAGTTACGTATGCTAAAAACAGAATGGGGGCACAGATTTGAGAATCCAGTCTGTTTCCACCATCAATAGTTCACTCCTCAAATATTTATTGGTCAGTAACTGTCAGGTGCTCTGATAATCATCATACAAGCTTGCAAATTCTTTAATTAAAGAATTTATTAATTATAACAGAACAGAAAAGAGGTTGAAGGCACCTGGGAGGAGTAGGGGAGCTTTTGCATTAATTTATTTCTCCATGCAATAATACCTCATGCCAGGCATTATGCTAGATGCTGAGGATACAGTTTTGAACAAGAAAGATGCATTTTTGCCTTCATGGAGCTGACAGTTTATTGGGAAAGACAGAGGAGATATCATTGAACTATGTTTCAAAATCCTTTTCTGGTGAAAAAGAGAGGAAGGCCATTTCTGGCAGAGGCTCTGAGAGATAGATTTGCCGAGTTTAGAAAGAGGTCGGTGAATTTGGAGAACTGCAAATAGCAGCAGGTGGCTGCAACCATGTGGAACGCATTTGATGAGAATCTAGTGAAGTAGATTCTCCCCAAACTTACACTTTGTAAGTAAGTGTATGGTACTTACAAACACTGGGGGATACAATGGAGATAGGGTCCCTATCTTATCCTTAATAGTTCTTAGAATAGAATATAGGAATGGCATTTCCAAATGATATTAAGGTGAGAGAAATTGAGAGGTGGATTAATATGGAAGGAGTTTAGGCTCACGGTTAATTTGGCTTCATTCTATCATAATCACTATAGAATTTTGCACTTTTTAATAGGGATTTCCCATCCTTTACCATCAGATGTTCCAAGACTTGTGTAGCAGTTTTGGGCTATTCAGCTCTACTGAGAAGTGTCAGATCAAACAAAAGACAAACCTATTTAAGTGTCAGGAAGAAAATTTCCCTTTGGGTTTCCAATGACTGTTTTCTGGTCAAATCTGTAAGTATCATATTCCTATTAGTGAGCTTTTTCTGCAGTGACAAACAACGCCCACATTTCTCAATGGCTTGCAACTTTTATTTCTCACTCATGTGTTTACAGGTTGGTTGTAGCTTCTCTCAGCTCTGCTTAGCTCTGCTAGTCTGGGCTCCAGGTCATGGTCATGGGCGGGGTTTAAGTCTGTCCCATATACCCTTTCATTCTGGGACCTAAGTGGAAGAAGCGGCTACTTAGGAAAAGTTTTCTTCATGGTGGAGGGCTAAAGCTCAACAAATGACAGAAACTTGCAATTCCACTAAAAGTTTCTGGTAGGACATGGTATAAATTATATTCACTCAAATTCCATTTGCAAAGAAAGTCATTTGACCAAACCCATAGCTGGGCTGAGAAGTATACTTTTCCATAGGGCAAGGGTGGGAGATGGTAGGTGAATGTTTGCTATTCAAAACAGCCTACCGCGATGTTTGTATATATGCATGCATGTATGTATTTATGTACTTGTTTCGTAAAATAATTTCTACAGATAAACTGAATGAAATGTCTCTCAGAAGCGTTCCGATAGAAGCCATTAGAAAATACTACATTTCAAAGGAAATGTTCTTTTCTCAGATTTTCTTTCATGTTACAGTAGAAAAGTTGATGTTAGAAGTGGATACATAGTAATGACCTGAAATGCTCGCGTTGGGGTGAGATTGCTGTGGGAAAAATTCAAATTCAGGCTATCAGAATTTGGAGGTATCCATTTGTGAGAAATGTCTGTGCAGTTATTCATTAATTTACATCTGATATGATAATGCTAGCTCTTCAGGCAGGATTAGAGTGGCCCATAGGTCTTCAAACATGACAACACATTTTTTTTTTTTAGCGGGGGAGTTTGGGATGGAGTGGGAGAGATAGTGAATGTTTTGCCGTGTAGATTAAGCTACATATAATTACTATGTTACTGATAAGAGTCTTTATGTTTTGTTTAGTTGAGGAATGTGCCTTCCAACCAATTTTCCCCTGCAAAACCAGGTGGTATATTGCCATAATTTCTGCTCTAACAAGTGACAGAAGTCGTCATTTTCCCTGTGTGTGGGAAAAAGCATAAATCGGTCTTTGCTATGTGACTATAAATCTCCATCTGAGGTATGAACTTGTGAGCTAAACTTGGTTATAGTATTGTGGATTAAAACTTAGAAAAGCTTCAATGCAGTGTATTTTGTGCAAATATTTAAGTGACTGGAGGACATTTCATAGAGTGATGAAAACATCACATTATCCATTCCTTCTGGTAGTTTTGTATTTTATGCTGGTATTAGATGTTGTTCTTAGCGTGCAACGATAATGATTGTAGATTATTATTAACACTTCTGAAGCTTCAGTGACCAATACTTAACACTGAGCCATTGAGTAATTTCAATAGATGTAGAGATCACAATGAACCTCTCTAATTAAGAAGCATCATTGTGTACCATGCTTAGAGTGACTCCCAATTCTGTACAAGGCAGCCCATACTGTTGTGTGCATCAAATTAGTTCTGTTTTTAAATGTTTGTTTGTTTATTTATTTAGAGAGCTCAAGCAGGGAAGGGGCAGAGAGAGACGGCGAGAGAGAGAGAATCCCAAGCAGGCTTCACACTGCCAGGGCAGAGCCCGACACGGGGATCGATCCCAGGAATCATGAGATCAACCTGAGCTGAGATCAAGAGTCAGACGCTTCACCGACTGAGCCACCCACGTGCCCCTAGTTCTGTTTTTAAATATAGATGATGTAAAACATTCCTGTAGAAAACTGCTTGCTAGTATTCTTGAAGCCACAGAAAATGTATTAAGGGGATAGAGTAGAAACTAGTAGAGAAATTTGATCTTGCATCTAAAGAGAGAAATTAAAGCCCTCATTAAATTGTTATGAGATAATTAGGGTCCAATTGCTTCTCTCCTTCTCCTTTTATCACATTATGTGGTTGGGTCCTTTCAGCTGTTACTAATGGGAAACCTAATTCAACCAATAAAGAGATTTATTATCTCACTTAACAGGTGGTCAAGAGGTAGTGTGGGCCCCAGCCACGAGACCAGGATACTCACTGTATTTCTGTTATTTTCTTGGCTCTTTGCTCTGCTGTGCATTGCCTTTATTCTCAGGCTGGCATCTTTCATTGTAATGACATGGTTGCCAGCAACATCCAAGGAAACATGCGTCCTTGATCTTGTCCCAAAGGAAATAATGATCCCCCAATATGTCAGACACTTTAGTTTTTACCCAATATCTATTCTTCCTTGTCACATACTGGATGGTTAATTTTATGTGTCAACTTGTCTAGGCTAAGAGATGCCCACATAGCTGGTAAAATGTTATTCTGGGTGTCTGTGAGGATGTTTCTGGAAGAGGTTAGCACTGAATCAGCAGACTGAGCAAATCATCTTCACTAATGCAGGTGACCATCATTCAATCTACTGAGGGCCTGAAGAGAATAAAAAGGAGGAGGAAGGGCAAATTTGCTCCTTGCCTGAACTGGGATACCCTGAGTTATTGGTGCTTCTTGTTTTTGAGACTATAAACTCAGACCAGGACTTACTCAGTTGTACTCCTTCCATTTTCTGACTTTTGGACTCGTAATGGGACTTACACCATCGACTTCCCTGGTTATTAGGCCTGTGGACTTCATTGAATTGAACCATTTTTCTCCAGCTTGCAGATGGCAGATTGTGGGACTTTGCGGCCTCAATAATCATGTAAGTCAATCTCTATGATAAATCTCCTCTTCTATGTAATGGACTGAGGGTTTGTTGGTGGGCTTAGTCCTTGAGATGGAAGTCTGGTATGGAAAAAGGCAGAGTGGTAAGGTAGAAGAAAGGGGCTGGGCCATTTGACAGCTTTGTGGGGGACAGCTACCTTACAAGCTTGAATTTTATAGAATAATAAACTATTGGTTTTACTTTAGGTTTTTGTGAATAAGTTTCCTGAACTGATGTCCTTACCATCAGTGGTAAGTGGAATAAAGTCCACTCTTCAGGCTTTCTCTGTCTGCTTTGGTCAAGTGCTCATCCCTAGGCCAGAAATGGTCTTCATGGGAACCTATGGAGTGTGTTAATTGGCTTAAACCTAGGTTGCTGAACTAATCATTGGCAAAGAGGGATAGGATTACAACGATTGGTTAAGGTTATTCCAGACCCACTCTTGGAGTAGGAACCTAATGGGGTTACTGGAGGTTCGGTCATGTTGGGGCTTCTATTACGAGGACATGAGGGATAGTTGGTCCAGCAAGGTACATTAGAAGCCTGTCTCCTCTCATTGGTATAGCTAATAGGTAGTAGTCTGTGAAAATAAAAGTTGAGTAATTTAGTCCACTGTTATAATCCTGGGGCCATTCTGCTTCTTAGATTACCTGGGTTGGAGAGTATAGCCTAAATGTTGGATGTTATTTCAGATTTAGCATGTTTGGTCTTCATTTATTCACATGTGTGAATGAATGCCTGTGTGCCTGTATGTTTGCATGTGGGTGTTGAGGGGGGTGATCCATGTTACATGTGGGTGGGGTGGGCAAAGCTCTCCTAGATCTTGTCATCTGAGAGAAGCTTACTTGATTTGTTAGCTGAGGGTTAGTTATAATTGGTACCACCAGGCTTCAGGAATATAAAAGAAATGGTCTCCAATAGTTGATCAGTCCGTTAACAGCCTAAATAGTTTAAGAGCTCATCAACTGACCAACTTCCCACCAGCGCTCTAACTATCCTGACTTCTTTATGAGAGTAAGGTGGAGAGTGTTATCTAGACAGAGAGAAGAAGGGATGAATTTTGCAGTTTTACCTGGCATCGGCACCATTTATACTCCTGGAAACCATCTTGAACTACTCTCCTGGATTTCACATGTTCCTGACCCAGACCTTAAAATGTGTATAACTTATGAAAAACATGACTGAAGAAGTTAAGTAGATTATGGATTGCATAGGTAGTCTCTGAAGAAGAAAACCCAGAATATAGGTTAGGAACTTCGCATTAAATTTTTTGGGTAACTGGCTGCTGATAAAGCCATTGATTGCACAGTGGTGAAGATACTGCGCTCTGGGAACCAACTGATAGTGTGAGAAGCCTGCCTCCTACTTGTGTAAATTTGGACAATTGCTCTCTCTTTCTCACATGTGCACGCAAGCGTGCACGTGCTCTCTCTCCCTGTTTCCTTACTATGAAAGGCAACAATGATAGTACTTACCTGGGGTGACTGGAGGTTTATGTAAGAATAAGGCATTCAGCATGGAGTCTGGTAAATAGGAAAGCTACAATCACAAAAGTCACTGCAGGTTATGTGGGTTCCTCAGCTTCTTTTCTAGTTATTTCTTCATTTTGAAGAATATTCAGTGATGTGGAAAAAGGGATTTCTCTTGTAAGTTGAGGATTCCACTTTTACCAGATACCATCCATCTGTAACACTGACCAGAAACTTTGCTTATATTAGAAATCATTCATAAAGAAGTTAAGCACATACACACCCCTTTAAAAAGATCAATTTTTTTGCGTTTAGAGACAACTGCCAGCTGGCTTAACATCTTAGATGACATTAGGTTCAGGACTCTAAGCAGACAAAATTTGAATGGCTCTGAATGGAGGGATCTGATATAGCAACTGGACGGATCTCTGCTAATGAGCCATCAATTTCAGTTTCTGATAAAAACAAAAAACAACAACACTGTCTAAAAATTGTACTTGCCCTAAAATTTAATGAGATGCTCCCGGTCATGGTGAGTTGTTTCACTGGAGGTTTCCAAGCAGAGGGGGAGAATCATTTATCAGAGAGATGATTGAGAGGCTCCTATCCAGAATATATGTTTGGACAAGGTAACTGCTTGGATTACTCTTCCTTCTGAGATGCTTTGACTGTCTTAATTTATAGTCATGTCAACATAAATACAACCTTCATTTAGAATTCGATCTATTAATAAGCCATTCTAACTCTTCACTTGGTGAGTCGTTGATGCCAGTCAGAATGTGAAATTCCTTGGAAAAGCCAGCAGTTAAAACTGCTCACTCAAAGACGAAGCTTAATCACCCTGAAGTTACAGTTATTGAAGTAGTCATTGAAAAGGACCTTAATATGACAGTAAAAAACAAATAAAAATTGATGAGGCCAAGTGAAAGGTAAACACAGTCCTTTGGAGAGAATTAAAAAATTTCATGCATTTACCTTTACTCACTGCAAAAACAAGGCAATTACAAGACTTTTGACTTTTTAATTACACTGTTGCCACATATTTCAACTTTAATGTTTTGAAGAATCTTGGATGAAATTGTTTTAATTGAGGCCAACTCAATTTTTGGTTATTATTTATAATTAGGTAGAATTTTCCCTTAATGTAATTTTGCTAAAGCCTTCAAAACAGCTCAAAGAAAAGCTAGCAGTATATGTAATGAACAGTTATTTATACAACCCTATTTTCTCATCTAATGAACTGAGCAATAAAAAATAAAGAGGAAGAAGGAAGCTAATATTCACTGGGCCATCACTCTGTGCTAGATGTCTTGCACACAGTATCTTATTTAACTTTGAAGGAATCTGGTAAGACATACATTTGATATATGTTATAGATCAGAACTTTCAGACACATTAACTGTCTTGTTCATGGTCACTAAGCCAATATATAATGGAGCTAGAATTTTGACTCAATTGCTTGAATCCAAATAAAATCCATCTCTGCTACTCTCAGGTGGAGGCACTCCTATGTCAAACTCACATGCCTTCACTGATTAGGCAGGCACATCAAGGGCTGACTCTGAAGGGTAGGTGGGAGGGGGTGTAAGCCACACAGAGATTGAACTGGAGGATGTCTATTTTGCCTAAAGGCATTCACATTAGATTAAAAATATCGTTTTGGCAGTGAAACAAACTTATCTCCTAGGTTTATCAGCTTGCGTGCCAAAAGTTTGCAACCTCCTAAATGCTGTTAAATTTTCATGCTATAGATTGAATGTACATATAGATTGAACAAATGATTTGAGAGACACGATCAAAATGCAATTTGGTCTTTGTCTCCCCGATCTCCCTAAAGTTCTATTTAGTGGAAGAGGCTTTTTCACTAAAAAAATGTGAGCAGGTTCAGTGAACTTTACCTAAGTAAAAGACATGCCCACAATGGATTCAAGTCACAAACAATTCAGAAATTAGAATCTTCGGTTCTCCACAATAACCCCCATTTCATAACTGATTTGTCACCCATCCTCTCCTTTCCCTCAGCTGGGCCCCCTGTGTGGGAGAGAGAATCATCGTCCTTCTTTTCTTTCTTCCTTACCTCTTCTCTCAAGTCCCAGCTTCTTATTATTCCTAGCAGGGAAGAAAGGAGAGAGGGGAGAGGAGAGAGGCAGGGGGTGAGAGAGCTCCTCCCTGAAATGTGCTGCTGTGAGCTGGCTCAGGCAGGTACTTAAAGTTCACTGTCTAGGGTTCTTTCCTATGATTCCCATTGCTGGGGATTTCTCACCTGACTTTGTCTTGGGAAGAGCAGGGGTTGCAAATCAATGTCGGTGGATGTTTGCGCCTTTGTCTGTGAGCTCTAGGATGTCTGGACTCCACATATGCTTTTTGTTGCTTGAGTCTTTTCCTGCCTTCTGGACCAGACTCATGTTGACCTCAAGTTGGCTCTTACTTGTGGACAGTCAGTGCAGGTACATGGAAACACTTTTGTGTTCGTTCCTTTGCTTATTTCTGGGAGTATGGGTCAGTTCCAGCTCTTGTCAGTAATTCCCCTCTACGGTAGTCAGTCACTCGTGTGCACCCCCTTGGATTTCCCAGGTCAGGAGTCAGCTTCCACTCTACTCTGTCTCCCAATAGGAGGGATGTAAGTCACATGGACTGGGCTCTCTGAGTAGCTCATTGAAGTCCCTGGTTACTAGGCTTGAGGTGAGGGAGCAGTTAGGTGAAGGGTATTTGAAGGTGACACTGTGATTTTGTCCAAAGGAATCCTTCAACTAAAATCCTTTCTCTGACCTTTTTTTTTTTTTTCTTTCTTTCTTTAAATTCTTAGCCTGGCTGACTCATCCAAGAGTCAGGGGACCAGTTTTCAAAATTTTCTCTGTAAAATCTGCATTTTGATCTGATATCTATCACATGTTGGTTACCAATTGGTAACACTCAGCTGTCACTCTAGGTAAGGCTGATACAGCACTGAACAGGACAAAAGTCACGTTTGTTTGGTTCAGTTCGCCTCAATCTGTCAGAACCTTCAAAAACGGGATCTAGAAGAGGTTCAACAAGGACCCCTGGATGGGCTTTGTGGGATGGGTAGAGATCTTGGAATGGTGCACCAAGTTTCAGTGTGTGTACACAGACATACATTCGTGGAGGGTTTGAGTCCTAACGGGTTAGGAACCTCTGGAGAAAGTATTGCAGAGTTTGTCCCCATACAGTGCGCTTTTCTGAGGACACAGCCATCCGTGATTACAAAAGTAACCCTATTAGTTACTCAGGTTATTCCGCAAGTTGGTGAAGTCAAGAAAGCAGTGGGTGTCAACAACTTTGCATCCCACTCCATTCCTTTCCTCAGAACTTAAAACTTTTAATTCCCTGGTTGTCACAGTTAAAATAGCTTTCAAATAATTTATGTCAGCATCTTCCAACATGCTTTAAAACAAAGTAATATGGGGAAAGGGAGTTAAATCATGTTTTTCACCAAAAACGTCATTGTCTCTTATATGTATGTTTCTGGTTAGATTCAAATATATATTATATATATATATATATATTTGATATATATACATTTGATATATATTTGATATATATATATATATATATATATATATATATATACACACACATATATATATACATATATATATGTATATATATTGGTTATTTTATTTCCAAAATGCTACTAAGGAATTTATAGCTATACAATCTTATAATGCAGTTTAGGACAGAAATATTAAGGCAACAAAAATAGAATTAGGGAAAAAAAAACCCACAGCAAGTAATGGAGCAGTTAAGATGTTCTAATTAAAGTTATAATTGTAAATTGAGTGCATGAAGACAACTTAAAAATTTTTCTCATCTGGACATTTTTATTCTAGATTTTAATTCTTGATGCCTTATGCTTAAAATTCCATGTTTTACTGAATCTATGTTGAACCCTAACTAAACAAGGAATTTAAAAAGTGAAATACCAATAATCAAAATAATAACAGAGGCATTGTTTTTATATCAGCTCTAGCGGACTTTTGGTGGAGTCTATCGGGTTTTCCATGTATAATATCATGTCATCTGCAAAAAGTGAAAGCTTAATTTCATCTTTGCCAATTTTGATGCCTTTGATTTCCTTTTGTTGTCTGATTGCTGATGCTAGCACTTCCAACACTATGTTAAACAACAGCGGTGAGAGTGGGCATCCCTGTTGTGTTCCTGATCTCAGGGGGAAAGCTCTCAGTTTTTCCCCATTGAGGACGATATTAGCTGTGGGCTTTTCATAAATGGCTTTTATGATGTTTAAGTATGTTCCTTCTATACCAACTTTCTCAAGGGTTTTTATTAAGAAAGGATGCTGAATTTTGTCAAATGCTTTTTCTGCATCGATTGACAGGGCCATATGGTTCTTATCTTTTCTTTTATTAATGTGATGTATCACGTTGATTGTTTTGTGAATGTTGAACCAGCCCTGCATCCCAGGAATGAATCCCACTTGATCATGGTGAATAATTCTTTTTATATGCTGTTGAATTCGATTTGCTAGTATCTTATTGAGAATTTTTGCATCCATATTCATCAGGGATATTGGCCTGTAGTTCTCTTTTTTTACTGGGTCTCTGTGTGGTTTAGGAATCAAAGTAATACTGGCTTCATAGAATGAGTCTGGAAGTTTTCCTTCCCTTTCTATTTTTTGGAATAGCTTGAGAAGGATAGGTATTATCTCTGCTTTAAACGTCTGGTAGAACTCCCCTGGGAAGCCATCTGGTCCTGGACTCTTATTTGTTGGGAGATTTTTGATGACTGATTCAATTTCTTCGCTGGTTATGGGTCTGTTCAAGCTTTCTATTTCCTCCTGATTGAGTTTTGGAAGCGTGGGGGTGTTTAGGAATTTGTCCATTTCTTCCAGGTTGTCCAGTTTGTTGGCATATAGTTTTTCATAGTATTCCCTGATAATTGCTTGTATTTCTGAGGGATTGGTTGTAATAATTCCATTTTTATTCATGATTTTATCGATTTGGGTCATCTCCCTTTTCTTTTTGGGAAGCCTGGCTAGAGGATTATCAATTTTTTTGATTTTTTCAAAAAACCAACTCTTGGTTTCATTGATCTGCTCTACAGTTTTTTTAGATTCTATATTTTTATTTCTGCTCTAATCTTTATTATTTCTCTTCTTCTGCTGGGTGTAGGGTGTCTTTGCTGTTCTGCTTCTATTTCCTTTAGGTGTGCTGTTAGATTTTGTATTTGGGATTTTTCTTGTTTCTTGAGATAGGCCTGGACTGCAATGTATTTTCCTCTCAGGACTGCCTTCGCTGCGTCCCAAAGCGTTTGGATTGTTGTATTTTCATTTTCGTTTGTTTCCATATATTTTTTAATTTCTTTAATTGCCTGGTTGACCCATTCATTCTTTAGTAGGGTGTTCTTTAACCTCCATGCTTTTGGAGGTTTTCCAGACTTTTTCCTGTGGTTGATTTCAAGCTTCATAGCATTGTGGTCTGAAAGTATGCATGGTATGATCTCAATTCTTGTACACTTATGAAGGGCTGTTTTGTGACCCAGTATGTGATCTATCTTGGAGAATGTTCTATGTGCACTCGAGAAGAAAGTATATTCTGTTGCTTTGGGATGCAGAGTTCTAAATATATCTGTCAAGTCCATCTGATCCAATGTATCATTCAGGGCCCTTGTTTCTTTATTGACCGTGTGTCTAGATGATCTATCCATTTCTGTAAGTGGGGTGTTAAAGTCCCCTGCAATAAGGTTGCTTACGTTTGTGAGTAATTGTTTTATATATTTGGGGGCTCCTGTATTCGGTGCATAGACATTTATAATTGTTAGCTCTTCCTGATGGATAGACCCTGTAATTATTATATAATACCCTTCTTCATCTCTTGTTACAGCCTTTAATTTAAAGTCTAGTTTGTCTGATATAAGTATGGCTACTCCAGCTTTCTTTTGGCTTCCAGTAGCATGATAAATAGTTCTCCATCCCCTCACTTTCAATCTGAAGGTGTCCTCAGGTCTAAAAGGAGTCTCTTGTAGACAGCAAACAGATGGGTCTTGTTTTTTTATCCATTCTGTTACCCTATGTCTTTTGGTTGGCACATTTAGTCCATTTACGTTCAGTGTTATTATAAAAAGATATGGGTTTAGAGTCATTGTGATGTCTGTAGGTTTCATGCTTGTAGTGATGTCTCTGGTACTTTGTCTCACAGGATCCCCCTTAGGATCTCTTGTAGGGCTGGTTTAGTGGTGATGAATTCCTTCAGTTTTTGTTTGTTTGGGAAGACCTTTATCTCTCCTTCTATTCTAAATGACAGATTTTCTGGATAAAGGATTCTCGGCTCCTTTTTTTTCCTGTTGATCACATTGAAGATCTCCTGCCATTCCTTTCTGGCCTGCCAAGTTTCAGTAGAGAGATCCGTCATGACTCTTATCAGTCTCCCTTTATATGTTAGAGCATGTTTATCCCTAGCTGCTTTCAGAATTTTCTCTTTATCCCTGTATTTTGCCAGTTTCACTATGATATGTCATGCAGAAGATCAATACAAGTTACGTCTGAAGGGAGTTCTCTGTGCCTCTTGGATTTCAATGTCTTTTTCCTTCCCCAGATCAGGGAAGTTCTCAGCTATGATTTCTTCAAGTACACCTTCAGCACCTTTCCCTCTCTCTTCCTCCTCTGGAATACCAATTATGTGTAGATTATTTCTCTTTAGTGCATCACTTAGTTCTCTAATTTTCCCCTCATACTCCTGGATTTTTTTTTATCTCTATTTTTCTCAGCTTCCTCTTTTTCCATAATTTTATCTTCTAGTTCACCTATTCTCTCCTCTGCCTCTTCAATCCGAGCCGTAGTTGTCTCCATTTTATTTTGCATCTCGTTGATAGCATTTTTTAGCTCCTCCTGGCTGTTCCTTAGTCCCTTGATCTCTGTAGCAAGAGATTCTCTGCTGTCCTTTATACTGTTTTCAAGCCCAGCGATTAATTTTATGACTATTATTCTAAATTTACTTTCTGTTATATTGTTTAAATCATTTTTGATCAGTTCGTTAGCTGTTGTTATTTCCTGGACGTTTTTCTGAGGGGAATTCTTCCGTTTCGTCATTTTGGATAGTCCCTGGAGTGGTGCGGACCTGCAGGGCACTTCCCCTGTGCTGTGGTGTGTAACTGGAGTTGGTGGGCGGGGCCGCAGTCAGACCTGATGTCTGCCCCCAGCCCACTGCTGGGGCCACAGTCAGACTGGTGTGTGCCTTCTCTTCCCCTCTCCTAGGGGCAGGATTCCCTGTGGGGTGGCGTGGCCCATCTGGGCTACTTGCACACTGCCAGGCTTGTGGTGCTGGGGATCTGGCGTATTAGCTGGGGTGGATCGGCAAGGTGCACAGGGGTGGGAGGGGCAGGCTCAGCTCGCTTTTCCTTCAGAGATCCACTTTGGGAGGGGCTCTGCGGCACCAGGAGGGAGTCAGACCCACCACAGGAGGGATGGATCCACAGAAGCACAGCGTTGGGTGTTTGAGTGGTGCAAGCAAGTTCCCTGGCAGGAACTGGTTCCCTTTGGGATTTTGGCTGGGGGATGAGTGAGGGAGATGGCGCTGGTGAGCGCCTTTGTTCCCCACCAAGCTGAGCTCTGTCGTCCGGGGCTCAACAACTCCCCTCCCGTTGTCCTCCAGCCCTCCCATTCTCTGAGCAGAGCTGTTAACTTATAACCTTCCAGATGTTAAGTCCCGCTTGCTGTCAGAACACACTCCGTCTGGCCCCTCTGCTTTTGCAAGCCAGACTCGGGGTCTCTGCTTGACCAGTGGGCTGCCCCTCCACCCCGGCTCCCTCCCGCCAGTCCTTGTAGCATGCACCGCCTCTCTGCCCTTCCTACCCTCTTCTGTGGGCCTCTCGTCTACACTTGGCTCCGGAGAATCCATTCTGCTAGTCTTCTGGCAGTTTTCTGGGTTATTTAGGCAGGTGTAGGTGGAATCTAAGTGATCAGCAGGATGCGGTGAGCCCAGCGTCCTCCTGTGCCGCCATCTTCCTCCTTCTGAGAGAAGGTAAGATACTCTTTGTTGAGCTTCTGCAGATCCTCTTTGACCAAGTTGTCCTAGCTTAAGTTTGCCTGGCTACCTTGAGCCAAATCAAGGAAGTCTCAGGAATCATTTGGGTGACCCACACTCAGCCCCCTTCCACAGACTTTTATTTATTCAAACCCTTTCAAACCCTTTGTTCCCTCTTCATGTCAGTCTCTATTTGTAGCATATAGTATATATACTCGTAGTATATTTACTTGGAGTATTGCTGCATTGGGGCTTAAGAAAATAGACACCTTGTGGTAGCAGCTTCATCATGTTTCTGCCCCTCTACTGGTCAAAGCACATGAAACTGTCCCATCCTTTCCACTGTGATATAGAGAGAGGCCCTCCCTTTTCCTCCCAGCTAAGCCCTCACTTGTGCTGGACATCCTGTGTCCTCCTGTCTCGTCACTGATTGTGCACATCCCTTTTCCTGTTTCTCACATCTTCCGATGCTGCATCTTTAACAGTGTTTTCACTTGAGCTTACAAATGTTTCCATGTTCTTGACATCTTTCTAATGTCTCCCTACCCACCTCTACATCATTCTTGTCACTCAGATGCTCCACTCTTTCAATTCACATTTCCTTCTCCATCCTTTGCATGCCATCAGCCTACAAAAATGGTGCTTGAAAGGCCATTTTACAGAAAGCGACAGCGAACAAAAAAATAAACAACGTGTGGCGCTGGCACCCTTCTGAGCCTTTCCCCATATATGTCCTCTTGTTTACAACTTTGTCCTCCCAGAGTAATGCAATTCTGTGTCCTGCCTCTCTTTGCTGAACATAATGTTTGATATGCCGTAGATGTGCAAGGGATATTAAATGGACGAATAAATATTTAGCCCAATTTGGTTTTGTTTTTTGCATTAGATCACTTCTCTATTGCCGCATAAATACTGTGTAACAACTACAAGACTTCTGTGACAAGCAACAGTAAACACCGATTGCACAAATCTCTAGAGAGCTGCTGGTCTGGGTGGGCTCAGCTGATCTCATCTGGGCATCCTCATGTGGCAGCTGTGGGCCATGTAGGCAGCTCTGATGATCTTGGTTGGGCTCCCTCATGTATCTGGGAGTTGCCTGGTTGTCAGTTTATGAACCACTTTTTTTTTTTTAATGTTTGTTTATTTTACAGAGACAGCGCACACGTGCAAGTGTGAGCAAGCAAGCACGAATTGGGGAGGGGCAGAGAGAGAGGATAGAGAGAGTCCCAAGCAGGCTCTGCATTGTCAGTGCAGATTTTGATGCGGGGCCTCACAAACCTTGAGATCATGACCTGAGCGGAAATCAAAGAGTCAGACGCTTAACCAACTGAGCCACCCAGGCGCCCCACCTGGCTGTCAGTTTAGAATAACCTCAGCTCAGACACTGGGGATATTTGACTCCATTCCATCTGTCTCAGCCTCTAGCAGGCTCGCCTGGAATTATTCTCACAGAGTTGGCCACAGTGCTAGTGTGGGGACCAGAATACATGGGCCATGCTTGTTCATATCTCGTTGTCCAAGGCAAGTCCTATGGCTGAACTCAGAATCAAGGGGGAGAAAAATCGACTTGCCTCTGTTGAGAGTAACTGCAAAGTCTCCTGGCAAAGAGTATGAATCTAAGAAAGGGTTAAAAAAATTGGGGTCATTAATACAAGCAATCTATCACACTCCTGATCTTCAGATTGATCATTTAGGTCTGATTTATTTACATCACTATTCCTAATCATTTCCCATTTAGTAGGTAATAGGTTGCCTTCCTTTTTTCACTCCTATAGAAAAATCTTGTAATAGTTATAAGCACATCACTTTTTTCCCCTCTTTTTGATTTCATCCCTTTGTGTATCATTAAGTGGCTCAAATAAATCAGGGTTTGTTTTTCTTACATAACAGATTTGGAGGTTGTATATGGTGGTTGTTGGCATTGATTTGGTGGTTCACTGATTTCCAGGCCACGTCTACAATATTTTTGGTCTTTTATGTTCAGAATATGGCTGCTGCGGCTGCAACTACCACTTTCGCTTTAAAAGCAGGAATCAGGAAGAATAACAGGTGTCCAGTAGACTTGCTTTTATTCTCTTTGACCATTACTGTGATGCATGGCCACATCTGGTCAGACGGTGGCACAGGAAAAAAGCGTTGAGGATGGGTCAGTGACTCTACAGTGTCTGTCATATCTGGTATACAGTCTCAAGGGTGAAATGGGTCAGGGTGCTATGGATTTTCCTCTGTCCCTTACTATGTATTTTCCTATTGCTTTTCAGAAGGACTTTCCAGTTCATAATGCCATTAGTGGCATTCCTTAATCATACTTTAACCACAGCCTCGGCCACACTCTTTGAACACTAATGAGGTTAAGCATATGTGGTACTTAATAATTTTTCCTGGAGCTTTGCCATTTATATTTTTTGTTTTCTTTTTAAAAATTATTTTCTTATACTTTTAAAAGTGCTTTTTACAAATTGAAGCTATTAACTTTGTCACATCTGTTGCCTGTTTCCTATTTTCCTTTTAGTTTTGAAAACTCCCATTTTAGGGACACTTAAAGATTTTTATATAGTTGCCTTGCATGGCTAATATCTTATAGGTATTTGATTTCTGCAGGACCACTGCTAGCCCATAAGACATCCTTTTGTGAAATAAAAAAGGTATCCTTCTGCAAAACATTTGACTTCCATCTGTTGAACAACTATCAAGGCATAATGATTTTGTTAGAGCAAGCCACTTGAGTGCTATCTTTTAGAAACATTTTCTAATAAATACACAACTCTCCCATTTCTGTATGTAAATGGTATGTCCATAGCTGTGGTGTCTTTTGTAGCTCTGTGTTGAAGCTCCCTCCACTAAGCAGGCATGTTTAGTTTCTAAAAAGTCAGAAAAGATTCATTCAAACAGTTAAGTTGCACAAAAGGAAGATTATTAAGAATTGGGCTCTGTGGGAGACTAAAAATAAGGCATAATTGGCTTCGGAATCAATTAAAGTCATTAAAAAGGTGTCTGTTCAAAGATTTCCTACTTTGAATTAATTGAAGATAAATCTAAGATATATTGCAGTTACTGACAGGACTAACAGCATATGGGGTTATCCAATTGAAATTTGAAAGGAAAGTAAATGATGTATTCTATGGATTTCTGTTTTAATCCCAAAACATTTTTTTTCAAACAAAAGATTATTTAAAAATGTATTTGTAAACTGTGACTATTTCTAAGTAAGCACAGTGAAGGTGAAAGGAAACTTTTATTGCTAATTCTTCTGTTAATTAGTTGTACGATTTTGGGAAATCACTTAATTTGTATGAGCCTCAGTTTCTTCATCTATAAAATGGAGGCCATGATCTTAGCTCCATGTAGCTTATAAGGGTGTTACAGTAATTATTTTAAAGGGATTTAATGGAGTCAAAAGGGCCCAACTTGTTTCAGTAGAATTTAAATGGGAACTATTATTCTTAACAATGCATTTAACTTTATAAGGTGTCAAATTTGCTTACTTGATTTGAAATGATTGAAGGAGAAAGAAGAAAACGGAGATGCATTAAGTAAAAAAAATAAATAAAATAAAAAAAACCAAACAACTGTATCAGCAAGAAAGTAGAGTGAATTTAGGGTCTTTTTGTGGCCAAGGTTTTTTTTTTTTTTTTTTTTTTTGATATTTATTTATTTTGTGAGAGTGTGTGTGTGTGTGTGTGTGTGTGTGTGTGTGAGAGAGAGAGAGAGAGAGAGAGAGAGAGAGAGGAAGAAAGAGCCAGACAGGGGAGGGGTAGAGAGAGATGGAGACAGAGAATCCCAAGCAGGCTCCACACTACCAGCATGGACCCCGACATGGGTTGAACCCATGAACCATGAGATCATGACCTGAGCCAAAATCCAAGAGTCAGAGCTTAACCATATGAGCCACCCAGGCACTCCTACAGCCAATCTTTTTAAAAGCCAATTTGTTGTGATTTCATGCTTTGGTGAAGAAACCTTGATATGGAGAAGAAAAGTTTCCAATCTAATATTAACTGCAAACTGAGCCTTCTCAAAGGTTATTTAATTTTGCTGTATTTTTCTTTCTAGAAGTTGAGGGAGTTTGGCTTATAAGTATAGATAGTTTTGGCTGGATCTATATAGAGAATCCTTTTGAAAAACATACTCAGTAGTTTAGTTAAAAAAAACAAACCAAAACACTTGTCCTTCTAAACTTGGTTAGTCAGAGATTTTAACACTACTATGAATTTCTCAGGGGTAATCTGAGAAATTTGCTTAAAATTAAACAAATACACTTTTAGAAACATTTCCCCTTTGATTTTTGTAGAAATCATCTTAATAATCCTATATGCTGTGATGGACTGGGATATACAGTGGAACTTCAGGTACTTACCTTTTCCATGCTTTCTCAGCCAGTCAGGAAAATGGGTCCAGACTCAGGAATGGGGGAAGATTGGGTGATGCTGTGGCAGGGAGAAAAAAGCCTGGGCTCTAACTAGATTCTGACAAGTAACTTACTGAATCCTGCTTTCAAAGGCTATTATTGTTATAAAATTATCAGTTGCTTTTAGTTTACATAATACATAAAAGCTTAACTATAATTCCAGTTTGAACAGTTATGGTCATTGCTGTGGAGATAAACTCTAAGCTGATAAGTCCTCTGTTTAAAACAAGAGCATGTGATTCGTCATCTAGTTCCAGACAACAGTGTGGTAGTTTAATATTTTAGCCTTAGGGGTAGTGTTGTTGCAATTTTATCGGTACGGTGTATTATTTATCATCTTAGCTACCATTCCTCTTTTCTTTAATGATCCATCACCTTTATACATGTACAGCTAAAGAATGTAGAAGTCAGCTTTCATGAAATTAAACTCAAATGCCTTAAATTTATTGCATCCACTCTAGGCCATGGCGGGGCTTCAATAGGGTGAACTAAATATTAGGTAAACAGAATGCTACATGAGAAAATTGGATTTTATTATGTGTGAGACAGGGCTAATAATAAAAAAAAAAAGCTGCTGGTTTCTATTTTATACGGGTTGGGACTTAAATGTGAATTACTGAGTTTTATTGTGTCTTTGGAGTACTATTCTGACATTTCTAGTGATCTCCATAAACTTTCATTGCTCTATAACAGTTTATTAAGCTACCGGGTCTTCATAAATATGCAAACTAGCTTAATAAGATTGTCTGCCATGATTGCTCATCAATTTGGTATTGAAAGGGCACTGACCCAGTTGATAAAAATATTCGGTGGTGGAATAGTCTTCGGCATTCCTAATCTCAAAGTTTATTTTTCTTAAAGGGGCCCATAAACTGTTAAAATACTACAGTCACATTATTTATATGAGTGGACATGGCTATTTTGTTCATTAGGCATGATGTCTTTTGTGTAGCTATATTTCACAAATCTGTAAACAGTCTTAATAGAATGTAAGTCTGCCTCTTAATACTTTCATTTCATTACATGGCACTTACTGTTTGGGAAATAAGTCAGTGGCAAATGAAATGGACAAAAAATTGTCTTAGATTGGATCAGGAAAAATGCATATTAACTCTAGAATAAAAATAATTTATTGAGAACAGTGTCTAATTTCCTACAGACAGAATGTTTTTAATTTAATTTAATTTAATTTAATTTAATTTAATTTAATTTAATTTAATTTAATTTTAGAGAGCATGCAAGTTGGGAAGAGGGCAGAGGGACAGAGAGAGAGAATCCCAAGCAGGCTCCACACTCAGTGCAGAGCCTGACACGGGGCTTAATCCCATTACCCTGGGATCATGATGTAAGCCAAAGTCAAGAGTTGGTTGCTCAACTGACTGAGCCACCTAGGGGCCCCTATATTACTATTAAAAAGAATGAAGTTGTTACGTTTATTTAACTTTTATTTTTAAATAATTATAGATTCATAGGAGGGTGCAAAGAAATGTGCAGAGAAGTCCCATGCATTCCTTCCTAAACCTTCAATGCCAATATTCCACAAAACCATGGGACAATATTACAACCAAGAATATGACATTGGCACAATCCATAAAGATTATTCAGATTTCATCTGTTACACATGCATTGTGAGTGTATGTGTGGCTCTATGCAATATCATCACTTGTGTAAACTGTGTAACCACCACCACAATCGATACTCAACTGTATCATTTTAAGACTCACTTTGTGTTTCCTCTTTTCAGCATACCCATCCCTTCCCCTGTTTCTACTCCCTGGCAACCAATAATCTGTTCTGTTTCTATAATTATGTCATTTCATGATTGTTACACAGAGAGAATCTTTCAATATCTGAGGTTTACTTTCTTCATTGAGCATAATTTTTTTGAGGTTCATTCAGTTGTTATAATAGTTCTTTTTTTTTTTTTTTTTTTTTTTTTTTTTTTTTTTTTTTATTGCTGAATAGTATTCCAGGTATGGATGTACCACAGTTTGTTGAACCACTCATCCTTTGAAAGACATCTGGGTGTTTCCAGTTCTTGGTTAATGTGAATGAATCTGCTATAAAGGTTTGTGTAGAAGTTCTGTGAAAATAATTGTTTATTTCTCTGGGATAAATGGTGAGGAGGACTTTCTACATGATCTAGCGATTGTACATTTTTAGTTTTGAAAGGAACTGCCAAACTGTTTTTCAGAGTGGTCGTACCATTTTACATTCTCACCACAAATGTATGAATGATCCAGTTTCTCTGCATCCTTGCCAGCATTTGGTGTTACTGTTTTTCCCTTTAGCTATTCTTTTTTTTTCTTTTAGTACATTTTTTTAATTTTATTTTTTATTTTTTAAAATTTACATCCAAATTAGTTAGCATATAGTGCAACAACGATTTCAGGAGTAGATTCCTTAGTGCCCTTTACCCATTTAGCCCATCCCCCCTCCCACAGCCCCTCCAGTAACCCTCAGTTTGTTCTCCATATTTATGAGTCTCTTCTGTTTTTATATTATTTTTGTTTCCCTTCCCTTATGTTCATCTGTTTTGTCTCTTAAAGTCCTCATATGAGTGAAGTCGTATGATTTTTATCTTTCTCTGACTGACTAATTTCAATTAGCATCACTTTAGCTATTCTGATAGGTGTGTAATGGAATCTCATTGTGGTTTTACTTTGAATTTTTCAGCTGGTTAATAATGTTGGGCACATTAGTTATTTTTTAAAGAATCTTCTTTAAGATTTTTAGATACTATATTAATCAAGGATTTCCAGAGAAACAGAATGAATAGCATCTCTCTCTCTCTTTCTTGATCTCTCTCTCTCTCTCACACACACACACACACACACACACACACACACACGGGGAGGGAGGGAGGGAGAGAGAGAGAGAGAGAGAGAGAGGGAGGCAGAGAGGAATTCAGTTTATTTTAAGGAATTGACTATGCAAATGTGGGGGCTGGCAAATGTCAAATCCATTGAGTAAGCTGCAGCCTTAAGTCTGAAGGTTGGAAATTCAGGCATAATTTCTGTATTGCAGTATGGAAGCCAAATTCCTTCTTTGAGAAACTTCTGTCTTTATTCTTGAGGTCTTTAACTGATTGGAAGAGGTACTCTGCCCCCCCCCCCCCCCCCATTATGAGAGTGATCTGTTTGACTGCAAGTCAAGTGATTGTAAACGTTAATCACATCTAAAAAATACCTTTATTGTAATATCTAGGCTATATTTGACCAAACACCTGGTCACCATAGTCTAGCCAAGTTGGTGGATAAATTTAACTATTACAGATACTTTTTAATGAATGGATATGTTATACAAAAGATTTTTCTTTATTTTTAAAAAATGGTAAAAAGATACATATATATTTATATGTACATATATATTATAATATGAAATTTACCATTTAAACCATTTTAAGTGTATACACTTCAGTGACATTAAGTACGTTCACATTGTTGTACCAAGATCACCATGATCTGTCTCCAGAACTGTCTTCATCCTACAAGACTGAAACTCTGTGTCCATTAAATAGCAACTCCCTATTTCTCCATCTCTTAGTTTCTAGCAACCATTATTCTACTTTCTGTCTCTATGAATTTGATTACTGTAGGCAGTTCACGTAAGTGGAATCACACAGTGTTTGGTCTTTTGTGACTAGCTTAATTCACTTAATATGATGTCTTCAAGGTTTACCTATGTTGTAGCTTATGTCAGAATTTCCTTCCTTTTTAGGACTTAATAATATTCTATTGTATGTAGAGATCACATTTTGTTTATCCAGTCATCTGTTGATGGGCAGTTAGGTTGCTTTCACCTTTTGGCTATTGTGAATAATGCTGCTATGCATACGGGTGTGCAGATATCTGTTCACATCCCTGCTTGCAAGTCAGAAGTGAAGTTTTTGGATCACATGGTAATTCGTATATCTGGTATTTTCACCACAAGCATCGTTGCTACAGATCTTTGGTGCAAGCATTGTTGCCACAAACATTTTTGCCACATGGCTAATTGGCTGTAAGACAATTTTTGCCATAAAAGATAAAAATGTAACTTGACAGTTTGGTTTCATTTGTCCATTGATGCAGTATTCCCATTTTTATGTTGTATAAATCTCAGCCTCATAATGGTCTGCACAGAGTGACGTGGAGTTTTGAGCCCACATTGCCTGTAGAACTTGGGAACATGTATCAACAAACATGTGACAATATGCCAAGAAGAAAGAACAACGTAGAAGGCTTTTGCAGTGCAATACAAATCAGTTACAAATGTGCACCCTAGTATTTGGAGGTAGATATCTCTCTTAATGAAAGAAGAATTTTTAGTGGAGAAAGAAAAACTGTGATGCCAAATGAGATGAATAAACAAAGGAACAAACAAAATTGTGTAATACTATGAACAAAAGACCTTGAAGACAGGAGCTTAGGTGCAATCAGCAGAATGAAATCCATTATTTGAACAGTATTGCCATGAATCTATGCTATACATTTTGCATGTATTCAAATATTTTGTAATCTTTAAAATTTTTTTATTCCATTTTCATGTTTTATTATGTCCTTTTATTTTTCATGATTTTATCTTTTATGGCAAAATCACCGTAGGCCCAATTAGTTAGGTGGTGAAAATATTTCTGTTGAAAATATTTGTGGTGGAAGTGCTTATAGCAAAAAATGCTTGAGGAAAAGATGTTTAGGGCAAAACTACTCAGAATCTGTAATTCTATGTTTAATTTTTGGGGGCGACTCCATACTATTTTCCACAGTGCCTGTATCACTTTACATTCCCACCAGTTTTTCCACATCACCAACAGGGTGCTATTTTCAGTTATTTTTTCTTAAGAACTTTTTACTTGAATTTGGTCATTTAATAGCAGCATCTGTCTTCATTAGCAAATCTTGCTAAATAGCACTTCATGAGAGCATATGAGGAAAACTCAGGACACTGGATTTCAGTCTTGGCTCTACAGTTGGGAGTTGGGTTACTTTGAGCAGGCCACTTAATGTTTTTCTTAATTATAAAACAGGAATAATAATATTGGGAAGGTTAAGTGAGTTTTTAAGTTTTAAGTTAGCATAAAGACAGGTGCCAAGCTTATTATTATTGTTATTGTTCTTAGTACTGTATTTCCTGAAACACCCTACCGAAGAGTGCTTTTAGTTTTTCTTTTTTCTTTTTTATAGGTGGTAAAAAGATAAAAACATAACCTTGGGGTGTCTGGGTTGCTCATAGCCTTGGGGTGTCTGAGTCTGACTTCAGCTCAGGTCATGGTCTCGTGGTCCATGAATTTGAGTCCTGTGTCAGGCTCTGTGCTGACAGCTCAGAGCCTGGAGCCTGCTTCGGATTCTGTCTCTGTCTCTCTCTCTCTCTCTCAAAAATAAATAAACATTAAAAAACAAACATTGCCTCTAATAACAGTCCTTACTCCTTTATTTCCTTTTCTCACCCAGTATTTAATAATCTGCATATCTTAAATGCTTTTCATTTTTGATAATTTTATTAATAAATAATAAATGACAACCTGCAAATTTATAAATTTCTGAATACCTTTTACCGAACTACCTTATTATATTTTTTCCAAGTTTTTATTGAAATTCATGTTAGTTAACATATAGCGTGCTATTGGTGTCAGGAGAAGAATTTGTTAATTTGTCAGTTATATATAACACCCAGTGCTCATCACAGGTGCCCTCCTTAATGCCCACGACTTAACCCATCCCCCTACCATCTCCTTTCCAGCAACCCTTAGTTTTTTTCTCTATAGTTAAGTCTGTTATGGTTTGTCTCCCTCTCTGTTTTTCTTATTTTATTTTTCCTTCCCTTCTCCTATGTTCATCTATTTTGTTTCTTAAATTCCACAAATGAGTGAAATCATATGGTATTTGTCTTTCTCTGACTATTTTACTTAGCATAACACACTCTACTTCCATCCATGTTGTTGCAAATGGCAAGATTTCATTCTTTTTGATGGTTCAGTAATATTCCATTGTATCTGTATACCACTTCTTCTTTATCCATTCATTAGTCAATGGACATTTGGGCTCTTTCCATAATTTGGCTATTGTTCATAATGTTATAAACATCAGAGTGCATGTGCCCCTTTGAATCAGTATTTTTGTATCCTTTGGATAAATACCTAGTAGTGCAATTGCTGGGTTGTAGGCTAGTTCTATTTTTAACTCTTCGAGAAATGTCATACTGTTTTCCAGAGTGGTTGCAAGATGGTTCCCCTTTCTCTGCATCCTTGTCAACATCTGTTATTTCCTGAGTTGTTAATTTTAGCCACTCTGACAGGTGTGAGGTGGTATTTCATTGTGGTTTTGATTTGTATTTCCCTGATGATGAGTGGTATTGAACATCTTTTCATGTGTCAGTTAGTCATCTGGATGTCTTCTTTGGAAAAGTGTCTATTCGTGTCTTCTGCCCATTTCTTCACTTGATTCTTTCTTTTTTGGGTGTTGAGTTTGGTAAGTTCTTTACAGATTTTGGATACTAGCCCTTTATCCAATATGTCATTTGCAAATATCTTGTCCCATTCCATCAGTTGCTTTTTAGTTTTGTTGATTGTTTCCTTCACCGTGCAAAGCTTTTTATCTTGATTAAGTCCTAATAATTCATTTTTGCTTTTGTTTTCCTGACTTGGGATATGTGTCTAGTAAGAAGTTGCTGTGGCTGAGGTCAAAGAGGTTGCTTCCTGTGTTGGACTTTATGATTCTGATGGTTCAGTTCTATCTCACATTTAGGTTTTTCATTCATTTTCAATTTATTTTTGTGGATGGTGTAAGAAAGTGGTCCAGGTTCTTTCTTCTGCATGTCACTGTCCAGCTTTCCCAACACCATTTGTTGAAGAGATTGTTGGTTTTTTTTTTTCCATTGGATATTCTTTCCTGCGTTGACAAAGATTTGTTGGCCATAAAGTTGTGGGTCTATTTCCAGGTTTCCTGTTCTGTTCCATTGATCTATGTGTCTGTTTTCATGTGAGTACTATACTGTTTTGATGATTACAACTTTGTAATATGGCTTACATCCAGAATCCATAATTGTGATGCTTCCCACTTTTCTTTTCTTTTTCAACATTACTTTGGCTCTTCAGGGTCTTTTCTGGTTCTGTACAGATTTTAGAATTGTTTGCTCTAGCTCTGTGAAAAATGCTGGTGTTATTTTGATGTATATTGCTTTGGGTAGTATAGACATTTTAACAATATTTTCTCTTCCAATTCACGATCATGGAGTGTTTTTCCATTTCTGTGTCTTATCTTCAGTTTCTTTTGTAAGTGTTCTAGAGTTTTCAGAGTACAGATCTTTTGCCTCTTTGGTTAGATTTATTCTTAGGTATCCAAGTGATTTTATTTTTAACCTTAAAACATTCCCAGGGGTTATATCTGGTTGCTCTGTCATTGTACAAATGAAGACACTGACCTTCAGATAGGACAGCATTGTGCCTGTGGGGATGGAGCCAGACAAGGGTCTCCCTGGGCTGGGCGGAACCCTCTGTCTCCCCAGTCTCAGTGTGGCCATTTTCCAAAGAAGTAACTATAGCTTATTGATCTTATTAAGTTTTATTTTGGGTTTATCAAGAGTAATTGTCAGAGCAATCTTTCACCTGGGCTACCTTTGCAGTATGTCCTATTTTATTCAGCTAATTACTTTTTGGAGAATTTTTGATAATACCATAAAATCATGTGATGTGAAAACATTGACCAGTGTCAGAATCTACCC
Source organism: Panthera leo (assembly GCF_018350215.1). Classification (NCBI taxonomy): domain Eukaryota; kingdom Metazoa; phylum Chordata; class Mammalia; order Carnivora; family Felidae; genus Panthera; species Panthera leo. Next base: position 103,281,656 of record NC_056687.1, on the reverse strand, counting down.
CAAGAATCCATCAATTTTGTTTCTCATAGCTACTCAGTATCTTTGTGTTCCATTTATAATGTATCCACCTACATATCTTGTCATAATAACATTAGGGGCAACTTAAATGTGTTTTAAATTCCCAGCTCTTGATATAAGATGAAAGCAAGCCCTGAAGAAGCCAACATGAGTAAAACATGAGTAAAAACACCACCACAAGCCCACAGGCAGCTGTTCAGAATGTGTGTGTGTTGTGAGGAGCAGGGACGTGCTCTTTGGAAGTTTGGAAGAGTTCTTTTTTCACGTTTTCTTGGGGCTAAAATCTGAGCATTCATTGTTCTTGATGTGCTGGGGACTTTAGTCCTCTCTCTCTCTCTGTCTCACTCTCTGTTTCCCCTGAAATTTATCACAAATATCCCTAATTTCCCAGAAGGAAGTTTTTTTTTTTTTTTTTTTTTTTGTTTTTGTTTTTGTTTTTGTTTTTGGGTGGGGAGGCAGGGTCTGTAACTCAGGGAAATGTGATAGCAGTCAAAAGTCTCACAAGCTCCATTTCTATTTGGTCTCAGTAGAAGATGAGAGACATTCTGAGTATGACTGGCACCCATGTTCTCTCCTCTGAGGCTCTCCTCTCCTCTTTGCCTTAATTTGTGGGCACAGGAGCATGTCGTAGTAATGAAGTCAATTGACAATGAAGGCCTTATCACAAGAGGAGGCGGCTTCTTCACTCTTTACATGGCCATCCATCTTACAAACACAGGCTGTTCCTCACTGGGGGGAAGTGAGAGCAGAGAGCATCAGGGCAAGTCAATCACATCCAGAGGGAAAAGGAACCCCAAAAGGACTGGTTTGTTGGATCAGGACAATACAACCTTAAGGGTAAAACATGTTCTAGGCATATTTGTTGATTCTTTTTGTGTATTTCTATCCTTTTATTCCAAGCCTTTCCCAGTGATCTGTTCTTTCTGTAAGTTTTCTTTGGGAAAAAAAAAGGAAAAATTTACATTTATATATATTTCTGTCCACTGACAAAATAAATGGAAAAGCATCTGGGCATCTTTAACCTACGTTGGTGAAAATTTTTACTTACTATTGTAAGAATGAATTTTGGCCCACTTATTCACAACATATATTGTGTTATTAACTTATTTTATTTAGTTTGCCATCAACCTTCTTTCTCCTGGTGGTTATGAATGATAAGCAGTGATGTAGATGCCATTCTAAATAATCTGATCTTTATTCTCACTGGGGACTCTAGGGAGGTGACTATGAGCCATGGTTATAAAATCGAATTTTTCTTCTATCCCGAAGGAAAAGCAATTGGTGAGTGATCTCCTCAGCTGAAGACAGGAGAGACTTGATAAAATATTTCATTAGTACTTTAAGAAACTGCTGTGAGAATGGGGCTGCCAGATTTTTACTGATAAAAATGGAAAAACACTGAAATAAAGTCAGGGTAACTGGGCACTGTTCCTACTTAACTAGCTGAGTGACCTTGGGGAGTCATTCAAACTTTCTCTTTTTCATTTGTAAAATCAGGCTAAGAATATCTCCTCCACCAATTTCTTATCACTTCTTTTTTAAAACAATCATAAGAAAAAATGACATGAAAAGAATTTGAAAAGTAATGATAAAGTATCCTGCTCATGTAAAATAGCATAATAACATTACTGAGAGGAAAACAGTGAATTTCCTTTTACTGTTCCCAATGCTAAGTAGGTTTAAGTGGCAGATTTATGCTGCTTATTAGAGGTTTATTTTGGGAAATATTCATTTTTTAATAATGCCTGGGAAAGACTGAGTGAGATCTGTTCCAGGACTGAATGTGTTTGTATGTGGAAAAAGATTCATTAACCAAGGAGGCTTTTCTACTTCCAAAATCAGTGAAAATGCTTCTTTGTAGAAGTTTTTTTGTGGAAATATAATAGGTCAGGATTTCTTTATATTCCTTTAAAAATGTCACTTTTAACCAAACCTATTAAAACAGCAAGAAATCAGAGACAAAAGTTGTCCATAGAAACCTGGTCAACATTGTTATGTGTCCAAGTTATTTTCTAGTCAGTACGCATTTCCATTTAAAATGTTTACATTCTATAGTAATAGCACAGATAGAGCTTTTTAGTCTTTATTCTTTCTTAATGTTACATTGTACTTTTTTCCCGCATTATTAATCTTTTATTATTTAAAACATTTTTTCTCTTCTGTTCATCAAGGTAACCAACTGGTACTGGTAAGCAGACTGGTACATGTCTTCTCCATCATGAATCTCTTTGAAATCAGCAGATACAGGTGTAACTCATGCTTTTAAAATAGGTTTATGAGATTCCATAATAATGAATTTATTCTTCTATTTCTCTACTGTTGGTGTTTCATGTTTCTCCAAGGGTTTTTTTTTTCCCTCTATAACAATGCTGCAATAAAGATCCTTGCATTCGTTAGACATCTATCTATTGAGCATCTACCATGTGTCAGGTACTCTTCTGGTTCTTGGGAAACACTTAGGGACAAAACAAAATCCCAGTCCTTATGGAGCTTATGCTAATGCTAGGGGACACCAGGGTGCCTGGGTGGCTCAAAGGGTCCGGCTCTTGATTTTGGCTCAAGTGATGATCTCAGCATTCAAGAGATTGAACTCTGCTTTGGGCTCTGTGCTGATAGCACGGAGCCTGCTTGGGATTCTCTCTCTCTCCTCTCTCTCTGCCCCTCTTGTACTCACACTGTCTCTCTCTCCAATGTATATGTATAAATATATATATATATATCTCCTATATATATATTTATATATATAAACATATATATATATATATATAAACAATATATATATATATATATATATATATATATATATATATATATAAACAATAAGCACAATAAAATTGGATTATAGGGTGTGCTAGAAAGTGATAAGTGTTACACAAAAAAGAAAAAGTGGAATAGTGAGATGGAATTTGGGAGTATCTGGGGTTGAGGTGAATTGAGTTACAATTTTAATCTGAGTAGTTAAGACAGCCCTCATTGATTAGGAGGAATTTGACCAGAAATTTGAGGAGATGAGGGAAATAGGGGACGAAAAGAATTGTGGGCTGAGGGAGCAGACCACTACAAAAGCTCTTAGGTGACAGTGTGCCTGGTGTATTTGGGGGCAGCCAGGAAGCCAATGTGTCTGGAGTGAACTGCATGGTAAATATGTTCAGAGAAGTAATAGGAGAACTGGATTGCATAGGGCCTTATAGGCTGCTGTAGAGTCTATAGCTATTTTGAATAAAACAGGAAGTCATTTCTGGGTTTTGAGTAGAAGAATAAAATGGTGTTTTCATTCAACATTGTTTTTAAGAACTAATTATATAAATCTTTTTAAAAAACATAGTTACTGTAGTATATTTCATCATATGATATATCACATTTGACTCATCCATCACCCTGTTGATGGAAATTTAGGTTGTTTACAATTTTTGGCCTCTAGAAATCTTGCTGTACTCAAAATAATGTACCTGTCTTATACAAATGAGGGAATTCTCTAGGATCTATTCTCAAGTGCAAATCCTGTGTCATTTGTGTCTGGCTTACAAATTACTTCTTTAAACAAATTTTTATTAAGATATTTCCTAATAGATTTTTCCTAATAGACTTAGTTTTATTTTCTGTATTCCTGTATTCAATTTCTTCAGAATTTATTTTTGGTTGAGGTACAAGGTAGGGATCCGACTTCAATTTCTTTTTTATTGAGAATTGCTTGCCCAATATAATTTCTGAATAGTGAGTGTGTGTGTGTGTGTGTATGTGTGTGTGCGCGCACGTGCGTGCGTGTGTGTATAAATATAGCAGGCAGAATAATGATCCTCCAAAGAGACCTATACCCTAATCTCTGAAACCTGTGAATGTTATCATACATAGCAAAAGGGACTTTGCAGACATGATTAAATAAGGGTCTTCCTATGGGAAATTATTCTGGGTTATACAGGTGGGCCCAATGTCCTCACAAGAGTTTTCAGAAGAGGGAGGCAAGAAATCAGAGTCAGAAAAGATGTGATGACAGGAGCAGAGGAACTTTTGAACACTAAATTTTTTTAATGCTAATTTTTCCTTGTTATAAATGAATAGAAACTCTTTGCGCCTTACGGATGACCTGTTCTATGGGTTGTAAACACTTTTTCTCTGTTTCTCTCTCTCCTTTTAATACTATTTTTGGTATTTTCTACCTCCCTAGATAAGTATTTTAATTCTTGTATAATGAAATGCCTCTTTTCCTTAATGATTTCTTGGATTCTTCTCTTGTTTTTGTTTTGACAAAGTAGAGAGACTCGTTCGCCTTAAAGATCATTTTTAATTTTTTTTAAAGTAATGGCAACATTGTTATTACAGTCTTTTACAGCGTAGTGTTAATATGAAGAGAAAAGCTTCTGTCATTATTTTCATTCGCTCAAAGTCCTATTCAGGTCTTGTTGTTGTGGGAGAACATATCTGATGTTGAATTAAAATGACCATTCCCACCAGCATCTCAGATCAATGTTAAAGTGCCCTAGGAAACAGACTGCGGGTATTTTTCTTTATTTTCAGATGGAATCGTCTTTTTATTGGCTTTACTGGTCAAACTAGTCAGACGTTAGTTAGACTAGCTAGAAACACACAACAATTTGAATGGTTCAGTGTAACAATTTGTAGAAGTTTTTTGCTGGACCAACTTTGGTTGCCTTGCTTTGTCCTAACTAGTCAAATCGGTTAAGGCAGTGATTTTAGCCTGCTTTGGGTATAATTTGGTGTTCCTCTATCCGTTGAGATATTTGGCTATGAAGTGTGGAAGAATCTGAATAACTCTTAGGACTCTGTTTTGGGATCAGGGGTTCTACCACATAAGAAAGTGATAAAAAAACACTTTAAATAATAACTGATCATTGATCACTCATCATGCACCAGTTATGTTTGAAGCACTTTGCATGAAGCAACCCATTAAGTCCTGCAACAGCTTCCAGACACTACTATTACTCTCACTTTGCAGGTGACAAGCCTGAAGCACAGAGAGGTTAAGTCAATGTCCCCAAGATCACACAGCTATATCGTGCGAGAGGCATTTGCAGGTAGGAAGTCTGGCTCTAAGCTTTGCGCTCTTAACCACTACCCTACCCTTGGTTAATTTATTTTCCTGTCACCTTGACGACTCTACTGGATCTGTTTCAATTTCTTTACTATTAGAAAGAGAAAGGTTTAGGTCAGCATTTTTCAGGCAGTTTCTCTGTTCAGCCATAGAAAGTAATTTGAAGTTCTTTCTGTGGTAATAGATGTGAGAATTGGGGTGGGTTTTGGCTTGCATAAGCTATGTGTGTAATTAAGGAATCTTTCAGACATAAGGGTTGTACAAGTAAGTAGAAGTCAGGTTGCCACTGCCAGTGCTTTGATAAAAAGGTAATTAATTCCATTATGACTAATTTTGCTGCTTTTATTTGGCTAAAGGAATGAGAGATACTAAAATCATTTCTAATTGATTTTGTTTCTGGTCAAGAGCTAACAGTGATAATGATTTGAGCCATTATTAGAGACCACTTTTTAATATTCTAGATTTAAAGATGTATCTCCAAGCTTTGTATTTCTAATACACAGTGCTGGGGAGGTCCATTCGAACTCTTTAAAATAATACAGTGGTGTAGCCTCTAAGCGCTATAAATAACTTTCTTTGGTCCTTGGTTCTCCAGATCTTTCTTTTTTTAAAGATATGGTTGGATCAGGCAACATGCTCCTGAGGCTCCTGTGGCAGTTGACTCCTCACAACCGGGGACAGTTCTAGTTTTTTTGTTTTTGTTTTTTTTTGTTTTTAAATTTTTAACACGTTTATTTATTATTGAGAGACAGAGCATGAACAGGGGAGGGGCAGAGAGAGGGAAATACACAGAATCTGACGCAGGCTCCAGGCTCTGAGCAGTCAGCACAGAGCCCAACGCGGGGCTCGAACTCACAGACCGCGAGATCGTGACCTGAGCCGAAGTGGGACGTTCAACCAACTGAGCCACCCAGGCGCCTCTAGTTTTTTATTGAGGCGTAATTGACATGTAAAAAGCTGTATATACTTATTGTATACAACTTGGTGGGTTTGGAGAGAAGTATGCACCCTGGAATCATCACCAGCAACAAGGCCATACAAATAATCATCACCACCTCAAGTTTCCTCATACCCTCTTTATTCCTTTTTTTTTTTTTTTGTAAGAAAAATTAACATCAGATCTAAGTGGTAACTGTATTGTTAGCTATAGGCACCATGCTGCCTCGTAGATCTTCAAAACGTACTCATCTTAGATAATTGGAACTTTGTGCCTTTGACCATCACCTTCCCATTCCTTCTCCCCTGTCCCCTGCAGTCACCATCCTACTCTCTGAGTCTGGGAGTTTGGTTATTTTGGATTCTGCTTAAAAGTGAGATTGTGCAGTAAATAAAGGTCTTCCTGTGTCTTTTGTAGACCAGCTCTAGTTCCTTCTCCTCCTATGCTTAGACTATTTCTCTTAATTATGTTCATTATTATTTTTCTCTTTCACTTGAATTGTTTTTATTTTAAAATAATTTCAAGCGTATGGAGAAGCTGTAAGAATCCAGGAACCTTCTTCCTTGAACTTCAGAGTGAGATGCTGACATGATGCTTCACCATCCTAAAATAGTTTGTATTTCCTATGGAATGGATATTTTTCTACACAACCGTGGTATAATCCTCAAAATCAGGAGATTGACATTGTATATTACTCCCATCTAATTCTTCCCCCTTCAAAGTGTCATCAATTGTCCCAATAGCGTCCTTTATTACGAAAAGGTGTAGGTCAAAATCATACATTGCATTTAATTGTTATGTTCCTCTAGTTTACTTTCACCTGAAATCCTCAGTGTATTTTGACCTTGACAGTTTTCAAGATTACAGTAGGTGGCTGTTGGGAATATCCATCATTTGGATTTTTTTGATGTTTCTTTATGAAAAAATTCATTTTGCGTGTTTTTGGCAGGAATATCACAGACATAATTCTGTGTTATTTTTATTGCGTTCTGTCGGGTGTTACATACTTTCCATTAGCTCCTTTACCTGTGATGTTACCTTTAATCACTTCATTGAGGTGGTGTTTGTGAAGCTTATCCACAATAGAGAATAACTCTATCTTTCTTTGTAGTTAATATATATTTTGTGGTCAGGTACTTTGAGACTTTGTAAATATCCCATTTTGTATTAAATTTCATCAACTAGTTTAACATCTACCAATGTTTAATTAATAGCTTGATTGATTATCACTATGACATACCCAGGAATGATTTTCCTCTTATTTTTTTCTGTTTATTAGTTGATATTATAAGAAAAACCTCTCCCTTCCCTCTATTTATTTATGTCAGTATAATCTCCTGGATTCCTATGTTGTTTGATGGGTTACAATCTGTTAGTGTCATTATTTATTCTGATGCTCAAATTGATCCAGATCTGGTCAGTGGGACTCCTTCAGGCTGGCTTCTCTGTTATCTTAAAGTGTCTCTGTCATTTTTGAAGCCCTTTTTAACTTTTGGTACAGGATTTCAGGGTTGTTTTGTACTTTCCTTCCTCCATCTATGTCTCCAGGGTACCCTGCTTTCCTTTAGTGGAGAACAATATTTAGGAACCAAGATCTGGTACTAAATGTACTCTATGCTCTTGGGGTGTTTTGCTCTTGTACAGAGCTATTTGATATGTATTTGAATGTGTGTATCTGTGTGTGAGAACATACACACATGAATTTACTTCTGTACCTAGCAATGTAATTGAAAACTAGGAGTTATATTAATTCTTGCAATTCTAATATAACATTATGAAGTTTATTCCGGTTTTATCTCTTTTCATTTTTGTAGTTCTCTTCTCCAGCAGTGAAAAATTTGGCTTCCATTATCTTCATTATATATTTTTAAATTTGATCAGTCCCAGGTGACTGGGTGGCTCATTTGGTTGAGCATCTGACTCTTAATTTAAGCTCAGGTCATGATCCCAGGGTTATGGGATGGAGCCCCACTTCGGGCTCTGTGCTGATCATGGAACCTGGTTAAGATTATCTCTCTCTCTCTCTCTCTGCCCCTCTTCCCTGCTTGTACACAGTCTCTAAAAATAAATCTTTAAAAACAATTTTGATCAGTCCCTTATGTAATCATTGTCCCCTCCCATTCTTAGCCCTGCCTGAATATACTTCCTACCCCATTCAGGCTCTAAACCTCAGATTCGGCCAGTGCTTCTGGAGCATTCTTCCGCTCTCTGCCATGTGCCATCATTACCCACCTCACTGCTCAGGCTCTGACACTCTGAATGGGGCTGTGCTCACCTCCATTCCTCTCCCCTCTGCATATCACACGTTGCTGTGCCCTGCCTCATTGTTTTTGGATTCAGTTCTCCAGGATGGAAGGAAGATAGTTACATTCTTTTGATATTTTATTTGTTCTCTATGATATAGGAGTTATTACCACCATTTGTAGAGATAAGGACATACAGAGATTGTTAGCTCAAAGTCATGACTTTGGGAGCTCCAGCTAAACTTAGGTTATTCTGCTACCAACTCCAGTGCCTTTCTTAGGATTCGCCATAATATCTAAAGGGGATTCTCTAGTTTTTATTAATGGTTCCCACCCAGCAGCTCAGCAGTAACACAAGTCTAGACATCTCTATTTGAAGGAGAGATATGTACCTCCAGGTGCCAGGCTTACCTCAGAGATCATCACCCTGATTGCCCTCTCTAAGTCTCAAGAAAATAGCTGGGAGTGAAATTCAAAACATTCAACAGTGGGTCATGTGCAAGGGCTGACCAATAAGAATGGACACTGGTTATTATGCTAGAGCAAGAATCCTCTAGCATTCCCCCAGCCCTGCCCAGCATCCCCTCCCCCTCCCCCTCCCCCCACCTCCCACCATGAGCCAGTTTTTATTCCTTTGGAGGTTCAGGAGGTTGCTGGTGGGGAGGCTGGAGCTTACAGGGTAGTAGTGGCAAAACTTGCGGCCACTATTTACCCAACAGTATGGAACGATGTTAATATTTTAACCATCACTATGGCTTGCCCAGTGCTTACTGGATGGAAATCAGGATTGTACTTGCTAAGGAAGACCTCATTCTTTTTTTTTTTTTTTAATTTTCTTTTTTGTTTTTAATGTTTATTTCTGAGACAGAGAGACAGAGCATGAGTGGGGGAGGGACAGACAGAGAGAGAGAGAGGGAGACACAGAATCTGAAGCAGGCTCCAGGCTCTGAGCTGTCAGCACAGAGCCCGATGTGGGGCTCGAACTCACAGACCGCGAGATCATGACCTGAGCCAAAGTCAGACGCTCAACCGACTGAGCCACCCAGGCACCCCATGGAAGACCTTATTCTTAATCCTTTCACTTGGCAGAGTTTGGGAAAAGTAAGAAATAGACAAAGTCACCCAGGTACATTTGGTATAAATAAACAATAATATTAGGATGGGAATATTTGAGGTATTACTTCACATATTTTTCTGTTGTTCCTGGTTTCTTCTTATCTGGTCAGGAGACATCCATTGCCTTTGTTAGGAATGCTGTAGCAGAAACAAAGACATCCCAGGTTCCGGTGTACCTGAGTCTAAGGTTTTCTTCTTCCTGAGCTCACATGAAGTTCTCCTGAATAAGAGAACAGTAAGAGTGAGAGAACAGGAGGGGAAGTGAAATGATATTAGACTGAGCTGTGTCAGGAAAGTGAAACCCTCTGTTCTTTGTCATCCCAGCTTAATCTAAGGGCAGAGGACAGAAATTCAGATAGGATTGGAGGAACCGAGAGGGAAGGGACTTGTGCTGCTTACTCAGAGGGACCCCCAGTTTCCCCTCATGCCTCGGTGATAGTGGAATGGTAAAACGATTCCCTTGCTCCTAAAAGATGCCCAGGAGAGGTGAAAAGCCTCAGACGGCCTCCTTGAACTGCCCATAGCCCCAGAGGGGACATGGGAATTATAAGTAGCCTTGCATTAGGGAACAAGGACAACTCAACAATGACCATCTGTAACACATGACAGGAATGACAGTGTCTTAGGGGATGCCAACACACAGAGATGATGACTCAGACACGGGGACTATCCCTTGCCTTATTGCAAGCGTTATAAACAATCCGATAGCTAAATGCCACCCAGGGAAAATGGGGATAATCTCTGAATTGCCCTCTCTCTACCTCTTGGGGAATGGGGATATTAGTAGAAATGAAGTTCAGTTATAGGAAAATAAAGTTACTTTTCTTACACACCTGAATTAGTGGTCTGCTATTCCTCCCCTTTACACCCGGCACTGATCAGTAGAGCTATACCAGGATTTTATACTTTTCTTTCCAGATGGCCCAAAGTAAACTGCCCAATGTGTGAAAGAGATCATTCTGACTCAGCAGTGTAACAGCTCAAAGACACTCAGTGCAGGCAGGAACTTTTGAACTCCACTATTTTGCAAGTGACAGTGACTTGGGGGAATATAATTATCCAGGACAGTTCTACCCACATATAGCATCTGTTTTTCAGTCAGCTCCTGCTGCTTGAACACACACCGGCAGCAGGCTTGACTGAGGCACAAAGGAGTCAAGTGGCTTGACCGGGCCACACAGAGAGGTGGCGGCTCGGTCCACCTTGGGATCTGGGACCATTATGGCATTCAATTATCTGCGGGAAACACTGGGTCTTCCTGCCTTATGAATGCAGCTGCAGTCTCTTGCTGAAAAATTCGCCTCCTTTCACATAGAAGGCGTAATTAAGAACACAGCTGCAAATTGGCTCTTCTCAACAATTTTCCCGGCTGTCCCATAAAATGTGAAAAATACGGGCCAGTACATTGATTAGACAGACTCTTAGGGCTGAATTGTGTGTAATCTATCCACTTCTGGCACTTTGAAATAAGTTTTTGCTCTTCCACTGGGATTTAAAGGAAGAAACAGAAAATAACAGTAGCCGGGGTGTTTCCTGGTTGGACTTTTCACAGACACAGAGCGAGATGATCTAATCTGCTCACATCCTCATGCGAATATGTAACACACACACGTGCACACTTCTTGATGACGAGGCAGAGTGTATATTTTTGGGCAAATATTGATCTAGTTATCTTCTCTCTGAATATTTTCAGCCAAGAAACTTTGAAGCAATTAGTCAGTTATTTCTGCTCTGTTCCTCTCTGTGCGATGAAGGAAAGGAAGTCTAGGCGGGTAAACTGTGCTTCCCAAGGATGTGTTCTATTTTAGCAGTGTTGTGTAGGATAGTGAACTCACTATGCACATTGGATCCAGACAAGCCCGCTTCCATGTCCATACCCACTATAAGGCTCTGAAGTCCTAGGCAATTAATTTAACTTCTAGGAACCTCAGTTTTTCCATCTGTGAAGTTGCAGCGATTGTGTTTATCTGAATGAATTGTCATGAACGCCGAATATAGTGGCAAATTTAAGCTATCTGGTGCACTTCCAGGCCTAGAATATGCACTCAATAAATTGCACGATGATCGAAACCTTTATTGAAATATAGAAACAAGAAACCAAAAACAAGCCTCTTGAAGGGCAACGGGGTAATCTAGCTTTGTTTTCATTGAATCACCACGACATTTATACAAAATAGTTTGAATTGGAATGGGGCCAATAAACTAAGAAAACCTATGGAGAGCATTACTTTAGTGTAAGTGCTCTGAGCCATCTGTATTTAGGGGAAAAACTCCCAATAATGAAACCCTGTATAACCTAACTCTAAAAGAAACAGAGAAAAAAATGGTACTGTTGCACTGGGTTTTAAGGTAAGCCACCTACGGGGGACGAGGTACAGAGCAGATACCATAAAGACACAGGGTACGTTTTCCTGCATCTTTATTCACTTCCCCCTGATTCTTTCCCGAGCTCAAGAGAATTCTTGGCAGTTTCACAGCAAGCTCCAACTGAATTTTCCCACTCAGATTTTCTAGTTAGCTGTAGACGATGCACAACTGCCTTCCGTGCAGATTCACCCTGATAAATGACTGGACCTCCGCGGAATCCATGGCCCCAGATTGCAGACTGAAACAATTGTCAGTGTGGGGGTGCTTGGTCTTTACAAGGCCCCCAAAGGAGAAGAAAAGTGACAAATGTATAACAGCAACTTGCAATGGAAGGGGACTTCCACTATTCCTCCTGGGCTGCTGCCCTACTTTTGCTCCTTGGGAAGATCCAGCAGGAGCAGAAAGCAGGGTTTGGCAGTTTCTACAGACACAGTTAATGCACCTGTATCTTCCTCTGCAGGTGTAAAGTTGGATTCTAAATCCACGGAGGACATCTCAGATCAGAAAGTAAAGCATCCCATTAAGTGCTTTTGCAGCTTTGCTGTGCCCTTTCAACTACCCTGTGTGGTCCAGCCCACCACATTTAATCACAAAGAAATGAGCTGAAGAAATAAAAGGACGTGCACATAAATAACATTCTTTGTAGAACAAAGCAGATGTATAAATCTCTTTGCTGGTACTTATTTTAATGAAGGCGACTAAATTCATCTTAAATACTCATCTGTATATGGGAGAGAAGATCTTTTAAGATCTGAACCAGTGCAAATTTCCCTGTGGTAAGAAAAGGTGGTTGGATTTACCATGTCAGGGGAAGTGCTACTCCACCATTTCAGTCCCCACAAATGCCACTCAGAGCCACACTACTTACAGCAGAGACAGATGAGCACAGGACGCCTGGACGGCGGGGGTGGCATTGTTTAACCTTTGTTCTTCACATCCCTCAGGAGAGCAGACAACACCTCTATTTTCAATGTTTCTTCTGAATGATTTCCCGCCTAGTGGATTGACAGGTACTCTGATTATCTGCCTAAGGAAAATGAAGGGATAAACAGCTGAGAGATGAAGATTGACTTGAAAAGACTACGTCAAGGAGTATATGTTACACTTGGATAAAGAAGAGTATAACAAGGGGACACGCAGAGAAATGTCAGATTAGCACCTAAATATACTTTGAAGAAAAACATAGCATTTTGCCAACCCGGTCTTTACTTGAATAGTAACGATTGCAGATTGTCACTGTCACAAGCCTAGAGATTTATTTGAGGGAGATAAATGCCTTTCACTTTTGACCATTTTGAACAGAGTTCTGTAACAGATATCTTGAGACATCTTATTGAGTAAGCTGGGGGAGAGGCCAGGAATCCTCATTTTAGAACCTTCTCATGTCAGGTGAATCAGAAGGGAGGCGGTCAACAATAACAGAAGAGGTAGACGGTATGCTCACCTCTTGGCACTTCATCCCAAGCCCAGACTCCCTGTTCTGTTTGAGAAATCAGCACTGGTTTCCCCCAGTTCCGTGTTTGATGTTTCAGATGTTCTTCCCACCCTGTTGAATCTACCGAGACCAGACAGGTCTAGGGATGCCTGCTTTTGTGTGTCTGATTCTCTCCTGCTCTCCACTGTCTGCTCCACATCATTCATCTTCTTACCCCAAACCCAACTTAGAATGGTCTTTGGGGCAGATAGCATGTGACTCAATATCCTTACCTAATGACAGACTTTCTCCCAGGCGGATATTTGACTGACTAGGGGTAAACGTAGACAGAGAAGATGGAAACAGGAGATTATTTCCTACTCCACCTTCTAGTTCCAACGGATGCTTTATAATGGTGGAGCCTCACTTGTATTTTCCTTGAATGGTGTTGAAGGTATTTTCTGATGTCGTATTAGGGTTTTTGAAAAGAAAAGGGGCTGAGAGCTGAGGAAAGGAGTGCTATAGCCACGATGACCAAAAAGAACTGCCAAAGTAAGTGATCAATGGCCATGTAAAATCATTGCTCATCTGTTTTGTTTTAATCCCACAGAGTTCAATGATCTGGTGGGTTTCGAGAGAATTCTCTGTCAAAACCAGTTGTGTAAACGAGCGATGAAGCCTTTGGAAACATCGCTGCATTATCTCCTTCTCACTGAATTAGAAAACGCAGCCAAGAGCAAAGACTATTTTATGACCTTTCAGCCGTGTGATCCCTGCCTTGCCCACATATGTCAAGACCAATGCATGGTGGGGGAATTCACTTGTAGCCTGGACAAATGGGGTCATTAGGCCTTTATCTCTTTATCCTTGGCCGTGATTTGCACTGCTTTAATCCCCCTGCTCACATTGTTGCCGAGGCAGGGCATAATTCTTGTCATTAAGAGGGTGCGCAGTTGTACGTGTGTGTCTGTACACATTCTCTCAGCTCACGCTTCACCTCTTTTTTTGGAAAATGAAATACCCTGAGTCCTTGATAACTGAATATGAAAAATGCTCTGGGTCAGCCTTGCTTCCAAATCTGCTCCCCAGCTGTGTTTATATCTGTCCTACTACTAGGGAGATGTCCCCTCTTTGTGAGGCTGGGAAAAGGCCCATCACCGTGGGGCTGAGGAGGAAGCACTGTGCTCACCAGCTGGCGCAGGCCCTTGATCTCGACCTTAATGAATATATTCAGCCCTTCTCTAGACCCTTTCACATTCCCCAGGCCCTGCCGGAGCTCATTTATGTTACTGTTTTTCACTGCAATTCTCTGCTCTCCCCATCCCTTCTACAGGGAACAGTGTACCGTTGTCATTGTTTTTTTTTTTTTTTTTTTCCCATGGGAAGGATTTGGAATCTCCAGATAATGTGATGAACAAGAAACCTCAGAAGAACTTGATGTTATATTTAGCAGTCTGAGGGGAAGAATTTATTTTTTAATTTATTTTTAAATTTATATCCAAGTTAGCATGCAGTGCAACAATGATTTCAGGAGTAGATTCCTTAATGTCCCTTACCCATGTAGCCCATCCCCCCTCCCACACCCCCTCCAGCAACCCTCTGTTTGTTCTCCATTTTTAAGAATGTTTTATGTTTTATCCCCCTCCCTGTTTTTATATTATTTTTGGAAGGGAAGATTTTTTTTTTAAAGGCCTCCATGGTTACCGTTGTCTTTTTTACTTGAGACAGCACAACAAACACACTCATTCTCTGCTGTTTCTGTGTCTGGAGGGAGTAATGGGTATCTGCTCCCTACTCCCCACCCCCCCAACCCCCCAGCTCAGAGCCCCCTGTCCTGAACCCAGCCATGTACCTTCTGCCTCAGGTGTGTGACACAACTCGCCTGCTGCTTTTGCTCAGAAAGAGCCTCCCTCTACCCCTCCCTCTGATTGCCATAGGTCCTTCTACCCAGTGTTATTGAGGTTGGGCCTGAGGGGTCCTTAAAGCTTGTCTTTGCTCTCCCCACCCGCAGACTGCTCCACCCCCTTGGCCAGACTCGCTTCTGGTCTCTCTGCTGGCCCCATCCTCGCACTGGCTAAATCCAGTTATGGCTGGGTGCAGGGACCACTGTGTCCAGCCTGGCTGCATTCCAGAAAGGTCAGCAGAGATTCCCTGAGGGGGAACAATGCTGCACATTCTATCTAAGCTTACAGATGACAGCTTGACAACAAGCTCTCACCCCCACCTTTTAAGAGGCCGTCCCCATGCTCAGAACTGTGGGGCCCTGATGGCTTTTCAACCGGGAAGGAGACGTGAGCTAGACGGCTGCATCGGGTTTCCCCCAGGGTACTGAGCACTGAGGGAAGAGACCCAGGTTTTAACGATCCCACAGTTTCCCCCTCACCCCAGCTCCTGTTCTTACAGAAGGGAATATTTGAGAAAGCCAACTACAGCGGCTCTGATGGCTGGCCGGATCCCTGGCAGAGGCCTGCGCTGGCCAGAGCCAAGCATTGTGTGTGGCTTCAGGACTGGCCGACTGGTTTTACGGCGAGGCCCCGGCACCTTGCCGAGGCTCCAGCCGCTGGATGCGTGCGCACCGTCAGCAAGACCAAGCGCATTGCTTTCTGGAGTGTGGCCAAGGTCCACCGTGGCAGGCCAGGTCGTGCCAGACTTGTGCTATCCAGCACGCAACTGATTTGTTCGGAAACACGTCTGATGTGTGGTAGTAGAAAATCACCTAAATGTCCTTAAGGCAACCAGGCAGCCTGCGTGTGGGCTGTGCTCTGTAAGCCCACACAGGGTTGTCAGCAAATTCTTTCCTGAGCTGTCACCATTGAAAATTTATGCTGCACATTAGGTCTTCCCTTGTTTGTAATGCTGACTCTGGATGCAGGCACTTGATTTCTCCTCATTTTGCAGATGAGTTGGTTTGAAGACTGGAATTAAAACATGAGTGGCTTATCAGATAGCAATGAATGTGGCAGGAAGCCTAGAACCCAGATTTCATTTTCATTTCCTCTTTCTTTTCCTTTCTCTTCCTCTCTGGTTTGCTTTTCAAATTGTTATTTGTATGGTTCACTGTGATCAAATTGGTCTCTAAAATATTTTTGCTGTAAGCAGGCAGATTCAGTTTGGAAGAAAGCATAAATATTAGCTATGCCAGTGCTGGCCAATAGAACTTTCTGTTGTGATGCAAATGTTCTATATCTGCCTTGTGCCAATCAGTAACCACTAGCCATATGTGGCTATTTATGGGGCATTTGAAATATGGCTAATAAGGCCAAAGAGCTGAATTTTTTATTTTATTTAATTTTAATTAATCTAAATTTAAATAGCCACTTGTGACTACTGACTATTGTATTAGACTGTAGATTTATAGACCAACCCATGCATTTTATAGATGGGAAATTGAGACCCAGTGAGGTCACTGGGATTTACCCAAAAGCACCTAGTTAGTAGTTGCCTCAAGTCCTCTAAAAGATTAGTTGATACCTTTTGATCAATAAAATAGAGATTTTTTGATATTTCAGCATCCTGTTTTACAATTCTTTGTATTTTAGAAAGTGAAAGAAATGGGGTTATATTAAAACGTATCCTGAGACAGGTTAACTGTTCCTGTACAAAGGGGATCACAAAGGGAGAAAGTGGGCTGGGAAACGCTGGCCTGTAATTATTCCTCAAGAGGCCCTAGAGTGGCGCTGTTGTATAACTTCTGAGGCCTGCAGCATCCCAAATCAAAACCTCAAACCAAAGAAAAATCCACCTTGTTCTTTCCTATTCCTGCTCTGTCCACCCCTAACCGTTCATTCTTTTAAGTCCAGATCTTTGGATATTTTACTTCCCGGTAGAAAGAGAAATAATATTCTCTGTGTGCCTACAAAAATAGAATTCCATATATAGGGGAGAAAAGTCTGAAGTTTGGTTCTTATTTTTAAAATATGTTGAGAATACTGTGTGGACCAACTCCTAAAGGAAGTTTAAACATATTTACCAGTTTTTTTCAATAGGTAAGGATAAGGTGACATGAAGACATAATGCATCAACACCCTGAGGTCCTGTCCTTTAAGGACACCTTCTTACATGACAATCTCAGATCTCTTAAGTTGTGAGTCTTAGAAATTGTGCATGTCATATCTGGGAAAGGTGGGGCCGCACATGTTTGCAGGTTGTGGTAAATAGGCCCATTTAGCAGACAATGTGCAGGGTTTCAGTTTAAGGTTTCTAAGGACCTGACTAAAGCACATAATAAGAATTTTCCATGTAAGCCACCTAGTGCGTTAGCATCTGAGGCCCCCCCCCCCCCCATTCAGTACCTCCCATCCTATTAATGTTGTTCTCTCTCCTGGAGAGAACATTTCATGTAGACATTCAATAATGCTGTGTGCCTTGTAATTCTCTTAAAAGTTAATGAACGTGTTTGAATTAATTTTAATAAATGTTGATTAATTGCAGTTTGACTTGTGTTTTGAAGAACAAAGGCGTCCCACAGTATTTGGCAGGCTTTTCCTCAGTCGCTTTGAAGATGCTCACAGCAGGTGGCAGTGTGGCTTTGCAGATGCCACTGGAAAAGGCTGGTGCAGAACCAGAGGGATAATTCCCACCAGATCTTCAGAATTTTGGGCTCCACAGCAAAAGCTGCCCCCTCCCCACCAAATTAGAGCCTGGTCAGAGACCGAATGAAGGGCTCAAAGAAAATTCAGAAGCATCACTGACACTGATGTGAATTCAAAGGATGAGAATTACTTGAGTCTTGTGTAACTTTATTCAATTGAGTTTTGTATAGTTCTTGACAGGTTCAGAACCACATATGTGAATAACACGATCACTGCCTTCAAAAAATTTCACCTCATGGCTTGTCGTGTGTGTGTGTGTGTGTGTGTGTGTGTGCACGCGCGTGTGTCTACTGCATGGAGACAAATACAGGTCTTTATCTGTCTGTCTTGTGTATACTACATATGGAAACTACAACAGGCCAATAATTGCTGCCACAAGGGGAAAGATCTCTTGATATAGGTGCACAGAGAGGAAACATAACTAAATGCTTTTCTTTCTTCCCTTCCCTTCCCTTCCCTTCCCTTCCCTTCCCTTCCCTTCCCTTTATGCTTTTCTTACTAGAGAATGAAGAGACAGGGATAAGTTACCTTCCAAGGTTACTGTCAGCTCTGACATTCCAGAAGTTTGTGAATCTTTTCAGATCCTTTGACACTTTCTATACTTTGAGAGTTTACAAAACAGACAATTGTCCTTCAAATAACACTGGGATGAGGGAAGTCATGGAGCTGGATTACTCTCAATGTCATATCTTATTTGGCCTTTGTTTGCTATTTAGCAGGACTCCCGTTCAAATGGCATACGATGGTGACCAAAGCAATTAAGGAGATTGATTTGGCCTGCACAATTTCATTCTCTGCTTCCTGCGGTGAGGGATGGAGGGGCCCATCAGGGTCCAACAGAACTAAATTTGATTTTGCCCAAATTAGGACATCAATTTTTCAAGTTGGCTTGGTATTGTTATATTTAACTTAAACCTTATTATTTTTTTAAATAAACGTCCCAGAAAGATTTTCAAAATTATATTAAATTTACTTGTCCTTTATAAAGGTCTTTTTGTCCCCTCTACATTAGTTGATGGCTTAAAAAGAAAAAAAAAATCCAGTGACTTTTCAAATTAATTTCACAGTGTTATTTTCTGAGCCTCTTTGTATATCCTGTAGTATGTCACATCAATCTGTTCATTAATTTTAGATTGCTTCATTTTATTACTATTGTTTCTATGTCCTTTGAAGGCATTAAAATGCCACAGAATAATAACCTAGAACAACAACAAAAAGAGCATGGCTAAAACAATTCTGATATTTTCTGGATATTGATTCCCTAATTGGATTAGAGGTTCCCTTTGACAGAATTCCAACAAGGTAAAGGGCCAGACGATGATTCACAACTGACTAGATTTTGTCCCAATGGCCATGAGTGACACTCATTCATTCAACAAACCCTGATTAAGGGTCGGCAATGGGCCTGACTCTGTGGGCTGCCCGCCTTGCTCACACAGCTGCTTCTCTGATGTCAGTCGTAGGGTGATTAGGCAGGAAGGGCAGCATGAATTTTAGAGTCTGTACCCATCTGATTTCATGTCTGCTTCAGAGGAGCAGAGCCTCTGGGAATTCCTCAGGAGAGTTGAAATGGCAGGTGACCTGAGCAGGGATGCTGAGGCTTTCCTCTCTGTGTGCCTGGAAATCGTGTGTGGCTCTTAGGTGACAGGTCTGGACTTTATGGGAAGCTATTGGATCAGCCTCAGAGACTGTGTGGCTGCCCCATGAGTTCAGAGCATAAAAGTCAAAGCAGCTTTCTAGTGGGGATGTAGGCCTATGATGCCAGCAGATAGCTTCTGAAATTGCAGCCGATGGGCAAATATGGTTCGTGAGATTTTGAGAGATCTTGGGAGCCTTCTAGATATTTTTCACTGAAATGTTTACCCCAGATATTCATACAGAACTGGCCATGAATGCCTTTTTAAAAAAAAAAAATTAATTGGTTGATTTCTTTCAATGACGTTTTCTGGGTCTCTGTGATTAGACTTCTTGCAGGAGGAGCAAGCCGATTTATCTGGTGTCCTGCCCTGCGTCACCGTTCACGCACCTCCACTGCCAGGGCCCTGCAAGTAAGCTGGGTGTTTTGCACTTTGGAAATAGCATCATGATCAAACATCTACTGTGTATTAAGTGCTTTCAGATGCCTTACTTCATTCAATCCCCACAACAGCCCTCTGAGGTAGATATTACACTAGTGACATTTTATTGAGGATCAGAGAAGTTTCATGTCAGAGGCAGGATTTAAATCCAAACCTGTGAAATTCTGAAGTGCGTGCTGTTGTAGCCACCAAATGCAGCTGTCCCCACAGGGATGGCAAGTGCTGCACGGGTGTGAGGTGGGCTGAACTACTGTCTACAGTGTGGACTGAAGCATCCGTGTGGCTCCTGTGTATGTGACAGTTGAAAGAGGCCAGACTGGACCGTAAGACTCTTAGCATCTCTATCTCCTTTCATGTGACTATAATGTATGAATCTGCTAATATCTTGGTGAGACAAATGCACAGAATGGCAGCTTTCAGCAGTTTGAGAAGCGACTGCAACATTGTGTGTTTGATTTGCTTGAGACCTGGTTATCTTAGCCTTTCTCCCAACTGCATCAGCCTCCTTGTTCCTTATCTGTTAAAGTGGGATGCGGGACCACTGACCTTTGGCTAATGGGGAAGATAAGTGGGGAACTTCTGAATGAGGCCCCCACTGTAGTAGAGGCAGGAGACAGAGATATATAGATGGCCTTTGGCTTAACAATGATTTCCCCATCTATGCAGTCTAAAAGAGGTTTCTAGGTTGTTAATCGTTTAATTTTAAAAAAAGTTTAGGGGTTCCTGGGTGGCTCAGTTGGTTAAGCATCTGATGCTGGATTTCAGCTCAGGTCATGATCTCAAGGTTCGTGAGTTCGAGCCCTATATTGGGATCTGCATGGAACCTGCTTGGGATTCCTTCTGTCTCCCTTCTCTCTCTGCTCCTCCCCTGCTCATGCTTTCTCTCTCTCTCTCTCAAAATAAATAAACCATTAAAAAAATGAAAGTTTAAAGGCAAGTTACTCTTCAAAAGAGGAAAAATCCCACCGTAGACTGAGTTTTGGTGATATAGGGAAAATAGAGTTAATCTAGGACCTACTTCATAACTAGAAATAACAAATCGAGCTGGCCTATGTAAGAATTATAGTGAAAAAAAGCAAATTATATCTAATGGGATCTGCTTACTTCTGTTCTTTATCTGATAACTATGAGTGAATCGAGCAAGAATAGTAAAACTATATTCTAACACTGGCTCATTAATCCATACATGGCTTCCAATATTCTTTCTATCCAGTTGTGTCCTTTGACAAACCACAAATCATCATGACCTCATGGTTGACAAATAAAGTATATTAGCTGCATCTGCTAAAAAGAGTTTTTTTGTAAAGGCTCTACTATACTGTAGTAATATATCTCCGTTAGTTTTCAAGACGTAACTTGCAAGCTTGTACTTTGTATTCACTAGCAGGATACATTTGTGTTTTTTTGAGATATATACCACTGTGATGAATGCCTCTGAGAAGAAAAAAAAAATCACATGGCCAATATCTTTGCAATGTCTCAAAAATACGTAAACACTTTAGCACAAAGTTGTTACCTGCACGTATTGCTATAAGTAAATTTATTTCTTTTAATACTTAAAATCTTTTTAATGTTTGTTTATTCTTGAGAGAGAGAGCGAGAGAGAGAGAGCGAGAGAGAGAGAGCATGCGCGCGCTCGAATGGGGGAGGGCCAGAGAGAGAAACACACACAGAATCCCAAGTAGGCTCCAGGCTCTGAGTTGTCAGCACAGCGTCCGACGTGGGGCCTGAACCCATGAACTGTGAGATCATGACCTGAGCCGAAGTCGGACGCTCAACTGACTGAGCCACCCAGGTGCCCCATAAGTAAATTTATTTCTTACCTGCATGACAATTGAATTTTGGTGGCTTTTTTTCCACCCAATATGGTTTTTTTTTCTCTTTTTTTCTGATATGAGCCCAGAAACCGAGATTAAACCTGGCAGGTAAAAACTTACACTCTCTCCATCATATAACTGTGAACTCTTTAGGCTAGTTTACAGTGCGGACCTGAGTTTTCCCCTATGTCTCAAAGTAGGATTGCCAGAAAGACACTCCTGATATTTATATCTTTGTGTTTAAACAAAAATGAGGGTTACCTTGAAGTGAAGCTACACAGTGACTAGGAATAGATGCATAATAATGGTTTCTGACTCTACATATAAAAAAATGAAGGGAATCTACTAGTTCTTTTTTTTCCTTCCTTTAGAAATCACAAATTTAGGGGCGCCTGGGTGGCTCAGTCGGTTGGGCGGCCGACTTCAGCTCGGGTCATGATCTCGCGGTCCGTGGGTTCGAGCCCCGCGTCGGGTTCTGTGCTGACAGCTCAGAGCCTGGAGCCTGCTTTGGATTCTGTGTCTCCCTCTCTCTGACCCTCCCCCATTCATGCTCTGTCTCTCTCTGTCTCAAAAATAAATAAACGTTAAAAAAAAAAAAAGAAATCACAAATTTATTAGTTCAAGTAAGTGCCAGGCACTTACAAAGCCCCGAATAATGCATTTACAATTGATAAAATGCTTTCAAGTACATTATAAACCTTACTTTATTATTCCAGATAGTCATGAAATAATTAACAGTGAACACCAATGACCCCAAAAATCATATAGCTAATTAACTAATATTTGGCTTCATTTTATTTTCCTATTTCTAGTTTTAGTTGCTTCTTAATTGTTTATCTTCTTAATTTGCATCATGCCTGATTTTCTCATCTGAATGACTGCTGGGTTGCATATTTGGACACGACGGTGGTAAATTTTAGAGTTGACAATTTTAGGATTGATATAAAAATGAATAGGATTTCCTCAAGAAGAGGATTAGGATTTTGCCTGAGGGAAATTGGTATTTTCTCAGTCTGTGATCGCACTGGTGAAGCTTAGAAAGTAATTCTAGGCTTCTGAATATATTTCTATAAAATTCTTGCTCTAAGGAATGGAAAGACTTTTGTGAGTCCAGATGGATTGTAGTGATGCTGTCATGATCACTGCAAGGAGGTAGAAGGGTAGCTGTGGATAGTGCTCTGTGGACTGTGGTAGAGACAGAGACCACAGAAGCAAGACTAGAGGTGTAATGGTAAGGCCATTGGGCAGACTTCGCGACATTCCAGAATAATGCTGTTTATTTCTCTGAAGGATTTGCATTTTTGTATCTAAAATTAAGAACAGGAGAAAATAGGATATAGAATCCCGCCCCCCCCCCCCCCCCAGCTGAAACTGTGAAGCGAGTCTCTTCTAAATAAGGTGATGGTGACAAGGCATAGTTTTGTAACAGATAATAATACAATGAGGAAAAGATCTTTGTTGCTGTTATTTTGGCTTTCCTATGCTGAGCATTCGGTTGGTGACATTTCTTTCTTTATTTCTTTGTCACGGATAAAAGAATGCATTTGTATGTACTGTTTCCTTGAGTTCATAAATAAAATATGCAAAATGTAACTGTTTTCGAACTGTATGTTGGATTCGGGAGAGACGTAAAATTTATTTATTGTTTCAAAGCAAGCATGTGTCTATATCACATTGTGAGCTTAATGGAAGAGGCCAGTGCTATTTCCAATGCTGTGGACCATCTCTGATGGCTGTTAAATTAGGAGACAAAAACTGATTTGTTTATTTATTTATTTATTTTTTTTTTTGTTTTGTTTTGTTTTTTAGTGCAGGGGCAGGAGAAGGGGAGGGGCAGAGAGGGAGGGGGACAGAGGATCCAAAGCAGGCCCTTGCTGACAGCAGTGAGCCAGCCAAATGTGGGGCTGGAACTCATGAACTGTGAGATCATGACTTGAGCTGAAGTCAGACGCTCAACTGACTGAACCACCCAGGCACCCCTGATTTGGTACATATATAGTCTTTCAGTGGAGGGGAAGGACAATGAGTGACCTAGAACTTTCGTAAACTCTCTAGTACCTTGGCGTAATGAAAACTTCCCACTGGAGACATGATGGTTTAATGAGAGTGGCTAAGAATCTAGTGGTACTAGAATAAAAACATTTGATGTTATCTCCTCTAAGTTGACCATAAAAGCAAATCTAGATTTTTTTCCAAAGAAATAGTTATATGCGTTTTTTCTTCCTAAAATTCATGGTACGGTGTACAATGGAAGGCATGTCTGCTACACGTGGACAGACACAAGGAGACACAGAGAGCGGATAGTATAACACAGGAGGTAAGAGAGCAAAATAGCTCTATCTTACAACACACGAGAAAATGCCTCTACGCAACAAAACTGTCTTGGAAAAATATCTGTGACGTTGAAGCAACCGTAACTACTGTCTCTGACATGAGTTCATCTTAGAGACAGATTCTTGCTAGAAAACAAGGTGGCTTTTATGATACATCCACTTGGTGTCCAACAAATATCACCCATGGTTATTATTAGATATAGTTTTGATTTAGTAGAAGTACTAAATCTTGAATTTTAATTTTGACCTAAGTCAAGTTTTCTTAAGATTTCTGAGGGAAGTGTAATTAATGAAAACCAATAAATAAGAAGTTGATGTGTATTAATCAGATCTGGAGGAGCAGTAGGAAGTGTGCCGAATGGTTGCAGCCCATACATCACGGGGAAATTAAATATGGAAATATGATGTCGGGAAGGGAAATAAAAGACAGAACCCTATGACCTCATCTATGTTTTAATTTTTAACTTACTGTGAAAATCAGGGAAGGGGTATACTGTAGCAGGGGTAACTCGTGGCAGTGTGGAAAACAAAGGAAGTTGTTGGGAGTTGATATATGTAAGAGTAATAATCGTGTCAGAGTGGAAGAACAAACAGAAAGTCTCTGTTTAATTATTCTTTTCAGTAGTTAATTTTTATTGAAGTTTACCATTCAATCAGTCCATGATGGATTGGAAAAACAACAACAGAACTGTTCCTTCATCCCTGATCACTAGAGAAACACTGCTGTAGGGGACTCAGGCTCTGAAAATGTCATGCTATTACCTCATACTACTTACAGTTAAAAACAAAAAGAATCCTAGAGTTCGAAATAAAAATTTGGAGGGAAAGAGCACAAAACATAAATTCTAGAATCTCTAGATGTTCTTCCCTGTCTCTCTGGGCCTCAAGGACATGCTCCATCTGCCTCTTGGCTAACAGAGCCCTGCAAGGAGATTCTCAAATACATTGGAACAAAACTGCTAGTGACTTGTAATTTTTTGACTGACTGTAGGATCTTGGTTAGCCACCGGAGCAGTTCAGGAACAATCTCATCCATGGGGGTGTCTGTTCTGTCTGTAATCAGGGGGTGCTTTCTCCTTCTGTGGCAGTCTACACTCAGGGCATATTGGGGTCATTTCTGGATAATGAATCCCTGTCCCTAACATGGTTAAGACGAGTGACTCCTACATAAGAAGGGAGCAGACAAGTTCAGGGAAATATAATTTAACATACAGTTATCCGCTTCTGGTAATTTTCGGCTCAGGGCCGAATAGTCTGGACTAGAGAGAGTCTTGGGATTGCTCTGTCAGATGGGATAAATCTTTTTGCTTGCAAAATGAACAGTAGGCTTAAATGAACATTACCAGTTTCAAAGCCAGTGCACCCAATTCCACACATCTGACTCTGTTAGAACTCCCATTGATTTTAATGACGATGTTCAAAGATTCAGTCTGTCACACCTTGATGAAAACTGGCCTCATAAAATGTACCTGAAGCTGGTGGATTTTATTGGTAGGTATGGTAACACCACTCACCCTGGGGGAAAATACTCATAATTGGCTTACCTCTTGCTGTTTGTGATTAACCATCTCTTCTGGAACGAGATGATTTTGTGTGGTATGCCAGTAATTGTATAGTCATATGGAAGGCTAGCTGGCTAGAGAACAAAAGTGAGTCTAAGTTCTTTATTCTGTCTTTCTTTGAAAAAATCAGCAAACTATAAAATCATGTTTAAGTATTCAAGGATGGTCTAACAATTAAATAAACCATGTTGAGTTCATTATGTGATTTTCTCATCCTAAAGTGGAGGTTGGTTTGGGGGCACTTGTTTTAAGGGGATATGGTAGGTTCATGCTGGCTCCATTTCCTGTGGGAGCCATGTTATTTCCTCCCTTGGTATCTTGGTTTTGCTTGTAAAGTAAGGAGACTCAACTTAAATACTTCTGAGGTCTCTTTTAGCTTCAGCTTATGAAAATTTTGTTTGTTTATTATCTAATGGCTACTCAATAATAATTCAAAGTGCTAGATGCTATAGAGAGTATACAAGAAAGGAGCAGGACCTTTCGATGCATACATACCGATGTGCCATGCAAATAGGTGTCTGAAGATGAAAAAAAAAGTATTTTGTTTTTTAGTTTTGAGAAAAATCCCTGATACTGTGTTCTCAAGTGTCACAGAACTCCTGAGGGTCTGGAGTGGAGTGAGGTGAGGGATAGGTTAATATAGAGTTGCTAGAAGTTAATCGTTAAAAATAAAACAATTTCCTAGAAAACACATATAGGCAGTCCCCTCCCTTATTTAAAAATTATAGGAAGGATGTGCAAGATTATTAGTAACTAGAGAGAACTGACAGAGCTGTCTAGAAGGTGAAAAATTCAGGTGTGATAGGCTAGATTTGCTGGGATAACAGACAACCTCTGAATTTTAGAGGCTGCGTACAATGTGATGTTCTACTTAGAATGTAGTCCTCTGCAGGTCTGAAAGACTGTTTGGGGCATCTGTCTTCTATGCTGCAATTCAGGGAATCCACCATCTTATAGAAGTTCCATCTTGAAGATCTGACTTCCTTGGACCATGTATCATGGGGGAGAGAGAGCAGGCAGAGTTTTGCACCAACCCTTAAATTCTTCAATCTGAAAGTGACAAATCATTTCTACTCACATTTATTGGCCAAAGCAAGTCCTCTGGCTACAGCCAGCTTCAAGAGGGCGAAGCAGTAGAATTCTTCCCTGTACATGAAAGGAGAGGGGGAATTGGGAATATCGATGTGCTGTAGTATATTTACTACGATTATCAAGTATTAAAATAAGCAGAGATGTGAAGGAATGGGCAGTTTGTATACTGCTGGTGTATATGAATTGGCTCAATCTTGTAGGTGGTCATGTAAAACAGTTGACAAAATTTGCAGCTGACTGGGTTTGGCAATTTCAGCTAGACTTGATTGAGACTCACTGTGTGTCAAGTGCCATCTTGAGACATTCGTATACTTTATTATACCTAGTTCTTCCTTTGGGGAGTTTATCCTAAGGAAATAAGTTGACATGTGTGTAAAAATTTCCATAGGAAATTTTTTTCTAGAGTAAGAAACATTATTAAAAAAATAGGAAATAACTTACATATCCACCAGGCAGGGGTTCACTTAAATAACCCATCTATCAGTCCAATAGATAGATCCAACAGGTGTTATATCACTCCAACAGATATTATTATGCATCTGTGTTTTTTCCCATGATCTATTATTGAGTGAAATAAAGTTACAAGAAAGCAAGTCTAATATTGTCACATGAAAAAGTACCTATAGGGGAAAAAAGTTTGGAAAGATAAACACTTAATGTTTTTAAATGTAGTTCAGTGTCATAGAATTACCGAATCCTGAATCTTTTACAATGAGTATGTGTCCTTTTTTAAAATAAAAAAAGCAAACTTTATTTGAAAATACATTGTAATCACTTGTTTTTTATTACTTCAGTTTGCAAAAGTGGCATCAAAATGTTATGCACCTGTAAAAGACCTTTGTAAGAGGGGATTTGCTTTCAAAAAAACCAAGAACCTTACAAGGAGATAAAGATCTCATGTTTCAATTAGAAAAGAGTATAAGATAATACAGTATACTGGCCAATGTGTATGGTACAAAGGAAAATTGCTGGAGGAGGTAAGGAGAAATGAGGATGAATTTGCCTTGACTTGCTGAGAAAAATTTCATGGAAGGAAAGCAGACTTAGTTTGGGCCTTAAAGTTGGCTCTGGTAGAAGAGTTGAGGTGAAAGGGAAATCATGCAAAAAAATGTACTACATTAAAGGAGGAGCAGACATGGTGTTTGAGGCTAAATCCAGTTCATTTTAGAAGGTATCATCAGTAAGACAGAAGGTGCCAGATGTTCTATTATCAGAGGGATATATAAATGAAAACACTTCTTTGAAAAAGTAAAGGTTAAGACTGACTTTGGTTTATTAAGAAAATTGATGTCAGGAATTTGTTGTTGTTGTTGTTGTCTAGCTAGCCATTCTTAACCAAAATTTAAACAGAATACCAGGCTTTTATGTGAGTAAAGAAAAACAATGATTTACCTGTTTATATATTTAAACTGCCTTTTTCTTATTTTCCCCTCCAACACATGTTCCAAGTAATCAAATCTAGAATTCTTTTCTATGTTACAAATCTAGAGTAATATTTCTTAGAGAATAAAGATGTAAATTTCTTTTCACTTACTGGATATGGCGAACTTCTGGCACTCAAGAGGAAAGAATTTATGTGCCTTATTGATTGCACAGAGAAACCATTTTTTATATTAATCTATATTACGTAGGGTTCTGGATTGAACAACAGATTTTATTATTCAGTTTGTTATGGACATTTCCATAACTGTGAGTTGAAATCCTGTCCAGGTCCTAATAGGCAGATTTTCTCGTATCATTTTTAAAAAACATTTATTTATTGTTGAGAGACAGAGAAAGAGAGCACAAGTGGGGGAGGGACACAGAGAGAGGGAGACACAGAATCCAAAGCAGGCTCCAGGCTCTGAGCTGTCAGCACAGAGCCTGATGCAGCTCAAACTCACTAACCATGAGATCCAGACCTGAGCAGAAGCCAGATGCTTAAACAACTGAGCCACCCAGGTGCCCCTTTTCATATCTTTTAATGTCAATTTAAAGACGCTCTGAGAACCTCCACTGTGGAATTAAAATTTCTAATAACAGTGTACTGAAACATTTAATAAAATGCAGTAGGTCAGGGCATTCTTTGGAGAGAATTTCTTTAATTTTAAAATTTTTATTTATTTATTTTTAAGTTTATTTATTTTGAGAGAGAGAGAGTGTGAGCTGGGGAGGAACAGAGAGAGAGAGAGAAAGAGAGAGAGAGAGAATCCAAAGTGAGCTATGTCCTGGCAGTGTGGCTTGAATCCACAAACCATGTAATCATGACCTGAGCCCAAATCAAGAGTCAGGGGCTTAGCCGACTGAGCCACCCAGGGGCTTGAACTCACAATCCCAAGATCAAGAGTCACAGGTACCATTGATTGAGCCAGCTGGTCACCCTGCAGAGGATTTCTTTAAATAGTAAGATAAATGTAAATAGTTTTCTAGTTGTAGGGGAGCCTGGGTGGGTCAGTTGGTTAAGTGTCCAACTTTGGCTCAGGAAATGTCTCACAGCTTGTGGGTTGGAGCCCCGCGTGGAGCTCTGTGCTGACAGCTCGGAGCCTGGAGCCTGCTTCGGATTCTGTGTCTCCGTCTCTCTCTGCCCCTCCCTCGCTCACACTCTGTCTCTCAAAAATAAATAAACATTAAAAAAAAAGTTTTCTAGTTGTAAACTGTTAGGTTTGCCTTCCATTTTAAACCAAATGATTCTATATAATTCAGTTTTAAGGTCAGCTGTTCTCTACCTGTAGCAATCGGACAGTAAACATTTGCATATTTCTTCAGTATTTTTCCTACTTAGGACCTAGTAGATGGCAGAACTGACTAGAAAAGTCTACCCAAGTCCTACACTTAGTAGAAAAAAAACATACCCCTCTATAGCAAGAAAGCTACATAGACTTAAAATGTTGAACGGAACAATAAACAGTTTTGTTTTGGTGATTTCGTTTTTAAAGATATTGCTGCAATTATTTGAATATATAACTTTTATTTTTTTCTCCCCTAAAGGAGAAATGAAAACAGTCCAAGCAAATGGTGAAATATTAAGTTGAATGTGATTTTCCTATTCCAGTTTTAAATGTTCTCAAGGAAAATGAAGTGATGCTGATTGCAGTTCCAAGTTCCTATGGTGCCGCAGTGCTAAATAATAAAAGTGAAATATATTTTTATAACCCAGGAGTGCAACAAAGCTGTAGTTGGCTCGACCACATACAAAGAACCCTTGTTTTGGCTGCCTTTTGCTGGGGATGCTTTCTCTATTTATAGGCTCTGCAGCCAAGCCTTAAGCCTTCTGGGAAATGACTACTCAGTGTAGCCATGTTTCTGTCAAAACATCTGAAAAAAAAAAAAAAAAGACGGGGAGAAACCTCTGGTGTAGTACTTACTGATCAATATGTAATGATCTGGTTGGATCAATGACTTCTAATTTTCTTGGTTTGTAAAATGTCAACCGTATGAATGTCTTGGCAGGTTGAAAAAAAAAAGTTTCCAAGTAGAACAAATGCCTAAATTCAAGATAGTTTTGTTATCTGTTTTGTTCATGAGTATCACATTTTATTTCAGATGAAGTTAACGGTTTAATAGCATCTTCAGTCTGTGACTATTATGCAGCCCACATTTTTCTTTTCCAACAATAGAAGTTTTGATCCCTTTCCCTCACAGTGTGGAGTTTTCATTCACACTGCATAACGTCACCCTGGCGAAAAGACCAATATTTAAGAGGTAGCAAGTATCACAATTTGTGAAGATGCAGTTTTGTTTACTCGTTAAAAGAATTTTTTTTTTTTTTACATTTCTAGAGATCAAACGGAAGTAAAAGATTTTATATGTAAAATAGTAGAAACAGGTTACCTCTAAAATGCTGTGATTTCCTGTAATCTGGGTCCTGCGCCTGGTTCTGTGTGTGTAGCTCTGACTGGTGTTCCTCACATTCTGAGTTACAGGGACCTTCCCTGCCTGCACCCCTTCCTTCTTTCTCTTCCTCTCTTCTGCTTCATCCTTTCTGTTTTCTCTCTTACCTCCCTCCTTTCAACTGCCTTTCTTCTTGAGAACTATAAGAAATTATTATAAAATTAATCCATGCTTATTTTGGACAATTTTAATAAAAATGGAAGAGTATAAGATAAAAACTGGCATTCTTCAAAATCCACCGTCATTAGCCTTTCCATATATTTCTCTTCACTCTTCCTTTTAACAAATGTTTTGTTTTACAAAGCTGACAAAATAATATACATTCAATTTTATATTTTTCACTTAAAATTTTTTTTTATGTTTATTTTTGAGAGAGAGGGAGAGACAGAGCGTGAGCAGGGGAGGGGCAGAGAGAGAAGGGAGACACAGAATCCAAAGCAGGCTCCAGACTCTGAGCTGTCAGCACAGAGCCCGACGCGGGACTTGAACTCAGGAACTGCAAGATCATAACCTGAGCAGAAGTCAGACGCTCAGCCGACTGAGCCACCCAGGTGCCCCTGTATTTTCCACTTTTTTACTAATGCCAAGTATCATAGTTTTATTAAAAACACCTTCAAAAAGTGTTCCTTAAATTATTTGTCCCATGAGTGTGCTATTTGTTAAATGCTTTAAAAGGGCTGCATCCTTTCAGCATTTACTCTTGTCTCTCTTTTGGAATTTTATTTTATTTTATTATTTTTTTAAAAAAGTTTATTTATTTTTGAGAGGGGGGAGGGGTAGAGTGTGAGGGAGAGACAGGATCCCAAGCAGGCTCTGCACCGTTGGCCTAGAGCCTAACCCAGGGTTCGATCCTATCATCCCATGAACCTTGAGATCATGACCGGAGCTCCCAAATGAAGAGTCAGATGCTTAACCAACTGAGCCACCCAGAGACATCTCTCTTTTGTAATTTTAATCTTTTCCTTTAAATCACTTTAGTGTCTGCCATGTGAAAGCATGTACAAGTCTCTCCCATCTTCAACAGATCATTTTGTAATCCTCTATTCCACTCTAATTACTGCCCTTTCTCTTGCTGGGAGTCAACTCTTACTCATTTTTGAAGCCATTCTACTCAGTCTTCTGCCTCCATAAGTCTGTACAACTTGCTCTGGAAAATGGCACCAGTGACAGTTGGCCTACTCAACCTACCAGTTTCTTTGCCATCTTTTCTGTGCCATAGTTTTTTGAAGGGCTACTCTTCCTCTGCCTACACCTAAGTGTGCTGGTGTCCCCCGAGGTTCTGTCCTTGTTTCTTTTTTTTCAATTTTCAGACTTATCCTCTCCAATGATCACATTCACAACCCATATATGTCCACTCTCAAGGACAAACTCCAGACCCAATTTTCTTTCCAGTGGTTATTATCACTTAGATGCTCCTCTGATAATTCCAACTCTTCATGTTTAAGTGCTACTATTCCCCTTCTCTCTGTTTTGTTCTCTCTTGCATTTCCTCTCCCACCCGCCTGGTTCCAGAGTCAGACTGTTGGCAATCACATTTGCTCCTTCATCTCACCTCTCATTCCCTCTGTTTGGCAAGTCATAAAGCCCTGAAGGAAAGCCATCATCACACCGCTCATGTCTGTCCCTCCTCTCCTCTCCAAAGCCACTGCCCCAACTGAGTCCTATGGTATTAGTAGTCTCCCGAATCCAGCTACTCAGTCCCTTCTTATCACGGACGTTAGTGATCTTCAATGTGTTTGCCGAGCACCTCAAATTTCAAAAGTTAGACTAAAGATCAACCCCATGAAAAATTTCCTGATTTTCCTCATCCCAATGTAAACTTAAACGTTCTTTCCTTTGTGATTTTCTGCCGTATTGTGCATCCCTTTTCTCAGAACACCTACATTCGTACTGTAATTACATGTCTTTCTCTCCGCATTAGACTATAACTCACCATAAAGCAGCGATGATGTTTGTGATGTTTGTGAAAGCACGTCTTATTTGTCTTTGTATTTCTTTTGCCTGGATCATTGGAATCTGTAATAAGTGGTAAATAAATGAACAGATGGCTGAATTTTTTAACCTTCTTGGTTAAGTATTTTAAATATTTTCAATTTACTACTTATCTATAATTCTATAAGTCATATAATAAATCTTTATTTGAATTTTGCATTCTTTGCTATGGAAAAAAAGTAATCCCCAGAAGTGGAATTATTGGGACAAAGAACATAAATATTTTGAAGATTCTTGATACATATTGCCCAAATATGTATTAGAATGTTTGCTGTTTTTAACAGTTCCAGTCCTAGTTTTATTAAATACTTGTTTTTGAGCAATAACATAGTAAAATTATACATTCTTTCTCACTTCTTATTGGGGAGTTATTTGAGGGTTGGGTAATAGTTTCTGTTTGCAAAGTGACATGGCAACATGCTGAAGTTAGCAATATTAAATGACCTTCTATGGTAGATAGCATTCAATATAAGCCAAATAGGCAATGTATAAAAGCTTAAGTTTTTTCTTTCTTTTTCTTTTATCACAGTCTAATAAATTCCCAGTGGACTTTGATTATTAAGACACGGTGAAGGGCCTACCTTTTTAACCTTCCTTTCTGAATAGACTATTGATTCAATTTAACCTGCTTTTTTAAAAACTCAATATGCGCATCTGGGGAGTGTGCTACCCCTGTGCTTTCCAGGAAGGTTGTGAGGATTAATACATTTATAGAGCATTATGTGCCTTTCGGATGAAAGGTTGGGTATAAACTACAACTCTAGTATTGTTATTTAAAAGCAAACTTTCTTTGGGGAAAGAAAAAAGGCTTTCACAGTAACTTTTGATTAAAAGTCATGTACTCCAGTACCTTTTTCCAAAGGCGATCTCCAAGGAAGTCTTGAAAATTGTACACGTTGCCATCTGCTAATATGATGAAGCATAAAGGAGAAGTGATATGGATTCATTTTTGTCCATCTATTTTAGGCTCAGGGTGGCCTTCATTTGGCCTCAGCTCATCCTACCAACCCTGAGCATTGTGTTTTTCTCATGTTTTGTCTCATTTGTTGACTGATTTTAATTGTTTAATTATAACTGGATTCATGTGGATAATTTCCTGGCAGACCTCTCTCTCTTCTCTTTCTCTCTCTCTCTCTTTCTTTTTTTTTTAACAGAACAGATCCCATGTGATCAGGAATGCATGGGGTTTTGGTAGCTATGGTAACCACATCATAAACCTTGATGGATGGCAGGTGCTTTAAGCACTTCAACTATTAGAACCTTATGGGCACTCGATGTGTTCAGCCAAGAATGACATTCACCCACAGGGATCATAAAACAAAAAGAACCTTTACTCTTGATTTGGCAGTGAGAAGATAACAGACACATACTAACGAGGACATAATGAAACTGGATGAGGATTACTCTGATAAATACTCCTAAAAGGGAGAAACCTGGGGCGAAAACAGAGTGCAGTTTAAATGGCAAAGCAGTGTAATCATTCTCTATACTTAGTGCAGCTGATAACAAATACTGTGCATATTATCTGTGAGTTGTAACGTCCTGAGTTGTGTGTGGGTCACAAATCAAGTTTTAGGGATCAATTCTAAGTCCAGAACTTTTGAAAATTGTACTATATTTATCTGAAAGATGTGAAAGAAAACATACTAGGTTTTTGATGACTTGGGAAATGGGGATGAAGAGATGGTGGGTGGCTTGTTGGATGAGAGAATGGGATTCAAAATTAGCCGGATTAACAAAAGGTGATAGAACCCATGAAATGTGATTAGAATGGCAGAATGGTTAAAGTAATGGGCACAGTGGTCAGATTCAAGGACATATTTTAGAAAGATATTGAATATGCAAAGAAGACTAAAAGTAACTAGGGACCCATAACAGAAAATAGTGTGTTTGGGAGAATAGATTCCTGAGTGCTACTTAATATGCTAAGAAATTCAGACACAGGTAGGTTTGGATAGAGTAACAAAATACAATAAATGAAGCAGTTCCAGAGGATTGCAACAGGACAGGGTCCAAGAGAATATGAAAGACAGAATTAACAATGGCCTTGAAGGGCATGTTTGTCACTTAGAACTCCTGATCGGCTGTTTCCTGGGCTAAAAGAAGCAAACCACAAATGGAGAAGGAGAGAAGGAGGAAAGTCATAAAGACATTTCTGGGCGGCGAATTCTGTTAATTATTAGAAAAGCTTTATTGGGGGGAGATTTTAAAATCCATCCCCTTAAGGGTTTTTTAAAAAACAGGTGGTAATTTTGTTGGGTGATAGAGGTAGAGTAATTAACGACCCAGGCTGCAAAGGGCTCTGTGTTTTTTTTTTTTGTTTTTTTTTTTCAACGTTTTTTTTTTAATTTATTTTTGGGACAGAGAGAGACAGAGCATGAACGGGGGAGGGGCAGAGAGAGAGGGAGACACAGAATCGGAAACAGGCTCCAGGCTCCGAGCCATCAGCCCAGAAGGGCTCTGTGGTTTTAAAATCCTCTTCAACCCTCTTCAAAACGTGTTTCCTTTTCAGATGGAGAAAACCTAACAATCTCAGTTTTCTCCCTGAGATTGGCCTGTAAGATTCCATGGAGTGTAAGTCCACCCAGTCTAATCCATCAGTTACTCAAAAATTCTGTTTCAGGAGATTTCAGTGGGCCCAGACATTGTGGTAAAATTTCCTCCTTGGGCAT
Organism: Panthera leo; assembly: GCF_018350215.1. Classification (NCBI taxonomy): domain Eukaryota; kingdom Metazoa; phylum Chordata; class Mammalia; order Carnivora; family Felidae; genus Panthera; species Panthera leo. The sequence goes on along the minus strand of NC_056687.1, from coordinate 103,246,503 downwards.
CCTTAACGAACTTGAGTTGGCAATTTTTCCATTTATTTCTCTCCTTCCAGTCTTTTCCTTATTTGGTTGAGATATTTATAAAAGAAACGCATCGAACTTTCCAGCTCTGTCATAATATGAGCGATTAGAAGTTTTTCTGACAGTTTAAAAAGTTAGCTATGGGCTAAAGTTGCTCCAAGCCAATATAGTGTTTTATTGGACTTGATTATTTTCTCTGTTTGTTGTGGTTATTTAGAACATTTCAGTCTTAATCAGGGTTACGCCGAGTTATATAACATAAGACATTAAAAGTAGCTGAGGTCAAAACCAATAATGTGTCGGTAGACCATGAAGAAAGTTCATGGAACTGGAGGGCCTCAAGTCCAATCGAGCCTCGCTGAAGGCTGGAAGGAGGAACTGCAAATACGTTAGGTATCAAGGCAATCCTCCACATATCCCCTTTCTTTAGGTACCTAGTATCATATGTAAAATCCTTTCTACATGAGTGACGTAAGCGATATATAAACGTTGAGCTTCAATATCAAAGTCTTGTGAAAGCCATCCTAATAATATCATTTGGATCAGCTGTGGACTCCTGCACTCATCAGCTCATGACCAGGAGGTACTGTCATGGCAGTGGTTTCTCACAGTTTGGCCCTTGGACACCAGCATCACCTGAGAATTTGTTAGAAATGCAAATTCTTGGACCAGACCACAGACCTGAATTCTGAATTTTTCTGAATTCTGGGGGTAGGGCCCAGAAATCTGAATTTTTTTTAAGGTTTTGAGAGTCTTTTTTTTTTTTTTTTTTTTTAAGTTTATTGAGAGAGAGAGAATGAGAATGAGCAGGGTAGGGGCAGAGGGAGAGAGAGAGAATCCTAAGCAGGCTCCATGCTGTCAGTGCAGAGCCCCATGTGGGGCCTGAACCCATGAACCATGAGATCATGACTTGAGCTGAACCCAAGAGTCAGACGCTTAACCAGCTGAGCCACCCAGGTGCCCCAGAAATCTGGATTTTAACAAGTCCTACAGGTAATTCTGAGGCACTCTAAAGTTTGGAAACTGCTCAGGATGACCAACCCATCTGGCTTCTCCCTTCTGTTCTGAGCACTTGAAAGTCCAGCACCCCAGAAATCCTCTGGCCAGGATAAACCAGGACCATTGGCTACTTTATTCCAGACTTACTTACTACTCATAGTAGGGGCTATGAGTACAGGTGGTCAAAGAGGCCCAGAAGATTCTCTTAGGGGATGTAAGGGCGGTTAAAAAAAAAAAATATATATATATATATATGTGTGTGTGTGTGTGTGTGTGTGTGTGTATGTGTATATATATGTATACACACACACACACACACACACACATATATATAGTTATTTTTAAGGCAAAAAACTCCCCAGGTACTAATTGCACTTGAGCAACCCTCCCACATTCACTGGAAAAAAAAAAAAGATAAGTTATTAAAACAGCCATATCTGAGATATCGTGGCATCCCTGGTGTATTCTCTTCACTTTGTACTTTCAAATTTTTAAGACATGATGAACGCTCCAAAGTTAGCTTCTCAGAGTATTTTAAAGAATGTTAAGCTTCTAGAGCTTCTTTTGTGTGTGCTCACTCCAAGAGTTAAGTAGGAAACTGCCTAAATTAACTGCAATAACAATGATGAATAGACAGAAGCTACAGCTTCTCTTGTTTTGGAAACACAAGGTCAAAGTACCATATTTATAAATAAATTTTATTTTGTAAGAATAAGCATTCTGCATTACAGAACTCCAGCCAAGTCAGGGAAGTACTTTGTTGCCATGGATAGCCAAACGTATTTCATTATTGAGCTCACTCAGGGGAAGGATACGTTTCGTTGTTTGTTCTTTCCAGAAGTCTGAGACTCAAGGGAGTTATCATTCTACATTAAATCAAAAACCTCTAAACACCTTCATCGTAATGAAAAAATCTTTCACAATGGACAGTTTGAAAGATGTAAAAGTTATTCTCTGTCACTGAGATTTTATGGGAAAAGCTGGTTCTAAGCACTACCTTTCTAAGCTTTCCAATAAATCAACACTATTGAAAACATTTAAAAGTGTCAGTGTGGCATAGAAATTATCCCCGTAGAAAATTATGATTTTTTCCCTTTCTGTTGCTTCGAGAACACTTGACAATATTGCCAACGCCTGCCGCTCCTCCCAACCTTATAGCAGATGTGAATAGAATCATATATTGGAAAACATGATAGCTGTGCATCCATAAGAAAGTCTTATCGAACAAAATGCATTAACATTACCTAGCTGCATTGGGATTTATAGTAAATCACCAGGAATCATATTCTGTGAGATTTAAAAGAGACTTAGAATCTCCCGATTTAAAAGACTTAAAGGGGAACAGCTCTGGGGGATTTATAGAGTTTTCAAATTTGCTAATACTGGAAATGTTATTATTCTCGTAAGTCTTTATTAAGCAAAATAAATAACGTCTTTTATCTTTCCAGTGGGAAATTTTAAGTTCTAGAGGAAAGTACTATACAAGGTATAAATGTTGCTTTAACATTCCATTCAATTGAAGAAGGTGGCTAATGACATGCTAATGTTTAATTCTTGTAAGAGACCCGTTCATGAAGGCTCATTTATGTTTGTCTGATTTATGAGTTAATCCTGGATCAAATAAAAATTGGTAGGTAAACCTAGATAAATATATGGAATAATTATTCTACAAACACCTTGCAGTGAAATATTAAAATGCTTGGACATTTCTGAATCTTGGGATAGTCAAATTTCCCAGAGGGAAGCTAGTCCCATATTTCTCAAGTGCTTTAATTATGAGCTTGATTTTAAACAAAGACATGAGAGAAAGTTTCTGCCTTGTCATTAAATTATTGAGTTGGAAGAGAATTTAGACCATTAGGTCCAACCTCCTAATCTTACACGTGAGAAAACTGGAACCATGATTTGACCAAGGTTGTAAGGTGCAAGGTGCTTATTTCATGGGAAAAACACTGATAGTTACATTTGAGCCAGCTGACAATGACTTCTGTGAATTCCCCCACCCCCTCCCGAATTTTGGCCTATTGTTTGGAAAATGAAAGGTTGGTTTGAGAAAAAGAGATGTTAGGATTTAATGGTGTAATATGTATGAATTCAATAATTTCCTATCAGGTGTGTGCAAAGTAGAACTTTTTCTAAGAACTTATTTTCCTTTTTGAGTCTTTATTACTGCTCATCAGCAGAAAGTTGAAATCTTTTATTTGTTCATATTCCAGTCACTTCTAGTTTAAAACATAATTATTCTCAGGTCCATCAGATTCAGATATGTTTTTATAGTCCAGTTTGGGTATTGTTGACTCAGTCACTGGTTGGGTCCCAGCACTGTTCATTTGAAAACTCTCTTTTCGACTTCCTACCTGCCTGCCTTGCGTTCCCACAGCATTGATGATGTTATAGTAAGGCACCTGCAATGGAGGACCAAGCTGGACATGCTTGTGCAAATCCTGGATTGGTTTTTGGTGCAGATCATAACTTACCGCTAGTTCTTTAAAAAATGACTCTCCGGGGCGCCTGGGTGGCTCAGTCGGTTAAGCGGCCGACTTCGGCTCAGGTCATGATCTCGCGGTCCGTGAGTTCCAGCCCCGCGTCGGGCTCTGTGCTGACAGCTCAGAGCCTGGAGCCTGTTTCAGATTCTGTGTCTCCCTCTCTCTGACCCTCCCCTGTTCATGCTCTGTCTCTCCCTGTCTCAAAAATAAATAAAACGTTAAAAAAAAAATGACTCTCCCGGTTATCCTATTCATAAGGCACTTGAGTTAATTGTGGGACACCTGGCTGCCTTGTTTCTTATGCTTCTAGCAAATCCATGCCAACGCCAACGTGTGACCCTTTTACCTTCTTGTGGGGCTGGGTACCTCTACTATTCATGCTCCCAGTTACCATTTATGTTTTTATTCTTTTTAAAAATGTTTATTTATTTTTCAAAAGAGAGAGAGACAGTGTGAACAGGGGAGGGGCAGAGAGAGAGAGGGACACAGAATCTGAAGCAGGCTCCAGGGAATGAACTGTCAGCACAGAGCCAGATGCAAGGCTTGAACTTGAGATCATGATGCCAGCAGAAGTTGGATGCTTAACTGACTGAGCCACCCAAGCGCCCCTCCCAGTTACCATTTGAAAAGGATTCTCTGGTCTCAAAGCACTGCTGGATCTTTCCACAGCTGCAATGGAAAGAGAGAGTTCAGACCCAGACCATGCAGAGGTCCTTTCTGTCCTTACATTTTCTGTGTACTTGTATCACACTGCCCTTTCTTTATGGGTCTCTTTTCTTAGTGCCCAGCACCAAAGGGCATGCCTGCATGCTCTAGCCCATAGCCGACTCCTATGGGAACAAGGAGACCATTGAAATTTCTAAACTCTTGGTCTTCAGGAATCCCAAAATTTCATGAGTAGGCTAGTTGAATGCTACCCTCTATTGGATTTGGACAAACACCTTCTTTCTCCAATTTGTCTAGGTTCAAACAACCTTTTATCTCTTGAGTTGGAAAAGGCCAAAGTGTTAGTACTAACTTATTCACATCCTTTATGGATTTAGGGCCTGACAGCCAGTGGTAAAATACTACTTGAATTTACCTATTTTAGAATATATATATTTTTGTATCCTACAGCTTCTGCAGTAATCTGTGCCCTTTTGGTTTAGCCACGAGAAGAGAGGAGAAGTCTGCAGGGAGTCTGGGAGAATAAAAAGGGAAATTTTTATTGACATTTTATTTTCCTGTGGCTTTGGATAATCCAGTACACATCAGCAGAGAAAAGTAACCGTTATATACAATTGTAAAGATTCCACTGCCTATATGCCTAATACCATTGATTAAGTGGTTTAGAAGATAATGGGAAGAGCATAGATATTTTCATTTTATTTCGTGAAACAGCTTTAAAAATTTTTTTAATGTTTATTTATTTTTGAGAGAGAGAGAGAGAGGGAAAGAGAAAAACAGGGTGCAAGTAGGGGAGGCGCAGAAAGAGAGAGAGACACAAATTCCAAAGCAAGCTCCAGGCTCTGAGCTGTCAACACAGAGCCCGATGTGGGGCTGGAACCCACAGACTGTGAGATCATGACCTGAGCCGAAGTTGGATGCTCAACCAACTAAGGCACCCTGGCACCCTGAAACAGCTTTGAAAGATAAAAAATAGGTGGGCTTAGATACTAAGGGAGGATTTTTCAAACACTACTCAAATTACATTAAAAGTAGATCATGTCTTGGGACACTTGGGTGGCTCAGTCGGTTAAGAAGTGTGGCTCAGTCGGTTAAGAGTTCGACTTCAGCTCAGGTCATGATCTCACAGTTCGTGAGTTCAAGTCCCACATCAGGCTCCATGCTGATACCTTGGAACCTGGAGCCTGCCTTGGATTCTGTGTCTCCTCTCTCTCTGCCCCTCCCCTGCTTGCACTCTGTCTCTCTTTCTCTCAATTAAAAAAAAAATTAAAAAAAAAAAAAGTAGATCATGTCTCAACCCAGGATGGCTGACCTACCAGCATGATGCCTTTTACAAGTTATGGTCAACATTTAGTGAGCTCTTGCTATTGGCCAAGCACACTTCTAAGTACTTTATGTATATTCAATAATTTAATCCTCATAACTCTTTGAGATAGCTTTGTTATTTTACCCTTGCCAGTTTATAGGTGAGGACATTGAGGCTCTGGGGGGTTAAGTAACACCCAAGTGTATCCGCTAAAGAGTGGCAGAGCTAGTATTAGGCCACTAGCTCTAGTATTAGTATTACCTCGGTAGGTACATGTGCTTCTAACCACTAGACAATACTACCAGTTTCTCCAAGATACTAAATCTAACCATGAAGATTACTTATACCAACCTGAGAGTTAGGTGTGAAGAAGGCAGCACAACCACCCTGTAATGCAGTTCCTTTGCTGGGCCTGGCTGAAAGTGTCCCACACTATTCCTGTCTCAAAAGGGTGGTGACCCTTATTATCTGTATATTTAAAAATACAGTTCTGGGACCCATACAGAATTAATTCAGCAGGTTGGATTGGAGTTCCAGGATCCCCATACTGTGATAGGGCCCAGATGGTTCTAATATTATGCAAGTTTCTCTCTGGAGAGTGCTGGGTCTCTCTAGTTCTGGTCCCTATGCAATGCTTGTCCACATATTTCAGAGGAGGAATCAGCAGGACAAAGGCTCTAGGGTGCAGTGGGAATAAGATTTGCATGTTTAAAAATCAAGATAAAGGCCAGTGTGGCTGAAGCTAGGTGAGAAGTGGGAGAGGAATAGAAAATGTGATCATAGGGGGTCAAATCACGTATGAGGTTTGCATTTAATTCCATGTAAAATGGAACACTAGGGGAACTTTTATTCAGGGACCGACATGGTCAAATTTAACGTCTTAACCATCAAATGAAATTCAAGCAGGTTTTCAAAATAAAACATTTTCACCAGGCTCTCCATCTAAGAGGAAATTGGCATCTGGGCTGCTTTTCCTAACATATTTAAATTTCTTTAGATATTTCTTTCTACAAGATTATTTTTATCTCGTGTTTTATATGTAATATCATAGGCCACCCTACTGAAAAACTCTGACAAATATTTAATTCTTTTTTGCCGTTTTTTTTTTTTTTTCAACATAAGTTTGCAAATTCTATTCTTTAAGATTCATGTTCTGGAATTTGTTGTATTCTATTTCTGCTGGGACAAATTACCACAAATTTAGTGGCTTAAAATAACATGAACGTATTCTCTTACAATACTGTAGGCCAGAAGTCTGATACAGATCCTACCGGGCTAAGACAGAGGTGTTAACAGGACTGTATTCCTTTCTGGGGGGCTTCTGGGGAATTGCCTTTCCTTGCTTTTTCCAGCTTCCAGAGCCACCCACATTCCTTGGCTCTTGGACCCCTTCTTTCACCTTCACAACCAGAAGTCTTCATCTCCCTGACCATTCTTCTGTGGTTACGTCTCCCTTCTCTGTTTTAAGCACTCATATGATTAGCAACACTCAGACAGCACAGTATAATCCCCCTATCTCAAGGTCCTTAACTTAACCACATTGGCAAAATCCCTTTTGCCATGTCAGATAACATATTCATTGTTTTTGGGGATTAGGATGGGGACGTCTTTCGATGGAGCATTATTTTGCTCACCACACTGTGCTTCTCTTGAAAGGAAATTGCCTTCAGATTCAAATTTTTATAAAAAGTTCAATGTAACATAGAAGTTAGGAGCCTGTTTGGATCTGGCATTCTGAATGGTGATTTCTCAGTGAGGTTTTCTTCTTTTTCTCTATGAAATCAACAGAATATTTCATCATTTTCTGAAACCTTTACCAGCCCTTTTATGCCTTAAATGTGTACAGAAGCTCCTATATTACACATAAATTGTTTTTCTTTCAATTGTTTCCTCTCCCCAAGTATTCGTTCCTTTTATTTGTGCGTTATCTTTATGTCAAAGCATTTCTCAACTTGACATTTTCTTTCCAAGGTTTTAGCCTCCCATTACACAGGCTTTTTATTGCTTCACGGGAGAAACTTACCACAAAGTTATTTTTATTCCCTACCTGATTACTTCACTTTCTGACACCAACATTATTTTAACCTCTAAAAAGTACAGATGCTTCATATGATATTTATTCGTAAGAGGTCATAGATACAGACAATTAAAATTCTGTTGGTGTTCGTGGTGAAGTGTCAGCTTTAAAATTGACAGATTTATGTTGATCTTATTTAAACATATACCTACATACATATGTATATATTTTATGAACTTTCACTTGTACGATCTTCCCACTGTCTTACGACCTGGTGGCTGATTACCTGTGAGATAGACTGCCAAGAATTTAAATTTTGACTTAGAGATTAAATACAGGTAGAAAGGGTTTGAAATGTACAATCACCAACCGATTATAACTCCTATTGATATCTATTTCCAAAGACTGTACAAGCCCGTTATATTGGAGTTCCTATTAGCTCCTTCACACAGAGATTTGGATTTAGAGCTATAGCTCTTTAAGCAAGACTTAAACTTGAAAAGTACATGATGGCACATTTGTAGGTCTATTCCACTTAGCAGGAAGGACCAAAAAAACTTCTTATAGGTTTTGTCATTTCATTTGCTCTGTCCCTACATTTTTGTAAATGTTATGGCTGTTCTTTGACAAGTCTCTAATTTTTCAAATAGAATGACTGTTCATGAGAGGATTTCAATTTTCAGCACTTGGCTTTTCTCTTTCTTTCTTTCTTTCTTTCTTTCGAAATATGCAGCTTAAATTGTGCAAATGCCAGTGTGAACTCAGCTACTCAAATTCAAATATCAAACAAAGTCTCCTTAATTCCTATGGTATTTCATTTCTGCTAAAACCCCCAATTTTTAGGTCACATTTGGGGAACTCTGCCCTTCCTCCTCTTCAGCTTGAGGGATAGAAGACTCTAGTTTCTGCATCAGTCTGGGGAGGACAACATTTTTTCCTCTAGTGTTTCTGCCTTTGTATCTAAGTTTTGAATTACAGTTAAATTTTCTCACAGGGTTAGTCGTATATTCTGAATTGCCCAGGAGGTGGGGTGTGTTTTGGGACAGCTGATGAAGATGGCATGATCACTGTGTTGGGCCACCGGGGAAGTTGAGTTATAGGAGTGGCTTTTAGAGAATCTGTTTTCCTAATCTCTGGATTAAAACATATGAATCTTTTGAAAAGTATATTTCAATATAAACTAACCTAATTCAGGAAAATATCCAGGACTGTAAAATAGTTACTGGGTAAATTTGAAATGATGTTATGGCTCAGTTTGTGAAAATATTCAGGGCAACTTACACCAATTTGGAAATATTGTATTTGCAGACAAATGGCACAAATATATCACAGGCCTAAAAATTGGTTTATAAAACAATCAAAACATTGCACGCAGAGTCAAGATATTTTCAGGATGTGCTTGAGGGAGTGCAAACCTTCATTTCATGGAAAAATAAAGAACTCAGTCCTAAGGAAATTGATGTTATGCTAGAAAGTTCCCTATCTGAGATATGTATACAAGCAGTGAAGGGGAAAAGAATGCCATCTGTCTAACTCTTGATTTCCAAGTGTTAAAAACAAAAGTCTAGACTGTAATGGGCATACGTCAATATTTTAATACTTCTATTAACAATGTTAAGATAATTATTAAATACTTGAAAATTGATTGGGTGAAAGACTGTGTATTTGCTGTGGAGTATTTAACGTTGAATCTAACATGGCCTATGCACTCATGGCCATTTAATTGGAGAGAAAATGCATGCATGAAAATGATTACTGAACTTGGTTGAGAATGTTTACTGCCACAAGGAGGGTAGAGTTCAAATTTTGTAGGACTTTAGAGGACAAATGGTTACTTTCAACTGGTTTGGAAAAAGATTAGTGGCATTGGTATTTCAAATGGGCCTTGAAGGTTAGCTACACATCTGGGCATTGAGAAGGAACAATACAGGGGAGGCATGGGAGTTGGGAACCTGTAGAGGATGAAGTTTAGCTTCATGTGTGGAAGAACAGAGGGAGAAGCAGGACACACATCCCAAACCTGCCCTCCTTAGGTCTCATCTCATCTGAAGATGCCTTTTTACTGGTTTGAGAAGTATCCATTTTTCTTTTGAATTAGTTTCCTACATTAAAAAACCAGGAGTTTTTATACAAAAATACAGATTTCTGGCTTTTCCTAAGACATGGGTCCATGTTGTCTTAAGTGGTCCGCTCTCTTCAGATGCAGCTATGGTCTCCCTTTTTTTTTCTACCCCAGGACCACTTTACCCAATTATGTGCCCACTTTGTCTCCGTTGGGGTTTGAGATCCCCTCACACTGAGTGAGGACCAGATCATTAAGGGTCTTGTAGGAACAAACTAGTAAATTTAACTTTATCTTCCCCCTGTAGAAAATGGTTTCTGAGGAGAGGAGTGACATAAACAGTGCTTCAGAAATATCTGTCTGGGAGCTGGCTTACAGATGGACGGGAAAGGGAGAATTAGATGTGGAGGGAACAATTAGGAAGCTACCACCTGAGTCTGTGAGAAATCATGAGGTGAAACTAAGAGAGTGTCTAGTCAGAGGAATTATGAGAACAGGATTTATAATTTTGTGGCTCCATATATATGGAGAGAGGGAAGAATGCAAGTGTTTTATTTTTCTCCATCTCTGTCTTCTACATAGTGCCTACCTAGGATTAATTTGTGCTTGAGAGAGATCAGAGCAAACAACTATCTGAAAATTTGGCATATTTATTATAAGTATGCTAAGGATTTTGTTCATATATTGTATAGAATCTCTTCAGGAGAACCCAGGAAGTAAATTTTTCTGTGGCTTTGCTATTAGGAATGGGGATGTGTATACTGAATGTATATACTGAATAGCTGTGTGGCTTTTCTTTATGGGCACGATGTAACTACTCAGATTTATTCTTTCTCTCTGGTGAATATAGAAAGGTCAGAGCCACACGTGTGACCACATTGATTTCACTACATGCGCTTGTGTACTTAATTTCATTCTTAAGTTTTTTTTTTTAAGAAAACAAAGTAATTTTTAAAATATGCTTTATTTTGTATTCAAGTATAATCAACATACATGTTATATTAGTTTCAAATGTACAACATAGTGATTCAACAATTTTATACATTTCTCAGTGCCCATCAAGGTAAGTGTTCTCTCTCTTTTTTTTTTAAAGTTTATTTATTTTGAGAGGGCGAGAGAGCAAGGCAGGGTGGATGGGGGGAGAGAGAGAGAATTCCAAACAGGTTCTGCCTTGTCAGTGGAGAGACTGCCACAGGAGTCCAACACACGAACCGTGAGATCATGACCTGAGCCGAAACCAAGAGCCAGATGCTTAACTGACGGAGTCACCCAGGTGTCCTAAGGTAAGTGTCCTTTCAATCTCCTTTGTCTAATTCATCCATCCCCCTACCCACCTTCCCTCTGGTAACCCTAAGTTTGTTCCCTATATTTAAGAATCTGTCTTTTTGTTGGTCTCTTCTCTTTGTTCATTTGTTTTCTTTTGTAAATTCCACATATGAGTGAAACTGTATGGCATTTATCTTTTTCTGACTGACTTACTTCACTTAACATAACACCCTTTAGGTTTACCCATGTTGTTGCAAATGGCAAGATCTCATACTTTTTTATGGTGGAGTCATATTCCAGTGTGTGTGTGTGTGTGTGTATGTGTGTTTTCTTTGTCTATTTATATATGGATAGACACTAGGCTGCTTTCATATGTTGCCTATTGTAAATAATGCTGCACTAAACATAGGGGTGAGTATATCTTTTTGAATTAGTGTTTTTGTTTTCTTTGGGTAAATATTCAGTAGTGGAATTACTGAATCATGTGGTAATTCTATATTACTTCTAAAGACTCTACAAAAAAAAACCTAAATGAATTCAATTAAGTCATAGGATATGAAATTAATTTACAGATAATAATATGCAAACATGTTGCATTTCTGTACACTAATAATAAAGTAGCAGTAGCATATTAATAAAGAGAAATTAAGAGAACAATCCCCTCTGGGGTGCCTGGATGTTTCAGTCGGTTGAGCATCCGACTCTTGGTTTTGGCTCAGGTCATGATCTCATGGTTTTGTGAGTTCAAGCCCCACATCGGTCTCTGTGCTGGCACCAAGGAGCTGGCTTGAGATTTTCTCTCTCTCCTTCCCCCCCCCGCCCCGCCCCCACTCACACTCCCTGTCTCTCTCAAAATAAATAATAAAAAAAATTCCATTGACTATTGCACCAAAAATAATAAAATACCTAGGAATAAACTTAAGCGAAGAGGTGAAAGACCTATACTCTGAAAACTGTAAAACACTGATGAAAGAAATTAAAGATGACACAAACTAATGGGAAGATATTCCATGCTTATTGGAAGAACTAATTATTAAAATGTCCATACTACCCACAACAATGTACAGATGTAATATAATCTGTATCAAAATAGCAACAACATTTGTCGCAGAACTAGAGAAAATAATCCTGAAATCTGTATGGAATCACAAAAGACCTTGAAGAGGCCAAGCAATCTTGAAAAAGAAGAACAAAACTGGAGATACTGCAATCTCAGATTTCAAAATACACTACAAAGCTGCAGCAATCAAAACCACACGGTACTACACAAAAATAGACACACAGATCAATGGAACAGAATAGTGAGCCAAGAAATAAATCCATGCTTATATGGACAATTAATCTACAACAAAGGAGGCAAGAGTATGCAATGGGAAAAAGAGTCTCTTCAACAAATGGTGCTGGGAAAACTGGACAGCTACATGCAAAAGAATGAAACTGGGCCACTTTCTTGCATCATACCTAAAAATAAACTCAAAATGGATTAGAGACCTAAATGTGAGACCTGAAACCAGAAAGTTCCTAGAAGAAAGCGTAGGCAATAATTTCTTTGACACCAGCCATTGAAACATTTTTCTAGATATGTCTCCTTTGGCAAGGGAAACAAAAGCAAAATTAAACTTTTTGGATTATACCAAAATAAAAGGCTTCTGCACAGTAAAGGCAACCATCAACAATACAAAATGATAACCAACTGAATGGAAGTAAACATCTGCAAATGAAATATCTGATAAGGGGTTAATATCCAAAATATTGAAAGAACTTACAAATTTAACACGCACACAAAACCCCAAATAATCTGATTAAAAATGGGCAGAGGACATGAATAAACATTTTTGCAAAGGAGACATATAGATGGCCAACAGAAACATGAAAAGATGCTGAAGATCATTAATCATCCGGGAAGTGCAAATGAAGACACAATGAGATATCACTTTATACCTCTCAGAATGGCTAATCTTGCACAAAAACCAGGAAATAACAGGTGTGGATGAGGATGTGAGGATAAAGGAACCTTAATGCACTGTTGGTAGGAATGCAAACTGGTGCAGCCACTGTGAAAAACAGTATGGTGGTTCCTCAAAAAATTAAAAACAACAACAACGCTTTTTTTAAATTAAAAAAATTCCTTTCATTTTATTTTATTATTTTTACTACTAACTCTAAACGTTTTTATGTAATTTCAAGGTATTTAAATTTTTTTAATGTTTATTTTAGCTGAGAGAGAGAGATTGGTGGAGTGGCAGAGAGAGGGACACATAGAATCAGAAGCAGGCTCCAGGCTCTGAGCTGTCGGCACAGAGCCTGACATGGGGCTCGAACTCAAAAACCGTAAGGTGGTGACCTGAGCTGAAGTTAGACACTTAACCGACTGAGCCACCCAAGCTCCCTATGGTATTTTAAAAATTACCTTGCATCCTTTAAAATTGTTTTTAATGTTTTTCATTTTTGAGAGAGAGAGAGAGAGAGAGAGAACATGAGCGGGGGAGGGTAAGAGAGAGAGGGAGACACAGAATCTAAAGCAGGCTCCAGGCTCTGAGCTGTCAGCACACAGCCTGATGCAGGGCTTGAACCCACGGATGTGAGATCGTGTCCTGAGCCGAAGTCAGATACTCAACAGTTGAGCCACCCAGACTCCCTGCCTTACATCTTTTTTAGAGCACTGTAGAGTATAAAAGGTATATTATAATAACATTAATTAAATTCATGTTTAAATTAAGCCTGAATTTCCCCTTTTGTGACTTTACAAAGATCAAATAGAAAGGTAACTGGATTTGATACAAAGTAAAATAAGTGAAATATTTTATGAAGATTCTTAAGGTTTGAAAACCCAGGAAATATTCATTGACAAAAGACAAGCCAAGAAATGTTACTCAGAAATTGGACAATATTAAAGATATGTTAATCCAGTTAGTACATGATTAGAAGAAGAAATCTTATTCCATCATGAAAGAATGTTTAAAAATACACATATTCTAGCATTAAGATGATGTTCATGCTGATTTGTATACAATTTTGTCCTGAAGTTATGCCTGGAAAACCTTTTCCAGGCTTGTGAAAGAAAACAGAGTCTTTGGCTGTGACTCAAAAGTAGATTAAGGACTATAACCCACTGAATTCAGACATCTTGCTAATAATTAGATGCTAACTTGGTAGTTCTATTCCTTGAATGTTTTTTTGTTTGGATTTTTGAACAATTATTTATGTTCTTTCAACAACTTTTTAACATTCTGAAACTACTGAAATGAGTAGGACATATTTCTTGACCTCAGAATGGAAAGGCGTTGAACCATAGACCGTGATGAAAGTATGCAGAGCAAAACATTAAGCAGATGGAAACAATTCAACATGCATTTTTTATTTTATATAAGGAAACTAATTTCACTTTCAAGGACTGGAAAAATGTGTTATAACCTATTTTATTTGAAACTAATGCATCTGATAGTATTCCAGTTTATAGAAAACAGCATTAGACTGGGAGTCAGGCTTATTCCAGATCAACCTCCAGTTGGCTCAATGACATTAGGCAAATTGGTTAATCTATCTACAATTTATTTTCATTTCTAAAATGACATTGGTGTCTTTGAGCTAGGCAATCTCTTCCAATTCCGACATTATGTGATTTTCATCTGTATTATTCATAAGTGGCTTAAAAAAATTCACACTGGATGAGTCTTCTCTATGCATGAAAAGGTCCTTTTCGTTCGAGGCTTTAGTTTTAAAGGGCTGCCTCTTGGTTTTACATTTGTCCCTTGCTTTGTGCCTGCTTATTTTAAATTTGACTCTATCACCAACAGCTTTATGAAGTGAATGGAAATAGATCATGCTGAGGAGAAGGAAGATTGATTAAAGAGAAAGGTGAAAAAGGCTGAAAAAGAATAAAAAGAAGCTGAGAAAATAGTTAAGACAGTAGCAAGAAAGGAATGAGAACCATAGCCTCAAAACCTTTTTGATTCAGGAAATATTTCTGCACTTTATCAGTTTATTTAGAAGGAACTCTTCAGATGAATTTCCTCAGACAATTTCTATGTGTCAAGAACCAAGGGTCAAAGGTATTTGGCTCATTTTACTCTCCCTTTTGCTTATCTTATGCCTCTTATTGACTAAAATTCTAAAAACAAATTTGTGTACTCAATTCAGCCACTCAGTATTCAAATGTATTCTTGTTAAATTTTTAGAGCTGATTCCTTTTTAAAAGTCATGATTGAAAAGCCCCTTAGCTTCTGGAACACACTGTCTCTTGTTTCTTATTCCACTTCCCTGAGGAACAGACTGTCTCTTCTTTCTCATTAGACCTCCCTGACGATTCTTTTCTGTTTCTGTTGCTGTCCCCTTCTCATTTTTGGGATGCACTGCCCCAGGACTATCACCCCAGGCCCCGCTTTATTCTTGACCCCATACCGCTGTATTACATACCACCTCTGTGCTCAAAGCTCAATTGTCAGAACTCCCATACAGAGACCGCAGGGAAAACCTGCTAATTATGCAACGCTGGTTTATTAAACTTGCTAGGCAAGGGAGTATCTCACCTTGACAGGGTCTCAGGGATGTCTCAAAAGGGAGACATAGGGAAGGGCACTTACTGGGCTTTAAGAATTGGAGTTAGTCATATGGTAGTTTTAAGATGGAAGCAAGTGAGTGTGTTTGGGCAAGAATTGATGAGAATTGAGTGAGTTGCTATTGAAATGCCTTCTTTTCAGAAAGGCCTTCCTTGATTATCTTATATGAAATACAGCAACTCCATTCCAACTTTCTATTCACTCAAACTGCTTTATGATTCGTAGCACTTTTCATCACTTGGCATATTTTATATCGATTTATTTTTTATTGTTGGACTCCTTCCGCTGTTAGGTAAAGTTCCACTAGGGCAGGGCTCTCACCTGTCTGGCTCACTGCCAGATCCTTCGCACTTAGAACAAAGCCTAATAAGCATTCAATGCACATTTGTGGAACAAATGAATAAATGGTACTCTTAATTAATGCTAGCTGTAATGACTACTTTTTCACTTTTAATTATTTAGTAATTATTTCCAAGCTTAAATTTGTGATTACTTCTGAATCCATTTCAAAGGCTACAAACAGTCAGTGTGTCCCTAGCAGGGGGTCCTCTGAATGCCAGCTTATGTCAGTTTGTCGCTGGGGTCTCCTTTTCTGACGGTGTTAGTTCCATGGCAGGTGGAACTAGGTGACGAGTCCATGGCAGCAGTTAGTGGACAGGAAGGATTTGACCTCTTGCTTTTCTTTGAGAGTTGTTTTATTTTTATGAAACTCAGTATAAAAAGGGAAGCAAATGACATTTCTTTCGTTCTTCTCTTCTTTCCCCTTCCCATTTCTTATTTGCCTCCCTCCTTCCACTCACCTCTTTTTTTTTAGTTCTTTTTTTTCTGAAGGCAGGTTGCTGGGTTAGCCCTTCACTTCTCCACTGAAAAACAATTCGATCTACTTTTAGTTCAGAAAAATTTATCACTGATTTTGAGTTCTGCCAGAGCTCACCCAGAACTTTCTGAGAACTACATTTCGTGGTCGATACTTACATAAATTTGCAACCAGTTTACAACAAATGGAACTGCGCCATGAATGTTGCAATTTGACAATGAGCAGCATGTGCCAGGATAAGTTTCACCTGATGTGGTGTAAGCCCTAGATGGTTTTTGAGGGTCTCCTGGAGTAGGATCTTGAATTGTATCTGAAGCTGCAAAGAAGCGAAAGATGGGCATCTTGCTTACAAAATTGTTTTTGGTGGGTTTTCTTTTGTTAAAAAATTTGTATAGCTTTTTTTAAGATAACATTTTTAATTGACATTCAAGTTTTAGTGGCCCTTAATTATTATTATTATTAAAAATTTTTTAATCTTTTTATTTTTGAGAGAGACAGAGAGAGACAGAGTGCGAGCGGGGGAGGAACAGAAAGAGAGGGAGACACAGAATCTGAAGCAGGCTCCAGGCTCTGAGCTGTCAGCACAGAGTCCCACGTGGGGCTGGAACTCATGAACCATGAGATCATGACCTGAGCCAAAGCTGATGACCTGAGCCAAAGTCGGATGCTTAACTGACTGAGCCACCCAGACACCCCTATTATTATTATTTTTTTTAAATTTAAATTTTAGTTAACATACAGTGCAATATTGGTTTCAGGAGAAGAGCCCAGTGATTCATCACTTATATACAACACCCAATGTTCATCACAAGTGCCCTCCTTAATGTTTTACATTTTTATCACTATAATACATACACAGGCCTAAAATATGTCTTAAGTCCCGAGAGGTTTACAATATTTAATATAGCAACAGCAACAGCCCCCACTGCCCTCTCTACTCTTCTGCCAAGTCTCAGTGCCCAGTGATAACTGCTTTGAACACTCAGGAGATTTTTCTAGTATTTACTTTTAAAAAATAATTTGTTTTTATTGCTATGTCTTGATTTATCAATTCTAGATTCTATCTCTTGACTTCCTATTATGGTTAGTGAGCACTTGGCTTTCCTTCATTGTTCATCCAAATCTCTGCCCTTATCATTCCAATAGAGTTACATGGTGATAAAACAATGATCATTTATATTCACAGCACTCTGTAAATGCTATCCCCTGAAACACCAAGTAGTGTATTATGATTATATTTCCTTTCTTAAACAATGTTTTCCTTTTCCTGTAGTTAACAGCTATCCAGTTTCTTTTTCCCCCCATAGTTAGCAATTGCCTAGTTTGTTACTTGATAATTTTCCTTAATTTTTCAAATGTTTTATCAGCAATCCTATTGGGGCCTTAGAGTTGGGTAATTCCAAGAAGCATCATTCTCTCTGGAGTTGTGTAATATTGTGGTATTGTAAATGTCTCAACAGTTTTTTCCAAGTCACTTATTGCATTTCCATATAAATTTTAGAATCAGCTTGTCAATTTTCATATATGTGCATGCACACACATACACACAGACCAGCTAGAATTTTGCTTGGGATTGCATTAAATCTATACGTTCATTAGTGAGGCACTGACATCTTAACAATATTTAGTCTTCCAATCTTTAAACAAGGTATGTGTCTCCATTAATTCTGTCTTCTTTAATTTCTCTTGATATTGTTTTCTAGTTTTCAGTATAGAGGTCTTATGCATCTTTTGCCAGATTTATCTCAAATGCTGTTTAAATTATATTGTTTAAAAATTTTAATTTCTAATTGTTTGGTGCTGGCATATAGGAATATAGTTTATTTTCCAACTTGATCTGGCATCCTGCAAATTGCTAAACTTGCTTATTAGTTATAATGGCATTTTTGTAGATTTCATTAAATTTAACACATAGGTTATCATGTCAGCTGTGAAAAAAGGCAGATTTCATTTTGTTTCCAATCTGTATACCTTTTATTTCTCTCTCTCTCTCTCTTTTTTTTTTTTTTTTTACCTTATTTCACTGTATATAACAGCTAGTATGTTGAATACAAGTCCTGAGAGTGGACATCCTTGTGTTGTTCCTTATCTTTTTTTTTTTTTTCTAAATGTTTGTTTATTTTTGAGAGAGAGAGAGCATGAGTCAGAGAGGAGCAGAAAGAGAGGGGGACAGAGGATCTGAAGTGGGCTTTATGCTGACAATAGCAGCAAGCCTAATGTGGGGCTTGAACTCATGAACCATGAGCCAAAGTCAGATGCTCAACCAATTGAGCCACCCAGGCACCCCATGTGTTGTTCCTAACCTTAAGGGTAGAACATTCAGTCTTTAATCATTAAGTATGCTTAATGCTCATAGGCACCCTTATCAGATTGAGGAAGTTTCCTTTTATTCCTTGTACGCTAGAGTTATTACAAGGAATGGTTGTTGGATTTTGTAAAATGTGTTTTCTGTGTCCACTGAAATTATAATATAGTTTCTCTTTTTGGTTGTTTAATATGACAAATTACATTGATTAATTTTAAATGTTAACCCAACCGTGTATTCTAGGGTGAAGCCCCAATGGGTCATGATAAATTATCTTTTTTAGATATTGTTGATTCGATTTTCTAAAGCTTTGTTCAGAAATTTTGTATCTGTTTTCATAAGAAATATTCATCTGTAATTTTCTTTTTTGGCAATATTTATTTTAGGTAGAGGTATTAGATTACCAGTGTAATGCTGGTCTGATAAGATTAGTTAAAATGTGTTAACTTACCTACAATTTTCTAGAACATTTTGTGCAGAACTGGTATTTTTTTCCCTTAAATATTTCTTCTCTTTCTTTCTGTTTTTTTTTTTTTTTTTTAAGTTTATTTATTTATGTTGAGAGAGACAGGGAGTGGGCACATGTGTGAGCAGGGAGGGGCAGAGAGAGAAGGAGTGAGAGAATCCCAAACAGGCTCCAGGCTCAGAGCTCTACATGGGGCTCCACTCCATGAACTATGAGATCATGACCTGAGCAGAAATTGAGAGTTGGACACTCAATCGACTCAGTCCCAGATGTTCCTTTCCTTAAATGTTTCTTAAATATGTCTTCAAATTTATTATTTCACCAGTGAAGCAATCTGAATCTGGAGTTGTCTTAATTTAGAAATTAAATTTTCTGACTAGATTTGGGGCTGACATTATCTAGTTCTTTTTAGTGGTCTTTAGCAGTTTGTGTCATTCAAGGACATTTTCCATTTCATATAAGTTTTTGAACTTACTGGCATAAAGTTATTCATAATATTCCATTGTTATTCTTTTAATATCAGTATAACTTATAGTGATGTCACTTTTTCAATTCTGAAATTGTCAACTTGTATATTATTTTTTTCTTTTTTCCCCTTGATCAGTCTGTCTGCCAGTTCATGAATTTTATTAATCTTAAAGTGCATTTCCTATAAACAACATATATTAGATCTTGCCTTATTTAACTAATATGACAATCTCAAACTTTTAATTGGTGGTATTTATATTTAATGTGGTTATTGATATGGTAAAATCTAAATCTATCGTCTTATGATTTATTTTCAACGTTTATTTATTTTTGGGACAGAGAGAGACAGAGCATGAACGGGGGAGGGACAGAGAGAGAGGGAGACACAGAATCGGAAACAGGCTCCAGGCTCTGAGCCATCAGCCCAGAGCCCGACGCGGGGCTCGAACCCACGGACCGTGAGATCGTGACCTGGCTGAAGTCGGACGCTTAACCGACTGCGCCACCCAGGCGCCCCTTATGATTTATTTTCTATTAGCTTATTTGTTCTCTGTTATCTTTTTCCTCTTTTATTACTTTTGAATTATTTTTCATGATTCCATTTTACCCCCTTTTTTGGCTTATTAGCTACAACTCCTTCTTAAATTTTTGTTATTTTAGTGCTTGCTTTTTGGGTATATCAGTCTGCTCTTAAGTGATAATATACCACCTTCCATATAGTAGAAGATCCTTGTAGTAGTATTGTTACAGAACCAGGCTGGAACGCTGGCAGGAAAACCAAGTGGAACTCAGAGATCTTGGTGGATTGGAGATTTATTTAACACTGGCGGACTCAGAGGAGACCGTTTCTCCAATGATCTGAGAGCCGAATGCAAATGGGAAGGGTAATTTATAGCTGTCAGCTTCCATATCTGTGGGGTTTTCGTGTACGTGGCAAACAGGGCAAGAAGAACCCGGAAGAGGCGTCTCCAAGCTAGAGACCAGAGCTTGTTTTAGTCCCGTCGGCCATCTTATGGTGTAAAACTTTATTCATTTTCCCAACATTCTCCCCTTTGATGCCTTATTAAAAATCTTTTATTAGGCATTACTTTTTAGCTCTAGGAATTGGTACCCTTGGAGGGCTAAGATACATGCTGCAGTTTGGCAAGCAGCAGTGTTTTCAGTAAAATGTACCAGGGTATTTATTATACAGGGACTGATGGTCACAAGTACAATTATGGAAAGGAGGGGCCCTGCCAGGGCAGGGAGCCAGGATGTCCAGCCTGTGAGATCCCATACTTTCCATTGACTGATATTTTCCTGTTGTCTACATTGAATTCTTTCCTTGAGTTCCTTAACCTTAGTCCTGATTATTCCTGATTGGTTTACAAATAGCAACATTCCTCCCCAGAAAGATACACGTCCCTCCTTTTTCTGAAGTGAGGAGGTCGAGGGCTCGCCTATTTTGGAGGAACACTGCTGCCAGGCAGTTTATTTGGCTTTGTCAGGTTACCTGGGAGTTTGCCATACGTTCCATGTCCAGCTTGTTGGTGCAGTCTCTATTAGCCCAACAATAAGAAGCAAGATCAGGGCTAT
Organism: Panthera leo; assembly: GCF_018350215.1. Classification (NCBI taxonomy): domain Eukaryota; kingdom Metazoa; phylum Chordata; class Mammalia; order Carnivora; family Felidae; genus Panthera; species Panthera leo. The sequence goes on along the minus strand of NC_056687.1, from coordinate 103,225,493 downwards.
GACACCGGGAAGGGGCAAGGGCTGGCAGAGTTGCATCTGAACCCCTGGGCTTCGGTCCACATGTTGATTCCTCAAGATTCTGCCATGCACAGGCCAGCCAGCTTCCGGGGTGTGGCTGGAGCAGGGCTGGAGATCTCAGGGGCCAGTGTCTTTTTGAGGGTCAGTTTAAGCGGGTTGACTGGATCTGGATCACTTTGCCAGGTTGAGAGTTCCTCTGAGTTGGCCTTATTAACTCTGGAAGGATGGACCTATGGGTGATAACCTGAAACTGAATCCTCTATTTGGTTGTATGTCTGTGAAGTCCACCTCTAAGTCTTCGAAAGGGGCAGGTTTCTGGTAACTGTCAGATCAGGTTTAGGGAAGACACGGTTTACATATTTAGAGACCCATCCTGTTTTCCAGTTGTTTAAATAATCATATGCCCATGGGGTCTTATTATTATCCCTACAGAATAACAAGCATAGAAGATTGTCTATACATGAAATACTGTGACAATTTTTCTGAAGTTTACCTCCAGTTGTCTAGTTTAGGCAAACAACAAACATTTCAAGATAATCATAACTAGAATTTAACATCCATAACAGTGCATTGTTGAAACATAGTTTTTCTCTCTAACCCTCCCCCCCTCCCCCCAGAGATAGCCAAATTGAGACCAATGCAATTTTCAGAACAAGTCCAGTCTTAACAAACCTGGCCTAATTATTTACATAAACTCAGCAAGAATAGCGATTTATCATGAGGATCTTTTAAAGTTTGCTTTGCTGGAACGTTTTATAAGGAATCTCCCAGTTGAACTTTTAATAGCCTTTCCAGGCCAGAAGCCAAGCCCAAAACTTGCCATCGGAGAGGCCTGCAATACTTGTAGAATCGGGCAAATTCCTCCTCATGAGGTCCCCAAGGTATCCTGAGGTTTCTGTACCTGCCAGGAAGTGACCTTCTTTACTCACCTGGTGAGGCTGCTGGAACTCTGTAAGCAAGGTATCAGGCCAACATTTCCAAGGGACTTTATGGCTCCATGTTTCATAAAGCCAACCTTAGTTCTTAAAGCTGTCTAGTCATATCTGAGTCTATGAATGTCACTCTCAAATATGACATTCCAGTCAAATCTTGGTAAAATAACCAGTATTTCCAATGGTGACCTGTTACAAGATGAAAAGATTCTTATTGAACTTATGCAAATAATTGTAATCGCCATGAAAGAAAGAATACTTGCTGAGAGTTTTCGAATTTCAGGAGGGTTATGTAGAGAGAAAAGATAAATGCTTCATTTGACAAATGAATACTTTATGACATTTCTGTATATCATAGATATCTTAAGAGAAAGTTTCCTTAATCTAGAAGGGCAAACATTAGAGAACCAGCAATATTTTCAGCAAGAATCACAAAACTATACTTTTCTTTACTTCATTTTATCCTATGTTCCTAATTCTTGTTCAATTTGAATGCAGCTTTTTAGTTCTGGAAATTCTTAACCATTTTAGTATTAATCTTAAATATATCGAATACCTGTATTTGTCCCCGAAATCCTTTTTATAAATTTCCTTGAAGAAGAAACACGTTTTGTGAGAGAATAAGAACAATTATAAATGACAAAATCTGAGAAATAGACATTGTTAAAGATCTGATGAGAGTTCATTATGATGCAATTGACAAAGAAATTCGATTTTCTGTGACACATAACATTTCAAGTAATCAGAATATTAAGCGATGACCTTACACCAAAACATTAAAACTTTAGGAATTGCATATATATTTGGGCAGTTACAACATTTACCTGTGCAATACAACCTAAGGTTTACCATTGTGCTTTTCCAAGTAACTTAGCATCCCAAATAAAAGGGCCTAACTGATCAAAAAGACTTCGTTTGCCATTTAAACCCTGGGAAGTTTGTTAAAACCTTAGGAAGTTATAAGCACATCCTAAATAGGATTACAGATCATTACAAATCTTAAAACTTTATTTATTCAACCAAGGTGGCAATAAAAGATCCTAAAGGTGAATGTATAGCACTATATAGTTGTTACCGAAACCTAGCTCCTTTAACATTGAGAAGTTTTAACTAAGTAATCCAAGACCTGATAAAGATGAAACCTAAAACTTTGGTTTTCCTGGAAGACAAACCTTTGTTTGCATTGTCTTATCTAGAGCAGATCAACAGTCCAAGAAAACTTTGTCATTTGAGCAGAGAGAAAAGCAGAATTTCAACCTTACACCAGTGTACTTTTAAAATTCCATCCATCTCAACCTTAGTCCATCCTGAGCACATATAAAATTCCTTTCCAAAGATATCCCTTCATGAACCTTCTACAACTTTCCTTTGCCTTCAAACTTTGTCCCAAAGACATTTCTCTCCAAATAACCAGTCTCACTTAGGACAAAATTATTTTCTTCTACCCTCAATAAAAATGTATTTCCATTCCTTATATCTTTCTTACGTACCTCCTACTTTCCTACATACAGGGTTGCTTTTCTTATTTCCATCAGTCTTAAGTATACTTAGCAGAATTTTAACTCTTAGGAAACCTTAGTCCCCAATTGAGGACTAAGTAACCGAGAGGTGTTTACACCAGAATTTTTTTAGATGGTAAATTCATGAACCAATTAAGTACAAAGCATGTTTTCCAATAGGTCCAAATAGTCTTAATTTCTCTGCAATAAGAAGTTAAAAACACAAACCTATATTCAGTAATCAAAGCTTTAGCAATTCATTCTATTTGGAAAAGACCTAGATGTCCAAGGGGGTGCACTTTACTCCCTGACCTTGAGGATGGGAGGAGGAGCTAATGGTGCCTGAGGCACTAAGGAGGGTATAGGAACCAGTTATGTAGACCACACCCAAGCTGGTGCAGAAACAGCAGGGGGAGAGGAAGGCGGAAGAGGCAAGGTGCTAGTAGAAGGCAGAGAAGGAAAACTTTATTCAAAACCTTAACTCAGAGGAGGAGATGCCATGTTTTTTTCCACCAAAGTGGAAATATGGAGTCTACATCAGGCCAGAGAAGATGGGGAATTTCCCAGAAACAAATGGATTTTCAGCAACTGCTTGGGAACATTCCTTAAGTCCCCATCCGGAGGTGGACTAACCACAGTTGGCTCCAATTATAGCTGTTAACTTGGGAAATGAGGGAGAATCCCTCACATCTATTAGGCAGAGGAACAGGGAGGGAGAGTCAGTGTCCCCTTCAGTCTGATTCTATCTTGGCCAGACCAATAAGGTCCCCTTCTCAAGGTTCCTCCTGATATTGGCTGTGTTTCTGCGACTGTCCCTTGTTGGGACATTCATTCTTCCAGTGTCCCTTCTCTTTGTAGTATGCACATTGGTCCTTTGCTAAGGGGGCTCTGGGCTTCCCTCCTTTTGGTGGTTGGGGTCTTCCCATCTTTGCAGTGTCTGTTTCTTTTAGTGTTGCTGTGAGAAGGGTGGCTTTCTGTTTTAGTCTTCTCTCCTCTTTTGGCTGCGACTTCTCTGTTTATGAAAACTTTATTGATGACCTCTATCAGCTGAGGGATATTCATCCCGGCAAAGCCCTCCAACTTCTGGAGTTTTCTTCTGATATCTGGGGTAGCCTGTGCCATAAAAGAGGTATTTACCATTTGTTGACTTTCTGGTGCCTCGGGTCAAAGCGGGGGGGTATACACGGTATGCTTCATATAGTCTTTCATAATAGTCTCCGGGAGACTCCCCAGGCTGCTGTGTGACTGATGATATTTTAGTCATGTTCATGGGCTTTTTGGCTCCAGCTAGGATTCCCCGAAGGAGGGCTTCCTGGTATTGTCGGATGTGGGCTTGTCCTTCTTCTGTGGTGAAATCTCATGTTGGGCGTTCTTCAGGCATGACAGCTTGAGCCCAGATGGCAGGGTCATTGATCCCTGGAGGTGCATGATCTTCTAGATACTGTCATGTTTCTCTCATTCTTCTTCTTTTTCTTCTGAATTAAACAGAATACAGAGTAACTGTTGACAATCTTCCCAAGTTGGTTGGTGGGTCTGGAAGAGGGACTCCATCAAGTTGACCATTGCTTGTGGCTTTTCAGAGTATGATGGAATGTTGTGTTTCCAGTTGAGGAGGTCGGTTGTAGAGAAAGGTTGATATATCATGGAACAACGGGGCTGAACTGTTCCATCCTCATTCTATCTTTCAGGCTCTCTTGTCTCCCTTACAGGCGTTTGGAGAGCGTTAGGTCTGGGTCTGGGGCACAGTCTGGCTGCTGGCCCTTGTTGGGGAGGCTTCTCTGGGTTGGGGAGGGGAGGAGAGTTGGGCGGTGGTGGCAGTGGAGGAAAGACAGACGGGGAAGGAGTTTCTGGCTCAGGGGCAGTGGGGAGGGAGTCCAGTGAGTCATAATGTGGCAGATGGACGGGATCTTCCTCTGGGTCTCCTGCAAACACTAGGGGAGTGGTGAGTTGCTTCTTTGGCTCCCTGGGTGAGTCTCTGGATAAAGAGGCTAAAACCTTTGCCTGGCTCTGCTTGCTATGGATGAATTGCACCCAAGGCGGAGGATTTTGGGCAATTTCAAGCCAGGAGTCGATGTATGGAAATTGATCAGGATGACCTGGGTTCCCAGTGACTATCAGCCAAACCTGCTGCACTATTTGAGCATCTAGTGTCCCTTCTGGGGGCCATCCTACATTGAATATGGGCCATCCTAGTTCACAAAAAGTCCTTAACTTCCTGGGTGTCATTTTCACTTCATAATCACCTGAAAATCCCTTCATAAATTTTTGAGCATGACCTCTAAAATTGTAGGCTTACTCTATTTTGATCCTATTATTAATTCCTTTCTTGTGCTCGGGATCTAGGAGACAGACAAAGGGAGGGTATCTCCTTGGATGAGAGGACCAATCAGATATTCCACTGGTCGTGTTCCCAAGGGAAACTTTAAGTGAGGCTTGGCCGTAGCAGACTCAGCTTTGTGACTTGCGATAGGAGTCTGATCTGATGCTGCCCTGGACCATATGCCTTTCACCGTGAGGCAGGAGAGTCCACTCAGACTTGGTAGACTTTTGGGGACCTTGAGGGTGCCCATCCATGGAGCCACAAACTCGAGCTCAACTGGCAAGCCTGGCCAACCCCCGCGTTCACACTCACATACACACCTGAAGTTATTACATTCCTTCCCACAGAATTCCTACCTGTGAGACCTCTGAGGTCTCTGGGGAGTGATTAGGCCCCCCCTTCCACTCTCGTGAGTGGGCCTGACTAGATTGGGCCCCAGCCTTACCGGTTTCGACGTCAGGTCCAGGACCTCACCTGCCAAGTCTCCTGGAGTCTGGCGGGAACCGCGGAGTGGGGCCAGCCTGAGGCGACCTGCTGAAATTCAGGCAGGGCACGCCTTCTCCCTATTGATGCCTCCTTCCGCCACCGCCTGGCTGTTCTCCCAAACCAGTGGCAACAATGGGCCAGCGAAGTTGGGAACCAAATATGTTAAGGAACCAGGCTGAACGCTGGAGGGAAAACCAAACGGCGCTCGGAGATCTTGGTGGATTGGAGATTTATTTAACACCGGCAGCCTCAGAGGAAACTGTTTCTCCAACAATCTGAGCACCCAATACAAGTGGGAAGGGTAATTTATAGTTGTCAGCTTCCACTGTGGGACTTTTCCTGCGCTCATAGCAAACAGGGCAAGAAGAACCAGAAGAGGGGTCTCCAAGCTAGCGACCAGAGCTTGTTTTAGTCCCATCTGCCATTTTATGGTGTAAAACTTTATTCATTTTCCCAACAGCATATATACTTCCATTTCACTCCTTCTGACCTTTGTGCTATTGTTGTGTGTTTTACTGTTACATTTATTACACCCTCCACCATATGTTGTTTTTCTTTGTGTTTAAATATTTAATTATCTTTAAAAGAAATTTAAGTAATATGATTAGGTCTTGTATATGAACCCATATAGCTAACATTTCCTGTCTTATTCATTCTTTTGTTCATTTCCATTTAATCTCATTTCCTTCTACTTGAAGGAATGTCTTTAATGGTTTTTGTAACGTAAATCTGCTGGTAATAAATTCTTCCAGCTTTTGTATGTCTGAAAATATCACTTTTGCCTTCATTTATGAGAGAGTTTCAATGTTAGCATCCTTGATTGACTTGCTAAGACCTATTTCTTTCCTTAACAAAAAAATAGAATCGTTTTTTGTGTGTGTGACTTATTTTACGCTCTGGGCAATTTTTGGGCAATTTGTCATCTGGGACATTTCCTAAATTTTATATTCCTTTGTTTATACACATGTTTCTATTCTCAAAAAATTTTTTTTTCTTTTCTGCTCTCATAGCTTTTTTTTTAATGTTTTTAATTAAAAAAAATTTTTTTTGAGACACAGAGAGAGAGACAGAGACAGAGACAGAGCATGAGTAGAGAAGGGGCAGAGAGAGAGGGAAACACAGAATCCGAAGCAGGCTCCAGGCTCTGAGCTGTCAGCACAGAGCTCGACGTGGGGCTTGAACTTGTGAACTGTGAGATTATAACCTGAGCTGAAGTCGGCCGCTTAACCGACTGAGCCACCCAAGCTCCCCTCTGCTCTCATAGTTTTCATGTTCAACAGTTTTTTCTGATTTTTTCTTTTAAACATTCTTTTCTCCTTTTTCTTTTTTGAAACTTTTGTTTTCTATTTCAACACGTTTTATTAGTCTTTTGTGGTTAGAACTTTTATTTTCTCATTGCTGTTTTGTCTATATAGATAGTTTTTACTATTTTTTTTATCTATCTCAGTTTGATACCTTTCTTCGATTATTAGTGACCCTTACTTGGCTGACCATTCATATTTAAGAGTGAAACACTGCAGAATGGAATGTTATCTCTTGAGTATTTGAGGGACATGCCGTTGTGTTAAGGTACTCTTCAGGGAACCAGTTTACTTTACTGGGGGATTCCTAATGGTCAATGTGGAAAGATATGCTTATACATTTTCTCTAAGGCCATTTCTTTTCTCCAGAAAAGAATTTTTCAATTTTCTTCATGGGAGAAATAGGTTGGCTGTAGGAATTTTGGGAAGCAGGAAGGGCTATGGTTGGCTTCTATGATTCAGACATAGACGTACTTTTAATGTCATGTTTAATGGTGCTCTTTACTATACTGATGTCCTTGGGTCCCAAACTTCTTCCTTTTTATTTCTCCTGAGAATAAAGCAGCACGCTCCTGTGGAAGGTGAGTTGGGGTGTGCAAATCACCCTGTAAGGGGATGATACCCTGCACTATGTAATGGCGGGGGACGCTGGAGACCTGTCTGCTCCAAATACAGTAGTCAGCCAGTCCTATATTTTAGCCCTTGGTCTCTCTCCACAACTCTGTGGTACCCGTGTCATGGCACTATTCTCAGGAGCAAATTGGCTTGCTTCTTGGGTGTATCTCCTGCATGTGCTTTAGGCATAGCTTTTTTTGTTGTTGTTGTTCTGAAGCAGTTACTACGTTTCCACTTCACTGAACGTTTTTATCTGCTATTGTCTACACTTCTGTTCTCATTGTCCATGTGGGTTCATATATTTTGTTGTTGTTGTTTTAAAAAAATCATTTTCAAGCCTTCACTGGCAGTTTAATTGGTTTTTTAAAAGATTGTACTAGAGTTAAGTTTAAATTGCTCTAACAACTTCTGGCTATGTTTAAAAGGAATTCAGTCAGAGGAGAGGCAGTGAAAGAGTTTCTGTTGAGCATCTATCATGTTAGGTTTTGTATGTTAGGTAGCTTTATTCTCATTTAAAAGTGAGGAAACAAAGACATATTAAGTTAAATTTTCTCCAGATCGTACAAGAAAGAACCCAGCTTTATATAAGGATACAACTTCATATGTTTCTCTACATACCAGTGCTTCCCAACTCCTAGGGAGACCAACCGGCCCAGTTGGGGATTGTCCCAGTTTTAGCATTGGGAAATCCCACATGCATGGAGTTCCCTCAGTCTGAGGCCAAATGGGATGGTTCACTAATATCACAAGAGGGTTTTTTTTTATGTACAAATTCCTGGGTCTCATCTTCCTAAGAATCCGACTTAGTTAATTTTGGGGTAGGATCTGGTATCAGCATTTTTTAAAAGCCAGAATTATTTGATTCAAATGTTCACAACCACTGCCTTATACCATTCTGCCACCTGACAGATCAACAGCCTGGATTCCATTGTCTTTTAATCTCTAGCTGGCATGCGAAGCACTAAATCCTGGGGTCATCAGTATACACAGCATAACAAAGAAGTAGCCTCAGGACTGGGGTGGTTGCTGGCCCACTGCTTGTTTTTGTAAATAAAGTTTTATTGGAATATAATCATGTTCACTATATTCTCTTTGGCTGCTTTCTTGTGTTGCTATAGCTGCAGAGTTGAGTAGTTTGAGACTCTTGGGTGTACAGATCTTGAAATATTTACACACTGGCCTTTCACATAGAAAGTTTGCTGACTCTTGCTCCTGACCCTAACATGAATCAAAAATGAAAATAAAACAAAATGGAAAAAAAAGTCCCACCATATTAGAAGTGCCATTGCACACTCAGCAAGAGAATTCTTCCTTTACTCAAGACATAGTTCTAAGGCCTGAGGTGGAAAGAAAATTGTGAAATGTACCCTGTCCCTTTCACATTTTTATGTGCATACATATAACCTGGATATCTTTTATTTTTTATTTTATTTTTTATTTTTTTAATGTTTATTTATTTTTGAGACAGACAGAGACAGAGCATGAGTGGGTTAGGGGCAGAGAGAGAGAGGGAGACACAGAATCTGAAGCAGGCTCCAGGCTCTGAGCTGTCAGCACAGAGTCCGACACGGGGCTCGAACTCACAAGCTGTGAGATCACGACCTGAGCTGAAGTCAGACACTCAACCGACTGAGCCACCCAGGTGCCCCTAACCTGGATAACTTTTAAAATGCAGATTCTGTTTCAGTAGCATGAGGTGGGGCCAAAATTCTGCATTTCTAACAGCTCGCCAGTGGTGTTAATAACGTTCTTGATCCAGCAAACACAGTGGAATGCCAGATATATAGATCACTGGGTGCTTTTTAGAGTGAAAGGTGAAATCAGCTCAAACCCTAAAAGCAGCTGATTGCCGCAGTAGAAAGAGCTATTGCCTATTGACCATGTCTATGGACCAGGTAAATCAACGGAAAAACACACTACTGTGGGAAGGACACTGGGCTTGAATGTCACTTTCAACCAATGACTCTCAAAGTGCATTCAAGACACCTCAACAGCATTAAGAGATAGCTTCTTAGAGGGCTAGCTTCACATCGACTTCTGGGCCAGGAAATCCTTAGGAAGGCATAGGTTGCTGTGCTTAAGGTGTGATAAGTCAATTAATGAATATGTTCCCCATTTGCCAGAGACGGTTTCACTCTGATGCACCACAGGAGAGCCCAGGATCAGGAGTGCCACACACACCTGATATCACAAGTTCAAAGAAAGTGTGACCCCATCCAGAGTAAAACAACACTTTTTTATCTAAAAAAAAGAGAAAAGAAAGAAAAGAAAGCCAGCTTGGTGCTTAATTTTGTGCTTGAATCTGTTTTTTCTTGTTTTTGTTGTTGATTTTGCTCTAAGTAGATATTATCTCCTATATCTTTATTTTAAAAACAAATTAAAAAATCTGTATTTATAGTAGGAAATTAGAAATAAAATATTAAAATATCCATAATCATACATATTATGCATGAACATGCCTATTTTCCAAAATCTTCACCCAAACTGGTTGGTACAGACTTTGAAAATAAGTTCAATAGATGAAAAGTGGCGTCTTATTATTTTAATTGACATTATTTCAGCATGGGAATGTTGTTTATAGAAGTAATGTGTGCCCATTTAAAAAGCAGACAGTCAGAAGTTCTTAAAGGTTTTTTAAAATTATTTTTAAATTTTTATTTTAGAGAGACAGAGTACAAGCAGGGGGGAAGGGCAGAGGGAGAGTGAGAGAATCTTAAGCGGGCTCCCTGCTCAGTACAGAACCTAAAGTGGGTCTCAACCCCACGACCCTGGGATCATGACCTGAGCTGAAATCAAGAGTCCGACACCCAACTAGTTGAGCCACCCAGATGCCCCAAAAGGTGTTTTTGTAATCCTAAGAGTTTGATATACATAAACTGATAAGTGTGTAAGTACATACCACATAACTATACTCATTATTCTGTGGCCTGCTTTGTTCAAGACCTGGATTTGACTGTGCCATTCATTAGTTGAATAAACTTGGTGACGTTATATAAATTCTCTCTTCCTCTGTAAAAGGCACCAATCATATAGGATGTATAATATATGTATATGTATGTGTGTGTGTATATATGTTTCCAGCTTATATTTTGCCTTCATAGATTTTCTGACATGCATTCCTTATATTATGTGGTCAAATCATTTGAACTATTTTCAAGCATTTTCTTTAAGGTTTGGTGTTCTGTTTTCTATGACTTTTTACTATAGAAGAGGCATTATTACTGTTTATGCTGGTGTTTTGATAAAAAGTTTTCTACTCTTTGAAAAAGTCAAATTTCCTAGAATGTTAAGTTCAACCTAGAGAGAAGACTTGGTTTTCATCCCTTTATTACCAGAAGGAGATATAGAGCAATACAGTTGATGTGTTTTCAAGTTATAGATCTGAGGTCCTTGAAGTCCTGCTAGAGCTCCAAGGTGGGTCCATGATAGATGTAACTTGGCACATTCACAGAAGCTTATAAGTAACTGGTGTTTTTTTCAGAATTCAAGACATACCACATCCCGATTCCAAGCACACTTAGTCCAAAAGTATTTGGAAAACTCTTTACTATAAGTAAAAGCAGATTTGTTGACAACCTTCATGATCCCACTGCCTCCTGGTGAAATCCTTTATATTAAAGGAGACGGTGATGCTGGAAAGGTGGAGTCAAAGAAAGAGGCCTTGAACTTCACCACCAATTTCAGGCTAAGAGATTAAAACTGAAATATGCTGCTGAAGGTGTGAATCAGAGTGAAATGGCATCAATCTGCACCACAGCTTTTATCTGTCATCTTTCATTGGCCAAGTGAAGACGCAGCAAATGAAAGTGTTCAGAGCCACTGTAATAATAGACCATTTTTTAGAAACTATCCTTTGAACGGTTGAACTTGCTTTAACCTTGGTGGTTTCTTGCTATCACTTTGTCCACCAAGATATTTGACACGACATACTTTAGTTATTTGAAGTTACCTTAACACTACCTTGTTAAACTTTTCCCTTCATTGATATTCAAACATTTTCTTTTTTTTGCAGGTATATCTTTTGGCATAGAATTCTGGAGGACAAACTTTCCTCCTCAATTATTCTATAAAAAATAACATATTTTCCTGAATTCCTATTAAAATTTTAACACCTACTGCTTGTCATTTGACATTTTCACCAACATGAGCATTATTAAGTTTCTGTTAAGTTTTAAGTGTTTTTATGTGACCTACAGATAGCCTTGGATGTTGATAACTTTGTTTAAATGCACATTGCAAACTTGCAAGGAAAGCAAATCAAAGTAAACACTATTTCTCTTGTCAATTGAGATGCACAAAAATCCTTGACAACGGTTTTAGCGTACAAGGAAACAAGAATCACTGAGATCATGACTAAGCAAAACCTACTAATAAGAATAGCGAGGCTAGTGCTAATAAAAAAATTCTCACTTGAGGTACCTGTAGCTTGCAAGTTATTAAAGCCAAACCATTACCTTTTATTATCTACTCAAAACTTTTATTATCTGTTCAATATACTGCATTAGGGTTTGTGGAAAGAGTGGATATGTTTTATAGTTTCATAAATTCTGCTGGTTTTATTTGTCAATATTTACTATTTTGAGAGGTAATATTTTTATTAGCCTAGTGCAATTAGCTTTCAACAGGGTTCTTAAATTATTATCTGTACTGCAATAAAAAAAAGTAAGAGTTTATCATTCCTGTCTACTCTTCTATTAAGTTTACCAACATTTAAATACATGTCATTGACAGATTTCCTTAAAAACAATAAACGTTCACTCATGACACATCTAATGGATATGATTTTGGAATTCATAACAATGATTGTGTCTGATATATGATTTGCCTTTGTGGGTTATTTATTTATGCTTGTAAAATCTTAACCAATTTATCTCTCAGAATTCCCTAAACAGGACTTGTATGGGAGAAAAAAAATTCATCCATAGCAATGACCGCAATGAGTTAGATTAGGTCCTATATGCCAAGTTTAGCCCTTCTTGTTTTTGTCAAGTTGTATTGGGACATAGCTGCACTCATTGGTTTACATATTGTCTATGGTTGTTTTTGTACTACTACTTGTACGTTTTGTTCTGTTCTATGTTGGCATAGAAATAACGTAGACCTGTGGCCTACAAAGCCAAAAAGATTTATTATCTGAACCCACCAAAAAATTCATCATTCCCTTAGTTCGGTTACTTTTTTGTAGGGCTATTCACTTGACCACCAAAGATTATACTTTTGATGTGCTATGTTCAGTTTATTTAAAGAATTTTTGTATTTATTTCTCTATTTTTGAATAGGAGATACATGTATATGGTGTAAAATTTAATAGGTACAAGGGAATATACAGTGAAAAGTAAGCCTCTCTTCCACCCTTGACTTCCAGTTTCTTTCCAAAAGACCATCGTTACCTGTCTCTAGCTGTGTCTTTACACAAATATTCTGACTATATAATTTTATATGATTATAATCAACTTTTTGGACAGATAACAACATATACGTTCTTCCCTGCATTTTTTTAAAAAAAATTTTGACTATGTATCTAGGAGATTGTTCCACAATCATACACATAGAACTGCCTTTTACTTTTAATAACAAATAGTATTCTATTATATTGTTTAATTATAATTTATTTAGCACCTTGTGAATGGACATTTTGTTTATAGTTGTTTTTTCTTTTATAAAATTCTGCAAACTTCTAGGGGGCATATATGTGTTTCTGTGCACATGTGCAAATACATTTCTAGGATAATTCCCTGGAAGTGCATTCCATACTTCAAGGCTGTGTGTGCTTTAATTTTTTTGATTAATGTTGGCAGATTGCCTTCTACAGAGCAGGTATCAATTTTACACCTCTGCTTAGCAAGATGTAAAAACAGTTGTCACCATATCTACATGCTATATAGAGCATTCTCAAACTTCTGATATTTTCTTCCTGGTAGAGAAAATAGTGTCTCGTTGTTTTAATTAACATTTATGTTGTAATGAGTGAGGTTTGGCACACTTTACTATAAGCCATTTGTATTTCCTTTTCTGTGAATAATAGTTTTTGTTGCTTAATTTATTGTTATGTAATTTCCCCCCCTTTTCCTGCTACCTTGCTTTCTTTCCACTCTCTGGTTTTAATAAACAAATACGCACTTTACTAGAAGCCAAGTGGGTTGGCCACTCTCATTTCTATCGCTTTAAGGGGACTGCTTCTGAGCATCAGAACAGGGGAGTGTTATCTCTTACTTCCTATAGTAATTTTGTTCCTGTATAAAACACCTAGCCTTCCTTTTAGGGACCTACAACTTAACATATCCCTATCTGTACTCATTATCAAAGAGAAGATAGCTTTCAATATATGGTTGTAAATTTAAACATATTTTCATCATGAAAATATTCCTTCAAACAAAAGTCTTATGCACATATTGAATATATATAAAACAGATTTGTTTTAAAAATGGATTGTAGAAGAAACCAGTTAAGGGTTTATCAAATTGAACCTCATAAACTCTTTATCACTTGCGAAAAGCTCAAGTAAATCCTTATAGAAGGACTAGAGCGAGGCTGCCAGAACCAGCAGTGAGGAGGTTCTCACGTATAAAAGTACCATGGCAAGACACTGGTGGGGGACCCAAATGAACTTCCAGGTCTAACTTGACATCTGGGAAGCTCATCTACCTCACCTTAATTATCAAGAAAAAATACCCAAGCTTTTTAGGCCTCAAGTAACCTACTGATTTTGAGCAGGTTATGCTGATTAATAGTGTGCTCAGATAAACCAATGTAAAACTAAAAGAATAATTTATGGCATTGTCTTCTATGTATTCTGTACATTAGGTCCCGTCATTCAATAACATGGGTGTACAATTTGCAGCTAATCCATATTGGAGATTCACCATGGAAGTTCTTCCCTTAAAATTAGATACTGTAGTTACAGCTGGGTCTCATGGAACAGAATAGGTTTCTAACTAGGCTAGGCTTGTCCCAGATTCATATGCTTCAAGAGGAATATGGTACTCTTTTCTGGAGGGTCAATTTTTCTTGGAAAAAATTATTAATTATAAAATTATATTTGTAAATTTACTTAATATAAAATTTAGTGTGTGTATGTGTGTATAAATAGTAGAGACAAATTGTGAGAATGTTGAGAAGTGATATATCTAGGTAATACATTCCCAATGGAAGCAATATTGCCTCTAGTGGGGTGGAGATTGGTTCTTGGGAGGCCAAAAAACTTACTCCTTTTATCTATAAAGTGTAAGTATATACACAGTACATAAACAGATTTATAGTGTATCTCTTATATTAAAATTTGTTTGGATAGGGGTTGGCAATTAGGAAAAATCATCTAAGTTCTCCTTAGAGAGAACTTTGAAGTATGCTGTTGAAAAAAGGTTGAGAAACACTGTTCTAGGTGAAGGACATATTTATGTATATTGTACAATGCTTACAGCTTTCTGAAGGTTTGAAATGGGAAGCATTGATCATGATTAAATTTTATTTTCATCCTGTTTTTCACTGCATGGTGCTGGATGGATACTACCAAACAATCTAGATATAATTAAGTGTGTAAATGTTTTTAAAAATGTGTAAAATGTTTTATTGTAAATAAGAATAGCAAAACTCCTTATTGGCCAATCTGGTTGTTAGTTACTTTGATAGCTTAGAGGGAAAGAAAATGAGTAGCTGGAAGACTGGGGGCCCAAGACAGCTACTTGGGGCAGGTGCCCTGCAGTTGAGCCAAAATAGTCTCACCATTTACTGCCCATATACTGGCTGTTGGAGTAAAGGAGCAGAGAATCAGAGTTCCCTGGAAGTCTATAGATGCTACAAAACTTCTGAAATAGAAGCTTTCCTTCTTTTGATCTAGGGGTTTTAAACTATTGATCACTAAAAAACTGATTATTACAGATTAATTCAACTTCTTGCTGTAATTGTACCCAGACATTTTGCCTACAGGTTATACTACTGTGTCGAAGGTCCTCCTCTTCTGGTGTTGATTCCTGATGAACTTAATTATATTTCAAATCTGTATTTGTGAGTGTGTGTGCTGTGGTTTTAAAAATCACTCTTCATTTGCTTTCTTAAAATACAGATGTTTGAAGTTAAGTTGGTTATATTGGTAATGATATTTAGTGATGAAAAAGAAATACTTTGAAGTATAGGTTAAAACTATAAAAATAAAAGTTAATGGTGGAAAATTCACAGCAATCAGAAATCAGCAAGGGTGAGACTAGACCTGACATTGTTCCTAAAACTTCTCATAATAAGCTGGCAGATATAAACATGTATAATACATTTAATAATTCAAACATGGGATTATCATTATAGAAACATGGGTGAGCCTAAGCCTTGGTATCTCTTATTTATAAAAAAGAAAAAAAATATTCTTCAGTGGCAAACGTATGAGTTTATTATTCTTGCAGTGACATTTACAAATCAGAAAAATTTAGAAGAAAAATATTCTAAAAGGAGAAAAAGGAGAAGTATCCTGGCTAGAAAGAATATTATAAAAAGCCCAAATAGTAACATAAATGTATTTTAAAAATTCTTATAGCCAGTTTCAGCTTCACCTTGAAAAGTGACACTCCTGTGATAGGAATCACTGTGTGATAGAAATGGCTGAATCTATTTGGATCCAAACCCAGGCAGCCAGACTAACAAAAAATATTCCCTTATGGAGCATTGCCTATTGTAATGTGTGCAAAAGGCATGATTTCAACACTGATTGAGAGACTGAGGTTCACTTGGTTGGATAAAGGCATGGATAATAATAGTTTCACTTATTTTTAAAATTTGGCTGTTGTTGCTATATTTATAATGTCTATGAAGAGAGGCTGTTTTGTAAAGTGCTTCATGGATAAATAAATTTTCAGTAGGGGAATTTTAATAAAAACTGTCCAGACATTTGCACAGATGGGCCACATCTATAAAAGGAAAAGATGCTTTAGGAACCTTCAATACACCCTACCTCAAACAGCCTGCCTCCTGATTTTTGCATTGTGAACCAGGACTGGGGGGAGGCATGGGAAGAACAAAAATTATGATGGTTTTGGTAAAATAGTTATTTGAAGGATTAACTTCGTGGGCAACTTTATAAGGAGAGAAGTAACATGAAACACTTGTCTTCCCCTGTTGTGCAAGGAAATTCTCAAAATTTACTTTTTTTTTCCTGTAAAAAGAGACATTAAGACACAGTATGAAAGATGGAGGGCTAAAATGAGTGAATCTGCTACTCATTTAATTTCCTGTGGCTGAATACACACAATCAACAATCGTGAACGAAGGCTGTTTTGCTGCAATAATAAAAGAGATTGGAGAGTTAGATGCAGACAGTTAATTATGAGAACTATGAGTTATTTGAGATCCTAGAGCTGTAATGAGGATTAATGGAGTTAATGAATATGAAATTAGATGTCCAGCACAAAGTAGGCAGTCAAAAAAGATAGGTGGTTCATTTTGTGCATGTTAAAAATAAAGCATTGATGAACTAAAGGACATAATTATTTATCTTCAATAAAAACATCATTGCATGAGTGTTTTTCTGAGGCAAAAGAAGATTCAGCAGACCTGAGTGGCCTGACTCCTTGGTAGATATAGTTATCAACATTTTAAAAAAATGTTTATTTTATTTTTGAGAGAGAGAGAGAGAGACAGAAGGTAAGCAGGGAGAGGCAGAGAGAGAAGGAGACACAGAATCCAAAGCAGGCTCCAGGGTCTGAGCTGTCAGCATAAAGCCTGGCCCGGGGCTCAACCCTGGAACCTCGAGATCATGACCTGAGCTGAAGTTGGAGGATTGACCGACAGAGCCACCCAGATGCCCCATCATTTTTACTACTGGTAGCTAAAAAATTTGTGTGCCACACAACTGGTGGTGTGTTGGAGCTAGCTTCTTGCAAGAATCAATCAGAAAGTTTTTAGAAATTTTTGCAAGGTTGTTGATATCTCATGGGTAGCTTGAAATCAGCCATGGTGGGAATATATGCACCATAGAAGTTGGCAAAAGTGATGCTATGACTTGGACTTTTTCCTCTTTTATTTTTTATTATTTTTTACAATTTCTTAATGTCCATTTATTTTTGAGAGAGAGAGAGACAGAGCGAGAGTAGGGGAGGAACAGAGAGAGAGGGAGACACAGAATCCAAAGCAGGCTCCAGGCTCTGAGCTGTCAGCACAGAGCCCGATGTGGGGCTCGAAACCACTAACTGTGAAATCATGACCTGAGCTGAACTTGGACGCTTAACCATCTGAGTCACCCAAGAACCCCTTTTCTCTTTTAGAGAGTAGTTGTCAAACATTTATGGGTACTCCACTGCGTAGAGCCCTGGACTTCAGGATTTTTCTGCTTTGTGATTGACTTGACATTTAGCAGTGAAAAAATTTAGTTTCATATTTTCAAATATGAGCTTTCAAAATATGGTGATATCAAGTAGAAAAAATTGGTTGCCAAATATGATTTGTGGGACCATTTTCCTTAATTTGGCCCATTTTCTAAAATTGATATACATGATTTTGTATATGTTAAAAAGGAAGAATTACTTTTCATAATGATATGTAATTTAAAATCTTGCTTTTTAAATTTAAATAAATATTAATTTATTACAGAGTAAAAACTAAATATATAAATTCTTAAGCTAAAGTAAGATAAATTCAAAAAAATTTTGAATTATGGTCTGGCTCATTCTAGTTTGGCTTTGGAACTGTTGAGAAGGCATGATTATTCTCTTTGGTCATTAGATATTCTTCCAACAAAATATTTAACAAGAGAAGATTTATAGTAACTCAGGAAACCACTTAAAACTCAAATTTGTAAGAATATATTATAGTAAATTTTGTTCACACATATACACATATGTACACATATATCAAATAACCTTTTTTATGAAGGCCTGTACTAGATTCCTACTGCTGCTGTAACAAATTACCATAAAGTAGGTGTCTTAAAAACAAATGTATTATCTTACAGCCTGAAGTTCAGAAGTCCAAAATCATTCTCACTGGGCAAAAATCAGTGTTAGCAGGTATGTCTTCCTTTTGCAGACTTTGGAGGAGAATCCATTTTCTTGCCTTTTCTAGCTTCTAGAGGTCGCCTGCATTCCTTTACTAGTGGCCTTTTCTTCTGGCTTCAGGCCAGCAGTTGGATAGTATCTCAAAATCAATCTTTCAATCTCTCTCTCTCTCTCTCTCTCTCTCTGTCTCATATCTGCTTCCATTGCCACATTATCTTTTTTGATTCTGACTCTCCTGCCTCCCTCTTTTCTGTTATAAAGATACTTGTGGTTACCTTGTACTCATCCAGATAATCCAAGATAATCTTGCCATGTCAAGATCCTTAACTTAGTCCCATCAGAAAAGTGCTTTTTACCATGTAAGGTAACATATTCCCAGGTTTTGGAGAAACTTTGGATGGCCATATTCTAACACCGTCTACCCTTTGGCCCCCAAAGGTTCATGTTTGTTCCACTTGCAAAGTATATTTATTCTATTTCAATTTCCCAAAAGTCTAAACTCTTTACATCAACTCAAGTCCAATATCTCATCCACACCTCATCAACTTAATGTCCAATTTTGTAAGTCAGGGGTTCATTCTGTGAGGGTGATGTAAGTCACTGGAGTATACTAAATAGAGAAGTGATATCTTATTTGCATTTGTCTCAGTAGTTGTTGTAACAGAGAATAGAGTCTTGGCAGTTGTTGTAACAGAGAATAGATTGCTTGCTTGTGTGTGTCTGTGTGTGTGTGTGTGCGCATGTGCTCATGCTTGTGTGTGTGAAGGGTGTGAGGGAGTAGCTATTCAAATGTAGACACTGGAAAGTCAAGAGGGCATTGTAGCAGTCTTGTTAAGAGTGGAAGGTAACAGGGGAGCCTGGGGGGCTCAGTCGGTTAAGCATCCAAGTTCATGATCTCACAGTTGGTGGGTTGGAGTCCCACATCAGGCTTGCTGCTGTCAGCACAGAGCCACAGAGCCTGGAGCCTGTTTCAGATTCTGTGTCTCCCTCTCTCTCTCTCTGCCCTTCCCCTACTCACGCTCTGTCTCTCTCTGTCTCTCAAAAATGAATAAACATTGAAAAAAAAATAAAAAGAAGAGTGGAAGGTGGTTTGTATCAGGTTGGGCAACAGTGGGGAGGGAAAAAACAAGTAGATCTGGGTTATTTTTTGGAGTTAGAACTGCAAGAGAGTGGAAACTATGGAAACTATGGAAAGAGAGGGCAGGATGAGACTGAAATCCAGGAATCTTATTAGGTTTTTGGCATTAGAAATTGGGTGGAGTCACCTACTGAAATGAAAAAGACTAGGAAAAGATTGGATGTGTGGTGTGTGTGTGGCGGGGGGAGGGGGCTGGGGGGGTATGGTATGCCAAACTTTTATTTTGATCATATTACATTTGAGGAATATATTAAACATTTAAAGGGCAATATCAAGCAATCAGTTGAATGTAAGAATCTGGAACTCAGTGGCAAGGCCAGACTGGAGATCAGTATTTAGGATCTATAGATCATGTCAAAGCCATGGAACTGGATAGAACCATTTCCAGAGCAAGTGTACATAGAGCATGTTGGTTAGGCATTGTAATGATTTTCTAAGTGGAGAGAGGCAAGCTTTGGGTTTAGGATTTGAGCCGAGACCGTGGTAAGAAGTCCTTAGGTGGTGAAAAGAATTCCATAGGCAACATACTCTCTCCTAGTTAAAAAGAGTTTTAGTGAAAAATATTTTGTTTCCAATTGGGCATTTTTCCTCTATGTACAGAGAGAATGGAGTTCCTGGCAAACTGGATACCAGGATAATGATTCTCAAACTTTTAAAGCCATAGCCCTTTTGGGAAAATGTCAAAGAGACCTGTGCTTTTGTATCCACTTACTACTACTTTCCAGTAGATGATAACTTCATGAAAACAAATCGTTGGAGAGGAACAAAATAGAGAAATTGCAGTAAACCTGTTGATAGCAAAATATATGAAGCACTTGTTAACTCTAGTGTTATTTTATTTTATGGAACAATATACTTAAAACAACCTAATAGCTTTAAGTTAGTAAGTTGAAAGTTAAAAATCCTCTAGCAAACAGTTAATTTACTTTATAAGGTTCTAGTACTCAATAGGTTATTAGTAAGTAGCCCAAACATTTTATGTAAAATTATGAAAATATTTGTGATGCATCTGTAAGCACATAAAAAAGGATTTAAGATTTTTGTTTAGAGAGTCGCCAATTGAGGGCAGGACACTGGGCTGCCAGGCTGTTCACTACCCAGGCTCTCATCTGTGGGGTTCCTCGTACCGCACAGTCCATGGGAAAACCTTCTTTTGCAATGTCTTTCCTCTGGGCAAACGCTACCTTGTAATAAGAATTTCTTCTGTTGATCTGATAATCTCTTAAAGATAGCTGATGTTTGTAGATTCTATGTGGTAAGCGTATAGTTGTACTTTTGCTCTGTTTGAATGATAAGACCATGGTTAGCCTTGGCAGAGAGATGCGCGGGTTACAGGTGCATGACTTGTGAATCCTTGGTCTCTTAGAACTCTACCTTCATTTGGACAGCCTGGTGTCAAAGGTCCTCTAATTCCTCCTGTTGATGCAGGACGTACTGAAAGATTTACTGTTCCTTTCTGCGAGCTGTTAGGATGACATTTGTGCTTCCCCTCCGGCATTGGTGTGCTCCAAACTCTGCCTAGGCCTTTCTGTGATTGAGACCTTACTTTTTGCCTCCCTGTGGAGAGGGCTTAAGGGATTACATGCTTAAGGGTTTAGGGAAGTAAGTAAAACTTACTTTTCACAAACATATCTGGTGCGCATATGTTCTTTATATAGTTTCTACTTTATAGAAAGAAAAAAAAAGTTCTTAGTTCCATCTTTATAACTAGGAAATTAGACTTCAAATAGATTAAGCCCCTCACCAACCACAAAGCTGAGGTTCCTAAACAAAACCCTATAAAAAAATCAAGATTAGGTAATTTACATTCCCAGAGGGGAAGGGAGGATAGAGAGTTTGAGTTCACAAGTAAACAGATGAAAACTCTTGTATTTGCTGTATAACTGAAACGAATATAATTTTGTATGTCAACTATAATTATTAAAAAACTTAAAAAAGAAAATAAAAAATTAATCATTAAAAATTAAAATAAATCTGACATTGCAATAAATGAAATGAACATTATAGGCAATTTAAATATACTAAGTTAGTAAGACCTGGAACTGTCCAATTTTCTATACCTTATTTTGGCTTCTAGAAACTTGTAGGATTTCCTTCCTTCATGATATTCGTGAGATCTTTATATGTGGGTTTCTTGTTTATTTATTTTAATTATTTTTTGAGGGGGGAAAAGAGGCAGAGGGAGAGGGAGAGAAAGCAAATCTTAAGCAGGCTTCCCACCCAGAGCAGAGCGCCATGCAGGGCTTGATCCCATAACCCCAAGATCATGACCTGAGCTGAAATCTAGAGTCAGATGCTTAACTGACAGAGCCACCCAGGCACCCCTGTATGTAGATTTCTATGTTGCACAAAGTATGTCTGTTAAAAGGCATTTTCATGTGGATGATGTGTCTTGTTTCATCCAATTGTTTTGTTTCAGAATGTATAACTCAGTTTTAATTTCAACTTTGTGGGTCCTTTCATGATCCCAGAGACCAGTTACTGAGATGGTGGAGACTGAAGAAAAGATTAGAGACTGATTTATTTGTCATAGCTGATTGGGAGTTTTCTAAATTTTCTAATGAAAACAATCTCTTCTTCATTTTAGAAGCTCGTAATCAAGCCAGGCTAAATGACACAACCTTCCATCCCTTGTGCACAGAGCTCTATCACTCTCTTCAAGCAGAGCATGGGTGCTTAGAAGCTTCCCAGGCCTTCACTGACAAAGCTCTCCAGCTCTTTCTTTTCCTTTACTTGACTCTTTCCCTTCCTTGTCCCAATTTCCAAAAATTTCCAATTATTTCCAAAAGAAGAGTACAAGTTTGGGTCCTGGAAAAAAAAAAGCACAGTCTTGAGGAAAAGATATGTATGGAAATAATTCCATCCAGGTTAACAACTCTTAGTTGATGGGAGAAGTGAAAGGTTTTGGAGCTGAAAAGACCTTGAGTGGAGGCATGGCCATGCCACTCAGTATGTGGCTGTGGGAAAATATTTAATTTCTATGTCTCCCAGTTTTTAAAAATAATTATACCTTCCCACACAGAAGTACTAAATTGGTTATTATGCAAAGAATACTTAACACACTGCCTGGTCTGTTAGTGCTCAACAAGTTATTAATGTTAGTTATGATAAATATCGTATGTGTATATAGCATTAAGTGAAAATTTAGAGAGATATGCTTTGTTTTGCAATGAGTCATTTTTTTTTTAAATCCTGAAGACACCTCTGTTATAATGAAATTCTAACCACAATCACCTTGTGTCAAATCAGTTGTTGATATTTTGGTATAAATTGATCACAGTAATGACTGTTACCATAGGGAGGGACTGTGAGTAGGCATTCAGTTGAAAATTTAATAAGTAATGAATACAGGGTTAGAGACAAGAAGCAAAAGGAAAAAAAATTACCAAAAGCAGCAAACCAAGGGGGGAAAATGAACATCTCTTCAAGTTATGGTGGCCAAATTTGGGAGGATTCACACAGGGAATTGGTTAAAACAAATATGTATGGACTGGTACAAAATGGGTTTAGAATTGGTTGTTGGGATTTAAGGATGTGAAATAATCACACTCGTTCTCCACTCTGAGTTCTTAAACTCTAGGAAAGGATCAGCACCATTGGTAAAGCTGAATTGCAGAGCGCTTCTTGGACCAAAGGCCAAATGGAGCTTCCCTTCCCTACCTCTTGACTATTTCACCCAGTCCCAGACCTCTTGCAGACCACCTACAGTGGGGGTCTTCTTCCCCCAGCAGTGAGGGTATTCTACATTTTGGCATCTCTGTTTGCTATAGGATTGGTGGAAGCCAAGAGGAGAACAAGTGCTTCTTACAGATTGCGGAAACAGAGACAAACAGACACACACACACACACACACACACACACACACACACACACGGGGGGGGGGGGGGAAAGAGAGAGAGAGAGAGGTACAGAGAATATTCCAGAAGGCAGACCCTTGTATAAGTGGCCATCTAGGAGCACCTAGTTTATGGATGGAGGCAGGAGTAAGGGAAGACAGTTAACTGCTTCTCTCATGGACAATGTTAATTGAGAAGAACTTTTGCCGTTGTTCTGTCGCATTCCTGGCTGCTGCCAAGATTGTCTTTGAACAATGCTTGACAGAATTAGTTCATGAGAATGCCTTCCAGCTGATGGTTCTCTAAGATCTGGGATGAAGAGAATATGCTTCAGTCCATTTTGATGGGGTTGAATTTGAGATGGTCACAGTATGGAGTACAGCATGGGAAATGCAGTTTACTTAACTGTATTGAGGAATGTCAGAAAGATACAGAAGAGTGGATACATACGTACATGGAAAGGAGGAGTAGAAGGACACCTATGACAAACCATTCCTTTCATGGACTCCAATTACATATGGAACTTCTATATTTTATATAATTTTCTAGGATTGCTGAATTGTAAGTAGAAGAATGAAACCTTCCTATTCTCCCCAACACAAGGTGGGGTGGAGGGTGTCATGTTGTATAAGAGTTTATTGAAGATCTGCCAAATAGTAATTTTAGAGCTTTGTCCAAATCTTTGCTCAGCAGAGGGAGGCCCAGAGCTGAGTTGGCTGTTTGTACTGGAAAAAGCAGCTAAATTTCTCTGCATAAGAAAGTGGAAATTATTTTTTTTCTCCTGAGAGAATGTTGGCAGAAAACAGAATGGAGTCAGGTGGAGCCAGGAGATAGAGACATGATGGAATGGCATGGCAGAATGACCAAAGATTTAAGAGCAGGGAAGTCCAATCATGTTTTGTTTGTTTTGATTGGGAAGGGAGTTGAGATGATCACAGCAACTGAACTGTCAGGGAAATGCAGTTGGTCCTAAGATGATTGCACCCCTCTGTGAATGCCTCCTGTCTTCTTAAACCCTTTGCAGTGACTCTGACACAGTCACAGTGTGGCACTTTACCTGAGCCCTGTGCTCCAAGAAAGCAGCAAAACTTAAGAAATCCTCCCACTCTTATACGTTTCAGGAAATAGCTAACCTCAAAAGAAAAACTTGCCCCTTACATACTTCAAGATAAGTTCCTCTGCATCCTTTTTCATGACTCCCATAAGATTCCTGGATGATTCTTTGCTTACTTGCCTTCATAAAACCCCACACCCTCATCCTTTTCTTCTTTTTGATGAATGCTCTCCCTGTTGCAATAGTCTGAATAAAATCATATTTCATACACATATAACCTAGGGAATGTTAAACATCTAGGGAATTGTAAACCTATAAGAGTTATAATTGCAACTAATTGTCCTAATTGAACTGTGCATTCTTGTGTCTCATCATGGTGCCATGACTTGGATTGAATTGGCTCTCTGGGCCAACCCCTTATCTTCTGTTCCTGACTGACCATCCAGGGACTCAACAGTGAGTCCAGTTCCTGGTTCTATGTTCTGGACTTTTGTCCACTGGGAGAATGATAGGGATTTGATTTTGATTCTTGCTGAGTACCTTCTCTGTTTCTGGTGCTGGCTTCTTTTAGTTTATGGTTTGAACATTTGGTGACCTCTGTAAACAGACTAATGGCATGAAGAATCTTATTACTTTTTTTAAAGTTTATTTATTCTGAGAGAGAGAGAGAGAGAGAAAGAGAGGGAGGGAGGGAGAGGGAGAGAGAAAGAGAGAGGATGTGCACACACGCTGGGGAGGGACAAGAGAGAGGGAGAGAGAGAATCCCAAGCAGTCTCTGTGCTGATCCTGATGCAGTGCTCAGTCTTGTGAAATCATGACTTGAGCCAAAATCAAGTCAGATGCCTAACCGACTGAGTCATCCAGGTGCCTCAAAGATATTCTATTTCTGTTAAGTAAAGGACAACAGCGAATCTAGTTTGTTAGTTTCCTAATCTATTTTGAGATAAAATCAATTAAGAATTTCTACCCCCTGAGAAGAGAGCAGCTTTTCTGTGAGTTTTGCATTTCTGCATTCATGCTTGACCCATGGCTAAAATTTTAGAATTGAAGGTGAAGACTTTTTTCTCTCTGTATTTGTGTTTAGGTCAGTGACTTAGAAAGTCCTTTTGTGTTTCACTGTATGAGTGTATAATATTTTTCTATCTCTGGACAGTGTTACTAAACTGGATTATAGATTTATAAATTGCTTGAGAGAGTTTGATTTTGATTGGCCTAGAGTTAAAATATACTTAAATAAATGGAAGGTTCCTAAAATTCCTATAAATTAGGAAAATTGAAACTCAAATATGTTCAATATTAAAAAAAAGGAGGTGTTTTGGGGCACATGAGTGTGGCTTAGTCAGTTAAGTGTGGCTTAGTCAGTTGGTTTCAGCTCAAGTCATGATGTTGCGATTCATGAGTTTGAGCCCCACATCAGGCTCCACGCTGACAGAGTAAAGTCTGCTTGGGTTCTCTCTTTTTCCTTCTCTCTCTCTCTACCCCTTCCCCACTCACACTCTCTCTCACTTTTTCAAAATAAATAAACTAAAAAAAAAAAGAGTGTTTCTATTAGAAATTAACTCATAAATGTTTTAAGAATTCAAGTCCATATAATTTTGGTAAATTTTGGCAAACATGACTACTTTAATAATTTTGGTTTAATTAGAAACAGATATGTCTTCTCTGAGTTATCAGCATCAAGTATAACACATGTACATTTTTATTCTACTTGGATATTTTCTTCTTTGGATTTAAAGCAAGTTGAGTTAATGATCGAATATTCATTGGATACCTGCCTCATTTCTAAGTGAGCTCGAGTACTGAAACATTAATCACTAGGCATAATTTTAATATATATTTTTTTGCCTCTTGTTGTATATGTGTCAGAGAGGCTATCTACCTATACTTGAGTCTATCAAGTGTGTTCACTATCGCCATTTTGAGAAGTTGTACTATAAGGCCTATAGATGGTTGTGAGATGTGTATTCATGAGCTCAGCTATTCTGATGAGAAACGCTGGTGTGACAGACAATTCACATTATTCTCCTCCTTGTTTTCTCTGTGAGATAGAAACTACTGCAGTTGAAATTTATAATCAATATATGTGAATGAAATGCTACTGGAAGCAATAGTGGTAAAGAGGAACAACTCTGCATCTAAGATATGCAGGATGTGTTTCTGTGAAGGAAAAGAAAGGACAATTTTGTCTTAAAGTAACATAACTGGTTGCTGTAGAATTAGAAATGGGAAGCGTGGGACAAAACTGCATGTGAAAGTTTCCCCCAAAAGGGAATGCCATTTGTTAGAATAGAAGCTGGCTACGGTTTGATAAATGTATTTATAAGGTTTTCAGAAAGGGTTTTAGTATCAAATATACTGGTGTAAAATTAGAATTTGATTTTCTTTTTGTCAAAATGGCAGAATTTTCTTGGAGTAGTGGTCTGTTCTTAATGATAGGTTGTTAATGGTTACTTTTTACCTTCTGTATAGTTTACCTAGATAACAGAGTTTCTTGTTATCTAGATAACAGAGTCTTACAAGAATAATCTTCTCCAGTGTATGCTGACTTTGTTATGTCCTTGATTGTTTAAGAAAACAAAGATATCTCATGCTAAAATTCTTTACAATCACGTTACCTTTTATGGTTATTTTAAAATATTTTGTTGCTACTTTGAAATGAGTTGCAGCTCATTGTATCTCCAGCACCCATGACTGGATTCCTCTCTTAAGTGTTCAAATATCATCACAACTTTTGATGTTTTCCTTTTCCAAATTGAGTGAAATCTTTTGCACCTGAAACTGTCTTTTCAGACATTTCCCAGAGGGGTCCCTGGAAAAGCTACAAAGGATTTATTCTTTCACCTTTTAAAAAGAGTGATGTTAGAAATACTTAATTTGGGGGATATGTCACTGTTGATGAGTTGCATGGGAAACATTGTCAAATCAGAAGTGATGTTTAACCTTCCCTAGGATACATTTGCATGGTGTTATTAGAACAAATACTTTAGAAATTGCTGTATGGGAAATCCTAGAGATTCATTAATGTCTTTAGTGTCCATGAGATGTTTCTATTTATCAGTTCCTGGTGCTGTTTTCCTTGATATCACACAACAGTATAGAGTGATCATAATTTCATATTATAATTTCAATTATTTAAAAAATTGTCTTATATCATAATTTCAGTTATTTTTAAAAATGTTAACTTGGCCTAAACTTTTAAATTTGAACCTAGCCTCTCCTATGCCAGTGGTTTTCAAAGGGAGATTTACACCACTTACCTAAGGAACTTTATTAATATATAAATGTTTAGAACATACTCCAGACTTAGACAATCTCTTTATCTGATATTTTGATATTTTACCATATATTCTAATTACATGCTTGATATATTCATAGTAAATTATGTCTCAGGTTTAATATATGTTATATTTGAAGATTCTTTTTTCTTTGTAAAGATTATGCTCACCTATTTTTATAAATTTGTTGCAATATCTACTCTCCTTTGAAAATGGAATCATTGTTATGTTTACAGATATGTAGTCTAAAACTTTTTGAACTGACTTTTATCTAGTGTTGCATGCCATACATACAACCGAATTCCCTTGTCAGTTGCATTATTCCTAAAAAAACTCTCATTCGATCTCCCTCTTTTGAAAATTATCAGTAATAGACTAACCACAGCTATTTTAAATATTTTGTTCTCTCTACGTAGCTTTTTGCTTTACTTTAATACTTTCCCCAAAGCACTTGCAATCAGCCACAAGCCAGAGCAGTTAGTTTTCAGTCAAGGACTATTTTAAAAGTTGTGGAAAAGAACTGTACTTGGTACTTTTGGACATAGGCTTCTGATGGCATCATTTAAGTAACTTTGAGGCCAATGGCTGAGTCAGGATTTCCAGATTTCTGGCTGAGAAGTTGATGGGTTTATGAGACTGCTAACCCAAGATCAAGCAGAATAAGAATTAATTACACAGGACAAAATGAACTGATTGAGGATGATTGTGGGTTTTGTTTGGAATATTGTTGATATGTTAACGTTCTATTTTCTGGATACATAAGGAACCCCTTTCCCTTTTCTTCAAGTTCTCTATAACTCACAACTACTCAGTAGACTATACTCTTATAAACTGAAGCACACACACACACACACACACACACACACACAGACCCCCCAAAAAACATTTGTCAGTTCTATCTTTTTCTCCCTGCCTAACAAGTATTCTTATTTTCAGGCCAATGCAATTATCTGCATAGGCTCAATAAGAATCTTTCGTTCTTCTTATCAGCACATAATCAAAATTATTGGTTATGCAAATGAGTTCTTACCTGGAATGTCATATTTGACAATGTTGCTGGTTTAAGCAGATATGACCAGATATGTATAAAGAACAGAGCTTGACTCTATGAAGCCAATTCTTACAAATTCCTCCTGGAAAAACCAATCTCGTACCTGCTTGTGAGGTTCCTAGCTTTATAGGTGAGTAAGGAAGTCACTTCCTGGTTGGTCTAGTGAGTGGTAAAGGATAAATTCAGCATCTGGATTGTCTACACCCAGCACATTATAAGGAAGGGTTTAGTCCGTGTTTGCTCTCTGGGTAATAACATCCAAGCTCTTGGAATATCTTGGCTGATAAGTGTCTTTTTCCCTCTGAGTGCCTATTACTGCACCGCATAGTCTCTGCCAATGATAAGACCCATGGTGGGGACCTGAGGCTGGGTGGTATCAACTTGACCTCTGGAAGGCCTGACTATGTGGCTGACCCCAATAAAACCCCAGACATCAGGCTTGGTTAACTTTTCTTGGATGACAATATTCCTTTGTGTGGCCATCCATCATTTCTGGGAGAATTAAATGTGGTCTACAGGGCTCCACTGAGAGAAGATAACAGGAAGACGGCAACTGCCCAGTGTACCTCTTTTCTTTGCTGTTTTTCATCTGCATCCTTTCCCTGTAATAAACTACAACTGTGCATTTAATGGCTTTTCTAAGAATCCTTTTAGTGATTAACAACAGATATGCCTTCTCTGAGTTATCAGCATCAAGTATAACACATATGTACATTTGGATATTTTCTTCCTTGGACTTAAAGCAAGTTGAGTTAATGAATGAATATTCAGAGAGAGCAGTCTTGGGGAACCACAAACAAATACCACCCAGAAAACTTAAAATATTTTGGGAACCTCAGAAAGAGAATTCTCTCAAATTTTGAGTACTGCAGGTAAAATCTCAGGGAGAGTTCTTGGCTTGGCTCAAGAGGCTTTTAAAAATCCAAACTGAGATTCTGTATGAAAATATCAAGCAAAGCCAATCTAGGAAAGCCTATGTAGTCTAATTACCATTCTTTTTGCACCTATATAAATAGTAAGACTCAATCTAATAAGACCATTTTTATTTCATGATTAAGAATAATCTTTCTCTGAAGTTATCTATGAGGGGTGACTACAGAGAGAAATTTGGTATTTCAGTGGAAAACTGTGCATCCTCTATAGTGCACACTCCTTTCATTTCCTTTGAGGTATTTTGCACCTTAACTTGTGGATAAATGATAGGTATGCAAACTCTATCTTGTCTGTAGAGCTATAGTTGATTTCATCTCTACCTATAGTTGTGCCTACTTAATTATAGATTGAATTGTATTCTGTTACCTTGCCCAAGCTGTCAATTATTACCAATTTTTTTTAACTCTTCCAGTTTTCTTTAAATGTGGCTACAATTCGCTAAAGTTTAAAATTTTTTCTCCCTTCTACCTGGCTTGGCATCATCACAAACTAAAGCAGCACTGCCTAGATCCCTATTGGGACTCTAGTTTGCCTGGCAGCTAGCCTGATCTTTTCCCCAGGGGCTGAAGAAGCCCTTGAACTGAAGCCTGATAACTTGATATAATGCTCAATATCTCAGCAGACCTTGCACATGCACAGTCTAGAATTCTCCCTTGATAAGCCACTGGCTGGACCACTTTGGAAGTCTGGTGAAATGCTCTGGTCATGCATGCCCTTATATAAGAGATAACCAAGACTGTGTATAACACCAAGAGCATCGCCATCCTAGTTTGAGAGCTTCATGAAACTCAGTGAGTGGTGCTACATAACTGAACGATTTTCCTCTACTGACCTCTTGGGATCTGTCAGGGAGGAAGAACTTCATTCTTTCCTTCATGATCCTTCTAGCTGGACTAAGAATCCAATTGACATGAGGACAGGTTAACAGGTAAACATCAAATTTAATAGCATACATGTGGGGAATCCACATAGACATGGAAATTCCAAAGAAAGTCAGGCAACACGAGGCTTATATGAGCGAAGGAGCAGGGTGCGGTAGGATGGAGAATACACAGGGAGAAAGACCATTAGCAGGAAGGTGAGAGGAGATGTTTGGAAAACAAAGGTTACCCTATGACATAGATAAGTTTTTTAGGTGAAGAGAATCTCTGTCAACAACTTTCTTCCTTTTGTAAGCAGGCATTTGAGGGGAAGGTAAAGAGTTTTTTTTTAACCTCTTTACTTGAATTTGCTGGGTTTTGGTTGCTTTTAATTCAAAATAATGTTCATGCCAAAGTGATCCATTTGGGGTGGCCTGACCTTGGCTCCTATAGATCCAATAAACTGGTTACCCTCAGTTCAGTGTTCAACTCCTGGCTCTTTTTGTTTAAATACAATCCTTTATATTAATATGTCTCTTTTTCATTTTAAGCATCCTTCTTTTAAGATGCTTGATCCCAAGAACCCTAAAACAATTGACCTTTGCCATAACCTCTCAACAAATAGTTCAATCTGTTTTATAGAAAGGATGCCAACAAGAGTCCTCCAGAGACTATTCCTTATACTCTGCTCTGTCCCACTCAGGATGTTTATGATCTCCTCCTGGTTTTTCAGCAACTAATGATCATCTTGATGAAAGGAGGGATTGACAAAGTTGAAATTTATCTGAGTCCTGTGCTCCTGGGAAGAAGTGAGGGTTAAGAGATACCTCATCCTTCTTTGTTCCTGAAATGTCTAATGAAAATTCCAAATTAAGACCCACCTTTAGCTCTCTTCATGATACTCTTAAGATTTGAGGATGATTCCCTTGTTACCTACCTTCATAAAACTCCTGATCCCCTTCCTTTTCTTTGAGACATTTTTCTTTGATGAGTGTTCTCTCTATAGCAATAGCCTGAATAAAATACACTAAAAACTTGGATTGCAAGTAACTTGTTCTGCAAGTGTTCCACAAGGTGAGCAAACATTCTAATAAACCTTAACTTGATAAACGAGCAATGTGTTGCAATACGAGTAGTACAAGATGCTGAATGCCACATGATCACAACTGAGCCAATGATTCTTGAGATTTGCTTTGATATATAAGTGCTTTGGATTACAAGCATGTTTCTGGAATCAATTATGCTTGCAAACCAAGGTTTTACTGTAGTCTCTTTAATTTCCCAGTGTATTTTGTTTTTCACAACAATTATAGGCTTTGCAGTGTTTGTCTGTGTGTATGTGTTTGTGAATGTGCGTGTATGGTAAAAAATCAAGGAAAGAAGTTGATTTCCATCTTTTTCTTCATTAAAAAGAAATAAAAGAACAGTTGCAAGATGCGCAGAGAATCTTAAGTATTAGTGTAAAGAAGAAATCAGAGCAAAGTGACCATGAGCATTAAGCTGTCTGGGAATTTTCTGGAATCTCAGGGAGGGCTTCACAGCAGTGCTTCTCAAACTTTAACGCATGGACTATTCTTACGGGATTTGTTAAAATGCAGATATAAATTCAATAGAGCCGGCATGGGGCCTGTGTTTGTGCTTTTTCTCCCAGATGATGTTGATGCTGTTGTCTTTAGTGTGCACTTCGTGTAGCAAAGCACGGAAGGACGTGAAATGGGTGTCTGAGCTAATCTTTTCTAGAGCTCAAGGATGACCCCAGCTGACTTTGGGTTATGTAATCTATGTAATGATGCCAGTTTGTGTTTGGTCACTCTGTACATTTTCAGGGAAACTTAGATCTATAGCATACAGACCACTCTCTTGCTAGTCTTAGGAAGAAGAGCTGACTTGCAGCTTTGTTCCCAGGAGGTAAAATTAATAACCACAACAAAAGGTGGTGACTCCTTTCAAGGCTGTATCATAATGGCTAAAATCAGTCAATAAGAGAACCGAGATTTCCAAGCAATCAGCTTGATGCAATATATCACTTAAACTTATATCTCATCAGCTATATGTTACAGTGTAGTTTTAGCAGCTGCAGCCTTTAGAGTCCTTAAAAGCAAGATGATTAGAACTCTGAAATTTCTAAACAAAGGCAAATGTTGACTTTAGTTCTCTCATTGCATTAGAAGCAAGATGAGGAATTGGTTTTCATAACATGGAACCACAAGCAATATTAATATTTAAACATTGCTCTGCACACACAAAATTATCTTCTCTCTACAAGTATGATATCATCTTCTTATATATGTGTGGCTATCTAAATGCAGATTTTTTTTTTTTACAGTAAGACCCTGCCCCATTCAATTACACAGCCAGACAGCAGATACTATACTCATCTCCAGGATAAATTCCCATTAGAGAGCATGAGATTGAATTTACAGTACAGCTTGAGCGTTCCTAGTGCAGATTACACTTTTGAATTTACAGCATACTGTTTCACCTGGGATGACTGAATTACAGATGCATTCCAATGAGGCTGCTTCCTCGTGTCCTCATTGCGATTGTGGACCTGGGAGATTCACACCAACGCATACACTGGTATTAACCTTGATGCAAAACAGTTCTTGATGTCTAGAATCAAAGAGTTCAAAAAAAGTTATATGCACAAATCCAGTTAACAGAAATGAGAGTTTTGGCACATAAATCCTCCATCAAAATTTAGAAGTTATTGTCCCAGTGAATTCACCCAGATGCCCACTACCTTCAAATATAATAGAAAGTGATGACTACCACTGTCACACTTTTCGCTGAGATTGAATTGCAATGTACTGTGAGGGGAGAGAAATATCCTAGACATGCTGCAATAATTTTAGTGGCCTAAAGAGATGGAGAAGGTGAGTATATTTAACTGTGCAGTGAGCAGCCACATCAGAACCCTTCATATGTAGAGATGAGAGGCGGTGTGTGCATGTGTGTGTGGGTACGTGTGTGCACACACACACGGGTGCGTAAAGGTCAGTCAAACTGTAACTGGGATAATAGGAGATAATTTTTTAAAACATCTCTGACCTTCATTAAAAAATAGGGTCGGAAACAGGGATTTTATTTACCCATTTTTATGTACGTATTTAAAAGGAAGAATGCTTGGGGCGCCTGGGTGGCTCAGTAAGACTTCGGCTCAGGTCATGATCTCAGGTCAGTGAGTTCAAGCCCCTCGTTGATGGGCTCTGTGCCGACAGCTCAGAGACTGGAGACTGTTTCGGATTCTGTGTCTCCCTCTCTCTGACCCTCCCCCGTTCATGCTCTGTCTCTCTCTGTCTCAAAAATAAATAAACGTTAAAAAAATTTTAAAAAAAGTAAGAACGCTTTATTGATGATAAAAAAAATCTTAATTTACTTACAGTCATGTATATAGAATTCAAAGAATGCAGATTTACCTTTTTTGTTCCCAGTAGATGAGTCACATTGTACAAGCTCAGCAGTTACGCAATAGTATTATTCTAAGTAAATTTTCAATAGCTCATCTCTATTGCAGATTAGGCAAAAATAAAAGAACAAGGAAAAAAGAGAACTATGGGGGCACTTTGCTTTCTTGTGATAATTTGGCAAACTCATGTAGATGGATTCTGACAAAGCAAGTCAATGATTTCGCACTTGTTCAAGTTCTCTATCAGTTCTACTTTCTTTCGCCTCTCATTTCAAAGTGTCCTTAGTCCCACCAGTTTCTAGGCTCACTCCAAATAGCCCAGATGTACAAACAACTCTGTAGAGTTTGATGACTCTATCATTAAATTTATGGTATATAAATTCACCTGATTCCCTGAAATTTGGTCAGTAAACATTATCCCCTGCGGTTATTCCAGATTTTCACAAGCTCTAAAGTCTTCCACTCAACCCCCAGATTCCTCTCTTGGGAGCTGCTCCTCTAGTTCTAATGCCATCTAGTGATGGCCAGTTGGGTTCACTGCCTCAGCTTTCTGCGGTCACATTCTCACCTCCTTCCCCACAGCGTCAGCTAGTGGGAGATTTTCCTACTGAAGGCTAATATTTTCACTTCTCTCTGTTGTATTGCTAGTAAGTCAATTGGACCATCCTGGAATGACAGTTTTATTTTTCTTTTCAAATGTTTATGCTTTATGTTTTTCCTGTCTTGTCTTGAAATGAGTATAGTCTTCAGGATGATGTTAAATAATGGTGTTTCTGAATTTAATGAAACCTCGTTTCATATTTCACCATTAAATATAATGTATCCTTTAAGTTAACTATTTTCTACTTTATTTATGCTTATTTGATTTTTCCTTTATCAGAATTCTCTAATTGAATTCCTTGTGTATTTTTAAAAATCTTCCGTTCTTTTTATTAAATTCATTTTCATCCACCTATTTTCTTCTGGGTGTGCAAAGGATTTGATATGGAATACTTTCACTGTCATTCATTTAAAAAATTTATAACTTGATTTAGAATGAGGTTAATAATTTCCTAGTGGATAGATATTTGTGGGGGAGGGATGTGAGAGAAGAAGGGGAGTCTTATATTTTGGTTAAGATATATGGCTTTCATAATTTTTATGTTTCAGAATTTAAAATGTTATTTGTACGCAAATACATAACCAATTGTTGGGTGTGTTTCATGGATATTAAAAAAATTGTTTTAATGTTTATTTTTATTTTTGACAGAGAGAGAGAGCATGAGCAGGGGAGGGGCAGAGGGAGAGGGAGACACAGAATTTGAAGCAGGCTCCAGGCTCTGAACTGTCAGCACAGAGCCCGATGCAGGGCTCGAACTCACAGACTTTGAGATCATGACCTGAGCTGAAGTCACACGCTCAACGGACTGAGCCACCCAGGCACCCCTATTTCATGGATATTATAAAAGCTTATTATAGTTTAACTGTTTAAGAGAAAACTACAGACCCAAAATGGCATCACTTAGGTTAAGGCCCCAATTCAGTAAACCATGACTTAATACCAAACCTATATGCAGCTTCAACCCCTCCTTTTCCCGCAGGAATGTAACTTCTAACCTGTCAGTCAGGAATTTTCTGCTCAACAACAATAAGGTAATCTGTCACATGGCCCTCTTCATTTCCCTAAAGGGGAAATGTAATCCACCTACCAATACCCTTTTGTCCCCAGATGGAGGGGACGTCACCGGAAACAACCCTTTTTGTTTGTTTGTTTATGACTTCCTTGTTCTGACTTTAAAAATCCTTCCCTCTACATAGTTCTTTGGAACTCCCCTCTACTTGCTAGATGGGATGCTACCTGATTCATGAATAGATTAATAAAATCAATTAGATCTTTAAGATATCCTCTGTTAAATTTAATGCATCTACTCCTTAACTGGATCCTCCCACTGAGTTCCTAATAATGCTCAGGTCTCTCCTCTTATAACTCTTCCAGGACTTTGGGATGTTCTTCTAAATAGGCACAGAACACTTGATGGATCTGCTCCTGCATTTTCCATTCACTCTTTAATACATTGCAGTCTGTCTCTCATTCCCCAAAGGCATCCTCAGCTATCAGTAATTTCATAATTACCACATACAATGGAGCCTTTTCAGGCCTTTTCTCCCACATGGGTCTCAATTTGCAGCCACATTTTGGAGGGTAAAGCTTTATAATCGATTGCCTGCTCTAAGAATATATATCGTCTTTTATAAGTCTCATTTTGAGAGATTATTTAATGTTCATAAGGCTTGAAACAATACCAAAGTGACAGCAACTGGAGAAAAAAGTTGTTAATATATTTCAGTAGGAGAAGTAAAGAAGTTGAAAGTTAAAATGTACACACAGTCCTAGATTTAACCTCAGTTACTGTAAAATCCTTGCGGCATGGTTTCTGATCTTTATGAAATGAAGTAAAGCAGCATTCTGGCTCCCCATTGCCACACATCTCCTTGCTCCGTGTCCTCCGCGGGTCAGGTTTACTGGGTGCAGGGGGCTAAGGCAAGGTTGGAACTTTGGTTGGAACTGTCTATCAGACAGGCTGTCAGTCAAGCTTTGTTCTTTAGCACAGGAGCTTTCTCTGTTGAGAGCACATTGTTCCCACAGCTTCCCTGATGATTCTGATAGGGTTTTGGAGAGGTGGGAGTCTGGAGCTGATGGCCAAGAAAGAATTCTTGAGACATCTTGGGTGCAAAAAGGTGATTTTATTAAAGCACAGGGACAGGACCCATGGGCAGAAAGAGCTGCCTTGGGGTTGTGAAGAGTGACTGGTTATGTACTATGGAGTTGGGGGAGGTAAAGGCAAAGGGAGGCCTCCAGAGGGACTTTGATATGCTAAAGAGGACTCCTAAAATGTCAAGGGCTTTGCTGTTGTCAAGCTAAGGTTGTTTTCCGTCTAGAAAGCCATTAAGACAGTAGGGGGTTCCTGGAGAAATGGTATACTCTGTATTTGCCTCAAGTATTTGTCAGTGGGCTGCGGGTTATAAGGGAGTTTAATTTTACCTACCATTTCCTTCTTCTTCCCTTTGGTCCCCACATCATTCTAGAGGGGAGGGTGATGTTGGGGCTCCAGGGAATGGAGTGTATGGGTTTCTGGAGGTTAGGCTATTGATAAGATTGCCTTTTTCCTCTAATTTACTAAGACATTTGTAAGCTGATGGAGATTCCTGTCTTGCGCAACTGTGATCTCTATCAGTTAACCATTTGTTTTCCCTTTTCCTTTGTTCTGGGGCAGCCAGGAGTGCAGGAGGAATGTCACATATATCCTACCTGGGGGTGGTGTTTGCAAGGTGCAGCACACCTTATACTTTCTCATCAATTTCATCTGCAGCGTCACTGGAGCTACTTCTGGGACACCACACCCTGTGGGTGCTCTTCTGCAGTCAAGTCTCTTGGTATCAGGACAGTCGTGGGTGGATGCAGAGCAGAGAGAGGAGCCAGAAACAGGTGTGTATGATACTGCCGGGTCCAGCCTCCAGGTCCAACTGATGCCTTGGGATTAGGCAGAGGAGGACCAGGAGGATGTGGAAGGTGGTTCCGAAGTCTGGAAACAAATTTAGGAAACAGCTGGGAAAAGCAGGCAGAAGAATAGGCACCACCATAAAGAATCCTTGATTCCTCACCAAATTTCTTATCTAGCCAGGAGCTTTTAATGTACTTCCTGCTTAGGCGGAAAGAAGACCTGAGCCTCCACCCTCACTCCCACCCAAAACATGCAGAGCATAGAAGGAGGGGAGAGAACAGAAGCTAAAGGCAGAGCTGGTCTCTCAGTGTTTTTTGAATTTGCTTTCACTTTTCCCCTCATCCCTGAAGCCACAGAGGTCATTTTTACACAAATGTCTCTCCCTGGAGTGTAGAAATGTTGTTGGAACTTTTGAAGATGTTAATTTGAAGTGTTTCACATCCCCAAGTAGCATTAACAACACATGAATTGGATTACCATATGGAAAATGACAAGTTTCCCCTCTGAACACTGAAGTCAACAGGATGCAGAAAAATCTATTGTTACTTGTTACTGCTGTTTGGCACATTAAACATGATGGAGATAAGCAAAGTTGGGGTCAAGCTGGGCTTCTATTCTTCAGTTCTTCCCTTTCTCAAGGTTGCTATGTGACTCTTTCAGGGTAGACTTGAAAAGTATCTGCTGACATTTAGAAAAATGAGATTCTTTGTTGTAAATCATATAAACACGGTGCTTTTTTTTTCCTCTGAGAAAGTGAGAAAACAGAAATTTACCAGGTTAGAATGAGATTTAACAGACTCTGATAATTAACAGCTCAGTGTTTAGATCATAATTCCTCACTTCTTTTCTTTATGGGGAATTCATCATCAGCCTCGAAGCTGGAACATGTTACAAAAAGTGAGGCTGAATTTGTGAACTAACTAGAAGTTGGAGGCTGCAGAGAATGATGCTGCTGAAACATGCGTGAATGAGTGTGTTTTTATTATAACCTTTAGTGATATAATTACTTGTAGGTTCCTCCTGCCCTTTCCCATTTTCTTTTCCCAATTTTTCTCAGCTCAAGATATCTTCAAATGGCCATTATACTTTTGAGCTCAGGGTAATTATAATAGGGCATCATGGTGGTCAGAATGCAAGGGGCTGTGGGAATAGACACTTTTTTTTAGCTTTTTGATATAACTTGCAATATTGCAAACTATCCTCTCAAAGACAGATTCTTGTTCTGATTTTTCAGTATGTTTTTATGCTTTTTTTTTTTTTTACCAAAAAGTATGATATTTAACAACAAAACAAGTATTTATTGATTGTCTACTATGTGCCTGGCATCTATATTGGAGTTAAGATGATATGAAAGGCAGTCATTGGCCTCTTTTATTAGACTTTGGTGGTCAGTCTCTTGTGACAGAGACGTCTGGGTTATCCTCTCCCAAATGGTAGCCACTTGCACATGTGGCCAATTGTTGGGCAAGTTGATCAGGTGGAGGCCAGAGGCTTGGGCAGTGAAAGAATTCAGCCAAGGCAGGACAAAGGGATAGAAGTTTATTGAATACACTTCAAGGGAGCAGCCAGCAGGACTGCAAAGGAGAGACTGTCTATCAGGAGGTGGTGGGGGTGGGGGGGGCCATGAGGAGGTATGGGAACATAAGGAATTTTCCTTTTTTGGTGACTGTGCCTGGTTGTAAGTGGCCCATTGGTCACCTAGGGACCATGGCTATTTTTAAAAAAAAATTTTAACGTTTATTTATTTTGGGAAAGACAGAGCATGCGTGGGGGAAGGGCAGAGAGAGAGAGAGAGAGGGAGACACAGAATCTGAAACAGGCTCCGGGCTCTGAGCTGTCAGCATATAGCTAGACATGGGACTAGAACTAGGGAACCACGAGGTCATGATCTAGGCTGAGGTCAGATGCTTAACTAACTGAGCCACCCAGGCACCCCGCGACAATGGCTATTTTTAAATGTGTTGTCTAGGGGCGCCTGGGTGGCTCAGTCGGTTAAGCGTCCGACTTCAGCTCAGGTCACGATCTCACGGTCCGTGAGTTCGAGCCCCGCTTCAGGCTCTGGGCTGATGGCTCAGAGTCTGGAGCCTGCTTCCGGTTCTGTGTCTCCCTCTCTGTCTGCCCCTCCCCCGTTCATGCTCTGTCTCTCTCTGTCTCAAAAATAAATAAACGTTAAAAAAATTTTTTAAATGTGTTGCCTAATGAACCTGTTTGGTTTCAGCTGGGTCATCATTCTGGGCACTTTTACCTTACTCAGGTTTCCATTGCTCAAGCCTATTGCCTAAAAGTGGTCTCTACATTAATGAGCACTTGAAATGTGGTCAGTTTGAATTGAGATATACTATAAGCATTACTCATGTGCTGGATTTTGAAAAATTAGTATTAAAAGGTAAAATATCTCTTAATAATATTTATATTGACTTTTTGTTCAAATAATAAGATTTTGGATATATTGAATTAAAAATACAATTAAATTAATTTCACCTATTTTTTTTTAAGCTATACACTAAGGAATTCTTTATTTAATAAAAATCTCTATGGCTGTAAATGGATGAGGATATTTTTGCAGTTTTAAACTTATTTTTAAGTGTTCATTTATTTATTTTGAGAGACAGAGAGAGCAAGTGAGCACAAATGTGGGAGGGGCAGAGAGAGAATCTCAGTCAGGCCCTGTGCTGTCAGTGCAAAGCCTGATGTGGGGCTCTATCTCGATCTCACACACTGTGAGCTCATGACCTGAGCCAAAATCATGAGTTGGATGCTTAACCAACTGAGCCACCCAGAGACCCTGTTTTAAATTTATTTTTTTATTCAAGTGTAATTAACATATAGTGTTATATTAGTTTCAGGTGTATAATACAGTGATTCAACAATTCTATACATTACTCGGAGCTCATCATGGTAAGTGTACTCTTAATCCTGCCCACCTATTAAACCTTTCCCCCCACCCACCTCCCCTTTGGCAACTACCAGTTTGTTCTCTATATTTAACAGACTGTCTTTTTGTTAGTCTTTTTTTCTTTGCTCATTTATTTTGTTTCTTAAATTCCACATGCATGTGAAACCATATGGTATTTGTCTTTCTCTGGCTGACTTATTTCACTTAGCATCATACCCTCTAGATCTATCCATGTTGTTGCAAATGATAAGAATTCGTTTCTTTATGGCTGAGTAATATTCCAGTGTGTGTGTGTGTGTGTGTGTGTGTGTGTGTGTGTGTCTGTGTGTGTGTGTGTGTGTGTATACCACTGCTTCTTTATCCATTTATCTATGGATGGACATTTGGGTTGCTTCCATATTTTGACTATTGTAAATAATGTTGCAATAAACATAGGGGTGTGTATACATATCTTTGAATTAGTGTTTTTGTTTTCTTTCAATTACCACCCAGTACTGGATAATACAATAATTCTATTTTTAATTTTGGGGAAATGTCCATACTCTTTTCCACAGTGGCTACACCAGATTGCATTCCCAGCAAAAGTACATGTGAGATTCCTTTTTCTCTACATCCTTGCCAACACTTGTTATTTCTTGTGTTTTTCATTTAAGCCAGTTGGACAGGTGTGAAGTAATATGTCAGTGTGGCTTAGGTTTGCCTTTCTCTGATGATTAGTGATGTTGAACACCTTTTCCAGTTTCTGTTGGCCATCTGTGTGTCTTCTTTGGAAGAATGTCTGTTGATGTCCTCTGTCCATTTTTAATTGGATTTGTTTTGGTGTTGAGTTGTATAAGATTTTTATATATTTTGGATATTAAACATTATCAAATAGGTCACTTGAAAATATCTTCTCCCATTTGCCTTTTTGTTTTGTTGATGGTTTCCTTCTCTGAGCACAAGCTTTTTATTTTGGTGTAGTCCCAATTGTTTAATTTTGCTTTTGTTTCCTTTGCAAAAGGAAATAGATCTACAGAAATGTTTCTATGGTTGATGTAAAAGAAATTACTGCTTATATTTCCTTCTAGGACTTGTATAGTTTCAGGTCTCACATTTAGGTCTTTAATTAATTTTGAGTTTATTTTTGTGTGATGTAAGAAAGTGGTTCAGTTTCATTCTTTTGCAGCTAACTGTTCAGTTTTCCCGCTACCATTTATTGAAGAGATTATCTTTTTCTCATTGCATATTCTTGCCTCTACAATTCATCTAATTGTAGATTAATTGACCATATAAGTATGGGTTTATTTCTGAGCTCTCTATTCTGTTCTACTGATCTAGGTATTTATATTTGTGCTAGTACCATACTATTTTGATAACTACAGCTTTCTGGTATATCTTGAAGTCTGGGATTGTGATACCTCCAGTTTTGTTCTTTTTCAAAATTACTTTGTCTATTCACAGTCTTTTGTGGTTCCATACAAATTTTAGAAATATTCATTCTAGTTCTGTGGAACTAGATATTTTGACAGGGGTTGTATTAGATGTGTAGATTGCTTTGGGGAATATGGATATTTTAATATTAATTATTTCAATTCATGAATGTAGAATATCTTTATATTTGTGTCATCTTCAATTTCTTTTATTAGTGTCTTATTTTTTATGTTTTTTTTCATGATTTGGCGATTGTTAATAAAGCTGCTATAAACATTGGGGTGCATATATCCCATTGAATCAGTATTTTTGTATCCTTGGGTAAATACTTAGTAGTGCAATTGCTGGATTGTAGGATAGTTCTATTTTGAACTTGCTAAGGAAACTCCATACTGTTTTCCAGAGTGGCTGCACCAGTTTGCATTCCCACCAACAGTGTAAGAGTGTTCCCCTTTCTCCATATCCTTGCCATCTGTTGTTTCCTGTGTTGTTCATTTTAGCCATTCTGACAGGTGTGAAGTAATATCTCATTGTAATTTTGATTTGTATTTCCCTGATGATGAGTGATGTTGAGCATCTTTTCATCTGTCTGTTAGCCATGTGTATGTGTTTTTTGGAAAAATCTCTATTCATGTCTTCTGCCCATTTTTTGACTGTATTATTTGTTTTTTTGGTGTTGAGTTTGATAAGTTCTTTATATATTTTGGATACTAACCCTTTGTCAGATGTTATTTGCAAATATCTTCTCCCATTCCATCAGTCACCTTTTAGTTTTGTTGATTGTTTCCATCATTGTACAGAAGATTTTTGCTCTGATGAAGTCCCAATAGTTTATTTTTGCTTTTGTTTCCCTGCTGATGGCGATATATCTAGTCAGAAGTTGCTATGGCCAATGTCAAAGAGGTCACTGTTTGTGTTCTCCTCTAGAATTTTGGTGGTTTCCTGTCTTACATGTATGTCTTTCATCCATTTTCAATTTATTTTTGTGGATGGTGTAAGAAAGTGGTCCAGTTTCATTCTTGTGCATGTAGCTGTCCAGTTTTCCCAACCCTGTTTGTTGAAGATATTGTCTTTTTTCCTTTGGATATTCTTTCCTGCTTTGTCGACGATTTGTTGGCCATGTAGTTGTGGGTTCATTTCTGAGTTTTCTATTCTGTTCCATTGTTTTATGTGTATACTTTTGTGCAAGCACCATGCTGTCTTGATCACTACATCTTTGTAATATAACCTGATGTCAAGAATTATGATGTGTCCAGCTTTGCTTTTCTTTTTCAAGATTGTTTTGGCTATTTGGGGTCTTTTGTGGGTTCATACAAATTTTAGGATTGTTTTTACTCTGTGAAAAATGCTGGTAGTATTTTGATAGGGTTGGCATTAAATGTGTAGATTGCTTTGGATAATATAGACATTTTAGTAATATTAGTTCTTCCAAGACATGAACATGAAATATTTTTCCATTTCTTTGTGTCATCTTCAGTTTCTTTCTGGTTTTCCTACAGGGTGATCCTGGCCTTTGAAAATGTATTTCGAAGTTTTCTTCCTCTTCTTTGTTTTGAAACAGTTTAAGGTGCATGGGTATTAACTGATTTTAAAATGTTTGTTAGATTTACCTGTGAAGCCATCTGGTCCTGGACTTTTGTTTGTTGTGAGTTTTTTGATTACTGATTCAATTTCATTGCGAGTAATTGGTCTGTTCAAATTTTCTATTTCATTATGATTCAATTTTGAAGGCTACATGTTTCTAAGCATTTACCCATTTCTTCTAGGTTGTCCAATTTGTTGCCATATAATTTTTTCACAGTATTCTCTTATAATCCTTTGTATTTCTGTGGTGTTGGTTGTTATTTTTCTTCTTTCCTTTCTGATTTTATTGTTATTTTTTTGAGTCCTCTTTCTATTTCTCTCTGATGAGTCTGGCTAAGGTTTATCAGTTTTGTTGATCTTTTCCAAGAACCAGCTCCTAGTTTTATTGATCTGTTCTATTGGTTATTTTAGTCTTTATTCATTCTGCTCTATTCTTTATTATTTTCTTCTCTCTCTTGGCTTTGGGCTTTGTTAGTTTTTTTTTTGCTAGCTTCTTTAAGTATAAGGTTAGGTTGTTTATTTGAGATTTTTCTGGCTTCTGAGGGAGGCCTGTATTGCTATAAATTTCCCTTTAAAACAGCTTTTATTGCATGCTAAAGATTTTGGACCATAGTGTTTTCATTTTCATTTATGTCCATGTATTTTTTCATTTCCTTTTTGATTTCTTGGTTGACCCATTCATTGTTTAGTAGTATATTATTTAACCTCCATGTATTTGTGTTCTTTCCATATTTTTTTCTTGTGATCGATTTGTAGTTTTATACTGTTGTAGTTGGAAAAGATGCATGATATGATTTAAATCTTTTTGAATTTTTTGAGACTTATTTTGTGGCATAACATGTGATCTATTCTGGAGAATGTTCCATGAGCACTTGAAAAGAATGTGTATTCTGGGAGGAGCCAAGAT
This sequence comes from Panthera leo, assembly GCF_018350215.1. Classification (NCBI taxonomy): domain Eukaryota; kingdom Metazoa; phylum Chordata; class Mammalia; order Carnivora; family Felidae; genus Panthera; species Panthera leo. The sequence goes on along the minus strand of NC_056687.1, from coordinate 103,181,511 downwards.
GGTGGAACAGCATGGAAGTTTTTTTTTGCATCTTTTTTGCATCCATGAAATACAGCCAGATCAACACTAAACCATCCTGCACACCTAGAAAAATAATTTGAGGATTAACACAACAATCTGTACAACCTGAATCACAGAACTCAGCAGATATGTGGTGAGGAGAGGTGAACTGGGGGAGAAAGAAGCCGCAGAGGGCAGGGAGCTGTTTTTGCTTGCAGAGAGAAGATGGAGATGGGGAAAGAGTATGGGAAAAGCACCCCTACACCCCTGGGGGGAAAGAAAGTGGAGAAGTGGAAAGAGCCACAGAGACTGACTGAACTAAAAAGGGAGAGAGGAGAAAGCAGAGGGTTTAAATTCCATTAAGACTATAAACAGCAGGAGTGCAGAGTCTGAAACTCCACAGCTGAATACCTGGCGGTGCTCTGGTGGGAAGGGCAAATCCCCAGGAGCAGAGTGAAGTACAGGGGGTCTTCAGGCCACATGGGGAGAGGTGGTTCCACTGCTGGGAGGACATTTGGTAGAGGCAGTGAGACCTTCACATGGGCAAAGGTCCCAGCAGACCATGGAGAATGGCCACATCACTGGTGTTGGAGTAAGAATGTTAAGTAGAAAGCCTAGTGCCAGATGTGTGTTGTGATTTACCATAATCCCTGAAACACTGCTGCTACATGATTTCATGAACTTTTTCTGGGGCCGGCTGGCACCCACTGCAGTATCGGCATCGGCAGCAGCACAGTCCCACAAACATTCCTGGGTGCGGGGGGCACCTGGCCATGGCTTGGTGAGATCCTCCCACAGAGGGTCAGAATGGGTCAAAGCAGCAGTCCCTCAGAAGTGAGGGGTCGGGAAACACAGCAGCATTTGAGATAACTCAGGAGGGAGGTGGCACCTGGAAACCTGATGTCTTGGTCATGGACAGCATAAAAGTGGGGAGTAGACAGAAGCCAGAGACAAAGGACAGATGTGCGATTGCTGATCAGGGAAAACAGAGTTCCAATACTAGAGACTGGGTAGCTGACTGATGCCATTTTCACCCCTGCCGTGCATGTGCATACACGCCTACAAGCTCCACAATAATCCGCCCCAATAAGCTAAGCAGCACCATCTAGTGAAGGACAGAGCTGTTACACTAAGCCCTGCCCAACTGGGCCAACCTCCCTCTTTAGGACCACCACAAGTCTCTCTGCCTGATTAGTTTATGGACAATAAAGTGATTTGTACTTTGACTTCTAGAGGAAAATGATGTAATTTCAATCGTTTTTCAGTCTGTTTGCTGGTCCATCTATTAAATTTTTTTCCTTTTTTGTTTCTTTTCTTTTTCTTGAATATGGAAAGAGGAAAAATTTATTTTTATTTTCAATTTTTATTAAAAACATTTTTCTTTAACTTTTTCCTTACTTTTAACTTACTGTATTTTTTACTTTTTTGTAAATTTTTCAAATTCTATTTTACTTCCACCATTTCATTTTATTATACTTCATTGCATTCATTTTTTCAAATGTTTTCCTTTTTTTCTTTTTTTTCTCTTTTCTCTTTTTTCCCTTTTTTCTTTTTCCCCTTTTTTCTCTAATCTTTCAAGCTGCTTTCAACACCCAGACCAAAACACATCTAGGATCTAGCATCATTTATTTGATTTTTTTTATGTGTGTGTTGTTTTTAATTTTTTAATTTTATTTTTTTTACCTTATTAATTCCTTTTGTTACTTCAAAAGGATGAAATGAAGGAATTCACCCCAAAAGAAAGAGTGGGAAGAAATGACAGCCAGGGACTTAATCAATAGAGATACAAACAAGATGTCTGAACCAGAATTTAGAATAATAAGAATATTAGCTTGGGCCGAAAATAGATTAGAATCCCTTTCCATGGAGATAAAAGAAGTAAAAACTAGACAGGATGAAATAAAAAATGTTATAACTGAGCTGCAATCTCAAATGGATGCCATGGTGGCAAGGATGGATGAGCACAGCAGTGAATCAGTGATATAGAGGACAAACTTATGGAGAGTAATGAAGCAGAAAAAAAGAGGGCGATAGGGGCGCCTGGGTGGCTCAGTTGGTTAAGTATCCGACTTCAGCTCAGGTCATGATCTCATAGTTCATGAGTTCAAGCCCCACGTTGGGCTCTGTGCCAACAGCTCAGAGCCTGGAGCCTTCTTCGGATTCTGTGTCTCCCTGTCTCTCTGCCCCTCCCCTGCTCATGCTCTGTCTCTCTCTGTCTCAAAAATAAATTAAAAAAAAACATTAAAAAATTTTTAAAAAGGAAGATGATAATGCACAATAGCATGATTTAAGAATTAGAGAAATCAGTGACTCATTAAAAAGGAACAACATCAGAATCATAGGGGTCCCAGAAGATGAAGAGAGAGAAAAAGGGGTAGAAGAGTTATGTGAGCAAATCATAACAGAAAACTTTCCTAACCTGAGAAAAGACACAGGCATCAAAATCCAGGAAGCATAGAGGACTCTCATTAGATTCAACAAAAACTGACCATCAACAAGGCATATCATAGTCAAATTCACAAAATACTCAGGCAAGAAAGGAATCATGAAAGCGCAAGGGAAAAAATTCCTTGCTTTTAAGGGAAGACAGACTAAGTTTGCAGCAGACCTATCCACAGAAACTTGGCAGGCCAGAAAGGAGTGGCAGTATGTGTTCAATGTGTGGAATCAGAAAAAATATGCAGCCAAGAGTTCTTTATCCAGCAAGGCTGTCATTGAAAATGGAAGGAGAGATTAAAAGTTTCCCAGACAAACAAAACAAAACCTCCCAGAGTTCATGACCACTAAACCAGCCCTGCATGAAATTTTAATGGGGACTCTCTGAGGGGAGAAAAGATGGAAACAAACAAACAAAGAAACAAACAAAAAAAAAACCCCAAAGCAACAATGACTAGAAAGGACCAGAGAACACCACCAGAAACTCCAAATCAACAAGCAACATAATGCCAATAAATTCATATCTTTCAGTATCTACTCTAAACATCAATGGATTAAATGCTCCAGTCAAAAGACATAAGGTAACAGAATGGATAAGAAAGCAAGATCTATCTATATGCTGTTTACAAGAGACCCACTTCAAGAAGTAAGTGACCTAAAGACACCTTCAGACTGAAAGTAAGGGGATGGAGAAGCATCTATCATGCTCATGGTCGACAAAAGAAAGCCAGAGTGACCCTACTTATATCAGACAATCTAGACATTAAAATAAAGATTGTAACAAGAGATGAAGAGCATTATATCATAATTAAGGGGTCTATCCACCAAGAAGACCTAACAATTGTGAACATTTATGCTCCAAATGTGCAAGCACCTGAATATATGAATCAATTAATCACAAACAAAAAGAAACTCATTGCTAATAATATCACAATAGTAGGGGACTTCAACACCCCACTTACAACAATGCACAGATCATCTAAACAGAAAATCAACAAGGAAACAATGGCTTTGAATGACACATTGGACCAGATGCACTTAACAGATATATTCAGAACATTTCATCCTAAAGCAGCAGAATATGCATTCTTCTCTGGTGCACATGGAACATTCTCCAGAATAGATCACATACTGCTACACAAATCAGTCCTCAGCAAGTAAAAAAAGATCGAGATCATACCGTGCATATTTTCAGACCACAACGCTATGAAACTTGAAATCAACCACAAGAAAAAATTTGGAAACGTAACAAATACTTGGAGACTAAAGAACATCCTACTAAATAATGAATGGTCTAACTAAGAAGTTATAGAAGAAATTAAAAAGTCATGGAAGCCAATGAAAATGATAACACCACATCCCCAAACCTCTGAGACACAGCAAAGGTGGTCATAAGAGGAAAGTATATAGCAATCCAGGCCTTCCTAAAGGAGGAAGAAAGGTCTCAGATACCTAACCTAACCTTATACCTTAAAGAGCTAGAAAAAGAACAGTAAATAAAACCCCAAGCCAGCAGAAGACAGGAAATAACAAAGATTAGGGCAGAAATTAATGCTATCAAAACCACCCCCCCCCCAAAAAAAAACCCCCTAAAAAACAGTAGAACACATCAATGAAACCAGAGCTGGTTCTTTGAAAGAATTAACAAAATTTATAAATCACTAGCCAGTTTGATCAAAAAGAAAAAAGAAAGACCCAAATAAATAAAATCAAGAATGAAAGAGGAGAGATCACATCCAATACAGCAGAAATAAAACAATAAGAGAATATTATGAGCAATTATATGCCAATAAAATGGGCAATCTGGAAGAAATGGACAAATTCCTAGAAACATAGAAACTACCAAAACTGAAACAGGAAGAAATAGAAAATTTGAACAGATCTATAACAAGTAAAGAAATTGAATTAGTAATCAAAAACCTGCCAAAAAACAAGAGTCCAGGGCCAGATGGCTTTCCAGGGAAATTCTACCAAACATTTAAAGAAGAGTTAATACCTATTCTCTTGAAGCTGTATCAAAAAATAGAAATGGAAGGAAAACTTCCAAACTCTTTCCGTGAAGCCAGCATTACCTTGATTCCAAAACCAGACAAAGAACCTACTAAAAAGGAGAACTATAGACCAATTTTCCTGATGAACATGGATGCAAAAATCCTCAACAAGATATTAGCCAACCGGATCCTACAATACATTAAAAAAAAATTATTCACCATGACCACATGGGATTTATACCTGGGATGCAGGTCTGGTTCAATATCCACAAAACAATCAATGTGATTCACCACATCAGTAAAAGAAAGGACAGGAACTATATAATCCTCTCAATAGATGCAGAAAAATCATTTGACAAAATACGGCATCTTTCTTGATAAAAATCCTCAGGAAAGTAGGAATAGAAGGAGCATACCTCAAGATCATAAAAGCCATATACGAAAGACCCAATGCTAATATCATCCTCAATGGGGAAAAACAGAGCTTTTCCCCTAAGGTCAGGAACAATACAGTGATGTCCACTTTCACCACTGTTATTCAGCATAGTATTGGAAGTCTTAGACTCTGCAATAAGTCAACATAAAGAAATAAAAGGCATCCAAATAGGCCAGGAGGAGGTCAAACTTTCACTCTTCACAGATAACATGATAACCTATCTGGAAAACACAAAAGATTCCACCAAAAAACTGATAGATCTGATTCACGAATTCAGCAAAGTTGCAGGGTATAAAATTAATGCACCGAAATCGGTTGCATTCCTATACACCAACAATGAAGTGACAAAAAGATAAATCAAGGAATTGATCCTGTTTACAATTGCACCAAAACCATAAAAAACCTAGGAATAAGTCTGACCAAAGAGATGAAAAATCTATACACTGAAAATTATAGAACACTTAGGAAAGAAACTGAGGAAGATAGAAAAAAATGGAAAAGTATTCCATGCTCCTGGATAGGAAGAACAAATATTGTTAAAATGTCAATACTACCCAAAGCAATCTCCATATTCAATGCAATCCCTATCAAAATAACACCAGCATTCTTCACAGAGCTAGAACAATCTTAAAATTTGTATGGAACCAGAAAAGGCCCTGAATAGCCAAAGCAATCTTGAAAAAGAAAACCAAAGGAGGAGCCATCACAATCCCAGACTTCAAGTGGTATTACAAAGCTGCAAACATTAAGAAAGTATGGTACTGGCACAAAAACAGACACTCATATCAATGGAACAGAATATAGAACCCAGAAATGGACCCACAAACGTATGGCCAACTAATCTTTGACAAAGCTGGAAAGACTATCCAATGGAATAAAAACAGTCTGTATAGCAAATGGGAAAACTGGACAGCAACATGCAGAAGAATGAACCTAGACCACTTTCTTACACCATACACAAAAATAAACTCAAAATGGATGAAAGACCTAAATGTATGACAGGAAGCCATCAAAATCCTTGAGAAGAAAGCAGGAAAAAGCCTCTTTGATCTTGGTCACAGCAACTTCTTACTCAACACATCTCCAGAGGCAAGGGAAACAAAAGCAAAAATGAACTACTGGGACCTCGTCAAAATAAAAAGCTTCTGCACAGCTAAGGAAACAATAAGCAACACTAAAAGGCAACCTACAGAATGGGAGAAGATATTTGCAAATGATCTACCAGATAAAGGGTTAGTATCCAAAATCTATAAAGAACTTCTCAAACTCAACACCCAAAAAACAAATAATCCAGTGAAGAAATGGGCAAAAGACATGAATAGGCACTTCTCCAAAGAAGACCTCCAGATGGCCAACTGACACATGAAAAAATGCTCCACATCACTCATCATCAGGGAAATACAAATCAAAGCCACAATGAGATACCACCTTACACCTGTCAGAATGGCTAACATTAACAACTCAGGCAACAATAAATGTAGGCGACGATACGGAGAAAGAGGATCTCTTTTGCATTGTTGGTGGGAATGCAAACTGGTGCAGCCACTCTGGAAAACAGTATGGAGGATCCTCAAAAAATTAAAAATAGAACTACCCTATGACCCAACAATTGTACTACTAGGTATTTATCAAAGGGATACAGGTATGCTATTTCAAAGGGACATATGCACCCTGATGTTTATAGCAGTACTATCAACAATAGCCAAAGTATGGAAAGAGCCCAAATGTCCATTGATGGATGAATGGTTAAAGAAGAAGTTGTATATATATATATATATATATATATATATATATATATATATACACACACATACAATGGAGTATTACTCAGCAATCAAAAAGAATGAAATCTTGCCATTTGCAATTATGTGGATGGAACTAGAGGGTAGTATGCTAAACAAAATTAGTCGCAGAAAGACAAATATCATGACTTCACTCATATGAGGACGTTAAGATACAAAACAGATGAACATAAAGGAAAGGAATCAAAAATCATGTAAAAACAGGGAGGAGGAAAACATGAGACTCTTAAATATGGAGAACAGAGTGTTACTGGAGGGATTGTGGGAAGGAGGATGGGCTAACTGGGTAAGGGGAATTAAGAAATATACTCCTGAAATCATTGTTGCACTATATGCTAACTTAGATGCAAATTTAATAAGTAAATTAAATAAAGTGATAAAAAAAATAACACACACAAGAATGCTGAAGAATGATTCTGCTATTGACAGATATATTAAAATAAGAAGAATATTCAATAGATGCCTATGATCTCATTGGGTGATGCTTTTACTAGCAGAAGTTAACAGGTACTTGATGTGCTTTAACATTTGACAAAAATAAATATCAAGAACAGGAAGTTGTAAAAAAAAATAAAAATAAAAATAAAAATGTGTATTCTACTACTTTTGGATAGAATGTTTTGAATATATCTGTTATATCCATCTAGTCTAATGTGTCATTCAAAGCCACTGTTTTCTTGTTGATTTTCTGTCTGGAAGATCTACCCATTGATATAAATGGGATTTAAAATCTCCTACGATTACTGTGTTATTATCAATTTCCTTATGTCTGTTAACAGTTGCTTTTTGTATTTGGGTGCATAAATATTTATGATTGTTATGCCTTCTTGTTAATTAGTCCCATTATGATTATATAGTGTCCTTCTTTGTCTCTTTTTAGAGTCTTTGTTTTAATGTCTATTTTTTTTTTGACATAAATATTCCTATCCCAGCTTTCTTTTCACTTCTATTTGCATGATAAATGTTTTTTCATCCCTTCACTTTCAATCTACTTGTGTCTTTAGGACTGAAATGAGTTTCTTATCGGCACCATATAGATGAGTCTTGCTTTCTTATCTATTCAGTCATCCTATGTCATTTGCTTGTAGCATTTAATCCATTTACATTTAAAGTAATTATTGTCAGGTATTTACTTATTGCCATTTTGTTACTTGTTTTATGGTTATTTTTGTGGTTCTTCTCTCCTCTTTTCTTGCTCTCTTCCCTTGTGATTGGATGACTTTCTTTAGTGATGTGCTTGGATTCATTTTTCTTTATTTTTTGCATATCTGTTACAGCATTTTGATTTGTAGTTACCATTAAACTTTATATAACATCTTATGCATATGGCAGTCTGTATTACGTTGATGGTTGCTTAAGTTTGAACCCATTCTAAAAGCAATAAATTTTTACTCCCTCTTTTTCTGTATATGATGTCATACTTTCCATCCTTTTATTTTATGAACCCCTTGACTGATTTTTATAAATATAGTTGATTTTATTGCTTTTGTGCTTTAACCTTCATACTAGTTTTATCAGTGACTCATATGCAACTTTTGTTATGTTTGTATGTACCTGTGTAGTTTTTTCAATTCTTAATCATCTTACTCCTGATAGTAGCCTTTTCACTCTACTCAAAGAATTCCCTTTAGGTTTTCTTGTAAACTTGGTTTAGTTGTGATGAAATCTTTTAACTTTTTTTCTATCCACACTTGCTGGGTAGAATATTCTTGGTTGCATATTTTTTTCCTTTCAGCACTTGGAATATATCATAACATTCTCTTCTGGCTTGCAAAGTTTCTGCTAAAAAACCAGCTGATAGCCTTGTGGGGTTTCCTTTGTATGTAACTATTCTATTTTCTCTTCCTGCTTTTAAAATTCTCTCTTAAATACTAGTTTTTGCCATTTTAATTATTGTGTGTACCTTCTTGTTGTTTTTGTTGGAGGCTCTCTGTGCATTCTGAGTCTGGATATCAGTTTCTTTCCCTAGGTTGGGGGAATTTTCATCTACTATTTCTTTGAATAAATTTTTTCTTTCTTTTTTCTCACTTCTTCTGGGATCTTATAAGGCAAATGTTATTTTGCTTGATCATGTTACTGAGTTCCCTTCACCTGTTCTCATTTTTTATTCTTTTTCTTCCTTTTTTTTCCTGTTCAACTTGGTTGCTTTCCATTACCCTGTCTTTTAGCTCGCTGATCTGTTCTTCTGCCTTCTCTAATGTATTGATTCCTTCTAGTGAAATTTTAATTTCATTTATTGAATTCTTCATGTTTAATTGGCTCTTTTAAAAATTTTCTCTCTTTGTTGAATATGTCCTTGAGATTCCTCATTCTTTTCTCAAGTCCAGTAAGAATTTTATGACCATTACTTTGAATTCTCTATCAGGCATATTGCTTATTTCTGTTTCATTTAGCTCCTTTGTTGTCATTTTGTTGTTCTTTCATTTGGGAAATATTCCTCTGTCTCTTCATTTTGTCTATCTCTCTTAGCCTGTTTCTGTGTGTTAGGAAAGTCAGCTACATCTCCTGCTCTTCAAAGTGGTGGCCTTATGAAGAAAGGGTCTTGTGGTGTCCTATAATGCAATATCCCCTATTCTCCACAATCAGGCAATTCAGGAGTGTCTCCTATGTGTATTGTATATGTCCTACTATTATGGTTGACTTACATTTGCCTTCAGTCCATTCAGGTGCAGTGGACCTCTTTGGCTATTGTGGGCAGGGTTTAGTCTCTGTACAGCTAAGGGGCTAGTCTGGGAACACCTTGGGCTTGCAGTTGGGTTAGATGCCCTCATCCTGTTTACCAGGACCACAGTGACTCTCCTTTTGTCCCCCGAGGGACTTTCATTGGTCAGTTGGGCCTGAAGTCAGATCAGATGTGTACCTCCAGTCTGTTGGAGTTGCAGTGACCCCAAACTACAGGGCTCTCTACTTGTGCTTTCTCTTATGAGGTTTTTCTTGGTGGGTGGGCCTGGCAGTCAGATCAGATATTTGCCCCCTGCCCATTGCTGGGGCTGCAATAGAACTTCCTCTTCCTCTTTCCCCAGGGCAAGAGTCACTTTGGAGTGGTATTAGCCACTGTTTACTGTTGGGGCTGCTTGTAGAATGAGACATATCAGATTATTTAGAGGCCCTCCTGCTGAGTGGTGTGGGTTGGATGGGGAGGTTTACAAGAGTGTTTGTTGCAAGTATTTGTGCTCGTTCCCACAGGTGTCTGGGTGTATCGCCTGGGAGCAGGGGGATAAATGGTGCCTGCTAGTTCTTTTGTCCTTAGAGAAGTCTCCTAAAGACACTTGCCCCTCCAGTAAAACTCTAAGATTAGTAAATAAATCTCCTTTTTGTATACCATAGGCACTTTTCAGACTGCTGCTTCTATACTGTATCTCTAAGTGGTTGTTTGTTATGCTGTCTTTTTAAGGGTAGGGACTCAGTTTCCTATCACCTTCTGTCTGTGTGAGAACTAAGTCTGCTGGATTTTTAAATTCCAGGTGTTATGCCCCACTGATTGTAAAACCTCACAGGTTTAGCCCCTCTGGTTTTCAAAATCAGATGTTATGGGGACATATCTTCCCAGTGCAGGTGTCTCATGTCTGGAGTACCTTGTTGTGGGGTCATTTCCTCTCTCCTGTCCATGCCTATGATGTCCCTCCCATTTGTAGTTAGTGTCATAGTTTAGTTTCCCAACCAGGACTCTGTCCTTTCTACCATTTTTGATGTGGCCTCTTGTCTATGATTGACTGTGTAGAGTGTATTCTGGTCTTTGGTTCATTTTCTGGGTTAATTGCACTGATGTGGCTGTTATCTGGGTGTATCCATGGGACGAAGTGAGCTTTGGATCCTTCCATTCCATCGTCCTCCCCTGTCAGATCCTCACCTATTTCTTTTCACATTTTTTAAAAATATGGATACTGGAAAATTTAAGATTGTGTTGGGTGCTTCTATTTTTGGCTCAGATTATATTTATATTAGATAGAAATGGCTTGGGGTATTGGTTAAAATAGCATATTTTCATATTCTATTCTCAGAGACTCTGATTGATGCCTAAGGTTAGTGTTAGGGAGGAAAAATTTACTCTGCCTTTCAGGGTACTTCTAGCTGAACTAAGAATCAAATTGACATGAGACAGATTAACAGGAGAAAATCAAATTTAATAGCATACATATGAGAAATCCACACAGATATGGAAATTCCAAAGATAGTCAAGCAACATGAAGCTTACTTGAGCCAAGGAGAGAGGCAGGGTTCTGAAGAAACAAATAGGTAAAATGTCATTAATAGGAAGGCAAGGGGAGATGTTTGGAAACCAAAGGTTGCCCTATGATATAGATACATTTCTTAGGTAAAGAGGAATCTCTGTTCTTACTCTCCTCCTGGTAAAAGCAGGCAGTTAAGGGGGAGGTGAAGATTTTTTCCTGAATCTGCTGGGTTTTGATGATTTTTAATTTAAAATAATGTTCATGCCAGAGTGGCCCATCAGTAACCAGGAATCTACATTTAAAACAGGCATCCTAGGGGTGCCTGGGTGGTTCATTGGTTAAGTGTCCAACTTTGGCTCAGGTCATGATCTCGTGGTTCACGAGTTTAAGCCCAGCTTCAGGCTCTGTGCTGATAACTCAGAGCCTGGAGCCTGCTTCAGATGCTGTGTCTCCCTCTCTCTCTGCCCATCTCCCACTCATGCTCCATCTGTCTGTCTGTCTCTCTCTCAAAAATAAATAAACATTAAAAAAATAAAAGGTAAAACAAGCATCCTAGATGTAATCTAAGGACCAAACTTTGAAAAAATAAAACTGGAGTATAAGGTAGTCGCTGAGACACACGATTGAGTAATAAGTAAATAGATGGTCCTAGTCCATTTGGGCTACTGTAACAAAATACCAGACTGAGCAGTTTATAAACAGTAAAAATTTATAATCTGAGATCAGGGCACCAACCTACTCACGGGATGTTTCCTCTTTCAATTCACAAATTTCTTGTATTATCACATGGCACATGGGGCAAGGGAGCTCTCTGTGACCTCTTTTATAAAGATACTAGTCCCAATCATGAGGGCTCATAATTGCCTCCCAAAGTTCCTAGCTACTAATGCCATCATCTTGGGCATTAGGTTTTTAATACATGAATTTGTGGGAGGACACAAAAGTTTAGATGCTAGTAGTGATTAAATAAAAAATGATAAAGTCTATGACAGAAAGTCCAATTTGTTGTACAATATCCTATAAACTGAAACATCTGATGAGGGGAGGTGAATCAAAGTAGGTTTTCCAGGAAAATAATCTTCATTCAAAGTACTGAAGAGAAGTTAGTCAGGGGAAGGCGAGGTCCTTATTCCAGCTAAAGGGACCACTGCAAAGGTCAAAGGAGACATGGGGAGAGCTTGGTATATTGTAGGACCTATTTTTGAGAGAGGAAATAGCAGTTGGGAGGAATGAGAGATCTAGAAAAATAAGTAAGATCCAGTCATGAAGGATTTATAAACTATGTTAAGGGATCTTGATATCATTTTAAGATTATGGGGCAAAATTAAAGAGGTTTTAAAGAATGGAGTGGCATTTTAAAGTGCAGAGTAGAGATGTCTGTAGGAAGCGATGTATCACTTATAACGTCATGGGATCCAAGTGTGAGAATATTCATTTGAAATTAGTAGGGATAATGGAGAGAGGGAGAAATTAAAAGAATTTAGAGAATGTTTAGGAAGAAAAATCAATAGGATTTAAGATTGATACGATGTGGGAAGATAAGTTTGAGGAAGTAGTCAAAGATTACACCAAGATATGAAAATACTAAAAATATCTAGATACAGACTAAAACAATACATAGTCAATTAAAGTGATAGTTATTAAGATTAAAGCCTCCTTTAGAAAGATTTTTGTGATAATAAAGGAAGTAATATATGTGAAATTTAAGGACTTACAGTAGAAATTTCTTTGAGGCTTTAATCTCAGGCAAAGCTATATCTCTCCTTCATCTTTTGTTTGTTTTTAATCAAGACTGAATCTTATAATTTTGTTTTTTCTTTGTTGTTATGGTTTGGAAATGCAAACCAAAATTGTGCCCCTATTTAGGCCTATACATGATAAAATGGTTCAGATTTCTGCATTTTAGTTTTACTAGTTGAATTGCTATTTTTCTCCCCTTAAATTCCTTTGACTCCTATGTTTTCAATTAATTTATTCTTTTGTGTTGTATGCAATATTAACCTCATTTTGTGTGTGTTGTGAACAAAGCAAGGTATAAATAAACATGGAATAATTTGATTCTGGGAAAATGATGCTGTACATACCAAACGTGATTATAAAAAGGGTTTTTTTTTTAACTGTGAAAGTTGAGAAGTACAAAGATAAAATTTTTGAAAACACAGATTCTGCCTTGCTTAATCTATGATGTTGTAGGAGCCAAGGGCAGGCCACCCCGGGAGGGGCCACTTTGGTATGAACATTATTTTGAGTTAAAAATAATCAAAATCCAGAAAATTCAGGAAAAGATCTTTACCTCTCCCCTCAACTGCCTGCTTGTATCAGGAAGAGAGCTACTAACAGAGATTCCTCTTTACATAAGAAACTTATCTACCACATAGGGTAACATTTGTTTTCCAAACATCTCCCCTCACCTTTCTGCTAATGACTTTTTACCCCTTTGTGTCTTCAGACCCCTACACCCCTCTCCTTGGCTTGTATAAGCCTCATGTTGCCTAACTATCTCTGGAATTTCCATGTCTGTGCGGATTCCTCATATGTATGCTATTAAATTTGATTTTTACCTGTTAATTTGTCTCATGTCAATTTGATTCTTTGTTCAGCTAGAAGGACCTTGAAAGACAGGGGGGATTCTTCCTCCTTAACATTATTTACCACTAACTTAACAACAAGAATTCCTATGCCTATTGCATGTAGAAGGTCCTGGTAGGCTAGTGGTAAAGGGGGGTGTCCATTCTCTCAATGGGATTTTGTATCTATTTCCCTTTGTATATCACTTGTCAGGTATGAGTTCATGAATTTATTTTATTTAGTTTTTCTATAATATGTGTCCCTCCCAAATGCTTTCCATTACCTAACAATCACATGGAAACTAGATTTCAATAAAAATATTATCAATCTGTTGTATTGATCTGTCTAAACTGAATGATAAAGTTATGCATTGTTTTTCATATCTTTGTAGTCACATGGGGAATATATTTCATATGTAGTAATAGGAGTTGGCATTTATATGATAATTTCTATTTATTGCAGCTATTATCTTCTACTCCAGTGAATTGCAGAGTTCTGGGGAAATTGTTCTGAGGATTTCTTCCTAAGCTAGGAAGGAGTATATATCCCAAACGGAATTACAAAGTATTTTCTCAACTTTCTCACTGCAAGGTTTTAAAATTGGTGTGGAGCATTGTTACAGAGAAGTTGAAATTGGTTCTGTACTTTTAACTTTTATTTTATTAGAAAAGTAAAACCATTCATTATAAAGTAATGCATGTGGGTTAAAACTCCAGGATCCTTTTCTGGTTCCCACAATGCCATACACTCCTTACTTGCTTATGTCTCCCTGACTCTTCTTCTAAGTTTGTTTGGTCCTTTTTCTTCCTTAGCATTCTCAAGGGCTCAGCCATTTGCCTTTTTTATTTTTTTTTCTTTTCTGTCTATACTCTCTACTTCAGTGATCTGTTCTAGTTCTCTGGGCTTAAATACATCTGTATGCTGATGACTCCCAAATTCATATCAATAGCATTAATCTTTTTTTGAGTTCCAGATATGTATCTCCATTTGGATTACTCATAGGCATTTCAAAGGAGGATTCTGGATTTCTTCTTGCCTAGATGTGTGTCTTTCCAGTCTATCCCATCTCAAAATCAACTTTGTCCACTCAGTTGCTCAGATAAGACCTAAAAGCCATTATTAATTCTTCTCTTCTTCCATGTTTAAAGGATGAAGATAGTGATAAGTAACATTTATTGAGCACTTTAGTATGTACCAAGTCCACCTCTAAGGACTTAATTCCATGAAATAGGCCCAGTTATTATATTCATCTTACAATGAAAAAACTGACAGATAAAGAGGTTGTGTGAACTTGTTCAGTAAGTTGTGGAGCTGAGATCTAATCCAAGAGAAAGGCTGGTTGGTTCTGCCTCCAAAGTCCAACCAGACTTTGTCCACTTATCTCTATTTTCACTGCTAAAGTGTAGTCTAAGTCAGAATCCTCTCCCTGATGGACTTTCTCAACATCTCTAACCAGCTTCTATTATTCCAATTCACATCGTTTTACAAGTCTCTCTCTCTCTCTCTCTCTCTCTCTCTCTCTCTCTCTCTCTCTCTTATTGTAAGTAAGTCAAGGTAGAACACTCCAGTAACTTCCCTGGAACCAAAAAATAAAATATGCTCCTCAGGGCTTACAGATTATTAGAATATTTGGTCTCCAACCTCTTCAACTTCACTCAAACCATTCTTCTTTCCCTCTTTTTTTAGACTCCAGACCCACATGTCTTTTTAGTTTTTGAGAAAACAACAGTTTTTCATACCTCAACGTTTTTCTACTTGCTATTCCCTCTGCCTGGAATGATTTTTCCTCAGATTGTTTAATGTCTTTCTCTTTCCCCTCATTCAGGTTTCATCGCACTTGTTATTTCCTTAGAGTCAATGCTCCAACTATAATGCCTCCCCAACCAACTTATGAGCTATCCCATTATGCTGCTTTATTTTTTTAGAACACTTATTAGTATCTGATATTACCTTATAGTTTCTTGTCTTTGTTTACTGTCCTGCCCTTAACTCTAACTAGACTGCTGTGTTGGCAGGAATTCTGTCAATAGACTCATTGTATTATTTTCAGTTCCAGAATATTGCTTGGCACATTGCTTGGTACTCAATAAATACTTGTTGTTGAATATATTTTCTTTTCCTGAGGAATTGTTCAATGATGAGTAGTTGCTATTGCTGCCGCTGTTATAGCTCTGTGGCCAGGACAAACTGCTATCTTTGACACAACATCCCCAAGGAATTTTCAACTACAGTGAGAAAACTAATAATTGCCTTGTCAACTTTTCAAAGATACAGCTCACCAGGGCTGGGACTAGGTAAGGTGAGTAAAGCATTTGCATTGGGCCCCAAATCCTTCAGTGATCAAGATAAATAATATTGCAGTACCAAATAATAATGAAATACCAAAATTTAAAAATTAATGTACTATTAAAAACAGTGAAATTGGGGGCACCTGTGTGGCTCAGTTGGTTGAGCATCCGACTTTGGCTCAGGTCATGATCTAGCGGCTTGTGAGTGAGAGCCCTGCATTGGGCTCTCTGCTGTCAGCATGAAGCCTGTTTTGGATCCTCTGTCCCCCCCCCTCCCCTCCCCCCCCCCCCCCCGCAACTCCTCTGCTTGCTCTTTCTCTCAAAAATAAAAAAATCTTTAAAAAAATGAAATTGGCAAAATGGCCCCAAAAAAGGGCTACTTGCCTTTGTCAATAAAGTTTCAGTTCACACTGAACTCTGAGATCTATGAGGGCAGAGATCTTTCTTTTGATCAATACTCTTCACCGTGTCTGCTTAGAATAGTGCTACAGACATAGTAGGCATTTGTAAATGTTTTGTGAATTTCTAAATTATTTTTATCTCAAGAAAGAAAATGTAAACATTTACCATGTGTAAAGTACTGACATTTTTACTATGAGCTAAAAAAGAGTTTAAGATATGGCCCCTGCCCTCAAGATGGGTCAAGATCACAAGATGAATTTAAGATTAGAAGACACTAGTGAAGACAAACCTCAGCTTCAGCTTTCTGTGCTACTTTAAAGGCTTTTTCTCTGTCTCAGTGTTTTGTGTTGATACTTTTTTTCTTGTCTTTGTGAAGTCCATCTTTCTTCCTTCAATCTTGTTTTTCTTTTCCTAGTCTCCTATCCATTTCCTACTTCCCAGGGCCAGTGTAATTCTGTCAACTGTAGGAAATGGGGAAGAAAGAACAGTAGTCAACATGATTTTTCATCCTGGAATTGATGCTCCACAGGTGAAAATACTCAGCCCCCGGCCATCAAGAGTTCTTATTCCTCTAACTTGATCATTTCTTAGTTTTCAACATCCATTCTGAGTCTCACTGACACAGCTGAACTCTGTGCACTAACCATAATTAAAGTTGGATCATTTCCCTACAGCAGAAGTATAGGAAATAATAATAGCAATGGTGATTTCTTGTATTTACCTCCATATGCATAAGGACTGTTTCTTTAAAAAAAATTGTAGTTGACTTTATGTATCTAGATATACTTGGAGATCCTTTTTTAACCTGTGAAGCCTAAACTTCTCTTATTTTAGAAGACAAGATCATTATAATTTCAGTTCAGTATTTTTCTAGGCTGTTAGAATTGTTTCCTTTTATGACATTTGACAGTAATACATCATCCATTATTATCAACTCAAGGGTAAATTAATTCTAACAGTTTTACCTGCTGGGATCCCTTTTTTGTTACGTCTCACTGAGAGGGAGAAGATAAAAAAAATTATCAAAGTCCCTGATATAGTTAGTAGGGTTAAAAATATGTGGGGTTGATGGAGAATATGCTTCTCTGGGGAAAGTAAATTAATACAATGTTTTTCAGAAAAAAATTGCCAATATATCTGAATATTAAAATGGTACAAATCATATCTTACAATTATGCTTTGGAAATTATATACTATGAAAATAATACAAAATGTGGGGAAGTATATTTGCATAAAGATGTTATTGCATCATTTGGAATAGTGAAAAATTAGAAGAATCTAGGTGTCCAACAAGAAATAAACAATTGGTAAGAAAAAATTATAAAACCTGATGACTATTTGGGTACACATCAAAATAATACTTCAAAATTTTCTTAATCACGTGGGGAAATGCTCGGTGATAGACCCAGGGTACAAAATTGCATATAAAGTTAAATCTTGAGTAGGTAAAGAAGAATTACATAGGGAAATTCCATCTAAAGGGTGATTTGCCCAAGAGGTAATAGTGATAGCTTCTGGGTAACGACTTCATAAATAATGTTTTTATTTATAGTTTTCTATATTTTAAAAATGTCTACAGTAAATATAGGCCACATTGATAACTGAAAGAAACAAACTGTTTATAAGCGCAGTGGCTCTTCCTTCAATTTGAGATTATCCCCTGGAGTTCTGCTCCAGTTGTGATCACCTCCAGAACCTTAAGATTTCTCAGCTGCCTAATAAACCAGAGAACAGAATGATCTGGACGATTCATCCAGGATTTGGCTGGAGCTGCTATATTCATCACATGGTCCTCCTGTTCCTGAGCAACTATTGTGGGGTTTATGAGCCCTGGAAGGGATAGCAAGTTAGAGGCGGAATTAGCTGCATTCTGATCTCTGTTACACAGATGTGGCTTTCATTGATTTTTATGGGAGATTTGTGCACATAATGGAGAGAAAAATGTCTCTGATTTGTTTTAATTTAGCTTGAGCAGTAACCCTGTACTAATGTGATTCCTTCTATAAGAGGCATATCTGCTTTCATTTTTGTTTTTTTAGCCATGGAAAGTATTAGCTTAGATTTCTTTGATCAAAGAAATGCCAATGACTTCAGGTCAACCTAGGCACTTGCATCTGAATCATGTTATTATTTACTTTTTTTTTGGCTCAAACATTTAATCATCTCAGTTATAAGTTAATGAAACCAAGATATGTGTAGTGTTCCATATCTCTTCCCATCCTTCCCCTATTCCATTCAGATTAGGCACATGTTTCTCAACTTTTGCACTACTGACATTTTGAGATACATAATTTTTGCTATAGAGGACTGTCCTGTGCGTTGCAGGATGTTTAGCAGCATCCCTGGCCTCTACCCACCAAATGCTGATAGCACTCCTTTCCTCCAGTTGTGACAAAATGACGAAATGTCTCCAGACATTCCCAAATGTACTCTGAAGGTCAAAATTGCTTTCAACTGAGAACTAGACAAAGTTCTAGTTTGTTGAGATTAAACAAAATTTAAAGAAAAGAAAACTAAGTGGACTATAATAATTTTAAATTATTTAATGTTATTAAAATCATTAATACTCTTTTTGTTTAGGAACTAATTTAAGATAGCTAGAAAAAACCTGCATATTCTTCAGCAAAATTAAACAAAAATTCTGAAAGTCATAATCATAAGAGAGAAGATTGAAGTTGGAGTTCATCAAAATTTAAAAAAAAAGATGCATATCAAATGACTGCTAGGGAAATTAATAAGAAATCAGAAATTTGGAGAAAAGATTTGCAAAACATATATCTGGCAAAAAACTTATGTCCAGAATATATAAAGATATCCTACAGTAAAAAAGATCTGATGCAAAAGACTTAAATAGGCACTTCACAAAGGAAGATATAAAAATGGTCAATGAACACAGGAAAAAGAGCTCAACATCATCAGACATTAGAAAACCGCACATAAAAGTGAAAAGTGAAGTGACATTACAAAACTTCCAGAATGGCCAAGAAAACTGTTGACAAGTGTATGAGCAGATGGAACTGCTAGAAGATAGGAGTCTAAATTCTATACTCCTGAAGGGACCCTTTGCAAAAAGGTTGAGCAGTTTCTTATATGGTTAAACATATATGAGTCCCATGACTAAGCAATTACCCTCCTAGACGTTTTCTCAAGAGAAATAAAAACACATTGGCAAAATACCTTGCACAAGGATGTTCATAGTATGTGGTTCATTACACTCTAATACCAGAAACAACCTCCAGGTTCATCAAAAAGAGAATAGGTAAACAAAATGTGGTATAGTCATACAATGCATATTAGTCTGCAATAGGAAGGAGCAAAATACTGATATACATGAAAATATGAATAAATTTTACAGACATTTTGCTGAGTGAAAGAAGCTGTAAACAAAGGCATACTTATTTACTATGTAATTAGATTTATTTGAAGTTCTAGAACAGGCAAAACTAATCCATGGTTAAAAAAAATAGGTGGATTGACTAAGAAGTGGCATCAGTGAACTTTCTGGAATTATGGAAAGAAATATTTTATATCTTAATGAAAGTGTGGATAATTTGTTAAAATTCATCAATCTGAACATTTAACATTTGTGCATTTTACTGAATGTAAATTTTACTCTCTTCCTCCCAAAAAGAAAACAACAACAACATAACACTACTGAATTCTAATAGGTTTGCTTGCCACTGTATGAATTAAAGATTCTGGAATTATTTTTAGTATATTGTCAGCTTGAGAAAATGAGTAAACATATTGAGGATAATGGGAGTGGGTTTCTAAATGTTGGAGAAGGGAATTACAAATTTGGAAAGACGGAAGACTAGAAATGCACCCTGTGGTGCATTCGATTTGGAGGCATTATAATGAACTCACTGTGTGTGTGTGTGTGTGTGTGTGTGTGTGTGTGTACGTACGTACATACATATATTTTCTATCTTTCCTAGCTTTGCACGCTGAGGAAGCTTAGAAACAACGCTACTCCAGTAGCTCTGAATAAACCTAGTGCCCTAGTGCTTGGCTATTAAATACTACTCTCTAACAGAAACCAGTGCCCCATGGAGAAATGGTTGATATCCAGGACCAACATGGAAAAGCATAAGATAAATCTGAGATATTTTGTTACACTAGAAAATAATGAATTGCTTAGAGAATGATGAAGACTTGTTAAAAGGACACAAGAGCCAGCTTGAAGGGGCTCCCAATGGGACAAATTAGACTTCTAAAAATGATAGTAAAGGATTTTATTGGATAAAATAAAAATCCATGAATCTATAATAATGTGAATAAATAAATAAGGAGCAGAAAAATCTCTTCCTTATAAAAGAATGTCAACAAACAGATATAGAAGGATTTTGGAGTTAGGATATCGATAAGTATTAAAATTAGTAGGTGAAGTTTGATGAGGAACAGGAAATTTTTGTTACTTAAAGATTCTCCTATAAATTGCAGACCCATTAAAAAGAGTATAATGGTAATTTTTCTGTGAAGAAACTGAGTTATACCACCTTTATTAAGTTATCAAAGTTAACGTCACTCATATTGAGACATACAAACATCAGGTGGCATCTAACATACTGCAGTGAGGGCACAACATCACTTTTTGGTAATCCTGTCCAAAATGCATATGTTGAATTCAATAATGGAAACCTCGAATAAATGTTGATCTTTATGGCTTCAAAAATCTCCAGTCAAGAATGCCAGAGATAGGCTAAGAAACAATTCTAATATTAAGGAAACCACAGTGATATGACACAAGCCAAAGTGAATCTTGGGCTGAGAGAGAGAGAGGAAAAAAAAAACCTGGCTGCAAAACACTTCACTGATATGATTTATGATATTTGAATATTAACTGTGGGTTAGAATACTAAATTTAAATTTCCTGTTTTTCCTAATTATACTTTTATGCAAGAAAATTCCATTTTTAAAGGAAAAACACACCAAAAGTTTAAAAAATGAAACATTTCTCTGGGGGTGCCCGGATGACTCAATCAGTTAAGCATCTGACTTCAGCTCAGGGCATGATCTCCCAGTTCATGAGTTTGAGCCCCACGTCAGGCTCTGTGCTGACAGCTTAGAGCCTGGGGCCTGCTTCAGATTCTGTTTCTCCCTCTCTCTCTCTGCCTCTCCCTCACTCACACTCTGTGTCTCTTTCTCTCTCAAAAATAAAAAAAAAAAAACATTAGAAAAAATGAAGCATTTCTCTAATTTACTCTCAAATGACTCTGAAAAAAGTGTATATGCATGCACGTGCACACACACACAACACAAACACACATATTATATGTATATATATATATATATATATATATATATATGAGAAAGAGAGAGGATGATAAGGCCAATGAGAAAAATATAAAAATTGATGAATCTGGATATAGGATAAATTGGATTTTCTTGCAGCATTTTTGTAATTTTTCTGTGGGTTTAATTGAAATAAAAAGTTTCAGCTAAAAAAAAGTAAAGCAAAAATGCAAAAGATAAGTAAGGGTAGTAAAGCTGAATTTCAACAAGCAGATGTATTAGTTTCTATTGCTGTGTAACCAATGATCACAAATTTATCAGCTTTAAACAACACACACATTTATTATCTCATGGTTTCCATGGGGCACAATTCTAGGTATAGCTTATCTCAGTGTCTCACAAGATTACTATCAAGATATTGTCTGGGCTGCATTTTCATTTGGAGGCTTGATTGAGGAAGAGCCTGCTTCCAGGCTTATTAAATTTGTTGATAGAATCCATTTCCTTATGGTTGTATGACTGAGAGTCTAGCTTTTTTACTGGCTGTTAGCTAAAGACTGATTCCAAAGGGTGTCCACAATTTCCTGCCAAGTGGTCCTCTCTACAGGCAGCTCAAAACATGGCCATTCACTTCTTGAAGGCCAGCAGAAGAGTGTCTTACTCCAGTCTGCTGAGATAGTTTCTTACAGCATAGACAAGGGAATAACATTTCATCCCTTTGCCATATTCTATTTGTTGGAAACAAGTTACAGGTCCCATTCCATGCTCTAGGGAGGGAATTACACAAAGCTGTGGGCACAAGAAAGTGGGTATTATTGGGGGGCAGTCAAGTTTATCTGCCACAGCATGGAATTACTAAATCGAATGTGATTTATCAACTCCTACATCATTTTCTATCTTCAATTTAAACTAAGTTAAGAAATGGAAATATTATTTTATTGATGGTATATATTTGCGAGAAACAATTGAAACAATTTTTAAGGTTTATTCATTTTCAGAGACAGAGAGAGACAGAGTGTGTGTTGGGGAAGGCGTAGAGAGAGAGGGAGACACAGAATCTGAAGCAGGCTCCAGGTTCTGAGCTGTCAGCACAGACATGGGGCTCGAACTCACAGACCACGAGATCATGACCTGAGCTGAAGTCAGACATTTAACCAACTGAGCCACCCAGGTGCCCTGAGAGAAACAATTTTAGATGCTGGATAAAGTGTCATTTTTTAATATCCATGCAGAATCTTTAATTTTTTTTTTTATTTTTTTTTTCCAACGTTTATTTATTTTTGGGACAGAGAGAGACAGAGCATGAACGGGGGAGGGACAGAGAGAGAGGGAGACACAGAATCGGAAACAGGCTCCAGGCTCTGAGCCATCAGCCCAGAGCCTGAAGCGGGGCTCGAACTCACGGACCGTGAGATCGTGACCTGGCTGAAGTCGGATGCTTAACTGACTGCGCCACCCAGGCGCCCCTCCATGCAGAATCTTTAGAAAACATTTTTAAAATATTTCAGAAATATCTTACATTATTAATCCCACCTCATAAAGGTGTTTGGTCATAAGCGCTATATACTAAATATGTCTGATTTTCTACTGAGATAATATTAGAATTGTACTTACCTGCTTCTTTTTGAACTGGGTATTATCCTTCAGATTGAAAGTGAGGGGATGGGGAATATCTATCATGCTACTGGAAGTCAAAAGAAAGCTGGAGTAGCCATACTTGTATCAGACAAACTAGACTTTAAATTAAAGACTGTAACAAGAGATGGAGGAGGGCATTATATAATAATTACAGGGTCTATCCATCAGGAAGAGCTAACAATTACAAATGTCTATGCGGTGAATATGGGAGCCCCAAATGTATAAAACAATTAATCACAAACATAAGCATAATCCAAACATTATGGATAAGAATGTGGTAATTACAGGGGACTTTAATACCCCACTTACAACAATGGATAGATCATCTAGACACAGAATCAATAAAGAAACAAGGGCCCTGAATGATACATTGGATCAGATGGACTTGACAGATATATTTAGAACTCTGCATCTCAAAGCAACAGGTTATACTTTCTTCTCGAGTGCCCATGAAACATTCTCCAAGATAGATCACATACTGGGTCACAAAACAGCCCTTCATAAGTATACAAGAATTGAGATCATACCATGCACTTTCAGACCACAATGCTATGAAACTTGAAACCAACCACATGAAAAAGTCTGGAAAATCTACAAAAGCATGGAGGTTAAAGAACACCCTACTAAAGAATGGATGGGTCAACCAGGCAATTAGAGAAGAAATTAAAAAATATATGAAAACAAATAAAAATGAAAATACAACAACCCAAACGCTTTGGGATGCAGCGAAGGCAGTCCTGAGAGGAAAATACATTGTAATCCAGGCCTATCTCAAGAAACAAGAAAAATCCCAAATACAAAATCTAACAGCACACCTAAAGGAAATAGAAGCAGAACAGCAAAGACACCCTAAACCCAGCAGAAGAAGAGGAATAATGAAGATTAGAGCAGAAATAAACAATATAGAATCTAAAAAGAACTGTAGAGCAGATCAATGAAACCAAGAGTTGGTTTTTTGAAAAAATCAAAAAAATTGATAAACCTGTAGCCAGTCTTCCCAAAAAGAAAAGGGAGATGACCCAAATCAATAAAATCATGAATAAAAATGGAATTATTACAACCAATCCCTCAGAAATACAAGCAATTATCAGGGAATACTATGAAAAATTATATGCCAACAGACTGGACAACTTGAAAGAAATGGGCAAATTCCTAAGCACCCACACACTTCCAAAACTCAAACAGGAAGAAATAGAAAATTTGAACAGACCCATATACCAGTGAAGAAATTAAATCAGTTATCAAAAATCTCCCAACAAATAGGAGTCCAGGACCAGATGGCTTCCCTGGGGAATTCTACCAGACGTTTAAAGCAGAGATAATACCTATCCTTCTCAAGCTGTTCCAAAAAATAAAAAGGGAAGGAAAACTTCCAGACTCATTCTATGAAGCCAGCATTACTTTGATTCCCAAACCAGACAGAGACCCAGCAAAAAAAAAAAAAAAAAAAAAAAAAAAAAAAAAAAAAAAGAGAACTACAGGCCAATATCCCTGATGAATATGGATGCAAAAATTCTCAACAAGATACTAGCAAATCAAATTCAACGCATATAAAAAGAATTATTCACCATGATCAAGAGGGATTCGTTCCTGGGCTGCAGGGCAGATTCAATATTTGCAAATTAATGTGATACATCACATTAATAAAAGAAAAGATAAAAACCATAGGATCCTGTCAATTGATGCAGAAATAGCATTTGACAAAATTCAGCATCCTTTCTTAATAAAAACCCTCGAGAAAGTTGGTATAGAAGGAACATACTTAAACATCATAAAAACCATTTATGAAAAGCTCACAGCTAATATCATCCTCAATGGGGAAAACTGAGAGCTTTCCCCCTGACATCAGAAACATGACAGGGATGTCCACTCTCACTGCTGTTTAACATAGTGTTGGAACGTCTAGCATCAGCAATGAGACAACAAAAGAAAATCAAAGGCATCAAAATTGGCAAAGATGAAGTTAAGCTTTCACTTTTTGCAAATGACATGATATTATACATGGAAAATCTGATAGACTCCACCAAAAGTCTGCTAGAACTGATACATGAATTCAGCAAAGTCACAGGATACAAAATTAATGTACAGAAGTCAGTTGCATTCTTATACACTAATAATGAAGCAACAGAAAGACAAATAAAGAAACTGATCCCGGTCACAATTGCACCAAGAATCATAAAATACCTAGGAATAAACCTAACCAAAGATGTAAAAGATCTGTATGCTGAAAACCATAGAAAGCTTATGATGGAAATTGAAGATACAAAGAAATGGAAAAAAACATTCTGTGCTCATGGATTGGAAGAATAAATATTGTTAAAATGTCAATACTACCCAAAGCAATCTACACATTCAATGCAATCCCAATCAAAATCGTACCAGCATTCTTCTCAAAGGTAGAACAAGCAATCCTAAAATTTGTATGGAACCAGAAAAGACCCCAAATAGCCAAAGTAATATTGAGGAAGAAGACCAAAGTGGGAGGCATCACAATCCCAGACTTTAGCCTCTACTACAAAGCTGTAATCATCAAGACAGCATGGTATTGGCACAAAAATAGACACATAGACCAATGGAATAGAATAGAGACTCCAGAATTGGACCCACAAAAGTATGACCAACTAATCTTTGACAATGCCAGAAAGAATATCGAATGGAAAAGACAGTCTCTTTAATAAAGGGTGCTGGGAGAACTGGACAGCAACATGCAGAAGAATGAAACTAGACCACTTTCTCACACCATTCACAAAAATAAACTCCAAATGGATGAAGGACTTGAATGTGAGACAGGAAACCATCAAAACCTTAGAGGAGAGAGCAGGAAAAAACCTCTCTGACCTCAGCGCAGCAATTCCTTACTCAACACATCTCCAAAGGCAAGGGAATTAAAAGCAAAAATGAACTACTGGGACCTCATGAAGATAAAAAGCTTCTGCACTGCAAAGGAAACAAACAGCAAAAGTAAAAGGCAACTGGCAGAATGGGAAAAGATATTTGCAAATGACATTATAGGACAAAGGGCTAGTTTCCAAAATCTATAAAGAACTCACTAAACTCCACACCCAAAAAACAAATAATCCAGTGAAGAAATGGGCAGAAAACATGAATAGACACTTCTCTAAAGAAGACACCCGGATGGCCAACAGGCACATGAAAAGATGCTCAACGTCGCTCCTCATCAGGGAAATACAAGTCAAAATCACACTGAGATATCACCTCATGCCAGTCAGAGTGGCTAAAATGAACAAATCAGGAGACTATAGATGCTGGAAAGGATGTGGAGAAACGGGAACTCTCTTGCACTGTTGGTGGGAATGCAAACTGGTGCAGCCACTCTGGAAAACAGTGTGGAGGTTCCTCAAAAAATTAAAAATAGACCTACCCTATGACCCAGCAATAGCACTGCTAGGAATTTACCCAAGGGATACAGGAGTACTGATGCATAAGGGCACTTTTACCCCAATGTTTATAGCAGCACTTTCAACAACAGCCGAATTATGGAAAGAGCCTAAATGTCCATCAACTGACGAAAGGATAAAGTTTTGGTTTACATACACAATGGAATACTACTTGGCAATGAGAAAGCATGAAATATGACCCTTTGTAGCAACGTGGATGAAACTGGAGAGTGTTATGCTAAGTGAAATAAGTCATACAGAGAAAGACAGATATCATATATTTTCACTCTTATGTGGATCCTGAGAACTTTAACAGATGACCATGGGGAAGAGGAAGGGGAAAAAAAGTTAGAGAGGGTGGGAGCCAAACCATAAGAGACTCTTAAAAACAGAAGAAACTGAGGGTTGATGGAGAGTGGGAGGGAGGGGAAAGTGGGTGATGGGCATTGAGGAGGGCACCTGTTGGGATGAGCACTGGGTGTTGTATGGAAACCAATTTGACAATAAATTTCATATTAAAAAAATGAATTGGGTGTTATCATGTGTCTTATAGGTATCATCATGTGACTTGCTTTGATCAATGAAATGCAGGTGAAAGCCTTCATTGCCCATGTGATCTGCCATATACATCTTTATCTGGCTCACATATTTGAAAAAAAATATGGTACAAATGAGTTTCTGTCAGCTTAGATCCCTTAGTGGTTACAATAGGCAGAATCTCCATACCAACTTAAGTTGGATGTATAGTAAAGATGAGAATTGAACTCTTGTGTTAAGTGATTGTTATTTTTGACTTTTTTTTTGTTATTGTAGCATGGCCTCATCTATCCTGACTGGTATTGGAATTTGTAGCCAGAATTGGGATGCTGCTACAACAAAACTGTAGATTATGTAGTATTGGCTTAATAGTCGATTGATTGGTGATAAGGAAACAGAAACTGAGAGCATGATGATTTGTCATATTCAGAAAGGAAGTATTTGGTAATAGTCTCACCTAGGAAGCAGATCATGTACTTAGTGATTCTTGCATTAGGGGGAAACGTTTGGAAAAAATAACGTGAGTTCTGTGTGTTGATTGCTGATTTCACTGGTAAAGAAATATCAAGAAAGATGATACTTTTGGTGTATAAGTTCAGAGACCAATGCCACCCAATATCAGCAGTGCAAGCCACAGTGTTTATATCCAGTGAAGTGGCAGAGGGTTCTTCCCCAGAATAGTCACACTCTGTGGTTTGGGAGCTGTTTCCAGCTGCAAAGCTTTAAAGCCTTACCTACTAGTTCTCATGGGAGTCCTGGAAGTTACCTAATGTCATTCGATAAATCTCATTTCTGCTTAAACTTGCCTCATGTGTTTTGTTGTTAATCATTGAGAATCTGTATGCCTACTTACACATTCACTGAGACATTTTTATTAAGTACTCACTGTGTGATAGGTACTGGGCCGGGTCCTGGAAAAATAGCCATGAACATGACCTTAATTTCTAAATTGGGCTTTGACCTTAAATTCTAAATTGTTAGCATTGTTTATGAATTTATTGTAGAGGAGGAAAATTTTTCTTTTACCCATCTTAGGTTCTCCACCTGGGGCCCAGTAAACTAGAGTGACAAAGACAGATTAACAACAGAAAAACAAATAGGAGTGGATTAAGATGTGCATCATACATTCATGTGAGAGCACTCAGTGATGAGTAAATCAAAGGGCTGGTTAAAGCTTGGGCTTATAGAGCAGCTTAAAAAGAGCAATAAATTTTTAGCCAAATGATAAGACAAAAGAAAGAGACCTTGAGTTTCTACAGTGACAAATTGTGTGAAGATAAACCTGTGGTGGACCGAATGGAATAGAAAGGTTAGTAAGGATTGTTACGTAGGCTCCTCTAGTGACGTCTCTGGGCCAGTAAGGGTCTATTCTTGTCTCCAGTGGTTAACTTCTGTCCTCCTGGTAGAAAGGGAGGGAGGGACATCTTTACAAATTTTATGTCCTGCTTTTAGGCAAACAGTGGAAGGGCACAGGGCATTTTCTTTGTATCTGCTTCTTTTTAATTGCTTTCAGCTCAAAATGGCCAAGCGGCACATTTTGGGTGGTCATATTCTGCTACCCTTCATTGTATTTAATGTATACCAGTAATATATACCACAAAGCTAGTCATTCTGAAATACTAGTTCAGAAATAAATGTTTTCTGTTATTTATATGACATTTAATAATGGAAATTATTTTCATTTTCATTCAAAAACAAAAACATAAATAAGCAAGAACACATTTCTATCATGTATAGTGTTTTTACAGTATTTAATATTAACTCTACTTTACTTTTACTATACTTATCAGATGATTTTATTTCTTCCTAGAACAGTTTCACTACTCAAGAGTGAAACGATGTCTTTTTAAAGTTAGTGCTAATTCTTCAATTTGACACAAGATGCTTCATTTTGAGAAAAGTATAGAAGAGTAGAATAGAAATTTCCATCTTTTAAAGACATCTCCTTTTAGCTGTTTGCTTCATACTCTATGAATTATTTTTAAGGAAATAAAAATTAGACTTTTTATAGCAATTAGAAAGTTTGTTTATTCACAGCTGCAAATTATATTTGAGAAAATAGAGAATAATATTTCATCAGAAGCTGTTTTTCAAATAGGATATGCTTTCTTGGAGTTTTAACTGAAATGTTTTTTTTTCTATAAACATGTAGATGCATTTAAGAAGTAACAGGAAATCATTTACTAGTTAAATATCATGGATAAGTGTGATTGCAAATGCTTGGGAGGTAGATTTTGATAACCAGGATTAATTGCTCAGTAAGGAATTTCTTTTTTTGTAAGAAACACTAACTAATGAATATAAAGTGTGGACTTTAGAGGTAAACACTGTGGGTGAAGCCCCATTGGCACATTCCAAATCATTCAGACATGATTTATATGCAGACTTCTATTTGTAGTTGTCTTTGGAAGCTACGTTCCAAGTGGGAGTTGGAAATAAAGCTTAAGATTTCCCCCTTAGGAAAACTACAGAGCAGAGAGGAAATGCAATAAAAGGATAAAAAACCAGGTCTGGGATCACAAGGCCTGGCCATGCTATTTAATGTCTTACTTTTTCTTACCTGTAAAATGAATGAATTGGATTATGTGATCTCCAAAGTTCCCTTGAGGTCTAAGTTCTATGACTATAAAACAAATAGGTTGAAACAATAAAAACAAATGATCTTCTTTAAGCATAAATTGAAAAGGAAACTGAAAAAAGAGTTGTTCATTAAAAAACTTTGACTTCACCATAAATGCTTCTTATTAGAATTATTTAGTGCTTGGACTACTGCTGTTGATTACATGAAAACAATTACCTTGGGTTTAATTTATTAATTCCACAGCAAGAGAGAACAAGAAATACTACATTAACATAAGTGGAAGTAAATAAAGGGAATAAGGCCAAAGATAAAAATGAATTCTCAATTCTAAGAGAGGTTTTTTTTTGATGAATCAGTTTTGTAAATAAAGCTGACACTCTCTGACTTGATTTAATACAAGGCAGCTAAGGGTAGACATGATCTGCCTCATTCTCTGGAGTGAAAAGTAGACAAATTAGGATTTTTAAAAATATGTGTCTGTTTAGGAGTCTGGTCATGATTTGTTTTGGGTGGAATTTTGTGACCTGAATAAAGAGTTGATGGTTATTGTACTCAGTGCGATGATAAACTAAATGGATCCAACTTATAGAAAATACAAGTAAGTATTCAGAGAATTACTCATGATGTGTAGAACTTGTTCATATTTCTGCAAAGGAAAAGGCCTTATTTTCCCTGCAAAACTTTTATTACTCTGAATTAACCTCTAGTATTTTCTGCCTTTCTCTCTCTGTCATTAGGCCTCTCTAGCTGTGGGGTCTCTAATCCTGGCACTTTTGTGTCGCTAGGATGAAATCTCTCCCCTAGGAATCATTTGCCAGCTTTCTTACAAATTGTGTATCTGAACCCATATGCTATCGGAACCTTTTAATATGTAAAGCACTTGAAATGGAATGACCCGAGATGAGAGTTCCCACCACGTTCCCTTATGGCAAGTACAGGTCTTATTTTTAAGCTCTTTGAGTGCAGTTTCTTTTATTAGGTTCCCTGGGTATAGTGTGAGTGCTTAATAAATAATGATAAAGGTTTTTAAATCTCATTTTACAAATGAGAAGTCAGAAGTTTTCTGGCCGGTGTGGATTAACTAGTCATCTAGTGAGTCAAACTTTATCCTCAGAATCCCCACAGAGTATATCCAGTTCAATCTGAGGTGTAACATCAGGTGAGTAGATGAAATGAGCACATCCATCCAGCACAGGCTAGAAGAAATAGGTCTTTCCAAAAATAATAAAAGTGTTTATGAATGAAGAGATTGTAGTTGTTAGTAGTGGCAAGGAATAGAAAAATGTGCGATATTATAACTATGTAATGTGCATAATTAAGTGTAACAGTAATTACTTATTTTACAAAATAAAATCAGAAATGAGTATTGTGATGTTATTTAAGGATAAATCTGTTGTGTAGAGTGGAAGCAGAAAAAAATAACCTGCAGATCATTTTGCTTGTGTATAAAATCAAATTAAGAAAATCTGAACTCCCTGTAGGTAAGGCATTCTGTTCTGTACCATAATAGAAAGGTTTATGGGCAGAAAGATGTATATGATAGTCAAGGGGCTTATAGTATATGGGGTCAGGAATGAAGTACGGCAGGGGAAAGGATGAGGAAAAAATGAACGGATGTCTTTACTTCAAGCTTAACTAAGATACTACCAAAATAGTGGCGTGCAATGGGCATCCTAAGGAGAAAGAGACTGTATGTAGCCAGAAGAATTAAAGAAAATGTTGCAGAGGATACACAAGATGGATATACCTACAGAGGTAGAGATGGCGGCATTTTATATATAGCAATCAACTCTTGTTTATTTTTCAATAACAAATTGCTAAGCATCTAATGGCCCACTTGCCTGGGGTAGAAAATTGCACCTTAAAATGAATATATTATTTCTGACTTCTGGAAACTTACAATCTGGGCAGACTTGTCTTAACTGTGTCTGTGTTCTAGGAGGGTTTCTTTCTGATACTGGAAATCTATGCTCTTATGTAGTGCCCTTAGTAATCTCAGTGGGGAAAAAACCTTACAATTCTCACCTACAAAATCTTCATAAGATGACTGGGAAATTCTCAGCTGTTGTTTCCAATTGATATCTTCAGTCGCTAGTTTTCCTCAGAACCAATTATACTGCACTGATGGAGGTGCATAATGAGAAGGAGGTGTTCTGAAGGTGGATCTCTTACAGAAGTGCAAGCTATGTACATATTCTTGCAGTGCTGCTTTCCACTCTTCTCAAGTCTCCCTTCTTTCTCTAGAGCCCTGTTTTCAGATGCATGGAGTCTGGTACCCTGCCATCTCTTAGGAAATTTCACTTCTCATGGAAGCAGGTTCTGTCTCTGAACATTCTAAAGCCTGATACTCCTTTTATAACTAGGGTGGCTTAGCTTGTGCTGCTATAACAAAGTACTATAGATTGAGTGACTTAAACAATAAACATTTATTTATCACATTTCTGGAGGCTAAAAAAGCTCAAGATCAAAACCCTGGCAGATCTGGTGTCTGGCGAGGCCTGCTTCCAGGCTTATAGATGGCCACCATCTTGTTGTGTCTTTAAGTGGCAGAGAGCAGAGGGTGGAAACAAGCTCTCATGCCTCTTCTTATAAGCACATTAATCCTATTCAAAATATCTGAATTTGGGGGGAGCACATGCAGTCCACAGCACAGGGTTTGATGACTCCAAAGGTGAGCTGGAGTGTTGGTAGGCTTGGTACTGTGGGTAAAGGTGATGGTGTGAGTTTAATTACATTCACTTTTGCTCCCAGCTACCTAAGAGGAGAACACATTTTTTTCATCCACTTTTCCCCCAAGAAAAACTAGTCTACTCTAGTATATGGAAAAGATATTTCCCCTGTTGGCATGATGTTAGCCCTGCCCTTTGTGAAATAACAACGCTGTCAGTATTGTGATGGAAGCATTGGACTCTTAGGCCTTCTTATATCGTGACAGTTACCATTGTAGCTCTAATTAGCTCTCTCTTAGCCACTTGAGATGGGTGCCAGCTCTATTTAAGTGCTCTCTGAGTCCAAAATTTTCCTGATAGAAGGGATTTGTGCTTGTGTGTATATGTGTGTAAGTGTATGGGAGGTTAGTTTCTTTATGAGAAGCTTAATATAGGAGATGTGTTAAAAAAAAAAAAAGCTAATGTGCATTGTACTAGAAATGAGCTTGATTATTAAAACACCAAAATGAATTTGCCATCAAATAGACATCTATTAAGAGATTGTACAATATAAATCGCATAGTATATGCATAGATTACACAATAGGATATCAGGTTGAGACCCAAAGGATTAGTTAGCTATCACTTTTGAAATGAGGTTCAGCTCCTATCTAGGTTACAAATACATCTAATGTGAAGAAATGTGTAGAGGAATTTTCCTAAAAAAGGAATTTTAAATGGTGTACCCTATATATAGTTCCACACCATTTTACTCCCCCAGGGAAGATGACATTTGTTTTAGGGAGGTAGATTTGAATAAATTTGCCTCTTTGGGCCGCTAATCAGTATGCGGTGTTTCAGCAAAGAAAAGCCAATTTCTCTCCTATAATTTCAACTCTCTTGGAAAGTGTTGGAATTTATATTCAATTGTTCAGGGAGCCTCCTCTCCTCCTTTTAACTGATTGTGAGTAGATTCACTAGTCCCCCTTTTCCTTGGGGATTACATTGCAAGACCCCCAGTGGGTACCTGAAAGTGGATAGAACTGAACCCTATTATATTATGGCTTTTTCTATACATATGTATCTTTGATAAAATTTAATTTATAAATTAGGCACAGTAAGAAATTAATGACAACTAATAATAAAATTGAACAATTATAAAAATATATTATAATAAAAGTTATGTGAATGTGGGTTCTCCCCCAAATATATTATTGTATTGTACTCACCCTTATTCCGGTGATGATGTGAGATGACAAAATGCCTACATGATGAGATGAAGTGAGGTGAATGATGTAGGCATTGGGATACAGTGTTAGGCTATTATTGGTCTTCTGATGATACCTTAGAAGATCATCTGCTGACCAACAGAGAAACACGAAAAGGTGCTCAATACCACTAACAATCAGGGAAATGCAAATTAAAATCACAATGAGAAGTCACCTCACACCTATCAGAATGGTTAAAATCAAAACCACATAACAAGTGTTGGCAGGATATGGAGAAAAAGGAAGTCTTATGCACGTTTGGTGGGACTGCAAACTGGTGTAGCCGCTGTGGAACACGGATGGAGGTTTCTCAAAAAATTAAAAATTGGAAAACCATATGATCCAGTAACTCCAGTAACTCCACTGGGTATTTACTCCAAGAAAATAAAAATACTAATTGAAAAGCTATATGCACTCCTATGTTTATTGCATACAATAGCCAAAATATGGAAGCAACCTAAGTGTCCCTTGATAGACAAATGGATAAGGAAGATGTGGTATATATTATAATGGAATATTACATGGCTATAAAAAAGGATGAGATTATGTCATTTATGACAACATGGATGGACTTAAAGGGTATAATGCTAAGTGAAATAATCTCTTTCTCAGCCAGAGAAAGAGATATACCATATGCTTTCACTCATACATGAATCTAAAAGAAATGAATAAGTGAAAAGCAGAATCAGAACCATAAATAGAGAACAAACTGATAATTGCCAGAGGCAAAGGGATGGAGGGATAAACAAAATGAGGGAAGAGGAGTGGGAGATGCGGTCTTCCATTTATGAATGAATAAGTCATGGGGACAAAAGGTACGCCATAGGGAATATAGTCAATGATATTGTAATAGCATTGTTGGATTTGGGGATGAGGTTTGTTTTTTTACTTAGACATGGTATTTTCCTTCTTTTTCTTCATATATCTTATCTAATTTAAATATTCATTTTGGTAGGTACCACAAAATAGTTACATAGAAAATTGTATTTGCATGTTGGGACCGAAATACTAATGAGGAACAGAATGATACCTTGCTTCTTTCCCTCCCAATTCCCAGAAAGAGAAAGCCCCAAAGAAATGGCTCATTACACCAAGGATCACAAAGGGTTAATTTGTAATTTGGTGATTTGTAGGTAGTGTAGCGTGGGGAAAAAATTGCACACGTTTTCACAAATGAGACCAAAGGTTCAACATCATCCTGTGTGTCTGCTCTGCAGCCATTTTAATAACACAGGTAAGAAGATTGTTCAGAAATTTGGCCTTTCCTCTTTCCTCCTGACTCTTCTCACCAAGTCACATCCCTGATGCAGATACTTTGGAGAGGGAGGAGGGAAAGATCTGGCTCTGCAAACAGGGCTGATCTTTATGTCCTAAAAATGGGTAGTAATGTTGGCACGAACAAATATGTGTCCTTTCTTCCCTCCCTGCCTAAAGACTCCCAATGAAAGATAGAGCAGCTGCACTTGTGGTGAGCATAGCATAACAAATACAGTTTTTGAATCACTATGTCTTACACCTGAAGCTAATGTTACATCATTGTGTATCAACTATACATAATTTAAAAAATTAAAAAAAAAAAGAGGGTCATCTCTTTCTGGACCACAGCTGACCATGGGTAACTGAAACTGTGGGATAGTGAAACCATGACTAGGAGGAGACTATTGTACTAACACTTCTTTTTTAGAGGAATTGCATGAGTGAATTCCATGGTCATGGGTGTTGGTTTTCTACTTTGGGGGTAGTTACAAGGTGTGTAACCCCATTGAATCTCTTGGCTTTCAGGTCTATCCCCAGAGATGCCTCCAATTCTCCCTTGTCTCCATTACTCTTCTATTGCCTTTCTGTTTTGTGGACCTCCAAGACCACCCACATATTTGGTGATTTGCTAGGATTCACAGATTTCAGCATCATACTCATAGTTAAGATTTATTACAGCAGCATAGTAAGGATGTACAGCTATATCAGTAAAAACACATCTGAAAAATCACATCAGGCAGAGTCTGGAGAAATCCCTGGACTGGCTTCTTGTGCCCTTTGCCTTCCGTGAGGGGTCACACACGTCATACTCTCCTGCAGTAAAAATACATCAACACCTGTCCAGGGAAGGCTGTGATTCATTCATGGTTTTCCCTAGAAGTTGATCACAGAGGCACCCAGGCCAACCAAAGTCCAGACTGTAAGATTCTAAAGAGGGTGCTGACTGTAAAAAGATGAAAACAAAACTTTTTGTAAACAGTCTTGGCAAGCTGGCACAGCAGTCAGACCTTACCAATTAGTGAGTATTTTAAAAACTAAGTTTCCAGATGTCAGTCAAAGTCCAGTCTTAAAAACAAGACCTTCTAAAGGTAACAGCCTCAGGGCAAATGTGTTAGCTTTTCCCTGCAAACTTTTCTACTTCAGTTATGGATTGCTTTGGTGTCAATTAGCAATAATCACACCTCAGATAAACCTCATTGGCTACGATACTGCCATTGGGCAAAGCTATTTATGGTTTGCTTTGGAACCAATAATTTAGTTTTATTTCCTAAAGACATATTTGATGTTTGTCCACTAACTTCCATGACCTTCAATTTCCTCACTTGGAAAATGGGCTTGGAATCCAGCTGCTAGTCATCTGGCACAAATTTAGTTCAAGGCACTTTGGTATAAAGTAGGTTGGTTGGAATGGCAATTTTATTTAAAATGAATACCTTTCTAAAAATCAATTAAGGGAGTTTATGCTAAGGTGCTATGTAAACTATACATTGAAATGCTCTACAGGATATTATTTTTTTATTTATTATTGGCTCCCAGTATAGAGGACCATGTGTTTACTTTTCTTTCTTTTTTTTTTTTTAATGTTTATTTTTGAGAGAGAGAGAGAGAGAGAGACAGAGTGTGAGTGGGAAGGGGCAGAGAGAGAGGGAGACACAGAACTCGAAGCAGGCTCCAGCCTCCATACTGTCAGCACAGAGCCCAACATGGGGCTCGAACTCACAAAGTGTAAGGTCATGACCTGAGCTGAAGACGAATGCTTAATGACTGAGCCACCCAGGCGTCCTGATCATGCCTCTTCTAAGCAGTCCTCAGCTCTTGTGTGTACTCAGGGTCCTGGACACTGGTGGGCAGATGTGCTGTTGCAGAGTTGTCTCAGTGTGACCTTTATGGAGATATTAACACCATTTTGTGCCTCAAATGTTTTGCCTTAGAAATAATACAAAGGAAACATCTTCTCTCACTTTATAGCATCGAAGTTAGAAGCACAGATTCTAAATCTGGATGGGCTAGGATTGAATCTCAATTCTTCCACTGACTGCCTGTGTTATCCTGGGCAAACAAATTTTATCTCTCTGAGCTCCAGCTTCCTTATTTGTGGGATGAGATAAAAGTACCAATATCATTGGGTTGTCGTGAGCTTTAAGTGAGCTGATACATATAAAGTACTTACAACAGTGTTTGGCACTTGGTAAGTACCTTATAAATATTTGCTATTATTAGTATTAACTTTGTTGGTATCTTCAAAGCATTGTGTTGTATAATGGAAAGAAAATAGACCTTCGAATCAGGGAGATCTGGATTTAAATCCTGGCTCAGGCATTTCTTATTTGCGTGACTTTGGGAAGGTTACTCAAGCTCTCTGAACTCTTTTCTCTTTAGATAAGAAAATGGAAACACTCTTTATCTGGCAGAGTTTCTTGTGTTTAGGATTAGAGGTAATATAAACAAAGTATCAGCACATAGTAGATACTTGCTAAATTTTTATTATTGTTCATTGATTCATTTTGTAACTATTTATAGAGTGTCTATTAGGTGTCAGGCATTATTCTGGACTTTGGAGAGATGGTTTTGAATAAGACAAGTCCCTGCTGCTTGCTGCCTATCTTAGAGTGAAGGACAACACGTGATAAATAAGTGAACTTGTGCATGCATAGTCTAATATTAGACAGTGATAAGTGCATTGGAGATGGAAGGCCTAGATGAGATGATAAGGTCGAGGAGATAGACTGGAGGCCTGGCTGGTGGTTTTGGAGAGGGTGAGGAAGGATGGCCTTTAAGAGAAGGCGACATGCATGTAGAGACTGGAATAGGGAGAATGAAAGAGCAACACAAAGCCAGGGAGGAAATGTGTTCTAGGCAGAGGTAATAACAAGGGTAAGGGCCGTGAGATGAGAGGAAGCTTGGCAGGTGTGAAAAACAGTGAAAGGCCAACGTGGCGGGAGACTGGTAACCAATAGAGGAAGGATGGGGTCAGAGAGACTGGCAGGGGGCAGATCAGTCAGGGTCGGCCTATGCAAGGGGGAAATGTTGGGTTTTCTTCTGAGTGGAAGGAGCCATTGTAGAGGATAAACAGAAAAGACGTACTCTGATTTTCATTTAAAAGTTCACTCAGTTAGCAGGGCAAGTTTGGAACCAGGGAGGGCACAGAGGATTCTCATTCAGAAAATGAGCCTAATGGTGGTGGCCAGGACTGGGTCGTGCAGAGGAAGATGCTGACAGTGTCTGATTGCAAATATTGTCATTACTAGTATCATTTATTTTAGCTTATAATTATTACTAATATTGTTAGCATAAAACAACTTTTATTTCATTCAAAGCAACAGAAATGCAAGTTAACCTTTCCCAAAATACTGTATTTGAAGAAGTTCTTTGGCATTTTTGAAAGGGAAATATCACGAAGGAGAAATTTTATGAAGTGGCCTTATTTTATTCTCCTCATAGCTATATGGGAGTGAGGCTTATTACTTTTTTGATTTCTCATATTTCCTCATTATAAATCCCCCAAAGAACTTAGAAAAGAAAGGAGTGTAAACATCTTGGGTGTCATGTGTACAACGATGATTCTGAAAATGTCTCATCAACTTCTCTTTACTGCTTATAGAGTTTTCCTTCGGGAAGTCTGCTCCAGCCCCTCTAATGGGGTGTTGAATTTCCCCAGAGTAGGTGTGAAAGCTTGGTTGTCAGGGTGGTTATGGGGTTTTGTGCAGGTTGTTGCTTGCCTATCCTGTTCTGATGTTTTTCTTTTGTCAACATTTGATTGGATTCTTTCATCTGTGATTCAGTGTTTATATTAAACTCCATTTGCTTCTCTGCTCCTTCTTGAGACTTTATTATGTGGAAAAAAAGGCCTATGTCCTGTAGTGCTCATTGTCTGCTCTTTTGGAGAGGCAGTCTTTAGGAGTGCTGCATAATAAAGAGTGTTGAGAGTTGATTAACATGTGTTGGATTGCTGCATAAAGGGTGGGCCTGGAAAAGTGTTCACCATGCTCCCTTGTAAGAATAAAAGTTCAAGGAAACCTTTAAACGCCCAAACAGACCACTTGGGTCTTAACAGAAAGTCCCTCTTTAATGTCATATGTTTACCCAAAGGCAGAAACTATGGAAGTATATATGCACGTACTTCAGAAAAGTCTTTGAGTGTGGTGGACTGAAATAATTTTGCTTTGTGAGGCAACAGATTCCTTTCTAGTCAGAAGGAAGAAAAAGCAGGGCTGTTTTTGCTTTTCTTTGAAGGGGACTGCTAGAAGTCAAAGCTCGGTGCCTGTTCTGCCAACTCTTTGTGGGATATTCGGGAAGTCACTTCTCCTTTATGGATCTCATTTGTAAAATAAAGGGTGAGATCAAAAGATTTGTAAGGTCTCTTTCATCATAAATAACCCCTTGAGTTGGGTTGATGGCTTTTCTATAGTTATTTGCAGTTAGTATCTATAGCTATTCCTGAACATGGTTATTATTGTGTTTAAATAGCTCATTCAAAAAGTAATGTTTTAATTCCTTTTGGTCTGCAAATCTGTTGGAAATGTTTAAATATTTTCTGAGCATAACCCGATTTTAATGAACACCATAAAAATGTCCAGTTTGATATAATAAGTCTATTTCCACTTCTCCACAGGTGGCCCAGAATAATGATATTTTACTGAATCTATTAAAAATTTTCAAAATAGTCTTTAAAAGGAATATTCCTATGAGTTGAGTATTACAGGACTTAAAAAAATTTTTGTTAAAAACAACAACAATGGCATCTGATAGAGCTTCTCTGTTGCCAGTGTAAAATACCAGTACTCTATAGACATCTCATTTTATCTCCCTAATAACATGTAAATAAGCATTGCTAATTTCTTTTTCAGAGGAGGCAACTGAAACAGAAAGTTTAAGTAAAATATTATTTTCATTACAAACTCAAGTTCAAGCAATACACACAGTGTCATGATGAGGAGCAGAAAGGAGAATGAGATGGTCTCAGGAGACAAGGCACTTCCAGTAGGGAAGAAATGATTGGGTTTACAGTGTTGGTCTTTCTGCTTCCGTCCTAGACATTTCATAATAGCGGTTGTATTACATGTTTACTTTTTCATTATCTCTCTCTCCCCATTAGAATGTGAGTTTGATGAAAGCAGAAATTACACTTTTTGTTGTTTACTTCCTTATATCTAGAGCCTTGAACAATGCTGGCTACATAGTAGGCACTCAAAATATGTTCCTAGAATGAGTGAATAAATGGATGAATAGTCTGCAGGTTGGGGCATGCTGAAAATTCATACAGTAGGTTTTTAAGGGAGACGCCATGTAGACATAGTTCAAGGGAGATTAATTTTGACACATCTGAAGACTTCACAGAGGAGGTGGTGTTTCAATTGGATTTTAAGGAATAGGCAGGGTTGCATGTGATGGAAAGTCAATGAAAAGAGCCCTTCCAGGGGGAGCAATGAGACAGGGAAAAGCAGGCATGGAAAGTTTTGAGGATAGGGACAGTAATTGTCCTGATAGTTAACACTAACTGAGCATTCTTTTTGTACTAGACAGTGTTCTAAGTTTGCATTACATGCATTGTCTCACTTGATCTTCATGACCACGTGCAAAAGTAGATGCTTCATCATCCGTCGGATTGGGGAATAGTAACCTGTAGAAGGTGGACAGTAAATAGAAATAAAAATGTCAGTGTAGGTTTATATTTTGGAACAACTTTCTTGCCACAATAATAAATGTGAACTTATTCCCCTGAAAGACAAGAAGACCCATGTGTAGTAAGAATGGATTCATCAAATCTGTGGTTGAAGGAAGTGACTTTGATACTGAGGTGACAGATGATTTAGAAGTAGAAGAAACTGCTAGCAGGTAGATCAGTCAGGAGACTATTTCACCAATTCAGGAAAGGCAATGAAGATGTGCCTTCTCCAAAGAAGGGAAGGGGAGAAGTGGCATTTGAGGGACATTGTGGGCTTAGAATTGAGAGAAGGGTAAGGAAGAAACCGTTACTCTGAGATTTTAATGCTGAGTGATCCCAGGTTGATACCCAAATTGAAAACACCTGAGAATAATCGGGTTTATAAAACATCTAGCTTTATTTTTGGTCTTTTGGGTATGAGGTACCTTTCAGATTGAGGTGGTGCTCGCATCACAGGCTCTTGAACTTGTGTGGGATCATAAAGGTTATCCCATCATTTAATGACTTTATTTTACACAGGAGGAAACTAAATCCCAAGAAGGTAAACGTCCTCATCTGCAATCACATATTTAGTCAGTGGCAGAGGCAGACATTTGAAAATATAAGTTTGGAGCTTAAGGAGAGATTAAGGGATATTGATGTAGATATGAATCTTGAACCCCGACAAATGTTATAGAAACTGGCATTGCTATTTTTCCAATATTACAGGGCAGATAACAGAACTTGATTAAAAATACCTTCTGAAGTACTTAGGTAGGGAGAAGAGATGGTGGGAAAGAGTTTCCCTGTATATTTTAGTAAAAACAAACAAAAAAAAGAAAACCAACAATCTAAACCCCAGAAAAGCCTCCTTTTCTGTACATTAGCAGTTGTAATTCTCTGCTTAAGTGAAATTCTAATGCGATGAAGCAATTTTGATATTCTGTATGGTTCATTAAAGCATAATTCTACCACTTCTATGAATTCTTGTACCGTTGCCCAAAGCAAGTCCAATATTTTTGTGAAAACACAATCCTCACCGGTGTTTCTCAGAGGTGCTGTGTTTTACGTAAGGCAAGACATTTAACCAGCTGAATAAACTCTTAAATACAATTCCAGTTCAACACAATTGTTTAACATGCTTCTGTTAGAACCCTGCATGGCACTGAAAACCAAGCAGTATTCTGTTTAACCCCCTTGCCTTCATTGGGCAAAGTCTCTTATTGAAAGTAGTAGATAACCTCCTAGAAAAATGGTCCTTGGGGATAGTAACAACCAGTAGGCAGCCTTGAAAGTACACGGGTGAGGGGGTGTATCAGAGCAGGGGGAGGGCATAGTCTACTCCTAGGCTCTTGAGCACTGATGGTGGTCCATGAATCATGACTGTAGGAGGGAGCTTGAATTTTACTATTTGGCCACTAGCACTGCTCCCAAATTTCCAGCAAATTCCTAGTGGGTATGCACATTTTTTCTCCCAATTGCGTTTAGAGAATCTCATTCACTATAATTGTCAGAGTTGGTACTGTACTTAGAAAGCTGACTGAACATGAAAGACTGAGTGTGCTTAGGGACATATTGGGATGTCTGTGTCCCAAAGGGAAATCTTCCAAAGTTGGAAATATTATATCTCCATTTTATAGATTCAAAACTCTAGGACTGGAAATGTGAGATTATATGATAGAAATATTAAAAGCTTAGTAGGTGTATATGTTAGAATACATGCTCTCGTAATTAAAATAAAATCAGTTACTGGTAAGCCTAAAGACAAAAGACAGGGTGTAACTATCCTGAAGTATATTCAAAAGAATTACAGTGAGAATACAATTAGTCTCTTTAATTTCTATGTTAAATGCAATTAAAAAATAAATATCTTAGATAAATACAGAAGAAATTTAAGTTATACGTTCATAATATTTCTGAAAGATGGGATTGTCAAAACCTGATATAATTAACCAAAAGATGCAGACTCCCCAGAAGATTTTTAAAGGGAATGATTGACAATTGTCTGGAATGATTTACATGTTCTTGCTCGAAGATGTGTAAGATGGACATACTCATTCTCTAGAATTATTGTGTTTTATTTCTAATCCAAAAACTATGTCACAGTCCCATAAAATAATTTTGTAGGCAATTTTATTATACTTTTTACTAGAATTCTGAAATTGAAGTATTTCTGGACTTCTCATACACAAGCAAATAAATGAATAAATTGTATAAAACAATACTCTGAAATATTGAGAAAATATGTACCCCATAGATACTAGGGAACTATCGCAGATTTTACCTAGATTTGTAAGATGATACATCATCCAGATTACTCTATCATTTGCAAAGAGTTTTATAATATTTAAAACAATTTTTACTTATGTGGTTTTATTTGAGATATGTAGTGATGCTATGGTTTTGCCTGGGAAGCTGGTGACTGTATCAGGTATCTATCAGCAAAATATTGTCATTAAACGTGCCACAAAATTTCACTGGCAAAGAATAACCATTTCTTGCTTATGAATCCGGGTCCACTAGGCAGTTCAGCTAATTGTGGCCAGAGTTGACTGTGTGTTGGCTAGCTGTTGACTGAGCTAGGAAGGGCTGGGCTGGGGCAAGCTAGACAACTGGGGCTCTGTGCCATGTGTTTCTCACCCTCCAGCAGGCCAGAGTGATGACAGGGGTGAA
Organism: Panthera leo; assembly: GCF_018350215.1. Lineage (NCBI taxonomy): Eukaryota > Metazoa > Chordata > Mammalia > Carnivora > Felidae > Panthera > Panthera leo. The sequence continues at coordinate 103,138,538 of NC_056687.1, read as the reverse complement.
AGAGCAAATGGAGGTATGCAAGGCCTCTAGAGAACTGGGCTCCGGACTGGCACATTGTTATTTCTGGATCATTCAATTGGCCAAATCAAGACCTAGAGCTCCAAACCCCAGGAGTTAAGTGGGAAGGGACCACCAAGTACCTTGGGATAGAGGGAGTGGAAGAAATGGGGATCATTTTTGTAGTCTACCATAGTGATCATAACATCCTGGCCTCTCATTAGAGATGAGACTCAGAGAGGGTAAGTGATTGCTCTTAGAACGAAGTCCAGGGGCGCCTGGGTGGCTCAGTCGGTTGAGCGTCCGACTTCAGCTCAGGTCATGATCTCATGGTTCGTGGGTTTGAGCACTGCATACGGCTCTGTGCTGACAGCTCGGAGCCTGGAGCCTGCTTTGGATTCTGTCTCCCTCTCTATCTCTGCCCCTCCCCTGCTCGCACTCTGTCTTTCTCTCTGAAAAATAAATAAACATTAGAATGAAGTCCAAATGATCTAAATCTTTTGAATCCCATTGTAGAATTCCTTTTTTTTCCCCCAAGTTGTGCTTTCAGGGATCCAAGTGGTTAATGAACAAATCTGCCTAACGTTTGCTCTACATATCATACATTGATTTAGTAATTTCCCATTTAAAAGGTGCTTTCACATGCACTAAAATCACCTGAGATCATTCTTGGACCTCTCTGGAATGGTATTGTTGGTATTATGTTCTAAATGAGAAAATTGAGGATAATATGTTGTGTGTGAGAATTCTTGTTTAAATCATTTTCACCTTCGATACACCTTCCTTTCTCAAAAAGCAAAATGAGTAAACTTTTTCTCTGTAAGGGGTTAAGAATGAATGGAAATGTTCGGAGCACTGTTAGCAATGCAGCCTTGATGAACCTAGAAAACGTTAGCTGTATAACCTCAGTTGCACCATTTAGGTTAAATTCCTAGTCTAACCCCCTCTTTTTATGACAACAAAATTAGCTCCAAGAAATATTTGGTTATCCCCTCAATTGCATGTATTATTATTATTTTTTCCTTTAGACTTCTCATAAGGTACTCCTTTCTTCACAGTAAGGATTGTGTTAGGGTGATTCAGTGCTTGCTTATCCAGACTGAGATGATATGAAGGCACACAGGATGAAATCTTTTACCAAACTGAGATAAAATATCTTAAGATATAAGGAGTCCTGCTACTAGTGAGAGCCATGTTCATCTGAGTGGAGATTTTTTTTTCTTAACCTCATTTTATGTCATTGGACACACAATGTAACATTTCTGGCAGTGCCTGTAGGTATGACAGTGAAATGAAGCAAGATTAAAATATGAAACAAATATGCCTGATAGACATTATTTTTCTCCAGTTTAGACATAATAACTCCTATAAATTCCATTGACTGGCATCAAAGAGTTAATGAGGTCATTTCCATAATTATTCATCTTCCTAAAGCGAAGATAAGCAGGAAGCCACTTCAACTGTCAAAATTAACTGGAGCATCAATCAAAAGCTCATAGATTTTGAGATAATTCTGTATTTAAACTCAATTTAGTTTCCACAGGGGGACTCTAACCTGCCTAGGAGGTTTAATTAGGCTAACTGCCTGAAAAACAGCATAAACCATATGGGTGGGTTCCTATTCAAAACTGGTTTTATGAGCATTCTCATAGCTCTTACAGAAAATAAATGAACTTTCAGGGATCTTCAACTAAGCCTTCTGTTTAGTAATTCCATAAGGAGAAACAGCTTAGGAGGAATTGATCTTTTTAAAGTGGTCTTTATATTGTGCTTTGCTGTTTTTATATCATGATTTGAACCATATCATGAACTCTCAGAGCGCAGAAGAGACAAAATACATTCAGGGGATATTTTTAAAGCTACAGATCAAAACTGAAACTTCCAATTCCCCAAGGGTATGCCACTCTGCCCTTGTGCCTTCCAAAAATTTCAATAAATCAAATATTTATTAAGCATTTGTATTAAGGTTCCAGGGAATATAGAGATAAATAAGATACAGTTTTTATCCTCAAGAATCTTAATGAGACTAATAGATGAGTGCATGGTCAATTATAATAAATATTAGAACTTAGTGAGCCCTAATGATATAAATAAACATAAATGAGAGCATTAAGGTAAGGAGTGACTAATTCTGCCTGATGAGATCAGTGAGGGCTTTGCTGAAAGTCTCCTTTGTAGCTGGGTTCTGCAGGCACACTGCAGAAACAGGATGGACCCTTACCCCGTATTTGGATCAGACGTCAGGACTGAGAGTGCCATACTCACACAGAGGATATGGAAACGTTTATTAATTATATAATGAAGCTTTTGGGGGAGGCTTCCTAAGCTGACCTGAAAATGGCTTGTGAAAACAAGGAAAGAAGACTGGCATGAGATTTTCATTGTGGTTAAGGGGAGAGGGGCTAGAATGAGGGTAGCCCTGCATACACAGGGACTTGCTTGGATTGAGTGTCTTTTACTAACACTAAAGGAGAGAGCACCCAGGCTTTCTTATCAGCTTGCCCAGATGAGGATCTCAAGGGCAGGAGGGAAGTTAAGAGGTGTCAGCAGTCAAACATTAAAGGTAGAGTTGGACTCTTTATTACAGCGAGGTTCCCCTGGATTCCATTCTATAGGGGCATCATCATTTTTCTTTTATTTCAAGCTTAAAGAAAAGTTTTAGACAGCTCACCATGTAAAACAAAACAAAACAAAACAAAAACCAAAAAAGCCTTCTAGCTGTTTAGATCACCAGGTTGTGTTTTTCTAGAAATCCAGGCCAACCATTGTCACCTTGCTTCAAAACTGTCCCATGTGGCTGCATCCCAACAATCTCTGCCCCCATTCTCCCCCTCACACCTTGCTATCACCACTTATTCCTTGGAAATCTCTAGTTCACTAAGGAATAGTATTCATTCATTGTCTACATATAGACTTTTTTTTTAAATGTTTGTTTACTTTTGAGAGAGAGAGAGAGTGTGAGTGGGCAAGGGGCAGAGAGAGGCAGACACAGAATCTGAAGCAGGCTCCAGGCTTTGTCAGCACAGAACCTGAAGTGGGGCTTGAACTCACAAACCCTGAGATCATGACCTGAGCTGAAGTCAGACACTTAACCGACTGAACCACCCAGGTGCCCTTCATTGTCTACATCTATACACCACTTCTGGCCACAACCTCAGTAAACTGCTACCATGTCCCTGACACACCCAAAACCTTAGCAGAAGAAGCTTTTGGTTCCCTAATTCCAAAGAGCTTTCCCTTCAACCACACATCAGGTATCCAACCCTCAGGCCCACTCTGGATGTTGGCATCCCTCATGACTGCATGTATTCTGAGATCTTAAGCCTGAGTGCTTGAAGCTTTGACTATAACCCCTTATGTCTGCATTGCTTAGAGTCTCTTACTTTTTGGAAGTCTGATCTTTGGTCTCTATTCCTTTTTCTCCTCCCCATCCAGCAGGCTTCACTTTCTTCTAATGTAGTGATCCTCTCTAAAACGTCCTTTTCATTAATGTATTCATTTTTTTAACCACTATTTCAGCATCTATCAATTGCCAATCACTGTTTAAAATGTTTTTAATGTTTATTTATCTTTGAGAGACAGAGAGAAACAGAGTGTGAGCGGGGGAGGGGTAGAAAGAGAGAGAGAAAGACACAGAATCTGAAGAGGCTCCAGGCTCTGAGCTGTCAGCACAGAGCTCAACGTGGGGCTCACACTCACAAGCTGTGAGATCATGACCTGAGCCGAAGTCGGACACTCAACCGACTGAGCCACCCTGGCGCCCCTGCCAGTCACTGTTTAGACACTGGAGCTATAGCATTGAAAATAAATTGAACGTTCATCATGGAATTTACATATTAGGGGAAGAAGTCAGATAATAAGCAAAGCACAAAGATTTGTAATAAACCAGAATGTGATAAGAGCTATGAAAAAATATAAAGCAAGTTAAGAGGGCTAGAGAATGTGAGGCACAAGGGAGTTGTTGCTACTTAACATACTAGAGTGGTCATGGAAGGCCTCACCGATGAGGTGATATTTGCCAAGAGACTTGAGGGAAATTAGGGAAGGAGCCATGCTTATTTTGAGAAAAGCACTTTCTAGGAGCAGTGGAGAGAAAGTCCACAAGTTCAGAGGCTGGAGTGTGTTGGCATGTTTGAGAATAGCAGAGACCCGTGTGTCTAAAGTGGAGCAAACAACAGGGGACATAGAAGGAGAGGTATCACTGGGGCGCTATTTGGGGACAAAGTAATGTAGGGCCTTATAGACCGTGGAAGGTTTAAAGTAGAGGAATGACTGAATCCAGCTTGATCTGATTCCTGTTGACATCATCTTCATCCTCAGTATTCTTGCCCTGTTTTGTTTGACTCATCTTTTATTTTATTTAATGGATCTTCCTCTAAGCATATAAGCATGCTCAACTGTCTATCCTATGATTAAATCAACAAAGCACAAAAGTAAAGACTTTAGGTACTACCTGATCTTTCTCCTGCTTTTGATAATGAAGCCTCTCAAAGGCTTCATAAATTACAGCCCATCCATATTCTACAAACTGAACCCGCTGTTGTCAAGGTTGTTGCTGAAATCAAAGGACATATTTTAATACTAGACTTACTTTACTTTCTCCCTCTCTGGGTGTGAATTATTGACTGCTCTCTTCTTGCAATTCTCGTCTGTTGGTTTTCAAGGCATGCTATGTCCCCTAGGGTTCCATTTTTGTACCTCTTCTCTCCTCCTCCACATTCTCTTCTCTCAATGCCATTCACTTTCATGACCCCAATTATCATCTATATGCTGATAACTCATATATATATATATATATATATATATATATATATATATATATATACACCAAGCCACTTTTAAAAAATTTAGTTTCAGCCCATATAGCAAAGTTCCTACTATCTCTATTTGAATTTCTCAAAAGTACTTGAAACTCATTGTGTCTATAATTTATCCTCTTATCTCCCACAAGCTACTTCTCTTTCTATAGTTGCTAACTTAGTGATGAACCCAAGTTAACCCAAGTTTTGAAAGCCAAGTTTATTTCAGTCTGCCGTTTAACTGGTCACCAAGTCCTGGAGATTCAACACGTAGTTCAATCAGGGAAGTAGAGTTACTTCCCTGATTGAAATCTCCCTGGCAGACTCTCAGTTGTCATCCCATTTGGGAAACTGTTCCTTATCCCCTGGATCTGCATCTGAGTCTGGAGTGAAAGGCCTTCTTACCTGCTTCCCTCACTCCATATTTCCCCAGCTCTTTCAAGCACGCAATATTCTCTTTGGTAATGATCTTGACCCGTGTATATCAGTGACGGTCAAAGCAACTTACAGGCAGGTTGTCGTCTTTGTGTATGTAGTGCTTATTGCAGTGCCTGCAATACTGTAGATACTACATAGATATTTGATGAATGAAGAGAGTTGACATTTAATAAAGGGTGAGTGAGATTTTGTAAGGTAGAGAACAATGTGTTCGTCATAACTGCCATGGGTCAGTGACTGGAACTCAATGCTGACTGAGATGCTAAGATGATCCTGGGCTAGTTCACAGAATGAAGGGATATATACCGGTGCTACAGGAAGGCAATAACCAGGGCAGCAATGGGAACTGAGAAACTAAAAGCAGGGGCTTGATGCAATCAGGCTATCTTTATTTTCTCTTACCTCTGTTTCTCTGTGTGTTGGTTTCATCCTCTCAGACAGGGTTTCCCCATGAGCCTAACTAAAATTGTGAGTGCCCAGAGATCAAGAAGCACACATTATCAATTAATGGACCAATGAATACAACCAGTGTGATAAAGCATGCTGCTTAGCTCAGCCTGGTACTAATTTCCACCCCTGGACCAACAGTGTAACCTATGAATTTGGATCTTTTTAGAAGAAGGCAGTTCCCATTGGAGTATGTGATGGAAATTTGAAAGAGGGGGAGCAGTTCCTCGAAATAAGGAGACTGATGGCACCAGAAGAAGGGAAGGGTCTGGGCAGACATTATAATGTATACTTACTAAAACTAGTAATATTAGCTAAAGTTTTCTAGTACTCATAACAGACATTATGCTAAGCACTTTACATAAATTTTGTCATTGAATTCTCACAACAATCCTATTAGATGAGTGTTTAAGTTAGAATTCTTTCAGCTACAATAAAATAACATTAAACTAAAAGTAGCTTACATTTAGGATCTTAGTTGCTCACTTACTCACAAGTACAGAGTAAGGCAGGTGATTACAGTATTGGTGTTAACTGCTCAAAGGTGTCAGGGATGTTGGTCAGCTTATTTCTACTCATGATTACAAAATGGCTGCATAGCTCCAAGTTTGCATCTTCACACAGCATGCTAAAATGTGAAAAGGAAATAGAATCTTCTTAACCATCTCTTAATGAAGGAGAAATTCTCAACAAGAACTACTCCCATAACCTTCCCAGCAAGAGTCACAGGAGAGGATGGCATCTTTATATACTCATGATGGAGCAAGTGAAGATAGAAAAGCAAGTCTCTGACACATTTAGTCTCAGAGGGGACTGCCTCTGTCCTGGCAAAGAAGGTAATGGTAGAATGGTTATGGGTAAGTAACAAACAGTTTTTGCCTCAGTGTATAACATTGTATTGGAATGTTTAGGTAAAAGAAACAAAATCTGAGCAACAATGACTTAAATCAGAAGGACACTTCTTGTTAGCCTTTGGGACAATAAGCATCTTAAGCTATGTAAGTAGTACAGATACAAAGATGACCAGTCCTTGACCTTAAGATATTAAAGAGGAATTTTGCCATGTATTTGAGTTCACAGTCTTCCTGCATCTGGTATTTTCTCTCCAGAATTATTATATGGAAGTTTGTAAGTATTTAGGGACGTGTGATTATTTTCTTAATTATTATAAATTGAAGAAAAAGTTTGACCAAACATTCCATTTCATTCCAGGACTTACCTGATTTTCCATGCAGTCTAAAACTGTGTGAAAATTTAGTTGCTGGCTGGTGACACTAATTGGCAGTCTCTTCAACAGTCTTTATGTAAGACAATATTAATTAGACATGAAAAAGAGAGTGTTTCCTTAACATCAAATCCAGCAGGTGCTCGGTGCAGTTGAGGGCAGGATGAAGTTGGTGATAAAAGTTACACCTTGCCAAATCACTTTATTTTTAGGTAGAAACTTACAGATCTTACTTACTAGTTGTAGAGCATTTAGTCAAAGATTCACTATGAGCTCAACCCATGACTATGCAAACTTCCTTTTCCTCTTGTGCAAAACATATACACATAAAATAGAATTTTATCAAATGTTTCCCTTTCAACCCTTCCAACCAGTGGTGGCACCAAGGACCATAAATTAAGGACTAAATTAAGTTTCTAGTTGCATATACAGTCATTGACTCATACTAATTTTTAAAAAAATGTTTGTTTGTTTGTTTACTTATTTATTTTGAGGGAGGGTGGGACAGAGAGAAAGAGGGGAGAGAGAATCCCAAGCAGGCTCTGCACTGTCAGTGCAGAGCCCTATGAGGGACTCAGTCTCGTGAACCATGAGATCATGACCTGAGCTGAAATAAAGAGTTGGACACTTAACTGACTCACCCAGGCACCCCACGACTCTTACTAATTTTATGTAATGAATTACCCTTTGATTTCTCCTCTTCTACCGTTCCTCTGGTTTTCTTTTCTTTTTTTAAATTATTTTTTAATGTTTATTTATTTTTGAGAGAGAGAGAGAGAAAGAGAGTGAGTGGAGGGGGGGCAGAGAGAGAGAGGGAGAGATAGAATCTGAAGCTGGCTCCAGGCTCTGAGCTGTCAGCACAGAGCCTGATGGTGGGGCTCAAACTCACAAAACATGAAATCATGACCTGAGCTGAAGTCGGATGCTTAACCAACTGAACCACCCACATGCCCCATCTTCTGATTTTCTTTCTTGGGTCTTTCCCACTGCCTATCTATTCAAAGTAGTTACAGGACTCTCTGGCCTTCTTTTTCTCTGAGTCATCTTACATATTCTCATGATTTTAACTACCCTGAATAGCAGGAGGCAGGCAGATAATTAAATGTGTGAATTGGATCAGTGCAAGAAATAGGAAATGATGGGGCCTGTGACATACAGAAAATGACTAAAGATATCTAAAGTTATACTTAGGGGAAAAAAAACCCACTCTGCTGGGTCAGATAAAATGGTCTGCCAGATGAATTCAGACCTTAGTATCTTACTTGCTATTCCCAATCCCCAAATCTGTGACCTGTCAGCCTTTCCCCAAAGCTTCAACCCCACATGAAAGATTATCTACTAGTTATTGCATAGACCAGTGCTTCTCTGAACCCACAGTATTTTAGAATCACCTCAAAAAGCTTTTTAATATACTGCTTGCTGCTCAGGGGCTGAGATCTGGGCTTTAAACTTTTAAAGTTCCCCAGGTGTTGAGAATCCCTGCCAAAATAGATTTTTCTTTTTCAAATCCTAAGCATTTCCTGTGATTTAAGAATGTAAATGGTAGGGGATCCTGGGTGGCTCAGTCAGTTGAATGACTGACTCTTGATTTTGACTCAGGTCATGATCCCAGGGTCATGGGATCAAGCCCCATGTTGGGCTCTGTGCTGAGTGTGGAAAGTGGTTAAGATTTTTTTCTCTCTCTTCCTCTGCCCCTCCCCTGCTCATCCATGCTTTCTCTAAAAAAACAAAACAAAACAAAAACCATAGATGGTGGATAATGAAAAAACAAGAAGTGTGTTTTTTTAAAATTTACAAATGCCTAGGTATTTATTTTAGTTTATCCTTGAGTTTTTAGTTTTCAGTTTTACTGTATTTGGTAAGAAATTACAGTTTTGTGTGATTTGTACTTTTTGAAATTTTAGTTGTTTTGTGAACAATCTTTGAAAGTTCTATTCTTACATGGAGATGTTTATTCCCTGTTTAATGGGTGAAAGTTTTTTTACTTTAACTTATATTATACTTACAAGTTACCTTATTTATATCCTCTTCTAATTCTTATGTATTTCATCTAACCATTTTTAGAGGCATGTATGGAAGTTTGCCACTATGAAAACTAGTTTATAAATTTCTCGTTATACTTCTAGAGTTTTGTCTTATGTTTTGATGCTAATATTTTATGTTCCATAAAGATATATAACTATTTGTAAGTATTTTTTGGTAGATTGTTTCTCATATCATTTAAAATTATTTCTGGATATTGAATTCTCTTATCACAGCTGCTTTTTTTTATGGCAAAGAGAAGGGGTGAGCATTTATCTGGAGATATATATGTGTGTGTATATATATATATATATATATATATATATATATATATATATATTTCCATCTCTTATTCTTAATGTATCTGTATCATTTTGTTTGTTGTATCTATTTGTTATGCTTACTTTTCTTCTCCTCCTCTTCTACCTCCCTTTTTTTTTCACAGAGGTTTAAATTTTGAGAAATCTGTTTGCAATTTCACATTCTATGTGTTAAAAAAACAGATGTTTGCAAATATATTATTAATATTTTATATATTTCTATATTCCTGACTCATATCCTACTTTTTTTATCTAGTTATTTTCATGGAGTACAACACTAAGTAAATTCTCAAGGAATTACTTCAGAAGAGTTAACATTCAATGAGCTTCCTAAAAATGTCTTTAAGTTATCCTCATACTTGAGTTTTGATGACATATTTCTATTTTATTTTTAGTATTCTTTAAAAATATTATGTTAATTTTTAGGAAAACCTCTTTTGTCTTTATGGATTATATTAGAATTTTCTCTATATCCTTGGAATTCAGAAATTTCAACAGAAAATGTGTAGGGGAGAAATAATTTTCCCTTTAGCCTTTTAAGTACTTAGCTGAGATGCTACAATAAAAGACAGATTAACAAGAGAGAAACAGAAGTTTATCAACATGTACAACTCATGTGTCCATGGAGAATGCCCAGGAACAAATGTGTACCTCTTACAGGTGGCTTAAAAGTTTGGTTTAAATACCATCTTCAGCTAAAAACAAAGGAAAAGTGTGAGGGAGGCCAGTTACGAGAAGGGTACCAGAAGAAGCCTGGCTAACAAAGGTCAAGTTTGTTATGCAGATATAAATTAGTACCTTCTCCATTGATAAGATGTGTGTGTGTTTGTGAGTGTGTGTGTGTGTGTGTGTGTGTGTGTGTGTGTGTGTCTCTGTGTGTGATTTGGAGAAATCCTTCTCTTCCCAATATAGAGAAGGAGATAGGAGATACACTTGCAAATGGAAATCTGTATGATAAATGTAAATTTTCCTTACAGAAGGATAACTTCTACTCTGTTTTTGGAGTTTCTCCTGTATCTGTTCCTTCTCAAAGTGATTAGCTCACAATAGTCCCTTTGCCAAAGAGACATATTTGGGATGGTATATACTGCTACCATTCATGTACTGTCTAGGTAAACTTCTACTAATTACTCACAGGACTCTTTCTATCTGGAATCTTTAATTATTTTTAAGTCATGGAAATTTTCTTCCCAGGTCTATTTCTTCCTCTTCCTCTCTCTGTTTTCTTCCTCTGAAGCCACTATTAGTTTTATTGCAGACTTCCCAGATATAATTACATTACTTTAAAATTTTCCAACTTTTTGTTCTATTGTATTATATTTGAAGATTATCCTTGTGTTGGCTTCTTCAGCTGATTTATCTTTAGCTTTGACTCTTCTACTATTTTGGTCTATATATTAATCTATTGTCTTTGGAAATAAGAATTCTCATTGCTTCATTTTCATAGCAGTTTCTTCTTCTCCTTTGCTTCCTTTCTTTATTTTCTTCCTCTTCTTTTTTTCTTCTCCATCTGTTCTTCTCTTTTCTTCTTTGTAATATTCACAAATTTCTGAATATTTTCATTATACTAATTGATTATTTTTCTGATATAAGAAAGTTGTTTTCATAAGTTACTTTTTCCTTTTGTGGGGTTTGGTAACACTTGTTGCTTTTCCTCAAATGTTTGGTGATTCTTGGTTGTTTGTTTACATAGATGAGAATTTGCTTACTACTAGTAGCTTGTGTATATTTCTACAGCCTCAGTGAGACTTCTACTCTTTTGGTAGTGAAAGCAGGGTTGGATGAGTGTGAGGATTAGGGAAATTCTTGCAGTTGTGGGGGAGGAAAACATCCTTTCCAATATTGTTAAAGTCTATAGTGGGATCCAAAAATTAAACTGACAATGACAGAGGAACAAGAAAAAAACATGCAGACTACTTAATGTAAATTTTATGTGATATGGGAGCTTTCATAAGGAGATAAGACCCAAGGAAATGGCTAAACCTCTGTGTGTTTATGTCGTGTTTGATGAAGAGTGGAAAGATATAGAGAAATATATTAGGTTGAAGAATATGAGTTAAGTTCAAGTAAGGAGTATGAGGAAACTTAGCAAGTCCTGTTTATTTGGGTGTTTCTCAGCATTACTCCTTCTTAGAGAAAAGGATGTTTGTTTTTTTTTTTTCCAGGTATAGAGAGAGCACCTCTCACATGAGGGTCTTTTGACCTGCTTCAGAAAAGAAGGGCTAGGGAAGGTCAGAGAGACATTCTTGCTTTTGATGTTTTCTCAACCTCTTACAGCTTAAAATATTCAATATGCCAAGGTGCCACATTTGGGGGTAATGCGTCTCCTGAACCCCATCACAACATAGTTTTCCTTCAGAGCAGAGGCCACAAAACAATCACTGCAGTGGAAATTAGGAAATTTTATGTCACATTATAGATTTTAATTTTTTCTTAGAAAGTATGAAACTCTAGCAAATCCCAGACTTTGTTGACCAGATTGACTGGAAATGACAGGCCAGAACCAAGTCATGCCTGTTTCTTAGATATGGTATGTGTCTTGTTTGTCAGAATCTCTGACACTCCCTAGTGTACCCCTCTTCTAGGCCACTACTTCTTTGATTTGGGGGGAATTCTAGTGTTCTTTTGGGAAGATCTGTTCTTTCTTAAGAGATTCTTTTCCCCAAAGGAATTATAATAATGAAATACTAATGATAATAATATCATCTGTCATTATATAAGGGCTTACTATTTGAAAGGCATGATGGGAATTATTTACTATTATAGTAATGTATTCAGCTTCCTAGCTGAAGAGTTGATTAGTATTATAATGATACAGTTTTACAGATGGGAAATAGGAGGCAAAAAGAGGGTGAGAAATTTGTTCAAGATAACAGTTGATGAGTAGGAGAGAGAGGAATTGAATCTGAGTCATTTGATCTCAGCACTTGAGTCCTTAACCATTATACGGAGCTGCCTTTCTAATCAAGATTATTGCTTCCTTTATGTTTTTCTATATTTAGAAAATAGCTTTTAGAAATTGCACACTTTTTATCTGTGAATGACATTTCCCTAGTTTTTTGGAGAAGGGCCAATTAGGAGGGCAGATTGATCAGTTATATACATTTATGACTCCCTTTCTAACTAAACAATACTCCTTGATGGTGGGAAGTTTGTCTTATGTATCTGCAGATTCTTTAGACCTCAGCACAGTGCCTGGCTGGTAATAGATATTAAACACAATGTCTAATTTGAAAACAACTGCCTTTCTTTCTTTCATGTTTTTCAAAGACTATGTGTAATATTTTATATAACCTACGTGTGTTATATATGGTTAAAGCAAATTGACTCAGACCACTTAAATCAAACCATGTTTTTTGAATTTTTAAAATAATTTTTCTCTTGTGTATTCATTTTTTAAGCTTTCATATTCTCATTTAGTTACATATCCATTTGTTCAGTTATATATCCATTTGAGTACCCAATCACATGTATTTCATATATATTACAAATACATATATTTCTTTCATTTAACAAAAATTATTGATCAGTTGCTATGCATAAAGCAATTACTATTGTTGGCCCTGGCAAAAGGAGCTTACAATGTAATAATAGGAGAAAGCCTCTATACAAATAATTTTAAAGGATATTAAAATGTACAGAAAACATATAACAAGCTCTGGGGAATTTGGAGAGAGGGATAGTGACAAGGCATTGAAAAACTAATAGTTATTGGATGAATCTTGAAGCGTAGGAAGAGCTTTAGCATGTGGTGATACTAAGTTCCCTGATTTCCTGTAAAGTAATGTTATTTATGTATTTATAAATATGATCTATATCTGTCTATCTCTGGGTGATACCCAAATACCTACATGAACCATCTCCTCCTCTCCCTCCCCACTATTCTCCTCCTCCTCCCTCTCCTCCTCCTCCTCCTTCTTCTGAACATTGGTCCTCTATTCAAGGAATTTCCTTTAGAAATGTAAAATGGATGAGCATCCTTGACAAGAGAGCTCAGTGACTTCTCTCAGGCCTTAATTAATTCAGGACTGCAACTGTTTTTTCAGTTCAATGCAGTTAATACCTCAGTATGTTTCCTAAACACCAAAGAGATATCTATATCTATCTCTATCTAGATCTAGATCTAAATATACATTTATACATATACTTTGTACATATAGATACATTATACATATATCTCTATCTCTATCTATCGATCTATCTATCTATCTACATTTCAAATCCATTGCTTTCTCCTGTAGCCAGATAATGATACTGTTTTATTAAATTGAATCTAAAATTATTTCTTTCTTCACACTGTTTAATCAAACTTTTCCTTGACACATTTTTCACCTCACTTCCAATACAAGATATGTTATTTAGTGAAAGAATTTTTATAAACAAGGGCTTTAAATCACTTCTGAAGTGTACAATTAGAACCCCTGTTAATATAATTAGGTTGAAGTTTTCCCTCTTGACATTGGTGTAGATGGTTTTCAAATATATTTATTCAGAAGAGGCATTCACCAGGATTGTAGTTCATCTCTCTTTTTATAGTAAGCCCTGTGGCTGCATCATCCCTGTGGTCCATTAATCTCTTATTGCATTACGCTGAAATTGTGTTGGTTATAAGTAATCATAAACTGTCAGCTTTGAAAAGCTAACATTTGTTAGCTTCACAGTCATGAAAAAACTAGTGATAAGTGAGGTTGTTAAAAAGTCAAATTAAATGTTAATTGATGCAAGGGCACAAAGCAGTAAGACACTTAAGGGTTGGGATGTGGGCACTACATTTATCAGACTTGACAAATTATCCTGAAGAGTTTCCATAGATATTTGCCTTCATATTTTCCTCCGTCACCATTTTCCCACACAAGCATGTCACAATTCAGCAATAGGTAAAATGCTACTCTTGCCAAATGTTTACATAGTCTCATATGAAGCCATACGCAAGATTCTTATTCTATTGTGTATATTTACAATGTTTTATTTTAAGCAGTGTGGTGATCTAAGAAAAGAATCAAAGAAGAGACTATCCTAGAAATTTGCATAAGGAGAAAAGAACATGCACACTCTTGGTGAATTAAAGAGAAGATTCTTTCTTAATCATCTCATACATTTAAATTACCCAAATTTGCATAAATGCTGAAGTGTGAATTGTTGCCTTAAAAAAAAAAAACCAATTCCTTTCAGACCATTGCTAATTATTCTTGGCTAATGTGGTAAAGTTAAAGGCACAGAAATTCTTTGATATTCCTCCATTGACTTCCCTAGAATGCTGACACAAGGCGTGGTTTGCTTAGATTTTGTGGTTGATACACAAAACAAAAGTAGAATGAAATATTGTGACTAAAATAGTTTTATTTTCTTGGGTCTCTGGTTGTTAGTAGACTACAAAAAAAAGGAAAAGCATTCTGGCTGACTCTAGAGACATCATACTTTTATAGAAATGGCTAGTTAACTACAGAGTGTTTTTGCTAGATTTTCCTATTATTAGCACTGGTTCAGGGCTGTTTACCTGGTACAAATTTTGGATTTTGCTTGGTAGAATGTGCCAGTTTTTGTAAACTACCTACCTATGAGGTAATGGCAAATATGTTAAAAATAAAAGATCCAGGCTGTTTGAACTACATATAGGTGACTATGTTTATTGATTTTTAACTTTTTTTACTATTTGATTTTGTATATAGAATTCCCTGTGGTCCCAAACATAGAAATTCCTCATGCACATTCACTTTGAGGGCAGTGTGAACAGGGTATCCTGACCTGAGACTGACACCTATTTATAGAACTTGTAAGAGTTAAGGATTTTTCTTAACTGCTTGGCGGATATTGACAGGTTAGTACTGACCTGTCATTTGAAAACCTTGTTTTCCTGGTAAGGTTTTCTGTCTACTTTACTAGAAACTTGTTTGAATTCATGCTTTTCCCCAAAGTAGAAGAACTTTGTGAAGCACAATCTTTGCTGGAAAGGACTTTGAGACGCCTCAAGCTAGTAGGGAGAAGAGTTTGTTTGAATGCAAAGCATCAAGAAATTACATTGGACTCAGTGGATATTATTGAGTACCCTCCCTGTGCTTTACGGGATAGACTATAAAAAGAAATGTAAAATACAATTCCTGCCCTGTAGGCTCAAATAGTCTATTTAAAAAAGGAATGGCGAGTAATGAAGACAGTAGAGAGCCACTCTGTACAGTTGTTCAGAGTACTCAGCATGTGTGGGTGTGGCTGAGTGGGTACAGGGAGGAAACCCCTGCTTCTGTTTTGCTTACTGAACCAAGTGCGTTTGAGGTTAAATCTGTCCCAAAAGTCACTTAACTAATCTATTAATCAGAATGGTGCTAGCTATTGTAACAATCTTTTTCCAAATTTTCAGTGGCTCAACAGAATGTTTATTTCTAGTTGACAAAACTATCCAATTTATATTTCTGGTCAGCCGATGGCTTTCCTTCAGGTGGTCCTTCTGGGATTGTGATTCTACCATTTTTGCTAGATGATTTCCATTGTGACTGTGGTTGTCTACCTCAATCCACATAAGGGAAGAGAACATGGAAGATCATATGTAGGAAGATAGAAAAGTGGAAGCACACATCATTTCTGCTCAGGCTCTGTTGGTTAGTACTCAGTGAGATGCCACACCTAACCTCAGGTAAGGATAGGAAATGTGGTCTGCTGTGAGCTTGGGGAGGAGAAAGAATGGTCTGGTGAGCTGCTGGTTAGTCTCTGCCACTCTGTTCTTCTGGTCATATATCATTCATGTCTACATGTATACCTACACATATATCTCTATATATCTATATCAATTGATGGTTGTCTCACAATCTTCTCTTTCAGGAACAACTATGTCCCAGAGCAAGTAGCTAAGTTAATTTTGCTTTGGTATCAAAATACTTTAACACAGGGTCAGGAAACTGTGCCCTTACACCTCCCAAACGAGTCAAACTAAGGTAGCACCTAGCTCCAAGTCAGGATCTCTTGTTGGGCAGTATCCTCATTTTCAGATCTAGATGTCAATCCATGTTTTCTGGTGGTCTATGAACTAAAAAGAAAAACTAGGACAAACTGTTTACTCTCCCCACCTCATACCCATGGTTCCCACATGCTCTATGTACAATGGTAAAACAAAGACAAAGTAACAGGCTAAAAACTCCCATTACCAATATGGAATATCGAGAAAGACACAGTTGTCTTTGTTTTACAACATTAATGGTTTTTAGGGACATAGAGAAAACCCTCTATCTTGCCTGTGGAGGAAGTTTATTAGATTTTGATTCTGTTTTCTAGAAGGAGCTCCCTTGTCTAGCATTTTCTATAGCTCTTAGTTCCTTCAAATGAAGGAGTCTTCCTTGTCCATTATTCTCCATAGCCACAACAGAAGTAGGAATTGGGGAGTATATCCTCCCTGGGACATACAATTTTCACAATCATTATGTGCTGGTACAATTTTACTGTGCCTGAGGGGTGTTTTAAGGCTTGAAGAAATCAAAAGATTTTTAAACCCCAGTCCAAAGTTTCGTTGGAAATGTATTTATCTTACAGACATAGTAGGCTTATGATCTATCTGTTGTTGGCAGGTTCTAATGTCAGGAACAATTCCCAAAGTTCTTACATAGTTCTCTTGTTTGTTTTCTTTTAGTCCTTTGCTCTTGGAAATGGAAACCAACATAATTTCTTGTCCCTGTAGTATACATTACTGAGACCAAGCCTACTTTCCTGTTGTTATGTTGAACAGTATTGAGACCAAGTGAAAAATAATTTAGCTGCTTGCTCCAGGACATTCTTGCTCATGAGAGATAATATTATGAAACAACTAAATCAGCCACATTTCACACCTTTCTCATCAAGCCCCTTACCTTGCTGTGCTCCAAAACTTTGAAGATCTCAAAATGTATTTTATTTACCAAACACCTAGAATAAATTTTAATTATATCTTGGCCATCTCTTGTTTATTCTCAGAATTGATTGGAGGTTTTTCAGCTAGAGAACTAAGGTGCAATGGTAGTCAAATAACTGCTTTATTTTTGTTCTTGTTACCTCTCCAGTGATGAAGCATCCATTTTGCTGGAGCTCTTGTTCAAGAGATTTTCAAGGACTTGTTACTTATTGAGAAACTTCATAGTCTCTAAAATGCTCAGTCTTTGTGAAAGGGGAAAAGCACAAATGGAATTTTAAAATGAAAAATTTCAAAGATGTCCAAGTCCTTTGAACTTCTGTTGTTTCAAGTGTTTCCACTGACCTTAATGATTATGAAATTGACTCTTTTTTCACATTCATTGCCTTTTTTTGTTATGGGTTAGGAACAGACTGATTCATAAATTTGGGAATATTACCTTTAATCCTAGACTCTGTCCTATTGTAAGCAGACACAGCCAAAATCTCATGGGGTTTATGTAGTACAGTCTTATCATCATCAGGTATAGGCAGCCTTTCTTTAGATCCTCCTAAAGAATCTTTGAATAATTGAACCCAGAGGAAGTAGCTAATTTCCATGTGAAAATTTGCTTTTCTAGAAGATATTTCACAGATGGACAGCCCTTGAATTCATATGGAATAGACATTATTAGCCATTATTAACCATTAGTGCCACAGTAAAACTTTGAGGGATTGATCCTTGATTTATATCTGCCAGTTTAAGAGATATAAACCATATGCAGCTCATTGGAAGACTCCTGGACAAAGGCCTTAAGAGACTGATTTTTAGGTGTCCTCCAGAAGCAGATAATCTTTGAGAAAAGACAGCTTCTAGATATTTGGATCAGGTTAACAATTGTGTGAAGTAGACAGTTTCTGCATAACCCACAGGCTAAGATCCAACTGAGTAGAGCCACATATTATCATGATTTAGTCTGCATTCACTTGTTCTTTATTTTCTCCCTCCATTTTATAAATTTTATGCTATTCTAAGTTTCTGAATTTGCTATCACTCTTTATCCTTTAACTATGATGTTCACAGAGCTCCTATCAATACTGCTCTTTGCATCACTAGCATATCCTTTATATATGTCCAGTGCCTTGCTACAATTTTCCTGTCATTTAGCTAAACTATAAATCAACCTGACCCAGTTAGTACCAATTTCTCCTAATTAATGAGCCAGTTGTTTTGGTTGGTTGGACTCAACTACTAAGTAACTTCTTCGAATGCAACAATGCAAAAGGCCAGACAGCCGAAAGTCCAAAGCTTTTAGATATCATGCCTAGGGTAGGAAGTTTCTGTCTTTATTAAAGCAACATCTAGGAATTTTTCACATTAGTTAACCTTTGCAACAAACTTTTTACAGAAATACAGCTTGGAATATGACTAGAAAAAATATAGTCTACAAGCGAAGGCTACCTGCTATGGACTAAATTTTATCCACCCAAAATTCATGTGTGGAAGCCCCAATTCCCTAGTGTGATGGTATTTGGAGATAGGGGTCTTTGGGAGATAATTAGGATTGGCTGAAGTCATGAGGGTGGGACCCAAATAATGAGAGAAGGGACGCAAGAGAGCTTTGTCTTTTCTCTTTCTGTTTCTGTCTCTCTGTCATGTGAGGACATAACAAAAATGCAGCCATCTGCAACCAGGAAGAGAGCTCTCTGGAACTCAACCATAATGGCATGTTGCTCTCAGACTTCCAGCCTCCAGAACTGTGAGAAAACTCTGTTGGTTAAGCTACCCAGTCTATGGTATTTTGTTATGGTGGCCAAACTAAGTCACCACCTAATTTTAACAGAGCTGTAAGAAGTCTTACTTCTTAAACTTGATCTTAGGCTGTTTTACTATTGCTCTAACCAATGATCTGGCTAATTTAAATCTCACCATTTGACTTCCATTCCCTCTTACCGAGTGGCACTAAATATTTACAAAATAATTAGACAACTCCCAAGGGTATTTTGTCTCTGAAAAACCCAAAAATCCAAACAAACAAACAAACAAAGAAACATTGAGTGACTGACTCCCAACAAGTGGTATTAGACTGGTACATGAAAAGTTTATTCATTGGCTTCTACCTGCTACACTGGATCAGGATGTTATCTTAGTAGCTGATGCCTATATTAGGATAGTGTCTGATATCGTACTGACTCCATTTTGATGCACCATTTTTCCTCTCTCAAACAAATGAAAGAAAAAAAACAAAAAGAAATCTTTAGGTAAGTTAGTTCAAAAACTAGGTCTTGATTTGAGACCCCAAAATTTAGCTATTAAGAGGGAATTTTGGGCTTCTTTCTCTGTCCTCAAGTCTCCTCATTTCTTGCTTTATAATATGCCTGTAAAGTGCGAGTATATCTTAAATGTGATAGTTCACATATTGGTGGGAGAGTATGATAATACCATTAAGGCTGTAGATTTCCTTGCCTAAGAAATTCATGAGACCGGATTCATGGTGATTCAAAATAGAGCAGCCCTACTTGTTATATTATTCTCTTTAACCCTAAAGAGTCTTCTAGAGTCTTTATTATTTCTAAAATATCTGGGAAACAACTAAATTGTATACTATAGTCTCTTCACATTGGGAATTGGATTTATTCTCTTGCTTTAATTTAGGCAGTCTTTACTCTTGGCTTAGAAGTAGATTATAAACTCTGATCACAATCCTTTTCTTAGTATTTATATCTGTGTCACAGTGCTCAAGTGTGTTATCTTCAGAGTCCTAAATGATGTTATACAGCTATCTTCATGTCAAAGGATTCAGTAGATTATCATGTAACAAGGAAACCTAATATATCACTGTGTCTTATCAAATAGCAATGCACATTTGGATTGATCATGACCATAGATGATAAATGATCCATCCTATAGAATAGGTTAGAGGAAGACCAAAAGTGGGACTTGAATAACTAAAATCAACATAATTTCTTGTCTCTATATTAAACAATACTTAAACCAAACTTTCCTCTACCTGTGAATATAATTTCTTATCTCTGAATTAACAAATCATGAGACTAGGCATAGATCTCTGTCCTTATTTAAGTAGTACTGAAACCAAGCACAAGTTAGTTACTTTCTCCAGAAAATACCTTTTTCTGGAATATTAGACTATAAAGCAACTAACATGTTCATTAAGAACAACAGCTTGCTTATGAAGCCTGCTTCAAGGCCATTGACCCACTGTACACACATATCCAAAGCTTGTATGTCATAATCTGGCCATTCTAAACCAGATCCCTGCCTTGCAACATCTACTTTAAATTCACTCAACCCAGGCCCTAAAACCTTTCTATCATTTCCTAATTTCCAGAATTCATAATTTGAGATGCAACTAAGACTTAGCCAAGAAAATATCCTTCCTTATTGTAATAGGTTTAAAAAACCTATCTTTGCTTGGTAAATATATTTTCTTAGTAGTGTTTGAGAGAGGGCTTCAAAACCTCTTGCCTATATTTCTCAATTTAAGTGGACTATAATTAGGACATCTAAAATACAAAAGACTAGCACAGAAAAAAATGTTCTAAATCTGATTTGCTCAAGGCTGTGACACTGCTTAATTGAACAATCACAGCAAGCTTTTATCTTTCAAAATCACTTTCAGTCATTTATTCTTGTAGTTGACATCTAAAAGTAGTTGTTTCTAATTTTCCAATCTTTCAAAAACTTGAATGCCTGGATTATCCCTCTTTATTTTTCCTTCAAGCCATCTAATAGTTTTCTTAGCATATCTCTTTTATCTCTTTATTTTTATATCTTCTGTCTTAGTCTGTTTGAGCTGCTATGACAAAAGAAAACAAAACAAAAAACAAAACATATATTCAGTGGATTAAATAGCAGACATATATTTCTCATAACTTCGGAATCTGGGAAGTTCAAGATCAGAGTACCAGCATGGTTGAGTTTTAGTGGGAGTTCTCTTCCTGGCTGGCAGATGGCCACCTTCTTGCTCTGTCCTCGCATGGCAGAAAAACAGAGCTCTTGTCTCTTGCTCTTCTTACAAGGATATTAATCCCATCATGAGAGCTCCACTTTCATGATCTCATTTAGACTTAACCACTGGCTACTTTTTCTGCCATGTGAGGACACAGCAAGAAGGTGGCCATCTGCCAGTCAGGAAGAGAGCTCCCACTAAACTCAACCATGCTGACACTTTGATCTTGAACTTCCCAGAATCCAAAGTTACGAGAAATAAATGTCTGCTATTTATTCCACTCAATATATGTTTTCTCTTGTTTTGTTATAGCAGCTCAAACAGACTAAGACACAAGTGATAAAAATAAAGAGATACAAGAGATATGCTAAGAAAAGAGTTAGATCCACCTCCTAATACCAGCACACTGGGGAATAAGGCTTCAACATACCAATTTAAAGGGGGGGAGGACACAAACATGCAGACTGTGACACCTTGCAAAAAAGCAGAAAAAATATGTAATATACACTCTTAACTTTTTGCAATCATTTCCTTGGAGATACAGCCTCAATAGGCATATTATTTGCACTCCCTAGAGTATCTCAAGTGGTCATTCCACTAACGCTTTTGTTCTTGTGTAACAAAGGTCTCTGTCTTTTCAGCCTCCAGTATCAATTCTTTTGCTATTGACTACCTGACCACTAATGCCACATCTGATTCCAATTTCTGTAGTAATTTGGGGATTGCCAACTGTTGACCCAAGAATTACAAAATACCAGTCGATTAACACAACACAAATATTACACTCATGTAACAGTCCAAAGCAGGCATTCTAGTTAGGGAACACCTTTTTCTACAAGGTGAATCCACATTGTGGTTCCATTATCTTCACCCTTGCCTTTCAAGATTTGTATGATTGTCCAACCCAAGTTGGGAAACGTAGGAAGAGAACATAAAGAATTGTACGTGGGAGGTTTTTTATGGGTTAGGCCAAAATGGTACACATCACTTCCATTCAGATATAATTGGCTACAACTCAATCATATGGCCAAATCTGACTGTAAGGAAGCCTGGAAAATGGAGTAGAGTTGTAAGCCTAGGAAGAAAAGGAAATGAGTGTGACGAACAGCTAGCCGGTCTCTGCTACAGTTGTGCCTTTTTAAGCACACAGACTAAAATCTAGGTAAACAGACAGTATCAGGGGGTAGGCAATAGTGCCAGCAATAGAGATGGAAGAGCTCAGCCTGTGATATGGCTGGGGAAATGCTTGGCAAGAGACACCAATTATGATATGGATTAGGAAAGACATCAGGTATGATTGGAAGAAGAGAATGGACAAAGTTGATGTACAGAAGTTGTGAATGAATGCATTCCTGTTGGAGGAAACATTGCATGTAAATGTGTAGGGGCAGGAGACGGGTGTGAGGGGGCAGTGAGAGGATTGGTTTGCCTATAATAGATTTCTTTTAGAGAT
The DNA here is from genome assembly GCF_018350215.1 of Panthera leo. NCBI lineage: Eukaryota > Metazoa > Chordata > Mammalia > Carnivora > Felidae > Panthera > Panthera leo. Next base: position 103,116,018 of record NC_056687.1, on the reverse strand, counting down.
CAAAAAAAATTTAAAGATGACTAGGGAGGTTGGAATGGAGCACAGCTCCTTTAATGCTGCTCACACTAAAAAGTAGAGCCATTAAGTAGTATTGACCATTTGGAGTCATTGTCTACTTACAATTTTATTCTCTCTATGCCTGTGGCATATATTTCAGCATCTGGTGTTTTCATTTAGGTAGAAGAGAGTCTGTGTGAAGAAGAGATACACAGAATCTGAAAAGAGGATAGATTGGGAATGACCTATTATGCATTCATTATGTTCTTCCAATGTCAGCAGGAGTTTTCTGGGTCGCTGGTAGTTGGGAGCATAATGGCTGGAAGATTGAGTCCTAATTACTAAGACTAGCCTTGCAGAGGCTCTGCTAAGTACAACTTTGTTGGAACATAATATCTTTGTCTGAGGTGATTAGACATTACAGTTAGGTCATGTAAAAATGCACAGGTAAAACTCTAATTTTCTCTGTTCAATCAATGTAATTCTAGTAGATAATGCGCCTGATTTTAAAAAATAAGACATTGATAATAAAATCTTTCAAAAGATACGGTCTTTTTAAAACAAGAAGAGAGTCAACTCATAATGTCCTAGTGTGCACATATGGCTTCATCATAATAAAAAAGTTAATTGTATATTTTTGTATTCAGGTAACTTGAAATGTACTTCAAAGAAACACAGTGAGCTGTGTAGGAAGGATGAAGAGGACAGAAATAACAGGATTCAATCCTGCATCAGCCTAGTGATTATTTTTCTACCTAGTGTTTTGATGGGAAAAATAATCATGACTGCCAAATTTAACCTTTTCTAGAATTGTTGGCAGTGAACTCAAATTTGAAATACTTTATTTGTATCATTATAAAATTTTAATAGGAGTGTTGGCATTTTTGATTGCTCAAAGATGCCCTTCAGTAATTGTGTCTTGTGTGTGAAATGTCTATTCCACATAATGGACAGTCTTCACTCACGATTCACCATATATTAGCTAAGTAGTATGTGGAAAGAAGTATCTTAAGAATTTGAAAAGAACATCTGATTTCTTTCTCTTTTTATGTTAGTGTTATTATTGATGAGTAGAATAACCATATAATTCATCAACTTAATTGGGACACTTTGGAAAGTGAAAGTGGTACTATTTAATAATTACTTTGGGCTGGGGCACCTGGGTGTTTCCGTCGATTGAGCTTCCAACTTCAGCTCAGGTCATGATCTCACAGTCCATGAGTTTAAGCCCCGCGTCGGGCTCTGTGCTGACAGCTTGGAGCCTGGAGCCTGCTTTGGATTCTGTGTCTCCCTCTCTCACTGACCCTCCCCCATTCATGCTCTGTCTCTCTCTGTCTCAAAAATAAATAAACATTAATTTTTTTAAAAAAATAATTACTTTGGGCTGATAGGTATTAACTAGGACATATGGTACCTACTGATAAATCTACATGGATAAATGAAATTGGTGAAGAAGTTGAAAAAAATCAGGCCTTAGTTTAAGTTAGCATTTACCAAACACTCCTATGGGCAGAGACTACTAAGTGATGCATATCCATTATCTTATTTAATTCACCCTCTCACGTGAAGTATTATTATTATTATAGCCATATTCTAAATAAGGAAAATATGGTGTACAGAGGTTAAATAACTTCTCCAAGATTCCACACCTAGGAGGTGGCAAAGGCCGATTCAAAATTTTATGTATTTATATAAATTACAGAAAATAATACTAGGGTAGTTTGACAGTAAAGATATAAATGACCCCAAATTCTATTATATCTCTAGTATCGCTATTGTAATCTTTAAAATTTTATTTGTGGCCCATTTTCATGTGTGCTGTTTTTTTCAAAGGACTTAAGAAAATGTTACTGGAGTAATAACACATATAATTAAATACATTTAAATAGTACCAAAAATCATAAATGAAAACCAAAAGGAAGTATCACTACTCAACCTTCATACCTTGAGTTTTACATTCCAGAAATAATAATTTTTAATAATTTTAGTTTTTGCTTCTTCTAGAGGTTATCTCAATAACTTTATAATGTGCTCATTTACCATTTTGTGATTAATAATCTTTACACAGAATCTTATGAGTCCCTGCGATGAAATGTAAGGTATTATTTTCCTATTTTCATTTTCCTCTCAATTTATAATAACAATATGATTTTAGTTTATGCCATTGATTACTTGTACAACTTTTGATAGCAAGTATGTATTTTCTGAATGTAAGAATGAACTATGATCTTTGCAAAATTGAAAAAATCAGTAGAAGTAGGTAGAAGGAAAAAAGATCCCCTGAAATCCCACCTGATTGTCAGACCTTACATTAACATATGAAGGGCCATATTACATGTAATTGCTTTGTTAATACATTAGCTTATACATAGTCAAATTAAAAAAAAAAGTACTTAAATGCTTATTTTTACATAATTAGGATTATAAGTGCCCTAGGTTGGGTTCCCCAGAAAACAGACTCTGAGAAGGGGATTTGTATGCAAGAAATTAATTGGACACAGTAAGAAGGAGTAGGGAAAGAAAGGTGGGGCAATGGGAGAAATTGAACTGCTATGTGTACACCACAAACATTTCAACCAATTCAGTGGGGAGCTCTGGAGCACCCTGTTATCACATGTTGAAAAAAAAGAGCTAGGTCTTTTACCCCCATATCAACTAGCCACTGAGTACTGGACTAGCCTCTCTCAGGAAGAGATATGACCTTATAAAGGAAAACACTATTTTATTTGCCTGCTATTCTCACCACTTCTGACACCAAATGGGCTTTTCCCACACCAGGTGATTTTTTAATTCTCAGTGGGCACTGATTGGGTATCCTCCAATTTAACTCATGTTGACACTGTCTAGAGTTAGTACAGAACCCACAGGTTAAGGGCTCAGTCCTGCAAGACTGCTCCCCACTTTAGGTGCCAGTTGTGACTCTGGCTTTTGACAGACCAGCTACAAACTGGAAGTTCCCATGACCATCTTCTTCTGTTGGGTAATTGGTTAGAATGGCTCACAGAACTTAGGAAAGTGTTTTCTTTACTGTTACCCATAAAGGATACAAGTCAAGAGCAGCCACGTGGACAAGATGCATAGAGTAAGGGTTGGGCAAGGGTCACCGAGCTTCCAGGCCTTCTCAGGGTCTGAATTCTACCGACACCTCCATGTGTTCACCAACCTGGAAGCTCTCTAGACCCCTTTGGTTAGTATTTTTTTATGGAGGTTCCATTATGGAAGCATGATTGACTAGATAATTGGCCATTGGTGATTGAAACCAGATTCTCTCCCTTCCCTAGAGAATGGGCAGTGGGGTCTGACCCACCTAAATATAGAAGTAAACTGAATCAAGCACAAGACTGAAAAAAAATGAGTTCATTCTGGAATAGGTGATGAATTGTAATTTGAGACATGCAAACTATAGCAAGCTATAGACAAATCCATTGTAGGTTTGGGGTAGCTGTATTCATGGGCAGAGAATGTAAAAAACAGAGAATTCAGTTAGAATCTGTTAAAATAAAAAGCAGACCAGGGCACCTGCGTGGCTCAGTTGATTAAGTGTCCAACTTTGGCTCAAGTCACGATCTCACCTTTCATGGGTCTGAGTCCCATGAAAGGCTCTATGCTGACAGCTCATAGCCTGGAGCCTGCTTCAGATTCTGTGTCTCCCTCTCTCTCTGCCTTTCCCCCACTCATACTCTGCCTCTCAAAAATAAACAAACATTAAAAAACAAACAACAAACAAACAAACAAACAAACCAGACCAGCTTTGAAAATTCCTCAAGCAGAAAAAAACAGTCCAGTCATACAAAACTCCATTCAACTTCTTTCATGAAACCAACCCAATCTGGGTCGTTCCTTGTTCATGCCTTTGGACACCGTATGTAAATCTTCCCAAGGCTGATATGAGACAATTCCTGACCAACTCCCTATCACTTAAGAAAATCCCAATATTATCAGTTTTCTGTAAATCAGGCACTTATGGGAAATCAATCTCAGTCCTTAAGTTTTGTTTTTCTGAGGGTACATGCATGAGATTTTACATTTTGTATCTTCTGGTTCCATTTTAGATAGAAATTCTCTTAGGCTGACAGTTTCAAGCTTCTAATCATGGCTGGGTCTTTCTAGTGACCAGCCTCTGTCCTAAAGTTTTCCAGGAATCTCCCCAAGAGTCACCTTATTAAAACAAAAGACAGTCTTATCAGGAAAATGTCAAGGGATTTAGGAACTCTGTGTCAGGAATAGGGGTCGAAGACCAATTATTAGAACAAAAGGTACTCCTAGCACTCCTATCACCCAGGAAATTACAAAGGTTTTAAGAGCTCTGTTCTGGGAACCAGGGACAAGGCCCAAATATACAGTCCTTATTGTGTTACAATTTTACATCCGGGGTAAAGCCGTTCTTTCCTGCCAATGACAATTTCTGGGAAAAGAATTAGTTGTGAGGTCTGCACTAACTCCAGGCAGTGAGTGTTAGCAGGAGTCAAATTGGAGGATGCCCAATCAATATTCATGGTAGGCGTGGCAGGTAAGACTTACATATCATCTAAATATCAGGACACCTGGATATTTTTAAGACATCTCCCATCTATTTCTTTGGTCTCAGAATTAATTTTGTGCCCTTGCTGAAAAAAGGCTACATTATTTATGTGAGAACAAAATGAGCGTGCTAATTCTAAACTTCCGAGTATGTATTTGTGTGCGGGTGAATGTATGTACATGTGTGACAAATAAGGGAAAAGACACTGTGAGGTTGCCCAGTATTGGTAAAATAGAAAATTAAAAAATATTTTCCATATACATACTGTATATAAGGGTAAAATTAAAATCTTTCAAAATAAGCATTTCTTTTTTCATTTAGCTTTTGCACATCTATAAGGAAAAGAGCAGAGCTGAAACCTACAGAACAGTTAGCATGGCATATGTACATAGTCATTCATGCTGCTGGTGAATTCTGACTAGCTGAGTAGGATGCCAATAGCAACGTAGACATTATCATAGATGCTCCTTGAAACATTAACTGTGACGTCGGAGAGGGTTGAGAAAATTTAATCGGGAAAATTTACTGTAAATGAGGATGAGTTCAGTAAATATTTGAGGTTGAAATTAATATATTTAGAATACATATAATTCCATACTAATTAGAATGAATAATTTTGTCCTCTGTCCAGAAGCAACCATTTTATCCCAGTTAATTTTGGTTGATTTTTTTTTGTTAGTGTACTTTAACAATACCTAAAACACTGTTTACAATTTACATGAGACTTTGCAGCTATGACTTATTGTTCTCTAGAACTATATATATTTTTAACCTTTCATTATAGGATAGTACCTTATAAAGATCTCTATCACACTAGTCTTTAACTTTAATAGTTTGTTTTTACTTGACCTCCTCCACATGGGTTAATCATGTAAGTCTTTCTATTTCACACATGCCTGGAGTTAGCTGCACTCCATAAATTTGTGAGTCCTACTTCTTTGTACCTGTATCTTGACCTTTGATATAAGTTAATATATCATAAAAGTCTACAGGTTTGATTTAATTTTATTTTCTTTAAGGTTGTATCTTGTATTATTTTATTAGGGCCCCCATAACATAGTACTACAGACTGGGTGGCTTAAACAACAGAAATTTATTTTCTCATAGTTCTGGAAGCTAGAAGTCAGAGATCAAGGTATCAAAAGTCTTGGTTTCTTCTGAGACTTCTCTCTTTGGCTTGTAGATGGTTGCCTTGTCCCGGTTTCTTCACAAGGTCTTTTCTCTGTGAATATCTACCTCCTGATTGCCTCTTCTTATAATCCAACCAGTCATGTTGGATTAGTGCCTGCCCTAATGACCTTACTTGAACTTTACTACTTTAAAGGCATTCCAAATACAATCTTGTATCTCCAAATACAGTTACATTCTGAGGTACTGAGGTTAAGACTTCAACATATGAGTTTTGGGGGATACAATTTATCCCATATCAATCTTACTAACATCTATTAGCAAACTTTTAGTTACCTGCAATTAAAAACAAATCACTTGGTTTTTGTCACAAGGGTTTTTAAATTTTGTTTTGTTTTGTTTTTGTTTTTGTTGTTGTTTTAGTAAAAAACATTAATAAAAACCTCCTCTGGTTAGAAAAAAGCACACTACATTTAGTATATGCAGTAGTAATTTCACTCTCTATCCAATTTTTCTTATCTTCACCTGTATCCCATAAATTGATAAGACTGTTTCTTTATTGTTAATATCTGGGAATATAAATCTATAAATGTTACATTCGAAAAATATGATTAGGGGAGTTGAGCTTTTAGGAGTAAAAATTATAATAATCATTATCATGAATAAGCAGAGGAAGATGTTTAATAAACTATTTGCTTATGTGGTTGTATAAACATTTACTTCAATTTTTCAAATATTTTGGTTTACTGAAAATTACTTAATATGATTTATCAGGATTGCTAAACAAAGAAAAATGCAAGAAAGAAAGTATTTTTTTAATGTGTATTTATTTTTGAGAGAGAGAGAGAGAGACAAAGTGTGAGCAGGGAGGTGCAGAGAGAGAGGGAGACACAGAATCTGAAGAGGATCCAGGCTCTGAGCTGTCAGCACAGAGCCCAATGCGGGGCTCGAACTCACAGAGTGGGAGATCATGACCTGAACCAAGGTTGGATGCTTAACTGGTTGATCCACCCAGGCACCCCCCAAAAGAAAGTATTTAAAGTACATTTACTGCTAATTTGAAAGTAATTTCATGATTTTTTAAATACCTTAAAAGGCAGTTCAAGATCTTGCTTTGATTCAATGGTAACATTATGAACAATAGCTGTTTTTGCATTAAAAAATATTTTACTTTATTTTAGAGACAGAGAGCATGAGCAGGGGAGCAGGGCAGAGGGGCAGAGGGATAGAGAGAGAGAGAGAGAGAGCATGCAAGAGAGAGAGAGAGAGAGAGAGAGAGAGGGATTCTTAAGCGGGCTCCACACTCAGCACAGAGATTGATGTGGGGCTTAATCCCATGACCCTGGGATCATGACCTGAGCCCAGATCTGGAATCAGATGCTCAACCAACTAAGCCATCCAGATGTCCCTGTTTTTGTTTTTTAATACATGAAACAATGACATCTATTGTTTATTGAATATTTTACATATATAATATCATTTGGTATAGAGAAGAAGTATTTGAGGTGGGCACTATATCCTCTATTTTACACAGAAGAAAACGGGGTCTCATTTAAAAATTTAGGAAGACAAAGCTAGGCAAATTACAAAGCTAGGAAGTGACAGAACTGGGATTCCAAACAAAGCTACTTCATCTTCAAAGTCTGTTCCCTTAACCATTATACTGAAGTATGGTTATTAGAATTTGCCAGATATTGTAAAGAGAAGTTCCAAGGACTTGTAGGTCAAATATGGGATAATATAGAAGCCTGCTAGTGCAGTATCATGTGGTAAGGTCAGAATACAGCAGTATAGAATGAGGCATGACCAGCATAGATTAAGGTATAGACAGTCAGGGTGTTTGAGTTAGGATATAGATTGAGGAGACAAGCCATGTTTCTGATCCTGATTAATGTTTTGTTGCATCAAAGAAATTATGAAAGTAGTTATAATAACAATCAAATAATTGAGAATAGTGTTTCCAACCCATAGCTGTTGTAAGCAAATTATTTTAATTTTCTACATTGACACTTGGAGTGAAAACATCATGAGAAGAGTGAAAAAATGAGACCGAGAGTCATGCAATTTCTGTCAACTCCTAGCAGTTGAGAAACACTAATTGAGAAAAAAGAACAATGGAGTTTCATTTGTATCCAATTAGAGTGGAACACGTTGTGGTTGCTCTGGACCCCCCGCCCCTCACCCCTAGGTTGAAGGTGGCTTTTATTTTCTCTCTTGGGTGAGGAGAGGGAAGGGAGCTTTCTCAAGCAAACCTACTGAGGAAGGATTAAGTGCACCTCCTGACGATGGGACTGGAAGAGCCAGACAATCATTCAGAAGGGATCCTCTGCATCCACTTCCTGTCCCTGGACTGTTTGAATGGAGCATATTATCTATATGTATTTATTTTGCAAGCTCACTAATGTTTGAGACTTGAAATAAGATTAGCATCAAGGAACAGAGTAGCAGCATTATCTACAAGTAAGCCACATGTCCAGGAACTTCTCTGTGCAAGGGTAGAGTGGAATCCAGGCTGGATGAGGGAGCCACCAAAAACACCATGATCACTTACTGAAGGAAGCTTTAGATGGGTGTATTACCTGGGGGTTGCTGGTGGGGGACCAGCCAGAAAGAGTGGCATCACTCAAGAACAAGACATCTTATCCAATCAGAGTTGCCACGTACTGGATAAGGGGGGGACTTAATTAGGGACCGCACACTGACATTTCCATCTTCACACACCCTCTGATGTCTTTTGTTTTATATATGATTGCTTTATTTGTTATACAAAATACCCTTCATTTAAAAAATGTTTATTTATTTATTTAGATGGGGGTAAGGGTGGAGAGAGATTCCCAAGCAGGCTCCACGCTATCAGCATGAACTGTGAGATCATGACCTGAGCAGAAACTAAGAGTCGGATGCTTAACTGATTGAGCCACCCAGGTGCCCCTGTAAACATGAAGTTACCCTTCATTTTTATTTGGAGCAAACCTTACAGTGGTTTTGTAATTGAAAAGACCTGTCTGCATGTTTTTGGCTTGCTCTTTTCTTTCTCTCTCTCACTCTTCCTTTTTTGTTCTTTCTTACAATATTCTACTCTGGTATTTCCGTTATATTTTTTAAATTTAGCATTCTACAAAACATACTAGATTTCCTTTCCTTTGGTTCTTGCCATTTGTCTCCTTCTCTGAACAACTTTTAGGCCTTCAAACTTCTATATATTTTATATGTTATTGCCTCTTTACATCATCTGTTAATTATCTTTTAATGGTAAAATATCTTATACAAAAGATATAAAGTTCTTGCTTCAGCACTTTCTCTCATAAAAAAGTTAACTTTCTCCCCCTTTGTTCCTTTCCTTGAAATATCCCTCAAAAAAAGGACTTTTATGTCACAGTTCCCTCATTCTCTATGGATACTCTGCAGTTGTTGATGTGTTAATAATCAAGCCAGGCTCCTTAGGGCAAAAGAATTTTCTTCTTCTTGGTAATGTTTTATTTATTAAACAATACAGCAAGCAATAAAGGAACCAAAGAAACATCACACAGTAATTAAAATTTGTTTTCTAGCATGTTTATCATTTTATATATGTATAATATAACAAATGATCAAGAAATTATTGTTTTACATATCTCTCTGTATATACATGCAAATTAAATAAACAACTACCAAGAAATTGCACAATGTTTCATTAAGAAGTTATCTAAACTATAATATCACAACCCACTAAAATCATTTTTTTTTTGGTTTCACAACCAAATAATTAAAATTGTATATAAAAACCACATGGTTGCTGTCTCTAGCACTGTCATTAAAATATAGTTTCATTCTTGTAAAGCTTAAGGCATTGACTGTTATAATACATTTGCTATTATCTATCACCCAAATATTCCCCCCACCCTTCTACAGCTTCTATTCCTTTCTTATCAGGCCTATCCTTATCTTGGGTAATTTTACCATTTGTTTATATCTATTGCTTATTTTCAGATTCTTACTACGAATTTAAGAGATTCATTTAAGATAATGTTTGGAGATGAAATAGTAATGCATATCAAAACATACAGATGCTGTTATGATAGCTGCTACATGTTTTTTTTTATTGTGCTAAAAAACACAATATAAGATTTATCATCTTAGCCATTTTTAAGTATACACTAGTGTTAAGTATATTCACATTACTGTGTAATGGATCTCCAGAAATTTTTTATCTTACAAAATGGAAACCCTATGCCCATTAGAAAGCAAGTCTCATTTCCCCATTCCCTAAGCCCCTGGCAATCACCAATATATTTTCTGTTTCTGGGAATTGGACTACTTTAGATACCCCATGTGAGCAGAATCATACAGTATTTTTCTCTTTTGTGACTGGCTAATTTCATTTAGCACAGTGTCCTCAAGATTCATTCTTGTTATAGCATGTGACAGGGTTTACTTCCTTTTTTTTTTTTAAAGATTTATTTATTTTTGAGAGAGAGAGAGAGAACATAAGTAGAGAAGGGGCAGAGAGAGATGGGGACAGAAGATCTGAAGTGGGCTCTTCGCTGACAGCAGCGAGCCTGATGTGAGGCTCAAACTCACGAGCCATGAGATCATGACCTGAGCTGAAGTTGGATGTTCAACCAACTGAGCCACCTAAGTGCCCAGGGTTTACTTCCTTTTTAAAGCTAGATAATATTCCACGGTATGTATATACCACATTTCATTTATCCGTTCATTCATTGATGGGCATTTGGGTTGCTTCCACCTCTTGGTTATTTTATTTTATTATTTTTAAAGTTTATATATTTATTTTTGAGAGAGAGAGAGCATGAGAGTATGAGTGGGGGGTGGGGTGGGCAGAGACAGAGGGAGAGAGAATCCCAAGCAGGCTCAACACTGACAGTGTGACCCGATGTGGGGTTTGAACTCCTAAACCGTGAGATCATGACCTGAGTCCAGCCGGATGCTTAACTGACCATGCCATTCAGGCGCCCCGGGTATTTTAAATAACACTGTTATGAACATGGATATATAGATACCTCTTTGGAAAATTTCTCTCAGTTCTTTTGGAATTATACCTAGTAGTGGAATTGCTGGATCAGATGGTAGTCCTATTTTTAATTTTGTGGGGAACCACGATACTGTTTTGCACAACAGTATGCCATTTTACATTCCCACTGACAGTCCACATGGGTTCCCTTTTAGCCACATCCTCACAAATGATATTTTATACTATATATATTCTTTTTTTAAAAGTTTATTTATTTTGAGAGATTGAGAGTGTGTGAGAATGAGTGGGGAGGAGTAGAGAGAGAAGGAGAGAGAGAATCCCAATCAGGTTCCACACTGAGCATGGAGCCTGATGCAGGGTATGATCTCACAGTTTGGGAGATCATGACCTGTGCTGAGATCAAGAGCTGGACACTTTACCTACTGAGCCACCCACACACCCCTCTGCTACATATATCCTTAAATGAGGATTTACAACATGTGATACCTTCTCCAGGGATTATCAAAAAGGTAACATGCCAACTAAACTGTTTGAAACACTCTAGGTATCAGAAATTTAATCTTTTTCCTTACTAGTGAAAGGACAGTGCTATTTCATATATGGGTAAAGCATAAATGATGTTTTATGATCTTAAGAGACTTAGATGCCCTTGTGTATTCAGTTAAAAATCTGGTCCATGAGACATTAACATTCTGTGTCTGTAATTTTATAAGAATAATAATTGTAATAAGAAATTTCAACAATTTTATAAGGGTTTTGATTTTCTATGTCCGCAAATATTATAAGAGCAGAAGGGTGACTAAAAACTTTATTTAGAAACATTCTTGAAGATTATCCTAGGTTAGATGCTGAAAATCTCATGCAACAACTAATATTTGAGTGTGGGGGGGGATGTTTTAGAAAACTCTTGCCCATACCTAAGACGATTAGTGAAGTCGGAAACAATAAATTGAACACATTCTCCCTATTCTGAGGCAACTCTTTAAAGTGAAATAAATAGTCATGGCAGCTTATCCTGACCTGTTTCCTTTATGTGTCCAAGATTTCTTTGTTCAATGCCAGAAGAAAAGAAAAGAAAAGTTTAACGCTCGTGATTAATGGCTATGCTGTATGAAGTTGCACAGCATAATTTATGGGGTACCTTCTCATGCGAGCACCTCAAGGCTTTGTGTAATAAAATAAAAAGGCATGTAAACACAGAACTCATCCATAAATTAAAAATCCAATATTCAGTGTTATAGTAGTTGAAACAAGAGTACAAATATCTCTTCAACACCCAAATATAAGTTTTTATTTAACCAAAAATTTCCATCCCTATCATAGGTCTTATCTAGTACCTTAAATTTTTATTTTTATCTTGAGTTTCTCTTGAATTTTCCTCATATTACAGTACTGAACTCATTATATAGTCTTAGCATTTGAAGCTTATCAAAAACAAAATAGAACAAGTGTATTTAGCCCATATAGAAATACAAATTTGATATTAGAGAGTGTTCTTCATTTTGCGTTGCCATAACTTGAAGTATTTGTAGGTATACAGGAAAGAATTTATGGATTTTGATTTTTAAATATTCTTTTGTCTCTAGTGTAATGGCTTTGGATCTAATCGTAATCTTATTATACCACTTTGCTTTTGTATAGCAATGCATGCTTTTACAGACTCTTTCACATTAATTTTAGCTTTGCATCATCACACTTATTCTATGAAGAAGGAAGGGCAAGTATCATTACAGTTCCATTAATAGATAAGGAAATGAAGTCAGAGGACGATTCCATGACCTGCTCAATGTCACTCAGTAATTTAGTGGCAAAAGCAGAGAGCTGGAGTTCTGACACAGATTATGTCTCCTTGTACAACGTGGATCTAGAGCATCAGATGTGACCAATTCAAAGGAATAATTCCCAATCATACTGATAGGGAAGTACATTATTTCTCATATTCTGAAGTAATCTCTTTAAATCACTTCCCCATTGTTATCAAGGGCAGATGGTCTGTCATAATCATTTTAAGCACTTTTTTTTTTTTTTTTTTTTTTTTTTTGGTGTCCAGCTTTATGGTGTGGATGAAGACAAAAACAGCACCTGTCTTCTTTGGTGCTATGGCCTTTGCACATTGGGGTCTTACGCACTGCCAGGAGTTGGGAAAAAGAAGGATAGCAAAGCATAAAGATATGGTCTTTGCTTATTTGGAGATGAACCCATTCCAATAACAACCTGTGTTACAAGTGTCTATTTCACTGACTAGGGGGCCACTTATTCAGACTTAATAAACAGGCCATTTCTTAGAGCCAGCATTGTATTTTTCATTCAATATCAGGTATATCACAGATTGGAATTGAGCAGTTGGGAATGGGAAAGACATGACTGCACAGCTTCTATATGTCCATCACTGCGCTTACTAGGGTCACCAGTGACATTATATTGTGAAATCTACTGGCAAATTCTCAGCCCTCCTTTTACTCAATTTATCAGCGCATTTTACACAGTTGATTGCTCCAGCTTCCTTGGAAATTTTTCTTCCGTTTGGCTTCCAGGATACTATTATCTCTTGGTTATCTTTCTATCTCAATTTCCTTTGGTAGAGTCTGTTCATTTTTCTGATCTCGAATCATTACAATGTCTTGGGGTTCAAACTTTAAATTCTATTCTGCTCTTTCAACAGTATTTTCTTAGGTGACACCTTCTAGCCCTGTGGGAAGAATCTTCATTTGTATGTGGTCATTTCTAAACTTTTGTCTCTAGACGGGCACCTTCCCTGGAAAATATAAGATGCTCAATAATTAAGTTGTGGAATAAAAAGAAATAAAAGGTAAATTTGACATAAAATATGCCAATATGGTCAAATCATCAAATTTTAGAAAGCAGTAGACTCACCATCTGAAGAAAAACAGACTCCCCTGAAAAAACAACAGATTAAGAAATAGAAGGATATGGAAAATTAAGTCAATTTAATACCAGTTGGTGAATATAAGATGCCAAAAAAGTGAATAGTTGATATTTTGCCAAACTTTGGGTCATAGAAGTATATGATGCAAACTGTAACATGGAAAAAAATAAACTAGCATTATGATTGTCATCAACAAAAGATTGTACAGGAGCTTGCCATGTTTGACCAGGACGCCAAATCATTCTCCATCATATAAAAGTGGCAAAGCAAGAACTGAATGTACAAAGTAACTTGTACTGTGTGGTGGTAGCACTATGGTATTACCTAGGGGGACAGCTTCTCCCCAGTAGTGGGTGGAAATCCAGGATAGAGTTAAGAAAAGGACCCTAAAAGGAAAAGGCCTGGGGTATGTAAAACCTGTGAACTCAAACGTGCTTGAGAATTTGGGAGTACTCCTACAGACTCAGTCATCAGTGATACAGATGCACTTCTCCAGCATCACTATCGCCACAAGGACTTGTTGTCGGGTGAGCAGGTAGGGGCAGAACTCACTCCGAGCAGTGTTTCCACCTACGACATGTGAGACCAGCTAGAGGAGCAAATAGAGATGGTAGCTATCAACAGAAATAGTTGACGGAATGAGAGAATGGATTCGAAGAGTAGCAGGGAACAGGCCTGAGGGGGAGAAAGCTCTGCCACAGGGTATTTCATTGGGTGGAGGCAGAAAGTCCTGAGGAAACTTCATCAGGCCCCTTGAGATCCAAAAGGATCTTAGGAGCAGATATTTTCCTGAGTGAGTGTTGTTCACGTGGTCCAAGAAGCAACAGAAGTGGGGGACTCTGGACATGCCACAGGGACATTGGTGTTGTCTCTATGACCAGAGACTGAGAAGGAAAGCAAATGTTCCAGGGTACGCTAACACACTAACAGGGGGGCATAGTCAGAGCTGGTTTATCTTACCACAGGCCAACCTCTGTTAGGTAGATCACCAACTCTGAAGGCTTTATAAACCAATTTGCAAAACTAGGTTGGTCACCTACAGTCTGAGGTTTTTACATGTGGTTTTGGTTTCAGCTCTGCTTCTTCTCCATGACATTATTTGTCAAATTTATTTTTCCCCGGCACCTGTGTGGCTCAGTCAGTTGGACACCTGACTTCGGCTCAGGTCATAATCTCCAGGTTCGTGAAATCGAGCCCCACATCGGGCTTGCTATTGTCAGCCTGTCAGTGCAGAGCACGCTTTGGATCCTCTGTCCCCCTCCCTTTGCCCCAACCCCACTTGCGCTCTCCTAAGGATAAAGTAAATATTTTAAAGAAAAAAATTATTTTTCTTTGGTACCCTCAAATAAGCTGGCTAATCGTTTACCTGGTCTTAGCGTACACAATGCTTCCTGCCTTTCCTTGTAGAGAGGAGAGATAGACCTCAAGATAGTTCCCAAAGAAGACAAGCATATTCTCTGGGCACAAGTCCTCTTCCTGTTTCCTCCCCCAATATTCTCTGAAAACTAGCGTCACTATCACCCCCTGGTTATATTTGGAAATCAATCTATTGATTGCAGTTGTGCTCGAAGGAGTTTTCAAGGTCCTTTTAAGGAGCTTTCATTACAGGGAGAACACAGCAGGGGCAAAGAATATGAGCTGATCTTAAAGGCCGCTGCCACTTTTTGAAGTAATAAAGTGTGCAAGGTCATGTATTCTAGGTCATTCATTTATTGATTTATCAGTCAGTACCTTTTATATTTCTTATAGCATTTTGACACACTATGAAATGTGTGCTGAAGCAGTTTGCATTTATGGTCATTCTCATAGAATTACAAATTGGCATTTATTTCATTCTCACTGGGCTGTGGGGACACATGTGTACATCATGTTAATGCATTTTCATTCTCCATTTCAAAAGGAAACATATCCTTCTATTTGGACCTATGGTTTCTAGGTAGGGTAGTCTTTTTCTTCCTGAGCCCTTGTCTGTATTTCTGCCATTAATTTCCTTTAAAATTCTACTTCATTGGATCCCCAAATTTGCTGCTCATTGGCATCACCTGAAGATCTTTAGTAATTCCCAACGCCTGGCTCCCATTCTCTAGCATTCCGATTTCCTTGGTAGGGGGTGGGATCTGAGCAGTGGGAGTTTTAAAGGTGATTCTAATAATTAGCTGCAAATGTTGGGAACGACCATTCTACTTCTTTGTCTTCTAAGGGCCAGATATAAATAATTGGCTATAAAAAGCCAGTGTTTCTTAACTTTATTAGGGAAACATTATTTTCGGTAGATTATCACAGCTCCGTGCAGGAGTTGCTGAAATTAGGGTGGTTGATCTAAGTAATGATCGATTCATCCACTGACTCACCTGGAATTGGTATAATCCTGGGTTGAGCCTTATAAATAGCATGGGTCACCCAGGAAACGCTGTGCTCTCCCGATGTGATACTATGTTGTTTGTCCATGAGGAAGGAGCCACTAACTCTCCCTGGTTTAGAGCTTACTTGGAGCTTTCAAGGTACTGTAAGATTAATTCCCATTCATGTGCCATACTCAAAAATTGGTTTTCAGGTGCTCTGAAATGACTTAGCATGAAAATGACAAAGCTTTACAACATTTAAACTTTGTTAGCAGCTTCCAGAAAACAAAAGCCTCAGGGGAGCCCTGTTTATTTGAGACATTATTTGGAAATTAGATGTTATATTGACAATTTGCTGAAGCCTTTTTCAATTTGCTGAAGCACCCCAAATTTTCCTGCTTAAATTCGTTGCTTCTTTATGCCTACTCTTTAATCTTAAAACCCCCAAAATGGAACTCTAGGACTTGATTGTTTTAATGAGCCTGGGCTGATATTGTCAGCAGAGCCTGAAAGACTTCTGTTAAGTTCCACTATTGATTTGTCAGAATAGGTTTTTAATTGTAATTTAAGTTTTGATTGGGTGAGAATTCAAATTGATTGATGTGTGGAGAAAGTTATTAAATCAAACATATAGAAATTCCTCTGAGAGGTGTAATGCTGTCTATCGTTCTCTGTGCCAAACATGCCTGAAAAATGTACCCCATTTCTTTTACATGCTGCACAAAGCAGCCATTGTTTGGAAGAACCAAGACAAAAGGTATGTGAATAAGAAAAAGGATTTTTCTTTTAACACTAATTAATTCACACATTCCCTTGAACTGGAGTGCATCCCTTTTGTGGTCTGAATTAATTCTCCTTTGGGGGAAAAATGTTACTGTTTTATTTTAAGACTAGAAAAATGGCCAAGAAAGTTCAAAACAATTAGAGTGGATGTCTAAATGAGTAAGAAGTTAATTCTTTGTCTTTCTTGGGAAAATAACGTGTGCCAAGTTAGGAAAAATAAATGACTGATGTTACTTCAGAGAAGATAAATTAAATTGCCTCCCAGTAAGTCACCTTCCAGAATGCCTAACCTGATAAGGGTTTGGTAAGAAGAGAGGTACATCTGGACTATCCAAAACCCTATTATACCTCGTCTGGCTCTTTGCCACACTTATTTTTAGAAGATATTCCCCACATTAGCAGGAAATGCTTGAATGAAAGGGAAAAAATGATTTCAACTCAGTTGCTATTTGAAATTAGTAATTCCATTATTTTTGTATCTTTAAATATCAATTCTGTTTCTTTTATTATGGACCAGTTAACTCTCCAGAGTAAATCTTAATTTCTAACCCATGAATTTTAAGAATTGTCTTAAACCTCATCGTCCAAGTGTTTGGTGATATTGAATTGTTAAAATGGAGGAGCACTTTCTATGTCATCAAATTTTAATACCTGCCACTCCCATTTTAAATTATAAATTTTATCTTGAAAAAAATTATGGGTGCTTGGGTGGCTCAGTTAAGTGTCTAACTCCTGATTTTGGCTCGGGTCATGATCTCCTAGTTCATGAGATCAAGCCCTGTGTTGGGCTCTAGGCTGACAGCACAGAGCTTGCTTGGGATTCTCTCTCTCCCTCTCTCTTTGCCCCTCTCTCCTCTCAAAATAAATAAACTCTTAAAAATATTTAAAAATAAAATTAAAAACTTTGACATGAAGTGATAAACCATCTAAAAATGACAAATTGACTCCAGAATTTGACTCTCTTCTTTTATAACTATTTAAAAGTATTGTATGAGACCACACTTGGAGCAAAAAATTGAGGTAAAATAAAACATTCTTAGGCTATTCACAAAAAGAAATATTCAAAAGGGTTGAATATTTCTGTATATCAGGTACATGTATGTGTGAGTATACTTAAGTATATATATACAAATTAGTGTGTATATACTAGGAAAATACATGTATAGTTTGCTATGGCTGCTGTAACAAAATATCACAAACCGAAAAGCTTTAAACAATAGAAACTTAATTGTTTGAATATTTTGGGGGCTGGAGTCTGAGATCAAGGTGTTGGCAGAGTTGGTTCCTTTTGAGGGCTATGAGGGAGAGTCTGTTGTGGGCATGTGTCCTAGCTTCTGGTGCTTTGCTAGTATTTTGGCGTTCCTTGGCTTATGGGAGCATTATTTCATCTCGCTGTCTTCTTCACAAGGCATTCTCCCTGCGTGTGTATCTGTCTCTAGGTCTAAATGCCCCTCCTTTCTTGCTCATCCCAACAAGTACCCTCCTCAGTGCCCATCACCCATTTTCTCTTCTCCCCCACCACCCCACCTACCCTCAGTGCCCCTCCTTTTTATAAGGACAACTATCCTAGTGCATTAGGGCCTTCCCTAATGACCTAATTTTAACCTGATTATCTCTGGACAAAAGTCAGGCTCAGAACCATGGCTAGAAACGTTTGAGTAGGTGAGGAGGGTCATCTCAAGGTAGTTTGCCCCATGCATACATTTAGCAGAAGCTGACCCAAACTACAGGAGTTGAACCATAAATGAAGATTGGACCTTTGACTATTACACAGGATTGAAACATTTTTTAGTGCTTGTAGGAGAGTATTTTATAACTAGATGTGACCAGAAGGCTTAAAAAATTTCCCAAGATTAACTGGAATATTTTGAAGTAGGGCCAAGATCTTCTCAAAGAGTATAGTGAAAGAAGTCCAAATACTGACTTTAAAGGTAGAATGAGGTATGGGGCACTTGGGTGGCTCAGTCGGTTGAGCACCTGACTCTTGATATCAGCTCAGGTCATGATCTCATGGATTGTGGGATCCAGCCCCACCTCAGGCTCCTTGCTGACAGCACAGAGCCTGCTTGGGATTCTCTCCCCTCTCTCTCTGCCCCTCTCCACCCCCCAAATAAATAAATAAAATAAAATAACTCAAGATAGGGTGAGGGGAAAATAACAAAATTGTTTTTCATTGAATCCTATAGAATTCCACTTTTTCAACTTTAATTATGTGTCTTTACTATTTCATATTAAAATACTACTCTTCACTAAATCCCAATAAACCTAACTATGTCAGGCTCAAAGTCAAACTTGTAAGACTGATTTTCTTTAACTCTTATGAAAAAGTCTGAAGGTATTATTAGGTATCAGTACCTTATCTTTATCTAGATAATTGCATTACAGGAAGGTTAAGTAACTTGACTAGATTGCTCAAATTTTGTCTGGATCAAAATTTTTTCTCTAAACTGTATACTACATATATTTATCTTTCATACTCTTTTTTCCCTCCCTGCCAGCTCCCCAATAAAATTACTCACTTCTTCTCCTATAATGAACAATCAGCAGGTATTGAAACCTAATTCAACTGAATTAGGGTTAGAAGCTCAAAGTGGTGATGAAAATTTGTGATAATAGCTGTTGCTTCCTATTTATGGAGATGAAGCAATTGTTTAAGTATCATTTACGCAACTGAGCCAATCTTTTTTCTTAGTTTTCATGTATTCCAAATTTTTAGACCAATTAAAAAATCATCAGGGCCAGATTTTTATAATTCTTAAGGCAATAGTCCCTAGCTGATGACAAATTTGCATCAAACATGTGATTAAACTATCCTGGAATAGAGAAGTAAATGCAGCGGCAGAATTTTTCTAAAGAACAATTGTTTTCTTGGGGCTCCTGGGTGGCTTAGTCTGTTAAGCATCTGGCTTTGGCTTAGGTCATGATCTCACCATTTGTGAGAGCTCTACATCAGGCTCTGTGCTGACAGCGTGGAGCCTGCTTCGGATTCTGTGTCTCCCTCTCTCTCTGCCCCTCCCCTGCTTGCTCACTCTCTCTCAAATATAAACAAACATTAAAAAAAAAAGAATAATCATTTTCTTGGCAAAATAAGTTCTAGCTTCAGGAGAAATCAGAGGGAGTAAAAGAAGGAAAGACTTGGTCTAGTGTAAATTTCCAAAAATAGGATTAACTTCATATTCCCTATATTCCAAGCTGGAGGTATATTTCAAAGTCCAGAAGTTGGCACTGCTGAAAGTCAGTATCAGAGGAGTATTGGCATTTATAATGTAGGCTGGGATTTGCTACCAGACTTCTGCAATGGCAGTGATTTCTGGACGACTCACTTTGTACATAGTAACTTAAGACACCCCCAGGAAAACCCACAGACTCCATGTATACACCAAGAGTGGCAAAGACCCTTCTTACCTGCCTTACGAGGTGGCTGTGTGGGTGAAATCATGTATACAATCATCTGTAAATGATAAAACAGTACAATCGCTGCTGAGATGGAGATGTGTTTATACACACAGGTATCCACATAAACATTCGAGCCATTTTTATGTCCTGTTTAATGTTGTTGAATTCCCTGGACTATGCTTAGTACAAAGCATCTATTTAAATGTATAATCTTCCTGGAAAGACAAGATTTACTTTCAGAGATCTTCTGGGACAATATGAGAGAGTGCACTTTGGGAACCTGGAGAAGCGATTCAGATATATGTGGCTGTAGCACTTGCTCCTGCTGTGAAGGTGTCTCATTACTGGTGCTCTGAACAGCACAAATTCTGGATTAAGGGACCTGTTCACTCCTCCCTAGGGCTTCCTTTGGCCTGGTGGCTGGGGATAGTGCTAACAACCCATATCATTTATGCATGAATTCTTTCCCTGTACTTCCTCTCTGCTTGACCTTTCTCTTAACTCCTCCAATTATGACCACAGCATGTTGACCACCTGCCTGCTTTCCTGTCCTAAAACTTCGCTGCTTTTGTTTTTGTACTCTTATTTGCCCAAGTGACCTGCCATCTTCTGAGATGGTATGTCTGACATTTTTCCTTACTGCTCTCCAGGCTTGACCCCCTCGGTTATGCTGAAGCAGTAAGTGGGTGTCTTAGTTTATGTTCTCCCAGAAGCAGACTCTGAAAAAAGGATTTGAGTGCAAGTAGATTACTGGGAGGTGATCTCAGGAAACATTGGTAGAAAGTGTGGAAGGGACCCAGGGAAGGAATCTGGTGAAATTACCATACAAATGATCACTGTGGGCAACTGGAGCCCAATTATTTGGGGGTAACTCTGGGAAACACTGTAGAACACTCCTTCCAATGCCCCACTTGAAGGGCAAGAGGACTATGGTATGCATCCAACAAGTCTCGCTCAGCGTTTGTTGAGGGCTATTCTTAGGGTATGGTAACTCCCCAGCACTTCTGGCTCCTTCGGTGTAAGGGCAGACAATATATCAGTGTTCGGAAAAAGCTCTCAGGCAAAGGGCCTGCAGGTGGAAGGAAGGCAGGTGTGTCCCCAGATGGCAACTGCCAAGAGGATATGAATAGGACACCAGCATGGGTTGTGATGGATACCCAATTTTCTTGTGATTAGGGCTTCGCAAAATAGACACTTTGGTCCTTCAAAGCTGGTCTTCCCTTGAGATTTCTGGTATGTGGAAGTTGTGCAGATGAGTGACATTATTGCAGGTCAGGATCATTGGGCCCTGTGGAAGGGAAGGAATCTGTATGTCAACCTGCATGTCCCAGGAATGAAGCTAGGAAGACCTGTTAAAACCGGGCTAGTGTCGCTCTGGACGAGGCTCAGATGCAAAGGACAGTAAGACTCTTGAAATACAACTGTCGTGAGTAGAATTAGCCTGAGACAGATTTTAGGTAGATGTCTGAATCCAGACAAAGGCTTTGCAATGACTGGAGGAGGCAGCTTTTGGCAGAAAACATGCCCAATACCGAAAGCCCTCTTGGACTCTGTCACTGTGGCGTAGGCTTGAGCTGTGGGGAGAAGTGCCTGAGTGCTTGAGGGTGTCAACTCCAGAGGGACCCCAAGTCTGAGAAGGGCTTACCATCCCCAAGGTGCCGTGTGTTTATGGAATGAACTGGAAAAGCAGAACACTTGCCAGTAGCACTGAGGTGACACTGGGTGGCAGCAAGAAACAGTGGCAGTGGTGGAGTCACGGGGACCCTGTGACCACCTGGATAGCGTACCCCTTAACCTGATGCTAGTTCGTTCTAACTCACCTTCCCCACCCCCCAGTAATTTAGGGGAAGGGAGAATCTTCACGTGAAAGACCCTAGACTTCTGGCTATTTGGTGTATGATGGATTAAATAAGACCCCAAAGAGGGTAAAGAAATATAGCCATAATTAAACTTTGAGTTTGTGAAGCAGCCTGTACTCCTTAAACGAGGGACATAATTTTGTTTTAATCCAGCGAATTTGATTATTTTGTCAGGCTTGTGCTAAATTGTTATGAGCATGCTAGTATGTTGTAATCCTGCGATGGTGTTTTACGTGAGACATAAAGGCTGCTCCGTGGGCCTCCTGCATGTGCCAACATTCTGTAGGCATAATTAGTTATAATGTGAACTCTAAAATTTTGATGTGGGTGGAGGATTTTATGAAGTACACGGAAAGGACTCAGCAAGTATCCCTGATGCTGGTTCCACCAAGAGTTTTGAGAAGAATTTTAACATCTGAGTCCATAAAATTTTCAGGCTGAGCCATCAGTAACTATAATATCCCTGACATGCAATAGCCCGTTTCATTTTCTGTGAAGAGACAGGCACCTCCAACTTGTCTTCATTTCCTTGTTTTATTCCCCTAGTGCCAGGTTTATAAAAACACAGACTTTCGTCTTTTCTTAGATGACATCCTGGCTCTACAACCCTTTTTAAGATGCCACTTTTAATTTAATTTGTGCTGGTAAAAATCCTATTTCTGTATTTCAGATAATTGAATAGAACTGAACTTGATCTTAAGCTAGAAACTTTTTTTTTTTAAACTCTCGATCAGTTTCATTTATATTTTATGTGTGGTTCTAAACATTTTCCGGTGACCTTTATTATTCAAGTCAACGTTATGGAGGTGTAACTTATATGGAATACACTGTAATTAAAATCGTACTATTTGGTAAGGTTTGACAGTTGTATACTAAGACTACCACCACAATAAAGATACAGATCATTTCCATCACCTCGAAGTTTCCTTGTGGCCCTTTGCAGTCCTTTGTCTTCCTGCCCCTGTCCCAGGCAACCACTGACATGCTTTTCGTTATTATGCATTAATTTGCATTTTATAGAGTTTTATGTGGAATCATGCAGTATACATGTATTTGTGTCTGGCCTTTCTCACTTTTCCTGTGACTTAAGTGAAAATAGAAGGGATTTTTAACTTAAAATGTTACGATCTATAGATATTGACAACTCCAGGGGTGCCTGGATGGCTTAGTCGGTTAAGCATCTGACTCTTGGTTTCAGCTCAGGTCACGATTTCGAGGTTTTGTGAGTTGGAGCCCCCTGTAGGGCCCTGCGCTGGCATCATGGAGCCTGCTTGGGATTCTGTCTGTCTTCCTCTCTCTTTGCCCTTCCCCCACTTGCACTGTCTGTCTCTCCCAAATAAATAAACTTTAAAACAATGATAAAAAATATATTGAGGGGTGCCTGGGTGGCTCAGTTGGTTAAGTGGCCAACTTCAGTCATGTCATGATCTCACAGTTTGTGGGTTCGGGCCCTGCATCGGGTTCTGTGCTGACAGCTCAGAGCCTGGAGCCTGCTTCAGATTCGATATCTCCCTCTCTCTCTGCTCATTCTCTCTCTCTCTCTCAAAAATAAATAAACATGAAAAAAAATATTGACAACTCCAGCTGAGGGTGCCACTAGCAAATTCATAAATACCTGCTCCAGTGTGTACTATTAATTTGAAGGGTAATCACTTATGAGCTTAAGTGAGAAGTGTCTTGTGTGTAACTTCATATGTAAAAATACTGAGTGAGCCTGTGTTTTCTCTACAAAATAACCTGTGGAAAACTTGAAATTCCAAATATTTATGCACCTTCAACTTGGCTTTTAGTCCCTGGTAGAAATGAAATTACTTCAGTGAAGGTGTAGGTTAAGTTAATGCTGCCTGTAGGAATGTTAGCTGACAGGACCTGGGCCAGGGAGTCTGCCATTTGTTTTCTGTGAAATGTGCTTGTTATTCCCCCCAACTGCCTCTTATGTGTGTTGAGTTAGGTTTATATTAACTGAAAACTTGATGCCAGTGGCAATGGCCACTATGTTGGTCAAAAACTTATGTACTTACTGGAGAACTGATGACAATCACCTGGGATTTCTTGTAATTCAACAGCAGAGATGGTTGAAGTTGCTCTTTTTATATGCTTATTTTAATCAAGTTAACACATCTTTTTAAAATGATCCAAAAGTATATATAAATTATAGCATGACTAGGTGTCAGATCTAGTAGGCATTTACAGATATTTAGGTCATCCGATTGTTAAACTCTGTAGGCTATATACCATCATTAGCCTCCTTTTTACAGATGAGAAATCTAAGGCTAAGAGGCTGGGTAACTTAATGAATGTCAAACTGGTGAGTGCTGGAGTCAGAATTCATAATTCTGGAACCAGAGTTAGGCTCTTAACCATAATAGGTTCTCTCTTCCTTGGTAAGTCCTCTACAGTTGATATGGAAGAAACTTAGCCTTTGCCTCTGCCTGTTATGTTCTAGTTTCTACCCCTTTCTGGTGTCCTCTCTCTGCTCTTCCATTCAACTCAGAATTCTTATATCTATAGAAGTTAGACAAGAATAAACAGGGGTGGTGATGATGGTTTGTGTGTGTGTGTGTGTGCGTGCGTGCATGCACAAGCATGCACGCGTGTGTGTTGGCAGAAGTGAGGTGGTGTTGATACCTTAGAACTTCAGGTATGTGATTTGGAGTTTAGTTGTTTGCAAACAGTTACTATACAGTAACTTAGCAGTAAGTTTAGCTTACATATTTTCAGCCAGGATTCAGAGAGCACAGGAAGATCATTGCTGAGATTCTGGGATCATGTCACTTTTTCATGAATTGTCAATCTCCTACATGCAGGATTCCTGAAAATCTCCTCTAATTAGACTTGTCATTGGCCAGGCACTTAATGGGACTAACTTGGGGACTAATTTATGGAGAGCAGGGGGAGTGTACAGAGAGATTCCAGAGAAGAATAATGAAAATTGTGAATGAATTTGAAGCCAGAAACTCTTGAGGAAAGGATGCAGGAAATTGTTACATACACACTCCATACAAAAACCTTTAGGTTATTTCACAGAGAAAACCATTCCTGTTAAGGTTGAAATGGATTTCATGGCAGAGACATTCAAATGAAAAGTCAGGAAATATGGGGATTGGGAATCTCTAGAAGAGTTTATCATGCATTGACTTCTTCTTGGGCCACTGAAACAGTAGTTTGAACCACCTGTTAAAATGTTAAGGCAGTATTTTTGTCAAGGTTGCTATTTATATGAATTTTGCCCTTTGGGCACTTAAATTTTGATGGAAAGAATCAGGTAGTATCTGACTAGTCCATGTATCTTTAAAAACAACATGTGGAGGAATTCCTTAACTTTAGACTTTATGCAGAAAAAGGTTTTGTTGAGATTGATTGAACCCATACTCTGTAATGAGAACTACACATGCTTCACTAGGTATACTTTTATAAAACACTTGATAAAGACAAACAGTTGTTTCTGAAACCAATTTCAAAACCCAGGGCTTCCTCACTCTGGGACTGGTGATAATCCATACCTTCAGGGTCCCCATGGGAGACCTGGGGACGTAATGAGCATCTCTTTCTTGTGTCCCACATCACCTCATTTTACGCTAATCTGCGCGTGGTTGTCACATTCTTGTTTCAAGACTTAATAATCACAAAGTTCTGTTTCTCCTTGTATACCTGATCAAGATATCATCTTTGACAGTGGGGTCTTTGCTAATTTATTTCTTTTGGATACCTCTGCTTTCCTTCAATATACTATTCATATTGTAACTATCTCTATTTTTTGTTAAACCTCAAATTGTTTTTGATTATTTGGTCTTGAGGCTCCTTCTTACTTGGAGTTTCTTAATCTTTTTCATTTCATGTCCTCTTTTGATAACGGTCAGCCCCTGGGGGCTCATATTCATTCCCTAGGGAGTCCTACTACTCTCATTAGCCAAAAAAGACTTCTGAGATTTGTAGCTTATATCTTAAAATAAAGGATAGAGGTAAAAATTACATAAAATTATAAAATTGGATGTACTATTTCAAATTATTCTCTACCCCAAAGAACTGATACTCCCCTGGAACCACTTTTCCCTATTTCCCTTTTTTATTCTATGATAACAGTGCCCTCCTAACTGAACTGTTAAACTTCTTCCCCTCACCTACTTCCAGTTCTAACTTTGTTGTGTTTTTCATCTCTTTAAATGGCACCATACTCTAGTTTGTAATTCCAACCAGAAACCAGAGAGAGACTCTGACTCCTTATTCTCAGACATGTCCAAAATCTCTATCACCAGGCCTATAGTTGCCACTTTAAGAATAGATCTTGGGGCGCCTGGGTGGCTCAGTCGATTGAGTGGCCAACTTTGGCTCAGGTCATGATCTCACAGTTGGTGAGTTTGAGCCCCATGGTGGGCTCTGTGCTGACAGCTGAGAGCCTGGAGCCTGCTTTAGATTCTGTGTCTCCCTCTCTCTCTGCCCCTCCCCTGCTCAAACTCTCTCTCTCTCTCTCTCTTAAAAATAAACATTAAAAAAAATAGGTCTTGAATGCACCCACTTTTCTCCACATTTCTTATCTAGTCTAAGCCACTGCCATGCCTCACTCAGGCTACCTCAGTTTCATACTAATTCATCCCTACATACACACTTATGTGCGATTGTGCTCTATGCAGAACTGTGCCAAGTTCTTTTTAAAAATATTTCTAAAAGTTTTTATTTAAATTCCAGTTAGTTAACATACAGTATAATATTAGCATCAAATGCACAATTTAGTTATTTAATACAACACCTGGTGCTCATCACAAGGGCAGTCCTTAATCCCCATTGCCTGTTTAACCCATCCCTCACCTTCAACACACACACACACATATATAAATAT
The DNA here is from genome assembly GCF_018350215.1 of Panthera leo. Lineage (NCBI taxonomy): Eukaryota > Metazoa > Chordata > Mammalia > Carnivora > Felidae > Panthera > Panthera leo. The sequence goes on along the minus strand of NC_056687.1, from coordinate 103,089,295 downwards.
ATATACATATATGTATATAAATACATATATACACATATATACACATACACATATACATATATATACATGTATATGTACATATATATACATATACATATATACATATGTGTGTGTATATATATGTGTATATATATATACAATTTAATTTAAATCAGAGTTAACATATAGCATAATAATGATTTCAGGAATACAATTTAGTGATCCATCACTTACACGCCAAGTTCTTTATGAAATGGAAATCGAATGATTTCACCCTTTCTGCTTAAAGCCATTCATTGGCACTCCCCTTGCATTTAGGATACATTAAAAATTCCTTACGTGGCCTGAATGCTCTTGTCACTGTATCTCCAGATACATTATCTTTCTTCTCTTTCTTTGAGTTGGTCAACTCTAGCCTCACTGGCCACCTTTTGATTCTGTGGCTACTCTAACTTCTCTTCCTTCTCTTCCTCTTTACCTCAGGGCCTTTGCCTCAAATTGTTTTCCTACTCTTCATTGGCTATCACGAGTCTTTCTGGTTAGAGCTTGAATTCTTCTTCAGTCAAAACCAGGTTCCTTTTCATCATGCTCTTAATGGCACAAGCTGTATATCTTGTTTAGTAGCCAATTTCCTCACTGGATTTTAAGTTCCTTGGGGTAAGGGATTGTATATTGTTTTCCCTCTGTAACTCTGGAGGCTGGCACTAAACTTGGTCTACCCTGGGCATTTCATAAATATTTGTCATATCGTCGGTGATTAAACTATTCACTAATAAGCTTTTATGATAACAGTAAAGTACCTTCTATACCTATTTAGACCAGATGTCAAATGTAAACACAACCTCAAGCCAATAGGGACTCTTGGATATAATCCTCTATTACAGTGTGATTAGGGATGGTCCTAGGAATAGGATCTCTTTTTGAATCTTGTCTTTTGGTTAGATTTATCCTTCTGTTCTGTGTTTAGGATCTTTTGAGTCTTGTCTGTTTTCTGAGTCTGATTCTTTATTTTTCCTTAAAAATTACCAGCGCTCACTTATTAGGTTGTCCATGCCTAATATGGATGAGACATCGTGACATTTATCTCTTGCATCCCTTACAACAGCTAATTTCAAATAAAACTATCTCACCCATATTGAGGCACTTACTTGCAATTAAATAAAGGAGTTTATTCTCTTCTGGCTGCTTCAAGCCTATGTTGTTACTGAACAACCATAAAGCTGTCCATAAGCTGTACCCACTTCTGTTTGCAACTTGATCATTTTATGTTTGAGACTTGTTGCTGACTTTCCTGAGTTTTGCCTCTTAAATAATTGGCAGCTGCAACTGGAGAGATGTCATTCTCATTTTCCTGGTCTAGTAAAAAAAGAAAAAAAGAAAAAGAGACTGCCTTACATGATGCTAAAAATGGCTTTTATGCTCCTGTGACCATTTTCTGTCTAATCAGAGAGCTTTCTTAGGCAAAGAGGAGACCCCTTAAGCTCACAAAGGCCCTTTGCTCTTTGGACTTCTCTAATACATTTCTGCCTGCTTCCTAACAGCCTTTCTCCCCCTTCCTAGTCAGAGAAAAGCTTTCTGCACAATAATCGTTAATTAAGATACTGTCCCCAGAAGCTGTCAGCTGCTATGGTTTAGAACTGAAGAAATCTCTTATAGGAAAACAACTATACATAACCATAACAATTAAACAGCATTATTTACATAAGCCTAACAGTCCACTAAGAAGTGTTATCTTCTTTCTTAGAATTGTTTGAGGGAAGAGTCAGGGTGGATAAGAGGAATTTTAACCCTGGTCCACAAAACAAGAGAGATGAATAGATGTCCTTTGAAAGTTTCTCTCAGGCTTTTGAGTCTACAATGAAACATGGCTTTTTAGTTTTTGCACAGAGGATGATGATGATGATCATCATCATCATCACCATTCTTTTTTTTTTGAGTGGTCACTGTTTGCCAAACTTTGAACTCAACATTTTACAATTAAAATCGAATTAATCTTTTTAACCAGGCTCGGGGGTAGACATTTTCCATATTTTTCAGGCAAAGGAATGGAAACTTGGAATACCTGAGAAAGTAGTTGCTACCCTTACTCTTCCCAGATCTACTTGGTGACTGATAGGACTTTACTGGTAGGCCTCAAGTGTTTTAGATAAATTATTCAAGAGTAATTTTTAAAATTGTAGGAGTTTGAATTTCCAGATGAAAGAAATCCCTATCCTATTTTTGTCCTAAAATTATGAGCTAGAAAGAGCAATGGTCTGTGACTCCTGACAACGGATTTCCACAGCCAGCGGTTGCCCGGTGATAATGGGAGTGTTGTACTCTGGTTGGTTTCCATTTCCTTAGCTGAACCATTTGTAATGTCCTACAACTCTATGAATCTAAGATGGCTGAAGATACTCAAATTTACATCTTGAGATTAGAATATCAGAGTGAATCTTCTACCATACACCAGCCCTAGTAGGCATAACTCTGTGTGAAGCCTTTGATCATTTCATGAATTATAAAATGATACTTACCTTTAAATTTCTGCTGGCTATTTCCAACCACAACCTACTTCTTGAGTAATGCCTCATGCAGTTTCATAACAGCATCAGGATGCCAGTTAGAGCAACAATATTGCCTTACTAGATGATCATCAGTGTCAGGAGATGAGGCAGATTCCTGTTGCTTGATCAAGATGTTTAAAATCCCATTCTGCACAAACGGAAATGCTCGGAAGGATATAACGCGAGGTAATAGTAATTTTGAGATTGCTTGTCAACCCTAAGCCCATTTCTATCCATCATGGAAATGATATAACTCTTACTACTTGTGCTTTTCTAATTTGCATAACCAACAGCATCGATACCACCCACAATTCTTTCCCCCCCCTTCCCACTAAAACAGAACTTAGAATGCACTAAGGCATTGCAAATCTATCCTAGACTTACTCCTTTATTGAAAAATACATAAATCCACTACCAATTAAGCACAGAAATCAGTAATGAAATGGAACACCAAGAAAACATTTACATATTAACTCCAATAATATAGTTGGTAGCAAAGATCTTTATGCAGTTGTTTGGAACCACAGAAGCCAGCTTATTATGTTTTTTGCTATCTGGTTTTAATTTGCTAATTGGAGATTTCTCACACAAGTATGAATGTGTGTTGGGGGAGGGGAACCAAACTGCTTTCCTGCTAGCTGATTCAATATATAAATTAAAATTATATATAACTATTTGATAAAGGTACACTTATTTAAAAACAGGTTTGTATGAATTGAGATCTAAAAGTAATGACTTAGCTCACAGGGAAGGTGTGTCACCAGAGGAAAGTCAGCTGTCCTTCTAGAGAGGTCCCCTACAAGATGGCCTTTTCCTCTGTGGATTTGCCACAGTTCAGTATGATGCTGTCAGCCTTAAGGACTTAGAAACTCAGTCGTGTCAATGTCTTGAAGTACTCAGATTTAGGAGGCTGTTTTCTGCTAACAAAACTCACAAGAGACCAAGGTACAAAAACAGAATGTCAATCTTTTAGTTAATGAGAAATATGACTTTCAATTTGAACTGTCCTTGCTCTTATCCAAGGCCAGAGCAGTCAGTTGCTCATGTATCTTCCTCCTTCTCACCGACTTTAAGTACTTGGCTTCAGCAATTTTCTTGCTTCCTCCTCCATCAGTAAGTTTTACCTCATTATTCTGTTGTCTATAAGCATACTATAATATCTCCCATGTTAATAGAAAACCTCTTTAGATCTTACAATCCCCTCTGGGTAGCACCCCATTTACCTGATGCCTCTCCCGGCAAAACTCCTTACAAAAGTGATACCCATAATTGTCTCCACTTCCCCACGGCCATTCTCTCCTCAACCTACTTCAAATAGGATTTTCCTTTCCTCCTCGTGCTAGGACACAATAGAATAGAAAAGCATGAAAAGAAAAAAAAAGATTTAGCATTGTGAGTGGCACGTCTTCTCTCAATAGAACCTATATTTGTAAAAAAAAAATTCTCATTTTCAAATTGTATTCGGAGGAAAAAAGGTCACTACTTTTTCAATAAATAGCCTAGCTCAACTACACAGAAGTTCAGTCAAGATTTCTTCCCTAAGCGGCTTCTGTTTGCTAGGAGCTACTTGGAGAGTTATAGCTTGCTAACCAGACAGGACAATGGTGTGGTGTATAGATATTTGTGCTATTCTTGTGACTCATGATACATACAGATCTTCTTTAAGAGCTTGTGACATGAAAGGAAGCTCACATGTGTTTGTGTAGTATTAGTCTCGTTGGCTGCCTTCAGAACCTGGTCCATCTTTGCATTAGACAAAAGTCTCTCCTATAGAGTGCCGCAGCAATGAAACCTTTGTGTAGTGACTAAGTAGCAGTGAGGCGAGGTCCATCATTTCCTGTTCTGTCATTCACATTAGTCAAGGTCATTAGCAGCCTCCATATTGCCAAATTCAATGGTAAATTCTTATTTCCTTTGGCTTCTTAAGAGCATGATGTGGTTGACTCTGTGAAATACTTTCTTGACTAGGCTTCTGGGCTACCACATAACATCACTGGTCTCTTGGTCTCAGATTTCTTTGACTTTCTTTCCTCTCTCCTGCCTTTACATGGTGGCATGCTTCTGGATCATTTCTTGAATCTCCTATCTGCTTTCTCTCACAAAAGGATGGTTTCCAGTCTCTGTGACTTTAAATGCCAACTATACCTTCATGTTTTCCAAATTTATATCCCCAGTCCCAGCTTCAACTCTGAAATTTCACGTTAATCAGCGCTACCCTTAGACCTGAAATACACAGAATAATGCAAAGGAATTACAAATGATATGCACAACCAAGCCAGTGTTACCTTACTTGCATGGCATGTATTGTATGGGTTATGGAGACATTTTAATACACCTCAGTTAAGCCATCCAGTTGCCCTGGATTAGACTGGATGATCTAGATTCTGGTTCTTGGTTCTTTATAGGGCAAGAATCCTGGGAAATGTTCTGCTTGCTTGACATTTTTCTTGACAGGTGCTCATAGACTTACTGTTCATTGCTAACTGTCATGAGTCACTTGAAATAAAGCGTTTGCCCTTGGTCCCACATGCCCTAGGATGGCTCTCATGCTAATGTGGCTAATTGAATGAACTACATTGCACTTGGATGTCTAATGGACATCTCCTACCAGATCTAAAAAAACCCCTCCATTCTCTCAATCTTGTCCATCTCTGTAAACAGCACCACAATCAACTCTAATTACTCAAGCCCCAAATTTGTGACCTTTGTAAATTTTCTCCCCCTTCTTCTCATCTGCAACCAAACTGAGAGCAGTTCTTATCAGCCTTTTTTTCAAAATAAATCCTGAATATAATTACTTTCCACAGTCCCCATTGTCTCTATTCTAGACCAAGCCACTGTTTTGTTTCTAGAACTACTGCAATGTTTCTTAAAACTGTGCTTCACAACATTATATGTGTGAATCATCTGGGGATATTAAACACAGATTCTGACTTAGTCATGGATATGGCCTGAGATTGTGTATTTCTAACAAGCTCCCAAGTAATAGGAGTGCTGCTGTTCAATGGCCCTCACTAGGATATAAATAAGTATAAAACATTTCAGGGGCACCTGGGTGGCTCAGTCGGTTAAACATCCAACTTTGGCTCAGGTCACGATCTCACGGGTCAGGAGTTTGAACCCCACTGCTGGACTCTGTGCTGACAGCTCAGAGCCTGGAGCCTGCTTCAGATTCTGTGTCTCCCTCTCTCTCTGCCCCTTCCCTGCTCACACTCTGTCTCTCAAAAATAAATGTTGAAAAAAATTTAAAAATTTCAGGTAACGATGGGACTATGAGGAATGTCAAAGAGGGTTAGAGAATAGAGAACAACTGCCTTTCAGTCCTTTTCAGTCTATTTTTTATTTAGAGTGATGTCTTAAAGTATATCAGATCATGTATCTTCCTGTCTCGATATTCTTTACCTCCTTGGCTTCACCTTGAATAAAACCCAAGGTGCTTAGCACAAGGCCTTTATAAGACTTGGTCTCAAATCTCTTTGAGGCCTGCCCCTCCCACATCTTACTCAGTACGCTGTATCCAAAATGGCTTATCTTTTCCTTGAACAGATCCAACTTTTTCTACCTCAGGATCTTAACACTTGCTAGTCTTTCTGTCTAGATTAGAATACTCCTCATCATTGAAGTTTCTACCCAAAAGAAATTGTCTAAGAAAGGATATCTCTGACAGTACTATATAAAATATTCCCTGACCTTGTTTATTTTCTGAACACAAATTACTATCTGTGATAGACTAAATAATGTCTAGGAACTGTGAATATTACCTTACATGGTAAAAGGGATGTTGCAGATGTGATTAAGAATCTTGACGGGGGGAAATTATCTTGGATTATCTGAGTGGGCCAAGTAGAATCAGAAGGTCCTTATAAGAAGGTAAAAGGAGGACCGGCATCAGAAAGAGAGGTGACAATGGAAGCAGAGGTTGGGGTGGTATGCTATGAAGATGGAGAAAGAGAGACAAACCAAGGAATACAGGCACCTCTAGAAGCCAGAAAAGACAAGGGAAATGGTTTCTTTCCTAGATTCTCCAAGATCATTTTGGACTTATGACCACTAAGTTTGTTACACCAGCAATAGGAAGGTAATACATTATCTAAAAAGTTTTACAATTGCTTATTTGTACCCCAATTTTCATCTTCCCAATTAGTGAGCAAGTTCCATGAAGGAAAGGACATCTTGTATTCATGTGTCCAGTGCTTAGAATAGTATTTGACACATAGTAGGTGCTAAGTAATTCTTGGTTAAGTGATGGAATTTTTAGACTGGATACTCAGGCTAGTTGGAAAGTATATGTATCAGGGTTTAATTGGAGGAGCAGAACTACTAGGATATACACACACTCACAAATTCTATCTTATGCAATTCTGGAATTAGGCCACCTTTTGTGTTGCTCATTTTCTTCACATCTGATCAGATGCTGGAGCTTAAAGTCCACAGGAAAAGCAGTTCAGAAGGGAAAATATATATAAAATTGGAGAGAATAAGAGCAAGCTGGAATATACAAACTAGAGTCATGAAGACTGACCGAAGTGTTAGCTCTTTTTGCTTCTGGCTTGGATGATATGGGTATTCTGCCGAAATAAAGGGTTCTGTTGTCATGTTGTTGTACACACACACCTGGCCCAGGAGTTGGCCATGCTGAACGAGAACAACAGCAAGTTGGAGCAGGTGCAGGCCTGGCTCCAGTCTCCTGCCAACAGCATGAGTTAGAAGATAAGTCCTATGAATGAGCAACAAAATGACTCCTGCTTCAATGCCACCCTGTTGTTCCCCAGTGAGAATCCCTATTATGGTCTGTTCATTGTAACCAGAAAAATACGGAGAAGAGAATTCTGAGATGCATAGTTTAGTCTAGCCAACCTGGCACCTTATAAAGTCACTACAGTTTATACTCTCGTGATGTCAGATTTTTAAAAATGTACTGAATGACCATTAATTTCTAACCAAGCATAATATGTAATCAGGATTTTAAATGGTATCAGATTTGAGGGTCTTATTTTTGATATACCTTCATGCTGGACACACATTCTCATCCACACACATATGCATCTCTGCCAAACATTCAACAGTGTTTTTAGAACTGTGCTGTAAGGTCAATGAAAGATATGCTTCCTTGACTCTCTTTTCCCTTTCTTTCATTATGGACACTTTTCTCTCTTAACTGCCACAGTCTTTCTTAAGATAGTATCTTTAAGGGTGCCTGGGTGGCTCAGTTGGCTAAGCCTCTGACTCTTGATTTGGCTCAGGTCATGATCTCATGGTTGGTGAGTTCAAGTCCTACATCATGTTCTGTACTGACACTGTGGAGCCTGGTTGTCATTCTTTCCCTTTCCCTCCCTCTCTGCCCCTTCCCTCTCTCTCTCTCTCTCTCTCAACAAATAAACATGTTAAAAAAAATCTCTTTAATCAAGGTCCAATCTGGTCTTAACGTTTTAGATCCATTTTATCATTTTAAGAGTTTTTTTTCTTTTGTAGACTTCCTACATTGATTTATGTGACATTGTTGCTAAGTTCTTGATATTTGAAGAGTTGGAAGGTACTATCCATTACCAAAAATAGTTCACTTTTGATGGTCAAGCAAAAGTAGATTTGAGGGAGTGGAGGAAATACTAAGACATTCTCACTCAGGTTTACATATAAATTCACTGAGTCCTCTTGGGTATCAGGAGCCTCATGTCAAATCTTCCTCTCTTTCTCTTCTCTCCATCTTGGTTTCCTAGGTCTCTTTTACCAGTGTTAAATGGTAGTCATAAAAACATTGCACATGATATTCTTTATTTACAAATAACACCAGGTGGTTTTAGTTAAATGTCTGACTCTTGATTTCAGTTCAGGTCATGATCTCACGGTTCATGAGTAGAAGCCTTGTGTTGGGCTCTGCTCTGACAGTGCTGAGCCTTCTGAGGATTCTCTCTGCCCCTCCTCCACTCACACTCTTTCACTCAAAATAAAGAAACATTAAAAAAAAATCACCATAGAAGTTAAGATGGAGCTGAAATAAGACCAATCCCCATGGAACTTGTCCTGCCTACCTCCTTAGTTTAGGTTTGCAGGCATTTTAAGAATTTCTTTCAAAATATAGCACTTCCTTGGGGTAAATAAGACTCCCTTTTTTGGAATAGAGATAGTTATTATTAACTTGTACCCAGTAATTCGATTTTATTGTGCTCTGGACAGTAATTGGATTGAAACCTCTAGTAAGATTAATAACAGATTCTGTCCTTCCCGCCCCCCCCCCCCCCTTACTAAATAGAGTTGCAGGTGAAAAAGCAACCACTTGTCTTTTTCTTAGTTTCCTTACTTATTTTGGGATAAATCTATATTTTTTCCTGCACTGCTTTGTTACTGTGTACTCGGCTAGTGAGAGATCAAATACTGATGAAAATGCATTAGTGCAGCGGCACATTTATAACAAGGCATTATAAGTCTATTGAATTATACTTAAGCATTTTTAGTAAGTAGAATAACTTTATTTTCTGAAGTCAAAGCTAGATGGAGATGATAATTCAGGACTCCCTGTTCATTTGCACTGTTCTTACATCCACTTAGGCTTGAAACTGGAATCATCCTTGATTCTTTACTTCCCTGCACCACTTGTAGTCAGTCAGCTGTTCTTTTAAATTTCTTTCCTTCATAATTTTTGAAATCTGTACATTTGTTTCCATTGTTACAGCTTCTACCCCAAAATAAGGATCTCAGTCTTATGTCCTTAAAGGAAACTTCGAACAGAGCCTGTAGCCTCAAATGCTTTCTCTCCAATTCATTCTGCAAAATATCACCTACTTAGCCTTCATACAATATGGCTGCCACATGACGTTGCTCAAAAACCTTTAATCTCCTACCACATGCAAAGGAGGGTTTAAACAGACATGCGAGATACGTAGGTCCTCTGCTCACTCATTTTCACCGCTGTCTCTGAAACATTGTTGAGAAAAGTTGGCATAATCACTAGAGCCAACGAACTGGAAGGAGCCGAGATTTGGAACTTGAGAGCTTTACAAGGTGAGAGAGGATGGGGAGTGAAGGAAGATGCAGCAGAAGGAGGCTCTGAGAGGGAATTTTACAAAGTGAGGAGGGAAAGAGAGATTTTGGCACCAGATGTGCTGCCAGTGAGATACTGAGTGAAAGAGAGGAAAATGAGCAAGGGTTTTTAGGTATTTGTGGATTATAAGTAGAAAACTTGTTTTGAATGACTCCAGAAAGATGAATACTAGTTTTCTTTTTCTTTTTCTTTTTTTTTTTTTTTCTCTCTTTGCCCAGTGACTTTTTAAAATGTGAATAACACCTTGTAGAGGAAGTCAGTTTCATTTCCCTCATGGAGACTTTCACCCAAGAAGTAGAAAATCTAAAATGGAAGGAAGTGCCATAAAGGAAGAGGGTAGCTTCTGATGAGCCTACAACATGAGGGCCTGGTATAGATGAGGAAGCTAAAGAACACTTCTCTGTGAAAGTGACATTTATGCAGGAACTGGTCAGATGTCAGTTGTGGGAATAATGAACATAACCCACACAAAGTGTTCACGGTCCATGACAAATGGATGCTAGGAATATTATAATTATCAATTATTTTGACCAATCATTAGGTATTCTTGTATCTTCCCTAAAGCTAGATGGTAAAGTGATTCATGTTAGAGCAGATATTTTCTGCTTATTTTAAATCCCTATAATGTCCAGCTCTCCACCTTGTGGTGAAGTGAAGTTGAAAGAACACAAGGGCTAAAATCATGACTTCAGAACTGCACAACTCTAGGGGAAAGAAATCCATCTGGGCTCCAGTTGTTTATTTGTAAAATAAGAATCTTATTACCTCAGAGGATTTCTTGGATGATTAAAATAACTTACATGTTGTCTGGTACAACATAGTTGCACGGTAAGGATTATTTACTAATAGTTCACATGTATAAGTTAATAAATGCTTATATAAAACCAGAATTAACACACAATTAATTTAAAATGAATACCAAAAATTTGAAATGGATAGTTTGATTGTAGGTGAGAGAAGTTTGTATCATAAAGTTTGATCAATAAAGAAATGATAGAAAGTTTATGTAATGTTACCTTAAAAGATTATACTTTTTAGAAACAACTTCTATTGGGTATCTCAAAAGGTACAAAAAGGTGAAAACAAATTATCCAAATCTCACTCTCTACTTAGTCCCTGTTTATAGAAGAATATGCTTCAGGATCTCTAAAAAATATTTGTATGATGAGTTATTAGCCATACATATTATATATTAATTGAAGTGTTTTAAAAATGTATACTAGGAATTTACCCAAGGGATACAGGAGTGCTGATTCATAGGGGCACACGTACCCAATGTTTATAGCAGGGCTTTCAACCATAGCCAAATTATGGAAAGAGCCTAAATATCCATTAAATGATATATGGATAGAGAAGATGTGGTTTATACATACAGTGGAATACTGCTTGGCAATGAGGATGAAATCATGCCATTTGTAGCAATGTGGTTGGAACTGGAAGATATTATGCTGAGTGAAATAAGTCTGTCAGAGAAGGACGGATAACACGTTTTCACTCATATGTGGATCTTGAGAAGCTTAACAGAAGACCATGGGGAAAGGGAAGAGGAAAAAAATAGTTACAAACAGAGAGGGAGGGAGGCAAACCATAGGAGACTCTTAAATACAGAGAACAAACTGAGGGTTGATGAGGGGTGGGGGGGATGGGAAAATGGATGATGGGCATTGAGGAGGGCACTTCTTGGGATGAGCACTGGGTGTTGTATGTAAGCCAATTTGACAATAAACTATATTCATAAAAGAAGAAAATAAATAAATAAAATAAAAATGTATACTCGAGGCACCTGGGTGGCTCAGTTAGTTGAGTGTTAGACTCACGATTTCAGCTCAGGACAGGATCCCAGGGTTATGGGATTGAGCCCCACATTGGGTTCTGTGCTGAATGTGGAGCCTGCTTAAGATTCTCCCCCTCCCCCTCTTCTCCACCCCCTCCCCCTCTTCTCCACCCCCTCCCCCTCTTCTCCACCCCCCTCCCCCTCTTCTCCACCCCCCTCCCCCTCTTCTCCACCCCCCTCCCCCTCTTCTCCACCCCCCTCCCCCTCTTCTCCACCCCCCTCCCCCTCTTCTCCACCCCCCTCCCCCTCTTCTCCACCCCCCTCCCCCTCTTCTCCACCCCCCTCCCCACCCCCCCCACTGCTGCGTGCACAATCTCTCTCAGAAAAATGTATCCTCTAAAACACTATCCTAGTTCATTTTCTTTGTAGTTGAAAATAATTGACTACATTATTTAACAAATACTTGACAAATTTTCTGTTTTGAAGTAGCTTATTTTTTATTTTAATTAGTAAGGTCACTATAATGTACAGACTTTACACTTAGATGAAGTGTACTCTATTCATTTCAATCTTCCTTAATGCTGTATGGACTTAAATTTTTTTTAAGAGCATGTCCTATTAAAGGAAGAGTTAAATACCATGTGCTCCTGGCTCTCCAGGAAAGGTATTACTTTGGATGATGATTTTTATCTATAATTACATTTTCTTTTTGCTGTCATAGAGAGCCTGATCCTCATTATAATATGTATTGCTTCATATTCACTAAACTGTGTAGGGAAAAAAAAAACAACTTTGTTTATAATTTGAGGAGAGTTTTGAAATTACTGCATGAAGATACTTGAAACTTTTGCTTCATTGAAAAGCACTGGATGTTTTGAGAAAAATCAATAAACCGTATTCCTACCATAACCCAAAGGGAACAAAGTTATTGAGGTCTGAAATAGCTTACCCCCAAATCATAATTCCTCTAGCATGGGGATTTGTGAGTACCCGTTGCAGCTAACAGCTAATCATACTGTACTTGGTGAATTACTTTCATTATATAAAATAAACTTAGTCATTGCACATTATAAGGAGTGTTCAAATCCTTTCATTAAAGACACAACGTTATGCATGCTATTAATTTTTAAGATGCATTACCAAATGGGTCATGAATATTAAATTAACACATTTATTCAATCCTTTAAAAAAAAACACTGTAATTTGTAGTTAAGATAGAAGCTTCATCTTCACAGTATAAGACAGAAAACCGGGCTAATATACATGCTGTCTTCAACTTAATCACAAGATAATTCACCTGAAAATCTCAAATCATTCAAAAAGTTTAGCATGACTGACTTTTTTTTTTTTTTTCCTGCTGACATGGATTGTTTACTGTTCACAACTCCAAGTAAGTAACTCTCAACTCTTTTTAGCCTCAGAGATTGCAATGTGAGTTGTTGCCAGTTGGTGGCAGAATAACGTCTGGGTCTTGTGGATAAACAGGTTCTATCTGTTGGGAGGTATCTCCCAAATAAAATTTGCAAACCGGTCAGAGGCAAAAATCATTAAGTTTGTGAGACTCAGAAGATAATGTTTATGATAGCATGTTTTCAAAATAGAAAGTTCCATTTACAACCATGTATTCTTGGAGAAATGGGATTTGTAATGGGTATTTCCTAATTAATAAGAAATGTGTGTTGCTCATACATAGTCGTTATGCACAAAATGAGGTTCATTGGATAATTTACTATTAAAGTATAAGAGCAGCGGTTGTCTCTCTACCACTGGCTCCAGATTTTATTCGTGTTTCGGATTAAAAAGAGGGATCCGAATATGTCCAACAGTTCTAATATAAGCAGGTGAGTGCTCTAGAGCTGTACAAGCAGAATGTCTTGAAGTCAGGGAGTGGAGGTGGAGGCTGGGTCATTGAGAGGTAGGGACAACGAAGAATGAGGGGAAGGCCCATGAGTCAGTTAGAACTTGACCTGGTTACCCAATCTCTACTCCACTTCTTTCTTATTTTTATTAGAAAAAGTTTATTTTGGCAATTAAAAGAAGTCCCACCTGTCAATTTTATGACCATTTAGTGTACTATATATATATTTAAAAATTTTTTTTTAACGTTTATTTATTTTTGGGACAGAAAGAGACAGAGCATGAATGGGGGAGGGGCAGAGAGAGAGGGAGACACAGAATCGGAAGCAGGCTCCAGGCTCTGAGTCATCAGCCCAGAGCCCGACGCAGGGCTCGAACTCACGGACCGCGAGATCGTGACCTGAGCTGAAGTCCGACGCTTAACCGACTGAGCCACCCAGGCGCCCCATAGTGTACTATATTTTTACCTTTTTTTATTTCCTACTGTCCCGCCACCACCACTGGAATATGAACTTCATGAAGGCAAGGGTTGTTAGGTATTTTTGCTGCTATATCCCCAGTGTCTATCAGAGTGACTGGCAGTGTGTGGGTATTGAATAGATAACTGTTGAATGAATGGTTGAATAAATAAGATAGGGTTTGCAAACATTATATAATCTATCAAAGAGGAAGGAAAAAAAATAAGAAGTTGCATGACACCATTGATAAAAAATTGTTTTGTGAGCCCTGAAGGATTATTTTCTTGTATTTACCTTATTGTGATCATAAAATAGAAATAAAATCGCACATTCCAATTAGGTCAGTTTACCTAAGAGTGCTTACTGTAGACATTTCTGAGAAAAAGTATCAAAATAAAAGTTGCGTAGAATACTATTGCATCTAATAACTCCTTTAACACTTGTTTTTTTTTTCCCCAGAGTTACTTTAGTCCTATCAATTCTGTCTGTTGCACATGGTTTAGATCCATTCCTGTTTTCTCTTTTTCCATACCCCTATCTAAGCCACTTCAGTCTCTGACCTCTTGCTTGGATTATGACAGTTGCTTTCTAAGTTACTTTTTCTGCCTGCAATCTTGCCTGCCCTTGGTGCCCAGTGTCTGTTTTTACCACCATAGACATCTAATGAGAGAGCAAATGATTTCTTCCACAAAACATTAACTTATTTCAGTCCCCTACCTGCTATTCTTCAGTGGCTTCCAACTGACCTTGGAATAAAATCTCCAAAGCCTCTGCACAACGCAGTTGGTGACTCTGTCTCCAGCCTCAGGCCTGGCCCATCTTTCATTCTCTATGATCTGTGCATAGTGTATTCATGCCATTTTTGTTTCCTCCAGACCATTGATGAACTACTGCCTTGGGTGGGTTGCCCTTATTACCTGTATTTGCTTGATTAAATCCTCTCTGTTCAAATTTCAGTTCAAATGCTTTGGGGGATGGTTATTTCCTACCCACCAAATACAGTACCTGTCACATGGTGAGGGCTGTTAATACTTGTTGCACTGAATTTGTGTTTTTATTACATCCTACTATATAGACTGATCATTGAGGATATTTATCACAAGAACAGTTACAGATCCAAGAAGAAAGATGAGATAAAGAGTGACACACTATTTGTAACTGGATCATTTAATTATCATTTGCAATTTTAAAATAACATGACTCAGGTTGTTTAATATGAATTTTACAGATGGAGAAAAATCATCATTCAAGTTATTTGGCAATGAAATGGTCATTATGTTGTTTTATGAAGCTTCTGTGTGGGAAGAAAAACACTTCTTGGGTGATAAATCATCTAACAGTATCCCATCCATGCAGCTTAGACATAGTTCTAAGAGCTGAAATGTAAGAGCAATCGTTGGAATACATTGCACTAGCCATTTGCCTTGAGTCAGTGTTTCTCAGTACCTGGTTGGGGTGGAGAGAAAGAGGAGCTGGTTGAGATTTTAATATTAGGCAAAGGGAAAGTACAGTAAAAGAGTTGAAGAAATTTGTTCTAGAATATAAGGAGGGATTTTGAAAATTTACATAGCGCCATCAAAGAATCTCCTACGTATGTGTGAGATAAAATGCCAAGGGATAAATACTGAGTGAGATTATATTAAGTTCCCAGCCTTCTTGCAGTAAGCACATACCACTGACTATGTTCCAGGTGATTGAATGTGAAAAGAATCAACTAATAAATTCTCCCCTCCCCCTCTTTGCCCTATACACCATCATGGACTCTATGGACAAGGACAGTACTTTAGAGATGGTGAAAACATAAGAGAAGGAGCATACCTGCTAAGACCTTTGTGGAGGAAAGAGCCCTGTTAACTCAGACTTTATGTATGAGAAATAACTTGTTGAAAACATTTTTATTTTTAAATTTTTAAAAAAATTTATTTTTGAGAGAGACAGAGACAGAGCTTGAGTGGGGGAGGGGCAGACAGAGAGGGAGAGACAGAATCCAAAGCATGCCCCAGGCTCCGATCTGTCAGCACAGAGCACGATGCGGGGCTCGAACCCACGGACGGTGAGATCATGACCTGAGCTGAAGTCGGATGCCCAACTGACTGAGCCACCCAGGCGCCCCAAAACATTTTCATTTTTAGACACTCTATTTTTATCCACTAACTGATATCCTAATTAAATAAATGGTCACCAAAAATAGCAGTACATTTTAAATAGTTCTGATGTGATGCCAGGAGAGGAGTAGTAGAAGATAACCAGCCACAAGAAACTGCAACCAGTTTCCTGAGCAGGAAGCACCTACATGAGTTTGCTAATCTCAGACTAATGCAAAACTATTAATCTGCTTTTTAGTCATTTGTACACCTTTGCCTTTTAAAGATACTTAATATGCTTAGCAAATAATGAACTTTCCCTTTATCTCCTTCAACAAAGAGGCCTAATGAAATAATGAGACAGGTGGCAGAAGAAATGGTTAGGAAAGGAAGGTGACAGGGAAGGAGTTGATAGTGAAGATGACTTGGAAAGTGTGATAGGTTGGGGGACAGAACAGATGATCAGTGCACAAGGGAATGTTTGGAGATGACAGTGCTTGAAGGCATATGGTGATAAAACATTCCTTGTCTACCTGGACAGTTGTGGAATATGAATCTTGATCTAGGGAAATTACTCATGTGTCTTGGTTTAGATGATTATTTCCTGGAGGGTTCTTAAAAGAATATTTACAAAATAGTTTGTGACCTATTTAATTCATGTTACACATGCATTCCTTAGTAAAACACTTTTTCAAATTAATAAAAAAATTACTTCTTTGGGATCCATTTCTTGGTGTGTGTGTTTTTCCATTCTTAATGTATTGAGCTGGATCCGACCTTGGGATGCATGAAATGACAGCATTCTGCTTCAAGGAAGGCATAGACTGCACATGGACAGTCTTGATGGCCCTTGATGAACTGTGTCTGCTCACTCTTCTAGCCTTATCTCTAGCCGTATTTCTGTATATGGCTCAAGTACTCTACCCATTTTGAACTTTATAAATTTTCCCAGATTTTCTGTTTTAGGAGTTTGTTCTTATGCGGTCCTCTTGGAAATTCCTTCTGTCTCTGGTCTGCCTAGTGAACTTTGTTAAGTTCCAGACCAGAGCGCCATTTTCTTGCACTCTTCCCTGTGACAGTAGTGCTGTCCTTTACTGCAGCACTTACACATGGTTCAGTTGGTTCAGTAGACTCTGGCCTACTGGATGGTGCAATTCTAGCTTGTTCATCTTCATATATATATCTCTTCTGAATACCATGCTTTGTACAGGGCCAATTCGAACAAAACTTACTGAGTGCTGACTGTGTACTAAGCACTGTACCATGCGCTGGTAATAGATGAATCAAATAAAAAATAATTCACGCTAGCCCAGAATGAAATTAAAGAGAAAATGTGTCCATTTATTAATTACGAAGTGCTCAATTTATAGAAGTTTCTATGATTCGAGGGCCCGAGGTAGCATTGAGGGAAGAGTGATTAATCCTGGAGTGGTCAGAAAGACCACCTAGAAGTTATTCTAGGGTTGGTTTTGAAACACAGTAACTCGGCAAATGAAGGAGATAGGTGCAGAATGCATGTGTGCAGACACTGGGAGTTAAAACAATGGGTTAAAACAGTGTAATATATCAGAAGCGTGTGCTCACTCAACTTGCATGCAGTTATGAGTACTCTCTTATTAGATGAGCAACAAAAACAATTATGATTAAAGGAAACATTGTAGGCAGAGGCTCCGAGAAACGAAAGATTGAGCGTATTAAGACAATGGTGATTCAATAAGCATTCCTTCTTTATTTTTTTCCTTTCTCCTCTCGTTCTCTGAAACTTCGTCTGCTTCCCTGCTTCAGATTTGATTCCTGTTTTCTTTCTCCTCTGACTTCTTGCTCCTCCATTTGTCTAATGTGAGTTTGGGTTAGATGGGGAAGTATATATACCTGGACAGATTGACATGAAAGACAGAAACTGTGTGGGAAGGCTGCCACATGTGCCCTTGGACTTTAGAGAAGTGGTTGTCATTTTTAAAACTTTCTTCATTTAAAAATTACATTCTTAAGAGGCGCCTGGGTGGCTCTGTTGGTTAAGTGTCTGACTTTGGCTTAGGTCATGATCTCAGGGTTTGTGAGTTGGAGCTCCGCGTTGGGCTCTGTGCTGACAGCTTGCTCAGAGCCTGGAGCCTGCTTCGGATTCCCTCTCTCTCTCTCTCTCTCTCTCTCTCTCTCTCTCTCTCTCTCTCTGTTCCTCCCCTGCTCACACTGTCTCTCTGTCTCTCTCTCAAAAATAAAGATTAAAAAATTAAAAAAATTATGTTTATTGATAGAAGCTCAGTATTATAAAGACTAGATACCATTCTATTAGTCAAGAGAAGAAGCAAACAAGTTCTCAGTAGTCACTTTTGAATATTATGTAGCCATTAAGAATGCAGACTCTGGAGCTAACTTTCCTGAGTTTGAATCCTGGCTCTGCTACCTACTAGCTGTGTGAGTGTAGGCAGCTTCTATAATCTCACCTATAACATCAGTATCACCCTTATAAATTTGTTAAAAAGAAAAAGATAATTACTACAAAATACTTAGAACAGTGACTGAAACAGAAGAGAACTCAATTATTAATACAATTTTAACTCAAATCTGATACCTTTGTTTTCGTACTTGACCACACCGACTCCAAAGAAATTTCTTTTTTTCCCCCAATAAGTTATTCTAGATGGCTGGCATTTTCTGTTCACACCTTCTATAACCAATTTCTGTAAACATGAAAATGAAATGCATGTAGAAATTCAACTTATGGACCTGCATAGGCCACTCAAGGAAGATACCTGGCTTGACTTTTAAAGTCTTCCATGGGGCGCCTGGGTGGCTCAGTCGGTTGGGCGTCCGACTTCAGCTCAGGTCACGATCTCGCGGTCCGCGAGTTCAAGCCCCGCGTCAGGCTCTGGGCTGATGGCTCAGAACCTGGAGCCTGCTTCCGATTCTGTGTCTCCCTCTCTCTCTGCCCCTCCCCCGTTCATGCTGTGTCTTTCTCTGTCTCAAAAATAAATAAACGTTAAAAAAAAAAAAAAAGTCTTCCATAACCTGAACATTTCATACCAACCCAATTTCATTTTTATCCTATTCCCAGCTTGTTTACACTTTCTTCTCTAACATCCTTGATAACAATCACATTTTTTTGTTTGCTTTCTTCTCTCAATAAGCAGCTTTTGAGAACATTACTCTATGTACACTTACTTTAAAATAATGAACCTCTACACCTGTATTAATGTAGTATGTGCATTATATTTTTTCTCTCATTCTTTTCAATTTTAAATACAATATATAATTATGTCTCTTGTTCAGTGGATCATTTTTGTACATAATTCATTTTGGAAAAACCACTGGTTCAGGCTATATAGAAACGTGTCCAGTGATAAGGAGGAGGAGATTCTTCAGTGACTTGGTCTGTTCTATTGATGGACAGCCTTAAGTTGTTTAGAAGTTCTTTTGATCTTTGTTTAGAAAAAAAAATTCTAAAGTTAATAGCTACCCACCATGAAGAGGCCCTGGCCTTCCCTGGCCTTGGTGATTTAACCACATTATTTCTATTTTCATAATATCTGAAAGCTAGATATTTTTCCCCCCATGTAGTTCCACCCCCTCCCAATTATAGATGTAGACTTTAAAGAGAAAGAAACAAGTTGCTCAGTAGA
This sequence comes from Panthera leo, assembly GCF_018350215.1. NCBI lineage: Eukaryota > Metazoa > Chordata > Mammalia > Carnivora > Felidae > Panthera > Panthera leo. The sequence continues at coordinate 103,069,938 of NC_056687.1, read as the reverse complement.
AAATCATTGCTCATCCTTTAGTGGAAGTCCTATTTTGTTTTGGATCTGATATGAAATGAAGTCCTGTCTCTCTATGTAGACTGTTGCTTCCACATGACCCTTATAGTTCCATGCACAATGTCATATGCGTTCAGGTTTAGCTTTTGTTTGGACTGTCCCTGAATGTCCTCTCTCCTTTCTCCTTCCTCTTTCTGTTACCAACTCTTTTAGTATCAGTTAATCCCACCTTCTCTATAAAGCCACCGCTTATCTTCTGCATAGAGCCCTGGCCCTCAGGTAAAATAGCAAGTAATATGTGAAGTCTATACTACATCATTTCAATTTTAATATTAAATTGATGGTCATTGCTTGCTTAAATGGCTTCAAATTGGTTTATAAATTACTTTCTGGTATAGACCATGCTTTCTAATTTTGTATTCCCCCTGTACTAGGCAAAGTTTTAGGCATCGTAGACTTTAACTCCTACTTTAAGATATTTTCTTTCTATTTATTTCTGCCTCTTTTTTGCAGACAGGCAGACATTAAGCAAAATATAGGAAAGAGTAAATAGTGAAGAATCACAGAAAGAAAAGTTTCTATTTATTTGAAAGTTAGCTCTTACTTGATAGCTTCATATATTCCTTTCCCTGGAATTCCTTTCCCTAAGTCTTAATCTTAGTTTCCATATCTAGTCCTAAGGGTCCTCATTAGGGTGACCTTCTAGTTCTTTTTAGCTGGTGTTTCACATTACCTGCAAGACCTTTCTTTATCATGGATACAGTTTCTTGTATCCATTTCTTCAGTGCCCAGACCAGTTACAAGCTATTCATTACAGAGGATGGAGAGGTCTCTGAGACTTGGGGTGATCTCTGAAGTCATTAAGAAAGAATGGTCTTGATCTGGAGCTTATCAGGTGGAAGAGAAGAAGTATATTTCTCATAAACTTCTTAATAGGAATGGGCTTTTGTGGGAAAAGCTGGTCAGTCTGTTAACATAGCGAGGAGACATAAAATAACTGTAGTAGGTAGGGTTGGATTATATACCCTCTTTTTTGAGATTTTGGTTGTTTTTTTTTCTATGTAGCATGTTATACACCGTGTTTATACACCATGAAGTGGTGTATAAAATATAGTTGATTAAAGGTGAGATGATACCAAAGATGGATTTGGTGAGCAGAGGGAAGATCTAAAAGCTTTGCTACATATCACCTGCTTCTTCAGCAGTGTCCATTACCTCCTTCAAAGCTGTTGATTTTTTTGATAGTTTTATGTCAGTCACAAGTGACTAGTTTCCAGTATTGGTTAAAACATTCTCTTTTTAAAAGTTGGAATAGGATTTTTTCCAACTTACAGTTGGATAATTGTTTTTATTTTCGTTTTACTTCTTAGACCTTTACATATGGTACACACTTTACGTTTCTTTTAACGAAACCCTTAAAGCAGGTATGTGGGGAAATGGAGCCATAGCATGACCAAATTACCTTTACAAAATGACTTAATTAGCTAGAGACCTAAGAGCTAGAATCCAGTTCTCCTGCTTCCCAGTTTAGGAATTGAAAATGCTTTCTAAATTTGTAAGGAAAGTCAGTCTTTAAATTCAGCCAGAGGTGGCGTGAGGGATATTCCACAACACACATAGATACACAATTTTTAGGGACATAGAGTAGTTCCTGCAGCAATCCATTCAGGGTGGAATGGATGTGTCACTTTACTTGAGTAAACTGGTTCCCACTGCAGGACTTGCATGACAATAAAGGAAGATTGCTGCTAACAAAGAAATAGCTTTCATCCATCACCAGAGGAGTGAATGCGACCCTTCTGGATGAGCTACTGATTTTCCCCTTCCATCATCCATCTCACTAATGGCAGATACCAAGATGTTTCGGCAGATGCAGTGAGATTGGTAGATTATTAGGGATAGCTTTGTCCCTTCACCTCTCTGAAATTTTGAAAGGTCAGATGAGGATACGTTGACAATCTGGCATGATAAAATATGTACTTGGTGGGGAACATTTAGCTTTTGAAAGCAGAGATTCTTTATCTACCCTGCTCGTTAGTCTCTGTCTGGTCCAAATTTCTCAAGTCGTACTTTTACAAAAATGTTTGTTTAAAGACAAGAGAGGTCCCTGTAGGGAAGGTGATCTGTTATCAGACAAGCCTGCTAAAGCCCCATGAGAGCCAGAGTGGATTCCTTTGACCTGTGCTTGCTTTTTTTTTTTTTTTTTTTTTTAACATACAAAAACTCTTCTGGTGCAGAGATCATATATAAACACATCTTACAAATATTTCTGAGAAACTTAAACTGGAAGCTACTAAATTAAGAGTTACGTTCCCTGTGTTAAGAATAAAGTTGCTGTTCTTTTGGATTGATATGGCCTTTCATATCAAGTTGTGTTCCCTTCAAGGAATGACCCTCAGTCTTTGCGTAGCATGATTATAATATTATGGGATCAGCTACCATCACATATTAACCATGATCGTAAGCAGCTAAGTCAGGCAGCTTGATTTTGTTTGTGAAAGTTCATTATTTGTGTACTACAATTTTGTTTTTAACAAATAATGCATTCAGAAACCATTTGTTGAGTAGCTAGCACATGCAAGGAAGTGCTGCAGACATTTTGGGACACGAGGGCACGTATAACAGCTCTAGAGTTCGGTTTAAAAATTGCCACCTGTTAGGAACATTCTTTAAAATTCAAACTAGAAGATATTGATTAGTTCCTACAGCATTTGACTTATAACTTTGTTGCAGACATACTCCATTCTTATGTTGTTGTTAATTTACACATCTGTCTTCTCCTCTAGACTGGAGGAAAGTATCTGCATTTCTAATAGAGCTTCCTAGTGCTTTGATTTAACATGTGGACACAATGAATGACATAAATATGATCCTTGTCTAGTAAGAGATAAAAATCTGTGAGTGATAGTTTCATATACATATTTAATTTACAACATCAGAATAACCCTAATTCTGAAGATGTCATAATGTTTGGATCACAAAACAATACTGAAGTAAGAAAGTCAACTTTTGATGGGTCTTTCCTTCAATATGAGGGCTTTTTTTTGTAATATTCCTAATGGAAATAAAAGAAGTATAACTGAGTTTTGACTGGTACACCATCAATAAGGTATTTTGTTTAGGATATCTAACAGTTGTATATGCATCATGTCTTTTTCTTTCTTACTCTAAAACATAAAATCAGGGAATATTTCATTCTTAAGTAATTTAACAAATTTTACATGACTTCTACTTTTGTTTTGTAATAAAACTCCAGTGACTTGGAATTTTTAGAACCATTTAAAAAATGGGTGTTTGAGCCTCAAGACAAATATTTTAATATGTATTTTCCCTTCTGGTGAGAAGCTGGCTTCAATCACAGGCTGTTGTTTTTGTTGTGTGGAATTAGTAGATCTCTGAAGAGTTGATAAAAATTTACATACAGAGTTTGGGTCTACTTTTTAAAAATTCTTCTTTTTCTGTTAGCCAGGGTGGGAAATCAAAAATCTCATCTTGTGAGATCAGCTCCCATTAAAAAAAAAAAAAGTCCGTATCTATTTGAGATTCCCACAGTTTCACTATTACAGGATTTGGATTAAAAATGTCTACAACAGGAAGAAAATGATAGTCTTGTTTCACAGGTTCAAGCCCTTAAAAATAAAGCCCAGAAGCAAAGTAGAGATTTTTCATAGTCCTAAGGAGGGCAAATATATTGAAATTATTGTTTATGAGAATAACGGTAAAATATTTATTTTCTTAGAATGACATTTCATTTCAAAGAAATTATGTCATGATATTTTTCCTTGTTGGTGCTAAGTTGTTTGGATTAAGACAGAAAGTAGTGTCATGACTAGGAATAATAAATATTTATCAGATGTAGTCAGTTCTATAAAGGAGGGACTGAAATAGTCTATTAATAGTAATACAAGTTTTGGTTAATATTAGAGACTGGTAGAAATGATCTAAAAATACTTGAATGAAAAGAAAGCAGGAACTGTTGAGTAACAATATTTTAACCTACTATATGTGTTTCTAGTAAGTTATATGCAAACTAAATTTTTATTTATGGAAAATACTAAATTCATTGAATGAGTTACTTTAGTTACTCATTCCACAAATACTTGTTGAGAACCTACTAATAGCAGGTATTTTGGGACTACTTGGTAAATAGAGGAATTCTATTTTTATGTAAATATCTTATGTTTAAATGTTCATATTTCTGAGTTTCATAATGGTAGATTATGACTTAAAGCCATGTTTTTCAGAACAACTTGTCCTAATCAAAGACAATGAAATAAAATTCAGCAATCTCAATAAATACATCTAAAGTTTAGAGCTGTAACTTTTCAACTGAACTAGATATTATATCTATCACATTCTGAGATTAAATAAACCATTCTCAATTCTATTCCCTGGATCACAGATCTTGTTTTCTGGCTGAGAAGACAGCAACAAAAAGTAGACCATATATTACAAGATAAGATCTAAATCTCAGGAAGCATTGTATTTAAGTTAACATTGTTACCAAGTCTTCAAAAGACCATTCCAATATTCCATTAGGCCAATTGTTTCTAGGGTAGGGAAGTACCAAATTCTATGAATATTAACCCATTGCCTACTTCTTCCATTGCAAATTGAGCTTTCTTATAAGTAATTTTGTTTGGTTTAACTTGATGACTAGACATTCAGTAAGTTAACAGATGGTGTTGCTGGCAAAGCATGGCAAGCAGAGAAGTCAAATCCAAACCAGAATAAGTGTTTATTCTAATAAGGAAAAATCCACTATGGAGAGGGGTCCAAAATAATCATTTTGCTGCCAAGTGGCTATCTGGTCTCCTCAGGATATGGGCACCTATCAGGGGCTCAGGGATGGCTGCTGTTACTGGAAAACAGGGCACTCAGTAGTGATGATAGCCAAGCCAGTACTGGTGAGGGGAGGTCCATATGTTGAGCCTATTCAAAATCTCCTTATGCCACCATGGCTACCTTTTAAATGAGCCTGTTGAATAAACACTATTGGGACTGAGAAAAAAGACTGGTTGGCATCCACATGTTAGAACAACTCGTTCCCCTAATTATTGAGGTCTCTTCTTTACTATGAACTTTTTGCTGGACATGTGCATAGTACAAAAATATTCTCAAATTCTGAGTTAACTCTGAGAGGTTTATCCAAACCACTCTGCCCCAGACCATCTGGTCAAACCATTAGTCATTGTCCTTGAATTGTTCCTCATGCACTCTCTTCCTAGAACAAGTGGAGCATCAGGGAGTAGCCTTCTTTCTATCCCCTAGAGCCACCTAAAGTGAAGCCGTAAGGCCACAACAGTCCCTTTTACCCTAATGCCAGCGTATTAGAGCTCTGTGTGAATCGGAGAAATTTCCTCTGTGATCAGGTAGTATCGACTTCTCATGTGGTTGGAGGAGTGGGTTGAGGAAGTGATGACACTGTAGTAGTTATAGGCACATGGGAAATTGAGCTACCTACTGAAGAAAACTTACCATCACCTCAGGAATTGCATTTGTTTGTTGGTGGACTGTTAATGGTTACACCCAGCTTAACTCAGACATTCAGAGTATAATGGGCAGCTCAGGCTGCAGTGTGCCCTATTATCTTATAATCAGGTGTTTAGTCTCAAATGGAGACCAATATAAAGCCAATAGAGACTAATTTCTAGCTAAAAAGGCCATGGTTTCTCTTTTGCACTTGAGTTGTGGATTTTTTTAAATTTATTTATTTTTTAATTTAAATCCAAGTTAGTTAACATATAGTATAATAATGATCTCACAAAGAGTTTAGTGATTCATTACTTACATATAACACCCAATGCTCATCATAACAAATGCCCTCCTTAATGCCCATCACCCATTCAGCTCATCTCCCCTACCCAACACCCCGCCAGCAGCCCTCAGTTTGTTCTCTGTATTTAAGAGTCTCTTATGGTTTAATTTCCACAAAGCAGTCTGAATTGCCACAGATACTTTAAGCCCCATTGGATCTGTTGGATCATGTGGGTTAAGAGAAAGATCTGCTTGTACTGAAGTCTGGATTAGCTGGAGAACCATCCCTAACCATGGCCCTCTTTCAAGTTATTAACACTCCAGGTCACTTAGTAAATGGCTGCCAGCAGCACATAAAACATAGTTTTATGTGGATTTTTTTCCCTTAAAATTTAAGTGTCATGTCCCTTCCTTGGAGGTTAGAATTACACACTATAACAACTAGTCTTTAACAGCCCCCAGGCTAATGTATTAAAAAAAATACATGGAGTGACAGGCTTCTGAAATTTTCTAGGATTGTTTTTTTCAGCCGCTAATACCCATGTGTTACCATGGTGTTGAAAGTACTGACTTCTTTCTCTTCCTCAGCATTTGGACATATAATGCTATCAGTATAGTGAACAGCATGGTGTTTTGTGAGATGGTGAAATCTAGGTCTTTTTCATTAAATTATGATAGCCAAATAGTTGATGTGTTCCAGAGATGGGAACGTGAAAGCACTGACCTACCCCAGAATAACAAACTGTTTCTCATATTCTGTACTTATTGGGGTAGCAAATTAAAAAAAAAATTGTCAGGTCAGTATTTATAAACCAGCCAGCAAGCAGGGGCAGTGTTCATTTGTTCCCCAAATGAGACCAAATCTTGGAAAATAGCTGTGATGGGAGAAATCGCCTAATTAAGTGTATGATCTTTTGTTATTTAAAAAAAAAATTCATTCATTTGGGAGCCAATGTGGAGATGTTTTCCAGTTTCTAAGTACATCTATTCCAACTATATACTTTGGAAGCAGATAAGTATGTAAGAATAATGTGAAACATTCTTTTTTAAATGATTGCCATGATTTTCTTCTGGTTACATGTTATCTTCCAGAACCCTGTTAGTCCTCCATCAAGAGGAAAAGTCGATGTTTCTGCCCTTTGAATATTGTCAGATCTTTGTTACTACTTTGGCCATTAGAATATGGCAAAAATGACACTCCCTGTTTCCAAGGCTGTGTTAGAAAAGGAGATACAGCTTTCTCTTCTTTCCTCCTCCCTCCCTCCCTCCTGATGTTTGTGGTCATTGGAACACACACCATGTTTTCAGCAAGTCCAGACCACATCCAGTGGCCACTTGTAGGTGTTCAGGCAAACAGCCTCAGCTAAAACTTGTAAGTGCTCTGGCTAACAGCCAGCATTTACTCCTAGACATAAGTGAAGGAGTCTACAGTCTCCTCAAGCTCCCAGCTAATATTGAACAGAACAGAGATGAACTTTTCTGCCTATGAGCACAACAAATATTGTAGAAATCCACTAAGTTTTCGAATGGTTTGTTACTGTAACAGATGGGATTAGAGTTCCAAGAGACCCACTAGAAGTGGTCTCTAGTCACAACTCTATTTAAAAAAAAAAACAACACAAATCCCATTCTTACCAGTAGAGTATAATATTCTGTGCCTTCGGGGACTGTGAGTTTAAAGCCAGTGTCTAATAATCTCTGAAATATCTTGCTATGTCCCTTTCCCCAGTATACGTTTAGCCTGGTTATTGAATGCAGGTCCATTTGGGAAGGGCTAAAGGAAGATTTACATGCATGCACACGTATGCGGGCTCATACTTTAGGCCTGGGGCACCATCCCATAAAGCTGCTGGGGAAGTAACTTCTGCTTCTCCTTGCAACTGTAGATCCATCGGGGGCGGACAAACACCAAGGAGGGGTTGTCCATCAGGGCATCCTCAAAACTGGGGTCCCACTCCTGTGCCGTGATCACAAACTGGACCTGGTCGTTCATATAGTCCTCAAGTTCCTCATTGAAGGCTGTGACATATCGGCTGAGCTTCCGCGGCTCATCCCCAGAGAACTCCCTGTACAGGAAGAAATGTTTGCCCTGCAAGAAGTCTGAAAGAAGTCTAGGTGCTTTTGATGTTATTATAAGATACTCCCCAATTATACATGGTGGTCTGCTTATAAAAGGCACACAAACTCCTAGCTAACTCAAGTGAACTACCCATCTACTTAGGTCCTCAGAACCTAGTGACCAGACATCTACCACACAAGATCTCTGTGAGTCAGATCATGCTAATAACAATGCTGACTCTTGTTAACATAATGCCTGCATTCCTTCTTCTGTGTACAAGCCACTTTGTGTCCTATGGAAGGAGTCCATAATCATCTTTGAAATAGCCCATTTCCAAAGCACTATGCCCGTACATATTCACAGACAACAGACAATAGCCACCTTAGCACTTTTAATATAAATTGGTCCTCTGCAAGGCAATGCTATTCTCAGTACCATTGTGAAAGACTTTTCTTATGGGCTTTTTTGAAGGAACATGGTTTGTGTTCTGAAGGTTCTAGCTTCAGAACCTAGGGGTGTGGATATCAGTTTACCCATTATAAGACCACTTCAATTTTTATAAATGTATCAGATATTGGGTTCCTTCTATGTTATACCAAGGATTTCTTACCCTTTAACTTATTTGCCACTGTGAATTCTGGTGTTAGCCAACTAACCTGGAATATACTTAGGCCCAGTTTTAGTTGATTAAGTAGATACAGAAAATCTCTAAGTGTGCCTGTAATGAGAAATTTAGCTTATTTTAAAGTTTTTATTTATTTATTTTGAGAGAAGACAGAGCAGAGGGAGAGAAGGAGAGGGGGAGAGAATCCCAAGCAGGCTCTGCACTGTCAGATGCAGGGCTCAAACTCATGAACCATGAGATTATGACCTGATCCAAAATCTAGACTCAGATGCATAACCTACTGAGCCATCCAGGTGCCCCTGAGAAATTTCATTTATTTTAAAATAGTTTCCTTCTTAGTATGTTTGAATCTACACTCACCATACCACCATATTCTCCAGGACTTTATTAATATAAACTAGCAACATTTTATAATTATTTTTTGTGGGGTAAAGATTTCCACCTGAAGTCAAACATGTAGCTTGCTCCCCCTTCAACTTCTACCCAACAGAGTAAATAGAATCTGACTCTGGTCTTTGATCGTCAGACAATGAGGGGTGATGATACATAATAGGCTTTCTTTGAAGGCAAGGACCCTAGTCCAGGACACTGACAGATGTTTATACAGGGAAACACTGCTCCGAAAAGGAGGAGAAACTATTTCCACTGGTAAAGGAGGCTCAGTAGGGTTTGGGAATTCAGAGAATTTAAAGACCATTTGAATCCTCTAGTGAGGTTCCATGTCCATTTTCAGTCAGTGGTCTGAATGTCACCTAAGAGACCTGGCGAGGATATATATTCAGATGATGACATTTGACAGACTTTGATTATTTGCTTACCTTAGCCATGTGACTCGATGAGATAAGAGAGTTCTCTTAAGATAGTCATGGAAAGTTCCTGGTTCTCTCACTGTACTTTGAGCTGAAAATTTGGTATTGTGAGATTGTGTGTGTGTGTGTGTGTGTGTGTGTGTGTGTGTGTGTGTGATTCCCTAACATAATTAGAAGTAGTTTACCCTGTATTATGCTAAGTGAAATAAGTCCAGCAGAGCAGGACAGATACTATATGTTTTCACTCATATGTTGATCTTGAGAAACTTAACGGAAGACCAAGGGGGAGGGGAAGGGGAAAAAAAAATAGGGAGTGAGGGAGGCAAACCATAAGAGACTCTTAAATACTGAGAACAAACTGGGGGTTGATGGGGGGGAGAGGGCAAAGTGGGTGATGGGCATTGAGGAGAGCACCTATTGGGATGAGCACTGGGTGTCATATGGAAACCAATTTGACAATAAATGATATTTAATATATATAAAAAAAAGTAGTTTACCCTACAGGGATTGTAATCTTTATGTTCTTCACACGGCTCCGTGGTAGTAGCTTTTCAGTACTCAGAAGCCAGCCTTCAATTAGCTCTTAATTCCAGGTAACTGTAGGTGATTAATTTAATTAAATTTTCAGTCACCGTGTTTCATGGGCTGTCAGAGGCTGGATCCTCACTACCTCTAAACCCAACCTGCCCGTATCCCCAATCTCAGATTCTATTTTCTTAAGGACCTGGTGTCTGTAGCCATGTCTCCAGCTAATTGAGTATCTGTCAGTCAACATTCTGGTTGGAAACAAGAGAGGCTACTTGGCTTGTTAAAACAGCAAAAGAATTTGTTAAAACCCATTAGGCAAATCGTATGATCTTTGGGATGGTTAGAGATGTAGGCTTTGAAGCTGCACAGCCAGAGGACATGTACAAACAGTACTGGGAGTCCTGCCTCAGCATCTATAGCACAGCTGCTGTCATTGGGAGACAATGATGCTACTCGTACTATAGACATTAGGCATTCGACAGCAGAAACTGTTCATGCCGCTTCCTAAAGCCTGATTTTTCCTCTCCCCATTCTGAGCAGAATATGAATTCTGTCTCACAACCATGTCCCCGTGTTGCTCATTTCCAAATTGAAGTTTTCGGCTGCTGTATCTGATGAGCCTACCTTAAGTCACATGCCAGTGTTCTAACTGGGAAGGTGGCAGGGAAGTGAGTGCCAGCTTCTAGCTTTGTCAGTGAGAGCTAGGGTTAATTGTCTAAGACTTATTTCCTGAGGGCTGGTCTCCCAGAAAGGGAATTTACCTCCTTTCTGGCAGATGATTTAGGAACTCAACATTGCTCCACGAAACTGGCAACAGCTCATTGCTTAAGGCAATTGTCCTTGGTAGTGTGCTGAGGTAGGAAGTCAGGTCTGGGGGCCTAGATAATGCTTTATACACAAGGTTTGCCCCCTTGGTTATGCCAGGGGATGGGTGGTTCTCCTGGTGGTGCAGCTTAAATGCCTCTGGCCCAAGTACCAAAAACCTTTGAAAGTTTGATGTGTGTCCTCCCTAAATCCTAGCAAACTACCCTAGAGTTAAGAGCAATGGGGGAACAAATCTTTTACTACTATCTTTGTGAATCTTAGTAAAAAATGCTCTTCTAGAAGCTCTAATGTGTGTGATTTCTGATCATTTGCTCATCTGGCTCTGATTGCTGTGCAGGTCATCAAGGTTCACTATTACAATGGGAAGATGATGAGTGGTTACAGACTTAAGCAATTTCCCCTGCAGATGAGAAAAACAATGCATAATTCAATTTTCTGTCTTTATATTGAAACAAATACTGATTTTAATTGTAAATAATTGGCTAGGATTATGAGATTTTTATAAGTGGTTATAAAGTTGAGATCCTTGATTTAATATCTTGGGACCTTTATAATAAAATTTAGAAGATAAAAAGGAAATAGAGACAAAATAAAGATACAAAATAATATGATTCTCTGGTTCATACCCAGTGTGGCCTAGCCTCCTTTTTGCAGGAGACAGATAAATCTGTCATCAATTATTCTATGGAAATTTGTTACAAGAACCCTGAAAATGGCCGCTCAGCTTGAAAGAATAGCAGTGGCTTCATTGTACTGTCTCTTCTACAAAATGGGATGGCCCTGGCTGTAGCTCTAAGTTCTTTCAATTATTTTAATACTGTATGTTTCTGTCTATACATATTCAGACATATTTACCAGTCTAATTTGATGTTTAAGCTTTTATTTTGATTTGCTGCAGGGGAGTAAAATGGAAAAGAAATAGAGATAGAAATGTTTGTGAGTGGTTCAAATGATAAATTCCTCAGGGATATTTTCATCTGGCTACTTTGGGTTGTATATTAGCCTTCAAATGTCTTAGGTATTCCCACCTTGTTACTTAACACTTTGTTTTCAATGTCTATATGATTATAGTCTAAATCCTTGTTTGTGTAAAGTCTGGGCTGGTACTTGGTTCACATTTCCCAAATATTTATGGGGATTCTTGGGATAAATAGTACATTTGTACTTACCATTCTCATGATTTTCTTTATATTTTTATTGCAAATAAATTCAATTCTAAATGATATATAGAGGTATAGCATTTAATTATTCATCATAAAGTTTAAGTAAATTGTATCATGTTAGGTATATGCTTTTATGCTTAATTTTATGGTAGTTATTGAAATATATATAATTTTATATATGAAGTTCATTTTTACAATTTTATAGTACTTCATTATTTGAGGATGGTACAAGTGTTTATCCGTTCCTCTCTTGAATGTTTAGATTGTTTCCAAATTTTTACCGTTGGAAAACTGCTCTTATAAACTTGTGTGTTGGACAAGTGTTTTCTAAATTATATACATAAGAAACTAATTGCTGGGTCTTCAATTTGAAAGATGTCAAATTGTTTTCTAAGGCCTTTGCATAAAATTATGCTCACACCAGAGTATGAGATTATCTTCCATTCCCTACTTCGTGTTTTGTAATTTTAGATTTAAAAATTTTTGTCCACCTGACTACCATTGGAGTTAAACATCTATTATGTTTATTTGAATTTTTTCTAGAAATTGCCTTTATAACAGCTGTTTCTATTGGACTGTTGTCTTTTTGTTATGATTTGCATAGATTTTTTATATTCGATATTCTAATTTTGTATTTATATAATTTACAGCTCTCTTCTCACAATCTATGGCATGTCTTTTCACTATTTTTTAAAAATAGTACTTAATATGTTAGCTTTAAAGTTTCTATTGGATAATTTGCTTAAGAAATCCAGGTATAGGAGTTCTGGTTTAATGATGGGGCGTAAAGTCAACTTTAAAATATGAAAAAATCCTGAAAAATATGCAGGATATTGAGAAGGATTTTCTCTACTTGATGCAGTGAAACTAGAGCAAAACTCAAATGAAAAAAGATGCCAAAATGGTACCAAGTAATGGTGACTATCAAGTAGGGGGTGTGAGACGAAACAGGAAAATACCTCTGGTTGCAAAAAGAAGATACATAAAAAACATTTCGAAGCGAGAAGACAAGATTCGATGTTTAAAGCTCTCTTTGTAAGAGTGGTAATTGGATGCAGATACTGGGTTGAGAGTTTCCCTGTACCCAGTTGTGGCTGATAAAGGAATAACCAGGACTGGTTATATTTTTAGGAAATAGTATGTCAGTAGGGAGGGCAAGAAAAGATACTTTGGAGTCTGAGAAGAAGTAAAGATTGAAATATACACAAACTTTTCATAATGGGAATTTTAACCACAAGGAAAGTGAGAATCTCCCCCAATTGATAAATCAAATATAGATGACTTGATAGGAAAAACTTACTTCCTAAAATGTTGAGTAAACACAAATGAATGGGCACAGAATATATTTAAAGATATAAGGACAAATGAGGAAAGAAGTAACATTAGATGGATGGAAAGTAGATATCGCTCCACAGAAAAATGTTGCTATTGAGCAAATAGAAATTGTGGTCATACACTTCGTAGGAATTAAAGAAAAAATTACACATATGAAACAATTGAGTCTATGAATAGAGGGGTTGAAGTAGATCTAAAAAGAAAGTGATGAAATAACATAAAAGGTAAAATATGAGTTGGCAAAATTCAAGTGAAAGGAAAAGGAAAGAAATTAAGTAATTACAGAAATGGAAAAACTGGATGCTGTGCAACTGCAAGAGAACATACAGGATGGGAATAAGCATGAGGAAAAATAGAGAAATAGAACGGATTCAAGAGAAAGTGTTAGATACTGAAGACAAGAGAAGGAAAGCTAAGAAACATTTAATTTGGTCCTCAAAGAAGAAAAGAAACAATGGAACAGAACAGTTACTTACAGGCATACCTCATTTTATGGTGCTCCACAGATACTGTGATTTTTACAAGTTAAAGGTTTGTGGTAACCCTGCTTCAAGCAAGTCTAACGGCCATTTTTCTAACTGCATTTGCTTACTTTGTTTCTGTGTCACGTTTGGGTAATTCTCTCAACATTTCAAACTTTTTCATTGTTACATTTGTTATGATCTGTGATCAGTGACCTTTGTTACTATTTTAATAATGGTATATACATTTTTGTTTTAGACATAATACTATTGCACACCTAACAGACTACAGTGTAGTGTAAACATAGCTTTCATATGCATTGGGAAACCAAAAAATTCATTGCACTTGCTTTACTGTGATATTTATTGCAGTGCTCCGGAACTGAACATGAAACAATTCTGAGCTATGCCTATATTAGAGCTTTCCAGAAATACATTAAGATCTTGATTTACAAATTAAAAAGATGTGCTGCATCTGAGGAAAAACTCACACAGCCAAATAAAGGTGAACTTTGAAAAGAACTAAAGGACAGTTTGGACAGCATGGCAAATTAAATTATAAGAGAAAAGGTATTTTGCTGGCTTCAGACTTTTCCATAAATATATTCATTTCTAGAAGACAAGAGAAAGGCACCCAAAGAATGATTCTAGAATTTTATTCTGAGTCAATGCTGTTCAGAGATAAGAGTAACAAACTTGTTGAACATGCAAGAAGATAGGTACTAATGCTGCTAAAAGTCCTTCTTGATGAATTTAGGTTAAAAAAAACAAACAAACAAAACTTGATCTAAGCAAAAGCTAAAAGAACTAAGGCAAAAGGATAATGTGGATCATTAAAAATTTAATTAACTATAAATCTAAATGTTATGGATAAAAATGGCAATATTATAAATTCGATATGTATTGACTTGTATTTCTCTGTATAACTCTACATTTGAATATTTAAACCTTTTAGTACTATATGTAGTGTTCTTTTCTTTCTCCATATATAGATACACCTAAATTATGTGTGTGTGTGTGTGTGTGTGTAGAGAGTGAGAGAACATGCTAAATATATATTTGTACATATATATGCTAAATAGGAAAATACTAGAGGCATTCCCATTCATTGGGAAAAAACAGAAAGATGTCTACTCATCATGATTATATATATATTGGTCTATATAAGGCAAGTAGAAAAGGGAAACTGAAGGTTATAAAATTTGAAGAAGTATTGCTCTTTGAAGAGGGTATGAATTTATATTTGGAAAATTCAATAACATCAATAAGAAACTTTCCAAAAATTCAGTAAGTATATGAATAATTGATGTTTATTCATTTTTGGGACAGAGAGCGTGAGTGAGTGGGGGAGGTGCAGAGGGAGAGAGAGCGAGACACAGAATCCGAAGCAGGCTTCAGGCTCTGAGCTGTCAGCACAGAACCAGACACAGGGATTGAACCCACAGGCTGTGAGATCATGAACTGAGCCACCGAGGTGCTCCTAACTTTTAATTATTTTTTAAGATTATTTATTTTGAGGGAGAGACAATGTAAGCAGGGTAGGGGCAGAGACAAAGAGGGGAGATAGAGAATCCCAAGCAGGCTCCTCACTGTCAGCGCAGAGCCTGATGCAGGGCTTCAACTCATGAACCATGAGATCATGACCTGAGTTGAAAGCAAGAGTCAGATGCTTAAATGACTGAGCCACTCAGGGGCATGAAAAAACTTTTTTATAAAATGTTTATTTTTGAGAGAGAGAGAGGGAGAGCCAGCAGAGGAGGGACAGAGAGAGAGGGAGACACAGAAGCTGAAGTAGAATTAGATGCAGAGTACAGGCTCCAAGCTGTCAGCACAGCTTGAACCATGAGATCGTGACCTGAGCTGAAGTAAGATGCTTAACTGACTGGGCCACCCAGGTGGAATTGGGTGAGAACTTTGAAATTCTATTCTCTCTTTTTAAATGTTTATTTATTTATTTTGAGAAAGAGAGTGAGGGAGTGCATGAGCGAGCAGGGGAGGGCAGAGAGAGAGAATATCCCAAGCAGGCTCCCCACTGTCAGTGTGCAGCCAAATGCAGGGCTCCATCTTGCAAACCATGAGATCATGATCCAGAGTTGCATGCTTAACTGAGTGAGCCACACAGGTGCCCCTTAAATTCTATTATCTTAGTCAATTTAAATTACATAATACAACGTTTTTAACTGTATTCACCACATTTTACATTAGATCCTCAGACCTTATTCATTTTATAGCTGAAAGTTTGTGCCTTCTATCCCACCTCTACTTATTTCCCCCACTCCCCCAGCCTCTGGCGACCACTTCTCTACTTTATGAGTTTAACCTTTTTTATTTTTTTAGATTTCACATATAATTTACACCATGCAGTACTTGTCTTTCTTGGACTTATTTCAATTAGCAGAATACCCTCAAGATTCATCCATGTTGTCATAAAAAGCAGGATTTTCTTTATCATGATGGAATGATATTTCCATTTATATTTAAATCACGTCTTTATTATCCATTAATGGACATTCAGATTGTTTCCATATCTTGGCTGTTGTATGGAAGAAGTATGTAGCTTTTTTAAATGGGAAATTATTTTGTGTGTTGATATTAAACCATCTCTAGTAATTATGTAGAAAAACAATACTCAACAGTGTACATATTTATGCAACCCAAGAAAGTTTGTATATACACAAGAACTGCTGAAGTATACAAGAATCGATGGCATGACTTTGGATGTACAGGAAACTCAAAGGATACATAAGAAAGTATATGATAGTGGAAATCCGCATAAAACAACTTGTCCCATGACTTTGGAAGGGAAAATAAGCTTGTTGGAGAAATACTGAATACCATTTTGTACTTTGAACATTTTTGTATCATAGGGGTGTGTTATCAAGTTAATTTTTATGTAAGGATAATATTCTATCATTCCTTATCACTGAGCCATAAGATTTTCTTCTAACATTATTGAAAATTCAATTTAAATTTCTAATGAAAAAAGACTTAATCTCTATATATGATGTGAGGTAGGGATATGATTTTTTTTTCAGAATAGATCATAAATTGTTCCAGCACTACTTACTGAACAGTTATTCTTTCTTTAGTGATATGAAGTGCTACCAGTTTCCATTCATATATAGGTCAGTTTCTAGAGCTTTTAGGTATTGTAAATCTCCTCACCATATTCTTCTTTAGAATGTTTTCACTCATCTTAGTTCTGTGCTTTTCCTTTACAATTTTTAGAATATTTTTGTCAAGTTTAATAAAAATCTCAGGTTATTGATTACATGTGCTTTGATTTTATGTAACAATTTGAGGTTAAAATTAACTGCTTTATATATTGGAACTTTCCAACTGTGAACATAGTAAATTTCTTTATATAAATGTTTAAGGTCAGTGATTTTGTAATATTCTCCATTAAGGATCACATGTATTTAAATTTATTCCAAGACACCTTATAATTATTGCTGCTAATCTAAATTATATCTTCCTTTTAGTATTTACTTTTTAACATTTGTGTAGTATAGGAACATGCTTGTAATTTATTTGTAGATTCTTGGGATATTGACAATCATATAGTATTTGCATGTTGATATTTCTTTTGTCTTAATCCTTATATCTTTGATTTTTTTTTTTTTTTGTATTACTATACAGGCTAGGAACTTTGATACAAACTTGACTAGAAGAAACAAAGTATAGAAGAAATCATGTATTCTTCCTTACTTGAATGGGAATGTTTCTACAGTTTCACTATATATACACTGTTTGTGGTTGCCTTTTCCATTTTAACCTTCATCATGTTAAGGAAGTCCCTTTTTATAATTTAAAAGTTACCTTTTTCAGAAACAAGTGTTGAGTTTTTATTAAATTCATTTTCTCATCTATTGAGATAATCATATATTGTTCCTCATATAATTTAACTTGGTGAAAAATATTAATCAAGTTACTACTAAATTATCATTGTATTTTTCCCAGACAGATTTTGTTTTTGCATTCTCTAGGGCTTCAAAAATGTTAATATTCAGGGAACAATTTTTTCCAGAGTTGTTTTTGAGATGTAGTTGACATAGTAGTTTCAGATACACAACATAATGACTTAATACTTGTATATATTTTGAATGATCACAATAAGTCTAGTTATTACCCATTACCACACATAATTACAATTTTTTTCTTGTGATGAGAACTTTTAAGACCTACTCTTAGCAGCTTTAAAATATACAATCAGTATTATGAACAATAGTCACCATGCTGTATGTTATATCCCTAGGACTAATTTATTTTACCTTTTGGTCCCCTGCACGCATTTATTTACCCTCTACTCTCTGCCTCTGGCAACCACCCATTTGTTTTCTGAGTTTGTTTTGGTTTTGGATTCCACATATATTTGTCTTTCTTGGACTTATTTCACTTAGTATAATGCCCTCAAGATCTGTCCATGTTGTCATAAACAGTATGATTTCTTTTTTCATGGCTGAATAATATTCTGTGTATATGCTATATTTTTTTTATTCATTCAGCTATCAATG
Organism: Panthera leo; assembly: GCF_018350215.1. NCBI lineage: Eukaryota > Metazoa > Chordata > Mammalia > Carnivora > Felidae > Panthera > Panthera leo. The sequence goes on along the minus strand of NC_056687.1, from coordinate 103,051,865 downwards.
GACACTTAGGTTGTTTCCATATCTTTTTTTTTTTTTTTTTTAATTTTTTTCAACGTTTTTTATTTATTTTTGGGACAGAGAGAGACAGAGCATGAACGGGGGAGGGGCAGAGAGAGAGGGAGACACAGAATCGGAAACAGGCTCCAGGCTCCGAGCCATCAGCCCAGAGCCTGACGCGGGGCTCGAACTCACGGACTGCGAGATCGTGACCTGGCTGAAGTCGGACGCTTAACCGACTGTGCCACCCAGGCGCCCCAGGTTGTTTCCATATCTTGACGGTAGTGCATAGTGCTGCAGTGAACATTGAGGTGCATGTATCTTTTCAAGTTAGTGTTTTATTTTCTTTTGGATAAACACCCAGAAGTGGAATTGCTGGGTCATATGGTAGCTCTATTTCTGACTTTTTTGAGGAAACTCCAAACTGTTTCCCATGGTGGTTGCACCAATTTACATTCCCACAAGTAGTGGACAACATCCTTTCCAACATTTGTTATTTCTTGTCTTTTTGATAATAGCCATTCTGACAACTGGAAGGTGATATCTTATTGTGGTTATGACTTGAATTTCTCTGATGATTAGAGATGCTGAGCACCTATCCATGTACCAGTTGGCCATGTCTTCTCAGGAAATACATTAAGGATAATTTCTCAGCTTGGGGATTCTAGGACAAGGTGATTCTTATAAAACTGAACCCCTAAACCTATATCATGGTACCTCTCTGCTTATTAATTCTCTGTGGTATCTCTGTCTCCTTCAATCTTTCTTTTCCTTTCCCTCTCTTTTTAATCTTCTTTTCCTCCTTGCTTTCTTTTTATTCAGAGCACACTGGCCCTGATAGATAAACTTCCTTCTACCCTGTTTGTGATCAATATATTCTTCTCCACTGTCTCACTGCATATGTAGTCTTTTGGGTTCCTCACATAAAGTGAGCAATTTGATTCCTCACTTCCTTCTTTCCAAAGGCCCTAGATCTAGTCATCTTGTTCTTTGTGGCATTTAAACTCAAACTTTCTCATTAGTCTCAGGGTATCCAAAATGCTTAAGTGGCAATTTCACTCTAGTGTTCAGCTTCTTAACTGGGGGGCTCTGGAATTTTCCTCTTCTTTTTGAGCTTCACTTTTCAAAGCATGCTTGTTGTACTTGAAACAATCTTTCCAGGTTTTTTGATAGGGGGAGGTTTGTTTGGCTATTTAGTTTGCCATATAGTGAGAAATAGTTGTCAGCATGATACCTTTTGAAGTCAGTTAATGCTGTTAGTATTGAGTCTAGCACTCTAGAAATGTTTGTGTTTTCTTTTTTAAAACAGTCTTAACTACTTCACAATATATTCAACTTCATTTCAATTCCGGATTCCTTGGTATTATGTTTATTTGCACATATTGTTTTGATCTCCTATTAAATTCTTGACTCTGATGTGTGTGCCTATTCCTTGACATAATTACTTTAAATTAATAATTTGATAGAACCATAAGTTTTGACCTATGCAAATATCTTAGTTCTTCCATGAAAGTGTTGCTCTGCTATATTAAACAGTGAGTTCAAGTTGTTGACTTTTTTCTCTTCTTGGAAATTTTCATGTTAATAACTCTTTTTGTTTTATGCCAAAGTATGATAGTTTTAATGACAGAATCTTAATTTGAATTAGCTTAATGTTGTTAATGTACTTAGCTAGAGACATTTACAAAGGTTCGGTTAAAAAGAATTAAACTATAATTTCATGATTCATAATTTATAGCTTTTGATAGTACTGGAAAGTAACATTCAGTCAAGTTTAAGTCTTTCGAGTTCTGTAGCTGTATTGTATATCAAAGCTATCTGAATTGGGTAGAGAAAGAATTTACTTATCAATACAAATTCAGTGCACAATAATAGCAAACTTATATTACACTAACTATATACAGGCATTACTGCAAGTACATTACATATGTCCACTTAATGTTCATGACAGCTGCCCAATGGAGCACATATTATTAATCTTCCCTGTTTACAGTTGTGGACACTAAGTTGTGGACACTAAGGCACAATGAGGAAAAGTAGCTTGGCGAGGGTCACACCACTGGTTACAGTAGAGTTGAGAGACTCAAACTCATATGGTCTGCAACCATATTTTAGCCCCTTAACTACATTATATGCTTTCCTTTTCCCTGCTGCAAACATATTTTCCATGATTTCTGTGATTTAGACTATACTAGGTAAGGTGCTGAATGGGTGTAGCCAATTTTAATACTCAAACTGTTGTCAAGAAAAGCTTATATTAATTGCCACAGCAAGTTCCTGTGCAAAATTGTTATGTAATATTAACTTCCTTAAATCTTTGACACCCATATTTTCACATGTTGTGAGTTGTAATTTGGCCTATTTTTCTTTTTCTTTTAATTTTTTTTTAACGTTTTATTTATTTTTGAGACAGAGAGAGACAGAGCATGAACGGGGGGAGGGGCAGAGAGAGAGGGAGACACAGAATCGGAAGCAGGCTCCAGGCTCTGAGCCATCAGCCCAGAGCCTGACGCGGGGCTCGAACTCACGGACCGCGAGATCGTGACCTGAGCTGAGGTCGGCCGCTTAACCGACTGAGCCACCCAGGCGTCCCTGGCCTATTTTTCTTGATAAGTTTCTGCAAATTTCTTGGTTGATTTGGTTTTTTATAAAGTCTATTACCTATAGAAAATCCAGATTACAATAGTAATTTAGATGTATGGGCTTTGTATTATAGACTCAAAATGTACACTAAAGATTAACATGCAGAACCTTTCATTTTAATAAATGAGGAAACTAAGGCCCAGAGAAATGCAGACCATACATGGCAGAGCTGAGGTGAAAACCTCTATCATCTTGTTCTTAGCACAGTGGAGTCATGTCTCAGGCATGTCTCAGACAGGCATTTAGGTTCTAAATTGGTTAGTAAGGAAAAAAGCAAAAGCTATCATTTATAATCCCATTGAAAGGAATGTCCTGTTTTAGTTTTTATGACATTGAAACATTTGGTTGTTTCTTTGGGGAGCTCCAGTTTATATAGTTGGCCCATCTTTGTGTTCAGCCAGGCTGTCTTTTATTAGAATAGGCCATAACAAATGGCTTTAAAATCTTAGTGCCTTTATGTAATAAAAGTTTATTTTTTGTTTGTGCTTTTGTGCCAAGATTGGGTTGGTGGCTCTATTCTGTGTGGACAATTCAGATGAACAGGATTGCTTCCTTCTTGTGGCCATCCCATCTCACTATTTTGTGGTGTCCAGGTCACTGGGGCATTGCCCTTTTGACAGAGGGAAGAAGAAAGCACAACATATTAAAGGGATTGTTTCAGAGGTCAGGTCTGGAATTGGCCTTCGTCTCTTCCACTCAGATTACATTGTCCAGAACTCAGTCACATAATTCTATTTACATGCAGTAGGTTTTGGGAAATGGAGTCTTACCATTTATCCAGGAAGATACATAAGTGTATTTGGTCAATATGTAACATTATCTTAGCTAATGCTTACATTTAGGGACTATATTATATAGCAAAACTAGATTTTTAGCATTTGAATATCCCTCTGAACTGAGAGATGTTCATACCTTAAAAGGTAAGCCCATGGCAATCGTATTTTCCATCTTAGACTCACTGCAAGGAATACCTATTTTGAGTGGTATATTTATCATTACTTTTAAGATTCTCCTTCTTAATGAAAAATTTCTATTTTTTCAGTAACTATTACAGGAAGCATTTGGAACAAAACGTTTTCTTGAAGGTATAAGCCCAGCTCATAAGAGATTAAAAGAACAGTAGCAGAAACATACACAAAATAAGCTATCCAAAGCCAAGGAGCTTGTGTTTTCAAAAGAGCTGATTAATGACCAAACCTAGTAGCCACACTTGCCCATTCATTCATGTTCTTATATGTGAAACTCTCTCTACTTGAAAGGAAGACATTAATTCATAATTATTTAGATGTTAGGAAGAAAAAAAATTAAATAGACAAAATCCATGCAGATTCAATATAAAGAGAAGGCCCTTGTTGGATGAAAGTAAAATTATTTGATGATAATTTTACATCTAAAAGCACAACATTTGTGATGAAATTAAAATGGATTAGGCATAGACTTTAAAAGTAGAGATGATTAAAAAGAGAGATTAGAGGCTATTAGAAGCTTCTCCCTACCCTCAGGTGGACATAGAGAACTGAGGGATAGATCTGCGTACTTTAAATCTGAGAGCTTTGATCATATATAAGATGTTCTTAGTAATTAGATTCTGAGTAGAATTTTGTACATAGGCCTCATGTAATAACCCAAGCTTTCCTTCAACAATCTTACATTGCTATGTGCAAAGCACAGTTGAATTGAGATTTTCATCAGCCAGCTGTTAAAAATTACTGTATGACTATACATATATATTTTGGATTTTGCTTCCTTTTATACTTACAGGTATTACTGTTTTTATTTTAGAGATTAAAAAAAACTGTGGTTCAGAGAATTGAAATTATTTCTAGGTAGTCAGAGAATTAAAAAATAGAAAATTGGGACCAGATATTAGATCTTTTGACTCTCAGTCTAGTTCTCAAATCTTATATCTACATACTGAAAATGTGAGGAATGTCTGTACTTGATTTCTAAATGCTCTTGTTGCATAGTGAATTTTGTGTGATAGTACTTTCCTCATCATGAACTTGAGTCATGAAAACGAACTCTGTTTCCTATCCAATAGATCTGTGGTTATTTGTGCCTAGAAAGTATGCTCAGGAGTTTGCTTTATTCTCTAAGAACTCCAAGGATATTTCTACCTCAGAAAAATGCTGTGGAGAGTAGTAAATAAGTGGACTAAATGACATGTTACTAAATGTCAAATATTTTCACAGTAATCCTATATCATACGTAAAGTACATTTATCAAGGTATATAGCCCTGTATGGGACATTTCAGCATCGGCAGTGTAGTATTTGTTTGGGGATCCAAAATTGGCTCATCTTTTTAGAAATCATGTTCCTTAACTTAAAAGTCCATTGATAGGGATATGGCCAATTAAATATGCTTCTTTGAATTAGGTAGTAATTAAACGGGTTAATAACAAAATATGAAAATCTACTTGAAACCTTGAGTAATAACAGGACATAAATGTATTTGTACCCTATAGTGCAACTATTTAAATAGACTAAGTAGGAATGGCTTCAAAGAAACCCACTACTGATGAGTATTTGTGTTACAGTGACGAGAGGAAGATTGATGTTTTAGTTGATGATTTTATTGTGTACTCTATTAGTGAAAGTGATTTTTTTGGTCTATATTCCTCTTATATTTATTTCATTTCTTCTCATACCAGTCATACAGTGAGGAAAAGGGAAGTTTCTCTTTATTTGTGGTGATAAACATTTAATATACAACAAAAGAACTATAATGCAAACAGTGCATTTTAAAATGCTGCCGTGTTTCGGCTTTGTGGTACTCCTAATGGATTGCTTTGTTGATCTGATCCAACGGAAAGACTCGTTTCCTTTGTGCACCTCTTCTTTGTCAATCCCTGTTCAATACAGCATGTTTTTGAGGCTCATTTCTCCTTTTAAATAAACTGTGGATGCTTTCATTTCCTCACTTACCTGGAGATAAATAATAAAGAAATAAATTGGAGCGGATATGGAGAGAAATTCTTTGTTGCGGTTTAGAGTATATAGAAGTTATGGCATATGTTGTCACGACATTTAAAGCTAGCTTTTACTCTTAGTTGATTTTAGGAAAAAAAAAATTCTACACATTTTAGTTTATCCCCATCCCTTTTATGTAGGAGATTGTCTTCAAGAGAACAGTTTGACCTGTAGTTTCTTTTACTGTTTCCTGGTGTGTTTTTCTTTTCTGTATCTGCCACTTTAAAATCAAGATTCAGATGTTGTACTGTTCTATGTGAATCCAATTTCAGACCGTCTAATATCTGATCTGCTGCTGTAAAATTGAGACAACTGAGTATTTCTTTTAAAGTATGCCAGGCAGGGGCGCCTGGGTGGCGCAGTCGGTTGAGCGTCCGACTTCAGCCAGGTCACGATCTCGCGGTCCGTGAGTTCGAGCCCCGCGTCAGGCTCTGGGCTGATGGCTCGGAGCCTGGAGCCTGTTTCCGATTCTGTGTCTCCCTCTCTCTCTGCCCCTCCCCCGTTCATGCTCTGTCTCTCTCTGTCCCAAAATTAAATAAAAAACGTTGAAAAAAAAAAAAAAATAAAGTATGCCAGGCAAATCTGTCGAGCCAAAGAAAAAATTTTCTGAAACTAAACCAAACGTTTCTTGGACATATTTGTAGATGAGTTATGTTTCTCTGTTTTCATTTAAACTGAATGGTCATCCATGTGTGAGGAAATAAATTTGAAAGCTAACTGAATGCTCTGGCCCGTCTTTCCAAGTATCTCCTGCATCATCTGGACTTCAAAATTTATTCCATCACACATGGATGGCTGGGTGCTCCAAATAAAGTTGGCAAGAGGCGATTCTTTTATGTTTGTGCTAATCTCAACTCACTGAGAAGGCAACTGCTTTTTTGTAGAGTATTATTGCACTTATAAACTTCTGATTTCAGCAATTTCTTCTTTACTTTCAAGTTCTTGTCCAGGTACTTCCTAATAGATAACAGTTACTTTCCTTCATGACTCAGCTGATCATTCATTTGCTTATTCTATCAGATTACATTAGGGAGAAAGTGAAATTTTGACACGTTCACCAACAAAATAACTTCAGAAATATTATGCTTGAAGACTTATCTTTACTCTGCCCCCAACATGCGCACGTACACACACACACACACACACACACACACACACACACACACACACACACACCGTGTGCACACAGAGTCTGGAATGCTAGCACTGGGTGGCTTAAAAAAAATCTTGTTTTGTTTTTTGTTTTTACTATCCAAGTAGGACACTAACAAACTATTAAACTTGCTCATACCAATTAGCAAGTTATGTTTGGAAAATGCATATAGAATTAGTACAATGCTGATTGTTCATCCTCCTTTTTTTCCTCAAATTTTTATATAAATTCTAGTTACTTAACATACAGCACAATATTGGTTTCAGGAGTAGAATTCAGTGTTCACTTACAGAGAATACCCAGTGCTCATCACAAAGGCCTTCCTTAATACCCATCACCCATTTAGCCCTTTCCTCCACCCACCTCTCCTCCAGCAACCTTCAGTTTGTTCTCTATAGTTAAATAGTCTCTGATGGTACGCCTTCTTCTCTGTTTTCATCTTATTTTATTTTTCCTTCCCTTCCCCTGTGTTCATCTGTTATGTTCCTTAAATTCCACATAGGAGTGAAATCACGTGAGATCTTTCTCTGACTTATTTCGCTTAGCATAATACACCCTACCTCCGCTTAGCATAATACACCCTACCTCCATCCACATTGTTGCAAATGGCAAGAATGTGTTTTTGATCACTGAGTAATATTCCAATTGTGTGTGTGTGTGTGTGTGTGTGTGTGTGTGTACACACACACACACACACCAGTTCTTCTTTATCCAATAGTATATGGACATTTGGGCTTTTTCCATAATTAGGCTATTGTTGATAGTGCTGCCACAAACATTGGGGTGTATGTGCCCTTTCGAATCAGTATTTTTGTAATTTGAAAATACGTAATGGTGCAATAGCTGGGTTATAGAACAGCTCTATCTTTAACTTTCTGAGGAATCTCCTCACTGTTTTCCAGAGTGGATGCCCCAGTTGTCATTCCCACCAGCAGTGAAAGAAGGTTCCCATTTCTCCACATCACTGTCAGTAAGTTGTTAACGAGGTTGTTAATGTTAGCCATTCTGACAGGTATAAGGTGGTATCTCATTGTGGTTTGGATTCGTATTTCCCTGATGATGAGTGATGTTGAGCATCTTTTCATGTGTCTGTTAGCCATTTGCATGTCTTTGGAGAAATGTCAGTTCCTATCTTCTGCCTATTTTTTTTACCTGGTTTATTTATTTTTGGATGTTATTAATTCTCTTTTTAAAAGAACACTTTCATTCTGGTAAGAACATTTTACATAAAATTTACCCTATTTATTTATTAACTTGCTTTATATTTTATTTTTTTTAATTTACATCCAAATTAGTTAGCATATAGTGTAACAATGAATTCAGGAGTAGATTCCTTAGTGCCCCTTACCCATTTAGCCCATCCCCCCTCCCACAACCCCTCCAGAAACTCTGTTTGTTCTCCATGTTTATGAGTCTCTTCTGTTTTGTCCCCCTCCCTGTTTTTATATTATTTTTGTTTCCCTTCCCTTAGGTTCATCTGTTTTGTCTCTTAAAGTCCTCATATGAGTGAAGTCATATGATTTTTGTCTCTCTCTGACTAATTTCACTTAGCATAATAACCTCCAGTTCCAACCACATAGTTGGAAATGGCAAGATTTCATTCTTTTTGATTGCCGAGTAATACTCCATTGCATATATATACCACTTCTTATTTAACCATTCATCCATCGATGGACATCTGGGCTCTTTCCATACTTTGGCTATTGTTGATGGTGTTGCTATAAACATGAGGGTGCACGTGCCCCTTTGAAACAGCACACCTGTATCCCATGGATAAATGCCTAGTAGTGCCATTGCTGGGTTGTAGGGTAGTTCTATTTTTAGTTATTTGAGGAACCTCCATACTGTTTTCCACAGTGGCTGCACTAGCTTGCATTCCCACCAACAATGCAAAAGAGATCCTCTTTCTCCGCATCCTTGCCAACATCTGTTGTTGCCTGAGTTGCTAATGTTAGCCATTCTGACAGGTGTAAGGTTACCACCTTACATTGTGGTTTTGATTTGTATTTCCCTGATGATGAATGATGTTGAGCATTTTTTCATGTGTCAGGTGGCCATCTGGATGTCTTCTTTGAAAAGTGTCTATTCATGTCTTTTGCCCATTTTTTCACTGGATTATTTGTTTTTTGGGTGTTGAGTTTGAGAAGTTGTTTATAGATTTTGGATACTAACCCTTTATCTGATATGTGATTTGCAACTATATTCTCCCATTCTGTTGGTTGCCTTTTAGTTTTGCTGATTGTTTCCTTCACTGTGCAGAAGCTTTTTATTTTGATGAGGTCCTAGTAGTTCATTTTTGCTTTTGTTTCCCTTGCCTCTGGAGATGTGTTGAGTAAGAAGTTGCTGTGGCCAAGATCAAAGAGGTTTTTGCCTACTTTCTCCTCAAGGATTTTGATGGCTTCCTGTCTTACATTGAGGCCTTTCATCCATCTTGAGTTTATTTTTGTGTATGGTGTAAGAAAGTGGTCCACGTTCATTCTTCTGCATGTTGCCGTCCAGTTTTCCCAGCACGGCTTGCTGAAGAGACTGTCTTTATTTCATTGGGTATTCTTTCCTGCTTTGTCAAAGATTAGTTGGCTATACATTTATGGGTCAATTTCTGGGTTCTCTATTCTGTTCCATTGATCTGAGTGTCTGTTCTTGTGCCAGTACCATACTGTCTTGATGATTACAGCTTTGTAGTACAGCTTGAAGTCCGGGATTGTGATGCCTCCTGCTTTGGTTTTCTTTTTCAAGATCACTTTGGCTATTCGGGGTCTTTTCTGGTTCCATACAAATTTTAGGATTGTTTGTTCTAGCTCTGTGAAGAATGCTGGTGTTATTTTAACAGGGATTACATTGAATATGTAGATTGCTTTGGGTAGTATAGAAATTTTAAAATTATTTGTTCTTCCTATCCAGGAGCATGGAATATTTTTCCATTTTTTTTTGTGTGTGTGTGTCTTCTTCAATTTCTTTCATAAGCTTTCTATAGTTTTCAGTGTATAGATTTTTCACCTCTTTTGATAGATTTATCCCTAGGTATTTTATGGTTTTTGGTGCAACTATAAATGGGATCGATTCCTTGATTTCTCTTTCTATCGCTTCATTGTTGGTGTATAGGAATGCAACCGATTTCTGTGCATTGGTTTTATACCCTGCAACTTTGCTGAATTCATTAATCAATTCTAGCAGTTTGTGGTGGAACATTTTGGGTATTCCATATAGAGTATCATGTCATCTGTGAAGAGTGAAAATTTGACCTCCTTCTGGCTGATTTGGATGCCTTTTATTTATTTGTGTTGTCTGATTGCAGAGGCTAAGACTGCCAATACTATGTTGAATAACAGTGGCGAGAGTGGACATCCCTGTCTTGTTCCTGACCTTAGGGGGAAAACTCTCAGTTTTTCCCCATTGAGGATGATGTTAGCATTGGGTCATTCATATATGGCTTTTATGATCTCGAGGTATAATCCTTCTACCCCTACTTTCTTGAGGGTTTTTATCAAGAAAGGATGCTGTGTTTTGTCAAGTGCTTTCCCTGCATCTATTGAGAGGATCATATGGTTCCTGTCCTTTGTTTTATTGATGTCATGAATCACACTGATTGTTTTGCGGATATTGAACCAGCCCTGCATCCCAGGTATAAATCCCGCATGGTCTTGGTGAATAATTTTTTTAATGTATTGTAGGATCCGGTTGGCTAATATCTTGTTGAGGATTTTTGCATCCGTGTTCATCAGGAAAATTGGTCTATAGTTCTCCTTTTTAGTGGGGTCTCTGTCTGGTTTTGGTATCAAGGTAATGCTGGTTTCATAGAAAGAGTTTGGAAGTTTTCCTTCCATTTCTATTTTTTGGAACAGCTTCAAGAGAGTAGGTGTGAACTCTTCCTTAAGTGTTTGGTAGAATTCCCCTGGAAAGCCATCTGGCCCCGGACTCTTGTTTTTTGGCAGGTTTTTCATTACTAATTCGATTTCCTTACTGGTTATGGGTCTGTTCAAATTTTCTATTTCTTTCTGTTTCAGTTTTGGTAGTGTATATATTTCCAGGAATTTGTCCATTTCTTCCAGATTGCCCATTTTATTGGCATATAATTGCTCATAATATTCTCTTATTATTGTTTTCATTTGTGCTGTGATGGTTGTGATCTCCCCTCTTTCATTTTGTGTGTGTGTGTGTGTGTGTTTTATTTATTTTTTTAATATATGAAATTTATTGTCAAATTGGTTTCCATACAACACCTGGTGCTCATCCCAAAAGATGCTCTCTTCAATACCCATCACCTCCCCTCCCCTCCCTCCCACCCCCCCCCCCCATCAACCCTCAGTTTGTTCTCAGTTTTTAAGCGTCTCTTATGCTTTGGCTCTCTCCCACTCTAACCTCTTTTTTTTTTTTCTTCCCCTCCCCCATGGGTTTCTGTTAATTTTCCTCTTTCATTCTTGATTTTATTTATTTGGGTCCTTTCTTTTTTCTTTTTGATCAAACTGGCTAGTGGCTTATCAATTTTGTTAATTCTTTCAAAGAACCAACTTCTGGTTTCATTGATCTGTTCTACTTTTTTTTTTGGTTTTGATAGCATTAGTTCATGCTCTAATTTTTGTTATTTCCTGTCTTCTGATGGTTTTGGGTTTTATGTGCTGCTGTTTTTCCAGCTCCTTAAGGCATAAGCTTAGGTTGTGTATCTGAGATCTTTATCCTTCTTAAGAAGGCCTGGAATGCTATATACTTTCCTCTTATGACTGCTTTTGCTGCATCTCAGAGGTTTGGGGTTGTGATGTTATCATTTTCATTGACTTGCATATACTTTTTAATTTCCTCTTTAACTTCTTAGTTAGACCATTCATTCTTAAGATATTCTTCAGCCTCCAAGTATTAACCTTCCCAATTTTTTTTCTTGTGGTTGATTTTGAGTTTCATAGCATTGTGGTCTGAAAATATGCATGGTATGATCTCAATCTTTTTGTACTTGTTGAGTGCTGATTTGTGTTCCAGTATATGGTCTATTCTGGAGAATGTTCCATGTACACTTGAGAAGAATGTATATTCTGCTGCTTTAGGATGAAATCTTCTGAATATATCTGTTAAGTCCATCTGGTCCAGTGTGTCATTCAAAGCCATTGTTTCCTTGTTGATTTTTTGATTAGATGATCTGTCCATTGCTGTGAATGGGGTGTTGAAATCTCCTACTATTATGGTATTACTATCAATGAGTGTCTTTATGTTTGTGATTAATTGACTTATATATTCGGGTGCTTGCACATTTGGAGCATAAATGTTTACAATTTAGGCCTTCTTGGTGGATAGACCCCTTGATTATGATATAATGGCCTTCTGCATCCCTTGATACAGTCTTTATTTTAAAGTCTAGATTGTCTGATATAAGTATGGTTACTCTGGTTTTCTTTTGTTGATCATTAGCATGATAGATGGTTCTCCGTCCCCTTACTTGTAATCTGAAGGTGTCTTTAGGTCTAAAGTGGGTCTCTTGTAAACAGCATATGGATAGATCTTGTTTTGTTATCCATTCTGTTACCCTATGTCTTTTGATTGTAGCATTGAGTCCATTGACGTTTAGAGTGAGTACTGAAAGATATGAATTTTTTGCCATTATGATGTTTGTAGAGTTGGAGTTTCTGGTGGTGTTCTCTGGTCCTTTCTAATCTTTTGTTGCTTTTGGTATTTATTTATCTTTGTACATATATTTTCATCTTTTCTCACTTCAGAAAGTCCCCCTGAAATTTCTTACAGGGGTGGTTTAGTGGTCACAAACTCCTTTGATTTTTGTCTGGGAAACTTTTTATCTTTCCTTCTATTTTGAATGACAGCCTTGCTGGATAAAGAATTCTTGGCTGCATGTTTTTCTGAGTCAGCACACTGAATATATCCTGCTACTCCTTTCTGGCCTGCCACGTTTCTGTGGATAGGTCTGCTCCAAACCTGATCTGTCTTCCCTTGTATGTTAGGGACTTTTTTTCCCTTGCTGCTTTCATGATTCTCTCCTTGCCTGAGTATTTTGTGAATTTCACTATGATATGCCTTGTTAATAGTTGGTTTTTGTTTAATCTAATGGGGGTTCTCTGTGCTTCCTGGATTTTGATGTCTGTGTCTTTCACCAGGTTAGGAAAGTTTTCTGCTATGATTTGCTCACATAACCCTTCTACCCCTGTTTTTCTCTCTTCCTCTTCTGGGACCCCTATGATTCTGATGTTGTTCCTTTTTAATGAGTCATTGATTTCTCTAATTCTTAAGTCATGCCCTTTTGTCTTCATCTCCCTCTGTTTTTCTGCTTCATTTTTTTCTCTACAAGAATGTCCTCCATATCACTGATTCTCTGTTCTGCCTCATCCATCCTTGCCACCGCAGCATCCATCCATGATTGAAGCTCAGGTATAGCATTTTTAATTTCATTCTGACTAGTTTTTCTTCTTTTATCTCTGCAGAAAGGGATTCTAACCTATTTTCGACCCCAGCTAATATTCTTATTGTTGTGATTCTAAATTCTGGCTCAGACATCTTGCTTGTATCTGTTTTGGTTAAATCCCTGGCTGTCGTTTCTTCATGCTCTCTCTTTTGGGGTGAATTCCTTCATTTTGTCATTTTGAAGGGAGAAAAGGAATTAATGAGGTAGAAAAATTAAAATTAAAAGACATTAAAATTTAAAAAAATATTAAAATTAACACACACACACACACAATCTAATAAATGATGCTAGATTCTAGGTGTGTTTTGGTCTGGGTGTTGAAAATGTTTTGACAGATTAGAGAAAAAAGGGGCGGGGGAAGGAAATTGGTTGAGAATTTGAAAAAATGAATACACTGAAGTAGACTAAAATGTGACGATTGGACTAAAATAGAATTTGAAAAAATTTACCCAAAAGTTAAGAATATGGTAGGAAAAAAAATCAAAGAAAAATATTTTTAATGAAAATAAAAATAATTTTTTCTCTTTCTGTATTCAAGAAAGAGAAAAGAAATGAAAAAGAAAAAAAGAGGAAAAAACATAAATTGTTTGAAAATTTGAAAGAGTGAATATACTGTAGTAGACCAAAATAAAATGATGGAGGTAAAATAGAATTTGAAAAAATTTACAAAAAAGTAAAAAATACAGCAAAAAAATTAAAAATATTTTAATAGAAATTGAAAGTAAAAATGACGTTTTTCACTTTCTGCATTCAATAAAAAGAAATGAAACGAAAAAGAGAAAAAAAGAAAAAAGAAAACAAGGAAATCGTTGGAAAATTTGAAAAGGTGAATACACTGAAGTAGACTAAAATAGAATGATCGAAGTAAGATAGAATTTGAAAATATTTACACAAAATAAAAACATATAGTAATAACAATTAAAAATATTTTTAATAAAAATTGAAAATAAAAATGAATTTTTTATCTTTCTGTATTCAAGAAAATGAAAAGTGTAAAAGAGAAAACAAATCTAATAGATGGACCTGCTAACAGATTGAAGTAGGACTGACTGAAATTACGTTTTCCCCTAGAAGTCAGTCTATGTAGCGCTCTATATATAGTCCATAAACTAAGCCCCCGGTGAGACTTGTGTTCTTGAAGAGCGATGTTGGCCCAGTTGGGTGGGGCTCAGTGTAACGTCTCCGTTCTCCACTAGATGGCGCTGCTAGCATACGGGGGTGGACTATTGTGGTGCTTGTAGGTGTGTATGGGCATGCACGGGAGGGGTGAAAATGGCACCACCCAGCTACCCAGTCTGTTCTCCTGGATCAGCAATCCCACACTGGTCCTCTGTCTTCAGCTTTTGTGCACTCCCCACTTTTTCACTGTCCATGACCAGGCCCCAGGCAGTACATCTCTCCTGAGTTTTGTTTCAGATGTGGCTGTTTTCCCTGACCCCTTAGTTCTGAAGGACTGTGGCTTTGACCCATTCTGTCCCTCTGTGGGAGGGTCTCATCGAGCAATGGCCGAATGCTGGCTACACCCAGGAACGCCTGCTGGACCCTGCTTCTGCTGGTGCCCAGAGACTGTGGCCAGGTGCCAGCCCGCCCAAGAAAAAATTCATGAGATAGTGTAGCAGCAGCTTTTCAGGGATTATGGAAAGTCACAACACACATCACATCTGGTACCAGGCTTCACCCTTAAAGACCTTGTTCCAGCACCAGCGAATGTGGCCGTTTTCTGGGGTCTGCTGGGACCCAGGCGGCTTCAACAGTCTCTGCCAAATGTCCTTCCGGCAGTGGAACCGCTTTTCCTCGTGTGGCTTGAGAACCTCCCGGACCCTACTCTGTTCCTGGGGATTCACCCTTCCCACCAGAGCACCGCCAGGTATGGAGCTGCAGAGTTGCTGCCTTTGTGCTCCCCTTGTTTAAAGTCTCAATGGAATTTAAACCCTCTTCTTTCTCCTTTCTCCCTTTTTAGTTTAGTTCCTGTGGCTGTTTACAATTTTCCACTTTCTCTCCAGCTGCTTTTGGGGAGGGGTGCTTTTCCTGTATTCCCCCCCCCCCCCCCCCCAGTCTCTGTCCTTTCCCCACCTGCAGAGGTGGCTCTCTGTCCGCCACTGGCTTCTCTCTCCCCAAGTTCACCTCTCCGCACCGCGTACCTGCAGAATTCTGTGGTTCAGGTTGTGCAGATTGTTGTGTTAATCCTCCAATCAGTTTTCTAGGTGTGTTGGATGTTTTATTGTTGGTCTGGCTGTATTTCATGGATGCGGGACACACAAAAAACTTCCATGCTGTGCTGCCATCTTGGCTCCTCCCCTAAAATTTACTCTCTTAACAAATTAAGTATGTAACACATTAGTGTTGACTATAGGTACAGTGTTGTACAGCAGATATCTAGGGCTTATTCATCTAGCTTAACTGAATTTGTATGTCTATTGATTAGTAACTTCCTACTTGTCCTTTACCTCAGCCACTGAAGACCCCCCATTCCATGCTTTGATTCTATGAATTTGACTATTTTGTATTATACCTCACATAAGTGGAATCATGTAGTATTTGTCTTTCTGTGATTGGTTTGTGTCCCTTAGCATATCCTCAAGGTTCACCAAAACATGGCATATACAAACAGTGGAACATTATTCAGCCTTAAAAAAGGAAATTCCTCAATATGTGACAACATGGTGCACCATCTTTATTTAGAAATATTTATACATTATGTATTCATTTGTATGTGTTGTGCCTTTTATTGTTAAGTAAAGGCTGTAGGAAGAGCACATATTGAACTGAATTGACCCACTTCAGTGTAGTGTGGGGTTTTCCCCTTGTAATTATATTGAATGATGGAAGGGAGCTTCTTTGGTTAAACATGGAGAAATGTACATTTCTTATAATTTGAGATTTGGCATATCATGGCATTTCCTCTGAAGTTAAAACTATTAAAAAATATATGGTCAAGTTTACAAAGATAGAAATAATTAGTTTTAATAAATAAAACCTGCATCTTAAAAGATTGCATGTAGTGGTTTTCAGTTACTGAATAAATAGGTATATTTACACAAAAACAGGATATAAAATACATGGTATAAAAAAGAACAACTTTCCAGTGAGAAATAACTTAGCAAAAACTAGTTGCAATAATAGATTGTCTAACCTCATGTTAAATTAGTTTTAAGAAGTAAATCTCAGTGCACCTTTGAACTGGATGTAATTCTAATTAACCTTGATGCTTTAAAAAGTCCGATTTATCATAAATCTCTCTTCCCAAATATGAGTCAAGACCTTTCAGCATTTTGCATAGTGGCCACAAAAGTGGCCATAGAAATGACTGAGTATGCTCAAAACATTTTGGTCCCACGATAGGATTTCTTCCAAGTAGGTTTGTAAAAATATTGCAAGAAGGTCAGTTATGATGATGAATTTCTATTTGTAGCATCAATAAAAACATGGCATTCTATTGGTGCACGTTTTTTCCCATGAATCTCTGTACTATGTTTCAATGGTTTCTATGTTTTTTAAACATTTTTCTAAGAGCTTCAACAGGCCATGTGAAAGTAACATTATGGTTTATAACACTGAAAAATCAAAAGGTAAAGGAAATTGACTTAAAATCTTAAAATTTAATCTCATAGCTAGGAAATGAAAGCATGTTTCCTATCGTGAAGCTAAGCTACCACAATTTTATAGTGTTAGAATTCTGGTGATGGGATAGGGTGTGGGGAGGATTTAAGGAAAGAGGGTAAGAGTGTTCTTTTTCATTTTGAAAATTTTAAACTACAATGTTCATAATTTTGAAAATCTCAAAATTTTCAGACAAGCTGCAAGTATAGCACAAGGAACTCCTTTCCCCCTGAACCATTTGAGACTAGGTTGCTAACATGATGTCACATCCTTCCTTAATATTTCAGTATTTCCAGGGTGCCTGGGTGGCTCAGTTGGTTAAGTGTTGGACTTCAGGTCATGATCTCATGGTTCATGGGTTTGAACCCCACACCAGGCTCTGTGCTGACAGCTTAGAGACTGGAGCCTGCTTTGGATTCTGTGTCTCCCCCTCTCTCTGCTCCTCCCCTGCTTGGGCATGTGTGCTCTCTCTAGCATTCAATCTCTCTCTCTCTCTCTCTCTCTCTCTCTCTGTCAAAAATAAATAAACATTAAACATTTTTAAAAAAGTATTTCCTATGAAGACATTTGCCCACAAAGTGTAATAAAGCCATCAAAATCAATACACGAGGATTGATACATGATGCCACTTAGTTGTCAGACCCTGTTCAAGTTTCAGTAGTCATCCCAAGTGTACCTTTTATAAGAAAATGATGCAGTCCAGAATCACATTTATCACGTGGTCTTCTCTTTCTCTCTGGAACAGTCTCTCAGCCTTTCTTTGACTTTCTTGACCTTGATGGTTTTGAAGTGTACATCATTATTTTGTAGAATGTCCTGCAAATTTGGGTTTGTCTGACTTTTATATAATTAGATTCAGGTTATGCATTTTGGCAGGAACATGTTAGAAGTGATACTGTATTCCTACTGCATCTATCAGGGGGATGTACAATTTCCATTTGTCCGATTACTGATGATGTTTACATTGGTCATTTGATTCCAGTGATGTCTGCTTTGATTCTCCTCCATAAAATCCTACTTTCTCCCCTTTGTAATTATTATATATTTTATAGGAAAGTACTTTGAAACTATATAAATATTCTATTTGTCATCAAACTCCAATTTATTCATTAACTTATCAATATGAATGGCTTCCTGTTTTGTCTAATGGTTTATAATGTTATCATTTATTTTGAAGCAAGAATTGATCTAATTTGGCCTGTAGGTCCTCCTTCAAATTGATTTTTTTTTTTTTTTTGGTCTTATTGACATGTTCCCTTATTTGTTGGAACCCTTTTCTGCTTTTTGGCACAACACAATGGTCCTTTGGTATTTTTTTATACTCCAGCCTTGAGATCAGTCTTCTGTCTGAGGAGAACTGATAATACTCTTAATGGAAAATGGTGTTTAAATATGAATATGTTTATTGCTTTTGGGGTCTCATTGCTCACAGAGCTAGATAGAGAAAAATTAACACACACATGCATATACATATGCATATACATATGCATACAAACACACACACACACACATTTACATCTATATTTCTCTATACATGACTATATATTAAAAGCCATGAGTTCCCACCAGTATATCCAAGTCCAACTTCACAGCACAGAGTTCATTCTGAAATTTTCCTTTTCCATTCTTGAAACATCCATACTTTTCCTTTTCCATACTTTCTCAAAAATGAGAAACTTTCATTATGTTGAATATTTGACTTATTTGATCAACCTTGTATGTATTCCATCAATTTAACCACTACACCTTCACTTAGAAGCCCTCCTTACCTGGTTCTGACCCCAGGGATGCCCCTGGAGGAGTCTGTCCCCAACCAGTTTGGACTCTGACACTTACCACCAGTTTGCCCCTCTTACTTTAATTGAATTCCTTCCTCATCCCATTTTGGTTCTGACACCATAAATTTGTTCACACTGACTGGTGTGGATGCACTCCTCATTCTGCTTCATCTCCAAAACTCAGTGCTGAGCTGCCTTCCTATGCAGAAACCTTGCTTTGCCCTTTCTGGGCTCTGTTAGTCCTGCCCAGAGCATCTGAGTAGGTAGATGACCTGTTGACAGTCTTGAACTCTGCACTGTACTTCAAGTCAGTCTGGTTGTGTTCCTCTCCCCTTGCCCAGGGTGGATGTCTCCTTTGCTTGACCCCATCTGTTGACATGGCCTTAGGTTGTCATGAAGGGAAGAAAGAGGAAGAAGAGGTTTGCATCGTTTCTAACTTCTTTCTTGTGTTTAGTGTGTTTCACTTCCCAACCAGAAGCCTCACAATATTTCTGAGAAATCAAGCAGCAGAATCTTCTACTATGTGCTGTAAGTTAGTGCTTTTAATATAATCAGTAAATCATTTGTAAAGAAACCCTAAATGAAATAGCTCCCATGGTATCAGGTACCAACTGGTGCCTTGGGAGTGATGTGTGAATATTATACAGTTGATATCAAATACAAACTTGATTTTTGACTAATTGTCTTTTGATCTCAATTTAACTGTCCTCATACCAAGTCACATATCTCAACAAATGTACTAGGAGCAGAATTTGAGGGGAAAAAATTCAAAATCATTGAAATGAATACCATAATACATTTAGTTCCTTACGATTTTATAGAACTCCCTAAGAGACTAGAATGTACAGCTTTTACCCTAGTTTTTTTCATAATTGTGAATTTGAGTTTGTCCACTGAATTTAATATTAAAATTAAAAAGACTTTTTAAAAAAGTTAAAGCTGTGGAAGAAAAGGTAACTTAAAAAGAACTGACAATAAAAGCAACCCCCCATGTCACACAAACAAGTTTTAATGAGTGTTAGATGAATCTCAGTTGAAAATGTCATTGCTAGTCATTAGTTTCTTTACAGTTTTGATGTTGTATTTGTGCATTCATGAGTATACTTCCAGTTATTTGATCATGGCTATTGTGTTTCATGTATCTGAAGTTTAAAATAAAATGAAGACCAAGGTCAACTTAACTGACAGTGAATCTCGGACTCACCATAGTAACTTTGGCCATATGATAGATAGCATTTAAAGTGTTTATGATTTTCTTCTGGGGTACCCTATGTTTTCACATTTGCCTCTTCTGTGTCTAAAGGCATGTTGAAAAAAATCTTTGTTTTCGTTTTCATGAAAATAAAAATAAAAACAGATTATCACTTTAAGATGTTACTGTACTCCGGTTAACTGTAAAATGTCATGTTTTTGTTTCTTTCAATAATTCCAATTTCTAAGATCCATTCATACGCAGCATGCATTTGGTTGTGTCCTTATGATAGGAGATTATCTGGATTATATAACTGTAGATTCTGGTTGCTTTGGCAACAAAATGCTTGCTTTAAATTTAGAAACTCATTTATTTTCTGCCACTTTATTCTTTACCATTAAGAAGACAGGCTGTTTTCTGTTTAAAAAAAAAAAAAAAAAAAGAAAAAGATACTATTCTAATGGGTGAATTGTCAAGATTTGCTCTTTTTAGCAGTTTAAACCAAGGGAGATGGAATAGCCAATGTAACAGAAATTAGAAGATATATATGCATGTGTGTGTGTGTGTGTGTGTGTGGTATGTATGTAAGTAAGTAGAGGGAGAAACTAAATACTTAAGTTTTGGAGCACATGAAAATGCAATCAGTGTCACTTATTACATTCATTTTAACAAGGTGGAGCTTTAAAATGTAGAGAACTGGTCTAGAGGGGCTCTGCCAGTGTTTCCCTAAAAGAAGTAGTTTGTCTTTCCAGGAGTAACCCACTTCTGAAAGCACAGTTTTCAAATGTTTCAAATGGTTTAAAACCTAGTCTTGTGTAAATAGATAACCAGCACGGGTTAAAGATTTATGTAGCTCATTAATTAGATAACAAGCAGAACAGCCAGATCTATTTGAAGGGATTGTAAGGAAGTGGGATATATAGTCAGAGGAATAGAATGATGATAATAAGGCTTATGTCCCATAGGACATAACTTTGGGGTTGCTTTCTCTACCAGGCAAGGGAGAGAGATCACCTCTTATCAGTTTTATATGAATGAACCCCTGACTTTATAGGTTTGTAAAATGCTTAGGTGTGAGCTACTTATGGATAGTAGGTCATACAAAGTTACATTTCTTAAGGGGAACAAAAGTAATAAGGTGGGATTATTTGAAGGTGCTCTTATATTAAAATATCACCATCCTCATTATTCTATCTTATTTCCAACTTTGGGATAATTTTTGCTCCCACAATTCTACCCTTTAGTGCTTTCAAATAGAAAATGTAGGTGAATGTATCACTTGAAGAAATAAAGTTATTAAAACAAAAGAAATAATGTTGAGCTCCTCAGATTCTTTGGAGGATCTCTGGCATATTGGAGAACAAAAGTATTCTCATGTCATAAGATGGACAGATTCTACTTTATCCTCACTTTCTAAGACTTCTTTTGCAGAGCCTCTTAGATGGGTTTTTTTGGTTACTGTATAATTAGAGAATTTGAGTATAAAATCTGAAAGGGATGTTAGTAGACATACTTTCATTTTTGGTACAGTGGAGAGAACCGGAGGTCAGGATGTTGCAACTTGCCTAAGATCTCATTGCAAGTTAATGACTCAATGGTTCTCTCCTAATAAGTTGCAATACATCTTTCTTCCATTAACCCATTTACCGACCCGAAGAGTGTAAGTAAATGTACCAGAGCATTGGCTCAAAGCCTGGGAAAAAGAATATAAGTACATCTCCTAGGGAACTTACAAAGTAGTTGAGTGTAAGCACAATCTTAGAATAGCCTAGAATAGGTGCAGTGTGTAGCATTGACATCCAAATTTGAATTGGCTCCTCCCAGAGGTTTCTACAGAGCATTGTGGATTTCTTAGCAAAAACTTATGATCACCTAAATCTTGTTTCACTGTGCCTTCAAAAGAGGAACTTTTCCTGGGCATATCAGAGAAATAAAAAAAAAAAAAAGTAATTCCAAGGATGACTAAAGATGACAAGTTGGTTTCTTGTATCCACCTGTTGCAAGTAAGGATGGTTGGTAGAAAGCATAAAGACTAAGTGCATTCTAATGGGACAAAGTTTGCAAAGTAAAAGTTATTATTTTTAGAAAAAAAGGAATTAAATATTTTAGCTCTCAAATGTTAGATGAGAGATCAATGGCAAGGTACTATTTCAAAATCCTCCAACTTCAAAATCCTCCAACTCTAGATTAAAATTATTTTATTCAATTAGGAATAAGATTGTGCATCTGTGTTACATGATGCATGTGCTCAAAAGCAGGTAGAAATTGTAATGAAGAAGTATATGTCCAAGAAATGTCACAATACTATATATATAATCGACAGAAAATTCCAACTCAGTTATCGCTGGGCTCCTCTGTCTCCCCTTCTGCAAGTGGTCTTACAAATTTCAAGTCTTAGAAAGACTGGGAAGATCTAATTCAGAGTTGAGGTATTTCAGTCACTGTGGATTTGGAGGTCATATTGTCTAAGCCCGTGGGGTGTCTCGAAGGCAACTTTTGTTGAGGCTGAGTACTTTGATACTTGGCATCCAGACTCGCTAGATTTTTTGAACAGACATTTCCTTCTGAGATACTGCAGTTCTCCTCTCTGGGAAGGCAGAAAGCTTTGGTAATGACACTTTCAAAACCCTGAAACCATCTCCCCTCTGTAGCCTAGGAGCTTATGTCTGACACTTCTTTTCACCTCAGGTACTTTCCTGTCTTTCTTCCTCATAGGAAAATTTGACACATTTTCTTAAAAAACCTACATTTTCAGAAACAAAAGAATAGAGCTTGTTCTTCAGACAACTACAATGTTGAAACCCAGCTAACTTTTTTTTAATGGAAGTGATGGGAAAAATCCAAGGAGAATAAACACAAGTAACAACTCAACAAATTATCCTCTCATAATAACTGTAAAAAATTATATATGATTCAGGAAATGTTTTATGGCAAAGAACACAAATTAGAGTATTGATGTTGCTATACTTTAGTGCAGATATTACAGATTCATTTTGAATAATAATGTAAATTAGTAATACCCAAATAATTCAGAAATTGGGTTATGCTACCATCAAAATAACATTCCACATGGAGGAAGACTTAAGTATTTAACTTCCTTCTGGCTGCTATATCTCTGTATGGTTTCCCGATATTTATCTTATTTATTGAGCATGATTTTGTTATGACCGTGATAAAATGGTCAAGGTGGTTTGACTTCATATTACTGACTTAAGCCTTCTGGGTCTCATCATTGTCTCAGAAAATCAGCATATTTCTGTGCTTGAGATGTGGGAAGGAAATGCAAATCATCTTAAAATTTATGGGTAATTTTTATTCTATCTGTCTTGGTTAGAGGGACTTTCCAGGTGTATCCAAGAGAATCCCTCAAAGTCTCTTGAAGCAACACAATGTTGTTTGGTTCTCGTTCTGTTTTTTTATACTTTCATTCAAATGTGACAGAATAGACTTCTGGCTTTGTCACCCCTCTTTTCACATCCTTCCTTACCAGATGCAGGAAGCAGAGATCATTCTGACCTGTTGCCTTTATCTTTCCCAAGGCTGCTTGCAAAACCATCATGTTTTACTGCTTGTATCCACCTTACTTCTTTCTATACTCAATCTTTACATAAATTCTTAAAACAAGTTTGTAGGACAGTTTTTAATTTGTTGCAACATGAAAACTGGGTGACAAAGAACTTAATGCCTAATATTCACGTCCTTCATAACTTCTGCACGTGAACGCCCAGAGGAATAAACCAGTTGTCATTCTATGTGTCACTAATCAGATTATCAGCACCTCTCTAGTGTGATAAATACATGTATAAAATAGTCTTGGGATATTTTAGCAATATTACTGGACAACTGGGGAAAATTGTGTTTCTATTGTGAAATCATTTTGCATAAGCATTGAGTTTCCTTTGTCTTGAAAATACTTAGTTTCTCTACGTGGTGGAATGTCCATTTCATGGTCCGTGTTTAATAAACTCTACAGAGATGTTCTAATTATAGTGGAATTAAGGAGCTGATCTGCACCAATTCACATTTAGACCTGTGCTAAGCTCTTCATTTTCTTCATCAGAATCAGACTTCTTATTTTAACTGAATTTATTAGGTACCTTGATTCTCAGCCTCACCTTTCAATTTCTTTTTTAAGGAGTTTATTTACTCTATATTGCTTCCAAAAACAGTTCTTAGAGTTTTCGCCTTCTCTGTCTTTCCACATCTGCATCTTCTTCATTTCTACCTACTGAAGTCTTACCCCTCATTCATGGTTCAGTTTTAGTTCTGCTTTCTTGAGGCAGGCACCTCAGTATCTAGCTGGGATATGCTCCATCCTCTTTGAATTCTTACAGCATTTTGGTTTCTCTTTTATGCTCACTTGATTTGAAGTTCTTGAAAATAAGTAATATCGTCCTTATTAGATTCTAAGAGACGTGGTGAGCAAGACCCTCTATTGTATATTTTGGAACAGATTCTATTCCAGTTTGACGAATATGACAGTCATTAGTCATTTGTTGAATTAATGGTAAAGGCTACATATAGCTACTGCCTTCAAGGTTATTTGTAGTCTAACAGTAGAACCAAATACATAGTCAAAACAAAGATAAATAAAAGCGTGTTGAAGACTAATCATTACAAATAAACTTTCTCCTCTTTCTTGCTGTGGCTGCGTTTCCCACTTACCTATATTCTCTTGACTCTGACCTCTTTCTCATTCTTCCCATCTTAGGCAAGAAGTATGACAAGAAGAACAAGGATGAAGGGTAAATGTCTCAGATCAACTAGGATTTTCCTACTTGCTGGTCTCTTGCAACAAGCTAGTTACATAATCTACATTTCTCACTCCTACTTTTCTTGACCTTTAATTGCTATTACTCATTTCCTCCTTGATAGACATTATTAATCTTCATTTCCTTTTTGACAGCAGAAAGTTATTTACCCCCAGGCTGTGCATTGAACTCCTCCGGTCTTTTCCCCTGACTTCTTTTAGAACATGTCTTCACTCAGCCTTCCACCTGCTCTTCCCCTACTTGACAAGCAGAGTATTGCTACTTCTGCTTTAAGTTTACCAATGGATGAGGGTCAGAAACTGAGAAAAGCGAGAACGATGTGTCAGTCAGAAAAATGGGAGCTATACCCTGAAACAGATTTAATAGGTGATGTCACTGAGCTTCAAGAGATTCAGTAACTTGCCCAGGGACATTTAAGTGAAATAAACATGTGTTAAGCCCCCTGTATCCTTATTAATTACGTAGAGAAAGTTAAAATGTTTAGCCTTAATCAGTTAGAAATATTTCTAACTAAAAACTGTTGAATGGCTGGGTTTTTCAAATTCCGAGGAGTAGCTGAGATAAAATTGCCTTCAGCTGAAATGATTGAAAGAGGCATGGGTACCACTTAAGTGTTTTACGACAATCATGTCTATATGTCTTCCTGGGAATGTTTGCTCCTTGTGTTAGGAGATGAGGCTTCACTGGCAAAGTCTAGGCAATCTAACAAGAAATTAATTGCAGATCTGCACAGTGGTAATTTAAAGCGAAATTTCAAAAAAAATCTCTCCGTCCCTTTTTATTGTGCAAATGGTGAAGTTTTATCTGGAGGTCATGGACCTTCAGCCTGGAGTGTGATGAATCTTCCAGGAAGTTTGTGTGTCTAATCATAGAAATGTGCCATTTAATTGTCATTGCTATGTGCTTTGGCACAGCTACCACATTTCAAAACCTAATGGGGCATATTTTTAGAAGGTTTGAGGGTAAACCTTTATGTGGTCATATATAGGAAAGTGGGCAGATGGTTTATTATATGGATGTCACGATGGGTGTTTTTTGTTTTGATATGTTATGGCAAACGCTTAGAAGATAAATTGCCATCAGACAAAAGGTAGAAAAGCTTGCTTTTCACATTTATTCTCTCAGATTTTCTTAGTGTTGACAGTGAGTTTACAGTGCTGAACTCACCCTTGAGAGCGTGTAATTTTCTTGTTCAATGCTAAATTCCACTGGTTAAAGGATGGCCAAGTGGAAAAATTCCATTTCTATTTGTAAAATGTTCTACAATCCAAAAAAAAAGTATATTTCAAAAACACTATTAAGAAACCTGGAAAGTTAGGAAAGTCATGGAGAACTGCTACTTTTACATATCAAGAAACTGAAGCCCAGATAATTATGTGGCCTGCTTTAGATACCACACTAAACTTGTGAAAGACCAGGAAAGAAACCATCACCCATTAAGATATTGACTCCTTCCTGCTTCTCCTAGACCATAAACTCCACTAGAACTGAAATCTTCTCTAACTTTAAAAGATTTTTATTTTACTTTTTTTTTATTGAAGTAGAGTTGACACACAATGTTACATTAGTTTTAGGTATAGAACATAGTGATTCCACAACTCTATATGTTAGGATACATTTACCCCAAGTATAGCTACTATCTATCACAGTACAGTGCTAGTACCGGGCCATTAAATATATTCCCTATGCTATACCTTTTATTCCCATGACTTATTTATCCCATACTGGAAGCCTGTACCTCTCGTTTCCCTTCACTCACTTTCCCATCTCCCCACCTACCTCTCATCTGGCAACTGTGGTTTCTTCTCTGTATTTATGAGTCTCTTTCTGCTTGTTTCTTGGATCTGCCTTTTACATTACACATATAAATAAAATCCTATGGTATTTCTTTTTCTGACTGTTTTATTTCACTTAGCATAATACCCTCTAGGTCCATCCATGTTGTCATGAATGGCAAGATCTCATTCTTTTTTTATGGTTGAGTAATATTCCATCACACACACACACACACACACACACACACACACACACACAACACACCACATTTTCTTTGTTGTAAATAAGGCTGCAATAAACATACTGGTGCACATATCTTTTCAAATTACTGTTTTTGTTTTCTTTGGGTGAGTACATAATACTGGGTCACATGGTAGTTCTATTTGTAACTTTTTGAGGAACGTCCAAACTGTTATCCACAGTGGCTGCACCAATTTATAGTTCTTTGTTTCCTCTACATTCTTACCAACACCTGTTATTTCTTATCTTTTTGATTCTAGCCATTCTGTCAGATGTAAGGTGATATCTTGTTGTGGTTTTTATTTACATTTTCCTGATGATTAGTGATACTGAGCATCTTTTTTTCCCCAAGTTATTTAAATTTCATACACTGTATGAAACAGTTAACATACACTGTAATATTAGTTTCAGGTGTATGTTGAGCATCTTTTCATGTGTCTATTGGTGTCTAATATTTCTAAGGTAGTAGTCCAGCCATGACTTTTAAAAAATTATTTATTGAATAAATAAGTTAATAAATTTTTCCACCCCCTGCCATAAAAATGTCTGGATAGAGTTGACCATTCATTTATATTTGTTCCATATGAAATACTTTTCTCTCTCCAATTTTCTTTCTCTCCTTTCTCCCTTTCTTGCTTCCTTTTTTCTCTTCCCACCCCTCCCTCCCTTCCTTTCTCCCCTGTTTCCTCCCCTCTTCTCTTCCTCCTCTTTCCCCTTCCTCCCTCTTTTATTTCTCTTGCCACATCCCTTTCGTTCTTCCTTACTCTTTTCCCCCAAAGGACAGGTCTTAATTGTTTCTAAATGCCCAAATCTTAGCACAGTGTCTCATATAAAAGACCGTGTTTATTGAATGAGGTAACAAATCCAGTACCATCCTCACAACCTTTTATACTAGAAGATACTGTCTCCTGAGCAAATTTAGTTCTTAAATTTTTTTTTAATGTTTCTTTATTTTGAGAGAGTGAGAAAGAGCGTGTGTGTGCATGAGCAGGGGAGAAAGTGAGGGAGACACAATCCAAAGCAGGCTCTGGGCTCTGAGCTGTCAGCACAGAGCCTGAAATGGGGCTCCAACTCACAAATCACGAGATCATAACCTGACCCTAAGTTGGATGCTCAACTGACTGAGGCACCCAGGCAGCCCACAAATTTAATTCTTAATTATCTGCATTTATTTAATTACTGTCATGCATTTTGTGGAGAATGCTATGACAAATTCCAGAGCCTTTTATTATAAGATAGAACACAGATCACATTGGGATGGGTGGTATGCAAGCAACTACAGGCAAAAGATCGTGGAGGAACACCGTTGCCAACTTGGCCAGCAACTCTGCTTTCTCTTCCTTGGGTTTCTGCAGCTTGAATTATTTCTCCTGTAAATCAGTCTCAAGTAGCCTGAAAAGGGTTGAATAATCTGTTTCTTCCGTGACTCTAGTACTGTTGGAGAACTACTCAAAGGACAACATGAGTCGTGACAAACAGTTGGAATCTTATTCAGGAAAGTAATTATGACTCATTTTATTGGTGATTGTTAAGTATTGAAACAGTCTTCCTTTTGACATTTATTCTTCCTCTGAGTTCCTAGGGTAACCTATTGTACCACTCTTTTGGCACTTATTTGCTGCACGAAAAGTCAGTTAACTCTTCCTGTTATTTTCTTTTCAATTGTAGTTTAGTTAGAAGTAGATTTAGTAAGTATGCTGACCAGTAGAGGAAGTGAAACGAAGTGGAAAAATAAAGTGTTTTGGGTCATCTATGACATTTAATTCTGTCTTCTCCAATTACCAGCTGCTTGAATTTAAGCATGTTATTTTTTTTTTTTTCAAAATGGGGATAATAATTTAAATCCTACATAATTTTTGTGTGATTAAACTATGAATTTCAAATCTAAAGAAGACCTCAAAACAAAGGTAGATGTAGCATCTCTAGATATCTAGCTCTTGGCGTGTGTGTGTGGGTGTGTATTTCATAGGTGTGGCAACTACTTGGGAATGGTGAGAAAGGGAAGGGTGGCCTTCATATGGATGGTAGACAAGTGTCTGTTTTTCTATGTTACTTGATGGATACAGAAAAGGAAATCATCAGTGAGTATCACGGATGTGCTTTCCACATGTCTAGACCAGTATTTGAGCAACACCCTTCTTAGTGAAAGCCTGCTGATACCAGAACAACAGGTCAGATCACGGCAACCCTGATGGTGGTCACTACCATGGAGGAGGAAGAAGCAGCTTTGAGGCTAGCCTGGGAAAGAGGTAGTTACGTGGAGAAGCAGTCTTGGCAACAAACAGAGCACAATGATTTTAGTAGATCCTGAGGTTAACAGCATAGCTAGAAGAGCCTTTGAAGCCAGGTACCCACCTGTTCATTGAAAAAAGTATTTAGCTGCAAGTCACAGAGAAGGTGATAAAGACTAACTTGAATACTGAGTATTTTTTCACATAATAAGAATTTCAAAATGGCAGGCAGAGGTTGGCACAGCTATTCAAAACGTTATGAGGAATCCTAGGTATTTTCTATTTTTTACCTAGACGTTCTCAGTAGGTGAGTTTTTCCCTTCTGGTTTGAAGATGGCTGCTGAGCCGATAGAGCTTGCATTAAAGTTATAGAAAGATGAAATATAGAAAAGCCAAACTCATTCTCTTCCAAAAGACTTTTTTTTTTTCATTCAGGAAGTGAAGCCCTTTCAAGAAAACTTTATCTACAGAACTGTCCAGGACTGTCATGTGACTAACCTTGAGTGGAAGTGAAATTAGATGTTTAGCTTTCTAGGCTCTTGGAGAACAGCAAGAAAAAAACTGGTTGGGAATGTGCTGAGTGAGCAGATTGCCACTTTGACCACACGGCCCAAACATAACTGATTTATGTAGGACAAAATACTTAGTGGTAGCTGGTGCATGTCAGGTGGGTTTCTCCTTATTGTAGTGGTGTGGAACCCAAAATGAAATACTGGTTTCATTGCCATTGGGAATAAGTTACATGCACACATCCATTGCTTATTCATGACTCAATAGAGGTTTTCTGTATAAATTTTAAGGCATTAATATACTGAACATAACACCTGATACAAAGCAAATGTTGAAAAAATATCAGTTTTCTTCTCACTATTTTTGTGTTCCTGATAGCTTATTCTTCTCAGTGTCCTTCTGGTGGCTAAGAACAGATGAACACTAAATTAGCTCAAGAAAAAGTGAGGTTACCACTTTTTTTTTTTTAATTTTTTAACGTTTATTTATTTTTGAGACAGAGAGAGACAGAGCATGAATGGGGGAGGGTCCGAGAGGGAGACACAGAATCAGAAGCAGGCTCCAGGCTCTGAGCTGTCAGCACAGAGCCCGACGCGGGGCTCGAACTCACGGACCGTGAGATCATGACCTGAGCCGAAGTCGGATGCTTAACCGACCAAGCCACCCAGGCGCCCCAGTTACCACTTTTATCTCTGCTCCTTTTATTTCCCTCTTTGTTGCACTGTGGGCCAGCTTTCTCTATATATGGATAATAGTGATTACCAACCTGGTCCCCACTGTACAGCTTTTCCTAGGACTCAATTCAATTCTGTCAGTAAAATGAAAGTAATATATGCTCTTTCTTCTTCACATGCGATAACCGCCTTTTAAAAAGCATAAAGTTTTATTCAAACGTCTGCTTGATGTTCTAGCTGCATCTCACTCATTCTACTTTTTCCTCCTTAGAAATAGCCTCTATTTTTAATTCAGCATGTTGTTAATGAGCTGAAAGTCTGCACTCCCCATTTTGTCTTGCAATCAAGGCTCAGTCACCTGACACGGTTTTAGCCATTGAGCTTGAGGTGAAAGTATTGTGGGTGACATTAGGAAAATCTTTAAAAAAAAAAAAAAAAAGAAGAAAAAGAGGGAGGCCATCTGAGACCTGGAGTAAGGATAGGGTACCTGGAGTTCTGGCAAATCATCTCAGGCTAAGAGAATGGGGGCTTTAAGGGATGGGGGAGAGAGCTGGCAGGGAGGAGAGTTGACGAAGGACTGGTAGAGCCGCCATTCCAGCCCATACATAGGAAATAAAGGGGTATTGTTATTTAAGTCCAGCTGGAAATTCTCATTACTAATCAAACTGACAGTCTAATAAGTACTACAGAAATTATAGGATGGTCAGCATCTAAACTCCGAAGCTGGAGAATTTTTCTCTGAGGCAGGAGCAGCTGGTGCTATTACATTTGACGTTGATAGTGATGAGTGGTGTATAATGACAGTTTAAGACAAGATGCTCCAGTGCTGTGGAAAGAAATTCTCTAAATGTGAATCTCTTGGCACAGAAATAAGAACTTATAAACTCAACCTTTACGGCTGCATGAAAAGAAGGTAAAATTCCTGGCCTGTCATTAATCGTAGAGATCGACCATAAACTAAGGATTCATTGAGGATTGGATACCTTATTTTTAGAAATGTTTATCTAGCATCATCAGCATAGTTTTTGAAGTAACATATAATTTAGCAGAGATTGAATTCATATCTTATTCATTAAGGTTTATGTAATTTAAATATGTATTTTGCATAAAACACTTGGATGCCCAAGAAATACTTTTATTTTTAAATCCTCTAAAGCTTTATATCTTAAAACAAATATAGGGATTTTTCCTAGGGAAAAAATGAATAAAAGAAATAATATTTAAAACCTGATATTTAAGTGTATTTTAAAAGTGGCAAAGCATTATTTTATTTTTAATTGCACTGACCTATCCTTCCTTCGACTGCTGACTTGAAGGTTTTTATATCTTCAGGTCTCTAGGGCTTTCTTTATATTTATACACACATAAGGTAGTTCTTTAATCCTCAACACCTTAGGTTATTTAGGAAAATGGTAAGGCTTCATTATTTAAAAAGAAATAATTCAGGAGGGAAAATCTCATGACTGATACCCTTTTTGAGCCCCCCCTTCCCCAACCCCCACCCTACCTTGGGACTTGAGCATCCTACTGGCAATAATTACTGCAGGCATGCTACTTATTAAAAAGGAATACAAATATTTTACTGCCAGTGTTCTATAGAACTATGGAATATTAGGTTTTGCTTTTGTCATTCAGGGATTGTGTGTGTGTGTGTGTGTGTGTGTGTGTGTGTGTGTGTGTATTTTATACGACATGGCTGCCCTATTTTCTTTCAACCAGTACATGGCTCTAATTCTATCTAACCAAACCCATACAAAAAATATTTGCTTCTTGTTTCTTAAGGTTCATATATAGTGACAGTTACACAATGGGCAGCTTATTCATTCAGTTAACAGTAAATTTTACTTTTGAATCTCAAATAGTGAAGAATAGGCTGAAATCACTTTACATAGTGTAACCTGGTAGATTTATGACTGTTTTCACAAAAATCATGCTTTTCTGTAAGTTCCACACCAACAGTCTATTTTGTGCACTACTCTGTCCCCAACACTTATTGTCTAGCCCATTGTGTGTAATTAATAATAAATAATTAATATTTGTTTTTTAAATGTATGTATTAGTTTTGAAAGAGAAAGAGCATGAGCCAGTGGGGGAGGTCAGAAGGGGAGGGGGACAGAGAGAGAGAGGGAGACACAGAATCTGAAGGCAGACTCCAGGCTCTGGGCTGTCAGCACAGAGCCTGACATGAGGCATGAACTCACAAACCCTGAGATCATGACCTGAGCTGAAGTTGGACACTTTAACCAACTGAGCCATCCAGGCGCCCTGATATTAGACATTTTATAAATAAAGCAGCTGAGACTAAGAAGTTAGAGTAACTTATTCGACTATCACTTGGTTCGTACACTCTAGAAGCCAGATTTGAATGCAGATTTTATTCCAAAAAGCCTTTCCTTTGTCTACTTGTACCATTACCCACACTTAAGAAACTTAATTCTTAATATGCCACACAAGAGGCACTGGTTCAGAGGGCCAATTCTAGTACCAGATGCTTCAGATCAAATCTCAGCTGCAGGACCTCGGCTAGGTCACTCAACCTTACTGTGCCTCAGGTACAGTGGAGATGATGGTAATGCTTACACCAGAGGGCTGTTTTGAGGGTTAAATATGTTCATATAAGTGAAATATTTACCTCATTGTGCCTGGTCATATAAACGCTAGCTACTGTTATGCAGCATCCGGTGCCTGGTGTGATCACTATCATATCTAGTGCTCGCAGGAACCTCAAGAGCTGGGCAACAGTATCATCCCCATCTTACTAACGGGAAGACTGAAGCTCCGAGAAACCAAAGAACTGGTCTAAAATCACACCACAGTAAATGGCCAAGTTTGGATTTTAATCCAAATTCTCTTAAGTCCAAAGTCTCCATTTGTTTTCTATATTTAAAACACGTGTGTCAGGGTAATTAATGGTAGGTGCCACAAAAAAAATAAAAACAAAATTTTAGGGACTTAAGTAGACATTTGTTGCCATTGTACAGCCTGATCAGATCTGATGTAGAATAGGTGGCCCTCCTACACTCTGAAGCTCTACCATGTGGAACACAGGGACTCCACAATCCCTGCAGCAGGGGACAAGAGAGACAGGGAAGGTGCATAGTCCCTAAATGACTCAGCCAGAGTCACACAGACATATCCATATAAAATCCACTTGTCCAAAGCAGTCACATGACCCAAGCTTGATTGCAAGGGAGGCTGGGGACCTCAGGAGAACAAATAGATACTTCATAAGCTTTGTGCCAAAATAAACTATTGCTTAATATTTGAATTCTCTGATGTCTTCCATGAAGTGAAGAGTTTTGTATGTTGGAGCAACACATTACCAAAATTTTAATGGCAAATCTATTATAATGGACACCTGTCATTTGATCTGCTCAATAACACATCCTTCCCTCTCTAGAAATTTTCACTAAAACAGAGTGAAACATCAGTCTTTGTCCAATGATAATTTATACGTGTGAGTTTTTGTAGCTGTCAGTAGCTATTGGGTTTCAGCCACTCTTCAGCAGGAAGGAAATACAGGAACAAAGATATAAAAGACAAGAGACAATAAGTCGGTCAGTGTCTACAGCTCTATTTCCTGGAGCATGGGTCAATTAATATTCAGTATAACCTTACCAAGTGTTGACGGTTCAGCCCTAATCTGATGGGGTCAGCATCCATACTGATTGGTCAGTATCTGTTATCTGCGAGAGCCTACTATTTTTAATATTAACCCTGCCTGCGGCCAATTTGCAGTCTTGGTTGGATCCCTTCACCAAACCTTCTTTGCCTTTTAGTGTGAATAAAATTTCATTTCCTATAAAAAATAACCGATTAATTGATTCACTTAATATATACTTGTTAAGCACTGGGGCACCTGGGTGGCTCAGTCGGTTGGGCATCTGGCTTCAGCTCAAGTCATGATTTCACGGTTAGTGAGTTCGAGCTCCAGATTGGGCTCTCTGCTGTCAGCTCAGAGCCTGAAGCCTGCTTTCGGATTCTGTGTCTCCCTCTCTCTCTCTCTCTGCTCCTCCCCTGCTTGCACTCTGTCTCTCTCTCTCTCTTTCTTAGATACACATTAAAAAATTAAAAAGAATGTCTAATATCAAAATGGTACTTATCTTAGATGGTTGTTTTGAGGTTTCAGCAAGGTTATGCATGTTAGATGTGAAAAGCACCAGGGACATTAAATTTAGCTGTGGATGTTGGTACCCCTCCTCCGGTTATTCTTTGATTATTGCAGTCAAAATACAGAGTACATTGACTCCTCTCTGGAAGAATCGGTCACATGAAGAAAAATCAATGTATGGGATTCTACTCATTAAATGTACACGTACTAAAACATAACGTTAATACTCATTTCTATTAGAATTCTCACTCCATCCATGTTGTTGCATATCTAAGCAGCCCTTTAATTACCGTAACTAGTCATTGGAGACACAGAAAATGCTTTTGAACAGGCCTAAGCAATGCAAGGGAGGCAGCTTGTCCTGATGGACAAGTAGCTCTTCTAGTGAAGAGCCTCTCAACTTTCTCTGTGTCCTTGTTCTTTTCTACTTAATTTTTCTTCATAAGTTATGGCACTGTTGCTTTAGTACAACGGAATCTGATAGAAATCAGAATGAAAAATAGAAGGAATGTTCCAGATTATCTGGCCTTATGTTGCTGTTTCACAGATGAGGAACAGACACCTGGCAACTTGTGTGTTGCCTGCAAAGACACAGCTAATTAGCACCGTTGCAAGCTCCTGTGTCTTCTCTAGTGTAGCGTTCTCTCTGGAACTGCACGTCGTCTCTATTGGTAGCTGTTTGAAATACTTCTAATGGGTAAATATTCATTCAAATAAGGGTCCTTGAAAATATTTTAGAGCTCAGAAGTTTGTCCATTTTCCTTTGATTCAAAGGGTCTCATGGGGATACATCTGAGAGATTAGTTCAAAATGTATTAAACGCTGAAAAGCAGGCTTTTGCTCAGTATGTACATATAATATGAAGCCAAAGATAGTTGCTTGTATCTTCCAGGAAGGCTGGAAATGTTTCTCTTCTAATGTCCAGTCCTCCCTTCTGCCTTCTTAGTAGATGTTTCTACAAAGTACTTTTTTTTTTCCTAACAGCTTAAAAAAAATTTTTTTAATGCTTTATTTTTGAGAGAGAGAGAGAGAGAGAGAACGCAAGTGCAGGAGGGGCAGAGAGAGAGGGAGGCATGGAATTTGAAGCAGACTCCAGGCTCTGAGCTATCTGCACAGAGACTGATGCGGGGCTCCAACTCCTGAACCGCGAGATCATGACCTGAGCCGAAGTCGGATGCTCAGCTGACTGAACCACCCAGGCGTCCCTCTAACAGCTTTATTGAGGTGCTTTAATTGCACCCCAGAGTCTTTAAGTCTAAATTAGAATTCTTTCCTTCCTAAAACAGCTTCCCTCTGATATGTCCTGACTTCTTTATATCTGTCAATAATGCCCTCCTTGCTCTAGCTGCCCCAGCTGGAAACCTCCATGCTGTCTTTCATGTCTTCCTTCTTCAGCCATATTTAATCAATATATTCTGCTAGTTTTCATTACCATTCCTAATCCTTATAATATGTTAACCATATTCTCACTGGATTCCCTGCCCTCAGTGGTATCTCTTTTCTTGCAAGCTATCTTAAAACCTTCTTACAAATTGATCTTTTTTCTCTTTAATAATTACAAAATTCACAGTTGTTCCCTGCTGCTTTAAAAGAGATTCTGAACTTAAGCATGAAAAATAGCTATCTTCTAGGGCAAGGGCCTGACTTGCCTTTCTCATTTTGCCTTTTCCATTTTTTTTTTCTCGGAAACCGATCTTTCATTTTTTTACAAATTGTTCTACTTGTTAGTCCTTGAAATTTACCATACATTCCCAGATCTGGACCCGCGCTCATATTTGTTATTCCAGCAAGGTATTCCCTGTCCTTCTTTTCAGTCCTATCCTTGATATTTAGCTTAAATTCTGTCTTCTAAAAAATGTTCTCCAGTGGCTCTTGCACATGCTCATCTCTCTTTCTTTTGAACTTTGATATTTTTAGTATATTCTATATGGTTGGCACTTATTTTGATACTTTTATATTATGCAATAAAATCTGTCAATTCCTCAAAGGTAGGATTTTTGTAATAGCTGTTATTCTAAAATGAATGTCTTGTCTATAGTAGATGCTATAAAATACATACTGTGTTTTTAAAGATCCAAAAATCATGAAGTAATGAATTATACTGAAAGAGTTAGAGGTTCTGCATCAAAACATACAAGATTTTAGAAAGCAGGGCAACTGCAGATTGAAGGTCCACTTTTAACATTTAATGGGAACCTGCTATTTTCTATCCACTTGGCTGGGTTTTGGGGTGAGAGCGAGAAATAAGACACAGTACTAGATATAAATGTACAAATGAAAAGAATGAGAACAAGGAGACTGTGAAGCTTCTGAACGTGAAATTGAGTTTGTGTGGGGTGGACGTAGGTGGCAGAGTGAAGTCACACAGGGTGCTGGGAAAGGCGGTGGATGTTTTCCTCGCAAAAGGTAGTTAACCCAGGTTTCAGGTGGTTTCAACATGGAGTAAAAGGATGCTATTTGAGGGTGTTGCAATTGTCTTCAAGCCCTGACCTATGCCTGCAGTCGGGGGCAGCAAGCCTAGTTTTCCATTGTTTACAACCACAAATGATTTAAAATGAATAAATAGGGGCGCCTGGGTGGCTCAGTCGGTTGGGCGTCTGACTTCGGCTCAGGTCATGATCTCGCGGTCCGTGAGTTCGAGCCCCGCGTCGGGCTCTGTGCTGACAGCTCAGAGCCTGGAGCCTGTTTCAGATTCTGTGCCTCCCTCTCTCTCTGACCTTCCCCCATTCATGCTCTCTCTCTCTCTCTCTCAAAAATGAATAAATGTTAAAAAAAATTAAAAAAAATAAAATGAATAAATATTCTCTAAGTTCTGTTGTAAGATGATAAGAATAACAACAAAAAATTATCGTTAGGTTCATTGTACTTGCCCATCTGTAACTGTGGCCATGGTTCAGCATTTTCTTGCTTAATTTAGAAACAGGTAACCCCATCTGCCAAAAATAATGGAGAATGTCAAGTGTAGAGGGACCAAACAGCATATGGGCCATAGCTGTGCATCCTGGAGAGAGACCTTAGTTGCTATGCAACTTTTCACTGCCTGAGAGTTAAAGGTCTCCAGCAGCTTATGGCAGTGAATAATGTATCTGCAGGACAAGAAACTTTATTCATTTTGTATATTTGTTGGCTTAAGAAAATTATAAGAGCAAATTTATTGCATTAATAGAGGCAAATACTTAATATTATTTGCTTAATCAGTCACTACTGATGGTAATAAGAATAGTAATATGCCAACAGAGTGGTTATTCTGTTTTACAGTGACACTTTCTTAATATAGACAATGAAATATACATGATTCTAACACTCTTGTAAAATATATTTGTAAGCCTTGAGTTCCTTTTTGCTTCATCTGGAGATTCATTCCTGGTTTTCTTTGCTGACTTTTCTTTCTCCTGTATTTACCCTTAATGTTGTTGTTTCCAACATTGTGTTGTTCACTTCTTTGCTCCTTTTGCTAGGTGATTGCATCAGTGCCAAGGGTTTAAATGCCAGCTGTATGCAAGTGATGCCCAACTTTATATTTCCAACTCTAACTTTCTTTTTTACTTTTTAAATTTTATTTAAATCCAAGTTAGTTAACGTGTAGTATAATAATGACTTCAGGAGTAGAATTTAGTGATTGATTGATCACTTACATATAACACCCAGTGCTCATCCCAACAAGTGCCCTCCTTAATGCCCACCACCCATTTAGCCCATCCCCCTACCTATCATCTCTCCAGAAATGCTCAGTTTGTTCTCGTATTTAAAAGTCTCTTAGGGTTTGCCTCCCTCTCTGTTTTTACTAATTTTTCCTTCTCTACCCCTATGTTCATTGTTTTGTTTCTAAAATGCCACATATGAGTGAAATCATATGATATTTATGTTTCTCTGGCTTATTTTGCTTAGCATAATACACTCTAGTGTACACACACACACACACACCCCACATCTTCTTTATCCATTTGTCAGTCGATGAACATTTGGGCTCTTTCCATAATTTGGCTACTGTTGACAGCGCTGCTCTAAGCACTCGGATGCATGTGCCCCTTCGAATCAGCATTTTTGTATCCTTTGGATAAATACCTAGTAGTGCAATTGCTGGGTCATAGGGTAGTTCTATTTTTAACTTTTTGAGGAACCTCCATACTGTTTTCCAGAGTGTCCAGCTCTAACTGTCTTACTGAACTCTGTAGAGTCCTCTCTCAAACTGCATTCTAGACTTCGCCAGCAGAATTCATAATTTTTCCCCCAGGACAATTCTCTGTCAAATGTCTCAGGCCACCCAAAAGGCACCCTTAATTCCTCTCTTTTGCTTACCTTTCACAAATGCTGTCAGCATCCAGAATCCACTCAATTCACACCATCCCTAGGGCTATGCTCTTGTGCCACCACCATCTCTCCTTTGGGTCTTGCCATCACCTCTTACCAGCTCTTTCTGTTTTATTCCTGGCCTGGCTGCAGTTTGTTCCTCACATAGCTGCCAAAGGGAGGTTTAAAAAATGTATATCACATCACGTCATTTGCTTGCTTAGAGTTCTCATATGGCTTCCACTTATACTTAAAATACAAATTCCTTATCAGGGCCCCAAAACCCTGCCTCCTTCCTCTCCCACCATCAAACAATGCTCCAGCCACACTGGCCTTTTCTTCTCTTGGAATAGACTTTTCTTAAGGTTTTTATGCTTAATTTTTTCTGCCTGGAATCCTCTGCCTTTTCTATTCTTCATGGTTGGCTTCTTCTGGATATTCAGGGCTCAGCACAAATGCTACTTCATCCAAGAGGGCCTTTCTGACCATCTAATCTTAAGTGGTCTCGTTGCTCCTGGTTACCTTCTTTCTTTTTCCTGCCCTTAATTTTCTTCATGAGATTTCATATTTGAAACCATCCTGTTCATGAATGTTTTTATTTGCCTGTTATCCTTCTTTTTTCATCTAGAACAATTCTTCACGATTTTTTATGTGATAGCACACCTAAGAAATAATTCAGTTGACTTGTTATTCATGGTAGTTATGTTTAAGAAAGCCTCCATGAACACTGACTTAGTGAATACTGACCCATTACTTCTACAGAAAATACTGGGTTAGTCTCCTGTGAACCTCAAGCCACACTATTCTCAACCCACCGGTACATAGCCTTGTTCTGTGTGTGTTTCGGTTTAAAGAAACCGTGTTTAAAATATTGTTGATTTACAATGTTCAACTCATGGCCAACAGCACTATAATTCCTGAATGAAGCTTTTCTATCACATCCTTTTTTTCCCCTCTGTAAAGCATAATGCAATGCATTAAACAGCACTATGAGACTGTGCTCTGGAGCCATATTAAACAGCAAATCACTAGCAAAAAGCACAAAACTGTGGAAGATGCGGCACTAAAACTACAGAAGGGGCACTTGTTTACAGTATGAGCTGAAAAAAGAAAGGGGACTGTCACCTTGTTTAGCTTTAGCCTGGAAGGTTCCATGTCACACAACTCAAAATGTTGACTGCTCTGTGCATGTTTGTGAATATCGATAGAAAGCTAGGAGTATTGGGGCACCTGGGTGGCCCAGTTGGCTGAATGTCCGAGTTTGCCTCAGGTCATGATCTCATGGTTCTGGAGTTTGGGCCCTGCATTGGTTTCTCTGCTGTCAGCGTAGAGCCTGCTTCAGATCCTCTGTCCCTCTTTCTCTTCTGCACTTCCCCCCTTTTGCATTCTCTCTCTCCCTCAAAAATAAACAATCATTAGAACAAAATTTAAAAACAAGGCTAGGAGTATTGATCTTGCTGTTACAAATAAATTTTGGTGAATAGGCAAATTTGCAAATATAGAATTACTGAATAATGAGGGTAGATTGTATTTGGTATATGGGGATAAATGTACTAGTGCTTTGCATGCTTATTAAACGCCAATAAATGTCTACTATGCAGTTGGGTATGTGATTCTAGAGTTCAGTGCTCCAGTCCCCAGACCTCACCCTAACCACCCAAAAGACTTAGCGGATTGATCTTTGGTGCAACTCTAATTGGTGTACCCTAAATGGCAAGGAAAGATCTGCTCTAAAATATCATTCTCAGGAGACCTTGCCTTCTTTATTATTGTAATCCTATGGCTGAGGATAAAGCCTGAAACATAATATTTATTCAGCAAACGGAACGGCGATGTTTAAGGACCGGGTTGTCCCCGTGACAGGATAGTTGAAGAATTACGAAAAAGAAGCAGGGCCACAATCATTATTTCTTTCAAAGTGGCTCTAAACAATCCTAATAATGTGGTATCTGAACTTTTAATGACACAAAACAGAGAGCTTTCGGTAGTCACAAATGTGACAAGTGTGGGAATGGGTTTTGCTTTTACAAATTGATGATGCTTCAACATCAATTGATGTTGAAATTAAAGTAAAGGAGGGAGAAGGAAGAGAGAGAAAGAGGACACATTTTTGTACGTATATCTATATATTTATTTATACAATATTTCCCAAAAGCATTGAGGCAGTTTACAATAAATTATTGACATTATAAATCAAATCCTTAATGCTTAATGAAAGACAGAAACCAAGTGGCAAAGGCGAGGCATCTGTCCATCAATCCATCTATCCATCCATCCATCTATATAGCATACTGGCCAAGGTTCAATTCCTATTAAATCAACACTCTACTGGCTCTCTTTCCCTCAGAGTTTGAGGACAAAAATGCCTTTTTAAAAAATGTGTTTATTTTGTATAGATTATTTTCTATTAAATTCATTCTTCTGTAGTGTGCTTCTTCATACTGCTTTGAAAAAAGAAGTAGGCATTCTTAAATGAATGAAAAAAATAACTTCTATTTGATCCAAGGAAGAGTAATTTAGCAGACACAACACCGAGATTTCTGGTAGCTAGGCTAAAGAGGGAAGTACATTGGATTGCATAACTTTGTTTGGCGGAAGTGAATATCCAGTTTACGAGGAGAGGAAGCTTTACTGAAATCTTTTCCCTGAATGCAATTTATTCTTAGGCTCTTTAAATAAGGAAACTTCAGTAACTTATAAAAAATGAGGGAATAATGCTAATATGTATTGAATGTTACTAAATTCCACATAATTTAAACTATGCTTAATTTCTCTCATCCCTCATTTTAATCTATATAGTAAATCTATGAAGTCTATAGTAGTTTTCTCCCCAATGTATAGCTAATGAAAGGACAAAAGATTCTTGATAGATCTTCATTGGCCTTTACTGAATATTGAGAAAGTGATTTTAAGTCTCAGATCTGCAAAGACAGTTCTGTGAGAAGCCAGAGAGATCTAGTCAAGATATGTAGTTTACCGGACTTTGTTAAATTATGATGTTAAAGCTTTAAAATGAGTATTTTCCAAGGGAAATACTTCTATCTTTCCATTCCAGGCAGCAGCAGAAATAGTTTCATTGGTACTAAGGCTGCATTAAAGAGACTAATGGCACTGGAACTTATCTTTGTAAGAAGGGTGAGACCTCGCCATTCAGAATTGGTGTCAACTTGAGTGGGCGATTCTAAAATATCACTCCATTGAAAGCAGATGATTCATGGATGCACTGAAAAGCATTTAGGAATCCTTTTCATCCAGCTCTCTTTTAAAGGCTGTTAAATTTTGCCATCATTGATATGCTGCTGAGCTGACCATGCTGAGGTGCATGTGTCCTAGGGTAAAATTGGAATTGAAGTGGACGTGACATGAGAAACTTGGTACTGATGTGCCAGAGAGCCTGCAAAAGAAAGGAATTATTTTCTGTTATCAGAATGTCAGAGACACAGAGCCTGGTTGATTGAATGGCTGTTCTCAGTAAAATGGAATTCTGTGTGTGTTTAGAACTCCTTCACTTCTTCATTTCCCTTCCTAGAGAATTTCCAGGAGCCAGATATGAAATCTGATGACAGACAGTCGGAAATGAGATAGGATTTGCAGTGGTGATGGGTGTTGCCTCTGTTTTGCAGAGCAGTGGAGGCGTCACACAGCACAAAAGAGCATGGACTCTGATGGGTTACGGTGTTGGGGTGGAATCTTAGTTCAGTCAGCTTTGGGTAAGTTATCAGAGCCTCAGCTTTTTCATCTATGAAATGGAGACCTAATGCTTCTCTCAAGGACTTAGGTAGGATGCAGTGTAACAGTGTACCTTCTGATTCTGTCACATCCCAGCATTTAACCAAGGCTAATACAGTTCTACCTCCTTAGTAGAAGGTCTGCACTAATTAAACATGGGCACAGCCTTCCTCTCCACAGTCTGCAGATGGCTGCTTGACTGTACTCCGAAATACTGGTTCTCCAATGTAGCTGTACATTGGAATTACCGCGGGGAGTTTTAGAAACTAATGCTCTAATCTGATCCATTTGACTTAATTTGTCTGAGGTATGTTCTGACATGAGAATTCAAAAAAAAATCTCACCAGATGATTAAAAAAATTTTTTTAAGTTTATTCATTTTTGAGAGAGAGAGAGAGAGAGAGAGACAAAGCCTGAGCAGGGGAGGGGCAGAGAGGGAGGGAGACACGGAATCCAAAGCAGGCTCCAGGCTCTGAGCTGTCAGCACAGAGCCCGACGCAGGGCTCGAACTCACCAACCGTGAGATCATGACCAGAGCTGAAGTTGGACACTTAACCGACTGAGCCACCAAGGCGCCCCTTGCCAGATGCTTTTAATATGCAGCTCAAGCTGATAAGCTGAGGTCTGAAAGATTGTAATGGGGATATCTTACGTACCATCAAACATATATTTATTACTTTTGAATCCCAGGGCTAGTATCCAAAGGGTCATGATATTTTGCTGT
Source organism: Panthera leo (assembly GCF_018350215.1). NCBI lineage: Eukaryota > Metazoa > Chordata > Mammalia > Carnivora > Felidae > Panthera > Panthera leo. The sequence continues at coordinate 103,009,074 of NC_056687.1, read as the reverse complement.
TTCCTTCAGAGTCATAACTTTCATGAAAGCTCCCTCTCAATTCCTCTCCAGCCCAATGTCACTAGGTTAAGCAATTGGTACAGTCTGTGTTGGGGAAACTGACAGGACCCCAAGAGATCTGCTCTACTTTGTGCTCAGGGAAGGCAGTATGTCCTGATGAAGGCAAAATAAAGAATATACACTCTATTAAATACTAGGAAGATATAACAAAAGGAGATACTAAAGCAAGACCAGAGATTGGAAGAATAAAGAAAGTGAACTGAAAGCCAAACAAATGAATAGTAATGTTTAAAGAGATTACCAAAAATCGGGGCACCCGGGTGGCTCAGTCGGTTAAGCATCTGACTTTGGCTCAGGTCATGATCTCATGGTTTGAGCCCTGCGTTGGGCTCTGTGATGGCAGCTCAGAGCCTGGAACCTGCTTCAGATTCTGTGTCTCTCTCTCTCTCTCTCTCTCTCTCTCTCTCTCTCTCTCTCTCTCTGACCCTCCCCTGCTCATGCTCTCTCTCTCTCTCTCAAAAATAAACGTTTTAAAAAAAGAAATTACCCAAAATAATTCAAATCTGGTATTTGCCTAAGGGAATCATCCTTAAGTGGGAAAGGATATATGTACATTGCAGCATAGATTTTATAATTTTATATACAACAATTATATATTTGATATATAGCATATATGCTATATATTTCATATCATATATGTATGCTATATATATATCATAGCATGTATATATATATATATATATATATGCTATATATATGAAATAAAATGGCCCAAAACAATAAATTATTGATTATCCAGAAGTTTATTTAAGTTTATAGAATTTCTCTAAAGACTTTTAAATGTAGTTCATTTGTAAAAGAAAAGTTGCTCTGACTCAGTGAGTCATTTACATATTGGCAGGCAGCTCAGATTTGAGCTCATGGTAACCACTTGACTCCCCCCCCCCCCCCCCCCCCCCCCCCCCCCCCGCCCCCAGGTGCTTACTACAATTCAGGAGAGCCTTTGATTAATAGATGAGGCACTCGGGGCGCCTGGGTGGCTCAGTCGGTTAGGCGGCCAACTATGGCTCAGGTCATGATCTCGCGGTCAGTGAGTTCCAGCCCCGCATCGGGCACTGTGCTGACAGCTCAGAGCCTGGAGCCTGTTTCGGATTCTGTGTCTCCCTCTCTCTGACCCTCCCCTGTTCATGCTATGTCTCTCCCTGTCTCAAAAATAAATAAAAAAAAATTAAAAAAAATAGATTAGGCGCTCACAGAAGTAAAGAGTGCCTTCTCTTAATGAATTTTGTCTGATTGATATTGGAAACTCGGAGGGGCACAAGCTGAGTGTCATAAGATGCCTGAAGAACATAAAGAGATGAGGAGAAGAACTTTCAACACAAAAGTCAATGAATTAAAGCCACTGAATTAAAAACAATGGCCAGAAAAAAAAAATGGCCAGCCAATTTTCCTCAATATCCCCTTACAATGTTTCGCCTAGAAATATCAAATTTTTTGGTTAAAAGCAGGCTTGTAAATTGAAGGGTCATTGTGAAATTGAAGAAAAGTATTTTCAGATTTTTATTTAAATGTTGATTTTGGAGCTAGGCTGGTGCATCCATGCTCTCATTTCCCTGATGTCTTAAGAACTTCACTGTCTCCAGAGATTCTGTGAACCATACTACTTTTTTATGTTTTAGGCTTTCCCAACATCAAAGGGACATACAAGAGGTTTAGGGACAAAAATATGTAATACAAGTATAGTAAAAATATCCTATAAATCTATTTGAAATATGTGTGAGTATATATTTTTCCTTTTCTATCTCTCTATTTACATATAGAAATAGGGAAAAGAGAGGGAAGGGGACAGAGACAGACACAAACTCAAACACACAGAGACAGAGCTTCATGCAAAGAGAGGAGCTCTATGAAACTGCATATATTCCTGCCTTAAATAGCCATGAAATTCCCTAGTTCATAGATGTAACTGACTACGATGAGACCATCAAAGACAGGGCATAAGTGAACATTTGGAAGTAATTTCTATGAGCCTGTCCTTGTGCTGGGAGTGAGGCTGATTGAAGTAATCATGAAACTAGAAGTTTTTCTGGCTGCTCTCACTTGTTGACACTTGGGTAATTTCCTCTATTTCTCAAAGAAACTAATTCCATTTTTAAGTAAACGCTATTAGAAAGTCACTCTTGTGCATTACAGCATTGTTGTAACAGTTAAAAGTAGGAAACAAAATGAGCACCCATCAGAGAAAATTTAAAAAAGTTATTATATACACACATGCATCTGCTGCACAAGATGATCTATCTTCACATGAAAATATAAAAAAGCTCTCCAAAATCTATACTCAAATAAAAACAGCAAAGTGCAGAACAGTGAGTATAATATCATTTATAAGTAGACAGTAGCATTTCTGGAGAGATATACACAACTGCTTCTCTCTGGAGAGTGAGTATATAGAGCAGAGGAGAGTGCTTTTTTCCCCTTTTACATCTTTCCAATAGTTGATTTTTTGAAAACCACACACCCAAAATATTTTTAAAGAAAGAGAGTAAAAAAAAAAAAAAAAAAAGAGGAGTTTTTTGTTTTTTTTTTTATTGAAAACTTACTGTACGGGTTCAAATTTTAACAAGTAAATTCCCTTAAAATGAAGGTCTATGAGAGCAGAAGTTGTATTTTTGGTCAAGTACAGTGTTTTGATCCTAATATATTTTAGTAAATACTATTCTTTATTGAAATTGCCATTAGCCTAGCAAATATCATTTTTTCCTATGTTTTCCCAGTGGTTCAGGATTGAAAGAATTTATTCAGTCTGATCCATGGTAATAATCTAACCCTGAGTATTTGCACATGGGAAATAAGGTGGGTTTCAAATGTTTATTAATATGAAATTTATTTTTGTATATTTTGGCAAGACTGATTACAGTGTTCATATAACTGTCATGAACGTAAAAGGCAGGGCCAATTGACATGCATTCTGACAAGCTATTTGCAGTCCTCCAATCTTGAAGTCAGATTCGATTGCATAATTACTCTAAAGATAAGTCTGCTTTTAAAATGATCTGATATGTCACTCAATAAACTGAAAAGTACCTCTGATTTTCATACAGGGTAAAACGAAAAGCTTATTAAATGACTAATGTATATCCACAAGGTGGACAGCAGAGTGTGTCTGTTGTGGAACATTTGACCTCTTTTTCAGGTAGGTGACAGAGACAACATCTGTTTGTTGTGGCATGGAGCCATTGGCAAGTGATCTTTCCAGGTTAGTTATTGGATGATGTGTAGTCCTTCAGTAATTTGACAGTGCTTCATTATGAGAGGTTCAAGGAGGCAGATGTTTCCCTGAAGGAATCAGGAAAGCACAGTGACAACTTTATTGTAGACTGACAAGAACTCCGATATCTTCTTTAGATGAAATTGCTAGATGAGCTGAAATGCTGGCAGGTCAGTTTCTTGAGTGTAATATTGGTAATCAATCATTTGATGGACATATAAAGGAAAAAGAGTAGAGAGGGTCACTAATCTTTCTGTTAATTAGAACATCAAAACACCACCACCTTAAAATATATCCCCCAAGGATCATGCTAGAAGCAATGCATTGAAAAGAAAGGAGATGGAAAATAAAATATATGAAATTAGTGTAAGGACACCTTTGAGAATATACAGGATTTCTACTGCAATAGATTTTAACTGTATTCCCACTCAGTAATATTATTACCATCAGCTGTTTGCCAGTAGCTGCAGGCATAATTTTCTTTTTTTACTGCTCACTGGACCCAAGCCTACTCAATTTAGTGTAGTTGGCTATGGCACCACTCACTTTCTTAAAACACAAGGCTTTCCAATTTCCAACAATGTTTATAGTATCAGAATAATTTGAAACAGGTGTTTAAGCCTCACGCCTATGCTGTGCAGCAGAAGGTTTATATATTTTTCATTATATATTGAGACAGACCACAACACTTGGAATGGCCATCTGTCACCAAATGCGTGCTGTGTGCTGAATGGAAGAGAAATGGGAGTTTTTCACTGCAAACTCCTTTGAAAGTGATGGGATGCATTCTCCTGCCTTCTGAATCCCCGCTCGGTGCTTTGGATAAAACCAAAAGTTTTTTTGCTGCTTTTATCACAGAATGTCACCTATCAGAGATCATTAGAATGCTGCATGGCATTTCTGTTTGGTTTGGTTACAAAAATTGTAAGCCCCAAACTTGAGACCGTATTTAGCCAATGGATTTCCCCCAGAGGAATGGTATTTCAGCCTATACATTTCCTTCTTTGTCTCACAACATTGTGCAGCTTGGGTCTTAAGTATTAGGTCTCTTTGCAAGAATCTGGACTTGTGAGTTCTAGTTGCCAAATTAAGTGCTCACAGACACCAGGACGGTAGTGTGAATTGGTAAATCTGGCAGCATAGCAATCGTGGAAACCTGGAGAGAGCATCGCCTGTCGGGAGGGAGCAGGTGATAGATATGCTTGCCTGTTGGGCAGAAATGCAGGCCCAGGACCATCTGATCCGTCATTGAGAATAAACCAGAAATCTAGATTTTCATATACTATCTCCGAATACTTAAATATTGACATTGCACTTAAAAAATTAAAAGCCCATGTAGGCCAAACAAATATTCACACAGTTTGAGGTCAGCCAGTTTGGAGCCTATTACTTAGACTAAAAATCTTCTGGTATAACTAGATCTTCTTTTAGAGTTCATAAGATATTCTTCCCTTGGTTATACACACATAATTTATTTTGCCAAAAATTTTCCAGACTAGGTATTATCAACACCTTGATAATGATGGTAATGGTGATGCTGATACTGTTCGGTAATATTGGTCATCAATCATTTGACAGATGTAGAAAGGAATAATAATAGAAAGTATCTACTTGTTGCCTGGCAGGTGGACTCTGAGGTCATGTTCATATCTACTCTCTGACAGACTTCCACACTGTAGCCTAACTGGGACTTGGAAAACAAATAAGATAGGCTGGAGGTAATCCTGGAACTGAAAGGTTGGAGGGAGATTGCAAAGGAATCTATTTTAAGAATGAGCAGGTAAAAATTAATTATTTTTCACCAAATATTTATTAAGTACCTACTGTGTGTTAGGCACTGCTCTGTTTATTCAACACAAGTTTACTGAGTGCCTACAAACAAACATTAGGCAATAATCTTTATCCTTCTTTTTAAAAAAAATTTTTTTTAACGTTTATTTATTTTTGAGACAGACAGAGACAGAGCATGAACAGGGGAGGGGCAGAGAGAGAGGGAGACACAGAATCCAAAGCAGGCTCCAGGCTCTGAGCTGTCAGCACAGAGCCCGACGCGGGGCTCGAACTCACGGACCGCGAGATCGTGACCTGAGCCGAAGTCGGACACTTAACCGACTGAGCCACCCAGGTGCCCCAATCTTTATCCTTCTAATGGGGCTGTGGGTGACAAATGGTTGGCAGAATAAATAGATAAAATACATTGTGTTTTATAGTGATAAGGCTCGTGGAGGAAGAATAGCAGAGAAAGGTACAGGGAGTACAGGAGAGGGAAGAAATTATAAGTAAAAGATGATGCCACATTTGTGCTGGAGTAACTGGGTTGTCAAGTTGCTAGTGCTGAGATTGCAAAAGATAGAAGAAGGAGTATATTTGAAGATGAAGCTTAGGAACTCAATTTTGGACATGTTATGTGTTGGATGCCTAAAAGACATTCAGTGGGGATGTCAGGAAGGCAGTAGAATTTCAAGGGAGATGTCCAAGCTGGAGCTACAAATTTGGGAGTAACCAGATGGTATTTAAAATCATAAGACTGCAGGGAAATAAATGTGGATTGAAAGAGAGGAATTTTAAGGACTGAGTCCTGTGGTATTTACAGTGACTTACCAGCCAGCAGATAAAAAAGAACCAGCAAACAAGACTGACAAAGAATGAACAGTTGAGGTAAGAGGAAAACCAGGAGAATTCAGAATCCTGTAAAATGGAGAAATCATTTTGAGGGCACTTTGTAAAATTCAGACTCAGACATACCACCCTAAAACTCATTCTTTTTCTCTCTCTCTTACCCTCCACCCCACTTTCATTCTGCTGGTGTAGACGGGGCCCAGCAAGCAAGTGATTCTGTTGTAGGTGTTCATTGACCACACTTTATCAAACATCAAATAGACGAATGGGGTCTGTGGCTTGTCCAGATGGTTCAGTGGTAGGAAACAAAGAATAGGGAGCTGAAGGAGAAGTGAAGGAAGTGAAGCTCAGGAGAGCAGTACTTACCAAGCGGTGGGTTACCAAAGCTGGACACAGTCGTTGGCATGGCTGGTTTGAGGGAACTAACTTAATTGGGCCCTTTATTTACTACAGTTAATGAGACAGTTCAGTGTGTAGGTGGGGGGTTGAGTGATTGCACGTGCCAAGATAGAACATATGGGACTGGGAGTCAGGCAGACCATGCTATAGAATTTTTCTGCCAAATCAATATAAAACCAATCCCAAATCAATGGAAAAACAATCAAACTGTGTGTTCTACTAGCTTGACAATCTGCTCTAACTGGTTTACACATCTGCTGAGTTATATGAAGAAGACACTGAACCTTTTTCATCCATGCTGCCCCACTCTTAGCAGAGTGTCTGACACTTTGCAGGCTCAGAGTCAGCATCTGCCAAGTGCACGAAGGTGGACCCAGCCAAAGAGGAGTGGACATGTGGTATATTTATGGATTTATGGAGATAGCTCATTCCCAAATACTTACAGGCTATTTTTGTAGATTTCATAAATTCTTTGTTTTTTATATGCTGAATAGATAAGGTTGAACTATCAGTTCTGGAAGAACACTGTGATTTGAGGTTATGATTTTTAAAGTTATCAATACCTCTTTACAAAGGTGGTTAGTTACTGAGGTTATGTCAACTCCGACGGCAAATCCTTGACAGCCCTTTGATTGCAGCTGGCTTCTCCAGCCACTTCAGTGTCACCTTGGGCTAGATGCCTACATAGCCTGAGGCAGGGGAAACTTTTGTAATAGAAAAAAAAAACATTATTAATGAGATTGGTGTCAATCTGGACACCAGTGAACTAGGTTCTCAGTTGCCCCTCCCACACAATCTGCTCAGAATAGGGTATTTTATGATTCTAAAACAGAAACATTTTTTTTCTCAGCTTCAGGCCTTAAACATGATTTGAATTTTGAGCCATTTCTGTGCATCTTGTGGAATAATGACACAGTTTTGACTCTGCTGCTTAAAGGAGCTAGTGTAGTGCACAGAAAAACAGACACCCTCCATTTCATGTAGGGATGCAGGATATTCCCTCTGTCTCTGTTCTCTTCTTGGAGACTTCCTTCTCCTAAGAGGGGTTCCCTCTAAAGGTTTCACAGAACATTTTTCTAATTACCAAATGAAGAATTTTGTTGAATACACTAGGTTCTATATCCTGAGTTCTTATGGTTTTCTATGTAACAGTTTACTGTCTTGACTACAATCTTAATTTTGCTCTCCTAATTAACAGAAGTCTTCTATAAGCACTTTTGGTATCTGTATCCCTGAAATTACTACATTTGATAGAGAAGAGATAGTTATTGTAACCAGAAATTATTTACTATGAACTGATATACTTTATTATAATTTATTTATTTTGAGAGAGAGTGACAGAGAGTGAGAGCGAGTGAGCATGCACACGCAAGACAGGGAAGGACAGAGACAGGAGAGAAAGATCCCAAGCAGGCTCCATGCCATCAGTGCAGAGCCCAATGCGGGATTCAAACTCATGAACTGTGAGATCATGACCTGAGTTGAGATCAAGAGTCGGATGCTTAACTGACTGTACCATCCAGGCACCCCTTTTTATTCTTAATTTTTTTTAGTTTAATGAACTTTCTTATAAAAATTAGTCATCATTCAAATGTCCTCTTTGCTCATTGCTAGTATCTCTGGCCCATTATTCTAACATCTTTGAAGATCAATCTCTTGATAGAACTTGGGGCAGTACAACAATGAATGAAAACTAAATGATTATAAAGTAAAAATATAATTTTCACAAAAGTTACTGGATAAAGCATATGCTAGTAATACTGACAAATTACTTAAATTGGAACAAAGCTATTGGCAAGCAAGGATGTGGAAGTTAAACCAGAAAACAATAAGATAAAAATTGACAAGAATGAGAACAAGATAATTATTTTAAAGAGGATGATTTGACTTTGAAAATGTTATAAAGAGGACCTTGGGAAAATTAAGGAAGCCCTTGAATACATCTGTGTAACTGACCCTTGTTTGTAATCATGCTGTGAAAGGTAAATGCAAAGGGAAGTTCTGTGGGGCTATAAATTTAAAAAAAGAAAAAAATGAGTCCTGCCCTATTGGTATATTCATAGTTTATTTTAAGAATCTAGGATAGTTTCAACTATAATATAAATCTTTTCAACACAAGATAAAAATTAACATAGTATTTTTGGTATTGTTCAATATAAAATCTGCATTAAACATTTAAGAATAGTTACAAAGTTTCGGTTTATCATTTTCTATGGTCTTTAAGTGGTCTTTCTCAGTTCCAGTTATCCTTGGGAAGCAAACTTCCTGTACAGTTGACCTTAATTCACTAGTATGCTGTTCATCAGGGGTATTTCCCTCTCACTCTCCCTCCCATCTTTGTCACACGAGTAAAATCAATTTTAATAATATATTTTACTTAACTCAATATGTTCAAATATTATAATTTCAAAATTTAAACAATGTTTTAAGGAATGGGTACCCAGGGAGCTCTCTTGTTTTTCTCAGACACACAAGCAGGTTGGCAGGAAATAGGGGCCAGTGGCACGTCCTGCTGGTAAAGAGTCCGTGCTGGGTTAGTAAGAGCGTGTATGAACAGGAACACAGAAGAGGCTGAGATGATGGGCGCAGGTGTTTCCCTAGATGTGTTCACTCACTGTTGTCCAAGGAGGTAGTGGGAACCTGCCAACAATGCCCTGGGTGTGCACATTAGCACTACATTCAAGACCCTGAGAAGTAGTAAGTCAAGAACCTTTTTAATGCAGGCTTTTTTTTTTATTTTTAAAATTTACTTATTTGAGAGAGAGCGAGAGCACGCGCGCGCAGCAGAGGAAGGGCAAAGAGATAGAGAATCCCAAGCAGGTTCCACGCTGTTGGCACCAAGCCCAATGCAGGGCTTGAACCCATGAACCATGAGATCATAACCTGATCCAAGATTAAGAGTCGGATGCTTAACCAACTGAGCCACCCAGGTGCCCCTTTAATGCAGCCTTTCCAAAATGTATATATATTTCCTCTAGAAAACAGCCCCTCTTGCCACCTGCTTACACATTTTTGGATTCTATCTCTTCACATACCCCTCTTTTTTATTTAATATCTAGTTTTATTTGTTACTCTTAGAAAAATCTCATTTTTTAATAAACTCAACTTTAGAGATGGAAGCTCTCAGAAAGGACAACCTCAGTGTCTTGGAAATCTGTTCTGAAGCTTTCCTTTGGCCTCCTTTATTCTCCTGGCCAAAATTTTATCATATTTTGGACCTTCTCTTTTTTCAGGAAGCTGTTTCTTTAGAACAATGTAGCCAACATTTGTGTCGCAGGACATGTGGAAAAACAATATGCCGTGCTTTGGTCCTAGGTGTCTTACCTTCTTTGTCTTGGGGATTTTTCACAAAATGCTGGCAGATATTTTCTTGAATTTTTTTTATGGTTTACTAAGTTTTGAGAGACAGGCAGAGTGTGAGTGGGGAAGGGGCAGAGAGAGAGAGAGAGAGAGGGAGACACAGAATCTGAAGCAGGCTCCAGGCTCTGAGCTGTCAGCACAGAGCCTGATGCGGGGCTCGAACACACGAACTATGAGATCACGACCCTAGCTGAAGTTGGATGCTTAACCAACTGAGCCACGCAGGCACCCCTGGCAGATATCTTCTTTAGAGGGCTTAAACATTTTGTGGAATCTGCTAGCTCATTTGGGCCTGAAGCAATAAGACCCAGTAACACGTGATCAAAGGGAAAATTATTGAGATAGTTTACATTCTTTCTTCCACACTTTCTTCCACACTTCCACTTTGAAATCTGGTGTTATACTTACAGCACATCTCAATTTGGACCAGACACATTTTAAGTTTCCAATAACTATGTGCTTAATGCCACACTGGCATCAGTGTGAACAAAAGTATTGTTCTGGGAAGCGGAGATGGTGGAGTCAGGGAAAATGATTAGAGTCCTTGCAAGAAACCAGTCCAGAGAAGATAAGTCCTTGAATTAAATAAAGCCAAGGCAGTAGGGATGGTAAGGAGGAGACAGAATTGACACATAAGGGTTGGTGAAATGTAATGGAGAAGAATGTGGGTTCTGGAGCCAGACATGCTGCTTAGAGTCCTAAATTTTACCTCTCTATAGCTGTGTTTCATGAAAGTTACTCAATCCATATATCTCTTGTTGGGTCACATATTAAAGATAATAATAGTAATATGCCTACAAAGTAGGGAGGTTATAAGGGTTAAATGAATTATTAAATATAGAACTCTCAGATGACTGGCACTTTTAAGCATTTAGTATCAGATTATCATGATTTAAGTTAATAGGACTTGGTGATCAACTGGATGTGGCCAGTGGGATTAGGAAAGGAGTCAAGAACTCTTGCAAAGCCTAGACTGTTTTTTCTTGTTGTATCTAGAAAAAATGATTCCTAACGACCCTTTATAGAAGTTCTAAACCAGTGCTCCATGTGGATCTTGCTTGTAAGTGGATCCTGATGACCGACACAGCGCTGCCTTTCTCTTCCCAAGACCTGTGTTTCTGCTGGTCCCTGTGAAGGAAGAAGAAAATTTCCTCTAGCCAAGATTCTTCTAGCTGGACTAAGAATGATCTTTATATTAAACAGATTAACAGGAAAAAAACTCCGAAGTTTTATTATGCATGCATGGTGGCCCAATATTGAAACTGGGGACTAAAGAAATGACCAAGGCAGGCAGTTTTCATACTGTATAGATGAAAAGACAATAAATCTGTGAGGAATTGAAAGGACAAAAAAAACCCTTAACTTTGGGAGCTTCAATTAGTAAGGAATTCTAAGTGGAATTTGGGTTGAGGTAGTAGATTAGTAAAAAGTAAAAAGGTTTGTTTATAAAGCTTTCTCTGCTTTAAGGTCCCTATCTCTGGTGATGAGGATTCCTTTTTATTAGCACAAAGAGGGGACTTTTAGTACAGGAGATTTATTTCTTGCATACCCAGGAACAGAGGAGGGTCCGAGAGTCCTCGAACAGGATGTCTCTTAAGTAACTTTTATTTAAAATAATATTGTCAAAGTGGCACATTTTAGGTGGCCTGCCCTTGGCTTTACATCCTTGTGCTAAGAATGCACATCCACCAGCTCTTTACATTGTTGGCTTATGACCTATTCTCTGGTGTCAGCTCAAGATCTCAGGTCTTTAAAGAGGGCTTTCTTGATCACCCTGCTATATCTCAGCCACCTTCACACCTCCTACCATACTTCGTATCTATCTTGCCTTATTTATGATCTGTCTCCTCAACGAGTTATAAGATCTGTGATATTTATGATAGCTTGTCTATATTGTTTATCACTGCATCCCCACTGCCTAGGAACAGTCCCTGGCACAAAACAGAGGATCTAAAATGATGTGTTCAATGAATAAACAAATGCTTAATTTTTTGTGCTTTTGAAAGGTGAGAAATAGATTGAATTCTAGAACATTAGAGACAGCTGGTAGGGTGTAGGGAAAATCTTATTTTGTTGTTTGGATATCATTTTTTTCTTTTATTAACATAATGGTGCCAAAAAGAATACATTTAAGACTCTTGTGGTTAAGATGTAGATTATCTCAGCACTGCATACCTCCATCATGTAAGATCAAGATCATGAAGGCACAGACAATATGGGAAGCTTTCGCGGTCGGTCCAAAATTCATATAGTCCAAGCATCTGTCTTTTCCACATCTGAAATCAATTCTAAAGAGGTAGAGTGACCATAAGGCATAAAGTGAGTTAAAGTAAGGATGGCGAATTTAAAATCCAGATCTCTGGGCTCTCAAGCATGTTTTAATTATATATCACGTTGATGTTAGTGTGTTCATGTATCTATGTATGTATATTCAGAGACATGTAATAATAAACTATGTTGGTGGGTAACTATTACTAGATTTTGTAAGGCAAATTTATGTCAATTTTGATAAAATACCCTATTGAAGTGAATGTAGAAGGTTTTAAAAAACTCTTCTTCATACTGGAATTTTGCCATTTGATTGTTGCTTAAGAAGAGCATATGTTTAGTTAAGCAAATTTTTATTGCAGGGATATTTTTGCAGTAATAGTGTTTGTTAAAATATATTTGACTGGTATTGTTTTATTCTATTAAACTGATGAAGTCAGGTAAATTTATTGATTCTAGGAAAAAATCTAAGTTTTCACTTAAAAGCTTTTCCCAACTTAAATCCTGTTTCAGCAATCATGATAGGAGTGCATAAATAATTTGTGGCTCAAGGTCTGAACTTCTTGTTTTCTTTTCTCTAACTTAAGTTGTTTTTTATTGGAGTCCTTTGGGGAATCAATTGCCTAGTACCTCTAAACAGTTTTTATCTCCATGTAGACAGACTTAAGCTCACCAGGCTTACTTCAGGTCAAATGGTTTTGAAATGAATTAGTGACCTGAGAACTGGTTAAGTAATTTGCTATTTTGGCCCAAACCTACTTAGGCATCTGTAACCACTATAGGTTTTGCATCATTTCTGAAGTGCTCTTTCTGAAATCAGACTCCATTTCCTCTGGTGTTGCCCTACAGTTGAAAGAGTTGATTAGCTTTTGTTAGGTTGTTATTCATCATCATAGTAACTAGAAATGAAAATCATAAGAAGCTAGAAATGGTTATGAAAGCCCATTAGACTGATTAATCTCATTTTTAAAACTTGGGTTAGAAGAGGCACATTTTTATTGCTGTTCCTTCTCAATGCAGAATTGTTTATGAAGTATTTTCTTATTCACTCTTATTTTTTTACTCTTAAGCCTACTGTAATTTGTGCTGCCTCTAGCTGCTACCTTTTTCTAATGTTCACATAAAAGTTTCAAGTTTGCGATATGATATTACCTCATCATTTAAATCAATAAAAAATTCCCAAGTACGGAACATTGTATTAGGTATTAGGTAAATGCAATGTATGAACAGGGTATCAGCAAATGATGGTAACTTAAGGCTGATGTACTCATATATTACTCTGAGAAGTCAGGAGGAGAAATTTCTTTCTAAAAGGTTGGACAATGAGAGGTAATGATGGCAGGCTTTATGGAGGAGGAGGTTGTGTTGGACATTAAAGATTAGGCAAAGTTAGAATCTCATGAATGGGTGGATCAAAAGAGTGAGTAAAGATTTAAGGTAGGAAATCCTGTGAAATTCAACTAATAGGATATGGTCCTGTTGGCTCATAGTAGAGCATAGAGGATGAAGATCAAGGTGAGATGAGTCTGAAAAGAGAAGTTGAAAGCTGGTAGTGAGATGCTTGAATACCATGTCCTCGGGCATTATTTAGTAGACTGTTGAAAGCCAATACCCTCTGGGCTGATCCATTCAGTTATTTATGGTGCTGTTCTATTTACCTGACATGTCCTTATGATTTCATCTTGCTCGGAGGACCTTAGAAGTATAAATATCTCTTAATAATGATTGGGGAAAAGATTAAAAGGAAAGATAGAGGTTATATCGGACTTGCACAGGAATTTACATCTAGCCTTATCACCAGTTTGATTATTTGGTTTATACCGAGTGGACATTTGGGTTGAATCAAGAAGATAAATTTGACAGCAATAACTGTGCACTCTTGTATTTAGTTCATAAAAGTCAGTTGCACAGTGCAGGATAGGTTTGACAGTAGACCATGGGAAAAGAGAATTTATTTGACCATAAGGTAGATAAGGAGTAACGTGACTTCTAAAAAAGACAACAAAAACATTCAGCTTGCAGAGAAGATGGGAGATTAATTAAAATGAGTACTATATTTGTAAATGATTTGATGGGAAAAATACTAAAATTTATTCAAAAATCTTTGCTTACACATATTCACATATGATTTTAGTGACATGTATAGGTAAGAGTATAGAACTCCTGAATGACCAGTTTATAGTGAACTGATTTGTTTGACCTAGTTATGCCTACTGAAGGAGAGGAGGTGTGGATCATGGGGGGGAAGAAAAAAAAGAAAACCCAAAAAAACTTTTACATGTGAAAAGTCCCAAGCTTTGAATTCTAGCAGATTTTAGGTGTATAATTTTAAATAAGATGACCCTGCATCTGTTTCCTCTAGGGATGCCATCCCAGTTGAAAGAGTTGATTAGCTTTTGTTGTGCTGATATTCATGATCACAGAAACTAGAAACAGTAACTCCTAATGAGGTAGAAATGGTAGGAAGCCTGTTTATAAAATATCTTATGTCCCTCAGAGGATTGTTGAGAGACTCCAGAGCTCATGAAGACATTCTATATACTGTGAGGCTCAAAAAGATATACAGTTTACTGATTAATGAGAGCCCATTTTGTGATTTTCCTTTTGCCTCTCAACTTCGGGCAGTCAGAAGGGCTGTTTGAGGTCAGATTGCTGAACGCTTAGTGTTTTGTGAATGTCTCTCCCCTCCATATGAAGTTGCTTGCAAATAAATATGTAGTGGCTCTCAAAATGGTGTTTGGGAATACCCACATAAGAAAAATGCAGAATGGTTGTAAAAAAGAAAATGGAGACCTCTTCAGACTTTGTGAATCAGAATGCTGGGAGATGGGACTCAGTATTCTGTATTTTCAACAAACTATCCAGTGGTTCTCAATTGGGGGTAATTTTGGACCCATCCCTGGGGGGCATTTGGCAGTGTTCCAAGGCATTTTTGATTGTCAGAACTAAGGTAGAGGGTAGATATTACTGGCATGTTGTGAACAGAAACCAGGGATGTTACTAAACATCCAACAATGCACAGGACAGCCTTCCATGACAAAGAATTATCCAACTCAAAATGTCAATAATGCTGAGGTTGAGAAGTCTTGTTATACCCAACACAATTTAAAATCTACGTTTCTAGCAGGTATCATCTATATTTGGCAATTAGAATTATTTAACTTATGTATTCATCATTTGTTTATGTATTAAACAAATTTTTTTTAATGTTTTACTTACTCTTGAGAGACAGAGAGTGTGAGCGAGGGAGGGGCAGAGAGAGAGAGAGGGGGACACAGAATCCAAAGCAGACTTCAGGCTCTGAGCTGTCAACACAGAGCCCGATGCGGGACTTGAACTCAGGAACCGTGAGATCATGACCTGAGCTAAAGTCGGATGCTTAACACTCAACCGACTGAGCCACCCAGGCACCCCATTTGTTTATGTATTTATTTTCAGAACTCTTTTTAAATGATCTTTACTGAAAAAGTAGAAAGATGTAGAATTTTAAATAAACTGTTGGGAGTGGGATTAATTAGTTTAGGCTCATTTCTGGGTTCTTTTAAAAAAAGATTCCTTAAAATTTTTCCACTGCAAGAATAGTAATCAAGAGATTTTAAGCTAGTTAGTTCTTTGCACACATTGAAAAAATTTTCTTAATTTGTCCTAGCTGAGAGGGAATATGACCTTATGAAGTCAAATTTATAGAATATTTTCATTTTTTATAGAAAATTTAAAAAACGTAATTTAGTTGGTGTAGGTTCAAGCGCTTAGAGATATTTTGTTGATGGGATTCAGGGAGGAAGAAGTGGGCTATATACATATCTTTGAGAACTTGTTTTTACATACAGATAACAATCATTTGTAATTAACAGTTCATTGTTTGAATGCAAACACTGCTGTTAAGTGGTGACTGAAACAGTGGTTGTCCTTTACTCTCCAGTAGAAGAAACATTTTCTTCCTTTGCTCTATTGATTTGCTAACAAATCTATTTTATATGTGATGATATAAAGATAAAATCTGCCCATTTTTACAGTCCTTACATATGAAACACAGCACCTATATTTATTCACTTTGCTTTCATTAAGCAAAAGAATTAGTGTAATATTAACAATCACCCTTATTACATATTTAAAGCAAATTCAAATTTAACTTCCTAAGGTGTCTCCAGCAGATGTTCTCTTATAATAATTTCTATGGTGACTTTCAGCTCTGAAAAGCCTTGAATCTCTAATGAAAAATTTCAAAGTAATAAGATGGAATAGAAGCATTAAAACATACTTGGAGATAGAAATTGAAATCATTTTGGCTAAATATATCAGGTTAGAAGTTGCCCTAGTTACTGATTGCTGCTATTAGATATTCCCCTTGCACAAAGAAAGCCAGTTATTGATTTTTGAATTTGAATTTCTTTTGAGATAATTGATTGCCTCTATTGTAGATCCTTACTTATCTCAGCTTATGAAAACCCAAGGTAATAGGAATCACCTGCTTTTCTAATGCCTGCCTAATGTTTTGCCTAATTTACTTACCCCTGCTAACCTAGAAACTATTAGAATATAATCTTCATGGAATGCATAAAATTAATGAGTGTCCCATTATGTATTGATGCAGTAGTTACAATATATTTCAGGTACTGTTAATGATGGCTTGATTTACCTTAATGCATTTCAAAGTTTGCAGTTCCTGGCATCTCAATTCTATTTTTATATTTATAAAATTTTACTTAATGATACTACTCAGAGAAACAAATATATACATAGGTCACTGGCTAAAAAGGAAATAAAGGCAAATATTCAGCAGCATGGAAAAAATAAATGTGTTGATTGGACTCCTATTTGTCATTTTATTGAAGTTAGTTTAAAAATGATTCTGTGCACTAATTGTGAGTGTTTGTAATTTGAGACTGGGCCTTGGTTGTAGATACTAGACAAATACAATGTACACACTTGTGGAAATGCAATTAAATGGTTTGTTAAACACAGTATTCTGTTTTAGTCCCACCTGGGGAACTGCAATTCAGTGCAGTTCCCGATGCATAACCCAGAGTTATGATCAGGATCCACAGGTTTAAGGATAGAGTCCCCATCCAGACACCCTTATGTTAGAAGCCAGGCACAAGTTCTTGGGATCCTGAAGCCACTTACATTTCTGACCAACTGACCACCAGTTAGAGAGTTCCCACTACCCAGCACAAGTTTGATAATACACTAGAGCAACTCAACTCAGGAAAGCCCTAGACTTTATTATATGACGTACACATAGAGCAAGGTCTGAGAGCATCTCAAATACTGAGATGTCTTGCCCTCTACCTGTGGCACTGGGGTGGTTCTCCCAGCATATCAATGTGATCACCAAACAGGAAGTACCCCTGAGTTTCATTAATTGATTCAATTAATGACCGAGCTATTGAACTCCATCTGCAGTCTCCCTCCCCTCCCTGGAGGGTGAAGGGGAAGAAAGTTCAACCCTATAATTATTTGTTGGTCTTCCTGGTGACCAGCTCCATTGTGAAGCTACTTAGGGGTCCACAGGAGTCTTTAGCATTGCAAAGATTCGGATCACTCAGGAATTTCTAAGAGCTTTTGAAACTCCTTGTCAGAAACCTTAGGCAAAAACCAAACAAATTCTTTATTATACTGCACACAGGTATACCAAATAAATAAGTAAATAAATAAAATGATTCAGTAAAAATTTGGCTACTATGTACTAGGTGTTATTTTAGTAATCAACCATCTATCTGTATAAAACCATCTACCTGTATAAAACTCCCAGAAGATAACATAGGAGAAAACCTAAATGACCTTGGGTATGATGATGATTTTTTGGATACAATATCAAAGATACCATCCATGAAAGAAAGAATTGATAAGCTAGTCTTTATTAAAATTAGAAACTTCTGCTCTGTAAAAGGCAATGTCAAGAGAATGTGAAGGCAAGCGTCAGAGAATATTTCCAAAAGACACATCTAATACAGGATATTATCAAAATAGAAAGAACTCTTAGAATTCAACAATAAGAAAACAGACAACCTGATTAATAAGTGACTCAAATAGTTTAACAGATACCTCACCAAAGAGGTATACAGATGGCAAGAAGGCATATATAAAGATGCTTTACATCTTGGGTCATCAGGGAAATGCAAATTAAAATAACAACAAAATATTACTATATACATATTAGAATGGTCAAAATTCCAAACATTGACAATGCCAAATGCTGGCAAGGATGAGGAACAACAACGGGAGCTCTCGTTCATTGTTGGTGGAAATAAAAAACAGTACATCTGCTGTGGAAGAGAGTTTGGCGGTTTGTTACAAAACTAACATTGCCTAACTGTATGATCCAGCAATCTTGCTCCTTGGTACTTACCCAGGTGAATTAAAAACACGTCCACATAAAAACTTGCACACAGATGTCTATAGGTGCTTTGTTCTTAAGTATCAGGAGTTGCAAGCAACCAAAATGTCCTTCAGTAGGTGAAAGGATTAACAAACTATGGCACACTCAAACAATGGACTATTCAGCACTAAAAAGAAATGAGCTATCAAGCAATAAAAAAAAATGTAAAGGAAGTTTAAATGCACATTGCTGACTGAAAGAAGCCAATCTGAAAAAGACTGCATCATCTACGACTTCAACCATATGACATTCTGCAAAGGGCAAAACTATGGAGGCATTAAAAAGGTCAGTGGTTGCTGGCGTTGGCAGGGGGGGTGGGGTTGGATAGAGAACTGAGGATTTTTAGGGCAGTTAAAATACTCTGTATATTGTACATGTGAATATATGACATACATTTGTCCAAAACCCTAGACTGTGCAACATCAGGAATGAACTCTAATATAAACTATTGGACTTTGTATGATTATGTGTCAACACAGGTTTTTAGGGCAGTGAAACTATTATGGTCCATACTACAATGCAGGCTACATATCATTATACATGTATCAAAACCTGCAGACTGTACAACCCTAAGACTGAAGTCTAATGTAAATTATAGACTTCGGGTGATAACGATGTGTCAGAGGATGCTTCTCAATTGTAACAAATGCACCACTGTGGTGACAGATAATGGTAGTACAGGAGGTTGTGTGTTAATGGGGGAAATGGAGGTATATGGAAACTGCATGCGATTTTCATTAAATTTTGCTGTGAACGTAAAATTTCTCTAAAAAAAATAAAGTTGATTAGTTTAAGATGGCACTGAAAATGTATGCTTTCCTGAATGGATGTGTAGCTTTTCAAGTTTGATGTTTGTTCCATTTCTGACTGGGGCAGATGACTTGTGCACCAGAGCCTTTTCTAGGAGTTACGGCAGACAGAAGGTGGGTTCAGCTCTGAGATCAGTAAGATGATAGATCCACAATTACTTGGAATAAGCTTTTGATTTTTTTGTGAATGGGTCTCAGTCCGGTTGGTGCTGTTTACTGAGAATTAACTGTATGGAAAATCAAACGTAGGGCCTGGGCTTCTTCCTTTTCTATTTTTGGTGAAGATAGTAGGAGGGAAAAATTGATGGAAATGTTTTGACATTTGTTTCCTTGAATGGTGAATAAGTATAAATTTTATTTGTGGGGAGGAATAACAGAGTATAGATGTTGCTGGTCTTTAATGCTTTACAACTTTCTCTCCTTAAATAGCTGGTTTTATTCTTGTATAAATTAATTATGCCACTAGAGGTAAGAATTTTCCTATTGTCCAGGAAGTTTAACTGAAGCTCATTTGAGGAAAAATCTCTTGTGCTGTAAATTTTAAGGGAAGGTACCAATGATGCAGAGTATTTGTGTCCAAAAAAGGAATCTTTCTTTTTATTCTCTGGCTGGATGAATATTGAACTAAAGTCTATGTAGACCAAATGTGGTACTACTCCTGATTTTGTGAGAGAGCCTGATAAGCGTTCCCTGAAGTTGGAAAGCATTGGTGAATTTCAAGACTAGTTCCCTCTTATGTATTTCTCAAGGCAGGAGAATTAAAGGAGCTTTCCAGCAGGGCTTGAAGGTATTGTAGCATAACATGCCAGGAGGTGGGGGCAACCTCATCCTGTCCCAGTTCTCCTCAGAAGTGATAGAAGAGAACCTGTGGGTACCCAGGTCTCCCCCCCATGGGTGAGTGTATGGTTAGAGGAAGAACACTGGGCTTTCAGACAGGTTCAGGGACAAGGAGTCATTCTCTCAATGTGGAAAAGACAGGGGTGTAGTCCACTGGCAAGAGACCAAGAGAAATCCAACTGCCCTTCTCTGGGAATCCTCAGCAACAGACGGGGGCTTCAGGATGCTGAACATGCTTCAGAAAGGCATGAATACCACCTTTGTAAACAGTAAATCAGACCACATAGCCCAAACCTCCCAACACATACACCAATGCAGTAATATCTCCCTCCTTTTCCTCCTTACAGAACCTAATACAGAACTCTAGACCCTGAAAAAAGTGGGAAAGACAGAACTTTAGCCACGTTACTCCAAGCAGGCAGGGCTACAGCTGTAACTTGTACTAGGTGAGAGGACAATCTTTACATTTCTATGAAGTTAAAACTATGAACTGGATAGAACTAAGTTTTAGTAACTGAAACTGATAACATGAAAGAAATTCTCTAAGTTGTAAAAAGATGGAAAAGAGGGTGTGTGTGAATCACGGTGAGTATTGAGGCAATACAGAGCATATTATTTTTCTATTGCTGAGTTATAAATCTTCACAAATTGAGTGGCTTAAAATGACACATGTTTATTATCTCACTGTTTCCAGGGGATCAGGAGTGTGGGAGTGACTTAGCTGGGTCCTCAGCTCAGGATCTCACAAGACTGCAATCAATGTGTCAGACAGACTGCATTCTCCTCTGGAGCTCAGGATCTAATTCCAAGCTCAGTCAAGCTGTTGGCAGTATTCAGTTCCTTACAGTGGTGGAATTCAGGCCCTCAGCTGCCCCTCTTCATAAGCAGTTCGCAGCATGACTGGTTGCTTTTTCAAGGCCAGCCAGAAAGCATCTTTGCTGCTTGAGGAAGGGCCAAGACATTCTCCGAATGAGCACAGATGATTAGGTCAAGCCCACCAGGATACTGTCCTTTAGAATAATTTAAAGTCAACTGATAAGGAACCTTAACTGAATCTGGAAAGAACTTTACCTTGGCAATATATTGTAACTATCAGTGGGAGTGGCATCATCCATCCTATTCACAGGTCTTAGCCACAGTCGAAAGCGAGGTATTACATACATGGGTGTGTCCCAGTGGATGAGAATTCAGGGGCCATCTTGCAATTGGATTCTACCTGCCACAGAGAGTATGGAGCCTGTGACAAGTAAGAGAGTGCATGCTTCACTTAAATTCATATTCAATTTTATTTTAAACTCTACAGGAAAAACAGAAGACCGCTTAAGTTTTTAGGCTACCAGTTTGTAGCTCCTAGAGTAGATAGGGGAAAAATTAAATTATTTCATGTTTCTAATACATTGAATTGTGACCCCCCTCAATAAAATCCTATTATAAGTAAGTGATAACTGGTAACCAATGGATTTTTGGTCAAAATGAATAAGGTGTTCATATTGAAATAGTCCATGTACCATAGGTAATTTTAATAATATTTATCTGATTGAACTCTTTTAAAATCCAGAGTTTGCAAGTTTTCTTAGCAGTGATTTTGGAACCATAGTACACAGATGTACTCTGTAGAGTTAATGTCTCTCAAGTATCTTAACCCTATTCCTGAATAAAAATGAAGAGGTCTTATTAATTGTAATTCTTCCAGTATTACCGGGCTTCATTTTATTACTGAACAGATAGGAGTTATTTTGAAAGTACATATTTTAGTATGTGAAAGAAGAGTTGGAAGTTTATTTCAGGAGCAACAAAATAAACCCTGAGTCTGGGAATGACATTCGTGTATTCAACGAACTTACTCTCTCCTGAAACAAAAATTTAAATTTACCTTTGCATTTTATTCTGGAAACAAAAGGGTTAGCCACAGATACTTTCCGTAACTGATTTCTGCTAAACCTTTGCTTAATTAAAATAATGTGTTTGTGACTAGCAGTAGTTATTAAAAGCACATAATATAAATATCTTCTCATATTTATTGCTCCTCTTTGTTATTTAGAAAGAGTACTAGATTATTGCCACATAATTTATTCTCTGATAATTCTCTTAATAAGGGAATAAACTTCAGGAAGTGCTTTTAAAAGACATTATGGATGAAAAGTGTTAGTGAGCAGCCATAGACCTAAACAGCTTTTCCATTTCTTTGGATTTTATGTTTTTAATAATAGATTGAATAGTTAGTTGCCTGCTTGACAAGTTTATTGTCCTTATCCAGTTGCCAAGTGAGAAACATTTCCAAACTGACAGCAGGTATTAAAAACACCTACAAGTGATTCAAGCCATTAAGAAGTCATAAAACTTGAGATGGGATGTTTGCTAGGCTTTGCTCTGTTAGCCAGGCTTTTTCTCAGAGCACTGGCCTCCAGCTGTTGTAAGTCGAGGTAGCAGACGTTTCAAGGTGAAACCACCAAATTTTAGCTGAAACTCTTAGGCTACTCCCCAAGCAAAATACAGCATTTTCCTTATAAATATTTGAAGGCTACTCATTAACTAATCTGGACTAAGAGCACAGGGAGTCAGGGATTGCTCTGTGTTTCTCTGAAAACATCCAAAGTGATAATCATAGAAAGCAGTTAGTTCTGTTGTGACTTACTGAACCTATATTTTTCTTTTATATTTTGTTACTGTCTGTAAAAGGAAGGTATCATTTCAGATGTCTTTATAATGCTGATGCCTTAAAATTGTTCTCTTTGTTAAGAGTTGGGTTCATTTAGAAGGCCCTGGCTTCAGTTTGCTGAGAATTCCAAATGAGGGTTGTAAACCTAAATTAACTACAGAGCATAGAGAGATAATGTAAATATGTAAGTCAAGAAGAGGGTTGAGAAAATAGAGGGTATGGGATTTGTTTCAAACAGGACACTGTTGCCCTAACCTAAATGCATGTTAAAATTTATTTTAAACATAAGCCAAGTAAGACTACTGATGTGTATAAGCCACGGGGTTTTTTCAAAATTTATTCATCTTGTATTTATTTTCAAAAGAGAGTGTGAATGGGGGAGAAGGACAGAAGGGAGAGAGAGAGAGAGAGAGAGAGAGAGGAAGAGAGAGAGGAAGAGAGAGTGAGAGAAAGAATATCTTAAGCAGGCTCCATGCTCAGCTCGGAACCTGACACAGGGTTCAATCCCATGCCCCTGGGATCATGACCTGAGCCAAAGTCAAGAGTTGGACCCTCAACCAACTGAGCCTCCCAGGTGCCCCTATAAGCCACCAGTTTGAAACTAGTGGTTGAAAAGACACCCTGTTATTCCCACAGTATGAGAGGAAAGGGGTTTAAACACTAGTACTTCTAGTAAAGGATTTAAGAATCTACCTACTGGGGTAAATTACCTCGTTACTTCAAAACAGATACCTACAGTATTTTGAAGCATTGTTTGACTAGTCTTAGCAAGGATGTCAGTCTTTGTTGGAGTTGTAATATTCTACTATTTGGTTTATCTCAGAACAGTCCTTTAACTTTGCATCTGATAGTACTATATGGAAAATCTTTACACTAAAAATGAAATATACATTTATTTTATGCTATTATTTTAAACTGGAAAAACAAGTTTTCTGATTGAAAATGTTGAAAACACATTTAACTATGCTTCTTTGCAAATTTTTCTAAAGTTATAGTAATTATATATTTTTTTAATTACATTTATTTTGAGAAAGAGGGAGAGGGAGAGGAAGGAGGGAGAGAGAGAATACCAAGCAGGCTCCACACTGCCAGCACAGAGCCCAACATGCGGCTTGATCTCATGAACCCAGGAGGTCAGGAGTCCAATGCTTAGCCAACTGAGACACCCAGGTGCCCCACATTTTTTTTTTAAAGTACATGTCCACAGGAGCAAAGGGAATGGAGGGAGCAGGTAACAGTAGGTGAGCTTTGGTAGGATCTTAGATGTTTTGAAGATAGGAAATGGACTATTGGGTGGGAGTAACAGAGTGGGAGCAGCTAAAATCTAAGGAAATACAGAGGGATGCCACCAATGCCAGTTGATTAGCCTGTCAAAACTCTAGAATAACTGAGAAATTCAAGGACCCAGGACACTAGAAAGATAGAGGTGAAGGGATGTGATGAAAACTGAGGGGGGAGATCTTTAGAAGAGCTGAAAGGACAAGTTAAAAGTCCTAGATACCCATTCCTATCCTACATAGTAATGTGATTAGTCCAGCCCTGTCCTCAAGAAAACTATTTATTTTCAGGAGAAATAAGAATATCCTGGACTCTGTGGTACTGACATGTAAGAGGGAGAGGTGTAGGTGTTGTGCTGGAAACAGATGTTGGGCTGCAAAGATATCTGCAGCTGGATAAACACCCCAGGCAGGAAATTGGAGGTTTGGAGAAACTAATACCTCTAAAAAAAAACCCACAGAGAGTGATATTTGGGAGTCCCCACTAACCATGTAGCAATGAACCTCCACAATCCCCATAGATTTTAGTGAATGTAAAACAGACACTACAGTGTATGTGTAATTATTAAAACTTCAAGCAAAGAGAAAAGCAGAGAAAATAACACATCCATGAATATTATCAAGATTTTTAAAAAGATGCTAATATTTGCCATATTAGCTTCAAAGTGTCCAATTTAAGAAAAATAAATTAGATGCCGTGAAAGTGGCATCATCTTTATTCCCAATTCCTTCCTTCCGCTCCAGGAGTGCCAACTTTCCTGAAATTAGTCCTGTATTATTCCCATTCAAGTTTGTCTACTTTTAGTATATGTAGGTGTCCATAAACAACATGTTATTATTTTGTGTGTTAAAAATATTTGTAAATGCTATTATCATTGTGTTTCTTGCACTAATCCCAATGAATCACAATATATATTCAGTTATGATTCATTAGGGTTAACGCAAGAAACACAACGATAATACATTTACAAATATTTTTAAGAACACAAAACAATAATATATATTATTTTTGGACATAAATATTATATATATATTTAAGTTTTTATTTAAATTTCAGTTATTATACCATGTAATATTAGTTTCAGATGTACAAAATAGTGATTCAACACTTCCATACAGCACCTGGTGCTCATTACAACAAGAGCCTTCCTTCATCCCCATCACTTACTTAACCCATCCCCCCACTCACTTCCCCTCTCGTCACCATCAGTTTGTTCTCTCTAGTTAAGAGTCTGTTTCTTGTTTTTTTTCTCTCTCTCCTTTTCCCCTCTCTGTGATCATTTATTTTCTTTTCTTTAAAAAATTTTTTTTAAATGTTTTATTTATTTTTGAGAGAAGGAGAGAGAGACAGGGTGAGCAGAGGGGGGGCATAGAGAGAGGGAGATACAGAATCCAAAGACAGGCTCCAGGCTCTGAGTTGTCAGCACAGAGCCCAGCGTGGAGCTCAAACTCACAAACCGTGAGATCATGACCTGAGCCGAAGTTGTACGTTTAACCAACTGAGTCATCCAGGCACTCTCCCCCCCCTTTTTAAAGTTTATTTATTTTGAAAGAGAGAGTACAAGATGGAGAGGGACACAGAGAGAAAGGCGAGAGAGAGAATTCCTAGCAGGCTCTGCATAGTGAGCACAGTGCCCGGTGTGGGGCTTGAACTCTCAAAACTGTGAGATCATGACCTGAGCCAAAATTAAGAGTTGGACACTTAACTGACTGAGGTTAGTGGTGCCCCTCATTTGTTTTATCTTTTAAATTCCACATATGGGTGAAATCATATGGTATTTGTCTTTCTCTGACTGACTTATTTCACTTAGCATAATACTCTCTAGCTTCACCCATGTTGTTACAAATGGCAAGAGTTCATTCTTTTTTATGGCTGAGTAATAGCCCATTGTATATATGTACC
This sequence comes from Panthera leo, assembly GCF_018350215.1. NCBI lineage: Eukaryota > Metazoa > Chordata > Mammalia > Carnivora > Felidae > Panthera > Panthera leo. The sequence continues at coordinate 102,983,293 of NC_056687.1, read as the reverse complement.
ACATCTTCTTTATCCATTCATCAGTCATTGGATACTTGGGCTGTTTCCATAATTTTGCTATTGCAGAAAATACTGCTGTAAACATTGGGGTGCATGTAACCCTTTGAATTAGCATTTTTATATTTCTTGGGTAAAACCTAATAGTGCAATTACTAGTTGTAGGGTAGTTCTATTTTAAACTTTTTGAGGAACCTCCATACTGTTTTCCAGAGTGGCTGCACCAGCTTGCATTGCCACCAACAGTGCAAAAGAGATCCTCTTTCTCCGCATCCTCGCCAACATCTGTTGTGCCTGAGTTGTTAATGTTAGCCGTTCTGACAGGTGTGAGGTAGTTATCTCAGTGTGGTTTTGATTTGTATTTCCCTGATGATGACTGATGCGGAGCATCTTTTCATGTGTTTGTTGTCCATCTGTATGTCTTCTTTGGAGAAGTGTCTATTCGTTTCTTCTGTCCATTTTTGAATTGGATTATTTATTTTTTGGGTGTTGAGTTTGATACGTTCTTTATAGATTTTGTATACTAACCCTTAATCCAATAGATCATTTGCAAATATCTTCTTCCATTCTGTAGGTTGCCTTTTAGTTTTGTTGATTATTTCCTTCACTGTGCAGAAGATTTTTATTTTGATGAAATTCCAATAGTTGATTTTTGCTCTTGTTTCCCTTGCCTCAGGAGGTATATCTAGAAAGAAGTTGCTATGGCTGATGTCAAAGAGACTACTGCCTGTGTTCTCCTCTAGGATTTTAATGATTTCTTGTCTCACATTTAGGTGTTTCACCCATTTTGTTTTTATATTTGTGTTTCATCCATTTTTATTTTATTTTTGTGTTTGGTGTAAGAAAGTGGCCTAGTTTCACTCTTTTGCATGTTGCTCTCCAATTTTCCCAGCACCATTTGTTGAAGAGAATGTAACTTCCATTTGGATATTCTTTCTTGCTTTGTTGAAGATTAATTGACCATATAGTTGTAGGGAATGTGTGTGTTTGTTATTATTATTATTATTATTAATTATTTTGTTGGATTTGGCTCTGTGTTCATGAGTCAAATTGCCTAATGATTTTTCTTTACATTCCATCCTTTTCTCTTTTTGTATAAAGGTTATATCAGCCTCACCAAATTAGATAGATAATAAATTATTATTTTACTTCTCTGCAGCAGATTATAAAATCTATTGGATTTATGTTCATTATATATTTTGCATTACATACCCATAAAACCATATGAATCTGGTGGATTGTGCATGTGAGTTTTTGTACATATAGAATTTTAACTACAATTTGAGTTTTTTGGTAATGTTTGAAGGTTTTTTGACATTTGCTATTTTTCTTTAAGTCAGTTTTGGTGAGTTATGTTTTCTATAGAAGTTTTTTTTCCATGTTTTCAAATTTAATATGAAATATTCATAGAATTATTACAGTTAAAATACATATACTATCTTTATATGTACATATTGTTTATGTGTGCTTTCTCTCTTTTTTATTTGATCAATTTTATCAGAGGTTTGTCTACTAGTCTTTTAACTTATTACTGTGTGTTTTCCATTTCACTTATTTCTTTTTATTTCTTCTTTTGCTGTCTTTGGCTTAAACTTTAAAATTTTGGGGATTCTCTTGATTTCCTAGCATGTACAATTAAGTTTATAGATTCTCCTTTAAGTGTTGGTTTAGTCTTGATATTGATGTATTGCTAATCAGTTTTAAATCTTGTCTAATTTCTATCTTGCTTTTGATGTAATTTATAGTTTTGGGTTTTCTACTAATAGAGTTAACAGACTTAAAGTTATGTAACATGCTGCATATGTGAAAACTGGGAATAAAACTTTAGTAAAATAAATGTTAAAGAACAATAATTTGATCTAAATGAAAAGTCATATTTGACAGAGTAACATGTTAACTGTGCATTTTGTAGCCATATATGTTAAATCATTGCCTTTGTGATATTCTTACAATTATTAGCTTTTGAAGTAGGTAATGATACTTCTCCAGTAGGTTGTATCTTCTGATTTTCACATGATCAGTGATGTGTGTGTGTGTGTGTGTGTGTGTGTGTGTGTGTGTCTGTGCGCGCGCGCACGTGTGTGTTATTTCAGCCTTCTAAATACTTAGGAGGCTTTTTAAATTAAGCCTCAAGCTTTTTGTTCAACCCTGAGAAATTCTCTACCATCATTTCTCTCTATTCACCATTTTCTTTTGTCATTCTTTTTGAAGTTCTCTTATGTTTAAATTGTGCTTTTTCAGTCTATTTCTGTATTTCCTCAATTTTTAGAGCTTTTTATCTTGTTACCATACTGCCCTCTCTTTTTTTGATTTTCCTATTTATTTACTCTTTGGTTTTGTCAATTCTATTCAGTATATCATTTCCTTTTAAAATGTTAATAAGCATTTTTTCCTTTCTAAGGTTTCTAAGTTGGCCTTTAAAATATTTAACTCTACTTAATAATTGTCTAATATTTTACAACTTCCCATTTTATTTTGTGGATGGGACTTATACCTTTGTTTATGAGGATTTTCACAGGTACGTACTTCAAAACTCTTTATGGATTTCTTTTATATCTATTTCCTTAGACGGAAAATCTCTTATGTGTGGATTTTGCGTACCAACTTTCGTGGTGCAGGTGTTTCTCATAAACTTATTATACTTTATGAGCTCAACTTCTAGAAAAGATTTCTCGTTTGTGTGCCTTGGGTTGGGGCAATTTCTGTGTGAAGTGGTCTTACGGTTTGCTTCTCTTCTTTCTCTTTTTCTCTCTTAATTTCTTATCCCTTTTCTCTGTTCCTTTTCCTTTCTTTCCTCCCAGTCACTTTATGGAGTCATTATATGGAGAAAATATATATATATGGAGAATATATATATGGAGAAAAAATATATATATATGGAGAATATATATATATATGGAGAATATATATATATATATATACATATATGGAGAATATATATATATATATATATATATATATGGAGAAAAATTTATGGAGAAAATATATATATGAAGAAAAAAATATATATGGAGTGTGTATGTATATATATATATATATATATATATATATATATATATATATGTATGTGTATGGAGAGGTAGTGCTCTTTTTAAATGACAGATTTTTTTTCTTTTTTCCTTCCAAGCACAGGAAGGTATTTTGTAAAAAATCTAAAGACCTTTTTTATTATTTACCGTTTCAGGGTTTATACAGGAAGAGGGAGCTTTTAAAATGTACCTTCTTGACCCAGAAACCAAACTACTTTACTTTTACATTAAAACTAACCACATTTATACAAGAGCAAGAAGATAAGGTGCAAAAAGTCTTATTTTGTGGAAATTTCTTCAATGGCAGAGTGCCATTAAAATTTTCCAGAGTTGAGGGGCGCCTGGGTGGCTCGGTCGGTTAAGCGTCCGACTTCGGCTCAGGTCATGATCTCGCGGTCCGTGAGTTCAAGGCCCGCGTCGGGCTCTGTGCTGACAGCTCAGAGCCTGGAGCCTGTTTCAGATTCTGTGTCTCCCTCTCTCTGACCCTCCCCTGTTCATGCTCTGTCTCTCTCTGTCTCAAAAATAAATAAACGTTAAAAAAAAAAAATTTCCAGAGTTGGGGGGGGGGTACATCAGAAAACCTACAGCTTTACATTTTAGCCTGAGAGATACACATGAGGGAATAGGTGAGTGAAGAGACACATGAGGGAGTGATGTATAGAGACAGTAATGTGAGAAGAACAAGTAAAAATGTTTTCTTTTTTTCTTTTCAGCCACAGGTTGCTGGATTTTGCTTTTTAGAAACACTTTAGAGGACACAAGAATATTTTAGATAGGCTTTAGGGGAGCTGACCATATAATTCTTGATTCCAAGCAGGAAAAAGAGTATATTATGTATGATGGTGTGATGACAGAGGGATTAGTTGGGAGGACTTTTTTTCTTAATATTCTTCTTAAAATGGACGTGTGGGAATATGATGTGTACAAAACAAATAGAGTAAATTCTCTCAATCATTATGACTATTTGAAAATTTCCAGAAGGCATTATTCCAAACTTTCAAATATGTCTTGGGTTATTGAGGTTAGTGCAAAATATGGTTTACCTGTCAATTCTATATTTGAAGACTCATTTATCTCTTAAAACTCAATATAGACATCAGATTATATATTATGGTCTTGTTCCTTTAAGTGATTTTCATACCCAATTCAACTCCTAAGACCTATTTATTTTGGTAGTAATATGTCATGTCCTCCTTTTTATGTCACATACTTAGATAAAAAGAAATGATTTATCAGAAAGTATGTGACATTGCACCATTTTTATTACATTCATTATATCCTTAGGTGCAACTTCAAAAAGGAGTGTAAAACAGCCAATGTCCAATTAGTTTAGAAAAAGGTTAGAACAACCTCACCTAGATCAATATAATAGGACTCCACATTCATAACAGAACTTACTTGTTTGAATTGTACCCACAGAATTCAGATATAATAAAGGTCATTAAAATATTTTTAAAGATAAAGTTGATTTCAAGTCCCCACACAACAGTGTTGATATGAAATTGTATATTACTTAATACTGGCTTCTAGATCTCCATTGCCTATAAGGATAACTTAGGGCTTAGGTGCACCAAAATGGCAATAGCCATGTTAATTACTATTTTTATTACTATTTCCACAGTTGGACATCAGTCTTCTGAAATTTGTGAGACATTGATGTGTCCATATCTGGCTGTAGACATATAGCAGGCATGAGTAGTTGGGATGTACAAAAAAACTTGATTAGATGGAAACACTTGTTATTGTGTTCAGAATCCAAGGCATCCAGCAACTTCCTCCCAATCTGGGCTTCTGCACGCATTGAGGACATAACTCTATGGCTTTTGTAGAACTTGCCTCAGTTTCTCAGGTCTTTAGGAATCTTGATCTTTAGGTAATGTGATTCTTTCCTGGCTATCTAGCACTATCTGCTTTCCCATCTCTTTTTAGAGACATCTAGCTTAATTACTTTTTTTTAAAGTTTTTTATTAAATTTGTTAAACATACAGTGTAATAATAGTTTCAGGTTAGAGTTTGATGATTCATCACTTAAATACAACACCCAATGCTCATCACAAGTGCCCTCCTTAATACCCATCATCCATTTAACCCATCACCTTGTCCACCTCCCCTCCAACAACCCTGTTTGTTTTCTATAGTTAAGAGTCTGTTTTCTAGTTTGCCTCTCTCCCCTTTTTTCCCCTATGTTTATCTGTCTTGTTTCTTAAATTCCACATATGAGTGAAATCTTAGGGTATTTGTCTGACTGACTTATTTTGCTTGGCATAATTACTCTCTAACTCCATCCATGTGGTTGCAAATGGCAATATTTCATTATTTTTTATGACTGAGTAATATTGTTTATATACACCACATCTTCTTTATCCATTCATCAGTCGATGGACATTTGTTTGCTTAACTTTATGATCTAAGAACTTAGTGGTTTTTCTTCAGTTATGCCTATAGATCTCAAGGCAGCCAAGAACTTAAAGGGATAAATAATAAGGAACTTAAACCTTGGACACAAGACTTGGCTTGCTTATTTATTTATTTATTTATTTATTTATTTATTTATTTATTTATTTATTTATTTTTGGGAGAACGCAGGCAGGGGAGAGGCAGAGAGAGGGGGACAGAGGATCTAAAGTGGGCTCTGCGCTGAGGGCTGATAGACACGAGCCCAATGTGGGTTAGAACTCATGAACTGTGAGATCATGACCTGAGCCGAAGTCAGATGCTCAACCAACTGAGCCAACCAGATGCCCCTTGTCTGTTCTTCTGAGAGGAAAGTAAAAGAGAAAATTTGTTATTTGTTCTCTCCTATACCAGCAAGACCATTGTAGAAATTAATGTCTCCCATCCTGCCACAGAATTACTGTTTTCACATGTGTGATAATAAAAGGTCATCTTTTTTGAGCACCTGCCCTATGTAGGAATGTGTTTAGTGCTTTATATCTATTAACTTCACATATATTTACATTATATGTGTTAATTCATTTAATTTTCACAAGAACACTATAAAGTAGATACTGTTGTTAACATTTGATAAGAAAATTGAGGCCAGGAGAAGTTGACCTACTAAGCCAGGTTCTATGCTAGTAAATGGTAGAGGTGGAATTTGAACCTTGGCTGTCTGGTATCAGTGGTATGGCTTTTAGATACCGTATTAGATTGTCTTCACAAAGATCTCCAACAAAGCCTGATTGGATTTTAGAAGACCAGGTGGTATTCATTTATTGTTTACTCCATTTGCCAGTGCGACAATCTTCTTCTTCCTCTTCTTCTTTTTTTGGAATGTGAATTTGACTTTCCAAGAATGAATATTTATTGAATGCTTCCTGTGAGCCTAGTACTGACTGCAGTTTTACCGGCATCTTTTGTTTTGACCCTCTGAGTCCTATCTTGTAGGTGACACTACTTCAGATTTACAGATAAGAAGCTGAGATAAAGACTCATTGTTATCTGTCATCCAGTCCTAAACCCTCAAGTAAAGATCTCTTCTAATTGTATAAAGACAGGATTCTGCCTGCTCAGATTTACAACACCTAGTCTGATAGCATTTTCCTGCTTTCCTCTCATTATTGGCTTTCTTAAGTTTTGCTCCGTTCATCCTAAAGCAAGATTTTGAAAATTATTAAATCTACCAGTGGAAGATAATTGAAATGTGCAAATACCACAATTTACATTTTTAAAATATTACTTTTAGCTTTGATTGCTAAGGTATCAAAATGAGAGGAAAGAAAGGAAAATTTTTTTTGTTTCCCAGAAGTTTCTTTTCAGTATATTTGGTTAAAATTTATGTCATGTTGTTCTATTAAAATTCATGTTTTTGTCATTAAACTCATTCCATATTTATACAGTGTAGCAGTGACTGGTGCTGTCTGCACAGTTAAACTTTCCTGGGTTATACTGTCCACAGTCTTTGGGGTGAATATAAGGTGGCATGGAGTACATTAAAGGTAAATTGACCTTATAGAAGGTCCTCAGGCTTAATTTCTCTCCAGGATGGATATTTTTAAGATATCCATTCATACATTTTTCCATTTAATCTTATATAGTTGATAGAAACATTAGAAACAATCTGCCAAAAATATCCACAATACATGCCACAGAAGTTTCAGTAACTCCTGTTTTTCCTTCCTGCCTCTGGATCATCTTTGTGGAAATCTCTTCTACCCAAAACTCTGAGTGTTCACTTTTCCCAGATTGATCCATAATACTTTTTAATTCTCTTTTGTCTTCCTGCTTCTCTTATCTATTGACATGAGTTCAATTTCTGTGTATATGAGGACGGTTTCCCAGTTCCTGGCTCTAGTCTACCTCCCCTGTGAACACGAGATCTTGTTTATGTACATTATAGCTGTACTTGGATGCCTTTCAAGTACCTCAAACTGAACATCCTAAAAATGGAACTAATGACCTGCTGTCAGTACTTCCTTACTCAGCATACTGTTGTGCTGACCATCCAACTGGGGCTACCTGAGATCCATTCTGAGCATCTCTCTTACCCCACACATCCATGAAACCAACAAATCTCAGGAGTATTCTAATCTCTCCTCAATTTTCTCAGGTCTTAGTTTCTCTCCATTCCACTAGCAAGTCTCTAGTTCAAGCCAGTGTCACCTCTGTCTGGCATTCTGCAGTCGTCCTTGAAATGCTTCCTCCCAAGAGCACACTCTTTCCACTTGGTGATTCATTATTCATAAGGCAGTCAGAATGATCTTTTCAAAAGGCAAACCTAATGTTGTGACTCTTTTGCTTAGAACTCTACAGTGCCTTTATGTTGCTCCTATGATAAAGCCCCAAATCCTTCCAGTGGCTCAATAAGGTTATATGATATGATCCCTGCCTACACCTTCAGCAATAATCTCATTTTCCTCTTACTCCTATGATTCACCCATGGTGCCTTTTCTTTTTCCTTATTTCCTTTAATGAACACAGCTTTTCCTACTTCAGGGTGTAGATGATACTGTGAATCAATGCTATATAGGTGACTTTTAAGAAATTAGTGATCATCCTAGTGTATATTTTTTATGAAAAAGCAAATGCCATGCATTTAATTTGTATATTTATTTATGTTATTTACCGGGATGACAAATTGGGTTATGACTAAATTTAATAAAGTGTGACCTTTACTTTTTTCTCTATAATGAGTACATTTATAAGTCCCACTAATGTATATAATTCTGTCAAATTTATCCAAGGCTGCATTACATTATGGAAATTGAATGCTCCTTCTACCTTATCCTGATACCCTTTGATTTGTGATCACTAGTGAGGGTTTTCATTTTCTAGAACTCTTTGTCAGCACAATCTTTCTTCAAACTCTGGTTCAGTGTGACTTCTATATTTTCTTCCTCCCTGGGATTTTCTTCCTTGCTTCATGTGTTATCAGTGCTCTGGATGAACATTGCCTTGCAGTGTCGTAGAGGCTTAAGTGAGGGAGGAGGGTATAGGGAAGGAGCTGGGAGACAAAAACTAGAAATGGTTTCCCCCCTCCAAACTAAAACTTATTTATTCCTTATCCTTCAATTTATTGATTGCCTCCTTCTCATCTGCTACTCATGGCTTTTAGTGAGAGAAGTTCCTTGAAGGAGACAGATAGGCAGTTGACACATTCTCATAAGTTGAGAGTAGTGAATTAAAGATTCAAAGGAAGAGTGGCTGCCAGTCCCATCAATGGCAAGGTTTAGTCTCTATGACATGTTAATCAACTGGAGACAAGGTGGTGTAGCAAAAGACTAAGGAGTCTGTTTCCTCATCTCTAGTATGGGAACACTGAAACTCACTTCATGGCCCTGAGGAAACTGTAAAATGGAATAGAAAATATAAAGTGCTTGACACACACTGTACACTCAATAAATGAATTCTCTTCCCCTTCCCTCTCAGCTTTATCATCAGGCAGTACCTTTTCAAAAGCTCTTTGCCCAAACCTTGGAGAATGTTGAGTTTTGCTTTAGTGTGGACTTCATTTTCTTTAACAGCTAAATAATACTCGATTGGGATTTGCCTTGCCCTATAGTCTGTTGCATGGACCTTGCTTTAAGATACTCTTTTAAGAAAGACCTGTCTTGGTGGTCTTACGTGTGCATTGTATGTGCTGGGGTTAGTACGGGAGTAAAATTGCACTACACATCACATAGCAAAACTGCCTAAAATCCGTACTAGACATCTCTCCCCAGTCACACTTGTCCTGGCAGTGATTCTTTACCAACCTTCTGAACCTTTAGCCTAAGCTCCTTTCAATTTCTGTCTACCTCTATGTCCTTCTCTATTTTTCCTTTCTCTTTTTCCCTTTATTTATGTCCTCTCTTGGTCTATAATTCTTTTCCTTCCTTTAGGATCTTTGCTTTCCTCCCACGTGCATATTTTCATTCCTTTTCTTGTGTAAATACATTCACAACTTGGCCATTTTCCCAATTCTCCTATTCACTTAATCACCCTTATCTGCACCAAAAAGAAGCTATGTGGTCCTCAGAAGGAAGCTTCTTCAGGTTGGAGAGTCTGAAAAGATTTATTTCTGTTGCAGCTTTCATATTATGAGGCCCATTTAATGGCTGCTTCTCCACTTCAAAACATTGATTTCCAGATTGCTGACTTCCCACTTATAAATGTATTCTTCACCTTTACTCTGGCCCCTGCCCTTTCCTTCTGGTAGGAGGTCTTTGTATCACATGTTATATGTGATCTACAGTGCAATTTTAAAGATATGTTCCCCACTTTATTTTCAAAACTCTCCTTAACATTCACTTCCTTTGTTAAACATTGCCAGTGAATTTTACCTGACTCTTTCTCATATACTTCTCTACAACAGGGCATTTCAAACATCATTTTATGCAATTGATATAATTCTAATGGTATGTGCAAAAACAAAGGGATATAGTCAGATTCTATTTTTAAAGGCACAAAGAGATTTGCACACATGCATTTATTATGACATTTAGAAACCCTTTGCTTAGTTGACGATTATGTAAGTCTCAGGTTTCATATCGTATGTCTGTTTAAGTTGGTTATACCCAGATATAATTTTTTAATGCTATAATTCCACTTTACAGACACTGAAGACACAGTTTTGTTCATTCCTTCAGCAACTAGCAGGGCACTAAAGACCAAACTACCGCCTCACAATTCAGCTTACTGTCTACTTAACGTGATTTTTACCAACTCATTGCCTTCACAGCATAAGTTTTTACTGGAAGGGAAAACTTCAAGAAAAACCCATCCCTTCTTCAGTGGGAAGTACCAATTGTTGAAGCCCAAAACTCACAAACCCTTGCCCTTAAAATCCTCATCCTGCTGTTTCTTGCAGTTCTAAGCAGTGATGTTACAATTTGTACACAAGGAATCCTAATCATTGCCTTACATTGAAAGACCCAGTAACACCAAACTTCAAATTCTCAGTAAATTCCAACTTTACCTTTTCCTCTCCGAGATATAGCAATCTTTGTCCATCTTGAACATAGTGAGCAAAAAACTCACAATTGTCAGAGCAGTAGAGGTAATTGTTGGTGATATTTGGGGAGTTGCTATTCCACAGCACTTTACACATGGTTGATGCCCCATAAGTTCAGTTAAAAGAACAAACATGCAAACAACTCAGTATTTGCTAAAAGATAAACCTTTACAAGTTTCGGTAATTACAAAATACTATTGCATTTGGACTCAGGAAGTTGGAAATTGGAGCACAGATGCCATGGTTTAAGCTTGACACAAACCTATTTCCTGTCAGTGTGCAAATAAATGCTAAATAACAGTGACTGTTAAGTGCCAGAGTAGCTCATATTTCACTTTGTGATTGGAGTGCACTTTGATACCTGTTTCATGAAAGCCTTTATAAGTTATAGGCAGAGGTTAACAGTAATCGCATTTTTTTTCCTCCTCTGGTTTTAATAAATGCCTTCAGGGCATTTCATTCTGTTAAATCAAGCAGCAGACAAAAATGTAATGCACTGCTAACCTCTAAAGTGTGTGAAAAACTTAGTTCATAAAATATGTATGAGGAACACAGTGTTGCAATGATAATGATACTTCCTTTCTGGGTTATTCTGCCAAAGGAGTTGATGCATCAGCGTCTTTAGTTCTTGATTTCTTTTGATGGGAGTTGCTCTTCATATTGTATCTAGTTTTTCAATGAATTTTCTATTGGCACACATAGACATACAATAGTGTTTTGTTTTGTTTTTGTTTTTGTTTTTTGGTGGTGGGGAGCAGTTGCCATGGCTTTAGGTTGGCTCGGGTTAGGAACTCATATGTAGCATTCTTCTCAAGAAAAGGAATATCTAAAAAAGGACTTAGTGTATACTGGAACATCACATTTGTGTGTTTGTGAGCAAAAATATGTCATTGTTGTGACATATTCCATCATGGTAAATGTACATTCATATGGGATAGTTTCTTCTATTTCTGTTAAGAGCTACCAGTACCTTTAAAAAAAAAAAAAGTTTATTATTTTAAGAGATAGGGAGAGAGTGGGTGAGGGGCAGAGACAGACGGAGACAGAATTCCAAGCAGGCTCTGCACATGCTGTCAGCCCAGGGACTTACATGGGGCTCAAACTCACAAACCGTGAGATCGTGACCTGAGCTGAAACCAAGAGTTCCATGCTTCACCGTCAAGCCATTGAGGGGCCCCAAGAGCCACCAGTGCCTTTTAAGTAAATGAGTACTATACATGCTCCACAATATATCTTCCCTTTCTTGGTGAAAAAGTATAAAACTATAGCTGCTGCTGCTGCTTCTTTACTACTCAGTCATTATATTATCTCCATAGGAGAGAGATACACTATTTGATGATGTTTAGAATTGTAAATATGCTAATCCCATTTTAAAGTATAAGCTTACTTGATAATGGGTGTCACTAATTTATAGTGTATAAAAAATAAGATAGGAACGTTGATTATCTTGATAAATTTTTGCTGCACTTATAGCAGGTATATATAATTGCTTTCTAAAAAATAAGTAAGTGACAATTTAAATTTCCTCTGAAACTTCAAAGGAAAAATTAACATCTGGACCCCTCAAAAAAAATAGTCCTGGCTGTGTAGTAAAGAATAAAACTTGCCTCAAGAAAGGTTTAGCGTTTGCCCTTAGCAGAGGAACTGATCACTGAGTCCTTAGAATGCTCTGCCTAATGAGAGTACTCTTGTTTACTTGGACTCATGGATCCACTCCAGATAGTGTAACAATATTAGTTATGGTGAGGGCTTTAGGACACATCATACCAGCTCTCTCCAGAGACTACAGGTCTGCCACATGTGCAATCAACCGTGTTCACCTGCTCGAGCCCTACTAAAATCTCTGCACACTTGAGCTCAGGTGAGCTTTCTGGGTTGGCCATTCTCCATGCATATTATCACACATCATTGCTGGGAGAAATTAGCATTTCCCCAACTCCAGTTGAAGAAGTCACCTGGAAGCTGTGTGTGTGTGTGTGTGTGTGTGTGTGTGTGTGTGTGTGTGTGTGTGTGTGAGACTTTTCTGGGCTCCATTCCATGTGTTTCTTGGTTGATTTTAATCTGTATCCTTCCACATTATAAACCATACCTATGAGCATAACAGCTTTGAATGGCTTACTTAAGTCCTTCTAGAAAATTATTAAACCTGAGGATGATTTTGGGAACCCTGAAATTGCAATTGGTGTCAGAAGTGAGGGTGGTCTTGGGACTGTCCCCTAGCTTCATGCTGGTGATTTATTACAACAGGCCTTCCAGGGACCTAGAATAGCTAGCATTTCTTCTCCCCAGTACTTATTGTAACCATATAGTTTTAAAATGGTAGTTTATAATATCAGTTTTGTCCTAAATCAGGATGACCTGTAAATCAGTCCAAATAACTGGAGTTTCTCAACGTTATGGGCTTTTATATGGTAAGTATACAATGGTTTATATAGTACTAAAGGTAAATTTCTTGATGTTACTACTATGTGTAAATTAATTTAGTGTTTTGAGATGTCTGATATTCATTTTACGTTAACTGAAAATTTGCAAAATGTTGCATAATAGTTTTCTCTGAGACTTTCAGAGTCAACAGTCACATAAGGCTCTCAACTCCTATAGGTGGTGCTATGCATTTTGTTATGGGAGTTGGCTAATAATATTTTCAGCTTATAAAGAAGAGGTCAAAATATCATTTCAGTTTCTTATATACTTATGCCTATTCCCTCCTCTTGACTAATGATCACAATTATTTTTAAACTGAGGCTTAAAGGAAAGAATATGCTGTTGCCTGGGCTTGAGGTCTCCCATCACAGCCTTGCTGTAACTGATAATTTCTTAAGCTTTCTTGCCATCAGATTCTCCAAAAGCTGGCTTGTTTCTCTGTGGGCACTCCCTGGTCTCATACATACTGTACAACCTGCCTCTGTCTTCAAGTCCTTGCTTTTTTCATAATAGTATGTGCCCATAAAGTTCTGAGATTGACTCATGGTTGTCTGCCACTGAGATGGAAAAGAAAGAAGTTTGTACATAAGAGCTATTGAGTCAGAGGAGTTTGGTGAACAGTATACTATGGCTGAAATATTTAATGAAAAATTTTTTGAAAGCCATTAGCTATCATTTAAAGGCCACTTCTTGAGAAGTGACTACCCTAGGGAATGCCAATAAAGAGCAAGTAAGACATCAGGAATCTTTGGTAAGTGACAGTGTTCTTACCAGAATTACTGATTTATTGCATTTTAAAACGAAGTATTTGGAGTATTAAAGAGGACCTTTGTTGTTACTGTATTTGTTGTTGTTGCTGTAGGGACCTGGTATTAAGAGTGGGGGATTTTGCCACATTAGTAACTTAAAAGATTTGTTTTAACGTCTGCTACCCCCTCATTGTTTCAAGTGCTATAGAAGGTATATGGTTTAGAGAACTGTTGTGCATGTGTGTGCATAAGCATGTGCACATATGCGCACGCACATACACAGAATTAGAGTTAGAAAGGTGATAGGTTAAAGATTTGATACAGGAAGAAAAATTGAATAATAATTATATTAGGAGAAATTGAATTATGCTAGGAAGAATTACATCAGGAGAAATTTGTGTGATATACTGATTACTCGTTGCTGGTAAATTATATTAAATGAAAAGTTAGTTAAGTTGTTTACTCAGAATGAAAATGGAATGAAATTAGAGTTTAGATTGGGTTATTGTTAATTTAGATCATTGCTAATTGATGGAGAAAGACACTGTATTCTTTTACTGAATTGTCAATAGAATTTTAACAATTTGCTGATCACCCCAATTTTTGGCTGTGCAAATAATGCACATAGGTACTGGCCTAAAGAAGATCTGGGAATGCTGACATTTGCTTATATATGCAGAACTTAGTTTCAGTTAACTTTATAAGGGAGGCTAGGTTTGCTGAGTAAATTAAATATAATCATGAGACCATTGAAAAGGATTTCCAAGTAGATGGAGGATTGATACTTTTCAATACAGGAATAAGAAGATCAAGAATTATGAGTTAAAGTTCTGTGGCTTAGGTCACACTGACAGTTTATTATTTTTATTATAAATGGCCAGCGCTCACAATCGCAGTTATCAGAATAACTTATCACAAAATTACTATAGTCCAGATTGAGTTATTTATTCCATTTTTGTGGGGAGGCAGGAGCAGATAAAAAAGATACAGCTACATGAATAATACAACGTGACATGGCACGTGGTAAAGGAATAAATGTTCCAGTTAAAATGTTTTTAGCTGGGTGATTTTAAAAAGCTGAATTAAGTTATGAATGGGAATTAATAATTAAGCTTCTAATATATATATTTTTTCTCTGAGCTTGCTATTTACCCTTCTGGCACTAACTACTTGGAGTTAGTGCAGACCTTGCAGGCTGAGGTCACAGTCCTCCACAAAATTCCCCTCGCTTAAGACACCAGCTGCAAGCTCCAGGGTTCCCAGGCTATAAATTCAGGGTCCTCTGCTATCCCCTCAGGTCCTATCATTGGCTAGAATGACTAAGAACTCAGAGTGCTATAATTATGATTGCAGTTGTATTATAAAGGAGACAGATCAGGACTAGTCAGTGAAGAGACATGTAGGGTGAGGTCTCAGAGAGACCCAAATGTGAAACTTGTATGTAAATTTCAAAAGCTTAGATGCTCCCTTCCAGGAACTCAGGATGAACATCAGGCAAATTCTTTCTTATACAACATTCCCTAACATTTTGTTTTCCTGACCTATTGGTTTTCATAAGAAATGGTATGTTATTAAAAGGAAACTTCTTTCCTAGGCACACATAAGCCACATGTATCTTCTCCTTTTCTCTTTGAAGCTTTCTTCTAAGTATGAACAAAAACAAGTAGAATCCAAAGTAAAAAATCTGGTCTCAGAAAATTGTATCTAAATATCCCCTCCAAAGTTTGGTTGCCTTTGCTACTTTAATTTTTGGTCATTTGAATTTGGTCAAATTCCCGTGGGAATTTGTTTTTGGTGAGAAACCGAGGCTCCTTAACTAGGATGCTGCAAGCAGGATTTAACATTTGCTCTGCTTGGCCTCCTGGGACATTGTGGTGAGGGTAGGTTTGTGTATGAGGGGAGTGGATACAGAAGCAACTCAAACATCTATTGGCTGGTGCTGACCTCTTGTTAACCTTATTGGCTGGATGTTGTCAATTTCAGGAATTTAGAGTAGTGCTTGATTCCTGGGACAAAGAAATAATTAGAACTTCTTTTATTGTCACAGTTTTCTAAAAATACTTTAAAAGAAAAATTACATCTATGGCCTATTGCAGGAAACATCTTTGACAAAGTGTATTTGATACCAAGTATCATTATTCAAGTTCCAATAGGAACTTTGCACTTACTGCATCAAATCTAAACTCCTAAATCTGCTATTAAAAGCCTAAATAATAATGATGTTTTGTCATCCTTATTTTCTGATTATATGATAGGAAAAGATAGGATAAAATAAGCAGAGAGAGAGAGAGAGAAGGAGGTTAGGACCTGAGGTCTCTGGGTGGGGGAAAACCATATATTTTGGAACAATATGGGAAGTGTCCACCATAGTAAGCCTCCTCAAGCATAAGGTTCCTCTTAAGAATGTAACAGACACCACACCCTTCCCTTTAGGTCCCCCTCAGGAATTTGACAATAAAAAATACCTAGCTAAACCATAAAACTTATGTTATAGGAAAACTTACAGGAGGGACGGTATGACATAGTCTGACTTCTCACACAATGGAGTCAAGCCAATCAGGAATGGACAATCCAGCACGTAGAGTTGTCCTGCCAGTAAGGGTAGAACCTGAAAAGGAACGAAGGGGAAGGGAAGAGGGGGGCGACCAGAACCTTATAAAACAAGGAACCTTGCCTATAGTTTTGCCTATAGACACTTTCAAGAGTTCCCTCTCTGTAAAGAGAGCATTCCTATTATGCTTACTTTCTGATCTTAGACTCTAATAAACTTTCCTGCTGCTCATTTTGCGTCCACCTCTTGATTCTTCAAAGCGACAAGACAACAAATCCTGAGTATTGTGCTAAAAACGTCCTGCAACAATTACAGTATGTGAGATTACCTTAAACCTAACTGCAGCTTGGCACATACACAAAATAAACAATGATTATTTATTAATCACTTACAATGAACACGTGTGCCAAATACTGTAAGAAGAGGCGATAAAAAATGTTCACAAGAAGGAGGGTTGGGATATAGTGGGAATAGATAAAATATATGATAGAATACATACACATATACATACATACATACATATGAAGGAATAAAAGAGGGGGGAAAAACAAGCCTTGGCTGTGATGAGGGAGCATAAGGCAGGCAGAAGGCAAAGCACAAGTTAGCACACACCCCGCCCCCACAGGTTGGATATGTGTGATATTCCTCAGGCATTCCTGGCTGCCCAAGAACAAAGGAAAGACAATAAGTGGTTAACTGATGGAGATGGCAGTCCTGCCGGACATGAGTCTCCCAACAGTCTGTAAATATCTTAGTAAATTATAATAGGCAATCTTATCAATAGCCTAATCTCCAGAAACCTGTAGACTCAGTTTCCTGGAGCCCAGACATCACCCTTCCCTCCCTGGTGATGTGGGGAACAAAGGCAAGAAGGAAGTGGTAGGTAAAATTAAATTTCTTTATAACCTGCAGCCCATTGACAAATACTTGAGGTGAATATAGACTACACCATTTCTCCAGGAACTGCATACTGTGGTAATGTTAATGCTTTGCCAGAGGGAAAACAACCTTAGCTAGAGGATAGCAAGGCCCCTGGAATTTTTTGGAGTTCTCTTTAGCATACCAAAGTCCTTCTGGAGGCCTCCCTTTTGTCCTTACCCCTCCAACTCCATAGTATAAAACCAGCCTCTCTTCACAACCCCAGTGCAACTCTTCTGCCCAAGGGTCCTATCCCAGTGCTTTAATAAAATCACCTTTCTTGCACCAAAGACATCTCAAGAATTCTTTCTTGGCTATCAGCTCTGGGACCCCACCATTCCAAAACCACATCAGCTGTACATGAAATTGGTGACCTTAGCATTCCAAAACTCTGAAGTTTTGGTGAGTAATATTTACCAATTCCATCCCAGCAGTATGGTCAATGGCAACAAATCTGTCTTGGCCAGTAGTTCATGGAGCAATCTGGAAGAAGCAAGAATGACCTAGTTGATGGTAGAGACTTTGACAGTTTATAGCTTGTCCTGTGTTGGCATTCACATGGGGAGGCCTACACCTAAAGGTGTGTGTTTAATTTTAATAGGCATTGGATAATACTCATGTTGGATTTTAATGAGAGTATACAGAAAATGTATATGCTCGAAATAAATGTATTCTGTATTAAAAAGTAATTTTTCTTAATTTTTTTCTTAATAGAAGAAGTTCAGATTATACTTTTCAAGAAATTACTATTTTCAACAATTCTTTCAAGGAAAGTAGAGGCTATCTGCCTTCCTGTCCTGTAATGACATTATCTCACCTATTGTTCTAATAGCAGCCTTGAATTAAAATATAAACTTTCTTATGAAATATTAAATTGAAAACTTCAACAGAAGGGAAGTGGTAATTCAATTTTATTTCAAAGCATTTAACTTAGTGATCTTTTATGGTAAAATGAGTAATTGAGAAATTAAATGAATGGAGGCACATGTGTTCCTTTTGAAATCTGAGAAAAAATGATGCATTCATTTTATTAATATGGTCTATAATGAAATTGTCAGGGAGCAAGAATCTCTGTCCCCTTCGAGGTCCTTGTAGCTGAACTAAGAACCAAATTGACATGAGACCGATGAACAGGAGAAAGTCGAATTTCATAGCATATGTACAAAGAATTCAGACAGACATGGAAATTCCAAAAACAGGCTAAATGA
This sequence comes from Panthera leo, assembly GCF_018350215.1. Taxonomy (NCBI): domain Eukaryota; kingdom Metazoa; phylum Chordata; class Mammalia; order Carnivora; family Felidae; genus Panthera; species Panthera leo. The sequence goes on along the minus strand of NC_056687.1, from coordinate 102,964,985 downwards.
GGTACATGTGTCATTCTGAATTGAGGAGAAGGGAGTAGAGGTCTGGGTCTTCAAAGAGAAGGAATGCTACCCTCAGGAGGAATGAACAAGAGTAGATGTTTGGTACACAAATCTTCACTGAGCCATTCGGGAAACAATAGGATGTAGAAGACTGATCAAACAGCTCTTCCGGGTTCCTCCCTGTCTGGTTCATGTCATAATGTAGTTATCTATGGTGACAGCTCCTTCCTGGAGCATCTTCTCCATCTAAATTCTTTTTAGGCAGTTGAGGGGGAGATACAGAGCTTTTCCTAAATCTACTGGGTTTTGATTATTCTTTAACTCAAAATAACCTTTTATGCTGAAGTGGCTTATCATGGGTGGGTGGCCCTTGGCCCCTATATAATAATAGATCTTTGGAAACTAAATTTTTCCTCTAATCTATTCCCTGACACCCATGGTGTTAAATGGTTAAAAGAGCAGTGGCCATCATGTGAACTGGACATCTATAAATGTGTTGTACCCCTTCAGGTTACTCAAAGCATCCCCTGTGCCCCCCTCCCCCCACACGGTTGTCCTTTATTAAAATGGGAACAAGAAGCACATTGGAATTAAATGAACAGTTGCCTCTTCCCATTTAAGAATCCTCTGTCAAATTAGACTCTTTTTGACCTTTCTTTATTGCTATGTTTTGTTTCTTTATTACACTCTTACTTTGTTGATGGTACTTTTATTTGTTGTGAGGGTGATGAAGAATATAAAATTCTGGTCCCTGTCCACAATGGTTTTCTTCGCATTTCCTTGGAATGTCCTCTAACCGAGTGTATAACTGATGTGCCCCTTTAAGATCTTACCCTTTTCATGCTAAAAGATGTTCTCCTTTGGTTTGCATCTGGACCCTATTATTTTGCATATATCCTTATTTGAGATGATCTCTTTTTGGCATTCTCAGAGAGTGAGAGGGGAGAGGGTAAGAAGGGGTAAAGGGGGAGAGGAAAAAGAAGGGGGAAAAGGTAGAAAAGTTCTATAAAGCTGATGGGGTTTTGGAATGGTAGGGGTTCGGAGCTGATAGCCAGGAAAGAATTCTTGAAGATACCATTGGTGCAAAAAGATGATTTTATTAAAGCATGGGGACAGGGCCCTTGGGCATAAAGAGCAGCACTGGGGTTGTGAAGAGCGACTGGTTATATACTGTGGAGTTAGGGGAGATAAAGGCAAAAGGGAGGCCTCCAGATGGACTTTGATATGCTAAAGAAGACTCCTAAGACACTGGAGGCCTTGCTATTGTCAAGCTAAGGTTGTGTTCCTTCTAGAAATGGTAAACTCTGTATTTACCTCAAGTATTTGTCAATGGGCTGCAGGTTATAAGGAAATTTAATTTTACCTGCCATTTCCTTCTTGCCTCTGTTCCCCACATCACTGTGGAGGGGAGGGTGATGTTGGAGCTCCAGGAAACTGAGTCTATGGGTTTCTGGAGATTAGGGTATTGATAAGATTGACTTTTTCTTGTAATTTACTAAGATATTTGTAAACTGATGGAGACTCAGTTCCTGCAGGTCTGTGATCTCTATCAAGTAACCATTTCTTTCCTTTCCTTTCCTTTCCTTTCCTTTCCTTTCCTTTCCTTTGTTCTTGGGCAGCCAGAAATGCCTGAGAAGTATCATACATATCCCATCTGAGGGGGTGGGGTGCAGTGTGTGCTAGCTTGTGTTTTGCCCTCAGCTTGCCTTCTGCTCCCTTTTCAAAGCCATGTGAAGAGCCCTGAGAAAGGTTTCCTCAAAGTACCAGGAACAGATCTTGCCTCAAAACAGTTTTCTTTTCTCCTCTCCACACCCAGGGTTGTGTAGCCCAAGAAATGGGTGTCAGAAGGCTTATAAAAACTGTAAGGTTCTCCTAATGTAGGGGCTCCTACTGATCTGTACGTTAGCACGGCTCAGTGCCACACGTGACCAATCACACACCCAAAGACAACGTGAAAACAAAGTTATTGGATATCCGTAAGGAAAAATATACCCCCAGGAAACTCATTAAAGAAGAAAAGAGAAGGAGGGAGGAAAAGAGGAAGGAGAGAGAGTGAGAAAGAGGAAACACCTACAGTGGCTTTGGAATCCAAAGTGAGTGCTTTAAATAATTCTACCTTTTAGCTTAAGATATTCCACCCCCTCATTATCGCTTTTGGGACTAGAAGAAAGATCTAGGAGCAATTCAATCCAATTAGAAGGGAAAAGAAAGATCTTCTCAAGCAATTGCTATGCAAATGTGTATGTCATAAAACTGAAAAGGTGACACTAAGCAGCACATTTGGTTGTTGACAACAGAATTCCTCTCTATTTCCTCTGTTCCAAAGCATTTTAAAGGAAACCTTAACTTAATAGAAAGATGTTCTGGGTAGTCCTGCCAAGGTCAGTGCCAGCTTTCATCATCCCCTGTTGAGGTGCAAGCTAAGCTCAGAAAAACCACCTGGGGGCAGCTTCCCCCCTCCCTCTATATTCAATTGTCATCTTCATGTTTTCAGTAATAGGAATTGCTGGTGTGTGACACTTTTTGAAACTCTTGGTATTGTGGTCTTATAGAACATTTCAATGGGTAATAGTGTCAGACAGCGGTAATTAATCTTGGAGGAGAAACTTGTTTCTGAATTGGAGCATCACTTAAAGGTAGGACAATTTAGTGCTTACCCATTAAAAGTTGCACTTGGACTTCGACCTTTTACCTGTAGTTTAAAAAATGATCAGGTTAGAAAGGCCTTTTGTGATTGGATTTTGAATGTTATGAGCCATGAACTCTGAGTGATCCCGTCTAAGCTTATTTTCTTAGTCCTGTGCTTGGCAACGAGGGTGTTGAGGGTGGGGTTGGAAGACTGGAAGAGTAGAGAGCTCAAAAGGTTGAAGATGAGGAGGGACCCTGAAGATGACTAAATGTAGAGCAAAACCCTCATTTTACAGAGAACATGAAACCCAGAGAGGTTAGGATGTAGCAGGATTCTTGCACAGAGAGATGGGACACTGAGGCTTTTTTGTGCAGGAAGCAAATTTGTTGTGTTGGCATGGGCGCGGCCACAGCTGAAACGGCTGAGCCCAAGTGCAGTGGGGTGTAGCATTGTGTACAATTTTTGCTCCTTTGTCTCCCATATATGGTAACATACAGTCTGGGTGGTCTCATGTTACAGAGTCATGAGGAATGTCTCCCATGCATCCATAGACAGGTTGCCTTCCGCTGTCTTGAGGTTTTCACCACATTCCTTAGGGAGTGGCTCTACCACAAGAAGAATTACCCAAAGTCTTTCCACTAATTATTGGCAGACAGAAATCTAAGTTCTTAGATTTTAACCCCACCTAGCCCCATGGCAACTTTATCATTTCAGTCCTGATTTCCACCTTTAAAACTAGTCTCTTAGAGGCAAGTGAGAAAATTCTAGGGCATCTGTGGATAAAATGGATAAAGTTGAAGCACATCAGAACAACCATTTTTATAAGCAGTGGCAGCAGAGTGAGCCCAACACGAAACTAAATAGAAAACAAAAATGGAGTGCTTACTAGGAGCTGGGCACAATCCTAGGGTCGGAGCTCCTAGTCAATTAGGAGACACAGATATATACATATGGAAAATAGAGAAAAATAGAGTGCTGTGAGATGTATGATATCCTTCAGACTTTACCTATTGAAAAATGGCCACTAGAAGTGGGCACTGAAGGTAGTCAGAAATTAAAAACAACACACTTTTTCAATGCATCATCAGTTTCATGGAATTTTTATGTAGTTCTAATCGTTTTCATATTTTCAGTATCAGTGTGAAACCAAAGTGCAGTTACTTTAATATCATTTTCCTCTCTTCTTTACATAAAATGTGGTTAGGAAATCTCAATGGCAGTGTGGCTGTTACCTGTTTGATGCAGATTACATGCATAAGTGTTTTCCTTGAGCCTTGTTCCGCTTCAACCTTGCATGCACATTTACAAAATATATTTATAGAATATACTGTATAGCTTTCTGGGTTATCAAATAGATACATTTTCTGTTCTGTGAATATGTTCAGAATATGGGGACAAAATTGATTCAGCCACCTCTTCTGCTTCTCTTAGTTATCCTGTGAAATTTTGGTTAGTGCAAAACTTTAGGTGACCAAGACTTCAAATCTTTGGGTTAAATAAATGTAGAAGGAAGGAAACTTTTACAGAATTCTGTACCTGACAATCCTGTTGTAGTGGAATCAATCCTGGGATTTGAGCCCAAAATTTCTTTACAGCAGAGCCAGGATACATAAGCAGTTCAATTGTACAGCCAGCAGAAATGGAAAATGCTGGTGGTGGGAGTTTGTTTTTACTAACGCAGGTGATTTCAGTCCGTGCTTTAAAATAGCATCTAGGGTTTAAACCAGAAAAACAAACAAACAAAGAAAAAAAAGCAAAACAACAACAAAAAAACCCCAAAAAACCCCTATATACAAAAAGTGTATCTTGATAAAATTATCACAGAGCTTACATTTGATTAAATTCAAATCTAGAGTAAACAAGAACAATTTGGCAAAATTAAAAAATAATTGATTATAGCTATATATCTATATTATGCCATTATTGGAGGCTGTTTAATGTTAAGCCTTAATACAGGGTGGCATTTGGAGTTCATTTGAAACTTTAGCATTGGAATTTATTTGAATTTTTTTTTTTCATTCTGAAAGGATTAGAAACCTCATTTGCAACTATAGTTTTTGCTTTTTGCTACCTGTGCTGAAGGGAAATAAATAGCACCTAAACATCTTTTAAAAAGTTTATGTAAGTATTTTTCTATTATTATACTATATCATTTCAAGTAGTTTTATTTTTTATTGAGAACACAATGCATACATGTATGATTTAAATAATGTCAACTCCAGTTAACATACCTGATGACTTAAACAGGAAGTTTTTTTTTTTTTTTCTTTTTTTTTTTGTAGAGCAGTGATTCTCATATTCTGATGTGTCTATGACTCACCTGGGGAATCTTCTCAACATGCTGTTTCAGACTCAGTAGGTCTGGGGTGAGGCCTGAGCTCCTGCATTTCTCTTCTCTTCTCTTCTCTTCTCTTCTCTTCTCTTCTCTTCTCTTCTCAAGTTTATTTTGAGAGAGAGAGAGAGAGCGCGCGCGAGAGAGAGAGAGCGCGCGTGCGCGCATGCATGAGCAAGCAGGAAAAGGGAAGGGGCAGAGAGAGGGAGAGGGAGAGAGGGAGAGAGGGAGAGGGAGAGAGGGAGAGAGGGAGAGAGAGAGAGAATCCCAAGCAGGTTCTACACTGTCAGCATGGAGTCTGAGTCAGGCCTCAAACTCAAAAACCTCGGAAGTTCAGCCAAAGCTAAGAGTCAGAGTTAACCTGTTGAGCCACCCAGGTGCCCCCTGAGGTTCTGCATTTCTAACAAGCTATTGAGTGATACTGCTGACACCCGAGGGACACACTTGTAATCTTAGATAACAAGAGGTTGGGAGGTTCTGGTTTCTATTTACAGGTTCCATGAGGTCAGGATCAAAGTCTCTGTGATGCTTTTGTCCTTTTCCAATGCTGTAAGATGTTCGCTCCAGCTCCAGCTATCAGTCTGCATTCATGGCAGATGGAGAAAACAGGGGAAGGGTGGTGCCATGCAATGTATTTATTGGTGATTTTTTTTGTTTTAGAAGTGAAATACATGCTTCCTCTAGTTTCACAGGGAATCCAGTGTAGCTTATTTGAGATCCATTTCTTGTGGGTTGGTACTTGGCTGTCCTGAACAAAATCAGGATTCTTTTAGCACGAAGGGGTGAATGGGTATTGAGTAGCAACTGACAGTGAATGCCACAATGTACGTGGTGATGAAAGAAGAAGGTTCAAACGGTAAAAAAGATAGAAGTGAAACTTCCCTGTCCTCAATGTTTGGGCTTTTTCTGGGAAAAGACCAAAATTTAATTAGTTACCATTTCCTGGTGTGTACCTTCAAAAATTGCCTGCATACCCATAAGTAGATATACGTATATATATTTTCTTTCAAAACTCAACAGATTTCAAAATAACCTTTAAAAAAATGATGGAAGACATGATTTTTCTCCTTACTAAGAAGTAGTAAGAGAGAAAGTCAGGGAGGGGCAGAAAGATGGAGACAGAATCCCAAGCAGGCTCCACACTGTCAGTGCAGAGCCTGATGCAGGGCTCGAACTCATAGGCTGAGATACCATGACCTGCACCAAAACTGAGTCAGACTCTTAACTGACGGAGCCACCCAGGTGTCTTGACTTTTTTTTTTTTTTAACAGGGTGTTTTTTCATACTTTGTAAAATTCAACATAATCTTTCTTCAAAGGTACGTCCATTCCCCTTTGTGTGTTTTGACCTGAAGCTGGTGGCTTTCTGCCTTCCAAGAGGAGGAGTGTGGTTGATTTTGCTTTCTCTCCCCATAGAACTCCTGCCCTACTTGTGATGGCTATTGTTTTGTACCCTGATAAATTGTATCAGATGAAAAAAGTTGAGGAGAGAGAGCAAAGATTTAGGGTGATTCTTGGCTCAGTGACTTTGTATCCTTTTAGTTTAGCCAATGTTTAAAGATGACACTGGGGGTACTTTGCTGAATTAATTTCCACTGCTGCACTGTAGATCACTTTTCTGCAATTCTCTTGACCTGGACGATGCTTCTCTCTTCCAGATAGTTTCTTGTGATGCCTTTTCCTGAAATCTGGTGTTCACTTATACATCCATGTTCTTGCTGCTGTCATCTGACCATCCTTCAGGACTGCTCTATACGACAGCACCTAAGATCATGTCATACTGGCTCTCTTCGCTACTGTCTGTGCTTACCCCGGGGAAATAGCCACATATCCCTTGCTCTTAGAAACATGAGTCAGGACAAACTATACATTCGTTTCTATTCTGCAGCTTTAGGTGGCTTAAAGTTTCTCAGCTGTGAGTTAGGGACAAACACTCCATGACTCCAAAGACAAATTCTCCAAGTGTTTCCATATGCATTCCTTTCCCCAAGCTTGAGGTGAAGGGAAAAGGACTCCATATTCCCCCCTAAAGGAGGTAGCAGGAACCTGTTTGGCAACACTCTGCCAATAAATAGCCTGCAACGTATTCTCCCTCCTAAGCCTCTGACCGCTTTTCGTATCTTATCTGGCTGAGAGTGCGGGACTCACCACAGTAGTTCTTGGCTTTCTCCATTCTAAATGTTGCACGTGGGAATCCGGCTAATCTTTAGTATCTATTGCATTAGGGTCTCAATTTTTAGCCTCCTTTTATATGATACGGGTTTTTCCTCCTTCTGGTGCTCTTCATTTCTTTGCATAAATCCATATTGCAGTTCGGTATCATTTTCTTTCATTCCGAAGGACTTCCGTTAACATTAGCTGCAGTGCAAATCTGGTGGTGGTGAATTCTTTCAACATTGTGATGGCCAGAAGAGTAATTATTTCTCTTTCATTTTTGAAAACAAACTAGTAAGGCTGGGTATAGAATTGTGGATTAAATTTTCTTCTTTCACTTCTTTATGGATACTACATTACTGTATTTTGGATTGCATTGTTTCAAAAGAGAGATAGATAATCCTTCTTCCCCTGTATAAAAAGTGTACTTTTAAGAATGTCTCATCGCCACTTTTTCAGCAATTTGATGGTATTACCTTGGGTAGTTTTCTTGATGTGTCTAGTACGAAAGGTTTGTTGAAACTTTTGGAGAAGAGGATTTATACTTCATATGAAACTAAGAAAAATTTTGGCTATTATTTGTTAAATATTTTTTTCTCTTCCACTTCTCTTTCTCTTCTCCTTTGTAGGCTCTAACTGCATGTATAGTAGACTTCCTGAAGTTGTCTCTTAGCTCACAGATGTATGCTTTTCCTTTTTCCCCTATACTTTCCTATTTGTATTTCATTTTCATTAGTGTCTATTTCTATGTTTTAAGGTTAATAATCTTTAGTGTTTAATCTGCTGCTGATCCTATCCCATGTGCTTTTCCTTTCAGAAACTATAGTTTTTATTACTAGAATTTTGATTTGAATATGTGTCTGCACTTTACATGTTCAATCTCCTTCTACCTTCTAGAACATCTGTAATATAGTTTGAATAGCTGGTTGAATGTTCTTGTCTACAGATTCTATCATCCATGTGATTTCTGGGTGTGTTTCTATCAATTTATTTTTCTTCTTGTTACAGGTTTTACTTTCCTACTTCTTTGCATGCCTATTAATTTTTGATTTGATACCCTTGGATATCAAAATTGAATTTTACCTTGTTGGGTGCTGGATGTTTTTTTATTACTATAAATAGGCATGAATTTTGTTCAGAGACCCACTTCAGTTTTTGATCCTTTTGGATCTTTTCACATTTGTTGGGTGGAGGGGCACATCTCTGTTTGGTTTAATTTGGATTTTGCTCCACTAATGAGGCACTCTGTCGCTCATCACGAGTACTGTACCTGATATCTTGTGGATTACAAGACCTTTTGTCACTCTGGCTGGTGGCAATACAAATTATTTCCAGCCCTGTGTAAACTCTGATGATTGCTCCTCTGAATCCATTCTCATGGTTCTTATCCTGGCCTCAAGTAGTTTCCTCACATGCATGAGTTAATCAGTCTAAGACTAGATTGGGAGCCCTGCTGTGTTGGGAGTTTTCTCTATGTTCAGCTCTCTCTTTTCCCTTCAAAGCTGCCTTGTCTTCCCTGGACTCCCAGCTTATCTCCTCATTTAGTGGGATGGTGAGGCTGTATCTGGTCTCCATCTAGCTGCTGCAGTTTGGAAATTTTTTTGAGGAAGTAAGTGACCATCATGGGGCTCACTTTGTTTTTTCTCAGGAATCACAGTTATGCACTGCCTAATGTCCAATGTCTAATAACTATTCCTTTAAATATTCTAGGTTATTAGTTGTTTTAGTCAGAAAAGTAAACGTGGCTCCTGTTACTCCATCTTGGTCAGGAGAGGAAGTCCTTGTCCTAAATTTTCAAAACATAGCAATTGAGCACATTAATCAGGATCACCTGGCACATGAACTTTTATTTTGTTTTGTTACTGTTGGCAAGTACTTTGTATCTTCTCTAGATAATGACTTTACGTATTTTTATTTTTTAGAAAAAAAAATACACATCCCCAGCCCTAAAAGTATTCAGTAGATGATATAAGTAGGTTTTCAAACTCAAGGTGTGTAAGATTAAGAATTTCTTTTTTCACCTTTTGGGCAAAATCCCACTCTGCATTATTGGTGGCTCTTGGTGTTAAAGGTAGGTGTTCAGTTTAAATTGAAAAAAACTATCCATATGTACTTACAAGGTGCAGTGGAATCGACCCCATTGATAAGTTCAGCTCAACAACTTTAAAGGCCACTGACAAAGAAAAGTTCCCCCCTGACTTAAGAAATCTTTTTCTCAGCCTGGGTTTTTCTGTGTAAAAATTAAGTTCATCTCAAAGCTTTAGTTCCAAGAAAAAAAAATCAATCCTGTCTTTTGTTAAAATATATACCTAAAGTTCCCTATTCATTTTTCTCTGCCTGCTGCTTTCTTTTGTTATGTTATAGCACAATAATCCTTTTTAATGATCTTTTCTGGATCGTCAGGCGATTATGATCATTACTGTTATTATTTGCCACCACATGAAAGCCCTTTTAATTTTAAACTCTTTGAGTGTGTGTGGGAGATGTTGGTGTTGGATGTAAAGGAAAGTCCTGTGAACCTTTGGAAAGTAGAGGCATGGAAAAATGATTCTGAGCATAAATCTCAGTAACATTTGTCCACCTTGGTATGTCTCTGTGGCTAATTAATCAAAAGCAATTAACAACTGGCAAATATCCAAAATCTCTGGTATGGCCAAATAGAGCTAAGGTGGTTCTCTTAAGTATTTGTCTGTTGGTGGAATATGTTTGTTGGCGGAAGCAACTCAGTGTGACAAGAGATGTGTTAAGACTGTCCTATGAAATTGTGTGATCTGCTAAAGTCCTACAGAAATATGTCCTCGTGAACTCTTGCCATGTGTCACAATTGGTAGACTCATGAAACATGGTGCTTGTTAGATACATTTTCCTTTTTGTTTGTTTATTCTTACTCTGTATTAGACTGAAAGCTTCTGTGTGCCAACTTGTGTTCACTGACCTTGTATTCTTGGTACTCAGTAAAACAGTGGTTACGATGTTGCACAGTCATTAAATGAAATAAATACATTTCACTCAATAGATTGTTTAATCAGGTTGATTTTGATGTGAAACTTGTAGTCCTAGAATTCATTTATCCTTTTGATAGCTCTATGAACATATTTCAGGAAAAGATTATGTTTTTATAAAGATAAGACTTTATTTTATTTTTTTCTGGGTTCTTTGTTTAATTTTTAATTTTTATTTTTTAACTTTAACTTTGTTTATAACTGTACTAAATTTAGTGGCTTTTTTTTTTTTTTGCCATAAACGTTCTTCAAAAATTACCTTAAATAACCTAACATCACCTTGTTGGCAGTCCGAATGGTTTTATTGTCCAAGTTTGTTAATAATTAGAGCAAAGGATGTGTCAAGGTGTATTTTCTTAGAGGAAAAACTTTTTGATTGACTTTTTTGTCTATATCAGTGATTGCTATACTCCTATGGTGGTCCCTTTTCCTGGAAATGAGAATAAAAACTTGAGTCCATACTATTGTCAATCTACTGGGAATGTGTTAGAAACATCCCCTTAAAAGTAAGCAATAGATTTTTGCTGAGTTTGGGAAGTTTTATCCATTTTACAGCATTCAAGCTCAGGCTCCAGTAGGAGTAATAGTTAGGTTTATAATAGCATCTTGTAGAGCTCTTTCCCTGAAGCATCCTAGTGTCAGAACAGATATTCAATCCATATCGATAAGAATCAGATTAGGCACTGGCAGCACCTGGAATTGTACTGATGACTAATCAGGTGAAAACATAGCTTTCTCTGTGACTATAATAGAAACTATTGTCTGTATGTAAAGGCAATTGAGCAAAACGGGTAGAGGTTGAGGAATTTATGCAACTTAGAGAAAAGCACATTTGCAGCAGCTATTTGTGATTGCTTATTGGCTGAGGAAGGTGAATGCCATCAAAATAAGTTTTTGTTTTTGTTTTTGTTTTTTAATTTTTTTTCAACGTTTTTTATTTATTTTTGGGACAGAGAGAGACAGAGCATGAACGGGGGAGGGGCAGAGAGAGAGGGAGACACAGAATCGGAAACAGGCTCCAGGCTCCGAGCCATCAGCCCAGAGCCTGACGCGGGGCTCGAACTCACGGACCGCGAGATCGTGACCTGGCCGAAGTTGGACGCTTAACCGACTGCACCACCCAGGCACCCCCAAAATAAGTTTTAATTACCATGAAGAATGAATAAATCCCCAATCTATGCAAGTATTTCTAGTGTGGCATAAATTGTCAGAAACATAATAATAAAACAGGTAAAGGAATTCAATGGGGCTATGTTTGAAAGAATGGATGCTGCACATAGCTGTTGGTGAGAACAGCAAAGGTTGGACCCTATATATTTTCTGATGAGGAGGAGCACAGAGCCCTCCCCCCCCCCACTTTTTTTTTTTCAGTGAAAAGTTTGCTGCAAAAAGAGGAATACAGGCAGAGACCTAAAAGATGAGTCAGAATTAGCCAAGTAAAGGTAGGAAGGGGCTGGGAATGGGCAAGCAAGTGAAGAAAAGCTAACTGATTGAAAGCTGGAGTCCAGAGAGAAGTAACATGGTAAGACCAGTAAACTAGAGTTATGGGCTGAAACATGAAATTGCTGTCTTTATAGTCTAAAAGGTTCAATATTGGTGATTTCACATAGCTCAACCTAATAGATTAGTAATTGGGCAGAAATAAGGAGAACAAGTGGCAGGAGTTGAGACACAGAAGAGATGAATGGGCACCACATAGACAGCCATGTGAAATGAGTGAGTTACATAGCTTTCCTTCCAAATGACTCAAAGCCAAGTATCAAGTAGGAGCACTATTAGTAGAGAATGAATAGCATCTAACATTTTGTTAGAAGGAATGCTATATTTTTTCACCACATTACTGTTTATCTCATTTTAGCCTCATTTCATTGTGTCCACTCTGTACAAAGACAGTGGACCAATGAGAAGATTGTGCCAGCATTTTATCTCTGCTTCTGTATAAGACATGTGTTCAGATAATAGTATGTGTGTGCAACAGTAGAGAAGGCAGTGTCCCCTGATGAGTCTTTATTTTTGCTTTAAACACTTCACAGTGAAACAGAGATGGTGACTTAGTTCTTTTGACCCGTAATCTAGATTTCCTGCATAGACCATGGGCTGTCAGGTACAGCAAGCCCCACCACTTACCTTGTACCAATGTTATTCTATTGACATAACCCAGTAATGCTGATTTATTTATAAATGTAGACTACATACATTCGCCTTATCACAGGAATCCTTGAATAAATATCATGCTATAGATAAAAATGACTTTCATCTTATAGTCCTCATTTCCTTTTGCTGATAATAATTTCCAGAGAAGAGACAGGATTTGAAAGATGAGAAAAATTGATCCTTAGTAAACGAAGGGATCTGCACATAACTCAAAGAAAATCAGTGCCACAATTAAATGAGAATCCTGGGGGGAACTCCAACCCTCTAAGTATGAAGAAGAGACTTGAAAGGTTATCAACCTTTCAATGGCATTTTAATAACCATTGTTAACTCTATGCATTTAAAGTAAGAAAATAATAAAGCTGGAGACTGTCTCTTACTTCGTTTTTTTGTTTATTAGCTTTTAGGGGTCTAATTGAGAGATAACTTTTTTTATATTACTCCCTAGATGTTGATTTTTGGCAATTGTCTGAGTACATTAGACCCAATACAGAAGCATTTAAAATGCATTATTCTTTGAGAATTTTGCCTGATGGTTATGCATCACTTCAACATGTAGCAGCATCTTGTGACACATGTCAACCCTATATGACAAGCAGCATGAAAAATAGATCTGAAATCTGGAAAAAATAAATTCAGGAATCAATGACTTCTGGTGGCTGCAGTGAACTGTATAGTCCTCCACGCTTGACAATTTCATGTTTTATGCAAAAGAAAAACACTTGGAAAACACATTGGGGAGTCTATACTCAAAGCTATTTGCAATCAATGAGACAAAAGAGATACAAGAATGTGAGAAATAGGATCACCTATTATTTCCCAGGGACTTTGAGAGTTGTATATATTGATATCCCAAAAGGGGGAAACCCCATTTTTCTCCTAGGGATTTTGTAGGCTTATGTAGCTCAAGAATGTATCTGTTTCTGGTAAATCCACTGTAACAAAATACCAAGGAACAAGAATTATATAGACTAGGCTGGCTCTTAGACTGGAAGTATAACTTTAAATTTCTTTTCCCTCTTCACTCTAGGCTCTTGATCTGTTCTCCAGCTATAATGCTGTATTCTAGTGTACAGGTGACTGTATATTTTTTCCGAAGCACTGACTGGAAATGAAGGCATTTCTGCTCTGATAGGAACACGGGGTATGGTTTCCTTAAGGGGATCTGGGTTGCTATAGTGGATTCCTGAAGACAGAAAAGTCTTCATAGCTCCAAAGACTAAATAAAGAAGAGTGGTAAGGAATACAGTAGATTATACTGGATTTTGTTTCTATCTCCACCACTTCCAAATCACGTGTTACGTTCCAATGTGTTTAGGCTCTTTGAGACTTAGCTTTTTCATCTGTAAAAGTTGGGTGAAGTTCCTTTCAGGGTTCAGTGAGGATTAAATGAGATCTCTCATAAAAGTAACAACAGCAACACAAGGAAAACAAAACGAAAACATTTCCGGTATGGTACCCAACACAGAGTCAGCAGGCAAAATATGATTTTACTTTCCATTCTTTAATTAAGACATGAAATGATATGTGGCAGTATTAATCATTGGGCACAGAATGAAACCTCACTTGAATTTTCATTCAAATTAGGTAATGTGATCAAATTGTTTCCCATTATCGGCACTGTTTCAGCACCGTACCTGGAAAGTAGCAGACCCTCAATTGGTACTTAAACACTGAATGGATGACTGGCCTTGCCTTTTGGGGGGCATGCCACAGGATTAGGCAGGTGCATATGATAACTGTACATTACCATGTCCCAGGTCTCAAAATCCACAGGATGCTACATCACCTTATTTTTCAGTATAGGTATCCCATAGAAAACACATCAACCTTGTCTTATACAAATATCTTTCCATAGTTATGCATGTAAAAGAAAAATGCCTGGAAGTCAATTTAAAAAAAGTAAATACTCAGAGCCAACTCCAGGGGTTGGGCAGAGACTCTAATAATATTTTGTTTTTTAAAACTTACTTAGTTTCGAGAGAAAGAGATCATGAGGGGTGAAAGGGCCAGAGGGAGAGAGAGTGAGAATCTGAGGCAGGCTCCATGCTCAGTTGCAGAGCCCAATGGGGGGCTTGATACCACCACCCTGGAATCATGACCTGAACTGAAATCAAGAGTCAGATGCTCAGCTGACTGAACCATGCATTTAACAACATTTTAAGACAAAACTCTTAAGAGCTCGTTTCAGATTTGTGCAACAATTTGATATTTATCATGGACTGCATAGATAATGATCTTTATTTAAACATTTTCAAGATCATTTTTGCTCCACATTCTAGGGTGATAACTGACCACTCACATCTCCCACCCCACTCCCTCACCCCACCGGTTTTATGAAAATTGAGAAAGATTGATAATTTTTTGACAGGTACAACTGTACCCAGAGCATCATCTATTGGGTCATGATTCTATTTCTGAACCCTATTTCCTTAAGTAGGTTCTTGCTCTTGTGATCTCTTCACTTCATATTCAGGAACAATGAAGAGTAACACCCTAAATAATGAGCAACTGCTCATTGGAATGTGTGGAACATATCTAAAGAAAAATAAACGAGGGCTTGGGTACTGTTCTTGCATGAAAACCTAATTTAGCTAGTTTTGGTGGATGGTTGAAGCAACTGAGGATCTTAAAGAATGATGATTCGTGAAGTATTAGTCAATTCGTAAGAAATGTGTAGGTTAACATTAGTGCTGATGGTAATGCCATGATAAAGTTATAGTCACATGATTACTGATATTGAGTTCTTCCACTTGGAATTTTAATATTTATACAAGTGGTAAATGCTATTGCCTTGCCGTACAAAGACCCTATAAGTACTCTAGCTTTCTATTAACAAAGAAGAAATGGTGCAATTACTTCCTCTCTTAATTCACTTTTTTAATATAATCAAACAGAAAAGATGAAATTGATGATGGACTGCAATGAACATCCTAGGAGCCATTAAAACAGAGTACAGTAAAAATGAGAATAAAAATATGCACGGTATCCAACTCCTGAGAATTAGATAGTTAAGGTTAAGAAAAGGATGATGAAAAACTGACTTTGAGATAGGTTTTAAAACTCTTTTCTGTCACATACTGACGGGAATGATTGATGACACGACCATCACTGACAAGGGGAGTTTGAGAAGACGTGAATCACTTTCAGGGCAGTACATTCAGACTCAGATCATCTACAAGTGAACTTGTGTTGCTGTTTCTTAATTTTATACATTAAAAATTCAATTCCCGGAATATAAATTATTTGTATCGGCATTGAATTTCAGCTTCCATTCTGTTACAGAGGCATGATAAATGCTTTGTTGTATATTTATATTGATGGTCTGAAAATCCTTAAACCACAGGGGAGAGCACATACCAGCAGTTTTCAGCATGTCTTAAAAAACATTAGCCTTCTAAAAATCAATCTGTGGTGCTTCTTCAAAATAGTCATTCATTTGGGGAAAACAAACAACTACCTTACCAGGCTGGTGACTTATGCTAACAATATAACTTTGTTCTCCTCATCAATAATAATAATAGGTTAACATGAATATCTTCTTTGTCAGCTTCCATCTTGCTCTCACATGCATTATAGTCTTTTATTAACCCTCAGGGAATGGGGGGTAGTCATTGTTTTGCCTTAAAATTTCACCCACTTTCCCAATGTGATCTGTCCGGGAGTACAGTCTAGTTTGACAAGATACACATGGAAGCAAATACAAGCTTGTATTGCCATTTCCTACATGAGCACACAGAGCTGCAAAAGTCTGGCCTATGTACAATTCCACAGAAGCTTAGAAGAGTCCTGCACAGGAGTGCCTGTATTGCATTCTTCCTTGTGTACCCGCTGCCTGGCAAAGTCCCTATGATGTTAAATTGTTAGCTGAATAAATGAACGAATGGAAGTCATTTCAAAGCAGTGTGGCATAAACAATTCAGAAGCAGCCTTTCGGTTCTTGCTTTCGCTCCTTGGGCTCTTGCAAGTCAACACCTTCATGACTCTTTGTTGGAGCACCGTCCTCTCTTCGTCTTCTGACACCCAAGGTCATGCTAAAGTTAGAGCAGATCTACACACCCTTGGCATGTTAATGGCAAATAACTTCTATAAGGACTTCTATTTAATATAAAGAATCTTATCTGAGAAAATCAGAATTTGATTTTTAATATTCCCAAGTATATCCTTATGATTAGCCAATTCTGTGTTTACACATTTACCTATTTTGCTGAGATTTATTTGCAACCCCAAAATCAACACTCCTAGCACTTTCAAGGCAGACAAGCATGGTGTAGTGAAATTTGAGTTGCCTAATGCCGATGTCCTCTGTTGAAGGTGAACAAAGCTATGTCTTGCCTTCTTGTTTCAGCTCTCATAGAGAAACGTGTCCCTTTCATGGTTTATTGAGTTTCATGCCAGTTCTTTCACATTTCAGTACGTTTTTTTTGTGTGTGTGTGGTGATTTTGTCCTTTAATATGGTGCTCAAACACAAGGCTCAGGTGTTGTCTAACATTTTTAACTGCAAGAAGGTTGCGATGTACCTTATAGAAAGAAAAAAATGTGGATTAGGAAAGCTTCTCTCAGCATGAGTTATAGTGCTGTTGGCCATAAGTTCAATGTTAATAACTCATCAATATATATTTAAAAAGATGCCTTAAAACAGAAACACACATAACAGAGGTAAATATTTATTGGCTGATGGAAATATGACCAGAGGGTTGCAGGAAACGAAACTTGCATTTCCCTAAGAACAGCTGTTAAGTATTTGCTCATTCAGTGTTTGTGGCTATTTTATAGACTATATCTACTGTAAATAATGACAACCAAGTGTACATTGTACTGTTACCTCAATTTTACACAAGAGGAAACAGTAAAATCAGGTAAATGGTAGCTGGCAAGAGATCATATCATAGGTAATAGCCCAGGTAGGACCTCCAAAATATCACTCTTTTAACTACAACAGACATCTTTATGTGTGAACGCACGTGTGTGTGTGTGTGTGTGTGTGTGTGTGTGTGTCTCTCGGGTGGAGGTGGGGGGTGGGTATTCAGGGCATAGCATTTTTAAAAGAATTTTTTAAAGATGTAGAACAAGAGATACCAAGTCCTGTAAAAATAACAAATAGGTACTTTAAAAACAATATTATTTGGGTAACAGTCATTATTTGCCGAAACTTTTATGCTATTTTGTAAAAG
Organism: Panthera leo; assembly: GCF_018350215.1. Lineage (NCBI taxonomy): Eukaryota > Metazoa > Chordata > Mammalia > Carnivora > Felidae > Panthera > Panthera leo. Next base: position 102,947,540 of record NC_056687.1, on the reverse strand, counting down.
AATGTTAATTGCTGTTTGGTACTGAGCTTCATATTCCTTAGAAATCAGTTATCCCTGAGATGTGTAAATAGTTGGAAAGTTCAGCCCTGGAAATACTCTCACTGTGGCATTTCCCATGGCTTTTCCCATGACATTCCTTTGGAAATGAGAAACCAATGCACCCAAGTGTTTTTTTTTTTTTTTTTTTTTTTTTTTTTAAATCTGTAATTCTTTTAGTGAAACTTGTCTCAGTAGACTCATTTTCTTTCACACCCAGAATGATGGATAAACTTATCTGCCTATAGGTGGAAGAAGCTTTTTGATATGAGTGCTTCAAGGTCAGAAGGCTTTAAGAAGACATATTTTCCTGCAAGCTTGCTTGGGAGGGTCAAGCCTTTTCTTGGTGTTATAAAAACTTAGAAGGCAATTAGGCTATGAACTGTTTGACTCCTCTTGGTTGCCTGTAACCACTGGGTCTGCATTGTTAGGCAATGTGTCTCATGTCAGATGGTATATGAAGGCTTCTGGTGGCAGTAACTTGAAATGCCCTGTCTCTCCATTCTGTGGTATTTACTTTTATTTTAATAAGGGCAGTGCTTCTTGGAAAATAAAGATACACAAGCAACTAAAGAGTGCATTTTAATTTTTTTAATGTTTCTTTATTTTTAAGACATTGTGGTTAACAACCTGAAACAATGAAGTGTTTTTTGAGCTATAGCTAAACTATTTTATTATTTGTAGAATTTTTGAGGGGGATAGAGAGAAGAAGACAGAGGATCTGAAGTGGGCTTTGTGCTGACAGCAGAGAGCCTGACGTAGGGCTCGAACTCACGAACCACGAGATCATGACCTGAGCCGAGGGTGGATGCTTAACCAACTGAGCCACCAGGTGCCCCTAAACACTGCATTTCAATTTAATTACCATTTATTAAGAATTTGCACTATGGCTAGCCCTGTACTGTCTGAAACATACTCTTATATTAGAAATACTTTTATTTCCTGGTTTGAGAGGTTCTAGTAGTCTCAGAACGCTATACTACAAACTTTCTTTTGGAGTATCGGTATGAACTGTATGCCTTCGGTCCTCATGCTAGCTCTGTGACAGATGACTTAAGATGTGTTATCCTAGATAGGTTACTTAATATCTCTGGCCCTCAGTTTCTTTATAAAATGGGATAATGTGGTCTACCTCATAGAGTAATTGTGAGGAACAAATGAAGAGCTACATAAAGTGCTTAGCACAGGGGCTGACACATTATAATTGTTCCATAGACACTTGTTACTATGCTGCTGATGATTGTGTTATTTTCAGGGGAGTAAATACCAACAGTGTGGAGGACCAGCAGTTCAGCCCACCTTTTCTCTTTACCAACGAGGACACTTAGTACTCACTGGAGCTTAGGAATCTAAGGACAAAGAGCCTTTCCTATGTATGCCTGGCATTAAGATGTCACAATGGACAACATAATTTTATTTATTAAATTTATGACTTGGTGCCACTCTGGATCGGTTTGCCTCGGGGCATAGCTGAAAAGGAAAATTCTTTTATTTAAAATGCATATGGCAGAGTGGCAGTAGCAATCAGAAATTGTTACATTATCAGCTCTGAGGTGTCATTTAAAATGTTTTCTTGCCTTGCATATTTGCCGGTTAGAGTTTTGTTGACTCCTGATAGTCATTTCTGTAGCTAGGACCACCCAGGGGAAAATTTCTGACTCCCAAGGTGTGTGGGCAGGAAACTTAATTATCTGCTGGGGCCCCAATCATGCAGAGACATCCAGAATCTCTTAAGTATACTTGAAGCAGATACTGGAAACAAAGTTCAGTGAGTTCTTCTGTTTCCAGTGTTTTACAGAATGATTGGAAAGTTAAGAGTTATTTTGCTCAAAGGGTATACGTAATGCCATGTGAAACTATCTTTATAAAACAATCCTGGCCGTGACATTATTATTTAAAGGAGGAGTTAAAAATTGAGAACTCCACATGTGAGCTCAGATAAGCTGAATTACATGCCCCATTTCTCTGCTGATTTTCACAGCATATTTCAAAAGTGCATAAGGAATTTTCTTGTAAAAGACACCTTTTAATTTATCCAATCGTATCAAAGTTCTCCCTTTTTGTGAAATCATTTCCCTTTAACATTTACCCATTTATTACTCTTATTTCCTTCATTTCTCTAATTTCTTTATAATTATTTTTGTACCTTACCCAAAAGGTAGCTTTGTAAAAGTCAGTTAAATGAAGAACATGCATACTGTGTTTTATGAATCTCCAGTGATTGACATGAGAGTTGTGGCCATGACAGTTGGTTCTCAATCCTTATTTTTCTTTCTATCTCTTGCCTATAAAGCCAAGCTAATCTCTTTCCAGCTTGCCTTTAAGCTAAAGTGGCCTCCTTATCTTGGTCAATGAGATATAAACAAGATTCTGGAAAGCTTCTGGTAAAGATTCTTATTTCCTGATAAAGAAGCACTTAGTGGTTGCTTGCTGGTACTGCCACTTCCCATTTCTTTTTTCCCTTCTTGAACAAGGATTTGATGCATGATCTACAGCAGCCTTCTCGTCACCATGAGGTAACAAAAAGAATCATTATTGAAAACACAACAGTATAGGAGCCTGGGCATTTGATGACAGCATTATGTTGCTGAATCACTTCAGAGATCATCTAACATCCACACTTCTTACTATATAAATTATAATTATCTTTATAGTTTAAGTTCTTGGTAGTTGGGTTTTCTGTTACTTATAGCCTAGATCGTCTCAAACTAATATAAGTATCGAATGCATTGAATAACATTTCTGGAGCTTACAACATTTTTGTGTCCTTTATTGTGAGAGGCACAAGAATAAGAAAAAGTAAATTATGTTTCTGAGAAACATGCTATCCCATAGGGCAAAATCTTACATTGTTTAGACTTCAGCTTTGGTGACAAACTGGATAAAAAAAAAAAGTAAAAATTTAAGGCTAAGTATAGGTTACACTAGAAGTTTTTAAGTAAGTTAACGATATGAAAAAGAGTGAGATATAGGAATAAACCCAATGATCTTCCTCTCAGCTTAGTTCATCTGTGGCATTCATAAGGTTGGTATATATTTATCAGTATCTAGAACGTGGGAATCATTTTAATACTTGCTGCCATTCACAGGGATTACAAGGAACATACTCAAAATAATATAGTATGATACCAAAACACTGGAGACACAGTAAAGATCACTATTCCTGGTTCTAAAATTGACTTGCTACGGGGCCTCTGGCGAGACACTCAATCTCCCTGTCTCTGTTTTCCTCATCTGTAAAGACAGAATGATAATTCTTGTACAACATTTTCCTTCAGAGGGCTATTGAAAGAATTATTAAAAGAACATTTTTGGTCCATTGGAGAAAAAAAATGCCTTATAAAAGTAGAAAATTTTAGTTACTTTTTCATGGCTGCCTATGGCCTTACATGGCCTGCGATGGCATCTCAGAAAACAAGACTCTGGGAATGGAGTCAGTTACTGGTCTGCTCTTTGGTCACTCTTCCTTCTGTAGTGCAGGAAAGTGTTCCCAATGTTCCCAACGCCACACTGAGGGGCAGGTAAGACAGAGTTGCCATCTTAGGCTTTTCCATGAATATGTAGGAAAGAGAATATGATAAGGAGTTGCCATTCGTGAAAATAGAGATGTCCTGGGTATTTAATATGAATGCATCCATCCCCCTCAAAATTGTCAAGTACCTAATTGAACAAAGCTTTGTAATAGGTATTTTACCAGGTGAACTATGTTGTATCACCCAGGGGCTTATGGTTTGGGCCTTTGCTAATTATTTCCTAAAATAGGATTCTATTGAATCCCAGTATCTCTTTGTTCCTCATTATCATATTACCTTCACGTTGCTACAAGGTTCATCTCTTTAAAGCAATTTTTAAAAATCGTATTATTTCCACGTTCAAACACTTTGAGTGTTTAACCATTGCTTACAATTTCAGCACCAATTTTTACCAAAGCATTAGAGATCCTCTACAATATGATCTACAGCTATTAATCCCAATACATACATTGTCCTCTGCCTGAATTGTTGTCCTTCCTTTTATACCCATTCTTCCCCCAGGCCAGCCCATTTTTTCCAATTTAAAGAAAGCCTAAGCGTACCTAAAGGCTTATGCTAAATACTTCTTCATATAAACTGTTTCTGGTTCCCTTAATATATGCCGTTTCCTTAGGATTTAATTTTTCTCACATGGCACTTGTGCCATTTCACCTTCTAAGCCATTTGGGTATCATTTTATCTTACCCTCCTGAAATGAATGCACCCTCCTGGAAGGAAGAGGCTATGTTCTGATCTATTCTAGCACCTAACATATGCTGCATTGGTCATCATAGGTACTCAATTAAGAAAATAAGTGTTAAATTACACTCCAAAGCCACTAATGTGTATTATATTAGGATAGCAGAAGTGACATATTGAACTAAAACATGAGTGGCAATAAAGTATTTGATTTCTGATCAATTTTTGGTTGGCTATGGTAGAGCCATGGGGTAGGGGACACTGGGGTGTGGACTTAAGAGTGAAACTATGTCCACATGTCCATGTGCATCAATGTCACTTACCAAAGCCTCAGAGTTAAGACTTGGAAGCTGTTCTCAGCTGAGTAGACATTAAATGCCACTGATCAACATTAAAAGGGATGGGGGGGGGGGGTGTAGGGAGAGAGACAGTAACCTAGTAAATATTGCTATAATAGCCTAGATTTTTATGACATGACTATAAAGCTGATAACATTTTGGCAAATGAAAATATTTAATAGATGAATTAAGATAATTATTCCCAATCAAATAATAACCTGTAACCACCACTGAATTTTTCCAATGTGCCATGCTCTATTTTAAGTGAATTTCATACCTTATAGTTCTTACTGCTCCCAAATGCCTATGAGTTAGGCATTAATTGCTTCCATTTTACAGAAAGGAAAACTGAGGTTAGGAAACTTGCCCAAGGTCATCTAGCTGGTAAGTACTAGAACCATGATGCCCACCTAGGTCAGTTTCACTCCAAGCCCCATTTTTTTCCTAATTTACCTTACTTTCCCAAATGAGTTTCCTATTTTACCTTACTTTCCCAAATGAGTTTTCCATGCTTCGGCAATTTTTGAAATTTCCAGATTAGAAAAAATGAGAGGCATGCTTATACGTTTGCCTGGCGAGGACAAGAGAGTGACTCCTTCCAGTTTAGGATGAGGCTCAGGTTCTCTCTGCACCGTGGGCAGACCAACATATTTGTCATATATTTAAGTTCCATCGCTTTCTTCTTGCCAGCCTAGATCTTGTAGGTGTCCACCATAAACACTAACGATTTAGGAAGACAAGGCTGGAGTTCACAGCTTAAATTCAGGCAGGAAGAGGTAATTTGGAGTTCTTTCCCCCCCCCCCCCCCCCCCCCCCCCCCCCCCCCCCCCCCCCGGGTGTGTAAAGTAGATGAAAAGCAGGAGGAGAGGAAGTTCAGAGTCACTGTCAGTGTGATGGATTTTAAAATATGACCTCACTAGTCTGTTTTAGGGATGCAAAATGTGTCAAGGACTTATCTGTAAAGTCTGGAAGTATGAACCTCATAGGGAAACAAAAGCGAATTTTAAAAAGTGACTGGAAACTTAAAACTACTAAAAAAAAAAAAAAGAAATCAATCCCCTTCGGCCAGGATGACATCATTATGTAATCACTGAAATCAATTTGTTTTTATAGAATCAGAACAAACCCCTCAACTTGACTTCTAGTTCCCATCTTGAAAGAGATAAATTGGGCCTGGGAGCTGCCATGCTAATATTCAGCCAGGTAAGAAGCGTGTCTTCTCGGCGACAGACCCCTTGAAATGGGGTTTGTGAAAATGAATGCACTCACTGCCTTCGCAGGAGCGGCAGCTGCCTGGTCCTGCTGACAATAAATCCAACAATTCGATTCTGACGGGGATGTGTATCATCTCTGCACTTCTGTGCACGGCGGCTGCGAAGGGGGAGGGGAGCTGGCTGTAGTTCAGCGTGCGGGCTGCTGGTGTCATCCCATTACCGCAGGACGGAGATGGTGCGCGGTGTGTTTTTATTCAAGCATTCAATACATTAGTCTGTAATTTTTGTCTTGGAGGTAATGAGGCCTGACGGCTTTGGCTGGGGCGCGATAACAGTCCCACAGTGGTATCTTTGAAATTCTTCGTTGCCAAATTCATAAAGGAAGAAATGGCTTTTGCGAAATGACAGTAAACATGCTTCATTTTATAAGACATTGTGGTTAACAACCTGAAACAATGAAGTGTTTTTTGAGCTATAGCTAAACTAATTTGGGCTGTATTAAAAGTGCTGATGTGAATGCTAAGCCACGGTTTTATTTTTGTTTGTCTTGTTTATTTTTGTTGGCTTGTTGTTGGGGAAGGAGAGTGATCTCAGGAAAACACATGGCCTGATTTTCAGAGATTGATAAGAGTGATGATGGTAATAACAACAACAACAACAATAATCTCCCCCAATATTTTCCCTCTATAGAGCCTCATCTTGAAAATAAAAAGACGTCGAGCTGGATGGTTCTTTGAAAGGCTGAGATGGTGGCACAGCGTTGTCACTTGAGTGCACGGATCAGCTGCATCAGGAGACGGGAGACGTGACCTGATGCTGAGCGCCTCACTGGAGTGAGTATCACGGCTTTTCAGTGACAACAAAGTGCAGAGGAGCTTTAATACAAACCTTTGAAAAAAGTTATTTTTAACACCTTGCCGACAATTAACAAGTTCTTAAGCATAATTAATGGAAGAAATCACCATAGGAGTCATTTTGTAGCTGAAATTAGCTGACAGTCTCGGGCTCACTGGGAACGGCTGGCATTTGAAGTGTGGACTGTTGCCAATTTCAAGGAGAAGTACATTTGCTCCGTAAACTCCCTTTGAGTGCTCTTGGACCCTGTCAACCCCCGCATTAAAGAAAGGGGGCCCCTGTTTAGACACAGAGTGTCTCTTTTTGAAAGTTGCTCAGTCCCGAATGCAAACTTCTAAAGGAGAACACCAGAATAAAAATAATGAATATGGGCACATCTAAGAGGAATGCAACCAGTTATAGATAAAATTGTTCCCTCTGCTGAGAATGAAACTGACTATAGAGTGTGAGAAATTTGGGGATGTGGAACAGAGAAACATTACTTTGAGTGCCTGTATCTTTGGTAACAACAAAATAAGTGATCCATTGTGTTTTATTTTATAGTAATTATATAAATGAATCCTTGTTGATCATTGTTGTTAATGGAGGAGAATTAATAACTTTAAAATTTCAAATTGACTTGGGCAATGGTTAAAAACCGTTGGGAGTTAAAGGATTGTAACAACTCTTTAACACATACTTAATCATATCCCCGACAGTTTGTAGGTGAGGTTGTTTATAGCGTGAAATAGAGGTCTTTTGCAAGAAAGTAATAGAGTCACGCTGGTCATCTAAGCAAAAGATCATGTCATTAGTGGGTAAATTTTTCTAATAAGAGATATATGTTTAAAATGGCTTTCTACTTATTCAGGTTTCTCTTTAGATAACATGTGAGTGTTGAGTAAATTGTCACTTTCAGAGCTGTAAATGTGTTAGGGAAGCACCTGATGTGTCAGACCATCAGCTGTTTCTAGGAGGCACAAAAATATTCACATCAAATGAGTAAAAGCTTATGCTTAAGAATGATTATTACATGTCAGAGTTGGCCAAACATTTTGACTAACCAAATTCTGAGCCTTCGCGAATGCAAATTGAAAGCCACAAGCCCCAAACACTGAGATTTTAGGCAAACTTTTACTTTGGCTTTATTGTCCTTCTGTTAAAGACAAGTGTCCTTAAGCAATCTCCCTCCCCTCATAACATTCACTATTGCCTAAGGAGTTCACCTTGCAGAAATATATAACTCTACTTAAATGTTGAATCCGTATTTTAGTTTATTTTATGTGCTCATATTTGAAGACTACTTGAAAGCAGATGTTAGGGCCTGCTTTCCCTCTCCTGAGACTCTGCTGTGACTCAAAATGCTATGGACCTCTTCCAGTAGTCTACAGGCAAGATTCCAAGACTGCCAAGGAATATAATAGGAGACATGCACAGTCAAACTTCTAGAAAGCTGAGGATAGGTTTTCAAGTTAATGCAGGTAGTCTAAGGAAGACCTAACGCCATGCCCGATCAACACAGAGACATAGAGAAAGGCACTTTTCCATATACTAATAAAAACATGTAAAGTTGGACTAAAGGACTGACATGTAATTTCTTATATTTTGGTTATGATTTTATTTTAAGGGCCTATTTTATGAAAGACATTGGCAAACTGGCATGCTAATGGAGAACTCTTATTAATGTGCTTAAGGGGATTGATAATTAGCTTGAGGCTTGAGGAGTCTCAGGATGTTCAACCTGAAAAAGCAAAATCTTAGTAATAGCTGTTTTTTGCCAAATTGTCATATCTGTATTTATTTATTTTATTATGGCAGGAAATAAGAGGTTTCTGGCTCAGAGACAGACTTTTAATTACTCACGAACATTTTAATCAGTTCCCTACCTCCTAAACCCCCATGGGCTGACATAATGAGGAAAGATGTCATCTGCACATACAGCGGGGACAGGAACTCCAAAATTATGAATCTCAGAGTTTGTTTAGGGGTTGATGGCACAGCTGTTACTCCTCACCTCTGGGAGGATAGACAGAGAGAGACAGAGACAGAGGAAAGGAGGGAGGAGGATGAGACAGAGCTTTGTTCTGTAACGTAAATGATATAAATCATCTCTGGGAAGAAAAACTGCTGATCCCTGGGTCTATTACCTTTTGAACCATAAATAAATAGCTTCAGGGGAGATACCTCTGTCATTAACTTTCAAGACTTGTTTGCCATTCATACATCTTTTAACCCAAGTTGCCAGTAATATTTGCTCAATAAGCCCTGACGACGCCCAAGCACGAACATATTCATCTCGTTTGGCTTCCTTGACATGTTTAAGAGTCTGAAGAATATTAATAGAAGAGAAGTAGATTTGTTTTATATGGATTCAAATAATAGAAATTGGAAAAATGCACAGAAGTCCTTGGGAAACATACTCCCATTTGATTTAGAAACAAAGGTCCATTTGACAATGGAAATGATTTCCTCATAAGTCTGTAGATTCCTTATCCCTGGAGATATACAAATATACTATTTATGTTGGAGAAACAATTTTTACAATGGACACATGGACTACGTAATCTCCAAGGTTTCATTCCATTACTATGATTCAATAATTGATGGATTTCAGAATGGAGGCATTTTAGTAGCAACAAGACACCTCAAAAAACTGGCTCTATGCCATATGAAATAAGAAATGTGGTTGTGTGTTTTTGGTTTTTTTTTTTGGCTCTGGGTCTGAAGCATCATGGGATAGTGTTCCTTGGGCTGCTTCCCTCTCAGCATTCACACTTGGATGTTTCTAGCAAAATAAATTAGGAGCAAGATAAATGAGGACGAAAGACTTGTCCACATGCAGATCTGGCAAATCTGAATTTGACTGAGATAAATGTATGGGGCAGATAAGTTATCATTCCATGCCTACCTCTTATACTAGATAGTAAGCTCTTAAGGACAGGTGATGTGTCTTTTATTCACTGTGGTAACTTTAGGGTACTACCCACAGTCCCAAACAAAATAGCCACTGAATAAATAACTTGGTAATCATAAATAAATATATGGATAGATAGATAATAGATGTTAAATTTTCTGGAACTTCTTTTCACAGTCTTTTATCCCCCCAAAGTCTTTATTTTTTTATTTATTATTTTTTAATGGTTATTTTATTTTTGAGAGAGAGAGAGAGAGAGAGAGAGAGAGAGAGCACCAGCAGAGGAGGGATAGAGAGAGAGAGAAGAAGACACAGAATCCGAAGCAGGCTTCAGGCTCTGAGCTGTCAGCACAGAGCCTGAAGCAGGGCTTGAACCCATGAGCCACAAGATCATGACCTGAGCTGAAGTTGGATGGATAACCGATTGAGCCACCCAGGCGCCCCTCCCCAAAGTCTTAAACTGAGTTTAAAAGTCCTTAGAAAACTCTAGGGAGAAAAGCCATACTGTTTATTAGCAAGAAAGACATTAGGATATATGCACTTATGTCTTTAGTTAGATTAAGAAGAGTGAGACTTTAAAGACTCAAAGTTGTAGTCAAAGAGATCTGTGTGTATATCTGCATTCTTTGGATACTTAATTTTTTTTTTAAACAATAAGGTTTTCATTACTTTTACAATTAAAAAAATGCTTAAGGGCTCAGAGGAGATAAGCAAGAGAGAACTGTCATAGGAAATTGGTCGTTGATGGTGACTGGTCTGCCAAGTAGTACAATTGGTTAATAAGGGAAGGAGTCTCTTTGCAGATTACTAAGCCCCCTGGGGGTACAGGGGTTTCAGGAAAAGTTTTAGTTCTTAGGCATGTTGGAAAGGTCTCTTGTTTAAGGAGAGAAAATGGTCTAAGGTTCTTCATAAATGGTAGACAAGATAACTTTAAAGGGCATAGGATATAAGTAAAATTAACAAAATTCTTGGTCTTAAATTATAATATTGATCATAATTTTCTGAGCTTTAGCTGAGATACCAAATTTGTCAGGGAGAAATATATTTATGCTAAAAATGGGACAAAATTTAAAATCATACCGATTCAGAAAGTTGGAAACATGCTTATTACACTTGGCATTGTTTAGAATTCAGATAGTGGGATTGTATTTTGCCAAAACCTGGACAGTGATTCAAGGGCTCAGTTTATTTATTTTATTTTCTTCTTCCGGTTTTATTGAGATACAATTGACATATAATGTTATATTCGTTTAGGGCGTACAACATACTGATTTTATGTATGTATGTATTATGGAATGATTACCATAATAAATTTAGTTAACGTCCAGCATTTCACATAGTTACCTTTTTTCTTGTGATGAAAACATTTAAGATCCACTTATTAGCAACCTTCAAATATGTAATACAGTGTTGTTAACTATTGTGACCTTGCTGTCTACTACAGTCCCAGAATTCATTATAACTGGAAGTTTGTGCCTTGTGGCTACCTTCACACATTTACCCTACCCCCAGCCCTTACCTTTGGTGACCACCAATCTGTTCTGTTTCAATGACTTTTTTTTTTTTTTTTTTGGACTTCACATAAAAATGAGACATATAGTATTTGTCCTTCTCTATCTGACATATTTCCCCTAGCATAATGCCCTTAAGGCCTGTCTGTATTGTTGCAAATGACAACATTTCCTTCCTTTTTCATGGCCACATAATATCCCATTATATGTATAACATATTATTTAGCCATTCAAACTTTGACGGACACCTAGGTTGTTTCCATGCCCTAGTTTTTGTAAATGATACTGCAGTGAATATGGGGGTGCAGATACCTTTCTGAGACTGTGGCTTTGTTTCCTTCAGACATATACCCGGGGGTGGGATTAGTGGATCCCACTTATTTATTCAGTGGCTATTTTGTTTGGGACTCTGGGTAGTTCTATTTTTGATTTTTTGAGGAACACTCCTTCTGTTTTCAATAGTGGCTGAATCAATTTACAGTCCCACCAACAGTGCATAAGTGTTCCGTTTTCAACATATCCTTGCCAACACCTGTTATTTCTTTTTGGTAATAGCCATTTTAACAGGTATGAGGTGATGCTTCATTGTGCTTGCATTTGCTTGCATTTCCTTTATTAGTGATGTTGAGCCCCTTGTCATGTACTGTTGGCCATCTGCATGTATTCTTTGGAAAAATGTCTATTCAGATCCTCTGGCCAGTTTTTGATCAGAATTTTGTTGTTTTTGCTATTGAGTTATGTGAATTCTTTATAGATTTTGAATATTAACTCCTTATCATATATGTGGTTTGCAAACATTTTCCCCCCATTCTGTAGGTTGCCTTTTTGTTTTGTTGATGGTTCCTTTACTTTGCAGAGCTTTTTAGTTTGATTTAGTTCCACGTGTTTTTTGCTTTTGTTGCCTTTGCTTTTGGTGTCAAATCCAAAAAAAAATCATTGTCAAGCGTGCTGTCAAGGAGCTTACCGCTTGTTTTCTTCCAGCATTTTCTGGTTTCAGGTCTTACATTCACATTTGTAATCTACTTTGAGTTGATTTTTGTGTGTGGTATAAGAGTGGTCCAGTTTCATTCTTTTGCATGTAATTATCCAGTTTTCCCAGCACCATTTCTTGCGAAGACTTTCATTTTACCATTTTATATTTTTGACTCTTTTTTGTCATAGATTGTGACCACATATGCATGGGTGTGTTTCTGAGTTATTAATTTTGTTCCAGTGATGTATGTCTGTTTTTATACTGCTACGGTACTCTTGATTAATATAGCTTCGTAGCGTAGTTTGAAATAGGGAGTGTGATGCTTCTAGCTTTTTCTTCTTTCTCACAACTGCTTTGACTGTTGGGAAACTTTTGTGGTTTCACACAAACATTTTAGTATTGCTTTTCCTATTTCTGTGAAAAATTCCATTGAAATTTTGATAAGCTTTGCATTGAATCAGTAGTTCACGGTGGCAGTATGGACATTTTAACAATATTAATTTTTCCAACCTGTGAGCATAGAATATCTTTCCACAGATACAGACAGTTTTACTTTTTTTCCAGTTTGGATGCCTTTTATTTCTTTTTCTTGACTGATTGCTCTGGCTAGGACTTCCAGGACTATGTTAAATAAAAGTGGCAGAAGTGATCATCTTTTTCTTGTTTCTGATCATACATGGAGTATGATGTTAGTGGTGGGTTTGTCATTTATGAACTTTACTTTTGAAGTATATTCCCTCTGTACCTAGTTTGTTAAGAGATTTTATTAAGAATGGGGGTTCAATTTTATAAGATGCTTTTTATGTATCTAAAGAGATGATCATATGATTTTTCGTTCCCATTTTGTTAATGCAGTCTATTACAATTAATTTGCAGATGTTGAACCATCCTTGTATTCCTGGAATAAATCCTACTTGTTCATGGTGTATGAGCCTTTTGATGTAGTGGTTTTTTGTTTGTTTTTAATAACGGTTTCCTTTTCTAATTTTTTTAAAATATTGATTTATTTTTGAGAAAGAGAGACATTCAGAGTGCGAGTGGGGGAAGGGCAAAGAGAGAGGGAGACACAGAATCCGAAGCAGGCTCCAGGCTCTGAGCTGCCAGCACAGAGCCTGATGCCAGGCCCAAACCCATGAATTGTGAGATCATGACCTGAGCTGAAGTTGGATGCTTAACTTACTGAGCCACCCAGGCACCCCTTGTTGAATTCAGTTTGCTAATATTTGGTTGAAGATTTTTGCATTTTTTTTGTTCTGGGAAATTTGCCTCATGGAATGAAATTTAAGGAATAGTGTGTGTGTGGTTATATTTTCAAACCTCATTTCCCCCCATTATCCATTTCCCTCGCTTCCTTCCTCCATCTGATTTTCCTCCCTGTCTTCCTTTTTTTTCTTTCATATTCCCTTCATTCCTTCTGTCTTCCTTCACAGTGTATACATACTCATACATGTGCCACACACCATAGTTGGTACTGGGGTTAAGTAGTGAAAGGCCAAACATTTTTTTTTTTCCCAGTCGTGAAATATAGTCTACTTGAGAAGTGAGACTCTAAAACAAATGAGTGTTTTATAAGGGTGTTAGGGGTGTATGTAGGACAAAATATTTTCCAAAAGAATGATGTGCTTGTGCTTCCATAGTCAGTTCCTCTTGGTCTCCATTATCCTATTAACAAGCATTTTTGAGCACCAGTTATAAATATGTCACTGTTCTAGGCACTGATGATCTGCCTCCTTTCCTGCTGTTCTATACCCCCTCTCTCATTCATAAACATCCCTCTTTTTAGAATGTGCCCTTATTTCCCTGACTAAATACACATCAAACTCTTTTTGAGGGACTTACTCCACTTTTCCTCCCTCCCGCCTCCCTTCCTTTTCCTTGTCTTTTTATTTTTTCTTCTCTTGAGTATACTTTTACTCTTCCATGCCTGGATATACTAGGAAGCAGAAGTGGTGTTAACACTTTGATCTATTTATTTTTTAATTTGCTTGTTTAACAAATATTTAATGAGTATGTAATCTTTGTCAGACACTGAATTAGGTTCTGCTTTTGATGCTCTCCTTGCTCTTGTGGTCACTTTTACACTTTTCTGCTTTCATGTATACATTACCTGATTGTCAACCCGATACCCCTCTGGTTGCTGTTTTCTTCTGAACTGCCAGGTAACCCACCTTCTTCTTTGAGGGCTTTGACATCTAACATGAGTCTTGTTTTTTATCGTGTCCTCTGATATCTTCTAGGATGATGGCAGCATCCTTATGGATAAATTCGTGCTGTCCAAAAACTATTGAAGAACTTATTCTCCAATTATTTATCTCTTCAAATAAATAGCTCTAAATTTATTTATTCTACACAGAGAGAAAGTAACTGGGTAAAAAATTCACTGTAGTTGGTGTTTGATAGATAATGTACCCATTTTTTATTGGTATTCAGGAATATAGTATCTTGGGGCACCTGGGTGATTCAGTCAGTTAAGCATATGACTCGATTTCTGCTCAGGTCATAATCTCACGGTTCATGAGATTGAGCCCTGCATTGGTCTCTGTGATGACAGTGAAGTCTCCTTGGGATTCTCTCTTTCCCTCTCTCTCTCTGCCCCTCTCCTACTCATGCTCTCTCTCTCTCTCTCAAAATAAATAAGCATTAAATAATTAATATAGTATTGGGGCATGTAGGTAGCTTAGTTGGTTAAGCGTCTCACTTTGGCTCAGGTCATGATCTCACAATTTGTGAGTTTGAGCCCTGCGTCGGATTCTGTGCTGACAGCTCAGAGCCTGGAGCCTGCTTCAGATTCTGGGTCTCTCTCTCTTTCTAACCCTCCCCTGCTTGTGTTCTGTCTCTCTCTTAAAAATAAACGTTAATTAAAAAAAAAAAATAACATAGTATCTTAATTATACACATTGTATTTCTGTACTTAACAATACATTACCCTAACTTTAATTTTTAATTTTTTTAGGTAACTAGAAAAATATGGTGCTTAAATATATTTACAGTATTGTGACTTTCCCAAGATGATTGAACAAATATTTCAAGTAAAAATATGAATTAGGTTTATGAACATTTTAAGGGGTAGTCTTAATACTTTATTATGACCAATAAAGAAAATAAAACTTGATTAACAACAGTATATGTAGCCATAAAACCCTCAGTTGGTTGGTTGCAAAGTTGCAAGTAATAGTTCATTCAAAATCTTAATGGGATGTAGTATTAAATTGATCTTAACTATAATTTATGACTTTAAATAAGATTTTGAAGACTCATATTTGAAATAAGCTCCTGGAAAATTTTAGTGACTATGTTAAAATTTGATTATATATCATTCAATTAATTAACTCGAGAGAGATGAAGTTTCCTTTATTAGAGAAGTGGTCTTTTTTTGAAAGTAATGAAATTCAGCATATAGCTAAATTAATTTCATGTCATATTTGCTTGAAACATAAACTCAGCATATTTCTAATGACAGAAATGTTTAAGCTACCTGATCTTAGCAGATTTAAATTTGGTATTACCATTTTGAGAGATACGAAATTCTGGCTGTACAATAAGAAGTTGATGATAGCTTGATTATTTACTGACACTGGACAAAAATTAGATGTATTGCTCTCAGGTAATGTGAAAGTGAATACATCTTTTTTTTGTGTGCAATAGCCTAAAATAATGTTGTAATTGACTGGAAATTTATAAATTTTATTTATAAGGATGATCTGTAAACCATTGGCTTGAAAAGAAAAGATGCATTTATAAGAAAAGATTTATAAGAAAAGAGAAATCATAGAATACTACTTCTGGGGAATAACATTAGTTACTTTAGCTCCTTGATAAAAAATGGAACTGCAGAATCAAGTTAGACCTGAATTTGAGATTACTTGTTAGAGTAAGTTTTGGCTCAAGACCTTTGCACAAATATACTTTGAGAGTATTTCAGAAATGCTTTTATGCCCTAGCGTTTTAATTTGGTTTTTATCAATAAAGTTTACTTTAAGTTGGTTCAAAAATAGAGATTTTTAAGATTTTAGAAAAAATCACATTGTAAATGTTGTAATTCTGAACCTTGGAATAAACTTCACTTGGTCACGTTGTCTCATCTTTTTTAGGTTTGCTGAGTTATCTTTAATAATATCTTGCATGGGAGTTTTACAAATGTGTTTTTGAGAGAGACTAGTTTGTAATTCTAGTTTCTTTGGTCCTCATCAGCTTCTGTTGTCAAGATCGTGCTAGCTCCTTCCAAACGGTTGGGACAATTTTCTTTCTTTCTTTTTTTTCTCCTCTATTATATAAAAGGGTTTATGTTAGATTGGTTAGGAAGGATTCATGGACAAAGGTGTGTGGGCCTGGAGTTATATTTTTGGGAAGGTTTTAAATAATGGATTCAACTAGATAACTGTATATTTTGATTTTCAGTTTTATCTTTGGTCTGTTTTACTAAGTGGTATTTTTAAAGGAATTTTCTATTTTATCCAAATTTTCCTATTTATTAGTATAGTTATTAATATCTATTTACTTTCCTTTTGATGTCTATCATTCCCTTATTTAAGTTGTGATTTGTTTTCATTGTTATTCTTGCTGAATCTTACTAGTGGTTTGTAAAGTTTATTAATATTTTTAAAAAAATGCTTATTTTTTAGGACCATACCCTAATGATCTCATTTAACCTCAATTACCTTCTTGAAGGCCCTTTCTCCAAAAATAGTCATAGTTGAGGGTAGGACTTCAACATATTATTTTTTGGGGGACATGATTCAGTTCATAACATGTATCATTATATGTTTTTAGTATCACTATTTCCTAACTGCAGCAACATTGTCCTATATGTAGTAATACATTGTAACTAGGTTGAAATACATATATTATCTATCTACCTACTGTTTGTTTTTTTATTTTATTAGTTTGAGAAGACAGCTAATATAAAAGCATAAGAATTACTCAAGGGGATTTGTTCATTTTTTATTGTAATCATAATAAAAGTATTTTAAAAATTCTTAGAAACATTAATTTTAGATTTCCCTTTTTGGTTGGATGGCAGAAGAGATGTATAAAATGAAATATTTTAGAGATATTTTAAATGTATTTTGGGGGAACATAAAAATAAGTAGTTATGAATTCAGAATACTACTAAGAATACTGAAAGTACTGAATCTAAGTATATCCTGAGGATCTCTGTTGCTCCCTGAGAACCTTTTCCTATTCTAATGTATTTAGAGACATCCTTTCCCCCTAGTATAAATCAGGATCCTCTGAGATGGTAAGCAAGTGGTGAACTACAGTGATAGTTGCCTTGCAGGAGGTATGGAAGGAATTGTGTCTGTATCATTCTTGGCTTGGAGTGGAATGAGAAAAGAAAATGTTAACTCCAGAGCATTTCTAGCCTAAGGTAAGGATTCATACTTTGTGAATATAGTTGAAAATTTAGTTGCAATTGGTCTCAGGTCAGATGTGCCCCAGAAGCCTGGAAGAACCAAATGCAAACATGTAAAAATTGGCAAGACAGTTTTAAAAAAAGAATCAAATCTTCAATATTAGAAAATATTTTACATAAGGGCACCTGCGTGACTCAGTTAAGCATCCACCTTTGGGCTCAGGTCATAATCTCACGGTTAGTGAGTTTGAGCCGCATGTAGGGCTCTGTGCTGACAGCTCAGACCCTGGAGCCTGCTTTGGATTCTGTGTCTCCCTCTCTGTCTCTGATCAGCCTGGACCTGTGTACACACGCACTCTCTCTCTTCCTCTCTCTCTCGAACACACACACACAAAATAAATAAAATTTAAAAAAGAAAATATTATACATAATAATTGAACTTAGAAAGTAAATGGATTGTTAAAATTCAGGATGGCACCAATGAAGAGATTATTAGTGGTTTGAAGACTAATATGAAACAATATGTCCAGGTAAGCACAGTAAAAAAAAAAACAAAACAAAAAACAAACCCAGAATATGTTAGAGAAAGATGTGGAAGACAGATTGGGAAGATCTAAAATACATCTCTTAAATGTCCTAGAAAGGGAGAAGGGAGGAGATACAGTATTCAAAGAAAAAAAAAAATCAGTGAACGCTTTCCAGAACTGATGAAAAGCACCAGTCAAAAAGTTTAACAGATTTCAGAACAGCAAAACAAAGAGAATGTCCAAAGGTAATCAGGGAAAAAGAGAGATTACTTATGAAGAAACTATTGATGAGCCTTATAAATGATTTCTTAGTAGTAATAATGGAAGACAGAAAACAATGGAAAAGCATTATCAATGTGCTTAAAAAAGTAATTATCATTTTGGTATTCTACACTTAGTAAAGTTATCTTTCAAGAATAAAGATAAAATAGGTATACTTAAATAAATGAAACTAAATGTATTAACAACCAATAGAACTTTATTAAGATACTTCTAAAGAATGTGTTCCAGAGGAAGGAAAATCATAATAATAAGTTGATTGTTATTATTTTCTGCAGCTATGTTTTATTAAGTTGCTGTGTGAATTAGCAAGTAATGAACTATTTCACCTACTGGAAATAGAGTCATGATTCTTTGAATCTCTGGTTATAACGTTTTTGCCAGCCAATTAATATACAAGTTTTATGAGTGTCTTATGAGTGTTTATATTTAAAGATAGCTTATTTAATATATATTGTTGATTCGCCAGTATTGAACTCCTGGCCAACAACACTATAACCCATGCCTGAACAAAGCTTACCTAGCACACACATTTTCTTTGGAAGGGACATCACAGCTTCCTTGTATTTAAGAACACTAGGCAGAATCTCAGTGCTGTGCTTGGGGCTACTTCAACAGTACAATCACCAACAAAAATGAAAAAAACAAAGCAAAACATAGCACTAAATAGACCACAAAGGACACTGGTTTATAGAATGAGAAATGAAGATAGTAATGTCATCTTGTTCAACTTCATCTGGGAGTGTGTGCAGAAAATGACTCAGTTTTTTTTTTTTTTTTTTTTTTTTTTTTGCTGCTGTTGGCATGTGTATATATGCAAATGACTGCAAAAGTGCCACAATGGCTAATTTTGGGGTTACGCAGTTTATTAAATAGACAAATTCACAAATATAGGCTCAACAAATAGCAAGGATTGACTATATAAAGAATACTTGAGGGGCACCTGGGTGGCTCAGTGTGCCCCTCTTGGGCAATGTCCAACTCTTGGTTTCAGCTCAGGTCATGATGCCGTGGTTTGTGAGTTAGAACCTCACATCAGACTTTGTGCTGATAGCGTGGAGCCTACTTTGGATTCTCTGTTTCCTTATTTTTCTCTGCCCATCCCTGGTTGCTCTCTTGCTCTCAAAAAAAATATATATATATAAATATAAATATAAATATAAATATAAATATAAATATAAATAAATAAATAAAATAAAAATAAGTAAACTTCCAAAAAAGAATACTTGAGCAGGAAGTCATAACAAACCTTTAGATTAAGCAAAAAGTCAATGTTTATGACATGAATATTGTCTCATTGAAGGAACATAAGCGAGACAAACTAAATTGTTAGTTTGTGTTATAGAGAGTAAATAATTGCTGTTTAAGCACTGTGGTATCTTTGTTAAGGAGAATGGTAAATAAATTAATTAACCACAGATTTTTGTCAAGTATACATTTGAATATTTCTATGGTAATTAGGGTGCATTACTTTTTTTCTGCCAGAAAAAAAAATCAAATGAGAATTAAAACTAAGTTTGAAATAAAAATTCAGCAGAAATGGTAGAAAAACAAGGTGCGTAATAAGATGATAGAAAGGAATCCAAACATATCAGTAACCGAAATAAATTTAAATAAGTACAATTTCCAGTTGAAAGACTGTCAGATCTGCATATATTTGTAATAGTTCAGTTACCTTGTATTTATAGGGATTTGGTAAGGTTGAAAGTAAAGTAATGTAAAAAGATGAACTAGAAAAACAGTAATTAGATGAGTACTGCTATAGGTATACTAATATCAGAGATCATTTTGAAGTCAAAAAGCATTGCTAATCATAAGTCTACCATTTGTATTAAGTAAAGAGTCAGGTCACCAAGATGTATAGACATTCTAAACTTGTATGCAACTGATAATACAGTTTCAAGATACATAAAGGAAAAATAATTAGAAGTGCAAGGACAAATTGATAAATTTACCAGTGTTATGGGAGATGTTAGCCCACATTTTTTGGTGGTTACTAGATCAATAAACGAATATCAATAAGGATGTAGATGACTTAAGCAAGCTGATTAAATAACTAGATCTAATTGATGTGAATAGAATCACACAACCAATATTTAAAGTATAAAGATTATTTTTAAGTGCACAGAGATAATGTAAAAATGTTGATCATGCTGTAAGTCATAAAGCAAATCTGGGATTCTATTAAATATTTTCCAAAAAGAAATTAAATTAGCATCAACAATGAAACAAAATACAAAATGACACTGATAAGGATACTGAAAAAACACTTTAAATAGTTTATAGGTCAAAATGAAATTATAATGGGAAATATAATTATTTATAATTAAATGATAATTAAAATACGATATAACAAAAATATAGGGGATACCTAAAGTATTCTTTTAATTAAGGACTAGATTTTTTTCCATAAGACCCAGAGTATAAATATTTTAGTATTTGTGAACTACAAATGGTCCCTGTCACATACTGTTTTTCATTTTGTACTTACAACCCTTTAAAAATGTAAAGACCATTTTTAGCCTTGGGGGCATAGAAAATGGCTGGATTTGGCCAGTTTCTGATTTAGAGCGTGCAAGTTTCTGGTTTAGAGGATTATATATATGGTCTTCATTTTTCTAGTTGAAAAGCAGAATGACTAGAAATTAATGAGCTCAACATTCAGCTTTAAAATTAATGAAAAATCAAACCAAATAAGATAGAATGAAATACACAGATAAGAGTAAATTAAACTGAAGATATATTCCATAAAAGGAATGGTGTATTCTGAGGATGGTCCTTTTAATTGATGAATAAAATTGAATTAGTGCTTAACTGTTTAATTTGGTCGAAGTGACAAAGTAAGAAATAGCAGATAAAGATAATTTTTCTGTCAGGTGGAAACGTATACTGATGTGTGTTTAATACTGGGTGTTTTATAATTGCAGAGTAGATTCCATCTGGATATCAGGACTGTGCATGAATTGTTTGGAGAAAGGATGCTCTACCTGATTCATAGTATAATCAAATCTAAAGTGCTTCTAGTATCATTTGACATTATTATTACGAAAAAGAAATTACTGCTTTGTGTTTATTTTATTTTTATTTTACTTTTTCCAAGATTTTATTCAAATTCAAGTCAGTTAACATATAGTGTAGTAATGGTTTCAGAAGTAGAATTCAGTGATTCATCACTTATGTATAAAACCCAGTGCTCATCACAAGTGCCCTCCTTGATGCCCATCACGCATTTAGCCCATCTTCCCACCTACCTCCCCTCCAACAACCCTCAGTTCTCTATTGTTAATAATCTCTTCTGCTGGTTTGCTTCCCTCTTTTTTTTTAATTTTTAAGTTTTATATATTTATTTTGAGAGAGAGTGGGAAGGGAAGGGGCAGAGAGAGGGAGAGAGAAAGAATTGCAAACAGGCTCTGCACTGTTAGCTTAGAGCCTGATGTGGGGCTCAAACTCATGAGCCTGAGATCATGACCTGAGCTGAAACCAAGAGTCAGATGCTTAACCCACTGAGCCACCCAGGTACCTCTTCCTCTTTTTTTTTCTGCACCCCTATGGTCATCTATTTTGTTTCTTAAATTCAACACATGAGTAAAATCATGGTATTTGTCTTTCTCTGATTTATTTCACTTAGCAGAATACATTCTAGTTTCATCCATGTTGTTGTAAATGGTAAGATTTCATTCTTCTTGATGGCTGAGTAATATTCCATTCCATATCTTCTTTATCTATACATCACTTGAACATCTGGACTTTTTCCATAATTTGGCTATTGTTGATAGTACTTGCTATAAACATTGGGGTGCAGAGGAACCATGTACCTCTTTGAATCAGTATTTTTGTATCCTTTGGGTAAATACTGAGTAGTGCAATTGCTGGATTGTAGGGTAGTTCTGTTTTCAACATTTTGAGCAACCTTGATCCTGTTTCCCAGATTGGTGGCACCAGCTGGCATTCCCACCAACAGTGTAAAAGGGTTCCCCTTTCACTGTATCCTCACCAACCTCTGTTGTTCCCTGAGTTGTTCATTTTAGCCATTCTTACAGGTATGAGAGTTGTGTACATCATTGTGTTTTTTTAATGTTTATTTATTTTTGAGAGAGAGAGAGAGGGGCACAGAGAGAGAGAGAGGGGAGAGAAAGGGAATCCCAAGCAAGCTCCTCACTGTCAGTGCAGAGCCCAACACAGGGCTCAAACTCACAAAACATTAGATGATGACCTGAGTCAAAATCAAGAGTCAGTGCAGTGTGGTGCTGGCATAAAAATAGACATAGAGATCAATGGAGCAGAAGAGAGAACCCAGAAAGGGACCCACAACTATATGGTCAGCTCCTCTTCGGCAAAGCAGGAAAGAATATCCAATGGAAAAAAGACATCTCTTTAACAAATGGTGCTGGAAAAACTGGGTGACGACACGCAGAAGAATGAAACTGGACCGCTTGCTCACACCACGCACAGAATTAATTCAAAATGGATGAAAGGCCTAAATGTAAGACAGGAAACCATCACAATCCTGGAAGAGAAAATAGGCAGCAGCCTCTTTTTTTTTTTTTCCAAGTAATTTAATGTTTATTTTTGACAGAAAGAGAGAGAGACAGAGTGTGAGCAGGGGAGGTGGAGAGAGAGAGGGAGACATAAAATCCAAAGTAGAATCCAGGCTCTGAGCTGTCAGCACAGAGCCTGACACAGGGCTCCAGCTCACGGACCCTGAGATCATGACCTGAGCCAAAGTTGGACACCCAACTGACTGAGCCACCCAGGCACCCCACGCAGCAGCCTCTTTGACCTTGGCCACAGCAACTTCTTACTATAAATGTCTCTGGAGGCAAGGGGGAAAAAAGCAAAAATGAACCATTGGGACTTCATCAACATAAAAAGCTTCTGCACATTGAAGGAAACAACAAAACTAAAAGGCAACTGACAGACTGGGAGGAGATTTTGGAAATCACATATTAGATAATTGATTAATTAAAAAAAAATTGTTAGGAAGTGGGGCACCTGGGTGGCTCAGTCGGTTGAGCGCCCAACTGCAGCTCAGGTCATGATGTCACGGTTCATGAGTTCGAGCCCCATGTCAGGCTCTGTGCTGGCAGCCTGCTTTGGATTCTGTGTTTCCGTCTCTCTCTGCCTCTTCCCTGCTCACACTTTGTCTTGCTCTCTCTCAAAAATAAATAAAAACATTTAATAAAAAAAACTTGTTAAGAAGTAATCCCCAAATTCCTAGAAAACTTGAAGTGGTTTAAAATTACTTTTTTCATTTCAATATAGCAGACGATTAGCCACTAGATACTACTTTTCTACCATGTGACAAGCACGAGGGTAGGCATTTTGTACGTAGTGGAAATTTATTCGGTGTGGTTTCTGACCCCATAGAGTTTCTATTCATTAAATTTCTAAAGGTAAACTTAAAATATACTTTGTTAAAAAAATGAGACACATTCAGAAGGAAAACTCAGGATATTGTGAGAAAGGAATATAAGAGGGGACAGAATTTTACTGGGAAACAGAAAAGTTCTTTTCACAAAAATAGGTATTTAGATGGAAAGCCTGAATGTGAGTAGGAGTTAGCCAAGTTGAAGGCCGAGGTGGGAATGAGGGTAAGCCAGAGGTTGTCCTGTAAGCAACAGCGGTGGGAGGCTCCTGATTTGTGGAATGAAGGAGGCTAGTGTTTAATTATGTTGTGAGAGAAGAGACAATGAATGAGATTTTGTAGTTAAACAGGATAGATCTCACAGGTATTGAAGGACTTGGCAAGGAGCTTGGATTAATTCTTAGAGGAGAAGCCATAGAGTGTTCTTAACATTCAAAAAATCCTCCGGATGCTGGGGGTGGGGAATGGTTTGTAGGGAACACAATTAGGGAGGCTGTGAGAGGCTCCAGAGATCAGGTATACGACAGTGGTGGTTTGGACCAGGGTTAGAGCAGGGGAGATGGTGAGATGGAGATCGATTTGTGATAGTATATGGAGATAGAATTGGCAGGGTTTTGTGGATTTGCTGTGAAGTGAAGAAATTCTTACCTAATGGCTTCTATTTGAGACTCACAGCCTGAAACAGGCTCAGCAACCAAGAGTGATATTTAATGTTGGCTGCCATTGGAGTCATCCAAGCACTTCAAGGCACGTTAAACTTTGTCTAAACTCAAGAGGTTGGTTTAATTGGTCTGGGCTAGTGCTCAGGCATTCTTCAATGTTTTGAAATAGTTTACCTGGGGTTAGGGCAGACACTTGGGGCAGAAGTGGAATCGGAAGTGCAGTTGAAGTTGGTCGTCACAAATTTAAAGTGCAGAAGCTCTTCTCTGGTTTTAAGAACCAGGGACTGAAGAAGCAAATGGTTGAGTTCAGTCAGGGGCTTTCTAGTCCAGAGTGATGGAGAGAGGGGGGCTCACATGAGGTACTTCCAAGAGCCTGATTCTGGTAATGAGTCATGGAATCTAAGTTAGTGAGGAGGGAAGACCAGGATCTGTTGCCAATAGAAAAGAGGTGGAGTCACTAGGCAGGGGGTCTCCAGAATGTCACTTGATGACTTCAGGGGGAGTAGCAAGTGGGACTGAAGGAGAAGAAAAGAAATTTGGTTTGAGTGACTTGTGACTTAAAGGTTCCAGGTAGACATCTCTTTGGTCTCCAAGAAAGAATATAACAGCTGATGTGGCTAAAAAGAAAGAAGTGCCTTCGGGGAGTATGTGTGTGTCAATTAAAGCAGAGAAGTGAAAGGGGACATTTGAGGGTAAAAGGTTTTTAGTGCATTACTTGTTATTATCACATCATTATCCTGAGGTGTTTCCTGAGGAAAATTTACATGAGGCACCGGAGCACACTTAGCACGAATACCTGAAATTTCTCATTTACCAGGAAAATGGAAAATCGTAGGAGATCCAGAATTAATCACACTTAATGTCCACCTGGAAGACTAAAAAGTGGCATAAATTCTATATAAATTTTTTGGAACATACCATGGGGTACTGTTGGTAACCTTCAAGTGGCTTGTCCCTCTGTTAATACCGCATACCATCGTTGGGGCGCCTGGGTGGCTTAGTCAGTTGAACGTCTTAGGGGCAGGTCGTGAACTCACAGCTCGTGAGTTCGAGCCCCGCATCGGGCTCTGTGCTGACAGCTCGGACCCTGGACCCTGCTTCAGACTCTGTGCCGCCTCCTCTCTCTGTCCCTCCCCCGTTCGTACTCTGTCTCTCTGTCTCAAAAATAAACATTAAAAAAAAAATTAAAAAATGTTATAGACCCTAGTGGCAAAAAAGCACAAGTGCTTCCATCAGACTGCTTGGGTACAAATCACAGCTCTGCCACTTGCAAGATGTGTTACCTTGGGCAAGTTACTTAACTTTCTGTCCTTAGCTTCCTTGGCTGTAAAGAGGGATTCGCAAACATACCAGCTCACAGGGTACTATGCAAAGCCCTTAGAATATTATCTGGCACATAGTAAGCATTCAGTGGGCTAGCTATCATATGCACATATACAATTGATGGGTAATAACTTTAAAATATATATATTTTTAAAAAACATATTAGATCACATCGGACCCCCTCCTTAAAAACCTGGGCTGTCTTCTGATTACTCTTGGGATTAAATCAAACTCATTCTTGTGACTTGGCTCTTTCCTACTTCTTCAGTCTCATCCCTGTACCATTCTCTCCCTCACCATCCCTGAAGGTCAGTGCTCCGATCTCTCCCAGTCGTTGGCATTTGCAAAGGTTTATGCTTCACAGAACTAACACTCCTCCTTGGGATCCATTTGTGTTCCAACATCCCTGGTGCATTCAATTGAGCTTCACTTGCCCTTTTTCTTAAGGCTCCACATTTGAAAATAAGAAGAAACACCCCTCAGACCCATATAAAGAATCACAGCTTGAAGCATGAAGCTCTCAAAAGCCGAATAAAACACTTCAGTATTTAAAAGTTAATCAGCATTTTAATTACTGAGCTTTAAGCTTTTCTTTTAAAAGGAGAGGCAAAGCACATCCATGCTGACAAACCGAGTTTGAGTCTGATGTTACTTGAAATGTCAATTAAAAACCTTTGAAAGGAAAATCAGAAGCCACACAATAATCCCCTGGTAAGAGGGGAAGAATCCCATGGGAGTGGAGTGCCCTTATCTGACAGCTTGTGAAGTTGTGTGGGGCTTGGGGTTACCAGCATCCCCAGGCACCGGACGTGGGGTTTTACAGGATGCCTCGGAAGAGCAGCATATAGCCTGTATCAGGACTTTTCCTCTGCCAGCAGAGTGTTTGTTTCTGGCTCGCTAGAAAGCTAAGCTGGCTGCAAAGGAAGAGTGACATGAGCTCATGGAAATGTGGGCTTTGGTTAAACCATGTTTCTAAATAAAGTTGCCTTTAGCTCCCTCGAAATCCAGTGCTGAAGTTCAAGGTAGGGAAGAACCCAAGTATTCCCCCTTTCCCTTGCCACCCTCAAATAATGGCTTGTTTCAAATACCCATTTTTGTATGTGTGAGGTTTTGACAGTTCTCAGCCCAGCAGGCGGTTTGTTTCTTGTCCATTTCCCAGCCCTTTTCTGGCAATCTGAGCTGTTTCACTGTGAGGTCTGTTCTGCTGGGCAGTCCTGACTTGAAAATTCTTTGGGGTCATAGAGGCCTAAGTATTTTCAGTGTTAACGACAGTGCTGTTGAAATGAAAAATAATCTGTTTTCTTTTCCCGAGGAGTGGAAATATCCTAAGGCTGTTCATTATTTTGTACTTTGTTGATCAATTTTTCATATGTAGCTGATTTAGCCGACTTGTTCATCTATTTCCCTTCAGGAAGCTCTGTTATGGCCCTTCATTTACATACTGTAATGTTGGTGACGCTGTCATTCCACATAAACTAATCTGTTTCGTAACCTTATAAAAATGCTTGACAGGGCTGAGGCATCTTCCAGAAAGCAGAGAAGCATAACGTGGGTAGGTTTTTGCTGGTTTTACAAAGGGTCAATTTGAAATCTCAGTTTCTGAACAGTGGTCTGTGAACTTCTCATAGGACCTAATAATAGTGTTGGTTTTCCACAGTAAAAGGAAATAAATAATACATTTCTCTTCAAATGATTTAAAGACATGGGACTGAGGGGATGGAGGAAAAGATAAATTGTAAGAAATACAATACTAGAATGGTTTCATAAATGTGGAAGCTGGAGGGAATCTTAGCAATCACCTAACAAACCAATTCATTTTGTAAGTGATGAGATTAAGGCTCACCCAACTGAATAATGGTGGAAATGGGTCTGGGGCTTAAGTCTTCTAACTCCCAGGCTAGTATTCTTGGTTTTCCCACCTTTCACATGCTGGTCATTAAACGTTTGTGTGACGCTCGTCAATTAAATCACGACAAATCAAAGGACAAATCAGTCACTTCCACTCTCACATTCCAATAACAACTTAAAAATAGTCAGCTGTAACAATTTCACATTTTAACTGTTGGTTTATGTATCTGTTTCCTAATCAGACTGTCCCTAAGGCAGGATCTATCATTCTCTTTTGAATATATTCTCAAGGCTGTGCATTCTATCTGGCAGAGAGTCTAGGCTCAACAAATGTTTATTGAATGGATACACATCTCATATGCCTATCATCTTAGGAAAAAGAATTCTTAGTCTCTAGTTATAGTAGATATTTCAGAAGTTGTGCTATCTTGTGTGCTGTTGACTCTGAAGTTGTAGCAAGACCTTTCACTTAGGCAGCTCTTTCTTATATAAGTGAAAGGATAGAACAGGGAAAAAAAAAGTTTCTGTACGAAACCACTCCAGATCTCAGTGTCAAAATCAAAACCGAAACACAAGAACTTGTAAATTATTAAGTGATTGCACTTTGTGTTCATAGAGCATGTTTAATCTCAGGAACTCCCTGTGCTTTGGAGAATCAACTCCTTTATCTTGACAACACTTTAAAGGTGGATAGGGGGTAGTATTATTTTGCTAATGGAAAAAATGAGGCTCAGTGGGGTTAAATGATTTCCTTGGGGTCACACAGGGCTCATTCTGTGTTTGTTATTTGTTTAGAAGTTGCTTCTGAAAAGCATTGCTGCTCTACTGTAGAGAAGTTATTAGGTAGCCATGGGTCGGAACCTCTTCCCTGGGACTTCCTGTTTACAGAAAAAGTTAAGATGTTAGTTAGGGGTTAGGCTGGGCATTTTGCCTGCTACATCTTAATGAAGGTTTCATTTTGCAGAGGGATAGAAACCAGAATGATTTTGTTTCTTTGACCCTGATCTACTCCATCTTTATCCTTTCCCCTAACGGCTGGGGCTCTTTGCCTTCCACCCTAAATTTCTTGGTTTTTTAAGCTGCTAAATAGATTCCTCCAGACAAAATCTAAGTTGAAAAATTATCATCCAGGGGCTCCTGGGTCACTCAATCAGGTACGCATCTGACTTTTGGTCTTGATGTCAGGGTTGTGAGTTCACATCCTGTGTTGGGCTCCATCCTGGGTGTGGAGCCCATTAAAAAATAATAATGATTAAAATAAAATTATTATCCAAGAGCACTTTCTAAGTGTTTTTTTTCCTAGGTGCTATTATGATAGATTATTTTGACCTTCAAACATTTTACTATTATAACAGATATTATGCTATCTGAACATTTTTCACACAACCCAATTATCCTACACCTACTCAGTGATACATTAAAATTCTGTTGATTTCAATTGAAAGCTTAGTGAATGGTTCTGCACAGGCACGATACCATCAATTATGGCAATAAAAGGTATTGGTACCTGAATTTACAGTAATGTAAAACTGTCATTTTATGACAGTGCTGTCATAAACATACCTTCCTTTGATCTTCTCAATAATCTTGGGATATGGACATTATCATCCTCATTTGTCTATGAAGAAAGTAAGGCTCAGAGACTTGATCATCTCACCCAGACAGCAAATCAGGAGGGCTAATATGTGAACCCCCGATTTTAGATTTAGTGTCTTCAATATCGTGATTATGATCATGATCATTGTCACAGCACCAACAGTATCAAAATCTTTTGGGTTGTTATCGAGTCTTTCATATATTCTAAGTACGTTGCTAAATATTTTCCACGAATCCTCACTCATCTTTAAAAACAAGAGGATGCCATTTATTGCATGTAACCAAGTGCCTGGCACAGTGCTTGGCACTCGATACACAGGCATACTTTCATTTAACCTTGACAGTCACCCCAGGAAATGGATGTCAGAA
This sequence comes from Panthera leo, assembly GCF_018350215.1. Lineage (NCBI taxonomy): Eukaryota > Metazoa > Chordata > Mammalia > Carnivora > Felidae > Panthera > Panthera leo. Next base: position 102,918,187 of record NC_056687.1, on the reverse strand, counting down.
GGGTAACTTGCCTAAAGTCACATAGGTAATGGCAGGTGATCTGTATGTTCTATATATGAGTTTATGTCCTTGACCCAATGAGTTTTGTATGAGGAGGTATGGGATATATGCCCCAGCCATGGCTTGTAAGGAAGAGAAGTATGTGAGCTCAGGAGTAGTGTTAGGTTGGAGAGGCTGTGGACTCCCTGAAGTGAGTGGAGAAAGGAGCAATCCTGCTCGTTCTGGTTTTCCTCATGAATGCCGAGAATCACTGTCAACTGTGGAATCAGTTCAGAAAGCAACAATCAGTATGGAAATACCAGGGGATAGGAACTTCCTTGTTGGGGACTTTTATCTTAACTCTAAGGAATGCCATTGTAATGAAATTTTAAGTGCCAGCACCAGAATAAAGAAAAAAGAATGGTCATGATGTGATTTCTGATATGACTTAAATCATACTTGGAAGTGAGAAGGAGATAAACGTCTTCTATACTTACGGTTTGTGAGAAATGCTGAGAACCCTCAAGCAAATTTATATGAATAATTACAAATAGGGTAATTCTTTAAAAGGACTTTATGAAAAGTATGAGACAAAGAAATTAATGCTCTACAGAAAGCACACGTGTAAACAGTGGCTGTATGGGTGCATGCATCTTTAACAAAATACCAGCAAACTGAATCTAGTCACATACAGAAGAGTATACAATATAATCAAAAGGATTATATAATATAACCTAGTCACATAAACAGGATTGTACAATCTAACCAAGTTATATTATACAATATCACAGGAATACAAATTGGATTCACATCCAAAATCAACCATTATAGTACTCCATTATCAATAAAGCACAAAAATCACATGATCATCGTAAGAGAGGTAGAAAAAGCATTTGAAAAAAATCAAACACTCTTTCGTTAACAACAACAATAAAACCAAGAGACTAGGGATAGAAGGGAACTTCCCAACCTGATAGGCTATATCTATGAAAAATCCATAGTTAATATTATACTTAATGGTAAAGAAGACTGAATATTTATTTCTAAGAACAGGAACAAGACAAAGGTATCTGCTCTTGCCACTTTTATTCAACATTGTACTTAAGATTCTAGCAAGGGCAGGACAAAAAAGTAAAAAGCAACCAGATTATAATCAAAGAAATAAAACAATTGATATTTAGTCTTGTAGATGACATAGTTTTGCAGACAACACAAACTTCTCTGTAGAAAATTCTGTAGAATTTACTGAAAAAAAATTGCAACTAGGAAGCGAGTTCAGCAACATTTCAATGCACAAGATTAATCTACAAAATCACTTGTATTTATAGACATTATATAAAATGAACAACCCAAAATAAAATAATTCCATTGTTCAAAGCATCAAAAATAGGAATAAATTGCACAAAAGTACAATTTTTATGCACTAAAAACTACAAAACTATTCAAAGAAATTAAGACCTAAACAAATGGCAAGATGGCTGTGTTCATGGATTAGAAGGCAATATTGTTAAGATAGCCATATTCCTTGTGGTAGACTAGGTTGTGTTCCCTTCAAGTGTTATGTCCTCTTCCTAATCCTCTGAATCTCTGAATATTACCTTCTTTGGAAAAAAGGTCTTTCCATATGCAATTATGGTAAAGATTTTGAGATGACGAGATCATCCTGGACTTGAACTATCCATGTTGGCTTAAAAATCCAATGATAATTGTTTTCTTTTCTCTTTTCTTTTGTTTTCTTTTGTTTTCTTTTGTTTTGTCCTCCTCTCCTCTCCTCTCCTCTCCTCTCCTCTCCTCTCCTCTCCTCTCCTCTCCTCTCCTCTCCTCTCTTCTCTTTTTTTGAGACAGGGTGTGAGTGGGGAAAGAGCGGAGAGGGAGAGGGAGACACATAATCTGAAGCAGGCTCCAGGCTCTGAGCTGTCAGCACAGAGCCTGACACAGGGCTGGAACTCATCAACCCAGAGAACATGACCTGAGCCACCCAGGTGCCCCTGACAATTGTTCTTACAAGAGTGAGGCAGAAGAAGAGTTGATACAAATGGAAGAAGGTACAGTGTGACCACAAGGGGAGTGATTAGAGTGATGACTCTTAACTTATCATATGTTGCTAAGTGAAGCATACAGAATTGCAGACAGACCTATGAGGCAATGCCTATAGCTACCGGAAGCTAATAGAGCTAAAGAAATGATTTTTCCTTACACCTTCAGGTTGTGACCCAGCTGATTCCCCCCCCCTCCCCCTCCGTTTGAGAATTCTGGCCTTCAGAACTGTGAGAGTATAATTTGTGGAGTTATAAGCCACCAAAGTTTTGGTAATTTGTTACAGAAGACACAAGAAGTTAGAATATACTCCCCAAATTTATTTACAGATACAGATCCAACATCATCCCTATGAAAACATTGTCTGGCTTTTTTTTTTTTTTCTAAATTGACGAGCTGATCCTAATGCTCCTTTGGAAATGCAATAGACCCAGAAGAGTTAAAATACTCTTGGAAAAAAAAGAACAAACATACTTCTTGATTTCAGTATTTACTGTAAAACTATATTTTTCAAGAAAGTGTGGTACTAACATGAGCCTAGGGACGTGTATCAATGGAATAGAATTGAAACTCTAGAAATAAACTCTCAAATTTATGGTCAATTGATTTTAGACAAAGGTTCTCAAATGATTCAGTAGGGAAAACTAGACTTGTCTAAAATATGGTTCTGAGGTAACTGGATTACCCACATGTGAGAGAATGAATTTTTATCCCTACCTCATATCATGTGCAAAAATTAATTCTAAATGGATTATAGAACTAAATGTTAGAGCTAACGCTATAATTTACATAAAACATTAGAATAGATCTTTGTGACCCTGGGTCAGGGCATGATTTCTTGGATATGACACCAAAATACAAGTGACAATGAGAAAATGAAAATCTGTAAAAATTAAAAATCTATATGCTTCAAAGGACACCATCAAGAAAGAATGACAGCCCTTAGAATGGGAGAAGATAGTTCTAATTTATGCAACTAATAAGCTATAGAATCCAGAATAAATAACATAACACAATAACAAAAAGACAACCTAAATAAAACATGGGCCAAGAATCTGAATAAAATTTCTCCAAAGAATACATACAATGGGCAATAAGGATGTGAAAAGATTCTCAACATCATTATTCATAAGGGTAATGAAAATCAAAACCATAATAAGATACCACTTTATACTGATTAACAGGTCTAGAATCAAAAGAGTTTGGCTGTTTTCAAAAGTTAAAGAGTTACCATGTGACCTAGAAATTCCACTCCTAGATATGTACCCAAGAGAACTGAAAACACATGTTTAAACAAAAAATTGTATATGAATATTCATGCTAACATTATTCATAATATCCTTCAAATGGAAACACCTCAAATGTCCATCAGTTAATGCAAAGGTAAACCAAATGTGATGTACTCATATAGTGGAATATAATTTGAACACAAAAACTGATGAACCTTGAAAGCACATGCTAAGGGAAAGAAACCAGTAAGAAAAGACCACATGTAACATGATTTAATTTATATGAAATGTTCAGCATAGGAAAATCTGTAGAGACAGAAAGTAGATTAGAGATTGCTTAAGGGAAGGGGGTAGGTGTGGGGTTTGAGAAAATGGGAAGTGGATGCTAATTGGTATGGGGTTTCTTTTTGGAATTATGGAAATGTTCTAAAATTGTTGTGATGTTTGCATAATTCTGTGAATATACTGAAAACCATTGAGTTGTGCCCTTTTAAACTAGTGAACTGTATGGTACATAGATTGTATTGCAATCCACTTGTTAAAATGATAAAACAACTATAATTATAACCCAAACCTAAAAGCCCCTTCTAAGAAAACCACCCTTGGCAGATCATGCAATTTTTTTTTCTTTTTGTTTGTAGTCTTAAAGAACAAAACTACTATTTTGATGAATTTGGATATAGAACCTCAAAAATATATAGGTTGTTATTATAATTTAGTAAGAGAAGCATTCAGAAGTTCAAGGCAGGCCTACAAATCAGATTTTCTTTCCCTGTCAGTCTTGCATGCATGGATCACATGCCTCTGTGTGTATGTGTATATATTTCATTATTTTCTTCTGTGTTTTTATATTTACTTTTTTAGTTAGTTACCTTTTCAAGTTTTTATTTAAAGTCCAGTAAATTCTCTATCTCTCACTCTCCGAAAATAAACATTAAAAAACGAGGGGGTGCCTGGGTGCCTCAGTTGGTTAGGTTTCCGACTGTTTTTTTTTCAAATGTTTGTTCATTTTTGAGACAGAGAATGTGAGTAGCAGAGGGACAGAGAGCGAGAGGGGACAGAGGATCCAAAGCTGGCTCTGTGCTGACAGCAGTAAGCCTGATTTGGGATTCAAACTCACACACCATGAGATCATGACTTGAGCAGAAATCAAGAGTCAGATGACTGAGCCACCCAGGTGCCCCAAAGCATCTGACTCTTGATTTCAACTCATGTCATAATCTCATGAACCATGTGATGGAGCCTTGCTTTGGGCTCTTCATTGACATCTGTGAGGCTGCTTGGGATTCTCTCTTTCTCTCTCTCTGCCCTGCCCCCCCCCCCCCCCCCCCGTCGCTCATGCTGTCTTTCTCTCAAAATAAACATAAAAAAATAAATTCCAGTAAGTTTACAGTGTAATATTAGTTTTAGGTGTACAATTTAGCGATCAATGCTTCCATACAACATCTAGTGCTCAACACAACAAGTGTACTCCTTAATCCCCATCACCTATTTAATGCATCCCCCTGCCCACTTCCTCTCTGGTAACTATCAGTTTGTTCTCTATAGTTTAGAGTCTGCTTTTTGGTTTGCCTCTCTCTCTTTTTCCCCTCTTTGCTTGTTTTGTTTCTTAAATTCCACATATGAGTGAAACCATATGGTATTTGTTTTTCTCTGAGTTTATTTCACTAAGCATGATACTCTCTAACTCCATCCATGTCATTGCAAATGTCAAGATTTCATTCTTTTTTATGGTTGAAAAATATTCATATATATGTGTGTGTATACACACATACATACACACACACACACACCACTTCTTTATCCATTAATCAGTCAGTGAACGAAACTAATCGAGCTAAACTTGGGCTGTTTCCATAGTTTAACTATTATAGATAATGCCGCTAAAACATTGGGGTGCATTCATTCCTTTGAGTTAGTATTTTTGTGTTTTTCAAGTAAATACATAGTAGTGCAATTGCTGAATTATGGGGTAGTTCTATTTTGAATTTTCTGAGGAAACTCCATGATGTTTTTCAGAGTGTCTGCACCAGTTTGCATTCCCACCAATAGCATAAGAGGGTTCTCCTTTCCTCATATCCTTGCCAACACCTCTTGTTTCTTGTGCTTTTGATTTTAACCATTCTGACAGATGTGAGGTGATATCTCATTGTGGTTTTGATGTGTATTTCCCTAATGATCAGTGATGATGAGCATTTTTCATGTGTTTGTTGGCTATCTGTAGGTCTTTTTTTGAAAAATGTCTATTCATGCTTTCTTCCCATTTTTAATTGGATTATGAATATTTTGGGTAATAAGTTCTTCATATATTTTGGATACTAATCCTTTGTCAAATATGTCATTTGTAAAGATATTCTCCCATTCTGTAGATTGCCTTTTAGTTTTGTTGATTATTTCCTTCACTATGCAGAAGTTTTTTATTTGTATTTTTAAAGTTTACTTTTTTTGAGAGAGACAGAGACAGCGTGAGCAAGGGAGGGGCAGAGAAAGAGGGAGAGAATATCAAGCAGGCTCTTCACTGTCAGCACAGAGCCCAGTGTGGGTCTCAAACACATGAAACTGTGACATCATGACCTGAGCTGAAACCAAGAGCCAGATATTCAATTGACTGAGCCACCCAGGCACCCCAGAAGCTTTTTATTTTATGCCAAAGTAACATTGAAAAAGAAAAGCAAAAGAGCCATCACAATTCTGGACTTCAAATTATATTAGAAAGCTATAGTGATCAAAACAGTATGGTACTGTCATAAAAGTAGATCAATAAAACAGGATTAAAAAAACAGAAATAAACCCACAACTATATGGGCAATAAATGTTTGACAAAGCAAGAAAGAATGTCCCATGGGAAAGTCTCTTCAACAAATGGTGTTGGGAAAACTGGAAAGCTACATGCAAAAGAATGAAAATGGACCACTTTCTTACTCCATACACACACAAGTTCAAAATGATTAAAGAACTAAATATGAGACATGAAACCATTAAAATCCTAGAGGAGAACATAGGCAGTAACTGCTTTGACCTTGGCCATAGAAACTTCTTACTAGGTATTTCTCCTGTGGCAAAGAAAACAAAAGCAAAAATAAACTGTTGGGGCTGCATCAAAATGTGATGTATTTTAGACTAAAGCTTACATGAAGTAGTAACACACTTTGGTTAAAGTTTCTTCTCAAAAGAAGTTTCTCTCTGTGGAACTGTTTCAAAGGTTGGGGAGAAAATTAGGAATGTTTTCTGATATCCTCACTTCCAATATATCTTGAGAGTCCTTGGTCAAGGAGGGGCAAATATGATTTAGTCCTTCCCTACCCTATGATACCCCAAATGATGGACAGCCATGACATCCAGTTAGAACTATATCGTTCACATTAGGGCACTATGTGTGGGCTATTTCTGTTCTCTAACAGAGGAATTTCAAAGTAACAATAAGCAAGAGATGTCATGACATGCAAAACAAAGTCTAGAGAATGGAACATCTATTTGGTCTCTTTTTATTATAACCTATATAATTTTTCTTGTTACAATCAACAGTCTTACTTTTCCTATACCATGTTCTCCTATTGTCAATATAATAATTCCACAAGAGTCACAGATGAAGGAAGCATTATCCGTAGGATTGCTCATTTATCCTTAAGGAAGCTATGTTTTCTGTTCCTAGGAATACTACTACCAAACAAACTCAATTCCATGCATTGTTATACTCCTCAGAGAGTGCATTTTTAACATCAAGGACCTGGGGATAAGACCCATGAAGTAATCCTTGGTTCATCAGTGACTGAGATTACATGGGCCCAGAAAACCTGATTCTACCTGACACCGGTGTGCTAAGATTGCTCACTTCCATATAAACAGAGTTTTAGCCTAGGAAAGATTTGCTTCTGTCCCGTAGCCTCCTTTTGACTATTTCTGTCCAATATGCACATGCCACATGCGCACGTATTTGCATGCACACACATCCATGGAGGTCTACTTCCTCCTTTTCAGTTTTTCTTGACTACCAGATGTTGTTGAACTTGCCAGAGACACGAAATTTCTAAAACCCAAAGAGAATATTGGGCTGTGCACTGAAGCTACCGAACTATCAAGCTTGAGTGTGCACTGTCCTCCAAGAACTTGTCAGGACTAACCATTTGGTCTCTTACCTCTGTTTTCCTTAGCTGATTCCTAAAGTGAAAACCAGCCCTTCCCACGTTCCAGTGATTTGATAACTCCCATTATTGTTAGTCTGAACACCTGTGCAAGTCCTCCAGCCCTTACTAACTTTGAACCATATCAACTCTCCGGCACATTGATCCTGATAGTTTCTCTCTCACCATCTGTCCTCTCCTTTCTGCACTCCTGCACCTACACAGCTCATGTTCATAATGTTGATCAATTCACTTGTGGTAACGTCCTGAATTCCCTAGCTTCCTGTCCTTTTGTTTTACTCTCTCAGAAGAAATAAGGTACTTGAGGAACTCCTTGAGGTATGTCATTTTTGTATCTGAACTCAAAATACCTGGGGATCTTGTTAAAATGCAGAGTCTGAATCCAGAGATCTGGGGTGGGCCTGAGTTTCTGTGTTTTTAACAAGTTCCCAGGTGAGATCATAGAAGACTGTGTGAGTTCTAAGACTGTAGGTGAGCCTTTTGGGAAAGACTCAAATAGGGTAGATTGACACAACTACAAAGTCAGTCCCCTTCTCTGTTGAGCCTATAGTGCTGCCTGACCTCTGTTATCTCTGTGAGTTTCTACTTACTTTCTAGCATTCTGTAGTGCTTATTTGAAAGCTTCTTCATAATCTCTTTTCCCCATTTTTTTCACTCATCTTTCTTTTAATACCTACTAAAAGAGTGGTTTTCAATCCTGTAGCACATTGGAATCACATGAGGAAATTAAAAAATAATCCAAAGCTTTTGCTATGTTCCGGAAAAAATAAATCAGTATATTTAACACAGGTATAGATTTTAAAGCTCATTTTAATACCAAAGTTGGAACCAAGTTTGAGATTCTCTGATCTAGAATGTCATCAACTTCCAGTCACTAAATATTAGGATTACATGCAACTATAGTCATGCTTAAAATTCCTTCCTATCTGTTAACACAAGTTTCTCTGTATGTGCTCTTATTCATGTTCCCTCCCACTCTCTCAGCAATCATACCTTATGAATTCTGAAATATTCCCAGGTATTTTCCATCTTGAAATAAATAAACAAAAAGCTTTTAATGCATGAGCTATCAATGATTAAGAGTGAGACATTTCTTAAAACATGGAAAATCGCTTAGATATGAGACAGTTTTGTTTCTAGTTGATTGTGATCTTATTAGTGATTTTATTACAATTAACATTAGCAAGTAACCTGGTGTTGAGTTGAAAATTGCAGCTTTTCATTCTGTGGTTTGCATCAGGTAGATAAATTCTATGGGTTTGACATGTTTGTTTTCAGTGATGCTGACTGTGTTTGTTTATAGGGATAGCCTAGTTCTCATTGTGTAGTGCCCATTATAGCATTTGCTGTACATAAGGGCACTTTTACTATTTTGAGCACATTTTTTACATCTTTCGTATTTCTCTATTTGAGTTTATTGGAGGGTAGAGTAAGTTAGATTGAACTAACCATCTTTATAAAAGTCCTTTACATTATATAAGAGGATGCACAGGTTGGAGAATGGGCATACAGCTTGGAGAATGTTCAGAAAAGAGCAATGTAACTCTGTACTTGTCTATCCATCTATTTTTACAGATGGAGGGAATTTTGAAAAACAGTGTGCCATTTAAATGCCTCCAAATATTTAGAGCTTTGTGCTATAGGACAGATATACAGGACCCCAGTTTTGCCCAAGGTTGACTGTGGCTGCATGAATAGAAAATTTGCAGGGTCTAGGAATCCCCCCTAAAATAGCTTTATCCTTCATCAACAGGTAGAATTGTTCTTAATATCAGAAGGAGTAGTATCAGGAAAGAAATTGGGTATTGCCGTTGTAGGTTTTTGGAATAGAAGTTGGGCCAAAATGGCAAGAAAGGCCACCCTTTTGCCTAAGCAATTTAATCAAACTCAGGGGAAAATAAGAACTTTCAGAGGAGGCTGTTTAATACTGAAACTTTTCATGGTGGCAGCACATTCCCCACTCCCCATAGGACACTGCATTCACAGTGTATAATAAAAATTTAAATTGCCTCTGCTTTAGATCCAAGAAGAACTCCCAATAAGTTTCAGTGAACAATGAAGGGAGTAAGTGGTAGTCCACCCACACTAGTTTTGGGCAAATTCCAGCTCTGCATAAATTCTTATTCAAGAAGGAGTAACAGTTTCCTCCTACATGGAGCCTACTCAAAGTTTCAGCAACACAAATGGAAATAGACATAGCATTTAAGAGGAAGAAGAAGAGCATAATTTGAGGATTTTTTTTTAACTACAAGAAACAGGAGTTTCAGTGATTTTTTTTTTTACCCTTAAGAAAATGAATTAAAAATATATTTTATGAAATGATACAATAGATGATATAACAAGAAAATAGGCTGAGATAGACAAAATGGTGCAGACTCATGGAAAGGACGGAAAAAAAAACACAAGGAAGAAAATATCTAAAAGAAAATTAAAAAATTGATCAATGAATTAATTGCTTTAGAAATAATGGCAAACTCAAAATAAAGATATAGAATGTAAGCTTATGAGATGTTCACAGAACCCTACAAAAAACATAGACTGAAAGAAGATTGATGAGTAGTGTTACCCGGAAAATATGAGTTTAATTTTTGAATACTGAGTTTGTGGTGTCTGTAAAATGCTTATGGTTGGTTAATCAGTAGGCAGAGGAACATGCGATGACTGTTTGGTAGTGTGAATAGCCAAAGCAATCTTGAGAAAGAAGAGTGAAGCTGGAGGTATCACACTTCATTTTTTTCAAACTATATTACAAAGCAATACTAATAAAAAATAGTATGGTATTGGCATAAAAAAGGACACAGAGACAAATGGAATAGAATCAAGCACCCAGAAATAACTGCACGCATATATGGTCAACTAATCTTTGACAGGGGTGCAAAGAACATACACAGGGAGTTGATAGTATCTGCAATAAATGGTATTGGGAAAATCAGATATTTATATGCAAAGGAATGAAACTGGACCCCTGCCTTAAGCCACTGCAAAAAATTAGCTCAAAATGTATTAGAGACTTAAGTATAATACCTGAAAACATGAAGCATATAGGAGGAAATATATGGGACAATCTTGATACTGGTTTTGACAATGACTTTTGGAAATGACATCAGAAGCACAGGTGATGAAAGAAAACTAAGTGAGATGACAACACAGTAAAAAGTCAACAAAATGGAAAGACAGCCTATGGAATGGGAGAAACTATTTGTAAACCATATATACAATAAGGGATTGATATCTAAAAAATATATAAAACATATACAACTCAGTGGTCAAAAAGAAATAGTTCAATTAAAAGTGGACAATGAGGGGTATCTGGATGGCTCAGTCAGTTAAGCACCCAACTCTTGATTTTCAGTCAAGTCATGATCTCATGGTTCATGGGTTTGAGCCCCACATTGGGCTCTGTGCTGATGGCATGGAGCCTGCTTGGAATTCTCTCTCTCCCCCTCTCTGCCCCTCCCCTGCTCATTCTCTCTCTCTCTCTCTCTCTCTCTCTCTCTCTCAAAATAAGTAAATAAAACTTAGAAAAATTAAAAACCATAAAAGTGGATAAAGAGCCTGAATAGACATTTTCCCAAGAACACACAAATGGCCAGCAAGTATGTGAAAAGGTGCTCAATATCACTAGACATCCAGGAAATGCAGATCAAAACTATGATGAGATACCAACTCGTACCTGTCAGGAGGATGGGCTAAAAGGGGCAATAAGGAGGGCACTTGTTGGTATGAGCACTGGGTGTTATATGTAATGTGATAAATCATAAAGCTTATTCCTCAAATCAATATTATACTGTATGTTAACTAACTTATATTTCATTTCAAAAAGTCCAAATAAATAAAAAAATTGGAGATAATGAATATTGGCAAGCATGTTGAGAAAACAGAACACTTTTACACTGTTGGTGGAAATGCTGAATCGGTACAGCAATCGTGCAAAAATACTATGGAGGTTCCTCAAAATTAAAAATAGAACCATTGAAGAGGAGCCAAGATGGCAGAACAGCATGGAAGTTTTTTGTGTGTCTTGCGTCCATGAAATATAGCCAGACCAACACTAAACCATCCTACACACCTAGAAAACTGATTGAAGGATTAACACAACAATCTGCACAATCTGAACCACAGAATTCAGCATGTAGGTGGCACAGAGAGGTGAACTTGGGAAGAGAGAAGCCGGTGGAGGGCAGGGAGCTTCCATGGAAGGTGGAGAGAGGATAGAGACTGGGGGGGTGGTGTGTGTGTGTAGAATATGGGAAAAGCACCCCTCCCCAAAAGCAGCTGGAGAGAAAGTGGAATATTGGAAACAGCCACAGGGGTTAAACTAAAAAGGGAGAAAGGAGAAAGGAGAGGGTTTAAATTCCATCAAGACTGTAAACAAGAGGGGCACAAAGGCTGCAACTCCGCAGCTCCATACTGATGGTGCTCTGGTGGGAAGGGTGAATCCCCAGGAACAGAATGGGGTCCGGGAGGTTCTCAGGTCACAGGGGGAAAAGCGGTTCCACTGCTGGAAGGACATTTGGTAGAGACTGTTGAAGCCACCTGGTCCCAGCAGACCCTAAAAAACGGCCACATTCGTTGGTGCTGGAACAAGGTCATTAAGGGTGAAGCCTGGTGCCAGATGTGTGTTGTGATTTTCCATAGTCCCTGAAAAGATGCTGCTACACTATCTTGCGAACTTTTTCTGGGGCAGGCTGGCACCTGGCCGCAGTCTTGGGGCACCAGCAGCAGCAGGGTCCAGTGGGCATTCCTGGGTATAGCTGGCATTTGGCCATTGCTCATTCAGCCATTGCTCAGTGAGACCCTCCCTCAGAGGGGTGGAGTGGGTCAAAGCATCAGTCCTTCGGAAGTAAGGGGCTGGGGAAAACAGCTGCATCTGAGACAAGACTCGGGAGAGAGGTACTGCGTGGGGCTTGGTCATGGACAGTGAAGAAGCAGGGAGTGGACGAAAGCTGAAGACAGAGGATGGGTGTGCGATTGCTGATCGGAGAGAACAGAGTTCCCATACTAGAGACTGGGTGGCTGGGTGACACCATTTTCACCACTCCCACACATGAGCATACGCACCTACAATCCACCCCAGGAGGCTAGCAGCACCATCTAGTGGAGCACGGAGCTGTTACACTGAGCCCAACAGGGCCAACCACGCTCTTCAAGAGCACAAATCTCACTGCCTACTTAGTTTATGGACTACAAAGCACTACATAGTCTGACTTCTAGGGAAAATGAAGTAATTTCAGTCCTATTTCAATCTGTTAGCAGGTCCAACTATTCAATTTTCTTTCTTTTTTTTCTCTTTTACACTATTTTTCTTGAATACAGAAAGAGAAAAATTCATTTTTATCTTTAATTTTTATTAAAAATATTTTTCTTTAATTTTTTCCTACTATATTCTTTACTTTTGTGTCTTACTTCCATCATATTTTAGCCTACTTCAGTGTATTCATCTTTTCAAATTTTCAAATGATTTTCATGTTTTCTTCTTTTTTCTTTTTTCTCTTCGTTTCTTTTCTTTTTCTTGAATGCCGAAAGTGAAAAACTTAATTTTTACTTTCAATTTCTATTAAAAATATTTTTCTTTAATTTTTTACTATATTTTTCGCTTTTATGTAAATTTTTCAAATTCTATTTTACTTCCATCAGTTTATTTTAGTCTACTACAGTGTATTCAGTCTTTCAAATTTTCAAAGTATTTTTTTCTCTTTTTTCCCTTTTTCATTTCTTTTCCTTTTCTTGAATACAGAAAGAGAAAAAAATTCATTTTTATTTTTAATTTTTACTAAAAATATTTTTAATGTTTTTCCTACTATACTTTTTTCTTTACTTTTGTGTAAATTTTTTCAAGGTCTGTTTTACTCCCATCATCCATTTTAGTCTACTTCAGTGTGTTCATTTTTTCAAATTCTCAAACAATCGCTTTTTTTCCCTCCTTTTTTTTTTCTTCTAATCTGTCAAACCACTTTCAACACCCAGACCAAAATACACCTAGGATGTAGCACCATTGATTAGATTTGTGTGTGTGTGTGTTTCATTTTTTAATTATAATATATTTTTAATTTTAATTTTTTTAATTTTAATTTTAATTTTTTAATTTTAATTTTTCTAGCTCATTAATTCCTTTTCTCCCTTCAAAATGACAAAATGAAGGAATTAATGCCAAAAAAAAGAGCATGAAGAGGGGTGCCTGGGTGGCTCAGTCGGTAGAGTGTCCAACTTTGGCTCAGGTCATGATCTCACAGCTTGTGAGTTCAAGCCCTGCATCAGGCTCTGTGCTGACAGCTCAGAGCCTGGAGCCTGCTTCTGCTTCTGTGTCTCCCTCTCTCTCTGCCCCTAACCCACTTGCATTCTGTCTGTCTCTCTCAAAAATAAACTTAAAAAAAAAAAAAGAAAAAGAGCACAAAGAAACGACAGCTAGGGATTTAACCAACACAGATACAAACAAGACATCTGAACCAGAATTTAGAATCATGATAATAAAAATACTAGCTGGAGTTGAAAATTAGAATCCCTTTCTGCAGAGATAAAAGAAGTAAAAACTAGTCAGAATGAAATGAAAAATGCTATAACTGAGCTGCAATTTTGGATGGATGATGCAGTGGTAAGGATGGATGAGGCAGGACAGAGAATCAGCGATATAGATGACAAATTTATAGAGAAAAATGAAGCAGAAAAAAAGCAGGAGATGAAGGCAAAAGAGCACGATTTAAGAATGAGAGAAATCAGTGACTCATTTAAAAGGAAAAACATCAGAATCATAGGGGTCCCAGAAGATTAAGAGAGAGAAAAAGGGGTAGAAGGGTTATGTGAGCAAATCATAGCAGAAAACTTTCCTAACCTGGGAGAAGACAGACAACAAAATCCAGGAAGCACAGAGGACTCCCATTAGATTCAACAGAAACCAACCATCAACAAGGCATATCAAACTCAATTTCACAAAATTTTCAGACAAGGAAAGAATCATGAAAGCAACAAGTGAATAAAAAAGTACTTAACTTACAGAGGAAGACAGATCAGATTTGCAGCTGACCTATACACAGAAACTTGGCAGGCCAGAAAGGAGTGGCAGGAAATATTCAAAGTGCTGCATCAGAAAAATATGCAGCCGAGAATTCTTTATCCAGCAAGGCTGTCATTCAAAATAGAATGAGAGGTAAAAAGTTTCCCAGAGAAACAAAAATTAAAGGAGTTTGTGACCACTAAACCAACCCTGCAAGAAATTTTAAGGGGGACTCTCTGAGGGGAGAAAAAATGAAAAAAAAAAATATATATATATACCAAAAGCGACAAAGATTAGAAAGGAACAGAGAACACCACCAGAAACTCCAACTCTACAAGCATCATAATAGCAATAAATTCATATCTTTCAGTACTCACTCTAAATGTCAATGGACTCAACACTCCAAAGGACATAGGGTAACAGAATGGATAAAAAAACAAGATCCATCTATATGCTGTTTACAAGAGACCCACCTGAGACCTAAAGACACCTTCAGATTGAAAATGAGGGGATGGAGAACCATCTATCATGCTAATGGTCAACAAAAGAAAGCCGAAGTAGCCATAATTATATCAGACAATCTAGACTTTAAAGACTCTATCAAGAGATGCAGAAGGGCATTATATCATAATCAAGGTGTCTATAGACCAAGAAGACCTAACAATTGTAAACCTTTATGTGCCAAAGGTGGGAGCACCCAAATATGTAAATCAGTTAATTGCAAACATAAAGAAACTCATCTATAGTAATACCATAATAGTAGGAGACTTCAACACCCCACTCACAACAATGGACAGATCATCTAATAAAAAAATCAACGAGGGGGCGCCTGGGTGGCTCAGTCGGTTAAGCGTCCGACTTCAGCTCAGGTCACGATCTCGCGGTCTGTGGGTTCGAGCCCCACATCAGGCTCTGGGCTGATGGCTCAGAGCCTGGAGCCTGCTTCCAATTCTGTTTCTCCCTCTCTCTCTGCCCCTCCCCCGTTCATTCTCTGTCTCTCTCTGTCTCAAAAATAAATAAACGTTAAAAAAAAAATTAAAAAAAAAATCAACAAGGAAACAATGGCTTTGAATGACACACTGGACCAGATGGACTTAACAGATATATTCAGAATATTTCATCCTAAAGCAGCAGAATATACATTCTTCTCAAGTGCACATGGAACATTCTCCAGAATAGACCATATACTGGGACACAAATCAGCCCTAAGTAAGTACAAAAAGATCGAGATCATATCGTGCATATTTTCAGACCACAACGCTATGAAATTTGAAATCAACTGCAAGAAAAAATTTGGAAAGGTAACAAATACTTGGAGGCTGAAGAACATCCTACTAAAGAATGAATGGTCTAACTAAGAAGTTAAAGAGGAAATTAAAAATATATGGAAGCCAATGAAATGATAACGCAAAACCTCTGGGACACAGCAAAGGTAGTCATAAGAGGAAAGTATATAGCAATCCAGTCCTTCCTAAAGAAGGAAGAAAGATCTCAGATAGACAACCTAACCTTATGTCTTAAGGAGCTGGAAAAGAACAGCAAATAAAACCCAAAACCAGCAGAAGACAGGAAATAATATTTATTAGAGCAGAAATTAATGCTATCGAAACCAAAAAAATAGTAGAAGAGATCAATGAAACCAGAAGCTGGTTCTTTGAAAGAATCAACAAAATTGATAAACAACTAGCCAGTTTGATCAAAAAGAAAAAAGAAAGGACCCAAGTAAATAAAATCAAGAATGAAAGAAGAGAGATCACAACCAACACAGCAGAAATAAAAACCATAAAAAGAGAATATTATGAGCAATTATATGCCAATAAAATGGGCAATCTGGAAGAAATGGACAAATTGCTAGAAACCTACACCCTACCAAAACTGTAACAGGAAGAAATAGAAAATTTGAACAGATCCATAGCCAGTAAGGAAATCAAATTAGTAATCAAAAACCTGCCAAAAATCAAGAGTCCAGGGCCAGATGGCTTTCCAGGGGAATTCTACAAAACACTTAAGGAAGAGTTCACACCTACTCTCTTGAAGCTGTTCCAAAAAATAGAAATGGAAGGAAAACTTCCAAACTCTTTCTACGAAACCAGCATTACCTTGATACCAAAACCAGACAGAGACCCCACTAAAAAGGAGAACCATAGACCAATTTCCCTGATGAACATGGATGCAAAAATCCTCAACAAGATATTAGCCAACTGGATCCTACAATACATTAAAAAAATTACTCACCAGGACCATGCGGGATTTATACCTGGGAGGCAGGTCTGGTTCAATATCTGCAAAACAATCAGTGTGATTCATGACATTAATAAAACAAAGGACAGGAACCATATGATCCTCTCAATAGATGCAGGGAAAGCACTTGACAAAACACAGCATCCTTTCTTGATAAAAACCCTCAAGAAAGTAGGGATAGAAGGATCATACCTCTAGATCATAAAAGCCATATATGAACGACCTAATGCTAACATCATCCTCAATGGGGAAAAACTGAGAGCTTTCCCCCTAAGGTCAGGAACAAGACAGGGATGTCCACTCTTGCCACTGTTATTCAACGTAGTATTGGAAGTCTTAGCCTCTGCAATCAGACAACGCAAAGAAATAAAAGGCATCCAAATCAGCCAGGAGGAGGAGGTCAAACTTTCACTCTTCACAGATGACAAGATACTCTATATGGTAAACCCAAAATGTTCCACAAAAAACTGCTAGAATTGATTAATGAATTCAGCAAAGTTGCAGGGTATAAAACCAATGCACAGAAATCGGTTGCATTTCTATACACCAACAATGAAGCGACAGAAAGAGAAATCAAGGAATCAATCTCATTTACAGTTGCACCAAAAACCATAAAATACCTAGGAATAAATCTAACCAAAGAGGTGAAAAATCTATACACTGAAAACTATAGAAAGCTTATGAAAGAAATTGAAGAAGGCCCCCCTCCCCCCCCGAAAAAAAATGGAAAAATATTCCATGCTCCTGGATAGGAAGAACAAATAATGTTAAAATGTCTATACTACCCAAAGCAATCTCCATATTCAGTGCAATCCCCATCAAAATAACACCAGCATTCTTCACAGAGCTAGAACAAATAATCCTAAAATTTGTATGGAAACAGAAAAGATCCTGAATATCCAAAGCGATTTTGAGAAAGAAAACCAAAGCAGGAGGCATCACAATATCAGACTTTAAGCTATACTACAAAGCTGTAATCATCAAGACAGTATGGTACTGGCACAAGAACAGACACTCAGATCAATGGAACAGAATAGAGAACCCAGAAATGGACCACAAACATATGGCCAACTAATCTTTGACAAAGCAGGAAAGAATATCCAATGGAATAAAGACAGTCTCTTCAGCAAGCGGTGCTGGGAAAACTGGACGGCGACATGCAGAAGAATGAACCTGGACCACTGTCTTACACCATACACAAAAATAAACTCAAAATGGATGAAAGACCTCAATGTAAGACGGGAAGCCATCAAAATCCTTGAGGAGAAAGTAGGCAAAAACCTCTTTGATCTTGGCCACAGCAACTTCTTACTCAACATGTCTCCAGAGGCAAGGGAAACAAAAGCAAAAATGAACTACTAGGACCTCATCAAAATAAAAAGCTTCTGCACAGTGAAGGAAACAATCAGCAAAACTAAAAGGCAACCAACAGAATGGGAGAATATAGTTTCAAATGACATATCAGCTAAAGGGTTAGTGTCCAAAACCTATAAACAACTTCTCAGACTCAACACCCAAAAAATAAATAATTCAGTGAAGAAATGGGCAAAAGACATGAATAGACACTTCTCCAAAGAAGACATCCAGATGGCCACCTGACACATGAAAAAATGCTCAACATCACTCATCATCAGGGAAATACAAATCAAAGCCACAATGAGATACCACCTTAACCTGTCAGAATAGCTAACATTAACAACTCAGGTAACAACAGATGTTGGCAAGGATGTGGAGAAGGAGGATCTCTTTGCATTGTTCGTGGGAATGCAATCTGGTGGAGCCACTGTGGAAAACGGTATGGAGGTTCCTCAAAAAACTAAAAGTAGAAATATCCTACGACCCAGCAATTGCACTACTAGGCACTTATCCACAGGATACAGGTGTGCTGTGTTGAACGGACACATGCACCCCCATGTTTACAGCAACACCATCAACAATAGCCAAAGTATAGAAAGAGCCCAAATGTCCCTCGATGGATGAATGGATAAAGAAGATATGGTATATGTGTACAATGGAGCATTACTCGGCAATCAAAAAGAATGAAATCTTGCCATTTCCAACTACGTGGATGGAACTGGAGGGTATTATGCTAAGTGAAATTAGTCAGTCAGTGAAAGACAAAAATCATATGACTTCACTCATATGAGGACTTTAAGAGACAAAACATATGAACCTAAGGGAAGGGAAACAAAAATAATATAAAAACAGGGAGGGGGACAAAACAGAAGAGACTCATAAATATGGAGAATAAACTGAGGGTTACTGGAGGGGCTGTGGGAAGGAGGATTGACTAAGTGGGTAAGGGGCCCTAAGGCATCTACTCCTGAAATCGTTGCACTATATGCTAATTAATTTGGATGTAAATTAAAAAAAATAAAACACGTTAAAAAATAAATATAAAAATATAACCATCATATGATCCAGCTTTCCTACTTTCAGGTATATATCCAAAAGAAGTGAAATTAATGTCTCAAAGAGATATCTGAACCCCAACTTCACTGAGCATTTTTCATAGTAGAGTGGGCGAGAGATGGAAACAACCTAAGTGTCTGTCAGTGGATGAAAAGGTAAAGAAAATGTGAAAAAAAAAACACCCATATATCTTAAGAAAGAAGGAAATCTTGCCATGGGGTACAACATGAATGAACCTGAAAGGCATTTTGCTAAGTAAAATCATCTGGATAAAAACAAACATGGCATGGTATCTTAAATGAAACAAACAAACAACAACCAAAGTAAGTTCATTACAAACAAAGAATAGAATGATGTTTGCCAGGGGTTATGGTGTGGGGGGAAAACTTGAGAGACAGACTTTTAGTTATACGATGAATAAATTCTTAGGTTCTAATGTATAGCACGGTGACTGTAGTTAATAAAACTGTATTGTATACTTGGAGTTTTTAAGAGGTTGAATCTTAAGCATTCTCACCACAAAAATAAAAAATAAAGTAATTGTGAGGTTATGGATGTGTTAACTTTATTGTGGGAGCCCTTTTGCAGTGTATAGCAAGTCATCTCATGGTACGCCTGTCACATGTACCATTTTATTTGTCAGTTACACCTCCATCATGTTGGGGGGAAGACAAAAATAGTGTATATATCCTTTAAAAAATCTCAAAAGGGGAAAAAGAGCCAATTGGTGTCAAATAGATAAGAGATTGAGCTAGCCATGGAGAACTTGGGTGGTAGGCATAAGAAGAAGTGTTAAAAAAGAAAGAGCAGCCCAAGCTATAGCAGGAAATATAAGGAGGAAGTGCTATTGTAGAAGCCACAGGAATGAAACATCTCAAGAATAACAGCCGGTTTAGCAGTGTCAAACCCTACAAGAGGTCAAGAAAGAGGAGAATTTTAAAGAGGTCTTTGGACTGGCAAGAAAGAAGCCATCAGTGTATTCTGCATGCTTAGAATCTGTCAGAAACAGGGTTGGAAACGCTAAACAGTGGAGAGTTGCCGCTGTCTGAGAACAAAGAGGCTTTTTGTTTTTTGTTTTTGTTTTTTGGCAAGACATCTCAGTATAGAATTGGGAGGGGGCAGTGCAAAAGAGGATGGAAATTATCTTTTAAAATGATTCCTAGTGTCTACGAAAATGGAGAAAGATATAACAAAATGTCATTCAACACTTCCTTGTAAGAATTTTCTATTGTTTCTGTAAATTGTATATGGCTTATTTTCTTTTACCAACATGACAATCTTTTTGATGAGCATTTGGGGTGAGAAAACAGGCTCAGTTCATCATCATTTTGTTAGTGAGAGAGGCAGAGCTCAGGCTAGATATTGGGACTTGAGACTTCGGTCCTGTTTTTATTAGGTGTTATTTTCCCCGGCCAACTTCCCAGAAAGTTAAAAGGAGAAGCCAATGTACTGCTTTCCCAGCAGCATGTACAGAAGGTTAGAATGTTAGAAAGATGATACTGTTGACTTACTGTGAGAAGAAGAAAATAAAAACAAAAAGTGTTATTATCTGTAAGAAGGCTGTGTGTTTTTTTCCAGTGTGGAAAGAAAAGGATGAGTGTGCACATTCTCTCTCTTTTTAAATCTCTGTTTACTGCTCTCACCTGCTTTTCTGCCTCCCTCCCCTGCTCCTACTGCAGACGTATTTCATCCATAATATAAGATTTTTCAATTTATAAGTCAGGGAACTAAAAACATGGTATAGTAAAAATAAACTGATGTAGAAGAAGCAAAAAAAAAAAAAAAGAATGCAAATTATTTCTTTAGGTTTCCAAATCAGACAAGGTGTTGACAAACTGGAGATGATGAGAAAAGTGTCCATCAAATGCTAATAATCACTTGAATGATCTAAAACTTCCATTATCAAAAGATAGTCTTGTTATATATCCCAGTAATGAAATGTAGCTCTTAACAAAACTAATCATATAAACAGGTTACAAAAAAAATGCTGAAGAACATTTAGATGTTTGACATTTGAAAGGGATCAATTATAAGATATTTTAAGAAATCTACGGGTTTTGAATACTGTTTCACCAAATAGTTTGGCCCACATTATTTTTTTCTTAATAGTAGACAATGACGAAGATGGTTTGCAGTGTCATTTTTTGTTTGCCTGGTTGGCTCAGCTTCTGTTTGATAGGCTTGTCAATGATGTGGTCAAATGTGTGCTTTAGCAAAATTATAAATGACTGTAGCTCGTGAGTCTTAAAGGACAGTTGCAAGTAGTTGAACCTCACAATGTAAAATCCAGGAAAGCTGAATATCTGGTCTAACACATCTGGCTCATTATTTAAGGGAAGCAAAACTAATATAAAAACAGGGAGGCGGACAAAACTTAAGAGACTCTTAAATATGGAGAATAAACAGAGTGTTACTGGAGGGGTTGTGGGAGGGGGGATGGGCTAAATGGGTAAGGGGCATTAAGGAATCTACCCCTGAAATGGTTGTTGCACTATATGCTAACTAATTTGAATGTAAGTTTAAAAATATTAAATTTAAAAAACAAAATTAAATTACTAGGTTTGTGAGTGAATTTCATAACATTTATAACATTTTTCCCCTTCTGAACTTTAAAAAAATGTAGACATTGGGACGTGTGTTGATTCATCATAACTTTGTAGTCACACTGTGTTCTAGAACAATAGTGCTATAGTTGTTGTTACACATTTTTCACAAAGAACTGGGTAAAGCAATTGTGGTGCCTGGCTAAGTAAGGATGGAATCCACAGGGCCGGCAGGCAGAAAGGGAACATGCCAACCAAGCAGACTAAACCCCCCTTAGCATGAGCTGCAGCTTGGAGCCTCTTTGATTTCCAAGGTCCTGACCAAGTGTGTATGAATTACAACTTGAACGACTGGTTTTCCAATCTTTTTTTTTTTTTTTCTTATTTATAGATTCTGTTACATTTCCCTAAATAAATTCTGAGTGAGTCTTACTGTAATTCATAGGGTTTATAATATGGTGCTGGCATATTATGGCTGCTTCGGAAGGGCAGCAAATAAACTCGTGAAATGAGACATTTGGCATAAAGAAAATGTATGCTAGCTCCCAGAAGAATGGGGCTCTGTGCATCTACTATAATTGGCTGTTACTGTTGCCCTGTAAGCCGATACTGGATGGTCCCAAAGAAAGATGACTTGAGTCTTTGAGAAAGTGAAAGCTGCAGTAGGGAACAGCAGAGGGGTGGGCAAATTTGTACTGACAGCAGGCAAGTTCTGATCTGGCCACTAATGTGAAGTGGGGGAAGCAGTTCAACTTTTCTGTTTCCTTGGTTATTTCTTTTCCCTAGACGAAGCCTGTTAGTTCTGAAATGATACAGTCTGGCTTAAAATACTTAGAATGCTTTCAAGACTCTGAAATATTAAAAATGATACTTAAAATTAGAAAAGCAGAGGTTGTGTTTTTCAAAGAAAAAAAAAAAGACCTGTTTTGAGGTTGAAAGGAAAGTCCTGCCTAAATGCTTAAGCTTTAACTTTCCATCAGCTTAAAGAGATATACATTTTTATTTCATTTATTAGAATTTAGAAAAGGTGATGAAAATAGTTCAAGGGGGAGATCCCAGGACAGTATCAGATGGGAATAGTCAAAAAGCATTTTGGCCAGAATATTAGAAGTTTAATGAAGAGAGAACACACAGTTTTGTAACCTAGTTAAATTTTTAGAGGATATGTTTCATACGAGTATTTCTACTTTGAAGCTAAGAAATATTTTGGAATTAATATTTTAAACCCACATTAAGAAATATATATATATTAAGGACAGTATTTTAATATTTTAATATACCATATTAAGATCAAAGAGAAATCTAGATGGATGTCTCTATAGGCAGATTACTCAGGTGTCATGTCAGGTAAGATCTAAAAGATAATTCATGAGGTTCATTCAGATGCAAAGTGATAACTAATTTACTAATACAAATGATTCACAGGCTATTTAAAATCCTACTGCTTTGAGTTTCAGTAAAGCAGTAAGATTAGTTTTAATTCTTTTTTAAAAGAAAAAAATTTGTGTTTATTTTTATTTTTGAGAGAGCGAGTGAGCGAGCATGAGTAGGGGAGGGGCTGAGAGAAAGAGAGAGAGAGAGAGGCACAGAATCTGAAGCAGTTTCCTCTGAGCTGTCAGCACAGAGCCCGACACTCATGAGCCATGAGATCATGACCTGAGCTGAGGTCGGACACGTAACTGACTGAGCCACCCAGGTGCCCTTGGTTTTATATATTCTCGAATGAGATGGCCTGAAAATTATTTGAAAAAAAAATACTGTGTTTTTCTCTTATGTTTATGTGCTTCATATAGGAGACTGATTACATATGTCATTTGCCACCTAAAGCAGGAGAATGGTTGCAAAATGGCTGAGATGTTACGTTTCCAAAGAAAGAAAGCATCCATACATACGTTAAAGGAGCTTTGAAAATTCCCTGTGCAAATGAAATTAAATTTGATAAACTTTATTGCACGCCTGTAATGTGCCAGGCAGCATGCTAAGCTCTGGAAATACAAGATGACTACCATTCAGACATCTTTAAAGAGTTCTCTGTTAAATAAGGGAGATAGACATGAAACCAAACAAATGGCAACGTAGTGTGGTAAATCCTCTAACAAAGAGCTTCCTTCACAAGGTAGAGCATTCAAAGGAGTAAACTGACATGGGCAGGAAACAGGATTTGAAGAATGAGGCAGGTTCATTACAGAAACCACTGTCAGTCCTCCCAGCGTTACTTCCCGATCACTGACGACACGCTTGTCTGCTGGCAGGAAAAATTACCAATGATTTTTCTTGAATTGCAGTGTGGTTAACAGATGTGACTTTGTTTTCCTTAATAGAAGAAAAACGTACATTTTATCCATGAGCCACATGCACCTTGAAGTGAAAGTTACGATTCACTTTGTCTTCCATGTTGCGTAAATCTGCATCTACTTAGTGACTGCATCCACTGTTAAATGGTGAGTTTTTACATGCAACAGATCTCTTATTATTGTCTCAGCTAAGCACTGAAATAATGCTTATTATGATAAACAGGAATAATATCCATAATGCAACAAATAACATTTATCATGTACTTATTTTGTTTGAAGCTCTTAGAAAATCTCTTTGTATATGTTACCTTATTTCATTCCTATAAGAATTCTATGAAGTAGATAAAAATATTATCCTCCTTTGCCAGGTGAGGAAACCGAAGTAGAATGGTTATTTAATCTATTTAGAGTCTCACACTTAAGAAGTGATGATACTGGGATGGAAATGCAGGTTTGCCTGATAACAGAGCCTGTGTCCTTAGCCACTTTACTAGATTTAATATAAATGAACCCCAAAGCAGAAGGCAAAGCATGAACTAAAAGCAAAGCTGAATATAAAATCCCTGGTTAGGCAAATCATGGAATAAAAAATTTACAAAACCAAATAGCTTAGATTTCTAAAGAATACTCAAAAAATTATTTTGTATTTATAATGTATTTTTTCTTTGTTTTTTTTTTTATAGAACTTTATATAATTACCATAGATTTTCCTGTTGTCTGAGTGTCATATGAGAACACAGGGAATACTGTCTTTAGTGGCATATAGAGAAGAAATTATTTTCCAAGTTTTCCAAAGAGTTGGAGAGAAAACCCAAGACCAAGGCCTAATATTCTTGGCTTTGGTCCATATATGTTTCCATTATTCTATTTTAATTTAAATTAAAATTAAACTAAATGTAATTTTTTTTTGAGTTTATTTATTTTGAGAGAGGTAAAGACAGCGTGAGTGGGGGAGGGGCAGAGAGAGAGGGAGAGAGAGAATCCCAAGTAGGCTTTGTTCGGTCAGCACAGAGCTGGATGCAGGGCTCAGTCTCACAAACCATGAGATCATGACGTGAGCTGAAATCAAGAGTTGGACGCTTAACTAACTGGGCCATCCAGGTGCCCTTCCATTATTCTATTTTTAGAAAAAGTTTTTAAACAATATATGCCCTCTAACCCATTGTGATGACTCACTGGTTTGTAGAAAAATAGTCTTTATGCTGAAACATTACAGTCAGAATGATAAAGTGAATATTTCTCTATAATAGTTTTAATATTTATATGGAATTTCATCTCATTTCATCAAGGTTTTCATTGAAGTATATATTTTACACCCTTAGCTTTTATATTGCATTTTGTATCCTTTTCCTTTGCTCACATTAAAAATGCTCAAAACTCTTGTGGTTTATTCTTCTACATTCAAGCAATTAGATGGTGTTTCTGTTTTGCCGGTAAGAGCACCGAGGCCTTGGTGGTTGTGAAATTTTGCCAAGGTCATACAACTTGTAAGTGGTACCAAGGGGAATTTATATCAATCTGAATTTCCCGAATTTTTAGAGAGTTACTTCCTCATGGAGGATGACTTTAGAATGTAGAAACCACTCTGGCGCTACGTAGTATGATTTTTACAAAGAAAACACACATTTTTTTTCCTAAAACCATATGGAGAAATTGTTCTATAACAATCAGTTTTAACTAGCACTAAATTTGAAAATAATTGTTAGCTTCACTTCTAGGTGAAATATCACACTGATTTCTGTAGAACCTGGCATTTAGCACAGCTCACATGCAATTATATGACACATTATTATTGGGCATCTCAACCTTCGCTGGCCATAATGCGGGTTTCTTTTCCTGTGGGATCTGGCAAGGTCAGATTCTGTCTGTTGGGTTTGTTTCTTCTAGTCATGATACACGACACTGCTGCTGTATAAATTGTTTAATATAGTCCTCTGAGTTGACGATAAAAGTAATTACATACTCGGCAATCAAATATGATTTTTGAAAACAAATACAAAGTGGGCCCTAGGGGATAAAACGCGAAGTGGTGTATACCTAGGATGCTTTGAATGATGGTGATGAGGGGACGTAGTGGACATCTGTTGTTTTTGCCTGACTAGTATCCACTTTTCACTCTTCTCAAAACAACTGTTTTCTATTTTAAATTCAGTTTTGCCTCCACTCCGAGCCAGACCTTTTAAACCTTTCTAATGTGTATTATCCCTGGGGATTTTTTGGAAACCGCTGAAAAGTGAAAGTGCTCATTCTGCTGGGGTAGCTGATCTAGAGGGAAGAAAGCTTGGCCGTCATTCTGCCACATGGAGAGACCATTCCTGAGAAAGCAGCTAACACAGAGGCAAGCTAAACAAAAAGTCAGTTTTCTGACATCACTTGAGTACATTAGTGTGTCCAAGCCTGAAGTCGGTTTATGTCTTGGATAATAAATTTCCTTGTGCCTAAACCTGTTTAGGTTGGGTTTCTCTACTTGTTGATGAAAAAATTCTGGCCCTTTCATGTACTATTTCAGGGGATGAGTATAGTGATGCCTAGAAAACTCAGTGTATTAGAGCGGGTAGTGCTGGGTTCCCGGTAACGATGTAAACTTCGAGATTCATCAGCTTAACACTGAAAAACATCCTGCCTTGCCAACTGTGGAGGTTTTTTTTTTTTTTTAATGTTTATGTATTTTTGAGAGAGAGAGAGAGTGAGAGAGTGAGCATGAGCAGGGGATGGGCAGAGAGAGAGGGAGATACAGAATTCGAAGTAGGCTCCAGGCCCACAGCTGCCAGCAGAACCTGATGTGGGGCTTGAACTCACCAGTCACAAAATCATGACCTGAGCTGAAGTCCGATGCTTAACCAACTGAGCCACCCAGGTGCCACTTAAAAAAAATTTTTTTTTAACGTGTATTTATTTTTGAGAGAGACAGAGTGCAAGCGTGAAAGGAGCAGAAAGCCAACTGTGGAGTTCTTTAAACTGGAGTTGGCTTAGAGACAATGTCAGACATCCAGATGCAGAAGGCAGCTGCCAATTTCTGTGACAAGGGGAAAGGCTCTCTGAGCCCCCAAACTACCCCATCTGTTAGTCTTTGACACTTCAGAAACTTGTGGACATTAATAATTGGAGAAAATATTGAATGTGCAGGGATAGTAAACTAAGTTAAATCTGTACTGGTGTATACATGGCTAATGCAATGTTGTACTACTTTACTATTTGTAATACTTCATCATATATATTACCTGTACAAATCCTCATAATAACCTAGTCTTTTTTATGTTTATTTCAAGAGAGAGAGAGACGTGCACATGCAACTGGGGGAGGAGCAGAGAGAGGGAGGGAGGGAGAGAGAGAATCCCAAGCAAGTTCTGCATTGTCAGAGCAGAGCCTGATAGGGGGCTCAAAGTCATGAAGTGTGAGATCCTGACCTGAGCTGAAATCAAGAGTGGGGCATTTAACTGACTAAGCTACCCAGGCGCCCTAACCAGGTGAATAAGCCTTAACTGTGTTTCATAGGTTAAGAATCTAAGGGGCAAAGTAACTTTAAGGTTACATGGAACCTTTGTTTTTCTGACTATTTGTTAAGAGTTGTTCCTGGGGTGCCTGGGCGGCTCAGTTGGTTAAGTGACTGACTTCCGCTCGGGTCATGATCTCGCAGTTCATGGGTTCAAGCCTGTGAGTTCAAGCCCCACTTCAGGCTCTGTGATGACAGCTTGGAGCCTGGAGCCTGCTTCGGATTCTGTCTCCCTCTCTTTCTGCCCCTCCCCCATTCACGCTCTGTCTCTTTCGAAAGTAAACATTTAAAAAATAAGAAAAAAAAAAAAAGAAAATTGTTCTCTCTTCTTCCACAATTGTAAGAAACCTTATACAGGGGCACCTGGGTGGCTCAGTTGTTTAAGCGTCTTTGGCTCAGGTCATGATCTCGCAGTTCATGGGTTCAAGCCCTGCATTGGCCTATGTGTTGACAGCTCAGAGCCTGGAGCCTGCTTCGGATTAAGTCTCCCTCTCTCTCTGCCCCTCCCCCACTCAGGCTCTGTCTCTCTCTCTCTGTCTCTCTCTCAAAAATAAACAAACATTAAAAAAAAAAAAAAAAAAGAAAACCTATACAGGCATCGCTGCTGGTATTGGAAGAGAGAAGTTTTGGGCAGTGAATTCTTGGTTACACAGGAAATTGGTGCCTTGAAATGAGGAAAACTCTTAGGAAGCAGAGCTGAATATTGCAAATAGAACATTATCTATTTCCTAAACAATTTCCTAAACTCAGCCATGACCTGAATGGATTTCTGAGGGTGAGGGTGTAGACTATATGGAGTTAGAATTTATGTGCCTATATAAATTCCCTTTTAGATATATATCAAGCCATCCTTCAGCTTTGAAGATAAATACTTCTTATGGGCATGTGAAATTTTCTGTTTACATTTCTAGACTCTAGAATTGAAAAAATCTGTCCTTTAAAATGCTTTATACTCTCTGTAGAAATAGGAAAAATCAAATCACTTTTGTTTGTTGAAGTTTTATGAGCTTTCCTGAGACAATTTCTGTTGTATACTCAGTTCTAAAATCAGGATCTCCCTGTGACAGGGAGGGAACATAATGGCAGCAAAGTCATGCCTTTTATGTAGGATGATTATAATAATTAGTGCCTGTCAACAAGGATAGCTCTCCTGGGGGAAGAAGCTTCTGGAGATTGTGTTTCCTGAAAATTTGGACTAACAAATTTAGGTCTATGTGAAACGAAAAATACCTTTGTTAGGTATATGCGGATATTTTCACATTGATTATAGTACGGTAACTACTGTTGATTCATCTACAACATGTGTCCTTTGTGGTTTTCCTTAATTAGTCAAGTTGGAACACAAGGGGAGAGACCTTAGTGAATGAAAATGCATCTTCCAGGTCCCGTCTCATGTAGCATTTAAGTATTTTGCAATGTTACTTTGATCATTGGGCATAGTATAACTTCTGGAAGACTTGAAAATGATCTACTTATGGGTCATAAGTTTGGATAAAATTTGAGTGTCCTTCATTTTTCCTAATAGAATGAAGTTACAAAATATACAAAATATACATGAAAATGTGAAGGTAGTTTGAAAAAGTAGGAAACAAGCTTTCTGTTTACACATCAAGAAATTAATGATGAGGCTGGGAATTTGGATTGGGGCAGTGAGAACAGTGTGGTACCATTTTGTATCTATCTCATCTGATATAAATCTCTATTCTAGATCTTTGTTGTAGATGGCTCCTTGGTCTGCAGTGGGTTTTAGTGAGAGCTATATATTTTTTTAAGGTAAGGCAAAAAGACCTAAAATAAAATTAGAAGATTAGAGGAAGCACACCAGAATTTGAGACCCATTTATGTCAATTATTAGCTGGATAAACTAGACTAAGATAGTTTATTCTTTGAGGATTAATCTTCTCCTCTGCAAACTGAGAGGGTACAAATAGATGATCTTTAGAATTTCTTCTGAGTATCTACATTTCTGTGAGTAAAAGAAGGAAAAGTGTTGTAAATAACAGTTTGTAAAATGCCTATAGGAATAAAGTGCAAGACCAGAGGAATGAGTGATATTTTTGCTTTTATTGTTACTGAGGAAGTGTTTGGGAGATTTTTAACTCTCAAATTGTGTTTTTATTAGATGACTGGAATATATGTTATCTATTTTTTTTTTTTAATGTTTATTTATTTTTGAGACAGAGAGAGGCAGAGCATGAACAGGGGAGGGGCAGAGAGAGAGGGAGACACAGAATCTGAAACAGGCTCCAGGCTCCAAGCTGTCAGCACAGAGCCCGATGCGGGGCTTGAACTCACGGACCGTGAGATCATGACCTGAGCCGAAGTCGGACGCTTAACCGACCGAGCCACCCAGGCGCCCCATATGTTATCTATTTGTAAAAAGAAGTCATGATGTTTTGGACCACTAGGAGGAAAACCAGGTTTAAAGATTAGTATTAATGACCTAACTTTATTGAGTGTTTAATGTGTACCAAGCCTATGCTAGACACTTTGCTGCATTATCACATTTACTCTCACAACAAATCTATGAAGTATAATGCCTATTAATAGCCTCATGTGTTTGGACAAAATATTAAAGGGAAAGTATTCATGGCTCTCTCCTTCCCTTTGCTTTATAAGAGCATATCTTCTGGACAATATGGCTTAGTGTATACTCAGATTTGTCTCTCCCTACTATAAGCACATGGCAATGATAGGTAAATATAAAAATAAAAAGAATGTAACTAACAAATCAAGATAAGCATTTCCATGCACTAGAAACAAAACAGAATCACAAAGAATTGAGTAGGCAGAAGCCACAGGCTTGCTGGTGTCTGAGTTCAGAAGAAGACAGGTGAGAAAGAAGCTCTTTAGGAGAAAAGAACATTGGAACAAGGTATTTGTGAGACTCTAGACCACGGCCACTTTCACTGATGCAAGTCAGGAGCTGGGTGAAAACGTGTGGAAATAATGACTCAAAAATGTGTTGACTTGTTGGCTAGGGCTATGGCTTTATAGGCAGCAGAGGACCCACCTATATCCTTGCATCCAGGTACCAGTTGCAAGGAGTGCTTCTTCCTTCACTCCCAGCACCTGGATCTGAGATATTACACACGGTATTGTGGAAAAGGAAATCTAGAATACCATGATAAGGATAAAGTTACAAAGCGGACTTATAGGACCATGTGAATAGACAGAAAGAGCGAAAACTAAACAAAAAATGCAAAAGACAAAAAAGTCCTCAAAAAATGGGTCTGCAATCCAAATTCTAAAATGCACAAATGTATCCAGTGATAAGATTTTACCAACAAAATGAATGACTCCTACTTGAATTCATTTCAGTTGAAAGTAATTTTATAGAAAAGTAGTAAATTTGAAATGCTTAGAATACCCACAAAGATAAATAAAATGTTATTTTTCTCTTTTTTTTTTAATGTTTATTTATTTTTGAGACAGAGAGAGAGCATGAACAGGGGAGGGTCAGAGAGAGAGGGAGACACAGAATCGGAAGCAGGCTCCAGGCTCTGGGCCATCATCAGCCCAGAGCCCGACGCGGGGCTCGAACCCACGGACCGTGAGATCGTGACCTGAGCTGAAGTCGGACGCTTAACCGACTGAGCCACCCAGGCGCCCCTATTTTTCTCTTACCTAGAAAAATAAAGACCTAAAAAGGCCAAAAATATATTTATGTGCATGTGCGTGTGTGTGTGCATGCGTGTGCACATGTATATGTAAAATCTTGGTTTGTGAGCATAATTCATTCCGGAAACATGCTTGTAACCCAAAGCACTTGTATATCAAAGCAATTTCAAGAACCACTGGCTCCGTTGTGTTCTTGTATTGCAAGTCACAGCTAGTTTATCAAGTTAAAATTTATTAGAAATGTTTGCTCATCTTGTGGAACACTCACAAAGCAAGTTACTCACAGCCCAAGGTTTTACATTTACATATATGCATGTCTGTAGAATAAAATTAATGGAATTTAGAAACTGAAGAACAAATGCAAAATAAACTCTAAATTAGACACCATTAAAAAAGATTTTATGAACCGGACGTTAGTTTTAAGAAATTCACTCAACATAGAAGGAGACAAAATATGAAAGAATATGGAAAGAACATAAAAGAGACACGGAAAACAGAGAGGCTCCAAACAGGTCTGATTGAAATCTAGTTGTAGAAAATAGAAATCAGATGAATGAAGTATTAATTGAGGAGAAGATAGCATTTTTTTCCCCCAGAATTAAAAAAAAAAAACCCAGGAATCTCTAGGTAAGATAACTCTTTGGATACTGTGTCAGATAAAATAAACACACAGTTTGACACACAATGTCAGACTGCAAATTGTGACAGAAAAATGGAATTGCTTTAAATATTTTTCCCAGATAGACATATTTCTTAGAAAGGAATAATATTGAAATTGATCTTAGGCATTTCTTCAACAACTATAGAGAGTAGGAAAAAAATATGAGTATACGAGTATTTTCAAAGTACTAAAGGCAAATGATTGCCAACTTAAAATTTTATTCCTAGCCAAACCATATTTTAGAGTAGGGACAAACAAAAATAAAGGATGTGATAGTTTTAAGATTATAAAGACTAAGGGTTAATATCACAGGTCAAAAAACAATTGTTATAGGATGATAAAAATCCTTAATTATTTAAAACATTTTTTTTAATGTTTATTTATTTTGAGACAGAAGGAGACAGAGCATGAGTGGGGGAGGGGCAGAGAGAGAGGGAGACACAGAATCCGAAACAGGCTCCAGGGTCCAAGCTGTCAGCACAGAGCCCAATGCGGGGCTCGAACTCATGGACTGTCAGATCATGACCTGAGCTGAAGTTGGACACTTAACCGGCTGAGCATTCAGAGGCTCCAAATCCTTCATTATTTTTATTAAAATTTAAAAGGTCAAAGTCCTAGATTTTAATAAACTAAACACTATATTGTGGTAATGAAAATTTTAAATGTAGACAGAAAATACTACCCTTTTTTAAAAATTATAGTTGACACACAATGTTACATTAGATTCAGGTATACAACATAGTGATTCAATGTCTCTGCATTATGCCATGCTCCCACACCTGTGGGGACCATCTTTCACCACACAACACTATTACAATACCATTATATATATATTATAATGGAATATATTATATTCCTTATGTTGTAGCTTTCATTCCTGTGGCTTATTCAATTTATAACTGGAAGCCTCTACTTCCCACTCCCCTTCACCCATTTTTGCCTATGCCCCACTCTCCTCCCTTCTGGCAACCACCAGCTTGTCCTCTGTATTTATGGGTCTGTTTCTTTTTTTTTGTTTGTTCTGTTTTTTAGATTCCACATATAGGTGAAATTGTATGGGATTTGGCTTTCTCTGTCTGATTTATTTCATTTAGCATAATATCCTCTAGTCTATCTATGTTGTTACAAATAGCAAGATCTCATTCTTTTTTATGGCTGAGTAATAGTCCATTTGTGTGTGTGTGTGTGTGTGTGTGTGTGTGTGTGTGTGTGTATACATCTTAATCCATCTTTTGATTTAGTTGTATTAGTTCTTTACATATTTTGGATATTAACCCCTTATCCAATATATCATTTGTGAATATCTTCTCTCACTCAGTAGGTTACCTTTACATTTTGTTGATTGGGTTTCCTTCACTTTTCAAAAGCTTTTTATTTTGGTGGAGTACCAATTATTTATTTTTTCTTTTATTTCCCTTTCTTGAGGAGACATACCTAGAAAAATGTTGTTAAGGCTAATGTCAAAGAGATTAATGCCTATGTTTTCTTCTAGGCATTTCGTAGTTTCAGGACTCATAATTAGGTCTTTAGTGCATTTTGAATGTATTTTTTGCATATGGTATATGAAAATGGTCCAGTTTCATTCTTTTTAATGTAGCTGTCCAGTTTTCCCAGTACCATTTGTCGAAGAGGCTGAAGAGATTTGTTTTCTCACCCTCATATAGTCTTTCCTCCTTTGTTGTAGATTAATTGACCTTATAAGCATGGGCTTATTTCTGGGTTCTCTATTCTGTTCCATTGACCTATGTGTCCATTTTGGTATCAGTACATACTGTTTTGATTATTATAGCTCTGTAGTATATCTTAAAATCTGGGATTGTGATACCCCCAGCTTTGTTCTGCTGTCTCAAGATTGATTTGGTTACTTGGGATCTTTTGTAATTTCATACAGATTTTAGTGTTATTTGTTCTAGTTCTGTGAGAAATGCTATTGGTATTTTGATAGGGGTTGCATTGATTCTGTAGAATGGTTTGGGTAGTACAGAATTTTTAACAATATTAATTCTTCTAATCCATGAGCAGCACAGAACCCAATGCAGGGCTTGAACTCACAAACAATGAGATCATGACCTGAGCCAAAGTCAGACACTCAACCAACTGAACCACCCAGGAGCCCCTTTAAAAATAACAATATCTTGGGCTGCCTGGGTGGCTCAGTCAGCTGAGCATTTGACTCTTGATTTCAGCTCAGGTCATGATCCCTGACCTGATCATGGTCATGGGATCGAACCCTGTGTTGGGCTCCATGCTGAGTGTGGAGCCTGCTTGAGATTCTCCCTCTCTCGGTCTCTCTCTCTCTCTCTCTCTCTCTCTCTCTCTCTCTCTCTCTCCCTCTCTCTCTCCCCCTCTGTTTGACCCTCTCCCCCACTTGAGCTTGCTCTCCCCCAAAAAAGATTAAATAAATAAAAATAGCAAATATCTCAACATATAAGGGAAATGATAATAAATTTGGCTTTGTTAAATTTTTCTAAATGGAGAAATAAATGCTATAAGCAAATTAAAGAAAAGAAAGAACAACAACAACAACAGAAAAAAACATGGGAGAAGATATTTATAGTACATTGAAAGAAAGCACAGTATTCCCGGTACATAAACAACTTCTAAAAAAATGGCAACACCTCAATAGAAAATGGACATACAGAAACAGACCTTCACAAAAAGGGAAAAGCGAATGACCAATAAGCATTACCAGTGTTCAACTTTATGGGGATCAGGGGAATCTGAAGTAAAACAGTCAAGTATCTCAATTAAATTCTGTCAGAAAATTGAAAGCATGGCAGTATGAATTGTTGCTGAGGATGCAGAGGACTGACAACTCCTGTAGGTGGCTATTTTCTGTGAAAATAGGTGTATTTTCTTTGTAGAACAGCATTAAGGGGTGTTAGA
This sequence comes from Panthera leo, assembly GCF_018350215.1. NCBI lineage: Eukaryota > Metazoa > Chordata > Mammalia > Carnivora > Felidae > Panthera > Panthera leo. The sequence goes on along the minus strand of NC_056687.1, from coordinate 102,883,658 downwards.
AATCTGTATAAAATCCCAAATCCCCGCACCTTTGCCTTAGAGAGAAATTCTTGCCCTTTTACAAGGATACATAACAACTGTGGCAGCTGTAACAGCAGAACCTGTAGTTAAGAGTGGGATAGATCAGTGCAGTTGAAAATTTAATTTACATATAAACCATGGTGTCCCTTGTTAGACTGCATATTCTGATACAGTAGGTCTCGGGCCTTGAGAGTGTACCACTCCTCACAAGCTCCCAGTTTATGCCAGTGCCACTTGGCACTGTTCCTGCACCAGACTGTTCGGATAGGTCACATTTGAAGGCCTAACTGTGTGAGGCACTATTCTAAAACTCTCTACATCAGTGAGAAATGCTCATTGCAGCAAGTTGTATAATAGAGAAAAGGAGGAAGTAACTTATGTGTTAATGAGGAATGAGAATAATTTGGGGCATATGAATATAGTGGAATGTGGTCCAGTGCTGAAGATGAATAAATTGTGAGGGAGAGGAGCAAGTTGCAGAATGGAATGAACGTCATACCATTTATGATTCGAAAGTACGCAACACAATTCCGTATCTTATTTATTAATATACACATAGTGATAGCTTCCAAATTTCAGAGAGATGATTATCTCCAGTGTAGATAGTGGTTACTACTGTGGAAGATGGGAGGTTGTAAGGAAAGACCATGGGAACGGTCAGAGTTAGGGGGCTTTCACAGTACCTGCAGTGCCTTAGTTTTTTAAAATACAAAAATGTAAAGTAAACATTGTAAATTATTAAGTGGTTTTGTGGCCATTCATTAATCTTTGAACTTTTCTGCATGTGCACTTTTTTTTTCTTTAACATTTATTTATTTTTGAGAGAGCACAAACGGGGGAGGGGCAGATTGTGGGGACAGAGGATCCGAAGCAGGCTCGGCACCGATAGCACAGAGCCTGATGTGGGGCTCGAAACCACTAACTGTAACGTCATGACCTGAGCTGAAGTCAGATGCTCAACTGACTGAGCCACCCAGGCACTTAAGTCTCAGTCTGCATGTTTATTTCTAAGGAAGGTAGGAAAGAAGGATCAAGGGTGGGAAGTGAGGGACAGTTTTTCTTTCTTTTAAGAGACAGAGAGAGAGAGAGAGAGCGAGCCCAAGTGGGAGAGAGGGGCAGTGAGAGAGAGAGAATCCCAAGCAGGTGCCACACTTAGCACGGAGCCTGACAGAGGGCTCAATTCCATGACCCTGGGACCATGATCTGAGCCAAAATCATTAGTTAGATGTTCAACTGACTGAGCCACCGAGGCACTCCAGGGAGGGATTTCTTAGGAAGGATGGCTATTCAGGGCTGGAGATTTCCAACATAGAAAGGGAAGGTTTTATGGAAGCAGTTTCTGGGATGAGCAGGAATTTGAAGAAAAATATGAAGGAAAATAATTATTTAAAGGTTTTCCTTCTGTATTAAAAAATGCCACAGCTTAATTCAATAAATTTTTAGAACTGAGATATCCACAGATGGGTAGTGTGATGAAATTTATGTCTATCAAAAGTTTATTGGACCTAAAATACCTCAAGAATCACTATAAAATCATTTTCTATAGAATGAGCAAAGAAAATTTCTATGATGTGACCAAAAACCTTTCACAATTTTCAAGTATAGTAGTTCTAGTAAATTTAGGCCAAAACTTCTTGAGTGCTACTTTACATATTTAATGGAGGAGTTGAGAATAATTAAAAAAAATTTTAATGTTTATTTATTTTTGAGAGAGACAGTGTGAGTGGGGGCAGGGGCAGAGAGAGAGGGAGACACAGAATCCGAAACAGGCTCCAGGCTCTGAGCTGTCAGCACAGAGCCCAACATGGGGCTCAAGCCCATGAACTGTGAGATCATGACCTGAGCCGAAGTTGGACACTCAACTGACTGAGCCACCCAGGTGCCCTGAAAAGAATAATTATCTCCAGAGGTTAGCTAAGCTAATATCTACAAAGATTATTTAAATATGTCACATTTAATATATTCATATTTAAGTTGACATAAAAGAAAATAAGCATGGCTTCTCACAACCTTCTCTTAGCACTGCAATCAAAGATTAGAGCCAGTTTGGCAATTTTTACTGTCTATAGGTGTTCAGGGAATTCTAGGCAACCCATTTAGTATTAATGGGTATAATTTATAAATACATCTGAAAAGGTTTTTTTTTTCTTTTTTATATTGCCCTTGCCATGTTGATCTTAGCTCCTTTAAACTCTAATTTTTTTGCCTAGAACAGATATATGTGTGTGTGTGCTTTATGTTTTACAAGGCCTTTATTTGTGTCTTTCTCTCAGTTGATCCCTATAAACTATGATGCTCAGTGGTTGCTCCAGAATTTCGGTGAGACCAAGTGTCACTTGATACTGGGCATAGAATGATCAGTGAGTATAGTTGGAGAGCTAGAGCAGATCTGAATGTGAACGTATCTGAAGTGTGAGTGAATTAGTCAGGATTCTCCGGAGAAACAGAACAGATTGTGTGTGTGTGTGTGTGTGTGTGTGTGTGTGTGTGTGTGTGTGTGTATGGAGGTTAATATGAAGAATTGGCTCACATGATTATGGAGGATGAAAAGCCCCACCAAGAAAGCAAGTAGTATAATTCAGTTCAATCTGAGTTCAAGCGCAGGAGAAAATGAGATGTCCCAGCTCACGCAATGAGACAGAAAAAAAGGGGCAAATTCCTTCTTTCTCTGCTGCAAGATGCCCACTTACATTGGGGAGGGCAGTTTACTGAGGGTACAAGTTCACATGCTACTCTTCTCCAAAAACACCCTCACAGACACCTAGAAATAATGTTTACTCTGGACATCCTGTGGCCAGTCAAGTTGACACATAAGATTCACCACCACAGTGAGTAATCCCGATCCTACCACATCACCCTGTGGTAGCCAGAGAGTTAGGGTTGAGAAGTAAGGAATATAAATAGGAAATCAATGAAAAGTAATGCACTTAGAAAAGAGGCCACAGATAAGAATGTTATACTGCTAATTAAAAAAATATATCAAATGGGATTAGCCTAGATAAAATTTTGGAGAGTGCAAAGATTGTCTTCAATATCCTTACAATTTATGTAACTGTTTTTTAAAAATTCTTTCCAACAGGGGCACCTAGGTGGCTCAGTCGGTTGAGCATCCGACTTTGGCTCAGGTCATGATCTTGCAGTTTGTGGGTTCGAGCCCCGCATCGGGTTCTGTGCTGACAGCTCAGAGCCTGGAGCCTGTTTCAGATTCTGTCTCCAACTCTATCTGCCTCTCCCCCACTCGTGCTCTGTCTCTGTCTCAAAAATAAATAAACATTAAAAAAATGCAAAAAAAAATTCTTTCCAACACCTATTCTATACAACCAAAGCTTTCAAAACATTTCTGGCCAATTAGTAACTCCCTCCTATTCCACATACCACCCAGGGGATATCCCAAGCAGGTTTACCCTCTTAATGTATGAGCTATATTATTGAATTTTGCCAGGCCCCATAAGCAAGAAGATGTGTCTTTTTTTCCTCTTCTTTTTTCCTGTTCCTATTTTCCCTCCTACATTATTGACTAATAATTCTGACACCCGAATTCAGGGGGTAGTGAGAGGTTCCCCACACTGCCAAGAAATGCTCTGGCACCGGGTGTGTGTCCTACAGTTCAGCTGAATTCTGGCACTGTCCACCCAGAGACAACATCAGATTCCACATATTAAGAGCTCCTCCCATGAGACTGTCCCCACATGAGATGCCAGTCACTAATCCAGGTTGTCACCTGTGCTTCTGACCAAATGGCTAAACATCAGCCATTTGGAGGGGCTCACAGGACTTGGGAAACTAGTTTACTGTTTAATATCAATTAATTACAAAAAATATTAAGGGTGAAGAACCAACAGCTAGGTGAAGAGACCCATAGGGTGAGGTCCTGAGCAAAGGAGCTTTTGTCCACACGGAGTGTGGGGCCCAGCATGGTAGTACATGGAAGCATTCCAGTTTTCCAGACTGGGAGCTCTCCAAAGCCCCCTCCTGTGGGGTTTCCATGGAGACTTCATCACATTCACACAATTGATTAAATAATTGGCCATTGGTAATTTGATTACCAGGGTGTGGGTGTAAAAGTTACAACGCTCTATTTATGGTTATTTCCCCTGGCAACCAGCCCCCTCAATCTTCAGAGGATTTCCAAAAGTCAGCTTGTTAACATCAACTCAGTTGTGATAGGGGTTTGTTACACATAACAGGACACCCATTTCACCTTTATGACTCTGAATTAATTTCAGGAACTGAGAACAAATATTATGGCAAAAGATGCTCCCATTGTTCTTATCATTCAGAAAATTCCAAAGGTTTTGGGAGCTGTAAGCCAGGTACCTTAGCAGAAGGCTAAATATATGACCATCTGAATGATCAACTATATATTTCTTATAATTCACAATATTACACTCTGTTGAGGAGCAAGAATTCTTGTCCCTTTCAAGGGTCCTTCTAGCTGGACTAAGAATCATATGGATATGAGACAGATTAACAAGAGGAAATAAAATTTAATAGCCTGTGTACAGGAAATCCACACAGACACGGAAATTCCAAAACTATATATGTGTCATTCTGAATTAAGGAGAAAGGGTAGCGCAGACTTCAGAGGAAAGAAATGCACTTTACAGGGCAGTAAGAACAGCAGATGATTGGTAATTAGATGTTTGCCCTGCCATACACATGAGTCACTCAGATAAAATTTATCTCTGCTAGTAACCCTTATTCTGGCAAAGACCCCAATTTAGATTCTTCTGTGTGGTTAAGAGAAGGGGAAGGGGGTCAAAGTTTCTGTTGAGCCTGCAGGGTCTCAACTGCCTTCAGCTCAAAATAATCCACATTGCCAAAGTGGCACATTCTGGGGTATCCTGTCTTGAACCCCTTCAACTGGTTATACATTCAAGCAAAACAGTGAGACAGCAAGGCAGGGTGAAAGGTCATGTTGGCTAGCCCAAGCTAACAATTTGGGCTAAGTACTTCATCTCTCTGAACTTAGTTGCCTCATCACTAAACACATCATGTCTGATGATATGACGTGTTAAATATGGACATGTAGTTGACAAGCAATTTATATTTAATCATCATAACAACCTATGAGATATGGTTATTAGCTACATTGTAAGTGTGGAGTTGTTTTAATTTCTGGACACAAGAGCCTCCCTTTTGAAGTTCCATTTTCCCTTCTAACTAATGAACTCTTGAATTAGACCAGAAGCAGCATTGTTTTATAAGCTGTTGCTCATAAAATTTCAACAGAGAAGTTGGTGTTTGGCTCATATGAGGACAGTAAAGTTAATTAATACTTGGTAGGAATAGTTTTGCTTGATAGCACCAATAAAATAATCAATAAGATAGTAATCAGAAGTGGATCAGCCGGTTGGCACCAAATTAGCAGTTTTGTTTTTCTCTTTATCTCAATTGTGTAGTTACCCCTTCCTTCTTTCTCAAAAACCCCATACTCTCCCCACATGAGTGGGACACCTTTCTGGTTACTCTGGAATCTGCTTGACCTGACTTTTATTTGGGTTCTGCTTGACGTTGATTTGGGTTCTGAGAACCCAAATAAAGGCCTTTGTTCTTTTTCCCCTTTTACCTGCTTTTCGAAGTTGATATAAGGTAAGGAAACTGATGCTTAGAAAAATCCAAGTAACTTATTGAAGGACAGAAATAGTGGCAGAACTGTCTGAAATCCAGACCCTGAAGTTTTCACCTTCACACTTTTCACCGTCTGTATTTTTCCATTCTATAAGGCACTTGGACTGGAGCAATGTGTCCTAGCATGTTTCCAGGAATCAGTCTAAGGAAAGTTGAAAGAGATTGTTTTCAAATAGTTTGGGGAAATAGGAAATTAAAGAAAATTAAGCCCTGCTCTTTACAAAGAGTCTTTTCCAATCCTTTATTATGGTGACATATATTATTTACCACTAGGAAGAAAATATTATGCATGAGATTTCCCAAAATCTTTTTGACAATATAATCTTTTTTCCCCCAAAAAATAATTTGTGGGGCTTGTGTTCTATGGAATGTGTTTTGTAAATCACTGTATTGGAAAATTTCTATGGTTTGTTCTAACCCTTCCGTTGTATACTTTATGATTGTTAAAGTGTTAGTGGGCCAAAGAAATTAACTCTGTCACACTTCTCTGATGACAATTGAATTTTAGTAAGCATGCAAAAATGAAATAATTATATCAGTTAAAGTAGCAAGACCTGAAAATTTTGCAGTGGGGAGGATTTTTGATGTTATTAAAATTGCAATAATTCAATTCATGGAGTGTTTATGGATCATCTGCTGTGTGAAAAATGTTAAATTAGTTCTATGAAAGAAATATAAAACATGATCCCTGTCTTCAGAGACACATCTGAGGTTTAAAAGTTGATATATCTGAAATGTGATTCCACATACTTATAAAATGCATGTGATACAACCAGTAATCAGAAATATGAATGGTGGGGCAGCTTGATTTTGACACTGGTCATGATCTCACGGTTTGCGAATTCGAGGAATTCGAGCCTCCACACTATCAGTGTGGAACCTGCTGGGATTCTGTCTCTCCCTTTCTCTTTGCCTCTCACCCAGTTGCATGCATATTCATTCTCTTTCTCTCTCTCTCCTCTCTGTCAAGAATGAATAAATAAACTTAAAAAAAGAAATAGGAATGGTTATCTATCAATAATTACTCCTTCATTCCACTTTTTTTTAAGCCTACACAGAAATTGCTTGCATCGTTATTAGCTTTTATAATCATCTTCTACAATCATTGTGTATTTTGGGTCACTATTTCTCTTGTTCATCTAATTTTCTTTCAAATACTTCTGCTTTCAGAGGAGAAATGATTGCATGCTGACACTTTTTGCAAAAAGTTCTGTGCTTGCATTTTTTGTCAGCTCATTTATATGGGTGATAATCATGGAATTAACCCATTTTGAGAAATTCACCTACGCAAATAATGTGGATTACAAGTAATGAATTTATATTATTAAAGATCTTTTGTTTTCTTTCCCAAGCTTAAGTTTCATTCGCTATATAGTTAATTGGAATCTTTTCAGAAATTTTCATTTGTACAAAAAAAAAAAAAAGTCTGATTTCTCCAAAGGAACAGGCTTTTTAGGTCTTTTCCCTCAATGGAGTAAACTTTTCAAGCATTCACAAATTTCCATAATCTACTTTTTAACTCCTATTTCCCTCTTTCATTTCCAAATTACTTTCTACAATTCACCTTCCCATACCACACGTTTGAGCTAATAATTATAGTCGTTTGTTCTTCCTCACACAGTGACAATTATTTACTCTCACTGCTCTTAAAAAATAAATTTCCATCTTGAATTATAATTCGTGTAGTGGTCATACATTCTTATAAACTAAAGCTCAGTGATGGTAATAGAATCTTTATTTATATTTGCAACTCCTATAGCACCTAATAAGACTATAATGAATATATTGGAAGATATATAAATATTTTTGAGTATATTCATAATATGAAAAGTCAGTAAGTTTTGTGTGCCTTTGTTAGATGAGGCAATTTAATGGTACCATAAAAGCTCTAAGGATTAGAGAATGTTTTTTATTTGTTAGAATTGGTAAGTGACTCCAATAATACTAGTGATCTTTTAAAATAATTTCAACAGCTCTTTGATTAGATATTAGATGTAGAAATCCCATTGTGTGAAAATACTCATAATGATGCTGGGAGGTATTCATAATATACAATTAAACATTTTAATGGGTCCCATCTGCTGAAGCCTAGGTTATTAGTGGTTCTTTGGTATTTTGTTTTACTTGGTACTTTACAGCTTGTCTATTAGCAATTTCATACCGTCTCTAAGTTATATGTACTTGAGCTTTCCAAAGCTAGATTTTAATTAAACAGAATGGCAAAGAAAGAAATTTCATTTTTAATATTTTATGAAAAGGATAGTTTTTTTCTAATATATGAAATTCATTTCTTAAACAATATTCCAAGGGAAGAGAAAAATAAAATGTAAACTTGTATCTTTTGAATGCTTGCCAGGTAACATTCAGCTTGCAGTATACGCCTTCCAGAACTAATTAAAGAGCCGCGTTATTATCTATACAAACAGAATAAAAGCTTTGTGCAAGCATACACTGTATGTGTGAAAATTCTGTCTGGACCAGCTGTCAATTTCTGGGTTCCCTTTTTTCCTTTGAAGACTATTCATAAAATGGAGATAAACACATTCCCTGCCTGCAATATAAGTGTACCTGAAAATGTTTAATGCATCAGGGCATTTGGGAGATTATTTTAATGGATTTTTACCAAATCATGTTTGACAGTCAATTTAAATACATTTAAGTTACCACTTTTTCCCTATGCTGAAATCCAGTGGGAGACAGGGAAGTTCTCTTGTGAAATGATGGAGGAAGCTGATGATAAAAGGCCCCGTGCAAAATAAAACACTCCGTAAAAGAAACATAAGTTAATCAAATTGTCATGGTTGAGAAAATATCCTTTGCTGTACAAGTGCCCAAGTCTAAGTCATGTAGATAGAGGAGGAGCTGCTCTTACAAAACTCACGTTAACTCTCTTGATAACAGGTAAACTTTTGAACTGTCCTGTAATTGTGAATAAAAACAGTAAATAGAAAATTCTTTTTTTCTCTTTAAGTGGTGATAAAACTGCTAGTTTCTGACAAAGTTCTTCTTTGCTTTGGGAATACTGTTCTTGAATTTTTTTTTTACCCACCCAAGGTAAAAGTCACAGGACTTTTTAGGATATTACCATTCTTATAACACCATATACTTTGTTCTAAAATTCAAGTATTTATCTATTTCCCTTTGTGCTGTGATCAGTAACTAATTGTTAGGAGAGTTATTGACACTTTAAAGAATGGGAGCAGTTATCATAAAATGCTACTTCCTTGGCAGGTTAACCCTGTAAAAACAAAAACGCTGAGGAGCATGAAGTGAAAAGCCATGAAAAAATGTAAAAGTGAACACAAAAAAGTTGTTTATTCCTTGGGATAGTAAGGCTTTCAAAAATATTTCAGAATGCCTTACAAATATTAACTAATGATTCTTTGCCCTTTGTACTAAGTAACATTATTAACATTACAATTAATTACATGAAGAAGTTAAGGAGGTACTGAAATAATTGCACATGGGAGAATATCCCAGGCTACTGGCCCCGATATAAATCAGGGCATGAAATGATCCTACTCCTTATTGCCAGCTTTGGGATTGTGTGCGTGCATGTGTGTGTGTGTGTGTGTGTGTGTGTGTGTGTGTGTGTGTGTACTTATACTAATTCTTCACCGCTGTAAGTAGGCAAAGGTATAATCAGAATGTACAACAACAAAATGCTGCTCAGATAAAATAATTTAATAGTCCTCTATTACATTGACAAATATCCTCATGTAGAACTTATTTATATTTAGTTGTTTAAAAATAAAAATATGAAGAACATAAAATTGTGTACAACCATTGAGTTATTGATGGGCACTCGTCTCTATGCTAAATACTTTAGGTATATTATTTAATTTATTCAGCTAAGAGTTTGGCATAGTGGTTTTATTTTATGGAATAGGAAACAGAGTCTTAGGTCTATAATTTGTTCAAGGTTGCCACACTGGTAAGTGAGCACAACTGAGATTTAGGCTTGGGACTGCCTGCTTCGGAGCCTTTGTATTTTTTTAATGTACTGTGAATTTACTGTTACTTTACTTTGTACTTTACCTGCAATTTGCTGAAATAGGCTCCAGGTTGGTTTGTTTCTTTTTAGAAATTATGTTACTCATTGGTAAATAATATTTCTCTGCTCTCCTTGTACTAATCTGTGTTATTTTCCTGACAGGAAAACGGAGAAAAATAGTCATCAGTCTTATTCTTGCTCTGCTGATGGGTTTATTTTTTTAATTTCTTCCATACTCATCCACATTAGGGAGGAATTTATAGCCATTGAGCTTACCTAGCGCTGTATGTATGTTTCTCCATTCCATCCCAAATGTGCGCTCACAGTGGATTTGCAGTAGCTGGTCCTCTGGGTCTCTGCAAAGCCCCTCACCAGTGGCAAACTTCACTAGCTCTTGTTGACAATTCACGTGATCAGCTTTTCTGCTAACAGGACTGTTTTGTGCCATTCTCAGCCCGTTGATAACTACTGTTGTGGCTGGACCGGCCCTTGTGGTTTTTATTATGACTGCAAGATGTCCTTCGGCAATAACTGTCAGAAAACTTAAAAAAAAAAAAAAGTTTTATTACTTATGGGACCTGGAAATTACATCACACACTTGGGCCTACACAGCAAAGTCTCAGGTAGCAAGAATGAAAACAACATGTGGGTCCTGGGGTTCTGCTTTTACTGGGGTTGAGGGTAGGGGCCTAGGGTTTTACAGGCTTTTTTTTTTTTTTTTTTTTGGTAATTTAAACATAAGAGTGGGGATTTAAAGCCCAGGAAGAGAAAACAAGTAGCCCAAATACTCAGTTATCAAAATCAGCCAAGATCTGGAAAAGAAAGGAACCTCAGTGTGGGAGGTGGCCTTGCTCTTTATTTTGTTCTGTGTAGCTGGTGATATGTTTATTGGAGACAGGGATTCATATTACAACAAAGAAGAAAAAAGTCTGTCTGGGTTTGTAGTACAAGGACACAGATATTGTTCAATTTATTTTTTTCAGAATATTCTCTTGAATATTCATGGTCATATTCTTACAGCTTCCAGGTAGCCTTTGACAATTTTCTCTGTCTTATTGTGGCCTTCATTCATAGTTTTCACTCCTGTGGCCTGTACTTTCTGTGAAGCTATAGGTATTAGTTCCTGTTCCCACTGTTTTAGGCAGGGTTCCTATTCCTACAGCACTGTGATTCCCCCACAGTGGTACAATTGAGGCTGAGGGCTGCCATTTTGTTACTTCACGGCCTGGAATGGGCCAAAACTTGTGTTGTCAGCTATGTTGAAAAGAATGTCTCCCTCTTAAACAGAGATAGACTCTGTTATGTGAATGGTCTTACTTTTCAAAGTCTTGGAAGAAATGTCAAAGAAATGAGTCATGTATCTTTTCATCCTTATCACACTCTTCCTCCAAGGGTTTAAATGAGACTATATGAGAAACTGGAACAAATATGAGTGAAAACCACTGTATGGTTATCAGAATATGATTTCTTGTTCAAGAATCGAGGCATTGCTATTGGTAATATTTGAGTACTCAGCTCTCTTCCAATGCCTCATTCCAGGAGGTGGTTTTCATGCAAAGAAACACCCGGTGGGGAGATTCCACGTGTCCACTCCTCACATTCAAATGTGTTTTGATTTCAGTGGTGAACACCCAGTAGACGTCAACTGAGACCCATGTCATATTTATTGTGACAGTTTATTTTGTGTCAAAATTGTGACAGAATCGTGAGATGCCCAGACATCTGGTTAAACATTCTTTTTTCCTGGGTTATGTCTGTGAGAGTATTTTTGGAAGAGACTAATGTTTAAATTGATAGGCTGAGTAAATCGAATTGACTTTCCTAATGTATATGTGGGCATCACCTAATCTATTGAGGGTCGTAATAGAACAAAAAAGGTGGAAGAAAGGGAGACTTGCTTTCTTTGCCTGACTGTGAGAGCTGCACATGGATCTTTACCTGCCCTTGTAATGCCAGGTTCTCAGACTAGAAGTCCTTCAAACTACCCTACTGGCTTTCCAGTGGGCTCTATCTTGCAGACAGCAGATTGTGGAAACTCTCAGTCTGCAGAGTCATGTGAGCCAATTCCTTATGATAAATCCTATATACATATATACATATATAATATATATACATATATACATATACATGTATACATGTATACATATATACATATACATATATAATAAATCCTATATACATATATATGTGTGTGTATATATATATATATATATATATATATATACACACACACTATGAGATATGTACACATGTGTACAGGTATGTGTATATATGTATGTATTTCAAATATATGTATATCATATGTAAACATTCCATTTGGCAAAAATGTTGCACATGTATATATAATGGTAAAATCTCCAAAATCTTCATTTATTTTTCTTTGATCTAGAATTCACTATTGTATGCAATTTTTTTTTTTTTTTTATAGAGGAAACTGTTTCTGACAAAATATTTTGGGGTTAGATTGCTTTTATCATTCTACCTTCCATGGATAAAGATATGTCCTTTACTTCTAAATTCTTTTTAAAAAAATTTTAGTTTATTTATTTATTTTGAGAGAGAGAGAGGTGGTGGGGGAGGGGGGGAAAGAATCCCAGGCAGGTTCTGCACTGTCAGTGTTCAGAGTACTATGCAGAGCTTCAACTCATGAACCATGAGATTATGACTTGAGCTGAAATCAAGAGTCAGATACTCAATAAACTGAGCCATCCAGCCACCCCTACTTCTGAATTCTTAAAAGAAACTTTGTAAACCCCTTCGGACTGCCAACAGAGAGACCCACACAAGGGGAATAAAGTATTGTTAAGTCTCAAGGAATGTTCGGGGTAGAACAAATAGTTTGGTGTCAATGAACTGGGTGTGATAGCTTGATTTCACTCACCAGCATGCAGGGTGTGTGCACCATGTTCCCTCTTACTGTTCATTTATACTATATTCTTTGTCTAGAGTCTTTAACCTTCTATCAAGGGCCCACATTTAGGATATGTTTCTCTGTTAGTTGCTACTTTGGTTCAACTCTACCTATTATTTATATTTTATAATTATATGACCTGATGAAACACTGTATATGAAAAGTATCATACGTGAAATTGCAAAGGTTGACACTAGCAGTTAGTAATTTGCTACCTGCAGGTTCTGTGTTAGGTGTTCTTGCTATGAGACAATAATCCCATAGCAAGCCTGAGTAAGTAGAGGAAATGAACAATGAGCAATCCTAGCCTCTCCATCTTTTCTTTCTTCTCACAGAGTACTGTCTACTTTCCTTCTCCCAACTATACTTATTCTATGAGGGGTTCTGCCCAACCTCGCTCCTTCTTGGTGTTCTGTTTTATGAACAGAATAGTGAAAGTGGGGAGAAACTGGAAAACTCTGAAGGCCAGCTCAGTTTGCATTTGAAAAGGCAGAGAGATACAGCAAGCAGGAGGAAATGATTAGATATTCATAAAGGAGGGTGCATGTATAAGATATTTTGACGGAGATACAAATGGAGGAAGAGATAACTGTAATTTTGAAAAATAGTGTGTATTTTATGAATGTAATGTCAAGATACCATTTTTCAAATTGCCACAGAAAAGATTAAACAAAAGCAGAAAAGACACGTGTTCCCCCAGTACCTATCACCCAGCTAAAGCAACAATCAGTACACTTTCTGCTCCCCAGTTATTTTGATAAAATCTCAGATATATTTTATCTGTACATATTTTGGTATGTTTATGTACAGATTATTGAAAAATATGTTCACATTTCTCTTATTATCTCTCTAAATAATCTTAACTCAGATTTTTGAGATATAGTTTATTATGTATAATTGCCTATATATGTCAATTAATACTTTTTCAATTCCCAAAATGTGAAAACACTTTACAGTAGTTTCTTCCATTTATATCAGAATATGATTTCTTCATCCAGTGTTTTGTATTTTTAAAAATTTTAGCTTTATATGTGTCTTACATCAATGTCATCTTTATTGTTGTTTTACCCACTTTGTATCCATTTCCATTTATTCACATATTTACCCTATCTATTCCTTTTCATTTGCTTCACAATTAAAGAACTGTCTTTAATATATATATATTTATATATATATATATATATATATATATATATATATATATATATATTTTTTTTTTTTTTTTTTTTTTTTTGGCTGGTCTTCTAACAAAATTCTTTCAAGTTTTCTTTTCTGAAAATACTTTAATTTTGACTCTTTTTCTTTCTTTTTTTTTTTTTTTTTTTTTTGGTAGGGTAATCATGCCTAGGCACAGAATTCTGTGCTTTCTTTTCACTGTCTTCTAGCTTCAATACTTATTTTGGAAAATTAGCTGCTGTTCTCATGTTTGCTCTCTTGGCATTAATATATCTCTTACGATGTGCTGGTGTGTGATTTTCTTCATATTTATTTTTCTTGGTTTTGCTAACTGCATTGAATTTGAGATTTGTAATCTTTCACAAGATTTATAAATTCTGTCTTTTCCCTCAAATATAGTTTCCTTTTTCACTTTTTCCTCTCTGTCCTCACTTCCTCAGATTTCAGCTAGACATACATAAGACCGTTGAACATGTCCTATGTGCTACTTATGTTTTGCTTCTTTTTTTTTCCCCTCTGAATTTCAGGTTTGATATTTTTTACTGAAATTTAATCATACCATCTTTTGCCAAATCCAGTCTGAGGTTAAACTCATCAAATAAACTCTTAATTTCAGAATCTTTATTTTACTGTTTTATAATGAACATTTTTTCCTATATAATAAAAAGAAAATATATTCTCTTTAATAATTATCTTAGTCTGCTTGAGCTGCTATAATAAAATATCACAGATTGCATGACTTACAAATGACAGAAATTTATTCCTCACAGTTCTGGAAATCAGAAGTCCAGGATCAGGGTGCTACCATAATCAGTTCTGGTGAAAGACCTTTCCAGTTTGCAGATTGGCAACTTCTCCATGTCTCTCCCCATGTGGGAAGGGTTAGGGAGCCTTTGGAGTCTTATCTATAAGAGCTGCAGTACCATTCATTAGAGCTCCACCCTCATGGCCTACTCCCATCCCAAAGGCCCCGCCTCTAATACTATCACATTGTGTGTTAGGATCCTAATGTGTGAATTTTGGGGGAGATACAATAATAATATATATAGCAATAATCATACATATATATGTATTTGTGTGTGTGTGTGTATATGATTTTTTTAAGCTGCTTTCTCCTGCTAACTCCAACATTTGGACTACTTCTGTCCTGTTTCTTGTCTATTTTATGTTTTGCTTACTGATCACTTTTTACTTCATTGTATCTAGCAATTTTGATTCCGTATTGGGTATTTCATTAATATATAGCGAAGTCTATGTTATCATCCTTTGAAGAGTATAAAGCTTTTGTGGTAGGCAAATACATTATAAGCGGGTCTCCTTGATATTGCTGAGGCATGGTTTTAGGTTTTATTAATTCAGTGTAGTTTTGCCCTCCCTAGGGACTAGCCTTCACACTTAGTATGCGATTCTTATTCCTGTGGTGTATTACTCTTCTGGTTTCTGAGGGTATGAATTAAAAGGCCAAGATTTTAGGGGCACCTGGATGGCTCAGTCATTTAAGCGTTTGACTCTGGATTTCAGCTCAGGTCATGATCTCACAGTTTGTAGGTTCAGGCCCTGCGTCTGGCTCTCTGCTGATAGTGTTAAGCCTGCTTGGGATTCTCTCTCGCTTCCTCTCTCTCTGTGACCCACGCTCTCTGTCTCAAAAAAATAAACTTTAAAAAAATAAATAAAAGACCATTATTTTAATTATGACCTTTTGACTCAGACCTAAATTCTGAGTCAGTACTGAGACCACTACCAGATAGCATCTCAAATCTCTGCTAAGCTCTCTCGCTCCCTAGTGGCTCTTGTTCATTAGAACTCCTAAGTCTCAGTAGTTAGCAGTTGCCAAGAGCCAAATGAAAGTTTTTCACATATTTTTGGGGGGGATTTATTCCACATTTCTTTTCCCCTAAATATCAGTCAAGTAGACACCCCTGAGTTCCTATTTTTATTCCCTTGGCTTAATTGCTTTGGGGAATTTATTCTGTGTTTCCTTTCCCCTAAATATTAGTCAACCAGATACCCCTGAGGTCTTATTTTTATTCCCTTGCCTTAGTTGCTTTCCGCCTGGGCTCTGTTTCCCTGTGCCATGATTTAGAAATACCATCAGGAAAAAAGCCAGCGTGACTAGAGAACTAATTTTGTACGCTTTTTTTTCTCGAAGATTGTAGCCCTGCCTTGGTTGTTATGTAATACCTGTAAGAATTGTTTTATAAATAAATTTGTTCTAGCTTTTTTAGGTGCTTTTACTGGGGTGATTGATCTGATACCCTCTTATGGTCAGAATCAGAAGACTCTAGCTCCTTGATTTTAATGTAGATTATGTGTTTAAATTTATTGCACGTATTTATTTCTTGCCCCTGTTAGTTCATCTTTGACCATTGCAAGATTAGTTGTTTTGAAGTTATTTTTCTAGGTAGATTAATGTTGCTTTGACTCTGACAGTCAAGGTGTTTTTTTAAGAAGTCAGGCTTTATACAGGTATAATCTCATGCTAAGATGAGGAAACCAAGGTTCTAGTACAACAGAGTAGGTCAATAGTAAAGAGGAGAATCAAATATTTGTACTTGTTTTATTGGAGCATCCTGTTACTGTTTTGTCTAATCTACAGTTTGATAGGTGCCAATATATTTTAAATAGAATGGCTGTAAGGTAACTTGAAAATGCATAAAGAAAGTGCTGGTTAATAATTTAATATTTAAAGTGCACTAATTTTTTAGAAAATTGCCCATTCTATAATGTTATAGTCATGTTAAGGTGACCAAACTGATCTCTGCTATCATTTTTATTTTTTACATGAACTAATACATTTGACCTGCTGCCTGGTGAGCTTGTAGGTGGAACTTATTTAATAGATGTGTTAGTGGGAAGGGCAAGATAATCATACAAGTCAGCATTTGGTAAGCAGACTGTATGCTTGTGTATTTTTTCTGAGAAAGGAAGGAAAATAATGTTTGTTGTCAACTATGTGTTATATTGGAATTTTCATGCGAAATGTTTCATAGCCTAATGATTATTTGAGTGACAGATATTATCCCAACTGATGTAGTTAAAGAAATTGAGACCCAGTTTGGTGAGATTGCTTAAGATGTTATAGAGTTGAGATTCAGCATAGTTTGCATTTTCAGGGCACAAGAATGTCTAAATGCCTACAACTCTATATTCCTACAATATTGAGACAATAATATGTCTTTCTTATATAAAGAAAAAACCCATGACTATTAAAATACTGGAAAATGTTTGGTTACTTTATTAGCAATAAACCATTTTAAATAATATTATGCCTTCTCTTTTATTTATCAAATTAGCAAAGATTTGTTTACCTAAAATGAAAAATACTCTTTGTGTATAGGCTTACAAGAAAATAGATCACTCCAAGATTCTAGTGGTGAGTGTGTAAAATTCCTTGATAACCTTTTGTAGAATTTTTATAGTTTCAGATTTAGTTATCCAAATTAAGGGAATCTATTATGAAGAAATAATTAAATTATGGAAATTTAATGATGAACATGATAGGGTTGTTTGCAAAGGAAGAATTTGAAGATCAGCTAAATTCCCAACAATGGAAGATTGGTTAATTAAAGTAATGATATGCCATAGAATGAAGGCTATATACTCATACTGATGTATTTTATTTAAGTGAATGTAAAAATGGAATTTACTAGATAATGTCAATTATATCAAAATGCAATGGAAAATGTATAACATCAACTATACTAATGGTGATTTTCTCCAAGTGATAGTTTTCTAGGTGGTTTTAAAGTGTCCTCATACTCTTTGTATTTTCTAACTTTCAGCAGATACTGCTTTAATAATCAGATAAAAAGATTTATTATACATACTTACTACACATGCATTGATTTGGGGGTTTGAATCTGACTACTGACAGCAAACCCACCTCTTCTTTATAGGAATACAGAAAGACTACAATGCCCAGTCTCCCTCACAGGTTAGTAAGGCTTTGTGATAAACTTCCAGTCTTGTGTGTGAGCACAAGTACTGTTCCTTTTCTAGACAGAGCCAATTAAAAGCCCCCTTTTGATCCTCTAGTCTCTTTCCCCTTCTGTGAACTTGATGAAGAAGAGTCATCAAGGTTTAATTACACAGAAGTTCTCTGAATCTTGATTTTGGGAAAGCCACCATAGAAGTAGGTGTGCGTGCATGCGTGTGTGTGTGTGAATGAAAAGTAAATTTGGTCTTATTTGAGCCATCATACATCTTGTTATTTATTTAACATAACATACTAGCTAGCATTACCCTAAAAACCTCTTTGTCTCAGTTTTCTCACTATAATGCAGAGGTAACAGCAACAATAAGAATCTCATAGGTTATTGGAAAGTAAATGCACATAGTCCTCCTTAAATCTTAACTCCTGTTATATATAATATAATATATAATAAATATATAACATATAATATGTATTGATCTACAGTGCTATAGATGGGTACTGGGCTAATGTTGAAATCTAATGTTTGAGAAAGTAGCTCCCTAGAGATAAAACCTTGATGTTAACAATAACTTGTTTATTGAGGAGTTTACATACCTAAAATGTAAAGTAGTTGATTTCCAAGAATGATTTCCAAAGAATGAGAACCATAGTGTCCACACAACTTAGTTCTTGTGTACTTTTACTAAGACCTCTGTATTTTGATTAGGAGTCACTCAATAAAAATATCTACAGTGGTTGATTTTAACTCTAAATTTATAATATTAAGACATATTTTTTGGTATATTTCCAAGTTTATACTTTATTTTATATTTTTATTTGTTTTTTAAACTTAGATTTTTGTTAATGTTTGTTTATTTTTGAGAAAGAGAGAGAGAGAGACAGAGCATGAGTGGGGGAAAGGCAGAGAGAGGGAGACACAGAATCTGAAGCAGGGTTCAGGCTCTGAGCTGTCAGCACAGAGCCTGACACGGGGCTCAGTCTGTGAGATCATGACCTGAGCCAACGTGGGATACCTAACCAACTGAGTCAGGCGCCCCTCCAAGATTATATTTTAACATCTCTTTTATAGGGATTTTTCAGTGAGTTTTATATTAGGCAGAGTGATTTATATAAGGAGCAGATGAAATAAATGAGCATCATATGTGTTGTTTTCCTTATCAGATTCACGTTTACAAGAAGAAATCTTGTGATTTACCAGGTATGAATCATGAAAAGAAAGGAGTAAAAACAAAACCGAATTCATAGGTGCAAATCTATTAATTTTTTAAAAGGTAAACTAGCATACATCACACAATTGTATCTCTATTATCCCTGTGTTAAATCTTCTGGAGCCATTGGCATATACTAATCATTGAGACTGGTCTTAGGTAGTTAAATTTGGGGCATTTTTCTCCAAGAAAAGTAGCAAACATTGAACCAGTATTTTAAAATGCTCCCTCACTGGAATGTTTTCTGGAAACTTTTTCAATAAAATGTAATTCAATATATATAGAAAAGACTATCATGCTTTTTAATACCCCTTTTGGCTAGGTGAAAATGTATAGATAACAAGGGGCAAGATGGGAATGCCCTATATAATGTAACTGAAAAAAAATTGGGAGAAATCTGCTTTTAAGTGTAGTTAAATAAGAAATATGCAGCAATTTTAAAGTGGATTCATCTGTAAAGATGTAGGATGAATTAAATGAAATAGGTCCATACCATGCTAACCTTGGAGCAAGAGACTCTTTTGGAATATGATTTATTCATCACTAAAATCTTCAACAGTCCCAGCATTATAATTCACCAGCGAAAATGGTTGTGAAGAGGTGAGATTTGAAGGTTACTAGGAATGGCTCCTCTCACACAC
Source organism: Panthera leo (assembly GCF_018350215.1). NCBI lineage: Eukaryota > Metazoa > Chordata > Mammalia > Carnivora > Felidae > Panthera > Panthera leo. The sequence goes on along the minus strand of NC_056687.1, from coordinate 102,864,142 downwards.
AAAAAAATCTCTTTTATAGGCGCCTAAAAGTTCACCTATGGAAGGGCTATGCTTTGGGCCTTCAGTATTTTGGTGAAGAGAGTAGTGTAGTTGAATGTCAGATGTGGGTTTGAATTCTAGCGCCACCACTGACTAGTTATGACCTTGGATAAATTACTTAACCTTTCTGAGACATAAGTTGTTTATCAGTAAAATCCAGTTTACACTCCCAATTTTTAGCCTATTTTTACAGAGCTCAAAAAGTAGAGTTAACATAAAGCACTAAATATCAATCCTAGAAGGTAATAGTCAAAAAGTTGAAGAAAATCCTCAAGAGCTCATTATTTGAATGATTTCTCCAGCTAACTAGTGATGGAAACTGTATCCTTCTTGAACTTAATGTAGGACAGACACCAGGAAAGAGGTGGGAGGAAAAAGAGGAAATAGGGCAACTTTTGACAATTTCATAGTAATTTTTTAAATGTATCTTTGATACAATAGTATCCTCTCTGAAATTTTATCCTGATGAATAATTGTGAAAACAAAAATGCTGTATGCAATATCCTTTCATAATTTTTTACAATTATTATTGTATTGGATTATTGTATTATTATTGTATTGTATTGGATACAATTATTATTGTATTGTATTGTATTGGAAAAATGTCCTTTCCATAATTTTTTACAATTATTATAATCAAAATAAAAATATAAAAACAGGGAAATGTTTAAATATATCACAATATATCCAGTGAATAGAGTATTATGCAATCATGGGGGGTGACTAAATACTATAAAAGTAAAAGGATACTGATGCGTGTATTCACATGTCTAGAAATGTAATATTGGGAGAAAATGCAGCAAAATATATAGAAAATATAATTAATGGAGACATTTTTCTTTTCTTTTCTGAAAAGACTTTTTAATGGTTTTATAGAAACAAAATGCAGAACAAAGGGTGAATTTTTCACAGCAAATGTTTGTAGCGGTCTGAAGCCATTTAGATGTCAGAACAGCTACAGGGCTGCCTGACCTGACAATAGCTTGTATTTGGTTTCAAGTTCCAAGAACTAAAATCTCAGTAGACAGTGTTGAAAGTAGTAGGTGAGTGGCCCTCGCTTTTCCTATATTGTATACATTGAGACATGAAACCATACTGCAACAGAATTCAAAGTATTCATACTTGAGTATCACTGATTAACTTGGAACAATGGCCTACTACATTTGAAAACAAAATGGAAAAAGTGTTGAATTAAGGCTCAAGCAATTACTCCCTTTTCTGAATACTATTCCCTTTCCTCTTGTTGGCTTGGTTGGACTTGATCTTGAATTTCCCTTGAATCTTTTCCCATGACACATTGGGGCTATAGGAACATCTGGACTTGCCTCAAGACAGCAGCATTACCGATGCTACCATATAGGCTTGGATAAAGCTAACAGACTAAATATTTTAATGTGAATTTTTTGTAATATTGACAAAATATACAAGTCACAGAATGGAGTATTACCTTTGAATAATGAGCTCCTTTATAATACATACATCAAAATAGCGTCAGTAGGGCAAGGTGATAATGGACGATTAGCACAAACTACACTACCCTTAAGTGTGCACCATATAGGGCTGGATTAGTCTACCACTGATGTACAGGTTCTCTAGCTTATTTTGCTTTTTAATTGGTACATTTCATTTTAATTTCGTCAACAGATAATAGAGGATAAATTCTGATAGCCAACCTTATAGCCCAGAAACTCTGCAAATAAGTTTTTTAAAATGTTTATTTTTGAGAGAGGGAGAGAGAGAGAGAGAGAGAATGTGTGGGGGAGGGGCAGAGAGAGAGAGGGAGACACAGAACCTGAAGCAGACTCCAGGCTCTGAGCTGTCAGCACAGATCCTGATGTGGGGCTCAAATTCACAAACCGTAAGATCATGACCTGAGCCAAAGTCAGACGCTTAACTGACAGAGCCACCCATGCGCCCCTGGAAAAAAATTGAAATGCTGAACATATTTGCTTGATAGTTTTTTTTTAATTAATTCACATTTCAATTATGGATCTCAGGATCTAATGTATTTCCCTCATTATCATGTCAAAGAAGCGGTTGGGAGATGATTTTCTGTTGGTCTCTGAAACGTCTGCATTTCTTGTGAACTGAAGTGCTGACCATCTTTGTTCTAGACTATGTTTTCTAGGATGTTTTTATAGCAGTCTTGGCAGATAAAAGTGTCTTCTTTTAAGCAGAGGACAGATTTTTTAATTTCTTTTTTTTTGTTGTTGTTTTTTCAGTATAGAAAAGATAATGTCTCCTTCTGGGGCAAAAGTCAGGCAAGTTTGCCAGCTGCCTGCTAGAACGTCATAGAGTTTCCTGAGCTTGGCCTTCCTCAGTTATGAGCAAACTCACTGCACGGAACCTACCCCAAACATTTCCCAGACTCACTCTGGGTTGCTCTATGGGATATGGGGGCCAAAGGGAATGGATGCTAATGGGAAGCCCATGCTGCTTACTAAGCTATGTCTTCTACCAGTATCCATAAAATTGTGACAGTCTAACTTGTAAGTTTGCCAGCAGGGTTGAAATCCCAGGCCCTTCATAGTTCTTTTTTTTTTTTTTTTTTTTTTTTTTTTTTTTTTTTGTGTTTTTTTTTTTTTTTTTATTTTTATTTTTTTTTTTAATTTTTTATTTTATTTTATTTTTTTAATATATGAAATTTACTGTCAAATTGGTTTCCATACAACACCCAGTGCTCATCCCAAAAGGTGCCCTCCTCGATACCCATCACCCACCCTGCCCTTCCTCCCACCCTGCCCTCCCTCCCACCCCCCATCAACCCTCAGTTTGTTCTCAGTTTTTAACAGTCTCTTATGCTTTGGCTCTCTCCCACTCTAACCTCTTTTTTTTTTTTTTTTTTCCTTCCCCTCCCCCATGGGTTTCTGTTATGTTTCTCAGGATCCACATAAGAGTGAAACCATATGGTATCTGTCTTTCTCTGTATGGCTTATTTCACTTAGCATCACACTCTCCAGTTCCATCCATGTTGCTACAAAAGGCCATATTTCATTTTTTCTCATTGCCACGTAGTATTCCATTGTGTATATAAACCACAATTTCTTTATCCATTCATCAGTTGATGGACATTTAGGCTCTTTCCATAATTTGGCTATTGTTGAGAGTGCCGCTATAAACATTGGGGTACAGGTGCCCCTATGCATCAGTACTCCTGTATCCCTTGGATAAATTCCTAGCAGTGCTATTGCTGGGTCATAGGGTAGGTCTATTTTTAATTTTCTGAGGAACCTCCACACTGCTTTCCAGAGCGGCTGCACCAATTTGCATTCCCACCAACAGTGCAAGAGGGTTCCTGTTTCTCCACATCCTCTCCAGCATCTATAGTCTCCTGATTTCTTCATTTTGGCCACTCTGACTGGCGTGAGGTGGTATCTGAGTGTGGTTTTGATTTGTATTTCCCTGATAAGGAGCGACGTTGAACATCTTTTCATGTGCCTGTTGGCCATCCGGATGTCTTCTTTAGAGAAGTGTCTATTCATGTTTTCTGCCCATTTCTTCACTGGGTTATTTGTTTTTCGGGTGTGGAGTTTGATGAGCTCTTTATAGATTTTGGATACTAGCCCTTTGTCCGATGTGTCATTTGCAAATATCTTTTCCCATTCCGTTGGTTGCCTTTTAGTTTTGTTGGTTGTTTCCTTTGCTGTGCAGAAGCTTTTTATCTTCATAAGGTCCCAGTAATTCACTTTTGCTTTTAATTCCCTTGCCTTTGGGGATGTGCCGAGTAAGAGATTGCTACGGCTGAGGTCAGAGAGGTCTTTTCCTGCTTTCTCCTCTAAGGTTTTGATGGTTTCCTGTCTCACATTCAGGTCCTTTATCCATTTTGAGTTTATTTTTGTGAATGGTGTGAGAAAGTGGTCTAGTTTCAACCTTCTGCATGTTGCTGTCCAGTTCTCCCAGCACCATTTGTTAAAGAGACTGTCTTTTTTCCATTGGATGTTCTTTCCTGCTTTGTCAAAGATGAGTTGGCCATACGTTTGTGGGTCTAGTTCTGGGGTTTCTATTCTATTCCATTGGTCTATGTGTCTGTTTTTATGCCAATACCATGCTGTCTTGATGATGACAGCTTTGTAGTAGAGGCTAAAGTCTGGGATTGTGATGCCTCCTGCTTTGGTCTTCTTCTTCAAAATTACTTTGGCTATTCGGGGCCTTTTGTGGTTCCATATGAATTTTAGGATTGCTTGTTCTAGTTTCGAGAAGAATGCTGGTGCAATTTTGATTGGGATTGCATTGAATGTGTAGATAGCTTTGGGTAGTATTGACATTTTGACAATATTTATTCTTCCAATCCATGAGCAGGGAATGTCTTTCCATTTCTTTATATCTTCTTCAATTACCTGCATAAGCTTTCTATAGTTTTCAGCATACAGATCTTTTACATCTTTGGTTAGATTTATTCCTAGGTATTTTATGCTTCTTGGTGCAATTGTGAATGGGATCAGTTTCTTCATTTGTCTTTCTGTTGCTTCATTGTTAGTGTATAAGAATGCAACTGATTTCTGCACATTGATTTTGTATCCTGCAACTTTGCTGAATTCATGTATTAGTTCTAGCAGACTTTTGGTGGAGTCTATCGGATTTTCCATGTATAATATCATGTCATCTGCAAAAAGCGAAAGCTTGACTTCATCTTTGCCAATTTTGATGCCTTTGATTTCCTTTTGTTGTCTGATTGCTGATGCTAGAACTTCCAGCACTATATTAAATAGCAGCGGTGACAGTGGGCATCCCTGTCGTGTTCCTGATCTCAGGGAAAAAGCTCTCAGTTTTTCCCCGTTGAGGATGATGTTAGCTGTGGGCTTTTCATAAATGGCCTTTATGATCTTTAAGTATGTTCCTTCTATCCCGACTTTCTCAAGGGTTTTTATTAAGAAAGGGTGCTGGATTTTGTCAAAGGCCTTTTCTGCATCGATTGACAGGATCATATGGTTCTTCTCTTTTTTTTTGTTAATGTGATGTATCACGTTGATCGATTTGCGAATGTTGAACCAGCCCTGCATCCCAGGAATGAATCCCACTTGATCATGGTGAATAATTCTTTTTATATGCTGTTGAATTCGATTTGCTAGTATCTTATTAAGAATTTTTGCATCCATATTCATCAGGGATATTGGCCTGTAGTTCTCTTTTTTTACTGGGTCTCTGTCTGGTTTAGGAATCAAAGTAATACTGGCTTCATAGAATGAGTCTGGAAGTTTTCCTTCCCTTTCTATTTCTTGGAATAGCTTGAGAAGGATAGGTATTATCTCTGCTTTAAATGTCTGGTAGAACTCCCCTGGGAAGCCATCTGGTCCTGGACTCTTATTTGTTGGGAGATTTTTGATAACCGATTCAATTTCTTCGCTGGTTATGGGTCTGTTCAAGCTTTCTATTTCCTCCTGATTGAGTTTTGGAAGAGTGTGGGTGTTTAGAAATTTGTCCATTTCTTCCAGGTTGTCCAATTTGCTGGCATATAATTTTTCATAGTATTCCCTGATAATTGTTTGTATCTCTGAGGGATTGGTTGGAATCATTCCATTTTCATTCATGATTTTATCTATTTGGGTCATCTCCCTTTTCTTTTTGAGAAGCCTGGCTAGAGGTTTGTCAATTTTGTTTATTTTTTCAAAAAACCAACTCTTGGTTTCGTTGATCTGCTCTACAGTTTTTTTAGATTCTATATTGTTTATTTCTGCCCTGATCTTTATGATTTCTCTTCTTCTGCTGGGTTTAGGCTGCCTTTGCTGTTCTGCTTCTATTTCCTTTAGGTGTGCTGTTAGATTTTGTATTTGGGATTTTTCTTGTTTCTTGAGATAGGCCTGGATTGCAATGTATTTTCCTCTCAGGACTGCCTTCGCTGCATCCCAAAGCGTTTGGATTGTTGTATTTTCATTTTCGTTTGTTTCCATATATGTTTTAATTTCTTCTCTAATTGCCTGGTTGACCCACTCATTCGTTAGTAGGGTGTTCTTTAACCTCCATGCTTTTGGAGGTTTTCCAGACTTTTTCCTGTGGTTGATTTCAAGCTTCATAGCATTGTGGTCTGAAAGTATGCATGGTATAATTTCAATTCTTGTAAACTTATGAAGGGCTGTTTTGTGACCCAGTATATGATCTATCTTGGAGAATGTTCCATGTGCACTCGAGAAGAAAGTATATTCTGTTGCTTTGGGATGCAGAGTTCTAAATATATCTGTCAAGTCCATCTGATCCAATGTATCATTCAGGGCCCTTGTTTCTTTATTGACTGTGTGTCTAGATGATCTATCCATTTCTGTAAGTGGGGTGTTAAAGTCCCCTGCAATGACCACATTCTTATCAATAAGGTTGCTTATGTTTATGAGTAATTGTTTTATATATCTGGGGGCTCGGGTATTTGGCGCATAGACATTTATAATAGTTAGCTCTTCCTGGTGGATAGACCCTGTGATTATTATATAATGCCCTTCTTCATCTCTTGTTACAGCCTTTAATTTAAAGTCTAGTTTGTCTGATATAAGTATGGCTACTCCAGCTTTCTTTTGGCTTCCAGGAGCATGATAAATAGTTCTCCATCCCCTCACTCTCAATCTAAAGGTGTCCTCAGATCTAAAATGAGTCTCTTGTAGACAGCAAATAGATGGGTCTTGTTTTTTTATCCATTCTGATACCCTATGTCTTTTAGTTGGCGCATTTAATCCATTTACATTCAGTGTTATTATAGAAAGATACGGGTTTAGAGTCATTGTGATGTCTGTATGTTTTATGCTTGTAGTGATGTCTCTGGTACTTTGTCTCACAGGATCCCCCTTAGGATCTCTTGTAGGGCTGGTTTAGTGGTGACAAATTCCTTCAGTTTTTGTTTGTTTGGGAAGACCTTTATCTCTCCTTCTATTCTAAATGACAGACTTGCTGGATAAAGGATTCTCGGCTGCATATTTTTCCTGTTTAGCACACTGTAGATATCGTGCCAAGCCTTTCTGGCCTGCCAAGTTTCAAAGGAGAGATCAGTCACGAGTCTTATAGGTCTCCCTTTATATGTGAGGGCACGTTTATCCCTTGCTGCTTTCAGAATTTTCTCTTTATCCTTGTATTTTGCCAGTTTCACTATGATATGTCGTGCAGAAGATCGATTCAAGTTACGTCTGAAGGGAGTTCTCTGTGCCTCTTGGATTTCAATGCCTTTTTCCTTCCCCAGTTCAGGGAAGTTCTCAGCTATAATTTGTTCAAGTACCCCTTCAGCACCCTTCCCTCTCTCTTCCTCCTCTGGGATACCAATTATGCGTATATTATTTTTTTTTAGTGTATCACTTAGTTCTCTAATTTTCCCCTCATACTCCTGGATTTTTTTATCTCTCTTTCTTTCAGCTTCCTCTTTTTCCATAACTTTATCTTCTAGTTCACCTATTCTCTCCTCTGCCTCTTCAAGCCGAGCCATCGTGGATTCCATTTTGTTTTGCAATTCGTTTAAAGCGTTTTTCAACTCCTCATGACTGTTCCTTAGTCCCTCGATCTTTGTGGCAAGAGATTCTCTGCTGTCCTGTATACTGTTTTCAAGCCCAGCGATTAATTTTATGACTATTATTCTAAATTCACTTTCTGTTATATTATTTAAATCCTTTTTGATCAGTTCATTAGCTGTTGTTATTTCCTGGAGATTCTTCTGAGGGGAATTCTTCCGTTTGGTCATTTTGGAGAGTCCCTGGCGTGGTGAGGACCTGCAGGGCACTTCCCCTGTGCTGTGGTGTATAACTGGAGTTAGTGGGCAGGGCCGCAGTCCGACCCGATGTCTGCCCCCAGCCCACTGCTGGGGCCACAGTCAGACTGGTGTGTGCCTTCTCTTCCCCTCTCCTAGGGGCGGGATTCACTGTGGGGTGGCGTGTCCCGTCTGGGCTACTCGCACACTGCCAGGCTTGTGTTGCTGGGGATCTGGCGTATTAGCTGGGGTGGGTAGGCAAGGTGCACGGGGGCTGGAGGGGCAGGCTTAGCTCGCTTCTCCTTAGGTGATCCACTTCAGGAGGAGCCCTGTGGCAGCGGGAGGGAGTCAGATCCGCTGCCGGAGGTTTGGCTCCGCAGAAGCACAGAGTTGGGTGTTTGCGCGGAGCGAGCAAGTTCTCTGGCAGGAAGGCCCTTCATAGTTCTTGACAGAATCTTAAACCTGAATTTGCCCACTAACTTTATCAACAGCACAGAACGTACTGTTTTTATATCTCTATGTCAATTCTTACATGAATATTTTTTTTATCTCATTTTCTGTCTCATTTTTATCTCATTTTCTTCAGATCACTTCATGCTTGTGTATAGTATGTATTACTGGTGGAACAAAGTAAAAGTGTGTCTATATTATGTATATGCAGATGTATGAATGACTGTTGAGATCTCGATTTAAGATACTAGCATTGGGGGCACCTGAGTGGCTCAGTTGCTTAAGCGCCCAACTCCTGATTTCAGCTCTGGTCATGGTCTCACAAACTGAGATTGAGCCCCGTGTTGGCTTCTGTGCTAACAGTGTGGAGCCTGTTTCTCATTCTCTCTCTCTTCCCCTCCCCACCATGTGTGCATGCTGTCTCAAAATAAATGAACTTATAAAAAAGATATAAGCATTGATTCTTTGGGATGCGGCTTTTTAATTGGAGTGAAATGGATCTGATACTGAAGGGAATAAAAAAGAAAGGCATTAGGAGAAGATAAATACTGGGTCCTCGCTTCCTTCCTTATTTCCTACTCCCTCTACACCTCTGATATCTCTGTATTTTTAAGTAACCTAGTTTCTCTCTCTGTATATCCTAAGGGGAGTCATTGTGGTAGGGGCTGTGCAGACATAGAGAAAACAGAGTAAAAGAATGACAGAGATAGGGAAAACTGAGATACAGATTAGAAGTTGAATTCTCTTTGTATCTTCCATGGTTCTTTATTTTGCCTTTAGTCCTCAGACAGTGTATTGCAATTTAAAGGTTAATTAGTAAGTTGCCATTTAGAGAAAAAGTTTAAGTGGATTCTTTCTAACCCCATAACTTTCCATGTGTGATGATGCTTATTTTCCCACACAGAGATAGTTCTAGTTTTATTTGATAACTTCAGTGTGTCTAGATCTGAACTTTGCTTTATTAGTTTAGAAGAAGTAATTTTGGAAACATAGGCTGGGGTCTACATTTGGAGTGTTTTGCAGGACCCAAGCAGTTAAAGAAGCCTTTTCTAAGCCTAAGTCATATCAGAAATAAAGCTTAGAATTAACACGAAGAAACTTGGTCAGTGGGTCAAAGGAAAGTAATTGACCTGACAAGGCAGAAATAAAAGGTTGGGGAAGGTAAATGGAATGAATAAATGCAATACAGTAAAACCTTGGTTTGCGAGCATAATTTGTTCCAGAAACATGATGGTAATCCAAAGCACTCGTATATCAAAGAGAATTTCAAGATCATGTGACGTTCATCGTATTGAAGGACATGGCTCGTTTATCAAGTTAAAATTTATTAGAAATGTTTGCTCATCTTGCAGGACACTCGCAGAACAAGTTACTAGTGATCCAAGGTTTTACTGTATTTGGAAAACCACAGTCTGATGGTTGAACTGATTTGGACAAAATGTATAAACAATTAACAGGTGGTAGCATAGAAGTAACAATGTTATTCTATTCAGAGCAGTGAAGAGAAAGTATATGGGGTGGGGGGAGGTGAGGAAGGAAAGCACTGAAATTATAATTGCTGAGAGCATAGTTTAAGAAAGTAAAAAATACTTTTCAAGACTAAAATGATACATTCAGAAGAGAGAGGATATTTCTCTCTCTTACCCTGTTCTTTACAGAATGGAAATTGTTCCTGAGTTGGGATTATTCACATAAGACCTGTATTAGTTTCCTGAGGCTGATGTCACAAATTAACCACAAATTTGGTGGCTAGAAACTTCAGGAAATGTGTCAGCAAGGCTGCATTCACCTGGGAGGCTGTCGGAGAGAATCTGTTCCTTGCCTCTTCGAGCTCCTGCTGTGGCTGCCCATGTTCCTTGTCTTGTGACTGGATCACTGCAGCCTCTCCCTCCTTCGTGTTGTCTTCTCTGTGGGGCTCTGATAAATCTTCATCTGCCTTTCCCTTAAAAGGATATGTAAAATGGCAATGAGGGCCCAGTCAGGTAATCCAGGATAATTTCTTAATTAAAAACCCCTAATTTAACTACATCTGCAAAAACTTTTCCATGTGTAGTAAGCTTCACAAGTTCAAGCAATTGGGACGGTATTTTTGAGACCCATCATTGGGCTCCCTGCATTATCCAAGAGTGACCAGCCAAAGAGATATCTGAGGACTGAGAACTTAGTCATTTCTCTGCCTACCAAACTGGATCACCTAGAGGGTGGGGAACTCTTTGACAGCTTACACAGTGGGTATTACCAGACCTTGGATATTTGAAAGAATATTGGAAAAGTTGATAAACACCAGAATTTCATAAGGTAAGGTTTTTCCCCAGAAGGCAGCCCCAGAGAAATAATTGGACTAGGAAGGGATAGTAGGTTCCCAAGGAATTTCTATTCATGGAAGATTAAAATGAATAGTAGTAGGAAGGAAAATTTTTTGAAGAGGAGAGGATTTTCATTTTATCGTCCTTGTGTTCTCCAAATAAACATACTTTCCTTGTTGACTTTTAAAGAAACATCTTGAGGGAAAGTTCACTATGGTGAGTGTCTGAAGCAAGTCACCATCTCCTCTATTAAAATGGAAGTCCTAGGGGGGCCTGAGTGGCTCAGTGGGTTGAGCTTCTGACTTCAGCTAGCTCAGGTCATGATCTCCTTGTTCATGAGTTCCAGCCCCACATTGGGCTCTGTGCTGTCCACTTAGAGTCTGGAGCCTGCTTTGGATTCTGTGTCTCCTTCCCTCTCTGACCCTCCTCGACTTATGCTCTGTCTCTCTCTCTCTCTCACTCACTCAAAAATGAATAAACATTAAAAAAATAAAAAATAAACGGCAGTCCTAGCTGTTGAAACCATGAGACGCAGCAGAGATATGCCCACCCTTTCCCAGGAGCTGTCCCTGGCTTCATGTGAAGACGAGGCTTAAAGTTAGGGGAAAGCCACTCTCCTGATGATACCACCCACTGTAATTTTGCACAATTCATTGAACTTCTTTGAACTTCAGTTTTCTCTGATAATAGAAATGATCACATTGAAATCACAGAGATGCTGTCAGGGAAATAGGATCAGAAATGAAAACATTAAACATGGTGTCCGAAAACATAATTTTACATCCTATTTCTTTCTTTATTTTGTGCGCTGAGCAGTGACCCACAGAAACACCAAGAACGACCAGACAAGCAGTAAAAGTTGAATGTAGCTCTTTTTATTGCCACATATTTAAACATTAAAAATGCTTATTATTCCAAAGTATGTTAGTGGCTTTTAATATTTTCATTTTATATCTGTATGACAGAGTCATGCTAACGCTTCAGTAAATATTTCCTTTTTCTTTCTGGGCACACAATGTATGACTTCACTTCACCTTGCCTATAATTAGGTAGCCATGATACCGGAGTATGGCCAATAGCATATAGGGCTAACTGATATATGCCATTACTAGGCTTGGCCCCTCATAGGATATTTCATTCACTGTTAATTCCCTTGCTTGATAGAAAGGCTTACCAAAAATTGGCAGACTTTTTCTATAAAGGGTCCATTAGTATTTTAGATTCAGTGGATCATACAGTTTCTTCTACAACTATTCAACTCTGGCTTTGGAGGGAAAAAGCATCCACAGACAGTACAACACAGAAACACATGTGTGTGGCTGTGTCCACTAAACGTTTTTACAGAAATAAGCAGCTGGCTGGATTTGGCTTGTGAACCATAGTTTGCTGACTCCTGATTTGAGCTGACTGCTGAATCACTACCCCAGTGGTTTGCATCCTACCTGCATATTAGACACACTTGAGGAATTATTATAACGATTAGTGAGCAGTTTCCATCTCAGAACAATTAAATCAGGTATCTGGTGGGGAGGCCGGGGTCTCAGGATGTATTTAAGTTTCTTGGGTGATACAAATGTACAGTCAATGTTAAGAATCATGTTCTATAATGCAGGAAGCCGTCCTCAGTATTGCCTCATTGAAAAAGTAAGTCAAGTTGATTGGATCAGAGGTGAGGCACCTTGAGAAGAGCTACATTAAGAATTATTCACTGAGGGGCACCTGGGTGGCTCAGTAGTTAAGAGTCTGATTCTTGATTTTGGCTCAGGTCATGACCTCATGATTCGTGAGATGGGGCCCCACCTCAGACACTGTGCTGACAGCACAGAGCCTGCTTGGGATTCTCTCTCTACCCCTCTCTCTCTCTCTCTCTCTCTCTCTCTCTCTCTCTCTCTCTCTCTCTCTCTGCCCCTCCCATGCTCCTGTTCTCTCTGTCTCTCTTTCTTAAAATAAACATTTAAAACAAAAAGAATTATTTACTTAAAAAATCATGGTGATCATTTGAATCTCTTAATATATTGCAACAGAAAATTTATATTTTCAAAAGGATGCAAAACTTACACATATGTTGAAGTTATAATGCCAACTTTCTAGATATCTGATCATAAAATTATTCAATTCCTTAAAACTGTAATTTTTTGAAGCTTGTGCCATAACCTTAGGTTGCCTATTAGGAATGGCAGAACTCCTCCTAGGATATGTCTTAGTTCTGGAGAACTTCCATATACCAACAGATAACTATCCTAATTTCCTGCGTCAATGCAAAAAAAGAGCTATTTTCTGGCTATGTCTGTTGGAAGAGTTGTGATTTTCATTTTCCCTCTTACCACATCTACAAGGGTAATTTGTTTTCTTTGTTCCTGATTTTTACTTTTAGCCCATTTTCAGGACAGGCTTATTTTAAATTGTAATTAGGCTTTCAGATCATTATCCTTTGAGTAGTCTTACCTCTAGACTGACCATAGCCAGGATAATTATAGAGCTTCTTGTCAAGGCTGATAACCTGCAGCCTTTGGCTGTTGGGATAACACTTTGTCTTTCTTGTCCTAGCAAGAGCTGAACGTTTTTTTCAAAGCTAAAATTAGTATAGGGACTTATTGTTGGCCACTTTGCTTTGCTTGTTATAAATCTGTGCAAATCAGTGCCCATTGCTCTATGAGTGGGCGCCCCTCAGATTTGTATTCAGAAGAATAAAATTGTCATCCAAGATAGTTTTGAAAGAGCTGTTTAGAGTTAAGTACACTTCAGCCACTCTTCTGTTATTTCCTTCAAGTGGCCTTAGTAAACTACATTGTAGGGTCAATAGAATGCTAAAATGCCAGAAACTGACACAATAAAAATGATTGATCTGAAAGAGTATGCACAACCAAGAATTGTCCCTGAAGACACAGATAATTCTATGTAAATAGCACATTGTCAATTACCTATTTGTCTGGTGCCAAACTTCCTGCAAACACTAAAAATTTTAGTTAAGTGTTTGGTATTTCCATATTAAAACTTCACTTGTACCAAAAAGACATTGTATCAAGATACTCAGACCATAAAATAGAGAGTTGGTTTAGTAAGCTTAGCAAATGGTATATCATCTCTGCATCGTGCTCTTTGACTAATCTAAAAGTATATGAAATAAAGAAGTTACGGTCTATTTCCCTTCAGTTTAGTCACATTGTATTTTTGTATGTCTTTTTTTTTTCTAGTGAAATTTTAGTTAAGATACAGTGCAATATTGGTTTCAGGAGTAGAATTCAGTGATTCATCACTTACATTAGGCCCATTGTATTCTTAAAACTTCTGTATTAAGTTTTTTTAAGTATATCGTGCCTACAGTAAAGTGTAAAAATCTTAGGTCTGCAACTTGGTTTTACCCATGCAAATACCAACCAGATCAAGATAAAGAACATTACCAGCACCAAGGAGCTACCATACACATCCTTCTCTGTAACTGCCTTCTAAAAATAACCATTATTCTTACTTTATCACCATGAATTATTTTGACTTATTTTTGACCTTTAAATAATTGGGATATGTTAAGTACTCTTTGTTATTTGGCATCTTGTATGCGTATCATATGCATCCGTGTTATTACACACAGAATTCATCCTCTTAATTTTTTTGTTGTTGTGGCAAAACACATGTAACATGAAATCTAGCCTTGAAACAAATCTGTAGGTATACAGTGTAGTATTGTTGACTACTTTCACATTATCATTTCTCCCAGCCCCTGACAACTAGCATTATTCATTCTGCTTCTATGCACTTGACTCTCTTAGATACCTCGTATATATGGAAACACAGTATTTGTCCGTTATGACTGGCTTATCTCACTTAGCATAATGTCCTCAAAGTCTGTCTATGTTGTAATACATGACAGAATTTTCTTCTTTATAAAGGCTCAATAATGTTCCATTGTATGTGTGTACCACATTTTCCTTATTCACCTGTCAATAAATATTTAGGTTATTTCCAACTCTTAGCTATTGTGAATATTGCTGCAGTGAACATGAGAATACAAATACTTCAAGACCCAAATTTTAATTCTTTTGGATAAAGACCCAGAATGGGATTTCTGGATCATATTGTAGTTTTCTTTTTGAGGAACCTCCATACTGTTTGTTTGTTTGTTTGTTGTTGTTGTTTTTTATACTGATTATGCCCTTTTACATTTCCACCAACAATGTAGAAGAGTTCTAATTTCTCAACATCCTCACCAACACATATTATTCTGTTTTTTTTTAATCATGGCCAACTTAACATGTGTAAGGTCATATCATCTTGTAGTTTTGATTTGCATCTCCCTGATGTTAGTGATGTTACATACCTTTTCATATTTCTGTTGGTCATTTGTATGTTGTCTTTGGAGAAATGTGTATGCAAGTCCTTTGCTTCTTTTCAATTGTGTTATTTAGTTTTGTTTTTTTTTTGCTAATGAATTGTAGGGGTTCGTTTTATGTTTTGGATATTGCCACTTTATCAGATATATGATTCGTAAGTATTTTCTCACATTCCATAGATTGTCTTTCTGGCTGTGTGTTTGGACTTCTTTGGGTTTCTCATAATAGAAGTTAATTGGGTTTCTTGAATTGGGTTTCTTGAGTCTGGTATCCTTCCTCAGATTGGGAAGTCTTCAGGAATAATTTATTCAGATAAGCTGTCTTCCCCTTTTTCTCTGTGTCTTCTCTTTCTGGCAATCCCATAATACATATCTCCATCTGTTGATATTTTTTCAGAAATCCCTTAGTTATTCTTCACCCTTTTTAAATTTTGTTGTTGTTGTTGTTTGTTTGTTTCTCTAACTGAATAATTTCAAATGATCTGTCTTTCAGTTTGCTGATACTTGAGGTTGATCAAGTCTGCGAACCTCCCCTCCCCCAGTACCAGGGACTTTTTTCTTTTTTTTTTTTTCCACATCAGTTATTGTATTCTTTAGCTCCAAAATTTTTGATTCTTGTTAAATATTTTATCTTTGTTGATATCCTCATTTTCTTTATGCATTGCTTTCTTGAGCTCAGTGAGTGAGTGTCTTTATAAGGCTTATTTTAAATTGTCAGATAATTCATATGCCTTTTCTCAGGATTGGTTTCTAGAGAGTTTTTTTTTTATTCCTTTTATTAGGTCACATTCCCCTGTTTCTTGTGTTACTCTGATTTTGTGCTAGGATTAAACACTTAAGAGCAGCCACATCTCCCAGTGTTTACATACTGTCTTTACCTGGGAAAGATCTTCACCAGTCAGCCCTGGTACATATTCTGGATGGACTCTGAAACCTTCTTTGTGGATATATCTTTGGATTTGTGCCTGTAAATCCCCAAATGAAGGAATTTGTTGTTTTTTTATATTAACAGCTCCTGATTTATACTTTTTTGATGTCTGGGTAGGACAGGTTCTTAAAACTTGCTGCAAGCTACTCAAATCTCTTATTTTCAGTTGCCTCTAGAATTTCAGAATATGTAGGATAGTTTCAAACCTTATAGTCAGGCAAGACATAAACCAGTCCCTCAGGCAACTCTGTGGA
Organism: Panthera leo; assembly: GCF_018350215.1. Taxonomy (NCBI): domain Eukaryota; kingdom Metazoa; phylum Chordata; class Mammalia; order Carnivora; family Felidae; genus Panthera; species Panthera leo. The sequence goes on along the minus strand of NC_056687.1, from coordinate 102,848,184 downwards.
AAGGTGGAATATTGGATGCATGCTCCAACTTTTTTCCTCCCTAGAGAGACACTGAGAGTTGGGCAGTTTTCTCCCATTTGTTCCACCCAGGGGGAAGAACTATGGTGAGTGAATGCATGCTAGATCAAATGATAGCCTTTGTTCTTAGCAGCCCCAACCTGGTGCCGTTTTCTGTTAATGCTTAGATTCAGGCAGGATAGACACAAGTCTCTCAGGCAGCCCTCAAAAGGTCTGAACACTTAATGCTTGTTTCAATATTCTCTTTTCCTCTCCGGGTAGAAGCCAGGATGTGAATTTTTTTTCCCTGGTGTGCCACACTGAGCTAGAAGGTAGGCATATTGCAAGTGAGTGCCGTGAATTTTACTATTGGCTTGAATGTGGCTAGTTTTATGGTCTCCTGGGGTGTTGGAGCCCCTTAACTGGTTTTTGAATTTCTTTTTTTTTAATAAAGCATTTTTTTGTAAGTTTAGAGAGAGAGAGCGAGAGAGCGAGCACACAAGCAGGGGGAGGGGCAGAGAGAGAGGGACAGAGAGAGAATCCCAAGCAGGCTCCCTACTGTCAGCACAGAGCCCCACATAGGGCTTGAACCGAGGAACCATGAAGTCATGACCTCAGCTGAAATCAAGAATTGCACACTTAACCCAGTGAGCCAACCAGGTGCCCCTGGTTTTTTAATTTCTTACAAAGAGAATCTGTCCCTGTATTATTGTTTGAGTTGGTGTTTCTGTTAGGAGAGAAGGGTTTGGAGCTTCCTGTTCTGCCTTATTGCTAACATCATGTGGTGTAAGTTTATTCTTTTGATTACTGCACGGTATTTTATTGTATAATTTTGCAAGTTTATATATTCTATTGTTGCCAGAGACAGAGGAACTGAGATGATAGTGAATTCTCTTCATTATTAGTTAATAAATTGGAAATTTCATTCATGTATCTTGTGACTAATGACTTGGTTCACTGCTTTTCTTTTTTAAAGTAATGATTATATTCATTTTTAAATATTATATGCATGTCTTTTAAGTAGTTAAAAGTAAGACTTTATCCGTGAACCATGGAGACACTAATACCAATTAGCTGTGAATTCTTCAGTATTTATTTTATGCTTATACAGGATGTATACATTAAGTTTTTCACATATGGTAACGTGAACATATGACATAGTTTTACATTTGCTTTTTTCATTTTATTGAGTATCATTATATAAAAATACCTTTTTCTTTTTTAAGGCTACATAATTGGGGTTATATAGATGTATCAAAGTTTATCTATGCAGACTCATACGAATGGATATATTTTCCATTTAATTGAAGTAGTTTCCAAGCCTTTGCTAATATAAATAATATTGGATCAAATAAATATCTTTGTTATCATTTTTACTTGTGTAATTATATCTGTGGGGTGAATTCCTAGAAGTTTAATAGCTAAGGGAAAGATTATAGACATTTAAAATTGTGATAAATATTATCAAAATGCCTCACACAGAGATTATAAATTTTTACTATAGTAATCTATAAGAGGACGTATTTTCATGGCTTTTGTAATGTGCTATCATTGTTTCAAAAATATACTGGGTAAAAAGTGGTAACAATTTTAGTTTCCATTGTTATGAATTGCTTGAACATCTTTGTATATGCTTAAGATTCATTTTTTTTTATGACCTGTCAGTTTATTCCTTTTGTTGGGTTTCAGCCTTTTTCTTACTGATTTATAAAGCCATTCATATAATTCGGAAATTAATGCCTTGTGGTAAGTTTTCATTACTTTAAAAATTCTTCTGAATTTCTTTATGGTAGATCTTGTTTTCACATAGATGAAAAAAAACTTCTGTGTAATTTAATTATTGATTGTTTTATGAGTTTTGACATCTGAATTATATTTGGAAAAGTACAAAACAAAACCTCAGATTTTGTTGTGTAACTTTTGTGGTTGTATTCTTTTGGCTTGAATCTTGGTTTCCTTATAATTTATTTGAGGTTAAGGAATAAGGAAAATTTCAAAACGTATTTCTTTTTTCCCAATGTCTATTGCTTTGTCCAAACACCAGTTATAAAGCAATGCATCTTTTCTACCTGATTTGATATCCCAACTTTGTTTTATCTAATTATATATTTGGGTGTATTTCTGAACATCATATTCCATTGAATTCTATATGTATGTCTCTGTACAGCATAGCTTGAGTGTTTTTGCAGTTATAGCTTAATGATGTGCTTTAATACCTGGTAGGGTTAGTTCTGCTCATTACCCCTCAAAAGTTTCTCTAGTAATCCTGTTTATTTTTTTCACACAAAATTTAGGGTCAGCTTGTCTAGAAGAAAATAAAAACTCCCAATGGCACTTTTAGTGTGATTCTGTTAACATATCATGTTCACCCATTGGCAAAAAGTTTGCTGTCTTTAGGATGGTGTTTCTTCCTATCAAGAAATGTGGCATGCCCTTTCACTTCGTTAAGTCTGCTATTCAGTAGTGCTTTTAAAGGATTTTTTAGGTCTTTCTTATTTTCTAGTTAGCTCATTTCTAAGCATTTTATCTGTGTTTGGTATTTTCTTTTATTATGGCCTCTAACTAGTTGATAGTTCTGTTAAAGAAGTTTATTGATTTCTGTAAGTTCATCTTGCATCTAGACATTGTACTAAATTCTCTTTATAAAAAATCTCTCTTAGTTTATTGTATGACTTCATGGTAATTTTTTCCATGTGAAATATTCAGATTTTCCAGATACGTACTTTGATTTTTAGCATATATCATATTTCATGTAAATGGTAGCAATTCATTTTCTGTTTAAAAAAATACTTTTATTTCTGTATTCATTTTGAAGTATGGTTGACACATGATGTTATATAGGCTTTCGGTGTACAACGGAGTGATTTAGCAACGCTATACATTATACTATGCCTGCCACAAATGTAGTTATCATCTGGCACCTATTATAGTACCATAAACTCTATTCCCTATGCTATACTGTTTATCCCTGTGACTTAATTATTTTTTAGTTTTTAATTATTCAACTTCTTAATTAGTTTTTAGTTTTTAATTATTCACCTTTTTATTTAATTAATTTTTGGTTTTTAATTATTCACCTTTTTATTTATTATGCCAATTATTTATTTTTCTTGTCTGATTGTCTTCTCTGACATCTCCAGCTGAAGTAAAATTGTATTCATCAGTACGATAAAGTATTATTTATAATATAATTATATATTATCATATAATTTATAATGAGATATAATGATATACTGATTTATGATATAAATGATATATAATATATAATTATAATTATAAAAGATTATTATATAAATTATATATTTTTTCATTCATTCATTCTTGGGTCCAAAAGAAATGAAAAATATCATTCTAATACAATACTTAGAAACAAATCAATAGTGAAATACTGTATGTCACACTTTTAGGCATAAAGTCAAAATAGTGATAAAGGAAGGAAAAATTTGTAATCTAGACTAGTCATAGTTTTTAGGGAAGAATAAACTAAAATAAAGAAATTTAGCATCTAACATAGCAAAAATAAAATACATTTAAATAAAACCGAATGGAGAAATTAGAGGTAAAATAATGAAGTAGAAGAGAGAAAAAACTGTTAAGTACAAAAGCAAGTTAAAAATAATGGTAATAGTATAATTAATAAAAATAACCCTGAAATAATGGTAAAAGCAAGCACTTATATAGCACTTACTGTGTGCCCAGCACTCTTTTTATATCCTGCACATTGTAATTCATTAAATATTTACAAAAACTATTTTAGGTAGCTACTTAATCTCCATTTTATAATGGAGGAAACTGAGGACCAGAGAGATGAAATAACTTGCTCAAGCTTGCACAATCAGTAAAGGTGGCATTTGAGTTTGAACCCAGAAAGTCTAGCTCCAGAGTCTATACACTATATCATTATGATGTATTCCCAGTCAAACTTACATATCTTATTCCTACTAAATAGAGAAAGAAAAAGTCATGATAATTTACATAGTACTTTGAAGTATACAAAGAAAATTTTTACAAATCAAGTACAGCAAAACCTTGGATTGTGAGTAACTTGGTCTCTGAGTGTTCTACAAGAGGAACAAACATCTCTAATAAATTTTAACTTGATAAATGAGCGATGCCTTGCAATAGTAGTAGTACGTGATGCTGAAAGTCACGTGATCACACCTGAGCCAATGGTTCTTCTCTCTCCCTCTCACTGCAGGATTGTGGGGGGTTGTTTCCCATGCTCGGAGGCTCCATCTCAGGCTGTGGTGTTTGGCAGAAATCAGTAATTTTTCAGAACGTTGGAAGGGGCCCACAACTGGCAGTAGTATATTTTTGTCACTTTAAAGCGTCTATGGACAGTCCTTTGTTTTTCCATACAAGAGTAAGCTTAGGAAGGCTTTGCTGCATTCTAGGTCATTGGATAGGTTCCTTGTTAAAGTTGTATGAAAAGGAAAAGTTTCCCTTCAGCCAATAGATAGCAGTGATTCCATTAGTGATACTGAAAGTTGTCCTACGCAATAATCCTCCTCTCTCTTGTCTCCCTCACACCAGCCATGAAGGTTTCCAATGGTAAGTGCAGATTAATTTATTTTTCTTTGTATTTTGTATCTCCTTTATTATTTTATATTTATTGCAGTATTGCAATTTTTTTCATATGAATATTTTGGGGTTGTGGAATGAATCATCTAAGTTTCCATTATTTCTTATGCAGAAATTCGCTTTGATATACAAGCGCTTTGGATTACAAGCATATTTCTGGAACAAATTATGCTGGCCAACCAAGGTTTTACTGTATTTTAATGTGAAACCTGGATATTTCTTGGAATCAGTTATATAATTCATCACATGGTGGGTTGCAATGTCATGATGGAACAGATAAAACTCTTCCTCTTTGAAACCCTAATGAAGATTCAGAAGCCCCTAGGAAGGAAAGGAAGGTATTGGAGCCTAATTCTAACAGGGAATAAATTGTGTATCATTCGTGTTATTTTCCACGTTAGTTGTGATTGAAGACACAATTCATTGGTATTACAATGCAGGGTTCACCTTCAAAAGAAAAAGAAGTCTTTAATTGCTGGATCTGTTTTCACATTAATCACTGTCCCAGCACCAGGAATCACTTAATAAGGAAAATATGAATCAATTTCCAAAATCGCCTCTCAAGAAGTGATTCTAATGTGAAGTTCCCATTAAGGGAGTGGAGACCCACACTCTGCAGGGGGGAAGCCTTTTCCTGCAGAGTTCTGTGGCTATTTGCTCCCACTCACAGCTTTTAATACAAATTTCGCAGTGACCTTTTAAGGACAAAAATAGTTCTTTGTCATCCTTTCCCCCTTTCTTCTTTATTCTTTTGTCACACTTTCATGTTCAACTCTTCTGTGCATTCTTTAAATCTCCAAAGAACTCACCTCTGCACCATAGCCGACAGCAAATGCTGCTGGAGGGGGCTGAGGTAGAACGGGAAGATTTCCCCAAAGACTGAATGTGTACAGCTTAAACAAGTACAAAATTGGCTACATTCAGCATCAGGAGAATTGAAAAGAATGTGAGAAGACTGTGGTCTAAAAATAAAATATATATATATATATATATATATATATATATATTTTTTTTTTTTTTTTTTAAATCCCTGCGTGTGTTGAGAACAAAATGGGCAAAACCGATATTGTAAATCCCTACCTTACGTGTATATGCTTTTCATTATTGTGTCCTGTTCATTTTAAGATTTTTATGCCTCAGGATAAAAATATTGCATTTCACCATCCTCTCATCTCACCATCTTCTGTTTTTATGTTTCCTTTTGACTTTTTACACCTTTACAGTTCATTTTGTTTCAATTCTGAGAACGTAGCCATTGACTGAAAGTCTGCCACCCGAGATTGGGCAATATGAAATTTTTTAGTGTTTTGACAAGCAACCTTTTTTTCAAAGAGAAATTGTAATTTTATGTAAAAATGCCTTTCAATTAAAACAGTGATAAAATCAAATGAACATATAATCCTAATAATTTTGCATTGCACATTATAGAGATTTAGGAAGGGAAAGTGAATATCTTAAATGTTTTTTTTTTTAATTATTATTTTTGCAAATACATTCGAACAAGGTGGTCCAAATTAAAAACTGAGAGGGAAAAAGTGTTGGGGGATTTGTGTACATATATAACTGAGACTTGAAAGCTTTGGGGGCCACTGATTAGCATCAATAACATTTTGAAATATTTCCTTGCATCTGGACTATATTTCATAGGAGCTTAAAAAATACTTTCCTCAACCTGCATAGTTGGAGAATAAACTTGAGTCACTGTAAATGCAAAATATAAATTAAAAAAGACTTAATTACAAATACATTTAAAATTAGAAGTCTTTTCATAGGAAAACAGAAAGCTTAGGTATTAATTAATATATTAATACTGTTCATTTCTGAGTAGTAAAATTCATGATGGTTGTAATTTCCATTTTTTCTGGTTCTCATTGTTTCAGATTTTTTTTTAGGGAGAAATTATATTTCTCTGTATTTGCAGTACACAACACACATACACACAGATGCAGAAGCCCCCACACTATAATCACAGAAGTAGAGAACCCTGCAACTAGAGTACCCTTGCTGAATTTGAATCCCAAAAGGAGTAATTATTTCATTCAGTAAATATTTACTGAGCACCTATAATGTGCTAGACACTGCTCTAAGTGTTGGATACATGGTAGCAAACACAACTGACAAAATCCCTGTTGTCACTGATGTATCATTTGAGTGTTAGCGGGCGGAAAATCAATAATATATTAGGTGACCATAAGTGAGAAAATAAAGCCAAATGAGAGATGATAAGCCAGGAAAACAAGACAGAGTGGGTATAGCAGGATACTTTCTAGGTGCTGTGGTCAAGAAGGTCCCTAGACTGAGACTTGAATGAATGAGGGGGGGGGACTGTGTAGTGCTTCCTGTGTGTGTATGTGCATGTGTATGTGTGTGTAAGACAATAGTGTGGCTAAGTTAATTTGAGCAAAAGGGAACATAGAAAACGATGACACAGAGAAGGGACCATGGTTCAGATTCAACAGTTGATAGGGGAAGGCATTTTTATGTTTTGAGAAGTAAGTGAAAAGAAATCTTTGTGGAAAATGGATGGTCTGGGTGCTATAGGTTGGGTAGGTGCAGGTAATAGAGTGAGGCGGTGGCTACAACAGCAAGGAATGATGGTGGTTTGTACAGGTGGCAGTGGTGGAGTAGAGAGGGAAATGGTGAGATTTTGCAAAGGTGAGTTCAGTAAAGGATGTTCCCCATTTAAGAGTCCATGAGGATCGCCTTAGTTTAAAACATTTAAAGGTTTAGGTTCCTGTTCTGATTTTCCAAGACCCATTGGTCTTTCTGAGATGTCATACTACTTGTATTGCAGGACTTAGCTCGTTTATCAAGTTAAAATTCATTTGAAACATTTGCTAGTCTTGTGGAACACTTGCAGACCAAGTTAGTTGCAATCCAAGATTTTAGTGTGTAGGTGTGTGTGTGTGTGTGTGTGTGTGTGTGTATGTATGTGTGTGTGTGTATATATATATATATATATACACACACACACATATATGTGTGTATATATATATATATACACATATATATGTATTTAGTGTGTGTGTAGGTATGTGTGTATATATATACACACACACACACTAAATACATATATATACACACTAAAATGTATATATATACACACACACATATATACATACACACTTTTTTTCATGTGATAACCCTGCATTGTTGTCAATGAAATAGAATTTATCACTGAGGATAGTCTAAAATAAATGCAAGCGGGACGCCTGAGTGGCTCAGTTGGTTACGCGGCCGACTTTGGCTCAGGTCATGATTTCCCGGTCTGTGAGTTCGAGCCCCGCATCGGACTCTGTGCTGACAGCTCAGAGCCTGGAACCTGTTTCAGATTCTGTGTCTCCCTCTCTCTGACCCTCCCCCGTTCATGCTCTGTCTCTCTCTGTCTCAAAAATAAATAAACGTTAAAAAAATTTAAAAAAAGTAATAAAATAAAATAAAATAAATGCAAGCATTTTTTCAAATTAATTATTTCCTAATCTAGACCAAACTTTAGTGGCATGGATGCTATTATGAAGATTTATATTTTATTTAAAACAAATGATTAATGAAGTGTGATTATCTGTTTATAGATAGATATTCACTTTGTATAGTTGACAAGCAACATTTTTTTCAAAGAGAAATTGCAATTTTATGTACAAATGCCTTTCAATTAAAACAGTGATAAAATCAAATGAACATATAATCCTAACAATTTTGCTTTGCACATTATAGAGATTTAGGAAGAGAAAGTGAACATCTTAAATGTTTTTTTTTAATTATTATTTTAGCAAATACATTTGAACAAGGTGGTCCAAATTAAAAAATGAGAGAGGAAAAGTCTTGGGGATTTGTGTACATATATCACTGAGACTTAAAAGCTTTTGGGGCCACTGAGGTTTAAAAACACACTGGGTTTTTAAATTAGATTACAATTTACAAAAGTTAAATTTTTTATTTGGAATTTTAGAGGATAGCATCTGATTACTGTCTCCATTGGCTTTAAATGAATGATACTTTCAATAAATACAGGTTAATCATAAAGTAGATTAAATGAATTTTGAAGGTCAGCTACAATAACATCTTATCCAAGTAAGGTGTAAAACATTAATCATTTTCCTCCCTACCAATATTTTTAAGGTTATTGCTATTTTGAGTGCACATTATTATGATGAATGACATCACTTTCTTTTACTTCAATTTTAGAAGAAAGTACTTGAGCGACTATTTACAAGCAGAAATTAAGGTGACTCACATGCTTGTTTGCATTTTCCTCAAGAGAAAAATTGCCAAGAGTTTGGGTAGCTTTTTTTAGTGTCGACATTTTGCCTCCCATGATGATTATCATAGGAAATGGTGTATGCAATCTACATTCAAATTGTTTGTATGTATGGTTCTGCATTTGAGACTGATAATTTGGAATGCAAATCAAAATGAATGATTTGGCATCTCAAAGTTTCACTGCATAAAAATAAAAAGGAATAACAATTCTGTAAATTAGTCCCACTTTTTTCATTATAAAAATGGTATGGCTACCCATTTCAGCATTTATTGTTATTATCTTATATTTATGCTAATTAATTTGTGGAAATTAAATAGAGTTTTAAAAAAGTATTTCAATGACACCCATGATTAGGTAGTTTCAGTAGAATAGAGTTTTGTCATAATGTAGTAGACCTTTAGCCAGAGAGAACGAGGGAGAGCCAAGATATTTATCAGAAAATAATCACGATGGTGAATACGAAGACTTTTTTTGTGTGTTGTGTTGTGTTTTGTTTTTGATTTTGTTTTTTGGTATAATCTATTGTCAAATTGACTTACATACAACATTCAATGCTCATCCCAACAAGTGCCCTTTTCAATGCCTATCACCCATTTTCCCCTTCATCAGGATGTTTTCACTCCGTTACCACTTTCCACTCCCTTTTCCTTTGGCTTTTTCTCTCCAGCGGTTGGTGATTAATGACTGTAGCACTGCCTTATTGTCTCCTATTCATTTCAGGTGGCTCAAAAAGATCCTTATGATTCAATCTGATTGGCTCTTTTAGCATTTTCCCAAACCAGACTGCATTGAATATACATTCAGTAAATAGCAACTTGCAAAAATTTCTGTAAAAAATCTGTGCTTAACAGTTTATTGACAGCTGGCACCAGTAATCCTCTGCTTGATTCCATGTTTTGTGGACATTTTCACTATTTATTTCTAACAAATAAGGGTTTTAATAGTCATTGGATGCTATTTGATATCAAGGGGAAAATAACTTCACTTTGCTATTATAATCTCTGAAATTTGTGTGGATTGTCTAAACTTGACTGTGAGAGTTACTGTGCAATGGCAGCATCTGTAATGATTTTGTACTTCTCTTTTTCTGTGTGTGTTTAGTGCCTGCAATGTGCTAGGCTCTGGGCTGGTGAAAACATGGAGAGTAAATTTTGTCTACGTCTACATACCATGAATTCCTTCCACTTACTTTCACTTGTGTTAGCTGTGATAAACTGTGAGTACTTTTCAATCTCAGACTGATAAATATGTTTCTCCACTCTTTGCAAGGAGTTATTTTTCCCTTGGTTCTCTAGAATACCGAGGAAACTTCTAATAATGGGCAACCTCTGTTCAAATATTATTCACTTAGGTTAACTACAGAGGAAACAAAAACATGTAATGCAGCTTTTCCCTCCACACTGTGGGAGTCTTGTCATACGCTAATGGCACTATACTCTCACCATTGCTTCTGGAGATAGACAAATATTTTACAATACTAACAAAAGGATTTACTTAGTGTTTTAGGTATCTTTTCATTAGCACTCTTGCATAGATGCACAGCAGTTTTTCCTCCACAACATTCTTAAGACAGTAATGACAGGTGAAACAGTCATTCAAGAATATCATGAATATTATTCAAACAATGATATGAAGACAAGTCACATATCAGCTCTCACCAGATAAAATACAGTGCAAACAAATGCAAACAGAAAACACATTTTTTCAGAGAGTGAGGATTGCCACGTGTGTTTGTCCATCCATTCATTCATTCACAGTATTTCCAGCCACTCCTGATGTTACACCTGATAATGCTCCATCCTGTAAGTCCATTTACTGTAGCTGTAACTCATACCCAGAATCTGAGACATTTTGCACAGATAATGGAAAATGATAAAACGACAAAAACAAATATCAGAAAACTATGGAGGAGCAATCTTTTTGGCATTTCTAAGTAAGATCAGTTGAAGTCTGAGTCCCGTTTTACCTGACTCTGTGCTTGGATTAAATGCTCCATATGCATGTTCTCCATTTTACATTCCATGGTGGCAAAAATACACCAGAGAACATTAGAGAATTCCCAATCCTGATACTCCAGTACCTGGCACTAAGTCTGACATAAAGTAAGATCTTGATAATAGTTGTTGAAGGGATGCCTGGATAAAAAAATAAATAAATTAGGATTCTATTAAAATGACCCAATTCACAGATTCCAGCTTCATATAGAAATTCACCAATTATAATGCATCACACATAAACAATGTTCGCTTTACAGGAAAGTTGCTTTTAGCAAGTTCGTTCCTATTTAACAAGCCCTGGCATCAGTTGTCCAAATGTGTTTCTTATTCCCCACAAGGCATATGTTATATTGACGAATTAATCATGAATCAACATGAGAAAACTCAATATAGTTTCTCAGTAGATAATCATTACTTGAGTCCCTTCCAAGAACATTTGCTCTGGCCATATATAAATGTAATTAAAAAAATGCAAACATTGAATGTAAATTGCTTTTGAATTATCTACCATTTTGGTTTATCTACATCTCCATTTGTGTAGATTCAGAGTTGGTATTTTATATTCATGATTATGGTTTGAGTACATAAGTGAAATTATTTTTAAATGATATCATTGCTACTGGAAACTGCATTGGATGCTAGATTTTTTTTTTTTTTTTTTTTTTTGGTCCACTGCGATGAACAAATTTTAATTCTCTCACTGATTCACAAGTCATTATGTAACAGCAGCATTTCTATATTGACAGAAAGCAATCTCAAAAATCATCTGTGAGGAAAGTGCACAAAATAAAGAGATTATGAGCTCATGGGGTTTAAATCCAGGGTCTCCTTATTATGCTATGTAAATTTCTTCAACTAGGTTTGTATATATTTAAACAACTTTGCATTATTTTATTTTTAGAAATGAATATTCCCGACCAGTCTGTGAGGTTAAGAATTTACCTTTAGTTAGATACATCAGCTAATTGATAAACTGAAAATTATGGTTATATTTATTGTGTAATTGATGGTTCACACATAGATGTTGCTATTTCCTAAAGCAAAGTATCTGTGCAACTGCCTATTACAATTCAAATCCTTCTTACGACTTTTTAGTCTTTTACTATCCATTAAAAAATGAAAGGTGCAGTTGTACATTGATGTTGATAAAAATAATAATAATAATATTAATATATATTATATATATAATATATAATAATAATATATTAATATATATAATTATATATAATTATATATATTAATATATAATATATAAATATGTTATATATATAAATATACATATTTATATATAAAATATATAAATATATAAATAATATATATAATATATATATAATATATATAATAATAATATTATAGCCATATAACATAATAGCCATGTTTTTTGTCTTTAAGATGTTCTGTCCTTCCCCTTGCTTTCAAATGAAGAGAAAGACTGTGAAGGTTGTGGTATGCCTAGAAATGAGAGTTCTAACTTAAATTCTCTCAATAAGTTGCTGTACAGCCATGAGAAAGTCATGGGCTCTTCCTGAAGTTTACTTTTTTTTTTTAAGTTTTATTTATTTTGAGAGAGAGAGAGAGAGAGAGAGAGAGAGCAAGGGAAGGCAGAGAGAGAGGGAGAGAATCTCAGGCATGCTCCATGCTCACAGCACAGAGCATGATGCGGGGCTCTGACTCACGAACCCTGAGATCATGACCTGAGCTAAAATCAAGTCTGAGGCTTAACTGACTGAACCACCCAAGAGCCCCCTGAAGCTTACATTTAAAAAGAGGGAATTTAACAAGATTTATTTTTTTTTCATGTTTGTTTATTTTTGAAGGAGAGACAGAGTGTGAGTTGGGGAGGGGAGGGTGAGAGATAGGAGGCACAGAATCCAAAACAGGCTCCAGGCTCTGAGCTGTCAGCACAGAGCTAGATGCAGGGCTTGAACTCACAAACCATGAGATCATGACCTGAGCTGAAGTCAGACGCTTAACCGACTGAGCCACCCAGGCGCCCCATCAACTAGATTTTTAATGAGTTTTTGTTTGGTAATATGGCACAGGTTTTCTTTCATGAAAGGGTTAAAACTTCAGGTTTTTGCAGTGTTTGGTCCCCTTATTTCTTCTTCCTCTTCCTCCTCTACATCCTTGGCCTCATATTGTGTGATGCCCTTTACACAGAGAGAGTGTCAGGAGTCCGTACACTTTACCTTCTCTGCTGTCCATCCTAATCCTCCCAGAGAAGACAGGTAGTGTGGGATCTTCTTAACTGTACTTGTCTGTTTACCCAAAGCATTAAAAGCTTACTAAGGAAAAGAATCATCTTGTTCTCTGGTACATCCAAAGAGCCGAGCATTTTGCCTGACAAATAGGTGCTTCAAAATATTTGTTGAATGATGAAAATTTGTCCATATTTCCTACATCTTTAATCTTCCCTGTGGGATGAATGATTTGCCCAGAGTGCAAATCTCTGCTCAGCTGTAATGCTATCCTAACTTATGAAAGGGGAAGAACTCACTTATTGTAAATGCATTGCTAGGAGCTATGTAAATGCATTTCCTACAACTAAGAGCAGCAGCAGCATCAATATCTAGGATATTTGCACCATGCCTGTTAACAAAGAGAGAAAACTCTAAGAAGAAAGGAGAGTCCAAGATACTTCTCTGTAAGGAAATTTTTCTCTTTTAATATACAATGTGAAAACACAATATTCCTCTGTAAAGGCAGACATTCTTTCCCCCAGTATATCTATAGCAACTGTAAAATATTCTGAAACTATGCGATAGAATTTTGCTTATGTTTTGGCTCATTTGACTTACTGTTACTATAGATCTGTGATTATTGAGATTTGTAAAAAGTATATCAATGAGAAAAGGCTATTTTTGCATAAATTTAAAACACTTGTAGGTGGAAAGAAAATTCCAGGCATTATTTACTTTTTATTCACTTAGACTGAAAATAAAAGCTCAGATCACTTGAGTCTTACCCAAAGTCACACAGTGTCGCATAGACTTGGCCTCTTGACTCCATTTCCATTCTGTTAATTCCCATCCTGTGACCTAATGTACTTTTGTGTGCTTCTGTGATGGCATAAAGACGTTTTCCTCTGTGGAATATCATTTCTGTTGTCATGATGAAGGTCCTAAGGAATGATTTCATTTACAAAATTAGATTCACATACTACTTACCCACTGTCTGCCATTTTGTAAAGTAAAATACGTTTGTGTGTTTTTTTCTACCTCAAGATGTGTTGTCCTAGTTGGCTCCTCTTTTAAGAATTGTCACATATTTTGGTAAAGAATATTCAGGAAGAGAGTGATCTTCATTTGGTAAGAGGCCTTTGCAGCCACAGTGACATACGGTAAGCATCCTCTGCCTCCCTTAACCAAATGTCTCAATGTCTCAAATGTCTCAATGTCTCAAATCAACCAACCAGGTGCATCCCACAGTGTGACATTCTGCAAGGAGGTCTTTGGCTCTTGTGCTGACACAGAAACTCAGCTGAGCATCAGTGAGAAAAGATCTCCTGCAAACGAGAACCACATCTTGGCTGTAATTGTCACTCTGTGAACCTGTCGTTGCCTGGGCAGTTCCAATCTCTCAATGGTCCAGCTTGCCTCCCTTACTTTTCACTTTACCTTTTTTAGAATTTTTCTTGATTAAATACTAGACAACAGTCATGGGTCAAAGGGATAAATGTATCATCTTGTTATAGATGTACTGTCTTCAATTTCCAGTTAGGGTTATGTTTGTGACTTGAAGGCAGGAACATGAATTATGGACACATTTTTGAAGCAAATAAACATTACATTTTTTTTTTTTTTTTTACCATGTAACACATTTTCTTTAAATGCTTTTTAAAAATGATCTTCAGTTAGGGACTGGAATACAAAAGCTAAAGAAGGTATCTGCACGTGTGTGAAGGGTAGCCTTGCAGTTGTTGAGGTAGTCTGTACCATCACTCCACCCTTGGGAAAACAGAAAAATAAGTCATCACAATCTTTAAAGTTCAGACAATAAGAAGTAAAACAACCAAAATGAACCAGAGATTAACATTGTATTGCAGGACCTAGAATGTTAACGTTATTTCAAATTGTGTACGCATCTGAAGCTTAGAGAAGTGTGGTAACTTGCATAAGATCACCCAGCCAATAGTGGAGGAAACCCGGGAGCTGAGCCTGAAGTCCCTGCTCTGAGCCACTCATGATTTTATTTGCCCGAGGAAACAGAGCAGTTGAATCAATAACAATCACAATCTTCATTGTTTAGAAGAAATTAAGCCATTGAGCTTTAATGTCTTTATCCTTCCCACGTGTTATACCCTTAGGGGAGAAAACATTAGTGAAAAACATACCCTACTGTGCTAGAAAGCACTACAAAGAAGCCAAGATCAGGATTGCTGTGTTTGGCATTATAACATCTGGTTAGATGTCTTTTAAAGATTTAACTTCTCTAACTCTTGCTGAATAGGAGAGAATGGTCTAAGTGCCACTGAAACACTATCTAAGAACGCACTATGCTTTTTCTCTTATCACCAGTGCCTTGTTAAGAGATTGTGTGCTAACTTCATATGAACCATTTATAAAGTAGAATTGCAACAGGCTGGTTGTAAAGCACTAAACCCAGTTCATTAGCTGATTTACTTTTATTTTTATTTTTTTATATATGGTACATTCTATTGATGGAAATTTACGCTACAGGCAGATTCCAAGTTTAAGTAATTATCATCTGATTGGAATTGATCAGGATAGTTTAGGTCAAAGCTTATCAAATTTAAGGGAATTTGGTAGTCACCTGGAGAGCTTGTTAATAGAGATTCCTGTGGTTCAGTAGCTCTTGATTTGGTAGATCTGGGCTGAGGCTTTATAATGTGTATTTCTAATAAGATCTCGGGTGATGTTGATGCTGTGTACCTATAGACTTCTTTTGTTTGTTTTGTTTCAGGTTTTAATTTAAATTCCAATTAGTTAACAGCATAATATTAGTTTCAGGTCTGTGGACCAATTTTTGAGTCGCACTGGCCTATTTAACTCCCAAAGGTTGTTATGATGGTGGGAGTTTTTGTTTAGCGGGATTAGAGAATACGCATCCCTCATTGTAGTCTTTGTGCTGTGTCCTAGAGATCCTCTTGACAGTTTTTCACAGGTATCTGTTCTCTAGGCTGTTTAGTGTTTTGCCTTGGAAAGGAAATTTTCTGAGAGTTCATCACAGCATATCTTTAATCAGTTCTCAGATAGGCTCTGGACTACCATTAGAGGATTTGGCTCTTCACAAGGACAGAGAGTATTGCAGGATAAGTACTAGAATATAGGCTGCTAATATTTACTTGCACTAAGAAAGTCTGGGGTTTTATGCTAAGAAGGGTTCCATTCCTTGTCTAATATGTTACCACAGCACGTGGCTTAATTCCTGATACACAGTAGGTCCTTAAGGACCATTTTTGTTGAATGCAAGGTGGAATGACAACTGTTTCAAGCATTATGCTTAAACTGCTTTGTTTTTAGTTTTCTCCTACACGGATGGGGCAGATAAGAAAGTCCTTTCTCATCTACTAATACAAATTTTGTACACTTGGGTGGCTAAGTGGTACTAAATTATTGATTTGGTGGAGCTGAATATAGCTTGAGAAGCTTCATATGGTCAGGGAGTATATTTATGACTTATGCTCAGGAGCAAATTATGTTTAGCAAAGTGTTAAAAATGCCTTTTGCTATTAGCCTAGCCTTGTCAAAGAATTTGAATTAGACCATTTTTCACATTTAAGAATGCATTGTGCTCTCATTCTGTGTTTCTTTTGAACTTCCTGCAAATGCATTATAACCATTATCTTGTTTTTCCTTACAATGCCATTCAGAGGTGTGTAACCAAGTAGTGTTATCCTCATTGTACAGGCACATAGAAGTTAATTGACTTTCTTCAGGTCATAGCAAAGTAGGGAGAACCAGCAATAAAAGAAACATTGGCCTGCTTTTTTAGTGTGTGAGCACAGTGGCCACCACAGAACTCCTAACACTGTCTTTCTACCATCTAAGACAAAATATCCTCTATCCATAAGATTACCTTAAAAAAAAAAAAAAGGCTGCTTGAAAGACGTTTGCATAGATTATGGTAGTTCCAATTTAGGGTCATATAAAAGCATCCCCCCACTTGTGGTTTCATAAAGTATTAAAACACATTTTTTTTTGTCCATCAGTAAAAAAGATTCAGGTAATTCCCAAATCACAGAGAAGTTGTTTAAGTTTCTAAGATTTTTGTTTAAATTTTTGCACGTGCCCTTTTAAGACACCTAGGCTCAGACACAAAACCCCATTTCTTGTATAATGTGCCCTGAATATTATTGAGAGGCAGTCTGCTATGGGCTTCTTATGTTCCTATGTGTCTTGTTAAGTAGTTCACAACCCCCAGATCCTGACCATTCTTTCACCCTGGCCACTTATCTGGATTGTTTCTGCAGCTGGGAATTCTGAAAAGTGAGAAAATGCTTCAGAAGAATGCATCACGTAGTCCTGCACAGCGCTGAGGCTCTCCCTGAACAAAGAATGGATTATTTAGTGCTTGCTATGAAAAATGGCAGGTTTTTTAAGCTCAGAGTTCCTAAATTACAGTGCAATCCTCTTCTTGTGTAGCCCTTCATCTGAGCCCATTATGTTTGCTCATGGACTTTGGGGCAAAGGAAACCCTCAGAAATCTGCTGATATGCCTGCTACTGGTTTTTATTGTGATTAATAAACTCCTTTGTGTCTGATCCAGGAGACTCATGTCTTCTTTCAGGAACCAGGGATCTGTGACTGACTAATTTATAAACCTATGTTTAATCCAGTGGGAATTCTCCTACTTATGGCTGTCCTCCACACCGTAAAATATACTTAAGTAGGGCAAAATCGCCACAGCTCTACTTAGTTTCTACCCAGTAGATTCTTCCTAAAGTCAGGCTATTTCATGGAAAATTTTTATTTCAGTCACATCATGGTGCTCATTGAATTAAATGAGGCTTTAGAAGGATAAACATCCATATAAGATGAGACTATCAGAAGTTCAGGAGATCTGGTTTAGGAGCCAGGAAGCAAATTTTCTTCCTTTTGTGACACTATTATCTGTGTCCTTAGCAGCAGCATCTGGGTTTCTGTATCTTAGGAACTGTCACAAATAGAAATGTCTACTACTGTCCATAGCCACTGAAGATGAACCCTGAGGTGCTAGGGGACAGGCTAACAACAGCATTTGCTACCATAAGACACAATGGTAAGGTATTGCTCTTCTGTGTTATCGTTGTTGGGAGCAATCTGAGAGTAAGAGCTGTGTAGTAGTAGTTTTTATCCTCGTTCTTTTGTGACACCAGTGGTAATGCCTTCAACTTAGAGGTGTGTGTCTCATGCTTGTCAAGTAAGTGAAATGAAAGACCTTCTTGGAAGCGGCTGTATGTTACAGTTTGGAAGTCTGAAGTTAGTCTTCCCAGGTTCTAATCTCAACTCTGACAGGGACTAGCTGCAAACTTTGTCAGTTTCTTTAATCTCTTCCTCAGTGTCCTTACCTGTTAAGGGGAAGTAATATTAGTGCCCACCTCACGGAACTGTGAAACTTAGCACACAGGTAATACTTGGTAGTTGTCAGAACTGGCACAAAAGCCTTCAAACTCCATAGAACTCAATTTCTAAATATTCAAAGAAAAAAAAAGTCCTTGCTGATTTGTTGTAAGTTGTCATTTGTAGTCATTGGCCCGCATTTAGATTTCCTTTGTAGTAACCACATTTTAAGTCTTAAATCTAAATTCATCATAGACTGCAAAATTCACCTTATGTTTTTTTAAATGTGACCGCATGTTCTCTAGTAGGTGGATAACATGCAAATACGAAGCTAGATATTCTTCTATTATAATTATTATCCATTCTCTGGCAATGTGAAAATCTTGCCACTCCTTGACATAAACATTTCCCCCACATTTACCACCTTGCCCAACACCAGAGCTAATTCTGAGTCAAAATCAACACAGGCTGTCAGTTTGGTATGCACAACATCTGGTTGCTTCCACATTTATCGTTTGTTGCCGTGGAGGTGGTGGATTTCATTGGGAAAATGTGTCATTCGGTCCTGCCAAGCCACTACACGTTCCTCCTCCTTGAGGAAGGTATTTCTAAACTTCTCTTTCTTCTGCTTGCATTTTGAGGTCTTCCCAAGAAAACTTTACTCCTAGATCGGGACTGTCTCCTTACCCATCATGTAGTTGTTTCATTTTAAAGCGCTCTTACGGAACATAATATCTTGCTGTAACGTCTACAATCAACACAGATAATGTTACGTTACACAAATTGCTGGAAATCCATTATGCCCTATATATGGAGTAAACGAGCAGCAAATCTCCACAGCTGCTGCTAACTGCTCTTTTAGACTTCCCTGTGGTTAAGTAATGAATCTTTATCAACTTCCTGAATAATTTACTCCTAAATGCATTAAATTGAATGTAAAAGGAAGTTTTACGAAATGAAGACAAACCAGTTCTGGGAGTTGGTGATAATCTGAAAACTTCCACAGTGTTCTTCTTTCTTTTAAATAAGCATAATTCAGTTTTTCTCTTCAGACTCTGGTCTGAGTCTTAAGTGATGTAAAAGCATTAGCTTTAAGAAATATTTAAGATAAACGACAATGACAACAACAAACCTAGAGTTAGTGGTATGAGTAAAAAAATCCAATTGACTATAAATAGAGCAGAAGCGTTTGTGATTAGAATAAAAATGAAGTTTCTGTAATTAGAATAAAAATGATTTTGCATAATTGTTTTAACCTGGTCTTTTTAAAAGACCAGCTATTGTATTTTATATATAGTATATATATTTTATGTATATGCATAATAAAGAGAGAAAATACAGTGTGGTAGAATTATTAAAAATAATCAGGTAATCATATTGAATGAGGGGTTGGATCTAGGCCAGCTTTGAATGACCTAAACTCATCTTTACAGCTATCCCCAATTTCATGTCTTCATTTTCAACAGCTCTTTGCTTTCTCCTTTCTTAATGATCAGGCTACTCAAAACTCATAGTTGGAAGGGGTCTTGAAAGTTTATTGGTGATATTTTCTCATTTACTGATTAAGAAAATGAAGTCCAGAAGACTTTAAGACTGTAACTAGGTTTCCTAAATACTAATCTAGTTCCTTTAAGAAAAAGTGTCATTGCTTCAACTAATACTCAGTAGTGTCGAATGAGATCTTTTCCCCTATCAGTCTTAACTTGGCGGCCAGATCAAGTATTCTCTGATGGGTGTAATACTCGTTCCCTTCAGCTTTGCTTTCCCTACACGTCCTCATAATTTTCCTGTCCTTTCTTCCTCGGGGTGATGAATAACTAATAACATAGAATGGACAATGAGTAAATATGTTATCCTCTCATAGTTGATGTTTATATTTTAATGAGGCCTTCTGGAGATAGAGATATGTTATAAAAAAGAATGTATCTCCATTGTCATTTGATAAGCCCACAAGGAGTATTTTTGAGAAGGCTAGCTATTCAATGATTCTCAGTTTATAGCTCTCAGGAAGATAACTACTGAAGTCTTGAGATAACTAATGAGGCTGTGTGTTAGCCACTTTTACAAGAGAGGGTTTCAGCTGTGTTCCAATAAACAAGGAACAATTATTCATGCAGTGCAACTAAAATCATACAGTTCACCATCCTTAATCACTGGACCCTTTATTCTTTGGTGAAGATTGATTTATTCTCTACAAAAGATAAGGATTTCTGCGAGTCAACTATTGCCATCTAAAAGACCTGAGTTAAAAAAAACAACATGGCAGTATAATTAAATCCTATGCATGGCTTTAACAGAGAATAGAAATTATCACCCATTGTTGCCTAGATTCTTGTCTGTTTCAACTTTATCTCCATACCATCACTGGAATCATTGAAAAGTGATGTTGCACAATACCCCTATTATGTCACATGTCAAACTCTACTGCAATTGTCTGTTTCTTTATATTTTCCCAACAACTCTGAGCTCTTTGAGGGCTGGCATGAGATTGAGAAACTATTTATCCCTATTGTCTAGCACAGCACTCTGCACAGAGTAGAAGCTGTTGAGAACTTTTCTGTTGAGTTAAGCAATCTATAATTATTTTGACAAATAAGAAAAACATGCATCATACAAAATACCATAAGAGTACAGCTTTCCTTCCTTATTAATGTTCTGATTTTATATTGGCTTCTAATTCCTTTATGACATACACTTTCAAAATAGCATTTCTACCTAAATTTAAAAAATATCCCCATTCAACAGAATAATTCAGTGATTCACTTGTTTTCACTTACCAAAAGTAGACATGTCAATTTATCATATTTAGTGAAAAAATATTTTGATTTAGTAAATAGAACAGAATGTAATTTTGTGTTCTTGAGAAAAAGAAGAAATTAATAAACAGTGGCCTTTAAATTCTTCCAGTTCTTGACCTTTCACTAAATGCCCTTTTCCCAACCAAAGTCTCCTCCTGATATCAGAGCAAAGAGGAGGTGTCATATGTATACAGCATTCAGTGATATCTATAGATTCTATAAAAAGCCATAATGGTTCTGTTGTCCAATGATAAAATGTAGGAGCAATAACCTGTCTTTTAAAAAAGGCATAGACCAGGGGTGCCTGGTGGCTCAGTCAGTTGAATGTCCTTTTCTTGGTTTTGGCTCAGGTCATGATCTCATGGTTTCGTGAGTTTGAGCCTCATGTCTCACTCTGTGCTGACTGTGCAGAGCCTGCTTGGGATTCTCTCTCCCACTGTCTGCCTCTCCCCTGCTCATGCTGTCCCTGTCTCTCTCAAAATAAATAAATAAACTTAAAAAAAAATGAAAAGCATAGACCAAGGAGATTATTTTCACAGGGAAATTTATTTTCTTTAAATAATTTAATGGGCAAAATTCTAACACATGTCTACACACACACACTCACATTCATGTCATGCAGCGGACCATTGGCTCAGCTGGTAACCGAAGGCAAAAAACTTAATCTTGACATTTGTGAACTTTATTTATCTATAAGGTGGAAAATACTGATTGAGTTTAGTTACATAAAACTTTTGTTAAAAGGAAACCAATAACAATGTGTTTAGCCAAATTTGCTTGTTTAGAAGAAAAATGGAAGGTTTTGAGGGAAAGTCATCAACGTTAATAGGCAATTTCAAACCCCTAATTTGAAGTCTCTATGTGAATTAATCAAACAATAAGAAATGAAAGACCATAGAGAGAGAAACGGGCTGGGAGTCAAGAAACTTAATTCTAGATACATCTCTGCTACTAATTAAGCATGTGGCCTTGAGCAAGTTACTTAATTTTGTTGGTCCTCATCATGTCCCGTTAATTCTTTTTTGGTAAATATTTCCCAGGCCTGCAAGGATTTTTATTACCTGTATTATTACTGGTTGATAACCGCTGCCATTGGCATTAATTCACATTCTCTTCCCACAAACTCTGCCCCTCTTCTGCACTGTTTTTCACACCTCCGCCAGGATGATTTTTCTTTCAAGCAAATGTTACTCAGCAATTTAAATCCTTTAATGGCGTACTATTAGCTACAGGGGGTACGTGGAAACCTCTTCACCAGAGCCCCCAAGTCCCTCCATGACCTGGCTAGTGCCCACCCCTTAATATTAGATCCAATCAATCCTTCCCCATAAGCAACGTTATCAGCACACATGGAATCACTGGAATTACTTGCCGTTCCTTTTACACCTGTCGCTCATGTTTTTTTCTCCTTATAATGCCCCTCTGTCATTTACCTGGCCGAATTGTTTTTCATCCTTCAAGACTCAATCTAAAAGCCACTTTGTCTGTGAAGTCTCCCTGACCCTTTCAGTAAAATCATATTACATACAGGTAGAATGAAGCTGCTCTTACATCTCTTTGCCATACTTTGCTGTATCAAATGTTCTTGCAGATGGCCATTTTATTTTTATTCTCTGCCTTCATACCGTTCATATTGTTTAATTGCCTGTCTTCCCTAATAGACTGTGAGATTGTGGAATGTGAGATCTTTGTCTTTTTTCCTTTTCATTCTCTCTCTCCATCTTCATTCTCTTGGAATAATATAGTATGTGGCTCAGTGTAGGTGTAAAATATATGTGACTGTAATGAATAAATGGGATCTGTTTTCTATTTTGGAGATGTCATGAGAACACTGTCTGTGGTCTGTGGCTGTGTGCCCTGAAGTCTTTGAATAACCTAAACTTTTGTGAATGGATATGCATATATAGTTGTATTCACAGGTAAACATTGATGGTTTCATCAGATTTCCTAACAGATTTATTATTCACGGGTTGCATCCAGATCTGCCGGTGGGTCAGTCTAAATTCGCAAGACCAACAACAAAATAGACCCTGCCTGTCCAGTAGTCAAGAGCCATCTAAACCATCCTTGACGCTCAATTCTCTTCCTGGATCATTTCCTTGCCACTTCATGAGCCCAGAGAAGCAAAAGCAGAAGCAGTGCTGGATTTTGCACTCTTTTTGGACCTTTGAAGAGTAGTGTAATCAGATTGTTCTAGGGAGAGAGTTGAGCTGAAAAGTGCACTGAGAAATTTCAACATGAGAATCTGAGTGGTTAGAATTTATCTTACATTGGTCAGTTTTGTTAAAAGTGTCTAACTCTGGGGGCACCTGTCTGGCTCAGTCAGTAGAACATGTGACTTTTGATCTCAGGGTCATGAGTTCAAGCCCTACATCAGTTAAAGCCCTACTTATTTTTTAATTTTTTTAAAGTTTATTTATTTATTTTGAGAGTGAGAGAGAGCACAAGCAGGGGAAGAACAGAGAGAGAGGGAGAGAGAGAATCCCAAGCAGGCTCTGCACTGTCAGTACAGAGCCCAACTCAGGGCTCAAATCCATGAACAGCAAGATCGTGACCTGAGCCAAAATCAATAATTGGACACGTAACCAACTGAGCCACCCAGCACCCTGAGGCTACTTTAAAAGACAGAAAACAGATGCTTAATATAAAAGTGTCTAACTCTGTATTCATAATTTCCTACTTATCCTCAGACATTTCATAGAATTCAAAGAACATTCAAGTTGACTTTTAGCATTTTAGAAACAAGTTTTCAGTTTGTGATTACAATGAGCCACATAGTCGGTTGAGCATCCGACTTCGGCTCAGGTCATGATCTCACAGTTCGTCAGCTTGAGCCCCGAATCAGGCTCTGTGCTGACAGCTCAGAGCCTAGAGCCTGCTTCAGATTCTGTGTCTCCCTCTGTCTCTCTCTGCCCCTCCCCTGCTAACTCTCTGTCTCTCAAAAATGAATAAAAATTTTTAAAAAATGAGCCATTGGGGTGCCTGGGTGGCTCAGTCGGTTGAGCATTCGACTTCAGCTCAGGTCATGATCTCACGGTCTGTGAGTTTGAGCCCCGTGTCGGGCTCTGGGCTGATGGCTCAGAGCCTGGAGCCTGCTTCCGATTCTGTGTCTCCCTCTCTCTGCCCCTCCCCCGTTCATGCTCTGTCTCTCTCTGTCTCAAAAATAAATAAACGTTAAAAAAAAATAAAAATAAATAAATAAAAAATAAAAAATGAGCCACATACTACTATCCAATTTAGAAAATCACTGGTTTCAGTTTGCCAAAAGAAAACTTTTCTTTTCTGATTCTGAATTAAATACCTTCCTTCATTGTCTTGTTTTAAAAATTGAGATTTTATTAACAAATCCTTTAATGTATCTATTTCATAAAAGGTAGGCTTAAAATTTTTTTCTAGATGAATTTCAAAATCTATTTTAGAGCTCATTTTTTTTCTAATAAGGTAAAATCATGTGTTCATGTCATGATCTTATTTTTAAAATTTCTTTAGTCTTGCGGCAATTTAATCATATTTGACTATAGACTCAGTTGTAGAATATGAATTAAAATATACTAATCAAAATCTTTCTGTGAAAACACAATTTATTAGTCAATGGCAGCTAGAAAGTTCTTTTGGAAAAGTGGCCTGAAGTAAAATAGTTTGTTGGGAACATAAACATCAGCCGTATTATATTTCGATATTATAATGTCATCATTAATGTTCTTCTATTATTAATGACAAATGCAGCCTCTATATAATGGTGCTAGGAATTAGCACCATTGTAATTGTTATTGTAAAGAATAACATTATGTTTCCTGTTAATGTTTTTGGATCAATTCATACATTAGAATCTTATGCATTTCCGAGGGTGCCCGGGTGACTCATTTTGTTAAGTGGCAGACTCTTAATCTTGGCTCAGGTCATGATTTCAGTCTTGAGATGGAGACCTGTAACAGGCTCCGTGCTATGAGCGCAGAGGGATTCTCTCTTTCTCTCTCTCTTGCTCGTTCTCTGTGCATGCTCTCTCTCCCTCAAAAATAAATAAATAAACTTGAAAAAATATACATTTCCTGTCAATGTCTTTAGAGCATTAATATATTAAAATCTTGTACTCTGTACTGAAAATTAAGTTTCATATTTTACGAGCTTCTCCCAAAGACATGGACATGTCCTGACTGAGTACATGGGCCAAGACCATAGACTGTTCTTTTTTTTTTTTTTTTTTTTTTTTTGAGAGAGAGACAGAGCATGAGCTGCGAAGGGTCAGAGAGAGAGGGAGACACAGAATCAGAAGCAAGCTCCAGGCTCCTAGCTGTCAGCACAGAGCCCGACATGGGGCTTGAACCCATGATGGCGAGATCATGACCTGAGCCAAAGTTGGACGCTCAACCAACTGAGCCACCCAGGTGCCCCTACACTATTCTTGGTCTCAGAGTAAAAGAAAATAGAAAACAACTTTAAGAATGTGTTACTTTTCCACTAAATTCATAATTCTTTCTCAAACCAAAAATAGTAATGTCGTTTATACATTTTTGTGGGTTTTTTGTTTGTTGTTTTCAGAAGAAATGTCACACTGAAGCTACCTTGTACAGATCACCAGCTGCCCTGGTTGAAGCATCTTATTGAAGCATCTAGTTTGATGCCCAGAGTCAAGTCCTTTGGGGGTAAGAATGGGGTTGTGTGTATGAGGACACAGTTGAAAGACACCAGTACAGATCACTGATAACTTCTGACTAATACGAAGTTTTACAAGTAGAAAGACATAAGTGTCTTTAAGGAAATTCAAACTTTCAGGTACTGGATAAAATTGAGCCTTCGTAAATTCAAGTCTATTGAATTAATTTTAACTTTTTTAATTACTGTGAGTATTTTCTTTATTCTCCCCTACCATGATTTCCGATGTTGAAAAAAGTTGTGACAATCTGAGTGGCACCCCAGAAAATGGTTTGTAGAATTTATGTTAAAAATCCTTAAAGGACATTCTATAGAGCGTAGGGGCATTGTAATCTTTCTATATTATAAACTCCAGAGATTTTCCTGATAAAGAAGAGAAACAAAGCAATATTACATCTTTTTTTGCAGGTCCCCATAGGATCTTTGCTGACATTATAATGTATTTTTAATTGTTTTAATTATTTCTTTACTCAACAAATATTTATGGACTGTCTGTTATATGCCAGATTTTATTTTAGGGCTAGGATATGACAAAGAACAAAATATTCAACAAGTCTTGTGCTTACAGAAGTTATATTCTAGAAGGAAGATATTGTCAACAAACATAAAATATGCTATGTGTATATATATATATATATATATATATATATATATACACACATATACACACACACACACGTATATACACATGCACATAGAAAGAGAAAACAAATATAAATCAGGGAGCGGTTGTAGGAAGGAAAGGTCGTATAATTTTAAATAAAGTGGTTTCGTAATGCCTCATTTCTGGTGATGTTTGAGCAAAGCCTCTAAGAAGGCAAGAGTAAGCTGTACAAATAATTGTAGGAAGAATTTTAGAGAAAACAGTATAAAGACTCTAAGTTGGAGATACCTAGTGTTTTCATGTTCCAGAAACATCTGAGAGGCCACTGTGCTTGAGCATAGTGAACAAGGGCCAAAGGGAGGAGTGGAGGCCAATGATGCAGTGGGAGGCATGGTCACAAGCATACTGAGCTGGGCCTTCTGGTCTACTGTTAAGGAGGCCTACTTTTATTCTGACTGATGTGAGAATCTATTGAAAGATTTTGAACAGAGGAGTCACACGGCCTAGCTCCCATTTTAAAAGGCTCACTTTGGCTTCTGTGTTGGGAATGAACACCAAAAGGGGATCAGGGCAGGTAAAGGGGAGCAGTCAATAGGTTAGTGCAAGAATCTAGGCCAAAGGTACAGATGGCACAGGCTAGGGTAATAACAGGACAAGTAGGTGGTGAACCACGTTCAGATTCAGAATGTGTCTTGAAATGAGCCTGAGGGACTTTCTAGTGGCTTAGATGTGGAGTGTGAGATAGAGAACTGTACTTCCTTTCTTTCTGCTAAACCTTGCAAAACATGTTTGTGTAAATTGTCTGTACGTAAAGTTATGAACGTATAGAGCACTTTACTTGTAAACACTCACTATGGCATTTCTTAGCATTGGCAATACTAATAAGACATCTGAATGAGAAATGAGCCTGATAAAATTAGGAAGAAAATGTATTTTTATAAATAAAATGTCATTTATATATACACATTCACACATACATATACTGCTTTCTGTGAAGGCACAGAAATATCAGTTGGCAGAGAGAGTGAGAATTTTTAAAACTTTGAGTTCTGATTATAGCACAGAGGTATATAAATATTTAACATATTATGCTGTATCCTACTACATCAGAACGTTGATATTGTTTTTATATCTTACTATTTCATATTCAAATACATCTTGAATTATTAAATCAGGAAGACTTTAAGCATTCTAATTTAGGGGTTAAAACCAAGAGTCATACACCATTAAGGTATGTTAAAGACCAATATGTCTGCTGTGGTGGTAAAGCATAAATAGTATTTATTATCATTCAAAATCCTGCACTCTTGACACATTATTCCCATGAAAAGATAATCTAAAAACTATTTGGATTAGGTAACTAAGTGCAAAAATATTTTGCTTTTTAAGACCATGCAAATCAAACAGTTGGAGTGCTGTGTGTGTGTGTCCATGCACACACATGCATTTACATTTGTATGTTACTTAGGCAATGCATACTTCCATATCTCTTTGAGGCACCTTACATTAAAGGATACAAGCACAATACAATTAAAACATAAGCACGGTTTAGTGAAATTCAGCACAAAATTTGTTTTCTGGGTTTCTGACAGCCAAAGCTAAAAGAGAAGTACTATTGGTTATGTCTGTCTCATTAAGTAGTGAGAGAAGAGCAAATTAAAGTTATTCAGGGTCTATAAGCATATTGGTAGCTCTGAACTTAGGGGTGTACTGTGTTAGGTTGTTAAGTAGATGGATTTGCTTGTAATGAACTGTGTTTTTAATGAAGGCTTTATACAGGGATTGGATTCAGCTGAATTTAACAAACTTTTCTTGATGTCCGTTTTCACAGTAGGTTAGGAATTGAGATAAAGAAAAACACATATACATGCTCTCACCCTTAAAACCAGTAATTGAGTGTTGTTCAGTGTTAAAGGCAGAAGAGGGAAGATCAAAGTGTTCTGTAGGCAACAGCTCAGTCAAATGCCTTGTAAGGACCTTAACTTGACTCTGTTATGCAAGTGACGATTTCTTCTCAAAAGTTTTATGTTAATAGAAGACATGTTTGGAATTGAATTTTTAAAATAATTTCACTGTGGCAATGTGTGAAGGATTGTTTGGACAAAAGCTGAAATTGAAATCAGGGAAACCAGTTAAAAATCTATTTCAAACTCTAGGCTAGTATGCTCACAATATGGACCAAATTTGGCTGCATTAAAATCATCTACTGCATGACATATCCGGCTCCTGGCCAGAAACCCAAGTTTGATTTTTCAGGTATCTGACCATAGGAAATTACAAAGGCTTTACCTGACAAACCTTGTGGGAAAACTGCCCTCCCTACACTGGACCGTGGTGCACAACCAGTGCATTACAGTCAAGGACCACAGCCCCTCCCCACCCCCAGGCTGACCATGCTCTTACATATAGTTGCATCCCTAGCTTCCAGTTCGGGGCCTCTTTTTTGAGTGTCTTTGGTAAAGGCCTTCCCCAGGTACCTCTGCAAAGACTTCCTTATCTAGGGAAGAGAGGAGCCTTGAAGATACTTTTCTCCACTTTGAAGCAGTACTCAGTGTATTTTCACTCCTAGTTCTTTCCTCCTGCCCCTCACTCAGGCCCTTGGGGCCATAAACCTGCAGGAGCCACATGTCTGTGCTAATCCATTG
This sequence comes from Panthera leo, assembly GCF_018350215.1. NCBI lineage: Eukaryota > Metazoa > Chordata > Mammalia > Carnivora > Felidae > Panthera > Panthera leo. The sequence goes on along the minus strand of NC_056687.1, from coordinate 102,819,146 downwards.
CTGCCCTTCCATGCAGAAACAGACTGGGGGGGGGGGGTGGTTGGTCAGTGCTCTCTTCTCTTTAGCCTCTGGCTTATACTATTGGAGCAAGTGATTAAAGCCTTGATTGTTACTTTCATTTTGACTTCTTAATCAGCTACTTGGCAGCTTGCTGCTCGGCTTGGCTGTCTCCAAGCTCAGCTCCTCAGTAGAAATATCCAGGAATCTGCCTATTTAACACATTCCTCAAGTGACACTTCTGTGTGTTTTGGTAAAATTACTGGTCAAATCAGATAAAAGGGACTTGAATTCGCTCAGTCGTGGTGGATGAGGAGGAAGAGTTCCAGACATATCAAGAGTCAGAGTGAGAATGAGAGTCTTGTTAAAACTGGAGAAGAAAAATGAGTGAAAAATGAATTTAATGTCAACCCAAAGTGGAAATACAGGAGAAGGAGCAGAATGGACACGTTGACTTTTAAGATATATATATATATATATAGGATGTTCAGGAATAAATCTTTAGCATGCAGTTGGACAAGGGGATATATGCACTGAGATCTTAGCAAAAGTGTAGATGTGAGATAGTGTTTTGGAAGTCAATGATGTGGGTGGGGGCAAGGGAGGTTAAAATCGTGGCATTAAATGAGGAAAAAGGGAGAGAGTATGGAGTAAAAAGAGAGATGAAGGTGGATGATGGCACCCTGTGGAGCCATTTGATAAGCAGGCAGAAGAAGCATCTAGTGGAGGCTGGGAAGAAGGGTCACTCTTCTTTATGAGCACTTATTTTACGGACTCTTAGCAAGTCCAAAAGTATCGTGTGAAATTGCAAGTCTGTGAAGGCATTTGTTTAGGTAACTCAAGTGATACTTCTCAGCTACCTGATTTTCTGCAGATCTAACTTCCAAATGAATGTTTTTCCTATGGGTTCTACCATGCTGGTTATTTCAACTGAGTTTTTTGCAAGAGATAATTGGATAGTAGATAACTCAAAATTAAGATGCTGGTCAATCATGCACTTGTGGGTTTCCATGATTCTGGTAACTGAAGTGGCAGCATGAGAAACTTCACCCCTAAATTAGTATTTATTATTATATTTTATGTTTTCAGCTGAGATAAATCATTTATAAATGAATAAAAACTTGGCTTAGGGAACATTTAAATTTAATGAATTTCTTAGTAATGTTCCCTGAAGTCTGTTTAATATGTTCTCTTGGAGACCGTTCTGGGTATTCCTTGCTTCCTTGCAATCTTTCAATATATTGCACCAGCGATTTTTATTTCTAAGTTGAAAAGAATTGTTAGACTCTCACCCTGAAAGACATTTAAAATAAATACTAATGAATTATAAAAGTTCAAGGGCTGGGTGGGCCAGGAGTCATTTCTAATACTATATATTGCTTTTAAAGAAATGATTTTTAATATTGATGGGATCCCAAATGCCCCAGTTTGCTGAGGGACTGAAGGGGTTCCCAGGATGGGTTTTCTGAGAGAAAAGTGTCCATAAACTGGAACCAGTTGGTCATCCTATTAAAATATCCACAGATGCTGGGGCTTTGATTTGGGGTGCGTGTGCATATGTGTGTGTATGGGAGAGTGAAGGAGATAGACGCTATTTTGTTATCTGTTCCACAAAATCCATACTCACCTTTTTCTAAAATAATAGAATATTAATTGGGCATGTGGCAACAAAGTCAAATCATTTTTCAGCCTCCCTTGCAGCTCTGTGTGGCTGTGTAACTACATTCTGAACAATGAGATGTTAGTGATAATGACTTATGAAACTTCTGGGTTATGTTCTCTAGAAGGAACATAACCTTCCTCCCATGAGCTGGGAAGTGATGACACCTGGACCACTCATTTTGGATCCAAAGATGGACGCCATGTAGTTAAAAGAGAAGGGCTACTTCAGCAGCTTTGAGGGACTCATATTTAAATAGTTATTATGTGAATGAGACATATTCCTATTTTATTTTGAAATGTCTCTGTTATAGTAACTTATCTTGTACCCTAAAACAGACGGGTTGTTGTCAAAGTACTTGGCTTCCAATTTCCTTGATCCATTTCTATTTCTCATCTTCTCATAATTCCTTTGGCATGTAAGTGTGAGCTTTATTCTCTTCCTCCTCTTTTTTATAAAACACTTTTATTAAACTCTATGGTTTGTATCACTAGGTTAGTTTCTTGTATATGTCAATTGGCGGAGAAAAAGAAATTTAAAAAATCTATTTTTTTTCTTTTTTTTTAAGTTTTTTATTTATTTTTAGAGAAATGGAGACAGCGTGAGTGGGGAAGGGGCAGAGGTGGAGGGAGGGAGAGAGAATCCCAGGCTCCACATTGTTAGCACAGAGCTGGATGCAGAGTTCGAACTCATGAACCATGATATCCTGACCTGAGCTGAAACCAAGAGTTAGACATTTAACTGACTGAGCAACCCAGGCACCCCCAAAATTCTGTTTTTTTCTTAATGAAGCCTGTTTAACAAGGTTGCTGACTTGCTGAGCACTGGATTTTTCTATCTTTGGTGTGAGCTCATTCCTTTCATTTCTTCTGTGTTTCAATGCCTTGGAATGCCTCTGCTTCATGCCAGATAAATACAGTAAGGACCTTGGGTTGGATAAGTGTTGATGAGGCAACAATAAAAATAATTCAGAGATCCTTGGGATAAAACATGAAGAATAATGGGGTAGGAGGACTTTTGTTACAGAACTTAAGAATGACAAAATAAATTTTAAAGGCAGAAGCTAGGGGGATTTGTGGACTGATCCACACAGGCCTCTTCCCCTCAATTTTGCATGTGGCCAAGACAGTGAGCTTCCTGATCTGACAGTGTCCTCCTTTCTAAGGTCAAGAATCAAGGCCTTGATGACCTAAATCTCTGTGCCTGTGTGGGTGGGTGGACACCTTACAAGAAGTGCTTTCTGACTTACAAGACACAGGCTGAGACGACCCAAATCTCAGATGTCTCCATTGGATAAAAAATAACGTGGGTGCCAACAACAAATGGATGAGCAGAGTAGGTTCATTCAGAGCTCAGTAATAGATTACTGTCACTACTTGCTGTGTCAAAGAGGTCCTAGGTCTGGAGCTCTAGGATGTCTTTCCAGCTGAGGAGTGAAGAAAGATATCAGAGGTTTAACCTTGTATACCTGATAAATTAAGATAAATTTACCACCATAAATTCAGGTATGCAAAAATGTAATGTTTGCGGTTTTTCCTATGACTGGGATTAATTTCTATTTTGAGCCTTTCTCTAGAAAACTACTTGTCACAAGTCATTTAAATGATTTTCCTTAGTCTTATCTTTGATTTAAATCTGTCTTAGGATTTCATCTTTCCTCCTTTTCTCCAGTGGCATCTGGGTTCAGTAGAGTCACATCTTATGTCATAGCAGTGAGAGGAAGATATCTAGTCCTTCATCAGTATCTCTACTTACCATTTTCTGCTCATCCTGTCTGGTTGGTCCTAAACCGCTACATACATTTCTGCAATGACATGAACAGAAATGGTCCTTTGCCAGTCCAATCATAAACTGTACGGAGGCATGTAAGCAGTTTTCCTTGCTTCAGAGTCCTCTTGCTCCAGCCATGGGAATGACTTTCCTTCTTCTAATTTCTAAGATTAGTTCAGAAGTGTGCCTTTTCTTCTTAAGGCTCACCAAGATCCCCTGGATTTGTGAGACCATTACCTGAACACTTTACTTAAAGCTGCTCCTAATCTGGCTCCCCATACCAAATAAACACACCCAAGGAATACAGATACAAATCCCTGTCTTCTGGACATACCAGAACTAGCTCATAATCACGTGTAACACTAACTTTATAAGTAAATACTTTTCCACCATGCTCCAAAGAGATATTTTTATTGCTTCATTTTATGGGGGGAGAATCTTGTTAGCAAATTATTCTTTTTATTCTACTTTTTATTTCAGGGCCTGGCTCTTGGATACTGAAATTCCGGGATGAACACTTTTTGTTTCTCGTTGTATTTCTAAGGGACTTTGCTTTCCACTGGGCAGGGAGGATGAGGTCCAGTGAGTGACAGGCATAGCCAATTATACTAAAAAGTTATAGGTTCCAGAAAACTATGTTACAATTTCAGGTACCAACCCATGTACTTCCTATATGAATCAACGCATCCTAATAAATAGGCTTCTGTTCAAGAGCTCAGTTCTCTACATTTTTGCTCAGGATAGTTAGATGAATGGCAATAGTCTTCTCTTAACACAGATCTAGCTAGGATACCTGTCATACATAACTAAGGTAGGTTTTATCTATATTTCTTCTGTCCCATCTCTAGTTATCCTTATCGACAAGGGATTAGGTTAAATTTACATAGACTCATCTCCTATCCATTCCATAAATGGGAAGTTGGAATTCGTGTTGTTTCTTTTTGGTAAGTAATGAAATCTAAATATAGACATGCTCTCCATTCCAAGGGTAAAATTAATTTTTTTCCTTTCTGTAGCTAAGGACTCTTATGCTGCTGGAAATAGAGAGATGCGTTGAACCTAACAGATGATACTGCTCCAACATGCTCACTTTATTCTTTGAGGTTCATTAGGGCAACTGGAGGCCCTGGGAGGGAACATTACAGTGATTTATAGATAGACTATCCCCCACCATACACATAAACACACACACACACACACACACACACACACACACACACACACACACACAAGCGATACTGCCTTATTCAGCCCTTTTTATTGGGATTTTGCATAAGATTTTGGTTGGAAAATTTTTCCTGTTGTTCACATAACCATAGTACTTTGACATTAAAAAAGAGAATATTTTCTAGCCACAGTTACAACCTAGTTTGCTTGAGTTAAATATAGGTTCTGAAATTTACATAGAGTTTGTTAGGGAAAACAAAGTAACCAGTAAACTATATTATATTAATAAATGACTTTAATTAGAGGTATTAATTAAATGGTTTTAATTAGAGGGAACAGTATTATTAAAAATATATGACTTCAAATCATTTCTCTTTTTAGTGCTCTGGCAAGAAAATAGTATTTATCCACAGTGCTAGAATTGGAAGTACTAATTGGTCTTTGCTTTAATTTACTGAAGATCTAGTTTAACTATAATTAAATTGAAAATCAATAGCTAAAATAATTGGGAAAACTTGTTAATTTAAGAACAGAACTGATTTTATTCTCTAACTTTTTGTATAATATATGAAAGTAATCGCATATAAAGTCTAGCTTGCCAGACTTTTTAAATTTTTATTCTAAACAAAATTCGTGCAAACAGTAATAAACATACTGTGTTTCAGTCATGTGAATATATAGTTATGAAATGCTAATTAATAATCTTGAAATTAAAAAAAAGTTAATATGGATGCAAAAGTCAAGGTAAATGAATAACTCTAGAGTGAGAACTGAAAATGTCTCATTAAGAGTTATCCTGGATCAGGAGAGGGTCTTTAAAATACAAGCTCATAACAATGCTATACTACTGTATTTCCTGATCTAGGTAAAATAAATACATTGAAGTAGTGGATAAAAATCACTCTCCAAAATCAGTTGGAAGTAGAGAACAGAAAGTTTCAGATTTCCCCGAGGAACAACAACAACAACAACAACAAAACAAAAACAAAAAAAACAAAAAACAAAAACCATTTCAATAATAAAACTTCTTTAGAAATATAAGAAACTAGAGGCAATTCTAAATAACAATACTTGCCAGGTTGTGTTGGGTATGGGGTAAGGTCTTTTCCCCCTTCTTTTATTGAAGTAAAAGGCACTTTTTTTACCTTAATAATTTTTACCTTTGTGAATATATAATTATAGCTCTTCTTTGCATGGGACATGCCCAAATGCAAGCTTCTTCTGAATTTCATTTCACTAATCTCAGTGATGGCAGCCATTACCGTGTGTACAGATCAGTTACAAACTCCACAGACACAGTGGTCCGGTTGCAATTCGTATTCTGCCTATTTCTCTGTAGAGATCTTGGTTAAGATTAAGAATAAACCAAAATTTCCTTGCCAGGAGTCCCCTCCCATGTCACATGACCCTGATTTTTGTAACTGCTGTGGGAAATCTTTTCACTGAGACTTTTCATGTGCTTTCATTTCTGCCTGACAGCCTCAGGTAGATAGTGAATCTAAAATCTAATGTTTCAAATCCCAGCTTTTCAAAATTTATTATGCATACTAAGGGTATTTTAAAACTTCAGATTCTAATTCAGTAGGTTTGATGTAGAGCTTGAGATGTTGCATTTGTAATGATTTACAGATGATATCAATGTTGCTGGTCCATGGACCATACTTTCAGTATCAAGGTTCTAGACATTGTTAGGCTTCCCCCCCCCCCCCCACTTAGAAAATGTCCTAAAGTACAAATTCAATTTTTTTTTTTTTACAAGATTTCTGGTTGACTGTGATATTCTCAGGACACAGCTTGAGAAACACTATGCTGTATTATCTATAACAGCTTAAAGATTCCAGTTTCTTGGAATGGGTTTTTATTCATGGTTCCACTTGATCTGGCTACTCTGGTATGAATGTAAAACTATTGGTGAAAGAAATAATTTCAACTTTATTTTTAGAAAAATACTTGATGGCAGTTAATCTTGGTGGTAATATTTAGGCTTTGTAGGCTATATGATTTCTGCTGCAACCATTCAGTTCTGCCATTGTGGCATGAAAGCTGCCACAGACAACACGCAAACACATATATATATTATATAAATTATATATGTATATATATAATTTATATAATATATATTATATGTGTATATATAATTTATATAATATATATTATATGTGTATATATAATTTATATAATATATATTATATGTGTATATATAATTTATATAATATATATTATATGTGTATATATAATTTATATAATATATATTATATGTGTATATATAATTTATATAATATATATTATATGTGTATATATAATTTATATAATATATATTATATATGTATATATATAATTTATATAATATATATTATATATGTATATATATAATTTATATAATATATATTATATATGTATATATATAATATATAATATAATATATATATATAATTTCTTTAAAATGTGTTAATTTCAAAATAAAACCTGGTTTAGAGTCCAGTGCTACACTACAATGAAAAGAATAACTGTTACGGCTATAACTATGGTATTTATTGCCATAGGTTTAAATTTTGCTATAGAGTTATTTTTTTTCTTTAAATACAGGATCTCCTGTAAAACTAACTTCAACATTATGAGCTTACCAACATTCTATAAATGAGAAAACTAAGACTCAGGTTAAATGACTTTTCAATATTACATTTTTAGAAAGCAGAAGCCAGATGTTGAAAAAGCTTTCCGAGTTAGATACATTGATACCATGAACTAAAAGAAGCTATATCAACTCTTAAATTATCTCAAAAATAAGATAAGTATATTATTTTGGTTTTCAAATTTCATGGGAATTGAGCTTTTTAGAGTCAGGTAAGAATTTTTGCCTAAGTTTTATTCTTTTAGTTGTAGAGACAGTTTGATTCAACTTCTTGTATTCTGGTACATTAGATATTCATTCATTCAGTGAAACTTAGATGGAGTCAAGAAATAGGAAATTTGTCTTTGTGCATTCTCAAGGAAAAATTTCACTATTGGGAAAGTAGTATTGGCTTATTAATAATTGTGGGTCTTTTGAAGATACCGCACTTAAATTCAGCAGCACCTCTGAAAATGTTTAAATGAGTGCTAAAAACGATCTTCAATAGCTCAATTTTATTTCTATGCTGTTATCTAGAAGAAAAATATAAATTTATGTAAATAAGTTATAATACATATAATTAAAGTAAAAGCCACCTACCAAGTAGATTATGTATACGTGGTGTTGCATCATTAAACCGGTTCTTGTTTCAACTGCAATTCTAGTTACAAGAATGAATAGAACTTCCCAAATACCTATTTACCATTTAGGCTTTTATTGAATGGGTGAATACCGCATCTTGAATTGTGACAAAATTCTTTGATTTTTAAAAGTTTTATACATTCTTTGTGGCATCCTTGGGATTTTTACCCACCTAAGATACTTAAATATGATATAAACTGATACTTTTATTATTTACTGAAGTATTTATAGGACTGCATACAACTTTATAGTATGAACATTTTAGACAACTAAGACATTTTAGTCAGGCTAATTGCAATAACTTCAGAATCTGTATTTTCTTCTAAGAAAATACATTTTACATAATCTTGACTGTATATGTTATGGATCATTAACTTCAAAACCCATCAGGCTTATATCCCACAAATTTATAATTAGAGTTGGAGGCTAAGAGAAACTCTGGGTTAGCAGTTGTCAAAGTTAGGAGTCTTAGGGGGTTCCTGAGACCCTTTGAGGGGTCAAAATATTTTTATAATGAATAGATGAATAAATGAATCCACTGTATTGACATTTCCAATGGAAATATGAATGCAATGATGAATAAACTACTGATACCCCTTAGGATGAATCAAGGAAGTGGCACCATATCATAAGAAAGGAATTCATTTGGGGTGCCTGGGTGGCTCAGTCGGTTAAGCGGCCGACTTCGGCTCAGGTCACGATCTCGCGGTCCGTGAGTTCGAGCCCTGCGTCGGGCTCTGTGCTGACAGCTCGGAGCCTGGGGCCTGTTTCAGATTCTGTGTCTCCCTCTCTCTGACCCTCCCCCGTTCATGCTCTGTCTCTCTCTGTCTCAAAAATAAATAAATGTTAAAAAACATTTTTTTAAAAAAAAGAAAGGAATTCATTTGGGACATCTGGGTGGCTCGGTTGGCTGAGAGTCCAACTCTTGATTTCAGTTCAGTTCATGATCTCAGGATTGTGAGGTCAGGCTTCATGCTGAGCGTGGAGTCTGCTTGAGATTCCCTTTCTCTCTCTCTCTGCCCCCCCCCCATTCCAACTCATGCATTCTCTCTCTCTCTCTCTCTCTCTCTCTCTCTCTCTCTCTCTCTGTCTCTGTCTCAAATAAATAAAAAGTAGAAAGAAATTTAGCAACCTGTGGCATAACTGCTGGTGGATTTTGGTAAGAGTTTTATAAAGGCTTGCTTTTTCCTGTTTGCTATTCTTGTATCTCTTTTTTTTCCCCTTTCATTTTCTGATTATTATAAAACTCTTGAAAAAATAGGGTATTTATTCTTACTTTGAGAGCAGTGAAGAGAAAATAACAAGAGAGTAACTTCGGTGGCAAATATGGGTAGAGAAAGCTGTACAGAGGTAAAACTCAGATATGTATGTCTTTGGAAGGCAATAGAACATGGAGATCAGCCCTAGAGTTAGCTTTATTGGCCAGCTACTATGTAGGATTCCTTTTCCAACATCAATGAATGAAAGCAGCCTACTGTCATGACAAAGGGGAAATGTTGCCCATCCTTGGGTCTCTTTTCCTGCCCCTGCCCCAATTCCTCATTACTGTCTCCCCCTCCCTTATTGTGCCCCTACTGTGCCATTTGAACAAAGGAAAGAAGAGACTTAGTTTCTCCATGTGGCCCAGTCATGCCTTTTAGCTGCAAAACCTTCCGTAAATGCTAAATGATATAAATAAATGGATATTTCATCCTCTAAAATTTCTCTTGGGAAATGTGTATGTTGATGAAGTAGAGGAAGGAAGACCCTAGAGGCTATGCCCATGTAATGAACAATGGCACTAGTATTTTCTTAAGAGAGTCTGTCCAGACAAATGTTTATACCTTTGTTTTGCTACACCTGAAATTGAATTTGGATCTACAATTTGGGAATGGAAGCTAGAGCGAAGCTGAATTGTTTCATATATTAGAAGGGAGAGGAATTTAAAGGATGATTATGAGATAGAGACCAGAGTAAAGGAGGGTCAGAGGGAAACAAAACCATTCAACAAAAAGGGCTTTGGTGATCAGAACTACTTCCGTAGCTTTTAATTTGTTTGCTGTGTGTAGTGTGAAATAAATGTTCTTTACCATCTTCCCTTTAACAAAATGCACACTTCCCTCTAACGCATTTTTGTGATTCGATTCTTTCAAAGGACAAAAAGAAAATAGGAGTTCTATGTCTGCATTGATAAGCTAAAAGAGGCTGCTATATAAATAGAAGACTGAGGGATGATAGCTGATATCACATTCCTAATTCCAGTTTCCAGGACAGGACTTTGATGGGTTCAGCTGCCTTTCTCATCCTACCGGTACTAATAAACTGTGACTAGGGTACAGTTGTGTGACCTTGTACAAATGTGACTTCTCCTCCTGCATCCATATGGAAATGGTTTTGTTCTCAGAAAAGCAAGAGGTGGGGAACTGAATATGTAAATCAACTGATGTTCCTATTTCTTTTTTCCTTTACAAAAATAATATTTTAGCCAACAAGATATTGAGCCATGATTCAAACTTAAGCATGTATGAGTTTAAAGCAAAATACCTTCCACACTTTGTCTCCTACTAAGAATACTTGCATAGAAACACAAACCCCCACAAAATGTGTGAAAATTGATATGTTGTAGATCTGTATGCACTTGAGAAATGGTTAGGCAGTTGGGTCTTCCAAATTTGGAAAATTATTTTAGGGTCATTAGTTTTGACTGCAAATATGCTTTTTAAGAAAATTGGATGTTTTGTGGCCAATTATTACAGGGGAAAGTATTACTGGAAGCAGTTGAAAGGTAATTAGAGAAAGGAGAATTAATTTATTTGCTTGGAGAGTAATTACCTTTTAATTTTTAATGAAGTTATGATTTTAAACATTTACCAAAAAATAAATAATAGGAGGTTCAGACTCACTGATCTGCGATTTGTCTAAAGGTTGGATTATTTATTTCTCGTGTTTCCTCTAATCACTTGGGTGACTTCATTTTCACTAAAATGCTAGTATCCTAGTTAACATGGTCTTCATTAATATTCCTTAAAAATATTAATAAAATCTTCTCCAACATGCTAAAAAGTGAAATTTCTCAAGTTCCAGCAAGAAAAGTATTAAAGACTTAAGGTTATATATAGAGGAATGTAATGAAGGATGAAACATGTAAAAGTGTAGAATTTGTCCAAGAGTAGTATTTCCTGAATGCAGCTGGATAATATAAGTAAGTCAATACTGATATTGCCTTGCAGTTAAAAAATTACGAGTAACAGACTTCAAAATAGTATAAGAACAGTTATTTCCAACTTTTGGCATTTGAATTATTTTTGCTTTCACTTGTCTCCCCCTTTATCCTTTTCTACTACAAATGGGAAACTTTCCTCAGACTTTACTGAAAGTAAAGCATTCTACTAATGCTTGGTGCCTTAGAGGACTTACTTAGGGTATTTGGGAGGATGCAGAAGTTCACTTTAAATACAATTATCAACTTACATACTCATCAAAGCAAAAGAGAGCCAAGTTAATAGACTGTGTTATGTCTGGGTACATTGGCACCATTATCATCTATAATGTCTGAGGAAGAAGGGTATATAATGTTCCCTGGAAAGAAAAGATATTCCTGTTGGGTAGAATTTGAGAAATAAGAGACTCAAGTTGTAGAAGGGTCCTTGGGGATCTAATTTCTCCTCCTTTCCTCTCAAAAGTGAGAAAATTGCTATTCAGAGAATTCAAACTTGTTCAAGGTCACACCGTTAGTTCTGTTTCTCTGTTAAGCAGGGTACTGAGAATGACTTAATTGGCTGAAAACGAAGCAGTTAGTTAAAGAGGATGCCAAGAAATTCAGAGATGTGAGGGGTTGGCAGCTTTTGAATAGTAGTGTGGCTCTGAGGTGCCCCTTTCTTTCTAGTACATAGCAGTAGAGGAGTATCTTACACATGTTGTTTTTTGTAAGAAATAGAGAAAAAGTTCCACCTGTCACCAGTTTTCATTGTGGCCTAAACTCTCAGAAGCAGCCAGGAAGCAATGGTGACTAGTCCACATTCCAGTGGAAATTGACCATGATGTGACTTTGGTCCCCAAGCCAAAATTGTTCAACATTTAAACTATGTTTTCCAGTTAGCTGCTTTTAAAAACCACTTAGGGCATAGTGTTTCATGACACTTTAAACCAGATGTCTCAGGTTCTAGCCTATTAAAATGTATACAAATTATACACTATGATATAGCAAACCAAATTTTGGTGTGATTCCACATATTTAAAGACTTGTGTTCCGCAAGCACAGTTAACATTTATACATATAATTTATATGTGTATAATTTATACATATATACATACATAGTTTATCAAAGTGATAACATGCATCTGATTAAACGATCGAGTAATGTCTTTTTGCCATTAAGTTCCAGTTTCCAGATTTTAATTATTTTGGCTGTTTGAGTATTACTTTCACATATTTGACACTTACCTGTTTCAGTTAATAACTATTTGTTTTCTGTTATAATGAGGATTTAATTATGTAAATACCCATTCCTTTTCCATTCTCCTGTTTGAATTATACACTATTGTTTTTTGGTTTAATGCATACTTAGTGTTATGACACGTAAAATGAACCACCAGAACACCCAAGAAAATGATACTCTTCTCCCCTTCCCTCCTTCCTCCTCGCTTCTAATTGTCATTTAAAAAAAATCACTTCTAATACCAAATACATAGTGCCTTTTTATCTACTAGGCACTATTTTTAAATGTGTCACATATATTTGTTTTGTCTTCACAATGACCTTATAATATACACATCATCACTATTTAATAAACGGGAAACTGAAGACCAGAGATGAGTCAATGGTGCAAGGTCACACAAATACGAGTAAGGGATAGAGCTAGCATTTGGACCCAGGCAATGTGATTTCAGAGTCATAATGTTAAATACAGTAGTAGCTTCTTGTTATATTTTGCTTTTCACAACTCTATCATATGAGAAATTTGTATCATTTATTTCCCATAAGGAAAAATTTGCCTCCCGGAGATTTTTATTTACTTTAATGATTTTATTTACGCCAGCATTAGAAAAAGAGAAAAGCAAAAAACTCTTAGACTATGTTTCCAAGTGAGTCTGGAAAATGAGAATTGTTGTGCGAACCTGTCACTGCTTCAGAAATGTCATTTGAATCAGGATCCGAATGGCATCTAAGGAATAAGAGACAGTTTGTTTTACGTTAAGAGAAGCAGGGAATTGCCTCAAAGGGACTTTTTTCATATATCCAATCCCCTTGATTTTTTTCAGTCAACACTGGAATCTTCTCTTAGTTCCTGTGGTTTCTTGATAGCCGAGCTCTCCATTTAACCTTAGTAAGACTTTTTTTAAGTCATTATTTTGTATTGTTTTATACTTTGAATTTCCTGTGCACTTTCTGGTTTCTAGCTGTGACACAGCTGCCCATCCGCTTAATTATTTCCATGTGGTCTTCCTTTCAGACCTGCCTGCTTTTCTCTCTTCCCCTCCCTGCTGGGTCCCAGCATCCCTTCCCCACTTGGGCTAGGAGGGCTGCCTGCTGATAGACAGTTGGCCATCCCTAACCTGAGGGCTCTCCGCTCTTACTTGTCTCCAGGTGGTCATCCTCAGGAATCTGCAGGGATAGACTTAACATCAAGGCTCACGTATTAACCATTCTGGTTTGAACTTCTGGCACTTTTATTTGAGTAAACTTTAACAGAAAATTGCTTAGATTAAAGCTTACTGTTACGAATAAGTGACAGATTTGGCTTTATGATGTAGGAAGTTGAAAGGCCTATTTTCCCTAATTTAAATTAATTCACTTTTCTTCACTAGTAGCCTGTGGATGAATGAAACCTCTGAGTAAAAACTGTAGGGGTTATTATAGCACAAAAAGGAATCTCACTGTACTTTACATACCCAGTGTTATTTTATATTAAAACTTGATCAAAACTCTTCCCCTTTTTGTTTTTGCCATAAAAGCGATATCCCTTTTCTTTGGTTTGCACCTGCTCAAATTCTAGATGCTCTTGACTTCAGGCTCCTGGAAGGCTGTTAAAAAGCACTGCCCTCTCAGGCAGACCTTGAAACAAACTGGAAGTGAAGAGAGCTAGAGTCAGTATGAATTCATCAAGTGCTATTCTGTTCATGAAAAGTAAAAGTCACATAAAGTAGGTGCATAAAACATTTAGTCAAGCTCTAGACAAGTGGGGTGATCCCAGTAATCTAATCCAGGGAGTAAAAATGATATATAAATTCAGATATACTGGGTTACTGGTATTGACACGGTACCAATAATTTTCAGGGTCATCCATTTACAAGGTTAAAATTAACAAGAATAGTCATGCCTTCAGGCAACAGGGATAGAAAGAGTGAGACGGAAAAAACATGGCCCCAGTTGCCTGGAGGCAACAGCACTTTCTCTGACCCCAGATTCAAAGTGATCTTTCGTGGGGTAATGGAGCTAGGGAGTAGTGGTTTAAGATGCAGATGTAAAGGATATAGAAAAACAGGACATAGGTAATTGTAACATAAGGACCCAGTAAGTGGCCTTTTTTCTGTTTAGAGAGGTTGTCACTTGATTTTGTTTGTATGATTTGGCCTTTGACTCTATTTTTTTTGTGCTAAAATATACTTACATAAAACTTACAATTTTAACCACGTTAAGTGTACGGTTCTATGATATTAAGTACATTCACATTGTTGTATAACCAATCACTAGAACTCTTTTCATCTTGCAAGACTGAACTCATTTAACAACACTTCCTCATGACCCCTTTTACCAGCCCTGAAAATCCCCACTCTACTTTCTGTTTTGAGGAAGTGACTACTCTAGGTAATTCATAGTAAGTGGAATCGGACACTGTTTGCTTTTTTCTGATTAGTTTATTTTACTTAGCCTGATATCCGCAAGGTGCATCCATGTTGTAGCATGAGTCAGAATTTCAATTTTAAAGAACAATATTCCACTGTATGTATAACATTGCATTTATCCATTCTTCTGCCCATGGACATTTGGTTACTTTCACGTTTTGATTTTTGTAAATAATGCTGCTGTGAACATTGGTGTATAGGTATCTGTTCAAGTCCTTGCTTTCATTTATTTTAGCTATATGCCTGGAAGTAGAATTTCTAGATCATATGGTAACTGTTTAATTTGTTTGAAGAAGCACCATAATATCTTCCATAGTGACTGCAGAATTTTACAATTCCACCAGCAATACCCAAGTGTTCTGATTTCTCCACATCCTTGCCAACACTTCTTTTTCTTTCTTTCTTTCTTTCTTTCTTTCTTTCTTTCTTTCTTTCTCTCTCTCCCTCCCTCCCTCCCTCCCTCCCTCCCTTTCTTTCTTTTTCTTTCTTTCTTTCTCTCTCTCTCTCCCTTTCTTTCTTTCTTTCTTTCTTTCTTTCTTTCTTTCTTTCTTTCTTTCTTTCTTTCTTTCTTTCTTTCTTTCTTTCCCAGCCATCCTAATAGGTATGAAATAATAGGTATCTCACTGTCTTATTGTGGTTTGTTGGCCGGTTGACTCTTAGGGGCTAAGCCCATAAGACATTTCCAAAGACATCTTTGTACTATGGCAATCATCTTAAATTCTCTCAGAAATAATGTGTATTATACAAAATAACTATAAAATAAATGGGCAAGTACTTCTGGGGAAGATGGCAAATAGAAGGATTCTAGGCTCACCTCATCCCACAAATACACCTCATCCTACAAGTAACAACACCCACATCAGCGTAAATAACAGAAAATGACCTAAAGACTGGCAGAAGAGACTCTTCAGCGCTAAATGTAGAAAAGAGGCCACATCAGAGAGGGTAGGAAGGGAAGAAATGTGTTTAGGAGCCAAACAGACTCTTGGGACCCTCTGTGGGAGAGAAGGACAAAGAGGGTTCAGAGAAGGAAGAGGAACAGACTCCCATACCACACACCCCAGGCTCAAGGAACCCACAAGAAAGATGATTCCCCATAACATGTGATTTGTAAAACCAGAGGGGCCTAACTATGCATGGGGTTTAACACTTCAAACTTTAAAAATCAGCAGGTTCACCTCTGGGGGAGATGGGAGGGGCAGAGTCCCTGTCCTTAAGAGATAGCACAAACAGCCCCATGGAGATACAACATAGAAGCAGCAATTTGAAAAATGCCTGAGGTATATAAAGAAGATTTATATACTAATCTCAGAGCATGTGCTGGGGGGGCAGGGATCTTTGGGAGACTTCTCCAAGAACAGAAGAGCTCATGGGTGCCATTTCCTTCCTTTGCCTCACAACGTAAATACATGGACATCTGCAGGAATCAGCTCAGCACCAACACTCTCCACCTAGCTTGCTAACAGCATGCCCTGCCCTTACACACTTCTCTGGATCCACACCCTCCATCTAGTCCTGGGCAGGAGTTTTCTTGGGCAGCTGCAGCTACCCTCCCACAGCTTCTGTGACCTGCCCCCTCCATACCCTTGGCTGGAACCATCCAAAGTGGTGCCACAGCCCAGCAATGTGTAAGCTGCCTCAACAGGGGCTAGCACCACTCCAAAGTGACTCCTGCCACAGGGGAGAGAAGATAACCACACACACCAGTTCAACTGCTGTCCTACCAGTGGGCTGGGGGCAGACTTGGGTTGGACAGCACAAATAAAAAGCTGGTAACAAATGCAAAAAATAAAGAGAAAGGAATCTAAGTATATCATTAAAGAAAACCAGCAAAATGTGAGAGAAGAGAGCAAGAGAAGAACAGAGAACTACAAAAACAACCATAAAATGAAAAACAAAATGGTAATAAGTACATAACCATTTAGATCAATGGATAGATAATCCGGACAGAAAATTAACAAAGAAACAATGGCTTTGAGTGACATTTTTGCCCAAATGGACATGTTTGCCCAAAAGGATCCAATATATGGATCTATATATTCAGAATATTCCATCCTAAAACAGAAGAATGCACATTTTTTCAAGTATACACACAATATTTTCAGAATTGATTATATATTAGGCCACATAACAAGTCTCAACAAATTCAAAAAGATTGAAATCATACCATGCATCTTTTCTAACCACAATGCTACGAAACTAGAAACAAACCACAAGAAACACTCAGGAAGGAGCACAAGTACATGGAGGTTAAATGACATGCTACTGAACAATGAATGGATCAACAGAGAAATCAAAGAGGAAATCCAAAAATATGTGGAGACAAATGAAAATAAAAACATTATAGTCCAAAATCTTTGGAATACAGCAAAAGCTCTTCTAAGAGGGTAATGTATAGCTATACATGTCCATTTCAACAAGCAAGAACAATCTCAAATAAAGAACCAAACCTTATACCTAAAGGAGCTAGAAAAAGAAGAACAAACAAAACCCAACGGCAGTAGAAGGAAGGAAATAATAGAGATTGGAACAAAAATAAGCAAATAAGAAACTAAAAAACAAACAAAAACAAAAACAAAAAAACACACACGCAATAGAACAGATCAAACCAGGACCTGGTTTTTGGAAAATTTGGAAAGATCTACAAAATTGATAAACCTTTAACCAGACTCATTTAAAAAAAAGAAAAAATGAAGACTCAAACAAAATCAGAAATGAAAGGGAGAAATGACAACTGACACTACAGAAATACAAAAGATTATGAGAATATAATAAAAAATTAAATGCAACTTAGTGAATATAATAGGACAACCTAGAAGAAATGGACAAATTGGACAACCCAGAAGAAATGAGTAAATTCCTAGACACATATAACCTCTGAAAACTGAATCAGGAAGGAACAGAAAATTTGAACAGACTGATTACTAGCAATGAAATTGAATCAGTAATAAAAAAACCTCCCAGCAAACAAGAGTCCAGGACCAAATGGTTTTATAGGTGAATTCTACCAAATGTTTAAAGATGAGTTAATACCTATTCTTCTCAAACTCTTCCAACAAATAGAAAAAAGAAGGAAAACTTCCAAATTAATCCTATGAGACCAGATATCAAAATCAGATGAAGACACTACAAATAAAGAGAACTACAGGCTAATATCTCTGATGAACATAGATGCAAAAATCTACAAAATATTAATCAACAAAATCCAACAATACTTTAAAAAGATCATTCACCACAATCAGGTGGAATTTATTCCCAGGATGCAAGCGCGGTTCAAACAATCAACATGATGCATCACATCAACAAGAGAAAGCATAAAACCGTGTGATAATTGCAATAGATTCCGAAAAGCATTTGATAAAGCACAATATCCACTCATGACAAAACCCTCAACAAAATAGGTTTAGAGGGAACATACCTCAGCATAATAAAAGTCATACATGAAAAACCCACAGCTAACATCAAACTCAATAGTGAAAAAACAAGAGCTTTTCCTCTCAGATTAAGAATAAGATGATGTTCACGCTCACCACTATTATTCAGCATAGTACTCAAAATCCTAGCCACAGCAGTCACACAGCAAAAAGAAATGAAAGGCATCCACATTGGTGAGGAAGAAGTAAAACTTTTGCTATTCTGCAGATGACACTATACTATATATAGAAAACCCTAAAGACTCCACCAAAAAACTACTAGAACTGACAAGTAAATTCAGTAAGGTAGCAGGATACAAAATCAATATACAGAAATCCACTGCATTTCTATAACACTAATAATGAAGTAGCAGAAAGAGAATTAAGAAAACAATCCCATTTACCATTGCATCAAAAATAATAAAATACCTAGGAATAAACTTAACCTAGGAATGAATTTAATCAAGGAAATGAAAGATTTGTACTTTCAAAACAATAACATATTGATAAAAGAAACTGAAGATAACACAAATAAATGGAAAGATATTCCAGGCTCATGGAATGGAGGAAAAAATATTGTTAAAATGTCTATACTTCCCAAATCAACCTGCAGATTTAATGTAATCACTATCAAGATACCAACAGCATTTTTCACAGAACTAGAACACATAATCTTAACATTTGTATGGAACCACAAAAGAACCCAGATAGCCAAAGCAATCTTACAAAAGAAGAACAAAACTGGAAGTATTACAATCCTAGATATCAAGATGTACTACAAAAGCGATAGTAATGAAAAGAGTTTGGTACTGGCACAAAAATAGACACACAGATCAATAGAACAAGCAGCCTCCAGATAAACCCATGATTATATAGTCAATTAATCTTCAACAAAGGAAGAAAGGATATGCAATGAGAAAAAGATAGTTTCTTCAACAAATTGTCTTGGGAAAAACTAGATAGCTACATGCAAAACAATGAAACTGGATTACTTTTTCACATCATACACAAAAATAAACTCAAAATGGATTAAGGACCTAAATGTAAGGCCTAAAACCATAAAAATCATAGAAGAGAACACAGGCATCAGCCATAGCAACATTTTTCTAGATCCATCTCCCAAGGGAAGGAGAAACAAAAGCAAAAATAAACTAGTGGGACTACATCAAAATTAAAAGCTTCTTCGTATTAAAGGAAACAACAAAACTACAGGACTTGCTGAATGGGAGAAGATATTTGCAAATGTCATATCAGATAAAGAGTTAGTATCCAAAATCTATAAAGAACTTATCAAATTGAACACCCAAAAAACAAATAATCCAGTGAAGAAATGGGCAAAAGACAGGAATAGACATTTTTCCAAAGAAGACATACGCATGGCTAACAGAAACATGAAAAAAAATGCTCAGCATCACTCATCATCAGAGAAATGAAAATCAAAACCATATGAGATAACACCTCATACCTGTCAGAATGCATAAAATGAAAAATAAAAGCAACCACAGGTGTTAGTGAGAATGTGGAGAAAAAGAAACCCCAATGCACTGTTGATAGGAATGCAAAATGGTATAGCTATTGTGGAAAGCAATATAGGGAATTACTTAAAAAATTAAAAATAGAATTACCAAGTGATCCAGTAATCCACTACTGAGTATTTACCCAAAGAATACTAAACCACTGATTTGAAAAGATATACACACTCCTATTTTTACTGCAGCATTATTTACAATAGCTAAATTATGAGAACAACCCAAGTGTCCATCAATTGATGACTGGATAAGGAAAAAGTGGTATGTGTGTGTGTATGTATATATATTACTCAGCCATAAAAAAGAATGAAATTTTTCCATTTGCAACAATGTGAATGGATCTAGAGGATACGATGCTAAGTGAAATAAGTCATAGAAAGACGAATACCATATGATTTTACTCATATACAGAATTTAAGAAACAAAACAAATGAACAAAGAAGAGGGGTACTTGTGTGGCTCAGTTGGTTAAGTGTCCAACTCTCAGGTGTCTGACTCTTGGTTTCAGCTCAAGTCAGGATATCCCTGTTTCATGGGTTTGAGCCCTGTGTCAAGCTCTGTGCTGACAGTGTGGAGCCTGCTTGGGATTCTCTCTCTCCCTCTCTCTCTCTCTGCCCCTCTCCTGTTTGTGCTGTCTCTCTCAAAATAAATAAGCTTAAGAAAAAGAAAGAAAAGTAGAGAAAAATCTCCAGAACAGACTCTCTTGTTTTAATATGAAATTTATTGTCAAATTGGCTTCCATACAACACCCAGTGCTCATGCAACAGGTGCCCTCCTCGAGGCCCATCACCCACTTTCCCCTCCCTCCTACCCCCATCAACCCTCAGTTTATTCTCAGTTTTTAGGAGTCTCTTATGGTTTGGCTCCCTCCCTCTCTAACTCTTTTTTTCCTCCTTCCCTCCCCCATGGTCTTCTGTTAAGTTTCTCAGGATCCACATAACAGTGAAAACATATGGTATCTGTCTTTCTGTGTATGATTTATTTCACTTAGCATAACACTCTCCAGTTCCACTCTTAACTAGTAGAGAACAAACATGGCTGTCAGAAAGGAGATGGATGAAATGGACAAAGAGGATTAAGAGTACATTTATGGTGACGAGCACTGAGTCATGTATAGAATTGTTGAATCACTATTGTGTACCTGAAATGAGTACAACACTGTATGTTATATGGAATTAAAAAAATAATTTTTGCAGGAAAAAAGGGGCAGTAATAGTGTTCTAGAACCACAGATTATTGTCTCTAGGAGAGAGGAGATACAGCCATCTCAGGATTTCAGTTCTTGTTTTGAATAGTTGATCACGGTTTTAATTGATAATTTGAATGACTGTGGTCTTCTCTCTCTCTCTCTTTCCCTCTTAAACACCGTTAACCTTTCAGTTTCCACACTGAGGTCTCATTATAACCTTGTAACACAATTCAGCTTTTACTTACATATTGCCTTACATTGTTTTATAAATGTTTGTTAATTTTCATTGCTTCTAGTAGAATTTGAACTGAGATCAGAGACCTGAGTTGTGATTCTTCTCCATACTTCATAGAACAGATAACGCTAAAGAGAAACTCATTATATATATTCTTTGTTTGCCTTATACTGGCTATGTGTTGTAAAATAAAGGTTCATTATTTTAAAAATTTGAAAATAATCAAGAACAGGGACACCTGGGTGGCTCAGTCCATTAAACGTCTGACTCTTGATTTCAGCTCAGGTCAAATCTCCCAGTTCCTGAGTTCGAGCCCCACATCAGGCTCTGCACTGACAGTGAGGAGCCTGCCCAGGATCTCTGTCTCCCTCCCTCTCTGCCCCTGCCCACTTGCACTCTCTCTCTCTCAAAATAAATAAGTAAATTTTAAAAAGAAAATAAGTCTGGCAGTTCTGTCAGACTGCTTTGGGGTAACGGGAGGAGGAGGGTAGATGGCACCGAAGCGGTTTCATTTCCTGGTGTTACAGCTCTTTGTGCTCAGACAATATGTATCTGTGGTTGATATGTTTTACTTTGCCCTAATTGAACCCTAGGGAAATTAGTGACTTGAACAATTGTTACCCATTTCTGCTCTTTATTTTATTGTTTTAATAACCTGGATTCTGTATTCCCCTCTCATATTTATGTTTTTCTCAGGGTTATGTGGGGG